>NC_083382.1:0-2400000 GCF_031755915.1 Ziziphus jujuba
ACCCTAACTCCTAAACCCTAAACCCTAAACCCTAAACCCTAAACCCTAAACCCTAAACCCTAAACCCTAAACCCTAAACCCTAAACCCTAAACCCTAAACCCTAAACCCTAAACCCTAAACCCTAAACCCTAAACCCTAAACCCTAAACCCTAAACCCTAAACCCTAAACCCTAAACCCTAAACCCTAAACCCTAAACCCTAAACCCTAAACCCTAAACCCTAAACCCTAAACCCTAAACCCTAAACCCTAAACCCTAAACCCTAAACCCTAAACCCTAAACCCTAAACCCTAAACCCTAAACCCTAAACCCTAAACCCTAAACCCTAAACCCTAAACCCTAAACCCTAAACCCTAAACCCTAAACCCTAAACCCTAAACCCTAAACCCTAAACCCTAAACCCTAAACCCTAAACCCTAAACCCTAAACCCTAAACCCTAAACCCTAAACCCTAAACCCTAAACCCTAAACCCTAAACCCTAAACCCTAAACCCTAAACCCTAAACCCTAAACCCTAAACCCTAAACCCTAAACCCTAAACCCTAAACCCTAAACCCTAAACCCTAAACCCTAAACCCTAAACCCTAAACCCTAAACCCTAAACCCTAAACCCTAAACCCTAAACCCTAAACCCTAAACCCTAAACCCTAAACCCTAAACCCTAAACCCTAAACCCTAAACCCTAAACCCTAAACCCTAAACCCTAAACCCTAAACCCTAAACCCTAAACCCTAAACCCTAAACCCTAAACCCTAAACCCTAAACCCTAAACCCTAAACCCTAAACCCTAAACCCTAAACCCTAAACCCTAAACCCTAAACCCTAAACCCTAAACCCTAAACCCTAAACCCTAAACCCTAAACCCTAAACCCTAAACCCTAAACCCTAAACCCTAAACCCTAAACCCTAAACCCTAAACCCTAAACCCTAAACCCTAAACCCTAAACCCTAAACCCTAAACCCTAAACCCTAAACCCTAAACCCTAAACCCTAAACCCTAAACCCTAAACCCTAAACCCTAAACCCTAAACCCTAAACCCTAAACCCTAAACCCTAAACCCTAAACCCTAAACCCTAAACCCTAAACCCTAAACCCTAAACCCTAAACCCTAAACCCTAAACCCTAAACCCTAAACCCTAAACCCTAAACCCTAAACCCTAAACCCTAAACCCTAAACCCTAAACCCTAAACCCTAAACCCTAAACCCTAAACCCTAAACCCTAAACCCTAAACCCTAAACCCTAAACCCTAAACCCTAAACCCTAAACCCTAAACCCTAAACCCTAAACCCTAAACCCTAAACCCTAAACCCTAAACCCTAAACCCTAAACCCTAAACCCTAAACCCTAAACCCTAAACCCTAAACCCTAAACCCTAAACCCTAAACCCTAAACCCTAAACCCTAAACCCTAAACCCTAAACCCTAAACCCTAAACCCTAAACCCTAAACCCTAAACCCTAAACCCTAAACCCTAAACCCTAAACCCTAAACCCTAAACCCTAAACCCTAAACCCTAAACCCTAAACCCTAAACCCTAAACCCTAAACCCTAAACCCTAAACCCTAAACCCTAAACCCTAAACCCTAAACCCTAAACCCTAAACCCTAAACCCTAAACCCTAAACCCTAAACCCTAAACCCTAAACCCTAAACCCTAAACCCTAAACCCTAAACCCTAAACCCTAAACCCTAAACCCTAAACCCTAAACCCTAAACCCTAAACCCTAAACCCTAAACCCTAAACCCTAAACCCTAAACCCTAAACCCTAAACCCTAAACCCTAAACCCTAAACCCTAAACCCTAAACCCTAAACCCTAAACCCTAAACCCTAAACCCTAAACCCTAAACCCTAAACCCTAAACCCTAAACCCTAAACCCTAAACCCTAAACCCTAAACCCTAAACCCTAAACCCTAAACCCTAAACCCTAAACCCTAAACCCTAAACCCTAAACCCTAAACCCTAAACCCTAAACCCTAAACCCTAAACCCTAAACCCTAAACCCTAAACCCTAAACCCTAAACCCTAAACCCTAAACCCTAAACCCTAAACCCTAAACCCTAAACCCTAAACCCTAAACCCTAAACCCTAAACCCTAAACCCTAAACCCTAAACCCTAAACCCTAAACCCTAAACCCTAAACCCTAAACCCTAAACCCTAAACCCTAAACCCTAAACCCTAAACCCTAAACCCTAAACCCTAAACCCTAAACCCTAAACCCTAAACCCTAAACCCTAAACCCTAAACCCTAAACCCTAAACCCTAAACCCTAAACCCTAAACCCTAAACCCTAAACCCTAAACCCTAAACCCTAAACCCTAAACCCTAAACCCTAAACCCTAAACCCTAAACCCTAAACCCTAAACCCTAAACCCTAAACCCTAAACCCTAAACCCTAAACCCTAAACCCTAAACCCTAAACCCTAAACCCTAAACCCTAAACCCTAAACCCTAAACCCTAAACCCTAAACCCTAAACCCTAAACCCTAAACCCTAAACCCTAAACCCTAAACCCTAAACCCTAAACCCTAAACCCTAAACCCTAAACCCTAAACCCTAAACCCTAAACCCTAAACCCTAAACCCTAAACCCTAAACCCTAAACCCTAAACCCTAAACCCTAAACCCTAAACCCTAAACCCTAAACCCTAAACCCTAAACCCTAAACCCTAAACCCTAAACCCTAAACCCTAAACCCTAAACCCTAAACCCTAAACCCTAAACCCTAAACCCTAAACCCTAAACCCTAAACCCTAAACCCTAAACCCTAAACCCTAAACCCTAAACCCTAAACCCTAAACCCTAAACCCTAAACCCTAAACCCTAAACCCTAAACCCTAAACCCTAAACCCTAAACCCTAAACCCTAAACCCTAAACCCTAAACCCTAAACCCTAAACCCTAAACCCTAAACCCTAAACCCTAAACCCTAAACCCTAAACCCTAAACCCTAAACCCTAAACCCTAAACCCTAAACCCTAAACCCTAAACCCTAAACCCTAAACCCTAAACCCTAAACCCTAAACCCTAAACCCTAAACCCTAAACCCTAAACCCTAAACCCTAAACCCTAAACCCTAAACCCTAAACCCTAAACCCTAAACCCTAAACCCTAAACCCTAAACCCTAAACCCTAAACCCTAAACCCTAAACCCTAAACCCTAAACCCTAAACCCTAAACCCTAAACCCTAAACCCTAAACCCTAAACCCTAAACCCTAAACCCTAAACCCTAAACCCTAAACCCTAAACCCTAAACCCTAAACCCTAAACCCTAAACCCTAAACCCTAAACCCTAAACCCTAAACCCTAAACCCTAAACCCTAAACCCTAAACCCTAAACCCTAAACCCTAAACCCTAAACCCTAAACCCTAAACCCTAAACCCTAAACCCTCAACCCTAAACCCTAAACCCTCAACCCTAAACCCTAAACCCTCAACCCTAAACCCTAAACCCTAAACCCTAAACCCTAAACCCTAAACCCTAAACCCTAAACCCTAAACCCTCAACCCTAAACCCTCAACCCTAAACCCTAAACCCTAAACCCTAAACCCTAAACCCTCAACCCTAAACCCTCAACCCTAAACCCTAAACCCTAAACCCTAAACCCTCAACCCTCAACCCTCAACCCTAAACCCTCAACCCTCAACCCTAAACCCTAAACCCTCAACCCTCAACCCTAAACCCTCAACCCTAAACCCTAAACCCTAAACCCTCAACCCTAAACCCTCAACCCTAAACCCTCAACCCTAAACCCTAAACCCTAAACCCTAAACCCTCAACCCTAAACCCTAAACCCTAAACCCTCAACCCTAAACCCTCAACCCTAAACCCTAAACCCTAAACCCTAAACCCTAAACCCTCAACCCTCAACCCTAAACCCTCAACCCTAAACCCTCAACCCTAAACCCTAAACCCTAAACCCTCAACCCTAAACCCTCAACCCTAAACCCTCAACCCTCAACCCTAAACCCTCAACCCTAAACCCTCAACCCTAAACCCTCAACCCTAAACCCTCAACCCTAAACCCTCAACCCTAAACCCTCAACCCTAAACCCTAAACCCTAAACCCTAAACCCTAAACCCTAAACCCTAAACCCTAAACCCTAAACCCTAAACCCTAAACCCTAAACCCTAAACCCTAAACCCTAAACCCTAAACCCTAAACCCTAAACCCTAAACCCTAAACCCCCTAAACCCTAAACCCTAAACCCTAAACCCTAAAGAAAAAGAGATGGAAGTTTTCTAATATCACCCTTCTCGTATTAGTTGATACCTCCAAGAGTTTGACCTAAAATGAAAGGACAAAAAGTAAAAAATTGTTCATGAAGGTTGAATTACTGCATGACTACCCAATGGTATAGTCTGAATTCGTTTAGATAATGAAAATCTGATTATAAATTATGTCTCAAGAACGATTATAAGTAGTTTTTCTTATACGTATACGATGAGGCAATCGATGTAAAAGTGAAACAAGTTATTATGATTCAACCAGCGGACATATAGTTTATAGACTCCAAAAAAATATTCCAATGATTAGATGGTTTTTTCAATTTCAACATTCATTTTTAGGGTATACAATTCGAATTTAAATATTTCAAGCAACTTATTTTCTTCCAATAAAGAAAGTTATAATTAAGTTAAGGAATGATAATTTTGAAAATAAGAGCCTCGCCTCTGTGTGTAAAATTTGTGAAAAATGTTGACTGATCCCTAAGCGAGGATGAATTATAGAATTTTGTTCCAACTTGAGTCGTAAACAAAGACAAGGATAATCTTTCTAACCAAAAAAGGACTCTATAAATTTAAAGGATCTGTTGTACAAATACAGAAATAAAAATAAAGGATCTATTTTGACATGAAATGTATATATCCATATATCTCTGACTTATTTTATGAGATGATAAAATATGGTAAAATGAGCGTAGAATATCAAAAGGGGTTATTCATGTCAAAACAAGTTTCAACAATACTATTGTGACTATTATAGATGTAAAGGATCGGGTAATTACGTGGTCTTCTGCTGGTACTTATGGATTCAAGGGTACAAGGCGAGGGATGCCATGTGTGGCTCAAACCACAGTGGGAAATGTTATTCGCACAGTAGTGGATCAAGGTGTCCAACGGGTAGAAGTCATTATAAAAGGCACCAGTCTCCAAAGAGATGCTGAATTAAAAGCTATTTGTAGAAGTGGTATATTATTAAGTTTCATATGAGATGTAACCCCTATGCCACATAATGGCTATAAACCTCCTAAAAAAAGATGTGTATGAAAACAAACATTGAAAGACGTTTTAAGAGATACAAACAATTCAATGATCTGATCAAATAATATTACTATGGTTCACGAGAAGGTAACAGTATCTACCCAGACACTACAGTGGAAGTGTGTTGAACCACGAGTAAAGAGTAATTGTCTTTATTATGGACGCTTTATTATAGCTCCACTTATGAAAAGCTAGCCCAACACAATGGACATTGCGATAAGAAGAGCTTTGCTTGGAGAAATAGAAGGAACTGTTGGAGTTTGGTGTGGTTTTGGGTTCACTTGGCCAAGAGTGTTGTACACAAAGTGTTAGTCTTGTGTACAACCTTTGACCCGGTTTTTCTGTTTGATGTTTTAATACGAACCGAGGACAACCTGCTCCTAAACCCATATTATATTAGCCTGGATCTTATTATGTTCAAGTTCTACTGGTCACCTTGATCCCTAACCATCCTGTGATTAGAAACCTTGATATATAATGAAGACACCACAATAGGTGATGGAAAGCCTATTGATAAGTCAAATTAAAACACTCATTCACTAATGGTGTTTTAGGTGTTCAAAAGAACAAAGAGAATTCATTATCACAAATAATTTTCTGTATAAAATTCAAGCTTCCTTCTTATTGAAAAATAAGCCTCAAATAGGCTACAAAGCCATACAAAGTAGTTTCCTATGGTGGCCGAAATTCCCCCCCCCCCCCCCCCCTCTTTTCTAATCTAATTTGGATTAATTAATTTCTTTATTTTGAATTAGGAATTAATTAATTTACAATGAAAATAATAAAATAATAACTTTCCTAAACTTATTGTTCCAGAAAATAAATAAATAAAAAACCAAAAAGTAATGGTAATTTCCTAAAACAAAAAGTAGAATCAAATTAGGAAATTATAATACTAGATTTTGACTAAGTTGACTTTGACCATTATTTGACCAATTTGAGCTCCAAATCAACTTCAATATGCTTTGTAGGATGCCAAATAAGCTGAATATGAAGTCGTACACATTGCCCATGCTTGGAAGTGGAAGAAAAAGCCAACTCAGTAAAATACAATAAAGCCAGCACAAATACAATAAAAAACATGCCAAATTTGAAGCTGTCCGTTCAACCCCTTTTTGAATGCCTTTGAAGCTACCTTGACTTGATTACATATCCTATTAGACATATGTATTGAATCCATTAAGAGTTGGAACCATTTCATGCTGCTTGATGTCCATATTTGCACCAAAATCGCTATCCGGGTCCGTATCGGCTTCCACCACTTGGGTGTTTAAAATAGGCTTCGTATCTTCAAGTATGGATAAGCTCTGTTGAGAATTGATTACCCCCTGTATAAATGCTCCTAGGTTTTCCTTAAATGTCTTAATTTGAGCTTTTGTGATTGGCCTGGTCTTCATCCATGTCGGGTCAGCACCCAAGCGAGTTATCGGTTGAGCGGGCTTGGGTGAAATCACATCATGTTTGGGTGATTTTTGTGTTTGTTTTTGGTATGGTGATATTTAAGATTTTTAGGGTTCTTGTTTTGAATGAAGAAGGAGAAGAGAAGATGTTAGAGTAGGCCACACAAAACTAGACAGCACACTAATTTAATTTGTTGCATATATAGATACAAAACTTATCTCATACGTGTGAGGTGTGTGTGGGACCAAACGAAAGTCTTTAAAATTCAAAATTTACACATTTCCCACTCAAAATTATGATACATGACCGTTCAACCACCAGCTTCACATGTGAGTGCATAATCATGACAAGAGTTGGTGAGATTTTGAATTTCAAAAAACGGTTTCCACCTAATCCTGTACCACTATTTGGACCAGATGGAAGGCTAGGATATCTTCATCCAAATTGCTTGAATTTTGACATGTGGCATGTTGCAGTATCAAGTCCAAAATAATTGGGTAAGGCCCCCAATTCATCACAAACCCGTGGGCCATAACTGTTGGAAATCTTAGCAGTTATGCCAACTTACAACCTACATATCTTGGGCTTCCCAAGGCCTTTTCGAGTCATTATTTTTTCTATATTTTCATTTACATGTCTAATACAACATATCCAAAAATTATAAACTCGTTCTAAAAGCTCAGAGAAAGCCACCCGAAAATGGACCTACGTTGCTGGAAATACTGTTTCCAGCACATAGCTATTTTACAAAATAAAATCAATACCCAACAAAGATACAATTCCTAAGCTAAATACAATAAAACTTAGGTATTCAAAGGACATTAAGAGGAACATAAAACATAGACATAAATATTGCATTAGGTCATTCAACAAAATATTTCTTTTAAAGAAAGAAAGAGGGTGCAGACCTTGGTGGATTTTGGTTTACACAAGGTGGCAAGATTACCACCTTTTCAACACTCCTCCTTGGTAATCTTGCTAGAGACATTAAGGAGAGTCCTTAATGCCTCAAATCTGGTCTTTCCAAGTGGCTTTGTGAAAACATTCACAATGTTGTCCTTTGAATTCACATACTCTAAAGAGACTTCTCCAAGACCTTCAAACTCCCTCAAGGAATGATATTTCACTGGAATATGTTTTGTTCTTCCATGTTGTACCGGGTTCTTGGCTATTGAAATTGTTGAAGTATTGTCACATTTGATGATGGTTGGACTTTCTTGAGTATGACCAAGATCTCCCATCAACTTCCTTAACCAAATACATCGGTTTGCACAAGATGAGCAAGCAATGTATTCGGCTTCCGCGGTACTTTGAGCGATTGTGCTTTGCTTCTTTGCATTCCATGAGAAAGGACCATTCCCAAGTGAAAATAAGTAGCCCGAAGTACTCCTCATATCATCAATGCACCTTGCCCAATCACTATCCAAATAGCCAACAAGCTTTAACTCATCCTTTGCTTCATACCAAACTCCATAATCACCAATGCCCTTAAGATACCAAAGAACTCTTTTGGAACCTTTAAGATGAGTTTGGGTGGGTGCTTGCATGTATCTTGAAAGCACACAGACGTCATACATAATATCTAATCTAGATGAGCACACATAAAAAACTACCAATTAAGGATCGATAAAGAGTAGGATTTACCTTTAGTGTGCCATCTTCCTTTTGGTACTTCTCTCCTTGGATCATTGGAGTGCTCATTGGATTATATTCCTCAAGATTAAATTTATCCAAAAGATCCTTGATGTACTTTTCTTATGATATAAATATTCCTCTTTGGCATTGCATTACTTCCACACCAAGGAAGTAATTCATGAGACCCAAGCTAAATATCTCAAACTACTTCTCAAACTCATGTCTTAGCTTATCCACATTCCATGGGTCCTCACTGACGACCAACAAGTCATCCACATACAAAGTGATACGAACTTAGGATGATCTACTCTTAAACCTATAATATATTAACCCGAATCTAATTATGTTCAAGTTCTAATGGTCACCTTGACCCCTAACCAACCTGTGATTAGAAATCTTGCTATATAAAATAGGTGATGGAAGGCCTATTGATAAGTCAAATTAAAACGCTCATTCATTAATGGTGTTTTAGGTGTTCAAAAGAATAAAGAGAATTCAATCTCACAAATCATTTTCTGTATAAAATTCAAGCTTCCTTCTTATTTAAAAATAAGCCTTTCAATATGCTACAAAGCCATGAAATAAAACCCAAAAAACAAAGGGAAAACCAACCATACAAAGTAGTTTCCTATGGTGGCCGAAATTCTCACTCTTTTCCTAATCTAATTTGGATTAATTAATTCCTTTATTTTGAATTAGGAATTAATTAATTTACAATTAAAATAATAAAATAATAACTTTCCTAAACTTATTGTTCCAGAAAATAAATAAATAAAAACTAAAAAGTAATGGTAATTTCCTAAAACAAAAAGTAGAATCAAATTAGGAAACTATAATACTAGCTTTTTGACTAAGTTGACTTTGACCAAATTGAGCTCCAAATCAGCTTCAATATGTTTTTTAGGATGCCAAATAAGCTGACCATGAAGTCCCACGTGTTTCCCTTGCTTGGAAGAAAGAGAAAAAGCCAACTCAGTAAAATATAGTAAAAACAACATAAAATACAATAAAAACAGGCCAAATTTGAAGCTGTCCGTACAACCCCTTTTTGAATGCCTTTAAACCTAGATTGACTTGATTCCATATCCTCTTAGACCTATGTATTGAATCCAAAAAGATTTGGAACCATTTCATGCTGCCCAATCTCCATATTTGCACCAAAACTGCTACCGGGATCCATATCGGCTCCCACCACTTGGATGCTTAGAATAGGCTTTGTATCTTCAAGTATGGATAAGCTCTGTTGATAATTGATTACCCCCTGTATAAATGCTCCCAGGTTGTCCTTAACTCTCTTAATTTGAGCTTTTGTGATTGGCCTGGGCTTCATCTGTGTCGGGTCAGCACCCCAGCAGGTTATCGGTTGAGCGGGCTCGGGCGGAATCACATCATTCCCCTCCTCTTGAAAAGGATTTGTACTCAAATCTAGATCATCACCTGCAGGAAAAGGGAAAAGATCAGCAATGGTTACTTTTTAACTTAGCATCTTTATAATTCATAACCAGCAATGGTTTCTTACCCAAGATAGCCTTATTAACATCCCCAAAACTCAAATAAAAATTTTTACTTTTTCTTTCTTTCCTTTCTCTCTCTCGGCCACCACACATTTTTCCTCCCTCTCGGTTTTCTCACCATTTCTGTGGGGTTTCTCCATTCTTCTCACCCCACTTTCGGCCCTCTCATGGTTTTTCCACTCAATTTGTGTTTTAAAATGCTTACCTTGGATAGCAAGCTTGGACTTACCTTCTTGGATGGATGGTGAAGCCGTTAATGCCATACTAGCCTTCTCCTTAAGTGTTTCGGCCTCCCTCCTTTGTTTGATTAGTACTTGGTCTCTATATACTTCCTTTGCAGTTAATGGCTCTAGCTTGATCTTCTTGCCTTTGAATCTAAAAACAATACATTTCTCTCAACCAAAATGAGTAGCATCTTTATCAAATTGCCATGGTCTATCACACAAAACAACATCCATATATTTATCTATGTTTAATTCTACCTTGGCTTGTTTATTGACTTTTATCTCACCACTATCATTTAGCCATTGTAATCTCTATGGTTCTGGATGTTTAATAGTTGTTAACCCTAATTTATCAACCACAATGTTACTAATTCTTTGAATTTCATCCTCATCTTTGTATGCAGCAAGTACTCTCCTAGAAACCAAGTTTAATTTGGCAGTGGATGCTTGCAAGGTTTCGGGTTCATTCTCCAAGTCCTTCTCCTCTTTCTTGGCTTCATCCTCACTTTCTTCACTTTCCGATTCTAGCTCGCCATTGGCCTTTAACACCATGATTCTTCTATTAGGGCATTAGCTAGCAATGTGTTCTCATTCCTTGCATTTAAAACACATAACATCATGAGTTCTATAAGGCTTAGGATCTAATTTTACCTCATTCTTTGGTGCTTGGAGAGATTCGGTTCTAGTCTCCTTCCTTGGCCGGTTTGAACTTTCTTCTCCAATTTCCGGGTTTGGCTTGCTTTCATAGATGGGATTGTTCCTCTAGCCACTTAAATTGGACATTCCGCTGTTGGAAACACCTCTAAACCATGAGCTTACACCCCTCCTCTTGAATTGATGCTCTAATTTAATAGCCACATGCAACATTTCTTCCAATTCCACATATTGTTGCAATTCTAGTTGATTGACTATTTCACGACTCAAACCACCAAGAAACCTTGCCATGGTTGTTTTCCTATCTTCATTCAAGTTCAATCTCATTATAAGCATCTCCATCTCCTCGTAATAATCCTCCACGGACTTACTTCCTTGAGATAGGGATTGAAGCCTTTGATGCAGCAACCTATGATAATGTGACGGCACGAACCGTTTCCTCATGGCTCCCTTCATTTGGCGCCATGTAGTGATCAAGTCATCACCAACTCTCCTTCGAGTATTTTGATCATTTGTCCACCATTGGAGTGCATAATGACCAAACTCCATTGCTACCATCTTCACCTTCTTGGCCTCCGAATAATGATGACAATCGAAAATCATCTCCATTCTCTCTTCCCATTCCAAATATGCTTCCGGATCACTTTTACCCATGAATGGTAGGATGTTTACCTTGATGCTGCCAAGATCATCATCTTCATTCCTTCCTGGTCTCCCATGGATTAGCCTTTCTTGAGGTTCAAAAATTTCATCCAAGTCATCTCCATAGTTACTTCCCCTGAATTCCTTTCTTAGTCGCCCTCGGCCTCCTCGACCTCAACCTGCATGAGCATCTAACCTTGTTTGGGCATTCCTTGGGATGTTTCAAACCTGTTCATCTTTTGATTTAAATGGTCAAATTGGGCATTCATCCACCGTAATTGCTCCAATATAGCACTCATGTCCATTTGCTCACCACTCCCCGTAGCTCGGAAATCACCATGGAATCCTACGGACTCTTCTTCATTAATTCTCAGTGGTGTGTCTCCTCTTCTTATTCTAGAATCTGCCATGCTAGTATGAATAATACAAAAATAAAATAAATTCTCACCAGATTCACTCCCTCACGTGTTTCACTCAATATAATAACTCAACACTCGTGTTTGCACACTAATTTCGGCTTTTAACCGTAGCTAAAGGTAGGCAATACGGAAAGAATTCAACAAAACCTAGTTTTGGCTTTTTTAGGCAAAATAAAGCAAATTAGTGGGAAAACTTTGGAATTTTGAAGAACTGGACCAGATGGTAATAGATTATGAGTTCAGGAATAAAATTCTAGAAAAATAAATTCAAATATGAACAATAATCAAAGAGAACAAAAATATAGAAAAGTGTTGGTTGTTGTTCTTGTAATTCAAGTTTTGTATCAAATCCTTTAACTAATTTTAATCCAAATAATTTAGCACTTAAACTCAAATATCCAGCAGCAAAAATAAATCTCCAGAAACTCCACATATTGAATAAATAATCAACAAAGCAGTAGTTACAAGAAATTTCCAGCAACAAACTTCAACAGCAATTTTCAACAAACCGATATATATATATATTCTTTTTATATTCGGCTTTCTTCTTTTTTTTTTCTTTTTTTTTTTCACTCACCGAATATCAGACACAACTAAAGTAGCAAGAATAAACAACAAATTTGCAATTCCAACTCCAAAAATTCACCAAACCCGTAATCTCCAAATAAACACAAATGTACAGTTTTTTTTTTTTTTAAATGTTGCCGCAACATATATATATATATATATATTTTAATAGATGAATGCAAATATTTAAGACTAAAACAGCAAAGAAAATTCAACAATAACCAAACTAAAAGAACAATGATGAAAGGCAACCAACAAACTAGGAAACAAAAAATACGGTAAAACTAGGAAATCCTAATTCAACTAGGATTGAATTTTTATTTTTTTTAATTTTTGTATTTTTTAAGATGCAGAATGTGTATGGGGTGGATGCAACCTTAACCTAATGCTAAAATTGTAGAATAACACAAAAACAAATAAAGCAAATAAAGATAGATCAAACCTGAACAAAATTTGGCTCCAATACCAAATGATACGAACCTAAGACGACCTCCTCCTAAACCCACATTATATTAGCCCGGATCTAATTATGTTCAAGTTCTAATGGTCACCTTGACCCCTAACCAACCTGTGATTAGAAACCTTGCTATATCAATATGATGGAAGGCCTATTGATAAGTCAAACTAAAAAACTCATTCACTAATGGTGATTTAGGTATTCAAAAGAACAAAGAGAATTCAATCTCACAAATAATTTTCTGTATAAAATTCAAGCTTCCTTCTTATTGAAAAATAATCCTTTAAATAGGCTACAAAGCCATGAAATAAAACCCTAAAAACAAAGGAAAAACCGGCCATACAAAGTAGTTTCCTATTGTGGCCAAAATTCTCTCTCCTTTCTTAATCTAATTTGGACTAATTAATTCCTTTATTTTGAATTAGGAATTAATTAATTTACAATGAAAATAATAAAATAATAACTTTCCTAAACTTATTGTTCCAAAAAATAAATAATTAAATAAAAACTTAAAAATAATGGTAATTTCCTAAAACAAAAAGTAGAATTAAATTATGAAACTATAATACTAGTTTTTTAACTAAGTTGACTTTGACCAAATTGAGCTCCAAATCAGCTTCAATATGTTTTGTAGGATGCCAAATAAGCTAACCATGAAGTTGATGCGAATCTACCCAAGCTCGCACAACCAACAACTCACCGGGGTACTAATCCGATACAGATAAAGACTGGACCAATCGCTAGGGCTCAAGCTAAGAGGTTTAAGGACAACCTGCTGCCTTTATCCATAAAGTAATTCATTCTCAAAGGGCTTGTCCATACCTGAAGATAAAAGACCTGTTTTAAGTATCCAAGTGGTAGAGACTGATACATCGGACGTTTTACATCGGACACCCATACATTGGACATTTTTTATTGGACACCCATGCCTTGGACATCTGACCTGGAACTTCAGACACCGGACATAACTTAGCTGGGACAAACATCAATTAGCTCGGATAGACAAAGCATACATCTCCTTGTTATCAATCGGGTAGTTTAGGGCAGCTCCATTTAATTTTTCACTAACGTAGGCTATGGGTCTTCCTTCTTGCATTAAGACAACTCCAATACCTACACCCGAAGCATCACACTCAATTTCAAAAGTCTTAGAAAAATTTGGCAACACTAACAAAGGTGCATTACACAATTTTTCTTTCAACAAATTAAAATATTTTTCTTGTACTTCCCCCCATTTAAAGCCGACATTCTTCTTGACAACTTCATTCAATGGTGCTGCTATGGTATTAAAATCCTTGACAAATCTTCTATTAAAGCTTACCAAGCCATGAAAGCTCCTCACTTGGGAGATAGAAGTAGGAACCGGCCACTCTTGAATTACTTTCACCTTAGCTTGGTTAACTTTGATTCCTACAGCACTTACTACAAATCCTAGAAACACAAGCTCATCTTTGCAAAATTCACATTTTTTAATGTTAGCAAACAATCTTTCCTTTCTAAGAACTTGCAAAACTTGCCTAAGTTGATCCACATGGTCATCCAGATTTCAGCTATATATTAGAATGTCATCAAAATAAACAACCACAAATTTACCAATAAATGGACGCATTACATGATTCATAAGCCTCATGAAAGTACTGGGTGCATTGGATAATCCAAAAGGCATAACCATATATTAGTTTTAAATGCGGTTTTCCATTCATCACCTTCTTTCATCCTAATTTGATGATAACCACTCCTAAGATCAATTTTTGTAAACATGCAAGCACTATGCAACTCATCAATTATATCATCTAATCTAGGAATGGGATGCCTATATTTGATGGTAATGTTATTTATAGCCCTACAATCAACACACATTCTCCATGTACCATCTTGTTTTGGCACTAACAGAACAGGTACAGCACATGGACTTAAACTCTCACGAATATAACCTTTGTCAAGTAAATCACTTACCTGTTTTCGCAGCTCCTTTGTTTCTTTGGGATTGCTCCTATAAGCTGGTCTATTCGGTATGCAGCCTCTAGAACAAAGTCAATTTGATGTTTTATCCCTCGAATTGGTAGTAGTCCACTTGGAATTTCATTTAGGAAGACATCTCCAAATTCCTTTAAAAGAGAAATCATTGAACTTGGCAATTCAAGTTCTTCAAAGTTAGTTTGATCATTAAAATAATTTTCTTTATAAATCATGACCAGCAAAGGTTTCTTACACTCAATAACCTTATTAATATCCCATAAACTCAAATAAAAGTTGCTACTTAACCTTCCTTCTCCAAGCTCTCGGGTTTGACACTTTCTTTCCCCTCTCTTTCGGCTTTTCCTTGATCTTTCCACTTAATATGAGTCTTAGAAACCTTACCTTGGTCAGTAACCTCATTCTTACCTACTTGAAAGGATGGTGAAGCCGTCAGTGCCATACTTGCCTTTTACTTGAGCTTTTCGGCTTCTATCCTTTGTTGCATCTGTAATTGGTTCTTGTAAACCTCTTTAGGAGATAATGGTTCCAGCTTGACCTTCTTCCCTTTAAACCTGAAAACAATACTATTTGCTCGACCAAAATGAGTAGCATTTTTATCAAATTTCCATGGCCTACCTAATAGTATATGTCCAGCAATCATGGGTACAATATCACGTAAAACTACATCCTCATATCTACATATATTAAATTTTACTTTGGCTTGTTTGTTTACTTTCATCTCACCACTATCATTAAGCCATTGTAATCTATATGGTTTAGGATGTTTTATTGTTTTTAAGCCCAATTTATCAACGACAAGGTTACTTATTACATTAGTACAACTCCCACTATCTATAATCATGCTACAAATTTTACCTTGTATTTCACAACGAGTGTGGAAGATGTTCTCACGCTGAATTTGTTCTTCATCCTTGTAAATAGCAAGTACCCTCCTTGAGACCAAATTTAGCTCAACATTTGATGTGTTTAATGGTTCGGCCTCATTATCAAGTGATGCGAACCCGTCCGAGCTCGCACAACCGACGGCTCACTAGGATGCTGATCCGATACGGATGAAGACTGGACCGATCACTAGGGCTCAAGCTAAGAGGTTTAAGGACAACCTTGCTGCCATTATCCAGAAAGTAATTCATTCTCAGAAGAGCTTGTCCATACCTGAAAATAAAACACCTGTTTTAAGTATCCAAGTGGTGGAGGTTGATACATTGGACACCCATACATCGGACATTTTATATCGGACACCCATGTCTCAGACATTTGACCTCGGGCTTCGGACATCGGACGTAACTTAGCTCGGTCAGACATCAGTTAGCTCAGACAGACATAAGTTAGCTCAAACATCAGGCAGACATAAGTTAGCTTGGACATCAGACATAAGTCAGCTTAGGTGTCAAACTAGTCAACTCGTTTTCTGATTTGCGTTTGACTTTTCTTTTTGGGTTTTTTTATTTATTTATTTGCTGGACATATAAGTTTTGGAAAGTTTTTATTTTATTATTTTGTTAGTAAATTAATTAATTCCTAATTGAAAATAAGGGAATTAATTAATTAGATTAGGAAAAGGAAAGATTCAGTCAAGCTAGAACTCTTCATTGTGTGGTCAGTTTTTCCTAGGGTTTTTAGGGTTTATTTTATTTCTTTAAAAGCCTATTTAAAGGCTTATTTTTCAATAAGAATACAACTTTGATTTGATTGAGAAAATACTTGTAAGATTAATTATCTCTTTGTTTTTTGAGAACACCTAAAATACCATTAGAGAATTGGTTGTTTTAGCTTGACTTACCAATAGGTTTTCCATCCCCTATTGTGGCGTCTATATTATACCAAGGTTTCTAACCATAGGTTGGTTAGGGGTTGAGGTCCATTCCATTAGAACTTGAACTTAATTGAGATCCGGGCTAATATAATACGGGTTTAGAATCAGGTCATCCTAGCTTCGTATCATTTGGTATCAGAGCTAAATTTTGTTCAGGTTTGATCTATCTGTATTTGCTTTATTTGTTTTTGTGTTATTCTGCAATTTTAGCATTAGGTTAAGGTTGCATCCATCCCATACACATTCTGCATCTTTAAAAAAAAAAAAAATTCATTCCTAGCTGAATTAGGATTTCCTAGTTTTACCGTATTTTTTTTTGTTTCCTAGTTTGTTGGTTGTTTTTCATCATTGTTCTTGTTAATTTTGGTTTTTATTCATTTTTCTTTGCTGTTTTAGTCTTAGATATTTGCATTCATATATTCAAAAAAAAAAAAAAAGGTGGTTTGCGACAACATATATTAAAAAAAAAATAAAAAAATAAAAAAATAAATAAAAAGAGAAGAAAGCCAAATATTATAAAAATATATATATATATATATATATATCGGTTTGTTGAAAATTGGTGTTGAAGTTTGTTGCCGGAAATTTCTTGTAACTGCTGTTGTGTTGATTATTTATTCCATAATTGGAGTTTCTGGAGAGTTGTTTTTGCTGCTGGATATTTGAGTTTGTGTGCTAAATTATCTGGACTAAAATTAGTTAAAAGATTTGATACAAAACTTGAATTACAAAGAACAACAACCAACCACTTTTCTATGTTTTTGGTCTCTTTGATTCTTGTTTGTATTTAAATTTCTTTTTCTGGAATTTTATTCTTGAACTCATAATCTAATACCATCTAGTGCAGTTTTCAAAAATTCCAATGTTTTCCCATTATTTTGTGTTTTCTTGTCTAGGAAGCCGAAAAATTAGGATTTGTTGGATTCTTTCAATATTGCCTACTTTTTTATTACTGTTTGTTGATAAGTTTAATTAAAACATACTAGTGATCTAATTGTTATTTTGTGGGTGTTTTAATTAGAACTTTGAGGTAACTCATTGAGTGGAAAAAGGCAAGAGTTTGTGAGCTTAAAAGAGGGTAAAAGCCAAAACAAGTGTGCAAACACGAGTGTCGAGTCCTCATTTGAGTGAAACACGTAAAGGAGTGAAATTGTAAGGTCCTATTTTATTTCTATTGCATTGTTATACTAACATGACAGAATCAATAATGAGGAGAGGAGAGCCATCCTTGAGGATCAATGAGGAGGAGTCTGTAGCATTCCATGGCGATGCCCGAGCTACCGAGAGTGGAGACCAAGTGGACATGAGAGCTGTTTTGGAGTCAATACAGTGGGTTAGTGCTCAAGTTGAGCATGTGAATCAAAGAGTGGGAAGACTAGAAGCCTCACAAGGAGTTCTGAATACAAAAAATAGGCAAGAATTCCATGGAGGGCGAGGCCGAGGACGAGGAGGTCACGAGAGACATAGAGAGCAATTTGATGAGGAGCCATTCGATGGAGACTTTGAGGAGGGTATGGACAAAACTTTTACTATTCAAGATAGAGCAGGGCATGGAAGATATAGGAGGGAAGATACAGATGATGATTTGGGAAATATCAAGGTTAACATCCCAACTTTTATGGGTAAAAGTGATCCCGAAGCTTATTTGGAGTGGGAAGAAAAAATGGAGATGATTTTTTACTACCACAACTATTCGGAAGGTAAGAAAGTGAAGTTGGCAGCAATGGATTTGGACATTATGCACTCCAATGGTGGACCAATGAGCAAAATACCCAAAGGAGAGTTGGTGATGACTTGATTACAACATGGCGACAAATGAAAGGAGCCATGAGAAAGTGGTTTGTGCCATCACACTACCATAGGTTGCTGCATCAACGACTTCAATCTTTGTCTCAAGGAAGTAGGTTCGTGGATGATTATTACAAAGAGATGGAGATGTTAATGATGAGTCTAAATATGAATGAGGATAGGAAGGCAACAATGGCAAGATTTCTTGGTGGTTTAAACCGTGACATTGCCAACTAGCTTGAATTACAACAATACTTGGAATGGGAGGAGATGTTACATTTTGCAATTAAGCTTGAGAACCAATTCAAGAGGAGGGGTGTTAGCACACAATTTGGAGGAGTTTCTAGCAATGGAAGGACAGGTTCAACTGGCTGGAAAAACAATTCCACTTATGAAAGCAAGCTGAAACCGAAACTTTGTGAAGGAACTACCAACCGGCCAAGAAGAGAAATTAAAGCCGAATCTGCCCAAGCCATTAAAGGTGAGGTAAAATCTGAACCTAAACTTCAAAATTCAAGAGAAATTATTTGTTTCAAGTGCCAAGGAAGAGGACATATAGCCAGCTAATGCCCGAATAGAAGGATAATGATAATTAAGGGTAATGAAGAGGTGGAATCCGAAAGTGAGGCTAGTGAGGCTGAAATCGAACAAGAAGATGAAGGACATGATGATGAGGCTGAACCATTAAACACTCAAATGTTGAGCTAAATTTGGTCTCAAGGAGGGTACTTGTTGTTTACAAGGATGAAGAACAAATTCAGCGTGAGAACATCTTCCACACTCGTTGTGAAATGTAAGGTAAAATTTATAGCATGATTATAGATAGTGGGAGTTGTACTAATGTAATAAGTAACCTTGTAGTCGATAAATTGGGCTTAAAAACAATAAAACATCCTGAACCATATAGATCACAATGGCCTAATGATAGTGGTGAGATGAAAGTAAACAAACAAGCCAAAGTAAAATTCAGTATAGGTAGATATGAGGATGTAGTTTTATGTGATATTGTACCCATGATTGCTGGACATATACTATTAGGTAGGCCATGACAATTTGATAAAGATGATACTCATTTTGGTCGAGAAAATAGTATTGTTTTCAGGTTTAAAGGGAAGAAGGTCAAGCTGGAACCATTATCTCCTAAAGAGGTTTACAAAGACCAATTACAAATGCAACAAAGGAGAGAAGCCGAAAAGCTCAAGGAAAAAGCAAGTATTGCACCAATGGCTTCACCATCCTTTCAAGAAGGTAAGAATGAGGTTGCTGATCAAGATAAGGTTTCTAAGACTCATATTGAGTGGAAAGATCAAGGAAAAGCCGAAAGAGAGGGGAAAGGAAGTGGCAAACCCGAGAGCTTGGAGAAGGAAGAAAAATCCGAAGGTTTGCACCAATCCAAGGGGAAAAAAGAAAAAGAAAGAAAAGAAAGATTAAGTAGCAACTTTTATTTGAGTTTAAGCGATATTAATAAGGTTATTGAGTGTAAGAAACCTTTGCTGGTCATGATTTATAAAGAAAATTATTTTCATTATCAAACTAACTTTGAAGAACTTGAATTGCCAAGTTCAATGATTTCTCTTTTGAAGGAATTTGGAGATGTCTTCCCAAATGAGATTCCAAGTGGACTACCACCTATTCGAGGGATAGAACATCAAATTGACTTTGTTCCAGCAGCAGCCATACCAAATAGACCAGCTTATAGGAGCAATCCCAAAGAAACAAAGGAGCTACAAAAACAGGTAAGTGATTTACTTGACAAAGGTTATATTCGTGAGAGTTTAAGTCCATGTGCTGTACCTGTTTTGTTAATGCCACAAAAAGATGGTACATCGAGAATGTGTGTTGATTGTAGGGCTATAAATAACATTACCATCAAATATAGACACCCCATTCCTAGATTAGATGATATGCTTTATGAGTTGCATGGTGCTTGCATGTTTACAAAAATTGATCTTAGGAGTGGTTATCACTAAATTAGGATGAAAGAAGGTGAAGAATGGAAAACCACATTCAAAACTAAATATGGGCTGTATGAATGGTTAGTTATGCCTTTTGGATTATCCAATGCACCTAGTACTTTCATGAGGCTTATGAATCATGTAATGCGTCCATTTATTAGTAAATTTGTGGTTGTTTATTTTGATGACATTCTAATATATAGCCAAAAATTGGATGACCATGTGGATCAACTTAGGCAAGTTATGCAAGTTCTTAGAAAGGAAAGATTGTTTACTAACATTAAAAAATGTGAATTTTGCAAAGATGAGCTTGTGTTTCTAGGATTTGTAGTAAGTGTTGCAGGAATCAAAGCTGACCAAGCTAAGGTGAAAGCAATTCAATAGTGGCCGATTCCTACTTCTATCACCTAAGTGAGGAGCTTTCATGGCTTGGCAAGCTTTTATAGAAGATTTGTCAAGGATTTTAGTACCATAGCAGCACCACTGGATGAAGTTATGAAGAAGAATGTCGGCTTTAAATAGGGGGAAGTACAAGAAAAATCTTTTAATTTGTTGAAAGAAAAATTATGTAATGTACCTTTGTTAGTTTTGCCAAATTTTTCTAAGACTTTTGAAATTGAGTGTGATGCTTCGGGTGTAGGTATTGGAGCTGTCTTAATGCAAGAAGGAAGACCCATAGCTTACTTTAGTGAAAAATTAAATGGAGCTGCCCTAAACTACCCGACTTATGAGAAGGAGATGTATGCATTGGTGAGGGCTTTGGAGACGTGGCAGCATTATCTCATGCCAGAGGAGTTTGTGATTCATACGAATCATGAGTCTTTGAAGCATATCAAGGGTCAAGGAAAGCTCAACTGAAGGCATGCCAAGTGGATTGAATTTATTGAAACCTTTCCATATGTGATCCGCTACAAAAAAGGTAAGGAAAATGTGGTTGCCGATGCATTATCCCGAAGGTATGTACTCTTTTCTACCTTAGATTACCCTTGCTTGGAAGTATGAGAAAAAGGCTAATACACTAAAATATAGTAAAGCTAGCAAGGAATACAGCAAATCCGGCCTTTTCTTCCCCTTGTGTGCAAACCACCTTATTGTTTGGCTTTGAAGCTTCTTTGGCTGGTTTCTATAACTCATCCTCCATGTGACTTGAACCCATAAGGATGGGGTTCCAATTCATACATACCCGATCTCCATATTGTCACCAAAAACGTCACCCGGGCCCGTTTTGGCTTCTATTGCTTGTATGAGTAAAACAAGCCTTGGTTCTTTAGATATGGCCAACCCCTCTTGACTATGGCTTATTCCTTGTATGAAGATAGCAAGATTGTCCTTGAACTTCTTGGCTTGGGCTCTAGTGATCGGTCCCACCTTCATCTGTATTGGGTTAGCACCCCAGTGGGTTGTTGATTGAACAGTCTCGTGGAGATTCGCATCATCTCCCTTCAACCCTTTGAGCGAAATGCGAAAAAAGGAAGGAAAATCCATGGATCGACCCCATCATCTCCACCCCGTAAGAACTACGAGATCACCCCAAGGATGGCTTCGGCATCCAAGGGTTGTGAACTGACCATAGATCCCTGTTCAATAAGTGGAATGCATTAGCTGTCCGCTTTCAGGTTGGGCAGTGAAGGTTAAAGAAAGGCAATGACTCATTCTTAAAACCAGCATTCTTAAGACCAAGGAGTCAGGTAGAAAAAAGGGGAAGGCTCTCTGTTCCTGGTTCTCCTGTAGCTAGATCCTTCGGAACCACAAGAATATTTAGTTAGAATGGGATTCCAACTCAGCATCTTTTGAGATTTTAAGAAGAATTGCACTTTGGACAGCACAGTATGATGAAAGTTGTAAGTTGTGCTTGGGGGGGAGTTATTGTCCATTGTTGGCCTTTATGGTAAAATCAGCCGAGGGCCTGAGAGGCGGTGGTTTACCCTATAGTGGATGTCAGCGGGTTGAGTCCGCTTATCTCTAATTTGTGAACTTAGCCGATACAAAGCTATATGATAGCACCTAATTTTTCTGATCCAGCAGGTCGATCTATGCTATGATTTTGCATTCATGGACGTTGATAAGATCATCCCATTTAGCATCACATTAGGGGATCGCATAGCCTTAAAGTTAAGGGTAAGGTTCAAATGAGGAAAGGCTTACGGTGGATACCTAGGCACCAAGAGATGGGGAAAGGCATAATAAATGACGAAATGCTTGGGGGAGTTGAAAACAAGCATACATCTAGATATTCCCGAATAGGTCAACCTTTCAAACTGTTGCTAAATCCATGGGCAAGAAATAAACAACCTGGCGAACTAAAACATCTTAATAGCCACAGGAAAAGAAAGGAAAAGCAATTCCTGTAGTAGCGGCGAGCAAAATGGGACCAGCCTAAACCATGAAAATGGGGTTATGGGAGAGCAATAGAAGTGTCGTACTGCTAGGTGAAGCGGTGGAGTGCTGCACCCTAGATGGAGAGAGTCCAGTAGAAAAAAATATCACTAGCTTACGCTCTTATCCAAGTAGCATGGGATGTTGAAAAGGTGGTAATCTTACCATCTTGTGCAAACCAAAATCCACCAAGGTTTGCACCCTCTTTCTTTCTTTAAAATAAATATTTTGTTGAATGATCTAGTGTAATATTTATGTCTATGTTTTGTTTCCTTTTAATGTCTTTTTGAATGCCTAAATTTTTATTATACTTAGCTTAGGAATTGTCTCTTTGTTGGGTACTGATTTTATTTTGTAAAATGGCTATGTGCTGGAAACACAACATAAGTCCATTGTTGGGGCTGGAATTCCCTGACATTTTAGAACAAGATTATAATTTTTGGATATGTTGTAATAGACATGTAAAATAAAATATAGAAAAAAAAATTAGAGTCTAGCCAATTTTGGAGTAGCTTTGTGATAATGGAACCAGCTAGTGAAAAGCATTAAGCCCGCAAAAACCAATGGACCAATTGCAGTACAGTGGAGCTATAATTCACTAGTTAATCTAGATGCTCGCCAAAGCTGAAAAAAATCGAAGGTTAGTTGTATTCCTCGGAAACCACCGCCTACATCACCATTCAATATTTCTTGACCCGCTAATGGCCAAACCACTTGGGCACTAGGCCTAATGTGAGTAGGATTACTTAGCCATGCTTCATAATTGGAAAAATAAGCACTGTGGAAATACATACCACTCTGCCAAAGAAAAATGATGGAGAGTTGGCCGAAATGGGCGTTAAATACTTTTCGACATATCTCCTCCAAATCATTGGTATGGCTATCGAAATCATGAGCATCAGTGTGTAGGTTCTAGATCCAAATGGTAGTATCCAGTCCTTTAGCTATTGGTCATGAGAAATGACCTGGTCTGGCCCATTCCTTGAAAGAAGTTTTTATGGGATCCCTATCTACCATAATTTTAACTCTTGAGTCCTCCTCTTTCCGAACAACACATACAAAGAGACCCACCAATAGTTAAGTAATTAGTGAACCTATGAAAGATGTTTAGACTTAGTTTTTTAATCTTTTATCTCCCATCTATCTATCTTCTTTAGTTATTCACTAGAGCAATTATGATATGGAAGTTGATCTGGGGCAAGTGTTTGGATATATTATGACATAGATGAGGGGCACCTAATGGATTTTTAATCTTATAAAATTTTTTTGGGGGGCTTTAAATTGACACAATTCTTTTTTGTACAACCTAATGTATTCATAACTTAATTAGAAGTTCCTAAATGAAGACACTTTATGTCTTACATAGAATATATTATTATTACTCTATTCCAAATCGTGTGAGCAGTCATTAGTCGTTACTAAGAGACGTACGATTATTTCTATTTAGTCATTCAAGGGTCCCTTTTACTTTTGTTAGTAATTATTATTAATAGCAGAAAAGAAATATATTTTTTAACTTATCTATATATCGTTTATTCCTACGAAATAACAGACGAAATAGAACGATCTTAGAAGGAGAAGGGATATAATAAAATTTTTTGATTGGTTCTTCCAAGAGAAATGATCCATTTTATTTGACTGATAGAGACAACAAATAAAAAAATTAGTTAGAATAAAATAGTGTTCTTATTCGAAATATCTTGTGATCTTTAACCAATTTTATGCTTGAATATAATTCCCAGGAGTAAGCGCTATAGCTTGTTTCCAAAACTCGGTAGCTTGGTCAAACCAAGCCTCCACAGTTTCAAAATCTCCTTGTCGAATGGCCTATTCTCCCTGGTCAGAATAGGTAGTTAAATTCCTTCCTTTTGAACCGTACTTGAGAGTTTCCAACCTCATATGGCTCAACAGTCAAATTCTTTTAGTATCTCATTTTTTTAATCTACCGTATATAATTGAATAAGATTTCTTATGGATCTGTCCCTTTTTTTTTTCTTTCGAGTTAACCAAAAGATGTTATGAGTTTTAAACTTTAATTTTGCTTAATGATTTAATCAATTTTATCTTTTCTCCCACCTTCATAAAGCATAGGTATCTCTGCTATCATTAGAATTTTTTGAAAAGGTAACTATCTCGGTTTCATATATAAATTTATATCCAATCTTTGAGAAAGACTTTCTTCATAAGAAGGAAAAGACTTACTATTGTTGGGTCCTGATGCTACACCACTGCTCAATACCTTAGGGGATCAACTCTATTACATAAGTGGATTCCCAACTTGTATCTCATATCATAACATAAGTATGTTGTTGTTATTGTGTCGGCCCAAAATCTTGCGAATTGATCTTTACGGCACTTCCTTTTCAATTAGACCTTTTATCCATAGAATAAAGTATCTAGGCATACCAATTTAGTCATATTTCCTTTTCTATGAAGTGCATTTCTTTACTGCAGCTGATAAAAATCATTGTTTTGGATGATACATATGTTGGAAGCCTATTTTTTCTAGTATTTATTAATGGATTTTCTCTTTCTTTCCCATTCTATAGTGGAGATAGTTGCTTGTAATAACATATCACAGCTAATACGAACCTAGGATGACCTGCTCCTAAACCCGTATTATATTAGCCTGGATCTTAATTAAGTTCAAGTTCTAATGGAATTGACCTCAACCCCTAACCAACCTGTGGTTAAAAACCTTGGTATAATGTAGACGCCACAATAGGAAATGGAAAACCTATTGATAAGTCAAACTAAAACAACCAATTCTCTGATGGTGTTTTAGGTGTTCTCAAAGAACAAAGAGATAATTAATCTCACAAGTATTTTCTCAATCAAATCAAAGTTATATTCTTATTGAAAAATAAGCCTTTAAATAGGCTTTGAAAGAAACAAAGTAAACCCTTAAAACCCTAGGAAAAACCGGCCACACAATGAAGAGTTCCATGGTGGCTGAAATTTTCACTCCTTTCCTAATCTAATTTGGATTAATTAATTCCTTTATTTTGAATTAGGAATTAATTAATTTACAATGAAAATAATAAAATAATAACTTCACTAAACTTATTTTTCAGAAAATAAATAAATAAAAACTAAAAAGTAATGGTAATTTCCTAAAACAAAAAGTAGAATCAAATTAGGAAACTATAATACTAGCTTTTTGACTTAGTTGACTTTGACCAATCTTTGACAAAATTGAGCTCCAAATCAGCTTCAATATGATTTTTAGGATTTCAAATAAGCTGAATATGAAGTCCCACACATTGCCCATGCTTGCAAGACGAAGAAAAAGCCAACTCAGCAAAATATAGTAAAGCCAGCACAAAATACATTAAAAAATAGGCCAAATTTGAAGTTGTCTGTACAACCCCTTTTTGAATGCCTTTGAAGCTGGATTGACTTGATTCCATATTTTCATAGACATATGTATTGAATCCATAAAGATTTGGAACCATTTCATGCTGCCCGTTGTCCATATTTGCACCAAAACTGCTACCCGGGTCCGTATCGGTTTCCACCACTTGGATGCTTAGAATAGGTTTTGTATCTTCAAGTATGGACAAGTTCTGTTGAGATTGATTACCCCCTGTATAAATACTCCCATGTTGTCCTTAAATCTCTTAATTTGAGCTCTTGTGATTGGCCTAGTCTTCATCCGTGTCGGGTTAGCACCCCAGTGGGTTATTGGTTGAGCGGGCTTGGGCGGAATCACATCAACAGCCATATTATGAAAAACTTGTGGTAAGAACGTGTTCCGCTCTAGTGCCTGAAAATAATATTGCAAAGCTTTCATATGTTCTCCGTTCCTTGTGTCGATAAGGCCTATGTTATAGAGTATATAACTTCAATCATAGGGATTGATTTCTAATCGTATAGCTTCATAATAATTCTGTAAAGCTTCCACATAATTTCCTTCAGGTTGAGCCGACGTCCGTTACGACCATCGGTCGATTTAAAGAATCTTCATTTTAGAACCTTACATGAGATTTTCATCTCATATGGCTCCTCCTTTATGTGCATTATGAGAATAATACATGGAATCCATGAAGATTGAAATGAAGTAATCTCATCATAAACTGAGTGGGGCTAGTGTTTTTACAGGAAATCAATAGTCAACCTTCTTGTAAAAAACCTTTCCTTAACATCAAGCATGTTGGTACTAGATAAAATAAAAAACGGTGACTGCAACAATATCTTTGTCTTCAATGCCTCTTAATCTCTAGTAATTAGTCACTTCAACACTCTTCAATGGTTATATGGGTATCCAAAATATGAATGAAATGGATGTTTGCTATCCCAACCATTCTTCTTAGTCCCGATCCTGATAAAGAAAACGTATAATTTATACCAAAGTTTTCATATTATTGATTCCGAAGAGTAGTGCCTCTTCCCCTATGCCCCCTATTGGTACTAGTGGAGTGGGTTTAACCTAATCGATAAGGTAACCTTTCGCTCAATACTCTAAAATTACCAATTGAAGCAACTGAGGCTGCATTAATCAGGGATACACGATAGAAGGGCTTGTTTTATTTACAAACTTCACCTTCAACAAGCATAGATTTATTTCAATAATTTTTTTTTATATTCTAAGTCTCTTTCTCCTAAGATTGAGAGCAGTAAAATAAAAAAGTATAACTATAAAAAAGAAAAAATTAGAAAATATAAAAATATATATATATATAATTGATTTATAACTTTATAATTGATAATTGTAACTTATTATAATTATATAATTATTTATAATTGTAATAAATATACATAATAAATATATTATTTATTAATTATAATTTATTATAATGTAATTAATTAATTTATAATATAATTAATTTATTATATATTTTTATAATTCATTATAACATAATATTTTATAATATCATAACTAATATAATAACTAAATAAGAAAGAAAATAATAATAAATAAATAAAAAGAATCAAATCGCACCCTCGATAATAGGTGAATGCCTCTTTCTCTCCCGAAGTTGTCGAAATTATTCGTAATAAGATATTGGCTACAATTGAAAAGGTCTTATCAATAAAACTTCCATTTATTGCATATCTAGAGATAGGCAGAAATTCATTCTATAATTTATTTGAATTACCCTTCATGTTGTGAGAAAATAATCCCCAAACAAAGAGAATTGGACAGTACGAAATAACATAAAAATAGACTCATTAAATAAGAAAACCTTCTACTCAAATTCTTTCTTTTTCTTTTTTCAGGAATCAATAAAAACTATGAAATATTTGAATTCAATTATATTTCATTCAAATGTAAATATAGTATAATATACTAACAAAAATATAGTAGTAATATAATTGTAGTAGTAAAAGAATAAAAGGAACTATTCCTATTTCATCGAAGTTGAAGAATCAAAGAATTTTTCCTTCATATTAGGATAATTATAGAAGTTTTAATCCAATTATGATCCAAAGAGAGAAGAAAAAGAAGCGAATAATAATTCTATGATGGATGAAAATGGACTAACCATCCATTTTGTGTTTTGTGTATTGTGTGTATAACAGGTATACGCTAGACAATCAAATATAAAAACCCAAGATGTTTCCTTAATTTGGAATAAATCTATGGGTCCGTTGTTGGGATAAGGGGTTGAAAGATCTAAAACTAGAAAGCCATTTTAGAATTTTTATGAAAATGGACGAATAATCTAAACTAAATATAATAATGACCTAAAAGAATCCATTAAACATAGTTTCAAAAAATAGTTTGCTCGGTGTATTTGTTCCAATGCAATGATTTAATCTGGTATAAATATTAGAAAAGGCCAGGAGTGCCGTCTTCGCAAACATAAACTTTTATCTATTGTTTTTCACAAAAAAGAAAAAAAAAAGAAATTATCTTTCCTCAGTGTCAAAGGAAGGGTTTATCTTTAATTTAATAAAAGTTTTTCTTTAAAAAAAAATTAGAGTGTACATACCTATCCAAAAATCAAATATGAATAACTCACTATTCACGTAGTTTCTAACCCATAATCATTATGTAAGAAAGATGGCCTAGTGGTTGAAGGTGTAGCATTGGAACTGCTATATATGCTTTTGTTTATCGAATCCCTTTATTTCCGTACCCTTTACCTAATTCACCAATATTACTGATCGCAATGTAGCAAATGACAATGGATACCATTATTCCATTAGTTAGCCCTCTCTTTGATATAGATTCTATATTCCTAATACTAATTTCTTCCCATGATGCTTCCCATAGAATATTACATAGCCCCATCCTTGTAATTAGATCAAGAACGACCCCTTTTTTTGGGTGTAATACAACACCAATGCATGTATCGCGAGTATTTGTTTTTATTTTTTCTTTTTTCTTTCATTGAATACTATCTACTGTTTTACATGTTACTGGACGATTAACCAATTCCTTAAACTGAAAAAAAGAAAATTCCAACAAAAAACATTTTCTCCAACCAAAAAAGTATTTTTTAAAATGGAACATCTAATTGAATCTTGAGAATATGATTGATGTGATTCCGCCCGAGCCCGCTCCACCGATAACCCGCTGGGGTGCTGACTCGACACGGATGAAGAGTAGGCCAATCACAAGAGCTCAAATTAAGAGATTTAAGGGCAACCTGGGAGTATTTGTACAGAGGGTAATCAATCTCAACAGAGCTTGTCCATACTTGAAGATACAAAGCCTATTCGAAGCATCCAAGTGGTGGAAGCCGATACGGACCTGGGTGACAGTTTTGGTACATTTTTGGAGTCCGGAAGCATGAAATGGTTCCAATGCTTTATGGGTTCAATACATATGCCTAAGAGGTCATGGAATCAAGTTAAAACAGCCTCAAATGCAATCAAAAAAGGCTTGTACGGACAGCATCAACAATTTGGCCGAATTTGCTGTATTGCTTGCTGGCTTTACTGTATTTTACTGTATTAGCCTTTTCTTATTTTTCCAAGCATGGGAAACGTGTGGGAGTTCATATTCAGCTTATTTGGTATCCTAAAAAGAATCTAGAAGCTGATTTGAAGCTCAAAGAGGTCAAAGATTGATCAAAGTCAACTTGATCAAAAGGCTAGCATTTTTAGTTTCCTAATTTGTTTTACTTTTTGTTTTAGGAAACTACCATTACTTTTTGTCTTTTATTTATTTATTTTCTGGACAAATAACTTTAGGAAGGTTTTTATTTTATTCTTTCCATTGTAAATTAATTATCTTTATCTCAAGGACATGGATCCGTGGAGGATTATTATAAGGAGATGGAGATGCTTATGATGAGATTGAACTTGAATGAAGATAGGGAAGCAACCATGGCAAGGTTTCTTGTTGGTTTGAATCGTGAAATAGCCAATCAACTGGAATTGCAACAATATGTGGAATTGGAGGAGATGTTGCATGTGGCTATTAAATTAGAGCATCAGTTCAAGAGGAAGGGTGTAAGATCATGGTTTGGAGGTGTTTCCAACAGTGGAAGGTCCAATTCAAGTGGCTGGAGGAACAATCCCATCTATGAAAGCAAGCCAAAACCGAAAGTCAAAGAAGAAAGTTCAAACTGACCAAGGAAGGAGACTAGAATCAAATCTGTCCAAGCACCAAAGAATGAGGTAAAACTAGATCCTAAACCTTCTAGAACTCATGATGTTGTGTGTTTTAAGTGCCAGGGAGGAGGACACATTGCTAGCCAATGCCTGAATAGAAGAATCATGGTGTTAAAGGGCAATGGCGAGCTAGAATCAGAAAGTGAAGAAAGTGAGGATGAAGCCAAGCAAGAGGAGGAGGACTTGGAGGATGAACCCGAAACCTTGCAAGCATCCAATGCTGAATTAAACTTGCTTTCTAGGAGAGTACTTGCTGCATACAAAGATGAGGACAAAATTCAAAGAGAGAACATCTTCCACACCCGATGTGAAATTCAAGGTAAGATTTGTAGTATGATTATTGATAGTAAAATTTGTACAAATGTAATTAGTAACATTGTAGTTGATAAATTAGGCTCAATAACTATTAAACATCCAGAACCTTACAGATTACAATGGCTTAATGATAGTGGTGAAATAAAAGTGAACAAACAAGCCAAAGTAAAATTTAGTATAGGTAGATATGAGGATGTAGTTTTATGTGATATTGTACCCATGATCGCTGGACATATACTATTAGGTAGCCCATGGCAATTTGATAAAGATGCTACTCATTTTGGTCGAGAAAATAGTATTGTTTTCAGGTTTAAAGAGAAGAAGGTCAAGCTGGAACCATTATTTCCTAAAGAGGTTTACAAAGACCAATTACAAATGCAACAAAGGAGAGAATCCGAAAAGCTCAAGGAAAAAGCAAGTATGGCACCAACGGCTTCACCATCCTTTCAAGAAGGTGAGATTGAGGTTGCTGATCAAGGTAAGCTTTCTAAAACCCAAATTGAGTTGAAAAACCAAGAAAAAGCCGAGAGAGGGGTGAGAAAAGAGAGCAAACCTGAGAGCACCAAAAATCTGGAAATTTCCGCCAATGAGAGCCAAACCGAGGGAAGAAAAAGAAAAGAAAGAAAAGAAAAGTTAAGTAGCAACTTTTATTTGAGTTTAGGGGATATTAATAAGGTTATTGAGTGTAAGAAATCTTTGCTGGTCATGATGTATAAAGAAAATTATTTTAATGATCAAACTAACTTCGAAGTACTTAAATTGCCAAGTTCAATGATTTCTCTTTTGAAGGAATTTGGAGATGTCTTCCCAAATGAATTTCCAAGTTGACTACCATCCAATCAAGAGGGAAAAGGTGAGCTTGCTGTCCAAGGTAAGTCTTCTAATACTCAGGTTGTGTGGAAAAATTTTAATAAAACCAAGAGTAAGAAATTTGGTGCAAAAGCCGAGAGTGAGGAAGGTGAAATGGCCGTGAGTGAGAATGGAAAAGGAAGACAAGAAAGGAAAAATATAAATTTTTATCTTAGCTTTGGTGATGTTAATAAGGTAATTATGAATAAGAAATCATTGCTGACCATGAATTTTAAAGATACTTATTTAAAGATGTCTTTATTGCATAGAACTTTATCTGCATTGTTGAGAGCTTTACTTGGTGGCAATTTGAAAATTTGGGAAATATTGTTTGCTAACTTTAAAAAGTGTAATTTTTACCATAATGAGCATGTATTTCTAGATTTTGCTGTAATAATGTTTGACCCACGAGAATTGGTTTTGTTGCACTTACGAAAGGAAAGGTTTCCTAATTAAAGAAAGTCAAAGCTCATGCCGCCTATGGATTGACCTTTTCAAGTTTTGGAGCCGAATAACAAGAATGCCTACAAGCTTGATTTACCGGATGAGTATAACATGAGTGCTGCATTTAATGTTGCTGATTTAACTCCTTTTGCTGTAGGTGATGATCTTGGTTTGAGGATAAATCCTTTTCAAGAGGAGGGGAACCACCGATAACCCGCTGGGGTGCTGACTCGACACGGATGAAGAGTAGGCCAATCACAAGAGCTCAAATTAAGAGATTTAAGGGCAACTTGGGAGTATTTGTACATAGGGTAATCAATCTCAATAGAGCTTGTCCATACTTGAAGATACAAAGCCTATTCGAAGCATCCAAGTGGTGGAAGCCGATACGGACCTGGGTGACGGTTTCGGTACATTTTTGGAGTTCGGGAAGCATGAAATGGTTCCAATGCTTTATGGGTTCAATACATATGCCTAAGAGGTCATGGAATCAAGTTAAAACAGCCTCAAATGCAATCAAAAAAGGCTTGTACAGACAGCATCAACAATTTGGCCGAATTTGCTGTATTGCTTGCTGGCTTTACTGTATTTTACTGTATTAGCCTTTTCTTATTTTTCCAAGCATGGGCAACGTGTGGGACTTCATATTCAGCTTATTTGGCATCCTAAAAAGAATCTAAAAGCTGATTTGAAGCTCAAAGAGGTCAAAGATTGATCAAAGTCAACTTGATCAAAAGGCTAGCATTTTTAGTTTCCTAATTTGTTTTTACTTTTTATTTTAGGAAACTACCATTACTTTTTAAAGGCTTATTTTTCAATATGAATATAACTTTGATTTGACTAAGAAAATACTTGTGAGATTAATTATCTCTTTGTTCTTTGAGAACACCTAAAACACCATTAGAGAATTGGTTGTTTTAGCTTGACTTATCAATAGGTTTTCCATCCCCTATTATGGCGTCTACATTATACCAAGGTTTCTAACCACAGGTTGGTTAGGGTGTGAGGTCAATTCCATGAGAACTTGAACTTAATTAAGATCCGGGCTAATATAATATGGGTTTAGGAGCAGGTCATCGTAGGTTCATATCAATGATCCTTCATAAATTGTTGAAAACCAAGAAATAGTCAGATTCGCATTTTACCTGATCCTCAGTTTCGAGCTCAAAGCCAATAATAGAGAAAATCCTTCTATTACAAGTACTACTACAGGTAGTACAGGAATTTGAGGTATTTGCTATTGAATAGTACGTAATTTTACATGGACCAGCAACAAGAAAAGAAAAAAGAAATTATCTAACACTTCATTTTGATATAGATTGTGTAATTTCATTGTTATGTCGGAAGAAGGATAGCTATACTGATTTGATATACTCTAAAGACACCTTTGGTACAATATTGACGATCTCACAAAGAAAAGATTCAATTTTAGTAAATGGAGATTTACTGATTTCAACTTTTAGGGAATCGATCCCCCTTTGATTGTACAAGAATATGTGGAGCTTAACATGACTAAAAGCATAGGAGAACATTCTTTTTCTGATATTATTACCAGTATTCGATATTTGGTCATTCATAGCATTACTATACCTTCCCTATTCATTGCGGATTGGCTATTCGTCAGCATCGGTTCAGCTTACGATGTATTTGAAAGCCTTGTCCAAACGAGTATTTTACAGAGATCCGACAAGGAATTCCATTAATAACTAGCCGTTTTAATCGTTTGGAACAATTTGATGAATTTAGTAAATCCTTTTAGGATAGAAGGCCCCAATGACTATAGGTAAAGCCTATCCAATTTTTACAGTGCGATGGTTAGCTGTTCACGGACTAGCTGTACCTACCATTTCTTTTGTGGGGTCAATATTAGCAATGTAGTTCATCCAATTATAAATATAATCCGAATCATAGAACTACGACACAATCAAATCCAAACAAACAGAATGTTGAATTGAATCGTACTAGTTTCCCACCAAAAATTATGTTTCTTCATTTGCATATTTTCCATATTTCCCCATTCATGTCCATGTCCATAGATCCTCACATTCTATGTATTCTTGGGTGCCTATTTCAATTTGCTGCAAAAGTTACATATAAATATTAATAATACCATGTGATTAAAATAAAAAAAATGCATATATAATTAAATGGAAGTAAAAATAGAAAACATACCATAGATTTTTCCAATCTTTCATACCCAATGCATCCATTCAATGGGGATGCTTATTCAATTTCTTCTTTCAGATTGTTGCTTACTTAGTTTCTACAAAATTATAAACACATATACTATTAGAAAATTAAATAACTAATTTTTAAGCAAATAATTAAGTTTATTATTAAGTAATTAATGACAAAACAATTATATACATAATTTAACTTTTGCGCATTTGATAAATTGATACATTTCGGGTGGATGCTTAAATCCTTTGGGTGTCTCAAAATATGGTCGAACATATTTTGTATGAAAGGCACAGCCAACTTTGGTATACTATACAAGCTTGGCAACATGTGTGAGTTAATTGGCTCTTGTGATAGTAATTGGGCAGGTAGCTTGGAAGATATGAAGAGTACCATTGGATACTTGTTTATGTTTTATTTAGGTCCATTTTCATGGAGTTCACACAAGCAAAGAAACATGGTACAATCAACAGTAGAAGCTGAATACATCTCGACAGCATTAGGATCAAATCAAGCAATTTGGTTAAGGAAATTGTTTAATGAATTAGGTTGCAAGCAAACAAATGCAACCACTATTTATTGTGACAAAACTTCTGATACGAACCTAGGATAACCTGTTCCTAAACCCGTATTATATTAGCCCGAATCTTTAATTAAGTACAAGTTCTAATGGAATGGACCTCAACCCCTAATCAACATGTGGTTAGAAACCTTGGTATAATGTAAACGCCACAATAGGGGATGAAAACCTATTGATAAGTCAAGCTAAAATAACCAATTCTCTAATGGTGTTTTAGGTGTTCTTAAAGAACAAAGAGATAATTAATCTCACAAGTATTTTCTTAATCAAATCAAAGTTGTCTTCTTATTGAAAAATAAGCCTTTAAATAGGCTTTGAAAGAAACAAAATAAACCCTACAAACCCTAGGAAAAGCCGGCCACACACATAAAGAAACCTAGTTGGCCGCAACTATACTTCCTTTCCTAATCTAAGTTTGATTAATTAATTCCTTTATATTAAATTAGGAATTAATTAATTTACAATAAAATAAAAACCTTCCTAAAGTTATTTGTCCAGAAAATAAATAAATAAAAACCTAAAAAGAAATAAAGTCAATCGCAAATTAGGTAACGAGTTGACTTTGACATCTAGGCTGAATTATGTCTTCAACCAAGCTAACTTATGTCTGCCTGATGTCTGAGCTAACTTATGGCCTATCCGAGCTAACTGATGTCTATCCAAGCTAACTTGTGTCTGGCTGAGCTAACTGATGTCTATCCGAGCTAAGTTGTGTCTGGCCGAGCTAAGTTACATCCGATGTCCGAAGTCCGAGATCAGATGTCCGATATAGTTGATAGCCAAGGTGGAATGTTGTCCGAGGTATAAATGTGCTGTTGATGTCCAAAGGAACTGGTGTTGTCTGAGACATGGATGGACTGATGTTGTTCGAGGTAAAAATGCTCCCCGAGTTGTGGATGTGCTCCGACGTATGTATGCCCTCCGAGGTATCCGAGGTATGGTTGCCCTCCGAGGTATGGATATCCTCCGAGACATGGATGGATGTGTGGGCGCGGGCAGAATCACATCATTCCCCTCCTCTTGAAAAGGATTTGTCTTCAAATCAAGAGCATCACCTGTAGCAAAAAGAGATAAGTCAGCAACATTAAATGTAGTACAAACATTATACTCACCCGGCAAATCAAAGCAAATCAAATTTCCATCTCGACGCAGCATAAGCTTGGACTTCCCTTGCTCAGGAAACCTTTCCTTTCTTAGGTGCAAATCTCCTGGATCAAACACTATCACAACAACAACTAAAAATACATCCTCGTTATAGCAAAAATTACTTTCTTTGAAGTTAGCAAATAATCTTTTCCAAATTTTTGAATTTCCATTAAGTAAAGCTTTCAACAATGCAGATAAAGTTCTACGCAATAAAGACATTTTTAAATAAATATCTTTGAAATTCACGGTCAGCAATGATTGCTTATTCATAATCACTTTATTAACATCACCAAAGCTAAGATAAAAATTTATATTTTTCCTTTCTTGTCTTCCTTTTCCTTTCTCACTCATAGTCATCTCACCTTCCTCACTCTCGGCTTTTGGACCAAATTTCCCACTCTTGCTTTTATTAAAATCTCCCCACACAACCTGAGTATTAGAAGACTTACCTTGGACAGCAAGCTCACCTTTTCCCTCTTGACTGGATGGTAGTCCACTTGGACTTTCATTTGGGAAGACATCTCCAAATTCCTTCAAAAGAGAAATCATTGAACTTGGCAATTGAAGTCCTTCAAAGTTAGTTTGATCATTAAAATAATTTTCTTATAAATCATGTCCAAAAAGGGTTTTGTACATTCAATAGCCTTATTAATATTCCTAAAACTCAAATAAAAATTCTGGTTTTTCCTCTCTTTTCTTTCTTTTCTTTTTCTTTCCTCGGTTTGGCTCTCATTGGCGAAAATTTCCAGATTTTTTGTGTTCTCAGGTTTGCTCTCTTTTCTCACCCCTCTCTCAGCTTTTTCTTGGTTCTTTGACTCAATTTGAGTTTTAGAAAGCTTACCTTGATCAGCAATCTCAATCTCACCTTCTTGAAAGGATGGTGAAGCCGTTGGTGCCATACTTGCTTTTTCCTTGAGCTTTTCGGCTTCTCTCTTTTGTTGCATTTTTAATTGATCTTTGTAAACCTCCTTAGGAGATAATGGCTCCAGCTTGATTTTTTTCCCTTTAAACCTGAAAACAATACTATTTTCTCGACCAAAATAAGTAGCATCTTTATCAAACTGCCATGGCCGACCTAATAGTATATGTCCAGCAATCATGGGTACAATATCACATAAAACTACATCCTCATATCTACCTATATTAAATTTTACTTTGGCTTGTTTGTTTACTTTCATCTCACCACTATCATTAAGCCATTGTAATCTATATGATTCAGGATGTTTTATTGTTTTTAAGCCCAATTTATCAACTACAAGGTTACTTATTACATTAGTACAACTCCCACTATCTATAATCATACTACAAATTTTACCTTTTATTTCACAACGAGTGTGGAAGATGTTCTCACGCTGAATTTGTTTTTCATCCTTGTAGACAGCAAGTACCCTCCTCGAGACCAAATTTAGGTCAATATTTGATGTGTTTAATGGTTCGGCCTCTTCATCCCGTCCTTCATCTTCTTGTTCAATTTCATCCTCACTAGCCTCACTTTCGGATTCTACCTCTCCATTACCCTTAATTACCATTATCCTTCTATTTAGGCATTGGTTGGATATATGTTCCCTTCCTTGGCACTTGAAACAAATAATTTCTCTTGACTTTTGAGGTTTAGGTTCAGATTTTACCTCACCTTTAATGGCTTGGAGAGATTCGATTTTAAATTCTCTCCTCGGCCGGTTGGTAGCTTCTTCACCAAGTTTCGGCTTCAGCTTGCTTTCATAGGTGGAATTGTTTTCCCAGCCACTTGAACTTGTCCTTCCATTGCTAGAAACTCCTCCAAGCCGTGTGCTAACACCCCTCCTCTTGAATTGGTTCTCAAGCTTAATTGCTACATGCAACATCTCCTCCAATTCCAAGTATTGTTGTAATTCAAGCTGGTTGGCAATGTCACGATTTAACACTCCAAGAAATCTTGCACCTCTCTATCCTCATTCATATTCAGCCTCATCATTAACATCTCCATCTCTTTGTAATAATCCTCCACGGACCTACTTCCTTGAGACAAAGATTGAAGCCTTTGATGCAGCAACCTATGGTAATGAGATGGCACAAACCGCTTTCTCATGGCTCCTTTCATTTGACGCCATGTTGTAAACAAGTCATCACCAACTCTCCTTCGGGTATTTTGCTCATTGGTCCACCATTGGAGAGCATAATGTCCAAACTCCATTGCTGCCAACTTCACCTTCTTACCCTCCGAATAATTATGGTAGTCAAATATCATCTTCATCTTTTCTTCCCACTCCAAATACGCCTCGGGATCACTTTTACCCATAAAAGTTGGGATGTTGATCTTGATATTTCCCAAATCATCATCTGTATCTTCCCTCCTATATCTTCCATGGCCAGCTCTATCTTGGACAGCAAAGGATTCATCCATGCCTTCCTTAAAGTCTCCACCGAATGGCTCCTCATCAAATTCCTTTCTCGGTCTCTCGCGACCTCCTCGTCCTCGGCCTCGCCCTCCATGGAATTCTTGCCTATTTCTTATCTTCGGCATTCCTTGTGAGGCTTCTAGCCTTCCCATTCTTTGATTTATATGCTCAACTTGAGCACTAACCCTCTGTATTGACTCCAAAATAGCTCTCATGTCCACTTGGTCTCCACTCCCGGTAGCTCGGGCATCGCCATGGAATGCTACGGACTCTTCCTCATTGATCCTCAAGGGTGGATCTCCTCTCCTTATTCTTGATTCTGTCATGTTAGTATAATAATGAAATAGAAATAAAATAGGACCTTACAATTTCACTCCCTTACGTGTTTCACTCAAATGAGGGCTCGACACTCATGTTTGCACACTAGTTTCGGCTTTTACCCTCTTTTAAGCTCACACACTCTTGCCTTTTTCCACTCAATGAATTATCTCAAAGTTCTAATTAAAACACCCACAAAACAGCAATTAGATCACTAGTATGTTTTAATTAAACTTATCAATAAAAAATAAGCAAAAAAGTAGGCAATCCGAAAGAATCCAGCAAATCCTAATTTTTCGGCTTTTTAGACAAGAAAACACATAAAATAATGGGAAAACGTTGGAATTTTTGAAAACTACACCAGGTGGTAGTAGATTATGAGTTCAAGAATAAAATTCCAGGAAAAGAAATTCAAGTACGAACAAGAATCAAATTGAACAAAAATATAGAGAAGTGTTGGTTGTTGTTCTTGTAATTCAAGTTTTGTATCAATTCCTTTAACTAATTTTAATCCAAATAATTTAGCACTCAAACTCGATTATCCAGCAGTAAAACTAACCCTCCAGAAACTCCAAATATGGAATAAATAATAAAAAAATCAGCAGTTACAAGAAATTTCCAGCAACAAACTTCAACACCAATTTTCAACAAACCGATATATATAGATATATATATTTTTTTATATTCAGCTTTCTTCTTTTTTTTTTTTTTTTTTTGTTCTTCTCTTTTTTTTTTTTTCACTCACTGAATATTAGGCACAACTACAGTAGCAAGAATAAACAACAAATTTGCAATTCCAACTCCAAAAATTCACCAAACCCGTGACCTCCAAATAAACACAAATGTGCAGTTTTTTTTTTTTCCTTTTTTAAATGTTGCCGCAAACACCTTTTTTTTTTTTTTTTTTTTTTTGAACAGATGAATGCAAATATTTAAGACTAAAACAGCAAATAAAATCCACAAAAACCAAAATTAACAAGAACAATGATGAAAAAAAAAAAACCAACAAACTAGGAAACAAAAAAAAAAAAAATACGGTAAAACTAGGAAATCCTAATTCAACTAGGAATGAATATTTTTTTTTTTTTTAAAGATGCAGAACGTGTAGGGGATGGATGCAACCTTAACCTAATGCTAAAATTACAGAATAACACAAAAACAAATAAAACAAATAAAGATAGATCAAACCTGAACAAAATTTAGCTCTGATACCAAATGATACGAACCTAGGGCGACCTACTCCTAAACCCGTATTATATTAGCCCAGATCTTTAATTAAGTTCAAGTTCTAATGGAATGGACCTCAACCCCTATCCAACCTGTGGTTAGAAACCTTGGTATAATGTAGACACCACAATAGGGGATGGAAAACCTATTGATAAGTCAAGCTAAAACAACCAATTCTCTAATGGCGTTTTAGGTGTTCTCAAAGAACGAAGAGATAATTAATCTCACAAGTATTTTCTTAATCAAATCAAAGTTGTCCTCTTATTGAAAAATAATCCTTTAAATAGGCTTTGAAAGAAACAAAATAAACCCTAAAAACCCTAGGAAAAACCGGAGACACACATAAAGAAACCTAGTTGGCCGCAACTATACTTCCTTTCCTAATCTAGGTTTGATTAATTAATTCCTTTATATTAAATTAGGAATTAATTAATTTACAATAAAATAAAAACCTTCCTAAAGTTATTTGTCCAGAAAATAAATAATAAAAACCCAAAAAGAAATAAAGTCAATCGCAAATTAGGTAACGAGTTGACTTTGACATCTAGGCTGAATTATGTCTTCAACCGAGCTAACTTATGTCTGCTTGATGTCTAAGCTAACTTATGGCCTATCCAAGCTAACTGATGTCTGTCCAAGCTAACTTGTGTCTGGCCGAGCTAACTGATGTCTATCCAAACTAAGTTGTGTCTGGCCGAGCTAAGTTACATCCGATGTCCGAAGTCCGAGATCAGATGTCTGATATAGTTGATAGCCGAGGTGGAATGTTGTCCAAGGTATAAATGTGCTGTTGATGTCCAAAGGAACTAGTGTTGTTCAAGACATGGATGACACCAGTGTTGTCCGAGACATGGATGGACTGATGTTGTCCAAGGTAAAAATGCTCCCCGAGGTGTGGATGCGCTCCGACGTATGGATGCCCTCTGAGGTATCCGAGGTATGGTTGCCCTTCGAGGTATGGATATCCTCCAAGACATGGATGGATGTGTAGACGCGGGCAGAATCACATCAACTTCAGCATTTCCATCATAAAAAATCTAGTACAACAAAGAACAACCAAGCACATCCTTATGAAGTACCATAGTATCCAAGAGGCTGAAAGAAACAAAGAAACCAATTTAATGCATTGTACCACTCAAGACCAGCTAGCTGACATTCTTACAACACCATTGCCAAAAGATAGACTTCAAATGCTTAAAACTCTTCTTCACATCATGCGTAACATTGCCAAGGAGGAGCAGAGAATCTTGGATTTGTAGTAAATATTCAACAATTTGTTGAGATTGCATTTGTTTAATGGTAGCATCATTGTAGTGGCCGAGCCTTTTGTGCCACAATTCCGAATCTTCTTGAACTTTGCTTCTCGTAGCCAATTGATTTTCTTGATTGAAATCAACCATAATTCTATTATCTTTCATATGGATAAGTAATATAAATTTTCCAACCTTAGATATTTTACAACTTGTATCTAAGAACTTCAAAGTTATCCTTTCTTCATAAATTGTAGCCCACTTAACAAATTTTTGGACAGATTTGGTACATACAAGACATTTGTGATTTGAATTATACCTTTTGGTGTTTTAATGGCCAATCTTCTTTTCCTTGTTTCTCCATGATTTGTCCATTTGTAGCCTTGATTTTTGTTGCAATTCTTTGATTAAGCTTTACAAACAGGTCATGGTTATTGCACATGTGATTTCTACACCCGTTGTCCAAAATCCATGAATCTTTAGATGAGCTGGCAAGGTTGCAAGTTGCTGTAAAGATATGTTCATGCTCTCCACTTAACTCTTCGAGTTTATGAGCATGTCTTGCCTCTTGTTTTTGGTTACTTTGCCTGTAAACTCATTTCATATGATCAAATTGCTTGCAAAATTTGCATTGAGCATTCGGTCTCCACCAACATATCTTGGCCATGTGTCCTTGCTTTTTGGAAATTATACAAGGACCATAGTGATGCGAATCCGCCCGAGTTCGCACAACTGACAGTTCACTGGGGTACTGATCGGATACGGATGAAGACTAGACCAATAACTAGGGCTCAAACTAAGAGGTTTAAGGACAACCTTGCTGCCTTTATCCAGAAAGTAATTTATTCTCAAAATGGCTTGTCCATGCCTAAAGATAAAAAACCTTTTTGAAGCATCCAAGCAGTGGAGGTTGATACATCGGACATTTTATATCGGACACCCATACATCGGACATTTTATATCGGACACCCATGCCTCAGACATCTGACCTCGGACTTTGGACATCATACATAACTTAATTCAGACATCAGGAAGACATAAGTTAGCTTAGATAGACATAAGTTAGCTCAGACATCAGACATAAGTCAGCTTAGTTGTCAAACTAGTCAACTCGTTTTCTAATTTGCGTTTGACTTTTTTTGGGTTTTTATTTATTTATTTGCTTGAAAAATAAGTTTAGGAAAGTTATTATTTTATTATTTTTATTGTAAATTAATTAATTCCTACTTCAAAATAAAGGAATTAATTAATCCAATTTAGATTAGGAAAGGATGGGAAATTAGGCAATTTCCTAATTGGATTCTATATTGGCTGAAAGTTTCTAATCCTTTTAGGGTTTTATTTTGTTCATTCAAAGCCTATTTAAAGGCTTATTTTCAATGAACACCTAAAACACCATTAGTGAATGAGTGTTTTAGTTTGACTTATCAATAGGACATCCATCACCTATTGTGGCGTCTTCATCTTATACCAAGGTTTCTAATCACAGGTTTGTTAGGGGTTAAGGTGACCATATAATACAGGTTTAGGACTACCTGCTCCTAAACCTAGGACGACCTGCTCCTAAACCCGTATTATATTAGCCCGGATCTTTAATTAAGTTCAAGTTCTAATGGAATGGACCTCAACCCCTAACCAACCTGTGGTTCAAAACCTTGGTATAATGTAGACGCCACAATAGGGGATGGAAAACCTATTGACAAGTCAAGCTAAAACAACCAATTCTCTAATGGCGTTTTAGGTGTTCTCAAAGAACGAAGAGATAATTAATCTCACAAGTATTTTCTTAATCAAATCAATGTTTTATTCATATTGAAAAATAAGCCTTTAAATAGGCTACAAAGCCATGAAATAAAACCCTAAAAATAAAGAAAAACCGGCCACCATACATAAAAAAACATAGTTGGCCGAAACTATACTTCCTTTCCTAATCTAAGTTTGATTACTTAATTCCTTTATATTAAATTAGGAATTAATTAATTTACAATGGAAAGAATAAAATAAAAACCTTCCTAAAGTTATTTTTCCAGAAAATAAATAAGTAAAGGCAAAAAAGTAATGGTAGTTTCCTAAAACAGAAAGTAAAAACAAATTAGGAAACTAAAAATGCTAGCCTTTTTGATCAAGTTGACTTTGATCAATCTTTGACCTTTTTGAGCTTTAAATCAGCTTCTAGATGCTTTGTAGGATGCCAAATAAGCTGAATATGAAGTCCCACACGTTTCCCATGCTTGGAAAAATAAGAAAGGGCTAATACAGTAAAATACAGTAAAGCCAGCAAGCAATACAGCAAATTCGACCAAATTGTTGATGCTGTCCGTACAAGCCCTTTTTGATTGCATTTGAGGCTGCTTTAACTTGATTCCATGACCTCTGAGGCATATTTATTGAACCCATAAAGCATTGGAACCATTTCATGCTTCCCGGACTCCAAAAATGTACCAAAATCGTCACCCGGGTCCGTATCGGCTTCCACCACTTGGATGCTTAGAATAGGCTTTGTATCTTCAAGTATGGACAAGCTCTGTTGATATTGATTACCCCCTGTATAAATACTCCCAGGTTGTCCTTAAATCTCTTAATTTGAGCTCTTGTGATTGGCCTAGTCTTCATCCGTGTCAAGCCACCACCACAGTGGGTTATCGGTTGAGCGGGCTCGGGCGGAATCACATCATTCCCCTCCGCTTGAAAAGGATTTGTCCTCAAATCAAGATCATCACCTGCAGCAAAAGGCATTAAATCAGCAACATTAAATGCAGCACTCATGTTATACTCACCCGGTAAATCAAGCTTGTAGGCATTCTTGTTATTCGGCTCCAAAACTTGAAAAAGTCCATCCATAGGCGGCATGAGCTTTGACTTTCTTTGTTTAGGAAACCTTTCCTTTCGTAAGTGCAACCAAACCAATTCTCCTGGGTCAAACACTATTACAACAAAATCTAGAAATACATGCTCATTATGGTAAAAATTACACTTTTTAAAGTTAGCAAACAATGTTTCCCAAATTTTCAAATTACCACTAAGTAAAGCTCTCAACAATGCAGATAAAGTTCTATGCAATAAAGACATCTTTAAATAAGTATCTTTAAAATTCATGGTCAGCAATGATTTCTTATTCATAATTACTTTATTAACATCACCAAAGCTACGATAAAAATTTATATTCTTCCTTTCTTGGCTTCCTTTTCCTTTCTCACTCAATGCCATCTCACCTTCCTCACTCTCGGCTTTTGCACCAAATTTTTCACTCTTGGTTTTATTAAAATCTTTCCACACAACCTGAGTATTAGAAGACTTACCTTGGATAGCAAGCTCACCTTTTCCCTCTTGATTGGATGGTAGTCCACTTGGAATTTCATTTGGGAAGACATCTCCAAATTCCTTCAAAAGAGAAATCATTGAACTTGGCAATTCAAGTTCTTCAAAGTTAGTTTGATCATTAAAATAATTTTCTTTATAAATCATGACCAGAAAAGGTTTCTTACACTCAACAACCTTATTAATATCCCCTAAACTTAAATAAAAGTTGCTACTTGACCTTTCTTTTCTTTCTTTTTCTTTTTCCCCCTTGGATTGGCACAAACCTTCGGATTTCCCTTCCTTCTCCAAGCTCTTGGGTTTGCCACTCTCTTTCCCCTCTCTTTTGATTTTTCCTTGATCTTTCCACTCAATATGAGTCTTAGAAACCTTACCTTGATCAACAACCTCATTCTTACCTTCTTGAAAGGATGGTGAAGCCGTTGGTGCCATACTTGCTTTTTCCTTAAGCTTTTCGGCTTCTCTCCTTTGTTGCATTTGTAATTGGTCTTCGTAAACCTCTTTAGGAGATAATGGTTCCAGCTTGACCTTCTTCCCTTTAAACCTAAAAACAATACTATTTTCTCGACCAAAATGAGTAGCATCTTTATCAAATTGCCATGGCTTACCTAATAGTATATGTCCAGCAATCATGGGTACAATATCACATAAAACTACATCCTCATATCTATCTATATTAAATTTTACTTTTGCTTGTTTATTCACTTTTATTTCACCACTATCATTAAGCCATTGTAATCTACAAGGTTCTGGATGTTTAATAGTTATTAAGCCTAATTTATCAACTACAATGTTACTAATTACATTTGTACAACTTCCACTATCAATAATCATACTACAAATCTTACCTTGAATTTCACATCGGGTGTGGAAGATGTTCTCTCTTTGAATTTCATCCTCATCTTTGTATGCAGCAAGTACTCTCCTAGAAAGCAAGTTTAATTCAGCATTGGATGCTTGCAAGGTTTCGGGTTCATCCTCCAAGTACTCCTCCTCTTGCTTGGCTTCCCCCTCACTTTCTTCACTTTCCGATTCTAGCTTGTCATTGCCCTTTAACACCATGATTCTTCTATTCGGGCATTGGCTAGCAATGTGTCCTCCTCCCTGGCACTTAAAACACACAAATTCATGAGTTGTAGAAGGTTTAGGATCTAATTTTACCTCATTCTTTGGTGCTTGGATAGATTTCTTCTTTGACTTTCGGCTTGAGCTTGCTTTCATAGATGGGATTGTTCCTCCAGCCACTTGAATTGGACCTTCCACTGTTGGAAACACCTCCAAACCATGATCTTACACCCCTCCTCTTGAATTGATGCTCTAACTTAATAGCCACATGCAACATCTCCTCCAATTCCAAGTATTGTTGTAATTCAAGCTGGTTGGCAATGTCACGGTTTAACCCTCCAAGAAATCTTGCCATTGTTGCCTCCCTATCCTCCCTCATGTTTAACCTCATCATGAGCATATCCATCTCTTTGTAATAATCTTCCACAGACCTAGTTCCTTGAGATAAAGATTGAAGCCTTTGATGCAGCAAACTATGGTAATGGGATGGCACAAACCGTTTCCTCATGGCTCCTTTCATTTGACGCCATGTCGAGATTAAATCATCACCAACTCACTTTCTCATATTTTGCTCATTGGCCCATCATTGGAGTGCATAATGTCTAAACTCCATTGCTGCCAACTTCACCTTCTTAGCCTCCGAATAATTATGGCAGTCGAATATCATCTCCATCTTTTCTTCCCACTCCAAATATGCCTCGGGATCACTTTTTCCCATGAATGGTGGGATGTTGATCTTGATATTGCTAAGATTGTCATCTGTTTCTTCCCTCCTATATATTCCATGGCCAGCTCTATCTTGGACAGCAAAAGTTTCATCTATACCTTCCTCAAAGTCTCCACCGAATGGCTCCTCATCAAATTCCTCTCTCGATCTCTAGCGACCTCCTCGTCCTTGGCCTCGTCCTCCATAGAATTCTTGCCTATTTCTTGTATTCGGCCTTCCTTGTGAGGCTTCTAGTCTTCCCACTCTTTGATTCACATGCTCAACTTGAGCACTAACCCGCTGTATTGACTCCAAAACAGACCACATGTCCACTTGGTCTCCACTCCCAGTAGCTCGGGCATCGCCATGGAATGCTACGGACTCTTCCTCATTGATCCTCAAGGGTGGATCTCCTCTTCTTATTCTAGAATCTACCATGTTAGTAAAATACTGCAAAAATAAAATAAATCCTCACAATATTCACTCCCTCACGTGTTTCACTCAAACAAGGTCTTGACACTCGTGTTTGCACACTAGTTTCGGCTTTTACCCTCTTTTAAGCTCACACACTCTTGCCTTTTTCCACTCAATGAATTATCTCAAAGTTCTAATTAAAACACCCACAAAACAGCAATTAGATCACTAGTATGTTTTAATTAAACTTATCAACAAAACAGTAAGCAAAAATAAACAAATACCGAATGGAATGAAAATACCTATTTTCTGTTTTTCTAGACAAAATAAAGCAAATTAATGAGAAAAATTTGAAATTTTCAAGAACTGGACCAGATGGTAATAGATTATGAGTTCAAGAACAAAATTCTAGAAAAATAAATTCAAATACGAACAAGAATCAAAGAGAACAAAAATATAGAATAGTTGTTGGTTGTTGTTCTTTGTAATTCAAGTTTTGTATCAAATCCTTTAACTGATTTTAATCCAAATAATTTAAGCACCCAAAATCCAAACATCCAGCAGCAAAAATAATTTCCCAGCAATTCAAATATTGAATAAATAAACAAAAAAAAAAACCAGCAGCTCCAACAAATTTCCAGCAAACAAATCAAACTCCAACAAACCGAAATATTTTTCTTTTTTTTCTTTTTTTTTTTTATTCGGCTTTACCTCTTCCTTTTTTTTCTTTTTTTTCACTCACAGAACATAAACAAATGCAGTAGCAAGAATAGTTACCAAAATTGCAATTCCAACTCCAAAACAAACACCAAACCCGTGACCACCAAATAAACACAAATGTGCAGTTTTTTTTTTTTTTTAAATGTTGCCGCAAACTTCTTTTTTTTTTTTTTGTTTTCTTTTTTTTTTTTTTTGAATATATGAATACAAATATTTAAGACTAAAACAGCAAAGAAAAATCAACAAAAACCAAATTAACAAGAACAATGATAAAAGACAACACAAACTAGGAAACAAAAATACGATAAAACTAGGAAATCCTAATTCAACTAGGGATGAATTTTTTTTTTTTTTTAAGATGCTGAACGTGTATAGGATGGATGCAACCTTAACCTAATGCTAAAATTGCAGAATAACACAAAAACAAATAAAGGAAATAAAGATAGATCAAACCTGAACAAAACTTGGCTCTGATACCAAATGATGCGAACCTAGGACGACCTGCTCCTAAACCCGTATTATATTAGCTCGGATCTTTAATTAAGTTCAAGTTCTAATGGAATGGACCTCAACCCCTAACCAACCTGTGGTTAGAAACCTTGGTATAATGTAGATGCCACAATAGGGGATGGAAAACCTATTGATAAGTCAAGCTAAAACAATCAATTCTCTAATGGTGTTTTAGGTGTTCTCAAAGAACAAAAAGATAATTAATCTCACAAGTATTTTCTTAATCAAATCAAAGTTTTATTCATATTGAAAAATAAGCCTTTAAATAGGCTACAAATCCACGAAATAAAACCCTAAAAATAAAGAAAAACTGGCCACCACAAATAAAAAAACCTAGTTGGCTGAAACTATACTTCCTTTCCTAATCTAAGTTTGATTAATTAATTCCTTTATATTAAATTAGGAATTAATTAATTTACAATGGAAAGAATAAAATAAAAACCTTCCTACAGTTATTTTTCCAGAAAATAAATAAGTAAAAGCCAAAAAGTAATGGTAGTTTCCTAAAACAAAAAGTAAAAACAAATTAGGAAACTAAAAATGCTAGCCTTTTTGATCAAGTTGACTTTGATCAATATTTGACCTCTTTGAGCTCTAAATCAGATTCTAGATGCTTTATAGGATGCCAAATAAGCTGAATATGAAGTCCCACACGTTGCCCATGCTTGGAAAAATAAGAAAAGGCTAATACAGTAAAATACAGTAAAGCTAGCAAGCAATACAGCAAATTCGGCCAAATTGTTGATGCTGTCCGTACAAGCCCTTTTTGATTGCATTTGAGGCTGCTTTAACTTGATTCCATGACCTCTTAGGCATATGTATTGAACCCATAAAGCATTGGAACCATTTCATGCTTCCCGGACTCCAAAAATGTACCAAAATCTTCACGCGGGTCCGTATCGGCTTCCACCACTTGGATGCTTAGAATAGGCTTTGTATCTTCAAGTATGGACAAGCTCTGTTGAGATTGATTACCCCTTGTATAAATACTCCCAGGTTGTCCTTAAATATCTTGATTTGAGCTCTTGTGAATGGCCTAGTCTTCATCCGTGTCGAGTCACCACCACAGCGGGTTATCGGTTGAACGGGCTCGGGCGGAATCACATCACCATAGGATTTCATGGTGATCCATGAGCTACCGGGAGTGGTGAGAAAATGGAATTGAAAGCTGTTTTGGAACAATTACAGCTGGTGAGTGCTCAAGTTGAGGACATGAATCAAAGGATGGGAAGGCTAGAAGTTTCCCAAGGAATTCCGAACACAAGAAATAGGTAAGAATTCCATGAAAGTCAAGGTCGAGGACGAGAAGGCCGTGAGAGACTGAGAGAGGAATTTGAGGAGGAGAATTTCGGTGGAGACTTTGAGGAAGGCATGGATGAAACCTTTGCTGTCCAAGAGAGAGCTGGCCATGGAAGGTATAGGAGGGAAGAAACCAATGACAATCTTAGCAATATCAAGATTAACATCCCACCATTCATGGGAAAAAGTGATCCTGAGGCATATTTGGAGTGGAAAGAAAATATGGAAATGATATTCGACTGCCATAATTATTCGGAGGGTAAGAAGGTGAAGTTGGCAGCAATGGATTTTTGCCATTATGTACTCCAATGGTGGACAAATGAGCAAGGCACCCGGAGGAGAGTTGGTGATGACTTGATCACAACATGGCGACAAATGAAAGGAGCCATGAGAAAGTTGTTTGTGCCATCACATTACCATAGGTTGCTGCATCAAAGGCTTCAATCTTTGTCTCAAGGAAGTAGGTGCATGAAGGATTATTACAAAGAGATGGAGATGCTCATGATGAGGCTGAATATGAATGAGATTTCTTGGTGGTTTGAACCGTGACATTGCCAACCAGAATGAACTGCAACAATACTTGGAGTTTGAGGAGATGTTGCATGTAGCATTTAAGCTTGAACACCAATTCAAGAAGAGGGGAGTAGGATCACGGCTTGGAGGTGTTTCTAGCAGTGGGAGAATCAATTCAAGTGGCTGGAGAAACAATTCATCTAATGAAATCAAACCAAAATCGAAAGCTGGAGAAGAAAGTACCAACCGGTCAAAAAGGGAGGCCAAGATTGAATCTGTCCAAACACTTAGAGGTGAGATAAAATCTGATCCTAAACCTAAAAAATCCAGAGAAATAATTTGTTTTAAGTGCCAAGGAAGAGGACACATAGCCAGCAATTGCCCAAATAGAAGAATCATGGTATTAAAGGGTGATGGTGAGCTGGAGTTTGCAAGTGAAGAAAGCGAAGCTAAAACCGAGCAAGAGGAGGAATGCAATGATGATGAAGCCGAACCAGTAGACACATCTAATGCCGAGTTGAGCTTGGTTTCAAGGAGAGTACTTACTATCTACAAAGATGAAGAGCAGATACAAAGAGAAAACATCTTCCACACTCGCTGCAAAATATAAGGTAAGATTTGTAGCATGATTATAGATAGTGGGAGTTGTACCAATGTGATAAGTAATCTTGTAGTTGACAAATTAGGCTTGAAAACAATTAAACACTCAGAACCCTATAGGTTACAATGGTTAAATAATAGTGGTGAGATGAGGGTAAATAAGCAAGCCAAAGTTAAATTTAATATAGGTAGGTATGAGGATGTTGTCTTGTGTGACATTGTACCAATGCATGCCGGACATATTTTACTAGGTAGACCATCGCAATTTGACAAAGATGCTACTCATTTTGGTCAAGAAAATAGTGTTGTTTTCAGGTTTAAAGGGAAGAAAATCAAGCTGGAGCCATTGACTCCCAATGAGGTCTACAAAGATCAACTACAAATGCAACAAAGGATGGAGGCCGAAAAACTCAAGGAGAAAACAAGTATGGCACCAACGGCTTCACCATCCTTTCAAGAAGGTGAGATTGAGGTTGCTAATCAAGGTAAGCTTTCTAAAACCCAAATCGAGTGGAAAAACCAAGAGAAAGCTTAGAGGCGAGGTGAGAAAAGAGAGTAAACCCGAGAGCACCAACAATCTAGAAATTTCTGCCAATGAGAGCCAAACCGAGGGAAGAAAAAGAAAAGAAAGAAAAGAGAGGAAAAACCAGAATTTTTATTTGAGTTTTGGAGATATTAATAAGACTATTGAATGTACGAAACTCTTGCTGGTCATGATATATAAAGAAAACTATTTTAATGATCAAACTAACTTTGAAGAACTTGAATTGCCAAGTTCAATGATTTCTCTTTCGAAGGAATTTGGAGATGTTTTCCTGAATGAGATTCCAAGTGGACTACCACCTATTCGAGGGATAGAACATCAAATTGACTTTATCCCAGGGGCTGCCATACCAAATAGACCAGCATATAGAAGCAATCCGAAAGAAACAAAGGAGCTGCAAAAACAGGTAAGCGACTTACTTGATAAAGGATACATTCGTGAGAGTTTAAGTCCCTGTGCTATTCCTGCTTTGTTGGTACCTAAAAAGGATGGTTCTTAAAGGATGTGTGTTGATTGGAGGGCTATAAATAACATCACCATTAAATATAGACATCCCATTCCTAGATTAGATGATATGCTCGGTGAGTTGCATGGTGCTTGCATGTTTACTAAAATTGATCTTAGGAGTGGCTATCATCAAATTAGAATGAAAGAAGGTGATGAATGGAAAACCACATTTAAAACTAAATATGGGCTGTATGAATGGTAGTTATGCCTTTTGGATTATCTAATGCAACTAGTACTTTCATGAGGCTTATGAATCATGTAGTGCGTCCATTTATTGGTAAATTTATGGTTGTTTATTTTGATGATATTTTGGTGTATAGATGAAACTTGGATGAGCATGTGGATCAACTTAGGCAAGTTTTACAAGTTCTTAGAAAGGAAAGATTGTTTGCTAACATGAATAAGTGTGATTTTTACAAAGATGAGCTTGTTTTTCTAGGATTTGTAGTAAGTGCTGCAGGAATCAAAGTGGATCAAGCTAAAGTGCAAGCAATCAAAGAGTGGCTGGTTCCTACAACAATCACCCAAGTGAGGAGTTTCCATGGCTTATGATGCGAATCCACCCGAACCCGTACAACCGACAACCCGCTGAGGTGCCGATCCGTTACGGACGAAGGTGGGACCAATCACTAGAGAACAAGCCAAGAAGTTCAAGGATAACCTTGCCGTGCTTATTCAAAAGATAAATCATAATCAAGAAGGAATGATCATGACCAAAGAACCAAGACCTGTTTTGCTGATACAAGCACTAGAGACTGGTACGGACCTTGGTGAAGGTTTTGGTACATTTTTGGAGTCCGAAAAGCATGAAAAGGTTCCAATGCTTTATGAGTTCAGTACATATGCCTAAGAGGTCATGGAATCAAGTTAAAGCAGCCTCAAATGCAATCAAAAAGGGCTTGTACGGACAGCTTCAACAATTTGGCCGAATTTGCTGTATGGCTTGCTGGCTTTACTGTATTTTAATGTATTAGCCTTTTCTTATTTTTCTAAGCATGGCCAACATGTGGGACTTCATATTCAGCTTATTTGGCATCCTAAAAGCATCTAGAAGCTGATTTGGAGCTCAAAGAGGTCAAAGATTGATCAAAGTCTACTTGATCAAAAAGGCTAGCATTTTTAGTTTCCTAATTTGTTTTTACTTTTTGTTTTAGGAAACTACCATTACTTTTTGGCTTTTATTTATTTATTTTCTGGACAAATAACTTTAGGAAGGTTTTTATTTTATTCTTTCCATTGTAAATTAATTGATTCCTAATTTAATATAAAGGAATTAATTAATCAAACTTAGATTAGGAAAGGAAGTATGGTTTGGGCCAACTAGGCTTCTTTATGTGTGGTGGCCAGTTTTCTTTATGTTCTAGGGTTTTTAAGTTGTCTTTTCAAAGCCTATTTAAAGGCTTAGTTATCAATAAGAATACAACTTTGATTTGATTGAGAAAATACTTGTGAGATTAATTATCTCTTTGTTCTTTTATAACACCTAAAACACCATTAGAGAATTGGTTGTTTTAGCTTGACTTATCAATAGGTTTTCCATCCCTACTGTGGCGTCTACATTATACCAAGGTTTCTAACCACAGGTTGGTTAGGGGTTGAGGTCAATTCCATTAGAACTTGAAATTAATTAAGATCCGGGCTAATATAATATGGGTTTAGGAGCAGGTCGTCCTAGGTTCGTATCAAATTTTTTTTTTTTATTCCGTATACCCCACTCTTCAAATGATACCAAATGATACGAACTCAGGACGACCTGCTCCTAAACCCATATTATATTAGCCTGGATCTTAATTAAGTTCAAGTTCTAATGGAATTGACCTCAACCCCTAGCTAGCCCATGGTTAGAAACCTTGGTATAATGTAGACACCACAATAGGGGATGGAAAACCTATTGATAAGTCAGGCTAAAACAACCAATTCTCTAATGGTGTTTTAGGTGTTCTTAAAGAACAAAGAGATAATTAATCTGACAAGTATTTTCTCACTCAAACCAAAGTTGTATTCTTATTGAAAAATGAGCCTTTAAATAGGCTTTGAAAGAAACAAAATAAACCCTTAAAACCCTAGGAAAAACCGGCCACACAATGAGGAGTTCTATGGTGGCCGAAATTCTCACTCCTTTCCAAATCTAATTTGGATTAATTAATTCATTTATTTTGAATTAGGAATTAATTAATTTACAATGAAAATAATAAAATAATAAATTTCCTAAACTTATTGCTCCAGAAAATAAATAAATAAAAGCTAAAAAGTAATGGTAATTTCCTAAAATAAAAAGTAGAATCAAATTAGGAAACTATAATACTAGCTTTTTGACTAAGTTGACTTTGACCAATCTTTGACCAAATTGAGCTCCAAATCAGCTTCAATATAAACTGAATATGAAGTCCCACACGTTGCCCATGCTTGGAAGAGGAAGAAAAACCCAACTCAGCAAAATACAGTAAAGCCAGCACAAAATACAGTAAAAAACAGGCCAAATTTGAAACTATCCGTACAACCCTTTTTTTAATGCTGTTGAAGCTGTCTTGACTTGATTCCATATCCTCGTAGACATATGTATTGAATCCATAAAGAGTTGGAATCATTTCATGCTGCCCGTTGTCCATATTTGTACCAAAACTGCTACCCGGGTTCATATCAGGTTCCACCACTTGGATGCTTAGAATAGGCTTTGTATCTTCAAGTATGGACAATCTCTGTTGAGAATTGATTACCCCCTGTATAAATGCTCCCAGGTTTTCCTTAAATCTCTTAATTTGAGCTCTTGTGATTGGCCTAGTCTTCATCCGTGTCGGGTTAGCACCCCAGTGGGTTATCGGTTGAGCAGGCTCGGGCGGAATCACATCATTCCCCTCCTCTTGAAAAGGATTTGTCCTCAAATCAAGATCATCACCTGCAGAAAAAGGAGTTAAATTAGCAACATTAAATGCAGCACTAACACTATACTCACCTATTAAATTAAGTTTGTAGGTATTCTCGTTAATCCGCTCCAAAACATGAAAAAGTCCATCCATAGGTGGCATGAGCTTTGACTTTCTTTGTTTAGGAAACCTTTCCTTTTGTAAGTGCAACCAAATCAATTCTCCTGGGCCAAACACTATTACAAAAAAATCTAGAAATACATGCTCATTACGGTAAAAATTACACTTTTTAAAGTTAGCAAACAATATCTCCCAAATATTCAAAATTCCACTAAGTAAAACTCTTAACAATGTAGATAAAGTTCTATGCAACAAAAACATCTTTAAATAAGGATCTTTAAAATTCATGACCAGCAATGATTTCTTACTCAAAATTACTTTATTAGCTTCACCAAAATCAAGATAAAAAATTTTATTTTTCCTTTGTTTCCTTTCTTTTCCTTTCTCCCCATTGGATTGGCGCAAACCTTTGGATTTCCCTTCCTTCTCCAAGCTCTCAGGCTTGCCACTTTCTTTCCCCTCTCTTTTAGTTTTTCCTTGATCTTTCCACTCAATATGAGTCTTAGAAACCTTACCTTGATCAGTAACCTCATTCTTACCTTCTTGAAAGGATGGTGAAGCCGTTTGTGCCATACTTGCTTTTTCCTTGAGCTTTTCGGCTTCTCTCCTTTGTTACATTTGTAATTGGTCTTCGTAAACCTCTTTAGGAGATAATGGTTCCAGCTTGATCTTCTTCCCTTTAAACCTGAAAATAATACTATTTTCTCGACCAAAATGAGTAGATCTATATCAAATTGCCATAGCCTACCTAATAGTATACGTCCAGTAATCATGGGTACAATATCACATAAAACTACATCCTCATATCTACCTATATTAAATTTTACTTTGGCTTGTTTACTTTCATCTCACCACTATCATTAAGCCATTGTAATATATATGGTTCAGGATGTTTTATTGTTTTTAAGCCAAATTTATCAGCTACAAGGTTACTTATTACATTAGTACAACTCCCACTATCTACAATCATGCTACAAATTTTACCTTGTATTTCACAACGAGTATGGAAGATTTAGCTCCTTGAGACCAAATTTAGCTCAACATTTTATGTGTTTAATAGTTCGGTCTCATCATCAAGTCCTTCATCTTCTTGTACAATTTCAGCGTCACTTTCGGATTCCACCTCTCCATTACCCCTAATTACCATTATCCTTCTATTCGGGCATTGGCTGGCTATATGTCCTCTTCCTTGGCACTTGAAACAAATAATTTCTCTTGACTTTTGAGGTTTAGGTTTAGATTTTACGTCACCTTTAATGGCTTAGGCAGATTCGGTTTTAAATTCTCTTCTCGGCCGGTTGGTAGCTTCTTCACCAAGTTTCGGCTTCAGCTTGCTTTCATAAGTGGAATTGTTTTTCTAGCCACTTGAACTTGTCCTTCCACTGCTAGAAACTCCTCCAAACCATGTGCTAACACCCCTCCTCTTGAATTAGTTCTCAAGCTTAATTGCTACATGCAACATCTCCTCCAATTCCAAGTTTTGTTGTAATTCAAGCTGGTTGGCAATGTCACGGTTTAACCCTCCAAGAAATCTTGCCATTGTTGCCTCCCTATCCTCCCTCAAGCATCTCCATCTCTTTGTAATAATCCTCCGCGGGCCTAGTTCCTTGAGATAAAGATTGAAGCCTTTGATGCAGCAACCTATGATAATGGGATGGCACAAACCGTTTCCTCGTGGCTCCTTTCATTTGACGCCATGTCGAGATTAAATCATCACCAACTCTCCTTCGGGTATTTTGCTCATTGGTCCACCATTTGAGTGCATAATGTCCAAACTCCATTGCTGCCAACTTCACCTTCTTACCTTCCGAATAGTTGTGGCAGTCAAAAATCATCTCCATTTTTTTCTTCCCACTCCAAATAAGCTTTGGGATCACTTTTACCCATAAAAGGTGGGATGTTAACCTTGATATTTCCCAAATCATCATCTGTATCTTCCCTCCTATGTCTTCCACGGCCAGCTCTATCTTGGACAGCAAAAGTTTCGTCCATGCCTTCCTCAAAGTCTCCATCGAAATTCTCCTCATCAAATTCCTCTCTCGGTCTCTCGCAACCTCCTCGTCCTTGGCCTCGTCCTCCATAGAATTCTTGCCTATTTCTTGTGTTCGGCATTCCTTGTGAGGCTTCTAGCCTTCCCATTCTTTGATTCACATGCTCAACTTGAGCACTAACCCACTATATTGACTCCAAAACAGCTTTCATGTCCACTTGGTCTCCACTCCCAGTAACTCGGGCATCGCCATGGAATGCTACGGACTCTTCCTCATTGATCCTCAAGGGTGGATCTCCTCTTCTTATTCTAGAATCTGCCATGTTAGTAAAATACTGCAAAAATAAAATAAATCCTTACAATATTCACTCCCCCTCGTGTTTCACTCAAACAAGGTCTTGATACTCGTGTTTGCACACTAGTTTCGGCTTTTACCCTCTTTTAAGCTCACACACTCTTGCATTTTTCCACTCAATGAATTATCTCAAAATTCTAATTAAAACACCCACAAAACAGTAATTAGATCACTAGTATGTTTTAATTAAACTTATCAACAAAACAGTATCTTTTTTGCAGCTTTTGTGGTTGCTGGACCTATGTGGTATGGTTTGGCAACTACCCCAATTGAATTATTTGGTCCCACTCATTATCAATGGGATCAAGGATACTTTCAGCAAGAAATATATCAACGAGTTGGTGCTAGGCTAGCTGAAAATCAAAGTTTATCCAAAGCTTGGTCTAAATTCCTAGAAAATTAGCTTTTTATGATTACATCGGCAATAATCCCTCAAAGGGGGAATTATTCAGAGTGGGTTGAATGGACAATGGGGATGGAATCGCTGTTGGGTGGTTAGGACACCCTATTTTTAGAGATAAAGAGGATCATGAACTTTTTGTACATCGTATGCCTACTTTTTTTGAAACATTTTTTTGTTGTTTTGATAGACAGAGACGGAATTGTTAGAGCCAATGTTCCTTTTAGAAGGGTGGAATCGAAATACAGTGTTGAAAAAATAGATGTAACTGTTGAGTTCTATGGCTATGAACTTAATGGAGTTAGTTATGGTGATCCGCTACTGTGAAAAAATACGCTTGACGTGCTAAATTGGGTGAAATTTTTTAATTAGATCGTGCTACTTTGAAATCCGATGGTGTTTTTCTTAGCAATCTGAGGGGTTAGTTTACTTTTGGACATGCTTCGTTTGCTTTGTTCTGTTTCTTCGAACACATTTGGCATGGTGCTAGAGCCTTGTTTAGAGATGTTTTTGCTGGTATTGACCCTGATTTGGATGCTCAAGTAGAATTTGGAGCATTCCAAAAACTTGGAGATCAAACTACAAGAAGACAAGTAATCTGATAAAATATTGTTTAGTTATTTTTCGTTTTTAGTTTTGGGAGTAGGGTACCAGATAAACCTTGATTTGAATTGCTACCTTTTCTTTGACTCTTGCTCTTTCTTTATTCAGCAGACAATCCCAAATAAGTAGGTATGGAAGCTATAATTGTGTAAACCATGATCGAATCTATGGAAGCATTAGTTTATACATTCCTCTTAGTCTTAACTTTAGGAATAATTTTTTTTCGCTATCTTTTTTCGAGAACCACCTAAAGTTCCAACTAAAAAGGTGAAATGATTTTTCATTATCTCAATTGAAAGCAATGAGCCTCCCAATATTGAGAGCCTCATTACTTTAACTAGTCTTCGTGTTCCTTGAATGGATCTTTTAGTTGTTGAGAGGGTTGCCTAAAAGCAGTATCTAAGGGGTACCCAGTAAAATTTACAAGTAAACCCGATATAAAGTTGGCAATTAAGGTTGCTGTTTCCATTATTATATAGTTTCAAGCCCACAATGGGTCTATGATAATCAATGGTATACAAAGTCAACAGATCTCAATGAATATAAAAGACAATTTATGGTACACAAACCGTTAAGAGTAGTTCTAGATCTAGTCCAAGACGAACTGTTGTAGGGAGTTTGTTGAAACCATTGAATTTAGAATACAGTAAAGTAGCTCCTGAGTGGGGAACTACTCCTTTGATGGGTATCACAATGGCCCTTTACTAGATGGAATTGGAATTAATTAGATTCACAAGAACTAGTAACTAGCTTTACAATACAAAGTGAAGCATTTAGGTCTCTAATTTTTATCCCATTCTATTTTGGTACTTCGATCATGAAATTTCTTTGTATCAGTAGTTCTGGAATATGAATGGGTGACTTGTTATAATTGATCCTATGGATAGTATAGAGAATGCATCTGTCATCTTGATAGAGATGGTTTTACTTCATCAGTTATTCATTCTAGTATCTGAAGCATGGAATATAGGAAATAGATTCCAAAGTGTTATTAGCACTATGATTCATCCTTAATATTCAGACCACGCGTCTGTACTTCCCTTTTCTTTTCTTTTTTTTCAAAGAGTTAGATTTAGAATTTATAAATTGAAATATTTTTATTTTTTTAAACTCTTATTTACATTTATTTTGATCAAAGGATAAGGGTGTCATTGGATTTTTATTCATTCTAGTTATTCATTGAATAAGTGATAATCCAACAGTTCTTACTCAAGGAATTTTTGGAATTAGTTTATAAAGAAAAGGTTTTATTGAATCATCATGGTTCTAGTATGAATCTGGGGTTTTAACCGATTCATAGGGTATTAACAAGAGAATTCCTATCAATATCAATAATAAAGAAAACAGTAGTTATAAGCACATTACACACAATAAAAAAAATATAAAATAGGTAAAAAGAATATTCAAGAGGCCTATAATCATCACTATAGAGACAAATGAGCCGACTTGATATTTTGGCATTATAACCACAAGAAAGAACTTTCAGATTTTTATTCTTTTGAATCTTCAGAAACAATTGAATCAGAGGATTACGAATTTTCGAACTTAACTTTCTATTACACATATCCTGTAGAACTAGTATTTTGGTGTTTCTGTTTGAGCCATAAGAGATGAAATTATCATATACGTTCTCGGGGGGGTCCGCTCTGTTTACCTATCCTAATAAAATCTATGATTGGTTGGAAGAACATCTTGAGATTCGGGCAATTGTAGATGATATAACTAGTAAATATGTTCATCCTCATGTAAACATTTTTTATTGTGTAGGCGAAATTACACTTACTTGTTTTTTAGTACAAGTAGCTATAGGGTTTGCTATGACTTTTTATTACCGTCCGACCATTACGGATGCTTTTACTTCTATTCAATATATAATGACTAAATAAGTTTGGTTGGTTAGTCCAATCAGGTCATCAATGGTCGGCTAGTATGATGGTCCTATTGATGATCCTACACGTATTTCGTGTGTATCTCACCGACGGCTTTAAAAAACCTCGCAAATTGACTTGGGTTACAGGTGTGGTTTTGGGTGTATTAACCCCATCTTTTGGTGTAACTTGTTATTCCTTACCTCAGGACCAAATTTGTTATTGGGCATTAAAAATTATAACAGGTGTGCCATAAGCTATTCCTGTAATAGGATCGCCCTTGGTAGAGTTATTATGCCAAAGTGCTACTAATGTGGGACAATTCACTTTAACTGGGTTTTATAGTTTACACCTTTTTGTATTACCTATTCTTACTGTTGTATTCTAGTTAATGCACTTCCTAATCATATGTAAGCAATGGATTTCTAGCCCTTTATAATATAATGATATCAACTGGGGTAGGCCACCAAAAAGTTAGGTGCTCTGTTTTATTTTCCCATTGAGGCTGAACTTAAACCTGTGCTCAAGAGATAGCTGTCCATATACTGATAAAGAATGTATGGATTATTGAGAAGAAAGGAGCTGTGGTGGTCCCTCCGGAATCGCTCGGATCCTATGAGTGAATAGAAAGTTGGATCTACATTGGATCTCACCTAAATCGCCCCATCTATCCTCCCAAGGAGAAGTTCAGCTTGAAATCCCAATTTGAACACGAGAAGTACACCATGCTAATGTACCTTGCATGATCCACATCTCGAGATTAGGCATTGATGACCACATTGAACTATCCATGTGGCTGAGAGCCCTCACAGCCCAGGCATAATGACACAATTATTAGGGGCACACTCTACCACTGAGATAATAGTCCGTCATGCAGGCCTCCCGTTGGGGGCCCGCTATGCTAAAAGCGAGAGAAACCCCCTCCCTTTCTTTCCTTTTTTACACCCCCATGTCTCCTCATGGGAGGGACATGGGCACATAAGAAAGGGGATCCCATCAACTTGTTCTGACCTAGGATAATAAGCTTATGATCTTATTCTTACTTCACCGTTAAGAAACAAAAGAAGACTTCCATCTCCAAGTTTCACTTAGACGTAGCTCGCTTCTTTTTGGTGTGCAGTAATTTCAAACCAAAATACCCAACAAGCATTAGCTCTCCCTAAAATGGAGGTGATCCAGTAGCACCTTTCAGTATGGCTACCTTGTTTTGACTTCACTCTATTCATTAGCCCTGTCTTCGGCATCCCCCTATTATACGAACCTAGGACGACCTGCTCCTAAACCCGTATTATATTAGCCCGGATCTTTAATTAAGTTCAAGTTCTAATGGAATGGACCTCAACCCCTAACCAACCTATGGTTAGAAACCTTGGTATAATGTAGACGCCACAATAGGGGATGGAAAACCTATTGATAAGTCAAGCTAAAACAACCAATTCTCTAATGGTGTTTTAGGTGTTCTCAAAGAACAAAGAGACAATGTTTTAGGTGTTCTCAAAGAACTACTCCTTTAATCTCACAAGTATTTTCTCAATCAAATCAAAGTTGTTTTCTTATTGATAACTAAGCCTTTAAATAGGCTACAAAGCCACAAAATAAAACCCTAGAACATAAAGAAAACCAGCCACCACACATAAAGAAACCTAGTTGGCTAAAACTATACTTCCTTTCCTAATCTAAGTTTGATTAATTAATTCCTTTACATTAAATTAGGAATTAATTAATTTACAATGGAAAGAATAAAATAAAAACCTTCCTAAAGTTATTTTTCCAGAAAATAAATAAATAAAAGCCAAAAAGTAATGGTAGTTTTCTAAAACAAAAAGTAAAAACAAATTAGGAAACTAAAAATGCTAGCCTTTTTGATCAAGTTGACTTTGATCAATCTTTGACCTTTTTGAGCTTTAAATCAGCTTCTAGATGCTTTTTAGGATGCCAAATAAGCTGAATATGAAGTCCCACACGTTGCCCATGCTTGGAAAAATAAGAAAAGGCTAATACAGTAAAATACAGTAAAGTCAGCAAGCAATACAGCAAATTCGGCCAAATTGTTGATGCTGTCCGTACAATCCCTTTTTGATTGCATTTGAGGCTGCTTTAACTTAATTCCATGACCTCTTAGGCATATGTATTGAACCCATAAAGCATTGGAGCCATTTCATGCTTCCCGAACTCCAAAAATGTACCAAAACCGTCACCCGGGTCCGTATCGGCTTCCACCACTTGGATGCTTAGAATAGGCTTTGTATCTTCAAGTATGGACAAGCTCTGTTGAGATTGATTACCCCCTGTATAAATACTCCCAGGTTGTCCTTAAATCTTTTAATTTGAGCTCTTGTGATTGGCCTAGTCTTTATCCGTGTCGAGTCAGCACCCCAGTGGGTTATCGGTGGAGGGGGCTTGGGCGGAATCACATCACCCTACCTTCGGCATCCCCCTCCTTGCGGTTAAGGTAACGAATTTGACCAACTCCCATAGTGTGATGGGCAGTGTGTACAAGGCCTGGGAACGAATTCACCACCATATGGCTAATCGATGATTACTAGCAATTTTGGCTTCATATAGGCAAGTTTCAACCTATAATTCGATATGAGGATGGGTTTTTGGAGTTAGCTCACCCTTGTAGGATCGCATCCCTTTGTCCCGACCATTGTAGCATGTGTGTTGCCCAGGGCATAAGGGGCATGATGACTTTACGTCATCCTCACCTTCCTCTAGCTTATCATGGAAGTCTGCTCAGGGTTCCAAACTCAACGGTGGCAACTAAACACGAGGGTTGTTTTGTTACGGGACTTAACCTAACACCTTACGGCACGAGCTGATGACAACCATGCACCATCTGTGTCCACGTTCCTGAAGGCATCCCTCTCTTTCAAGAGGATTCGGGCATATCAAGCTCTTGTAAGGTTCTTCGCTTTGCATCGAATTAAACCACATGCTCCAGTGCTTGTGCAGGCCCCGGTCAATTACTTTGAGTTTCATTCTTGCTAACGTACTTTTCAGGTGGGATATCATATGCATCAACTACAGCCTTGCATGGGTTGATACGCACAGTGCCTAGTATCCATCGTTTATGGCTAGGATTATTGGGGTATCTAACCCAATTCGCTCCCCTAGCTTTCATCTCTCACTATCAGTGTCAGCCCAGCAGAATACTTTTGCCGTTGGTGTTCTTTTCGATCTCTACGCATTTCACCGCTCCATTGAAAATTCCCTCTGCCCCTACCACACTCTAGCTTGGTAGTTTCCACTGCCTGTCTAGGGTTAAGCCCTGGGATTTGACGACGGACTTAAAAAGCCACCTACAGATGCTTTATGCCCAATCATTCTGGATAATGCTTGCATCCTCTATATTACCGCAGCTGCGAGGGAAGTTTATTAGACATAATACAGAGCAGCCAGGTTGTTAACAACCCATCATTATTAATCCATGCATTGTGGTTTGGATTTATAATAAGGACTTCCTTTTCATCATGTGAAAATTCATATGGTGGCTCACTGTTAGTGACATGACAATATATTCCAAGACTTCTCACTAATGGAATGATTTGTGAATGCCAAAGGAGAAAGTTTAAGGCATTCAATTTGCCTAAAATCAAATTGGTACACTGGTGAAAAGATTGAGCAGTTATGATGGGTTATTGTGGAACGAAAGCTCTGGTGCTAGTATTTGGTTGTGAAGAAAATTCATTTTGAATTCCATAATAGTGATATGTGCGGAATAATGCTCTAATACCATGAAGAAGGTTACCAATCGTGTCTATTATTTCTTGTATGTAAGCTTTATAGAATGAAGAGAATTTATAGAGGTGCGATTTTGAGCAAAGAAGGAAGCTATGATCAAGAAGGAAGCTAATTAACATCTTCCTATATTAAACAAAATTCAAAAACATTAAAAGAGGTCAACTTATGTCTTAAAGGCATTTTTTGTCAATGGAAATCTTGTAAGTCTTGCCATATGAGAAATCTCTTGACTTAGAAAGTTAAAGTTGCTTCTTTGGTAATTGAGCAATCATAGCAGTGAATGACGTTGATGCAATGGATGAAGTGGATATGTCTATGTTTGACTTCTCTTCTTTTTTATTAAAATTTCAAGGAAATTGCCATCAGTAATCGATGCATGGGCCAAGTATCTATCATAGCTGTTAGAGTTTCAATTGAGAGGCAGATTTTGTTTTATCACATTCCATTCAATGCTAGCTGGTGCATGAACTTTAGTGTATACCTATATTTCAATATCATAAGTACGTATAAATACAATTATATATGTCTCACAACTATTATTTTTTGGGGGGTTAAAATGACTAATAATGAATTTGATAAAACTAGTAGCTATATTCATATGATCATGTGTCTAAAATCTAAATGCTAAATGCATGCACATATGATTATATATATAGAGAGAGATAGAGAAGTAAACCAGTACACTATTAACTTCAATATAAAATATACTCACTAGCTAGCTCAATTATATAGTTACTTGATTTTTTGGGACATTGGTTATATTGTCCCATGCCACAATCCATTGAATTGGTCTTCCATTATCATTCACGCCATCATAGACAAAGCTCTTGATGAATGTGCAAGTGATTCATCAATGCTGAGATGAAGAAACGAATGCCGCTCTGCAATGCTAACATTTGGTGGGTATGGAACATTTCCAATGCCACTAAACCAATCATGGTGCTGCCCATTAAACTTTATAAGCTATTTAATGTCATTGAAAATTTGGCCAGATGTAAACAGACTGCGAATGGCCATGCCTTGGATCTGCTAACTTAGTTATTATATTTTTTAGTACGTATCAAAAAAAAATCTCAATTGTTCATTATTTGTCAAAACTACATATCTACACATATATAGATATATATAGAAAATTTGTGCTAGTGTCGTGTATTGAGCATGAGTTAGGCAGTGACATATAGCTATAAATAAGTGGAAGCACAAGTAATTGAGTATTAATTACTATATCAATATCTTATATATATATACACTAATGTATATGCTTACAAATAGAAAACTCTGGATCCAGCCAAGTAGCCAGGTGGGGTAATCAATTCATTGCAGTAAAATTTCCACAACTACCATCATAGTTTAAATTTACAATAAAAACGTTTTCCATTATTATAAATAGGTTATTATATTTATTACATGTATTTTTTATATTGTCTTGTTAAATTTAAAATATATGGTTTTTATTTTTATTTTTCCTTACGATCAAATGTTGTATTGTACAATTTTTTGATGTAAATTTTTTTTTTTAAAAAAATTCTTAGCCTATAAGGCTCTACACCTGGCTACATACATAGGAAGAATTGGTTCTCTAAATATTTACAGACCAAATGATAATACAATTTACTAATATTTCATTTGAAAGACTATAGCATATAATAAAAGAGTTAACATATCATAAACTGTAATAGTAACATACATACATATATATTAATTATTACTGCATTAGTTAGGCAGCCTTAGTATAAGATAAAGTTGAGATAAAAGACCATGATAATATGCATATCATGGAATTTTATATTCTTTCTAAACAAAGATTACACATACTATAAATAAAGAGAAAATATCAATTATATACATATATACGTTGTTTCAGCAACTATAAATTATACATCTTTATTATTAAAAAAAAAAATTGATCTATACATCTTTTTTAACAAAGAACCAACTATAAAAAATGTATAGAATATATATTTCATTTTGGATAATTTTTTTTTGTTTTCATATCTAAAATTAGATGCAATACTTTTTAAGGTGATAGTTGCATGGTAAAACAATTTAATTACTTTGTATAAGGTTTCCAGATTGTTGCATCGACAAACTAGATAATAAAATATGATACTAAAAATAATTAAATTGAAAAATTAATTTAAAATTATGTTAAAATTAGTGTCAGAGGAGCTGTGATATGCATGCATGTGAGGTGTTGTGAGTAGCATCCTAGAAAATATGTTAAAATTATGGAGTTTCAGAAGAACAGTGGAGTGCATACGTATGAGGTGTGGTGAGTAGTATCCAAGAAAATATGTTATAATTAATTTTCTCCTATCTCACACTATGTTCCTTTTAACTATTTATATATTTTCTCCTTCATTCTTGTATTTCAAATTTATAATTTTTAAATTATAAATATAAATGATTTATCGAATCAATTTTGTTTAACATTTTTTACTATTTTAAATAATATATATATATATATATATGTTATGAATAAAAATATATTAAAATAATATATATATATATATATTTTTATTTAATACAAGATAAATTACATATATACATATTGCGGTTCAGAAACTAAAAATTACGCATCTCTATTATTCAACAAAAAAATAATAATAATGATCTATACATCTTTGTTAGCAAAGAAAAAACATACAAAAGATATATTTTATTTATTTTTTTTTTTTTTTGTTTTCATATCTAAAATTATATACATTACTTTTTCAATTGACGATTGCATGATTAAGTAATTTAATTACTCTATAAAAGTTTTTGAGATAGTTGCATCGAAAAATTAGCTAATAAAATATTATACTAAGATTAATTAAATCGAAAAAATTTTGTTTGCTATAGAGGACTGCAACTCTTTAGTACTTCTTTTATGTTTACCATGAGCAACTTAGTTTCCAATTGGTATATGATGTCACGGTGCATGACATCAACAACATGGACAATAAAATTAATATACATGGTGATGTGATTCCGCCCGAGTCCGCTCAACCGATAACCCGCTGGGGTGCTGACTCGAAACGGATGAAGACTAGGCCAATCACAAGAGCTCAAATTAAGAGATTTAAGGGTAACCTGGGAGTATTTATACAGAGGGTAATCAATCTCAACAGAGCTTGTCCATACTTGAAGATACAAAGCCTATTCGAAGCATCCAAGTGGTGGAAGCCGATACGGACCCGAGTGACGGTTTTGGTACATTTTTGGAGTCCGAGAAACATGAAATGGTTCCAATGCTTTATGGGTTCAATTCATATGCCTAATAGGTCATGGAATCAAGTTAAAGCAGCCTCAAATGCAATCCAAAAGGGCTTGTACGGACAGCTTCAACAATTTGGCCGAATTTGCTGTATTGCTTGCTGGCTTTACTGTATTTTACTGTATTAGCCTTTTCTTATTTTTCCAAGCATGGGCAACGTGTGGGCCTTGATATTCAGTTTATTTGGAATCCTACAAAGCATCTAGAGGCTGATTTGGAGCTCAATTTGGTCAAAGATTAGTCAAAGTCAACTTAGTCAAAAAGCTAGTATTATAGTTTCCTAATTTGATTCTACTTTTTGTTTTAGGAAATTACCATTACTTTTTAGTTTTTATTTATTTATTTTCTGGAAAAATAAGTTTAGGGAAGTTATTATTTTATTATTTTCATTGTAAATTAATTAATTCCTAATTCAAAATAAAGGAATTAATTAATCCAAATTAGATTAGGAAAGGAGTGAGAATTTCGGCCACCATAGAACTCTTTATTGTGTGGCTTGTTTTACCTAGGGTTTTTAGGGTTTACTTTGTTTCTTTCAAAGCCTATTTAAAGGCTTATTTTTCAATATGAATACAACTTTGATTTGATTGAGAAACTACTTGTGAGATTAATTATCTCTTTGTTCTTTGAGAACACCTAAAACACCATTAGAGAATTGGTTGTTTTAGCTTGACTTATCAATAGGTTTTCCATCCTCTATTGTGGCGTCTACATTATACCAAGGTTTCTAACCGCAGGTTGGTTAGGGGTTGAGGTCCATTCCATTAGAACTTGAACTTAATCGAGATCCGGGCTAATATAATACGGGTTTAGGAGCAGGTCGTCCTAGGTTCGTATCATTTGGTATCAGAGATAAATTTTGTTCAGGTTTGATCTATCTTTATTTGCTTTATTTGTTTTTGTGTTATTCTACAATTTTAGCATTAGGTTAAGGTTGCATCCATCCTATACACGTTCAGCATCTTAAAAAAAAAAAAAAAATTCATTCCTAGTTGAATTAGGATTTCCTAGTTTTATCGTATTTTTGTTTCCTAGTTTGTTGGTTGTCTTTTATCATTGTTCTTGTTAATTTGGTTTCTGTTGATTTTTCTTTGCTGTTTTAGTCTTAAATATTTGCATTCATATATTCAAAAAAAAAAAAAGAAAACAAGAAAAAAAAAAAAGAAGTTTGCGGCAACATTTTAAAAAAAAACTGCACATTTTGTTTATTTGGAGGTCACGGGTTTGGTGTTTGTTTTGGAGTTGGAATTGCAATTTTGGTAATTATTCTTGCTACTGCAGTTTTTTATGTTCTGTGAGTGAAAAAAAAAAAAAAAAAAAAAGAAGGTAAAGCTGAATATTAAAAAAAAAAAAAAAAAAAAAAGAAGAAAAAAAATATTTCGGTTTGTTGGAGTTTGATTTGTTTGCTGGAAATTTGTTGGAGCTGCTGGTTTTTTATTATTTATTCAATATTTGAGTTGCTGGAGAATTATTTTTGCTGCTGAATATTTGGATTTTGGGTGCTTAAATTATTTGGATTAAAATTAGATAAAGGAATTGATACAAAACTTGAATTACAAGAACAACAACCAACACTTTTCTATAATTTTGTTCTCTTTGATTCTTGTTCGTATTTGAATTTCTTTTTCTAGAATTTTATTCTTGAACTCATAATCTACTATCATCTGGTGCAGTTTTCAAAAATTCCAACGTTTTCCCATTATTTTGTGTTTTCTTGTCTAGAAAGCCGTAAAATTAGGATTTGTTGGATTCTTTCGGTATTGCCTACTTTTTGCTACTGCTTTGTTGATAAGTTTAATTAAAACATACTAGTGATCTAATTGCTGTTTTGTGGGTGTTTTAATTAGAATTTTGAGATAATTCATTGAGTGGAAAAAGGCAAGAGTGTGAGAGCTTAAAAGAGGGTAAAAGCCGAAACTAGTGTGCAAACACGAGTGTTGAGACCTTGTTTGAGTGAAACACGTGAGGGAGTGAATATTGTGAGGATTTATTTTATTTTTGCAGTATTTTACTAACATGGCAGATTCTAGAATAAGAAGAGGGGATCCACCCTTGAGGATCAATGAGGAAGAGTCCGTAGCATTTCATGGCGATGACCGAGCTACCGGGAGTGGAGACCAAGTGGATATGAGAGCTGTCTTGGAATCAATCCAGCGGGTTAGTGCTCAAGTTGAGCATGTGAATCAAAGAGTGGGAAGGCTAGAAGTTTCCCAAGGAATTCCGAACACAAGAAATAGGCAAGAATTCCATGGAGGACGAGGCCGAGGACAAGGAGGTCGCGAGAGACCGAGAGAGGAATTTAATGAGGAGCCATTCGATGTTTTAGATGTAATAATGCAACAATAAATAGCTAATATAGTTGTAGGCGATGTATTTTTCTTAAAAAAGAGTCGCTGAATAGAGAAAAAAGCGATGCATTTTTCAACAAATCCATCACCTTTTCTTTTCTTTTTTTTAAAATTTTTTTACATGTGCACAAACCCATAAAAAAATAAAATAAAAAAGGGCCTTGCCAAGAATTGAACCTAAAACCTCTTACACTGTTAAGGAATCACCACACCACCAAACCCAATGATTAGGATGTAAAAATACAACAAGAAATAGCTAATATAGTTTTAGGCGATGCATTTTTTTAAAAAAAGAGTCGCCAAATAAAGAAATAGATGATGCATTTTTGAACAAATGCGTCGCATCTTTTTTTTTCAATTTTTTTATTTACACGTACAAACCCATAAAAAAAAAATATCAAAGAAGGCCATCCAAGAATTGAACCTAAAACCTCTTACATTCTCAAGGAATCACCACACCACTTGACCAAATGACTTGGATGTAATAATTCAATAGGAAATAGCTAATATAGTTTTAGGCGACACGTTTTTTAAAAATACGAAAATTTAAGAGACTTGTAAATTTTGAAGGATGTTTAATATAAAATAGGTGACACTCTTTTAGAAAAGGGTCATCAAATATAGGAATAGGTGACCTCTTTTTTAATAAATGCGTTGCCTTTTCACCCAACCAATTTTTACCCTTTTTTAAATCTGATAGTTGGTTTTAGTAATTTTTTTTTTAATTTTGCAAACATGCTTTTTTTTTTAATTTGTAGATGAGCAATCAAAAAAACTAATTAAAGATTAAAAAAAATAAAACATGAGATAGGCGACGCTTTTTTTATTTTTTATTTTTATAAAAAGTAATTTAATAGACTTTCAATTTTTAAAACCTAGTAAGCTATCATTGACCATAAACACATGAAGGTTAAGCTCATTTAACATACTTATATAGATAAATTGGTCAGTAAATGCTTGTTGAATTATAATTCTATATTCGATACCCTATCTCAAATTAGATCTTGAGATATTTTGTGTCTCGTTTATACACATATAGTGAATAATTGAGAAGAGCATTGACAAAACTGTTTTATGTTTTTAGATCAATGGAATTTATGTTCATTGGATTGCTACATGAATATATTTGTAGATGAACAATTAAAAAACTATTTAAAGATTATAAAAAAAAAAAAATAGAACAAGCAACTTCTTTCAACCATAATGCGTCGCTTGATCCTACAATTCAAGAACGGGTGACCCTTCTTAAAGAAAATGCATTGCCTATTCTTTCAATTAAAAAAACAAAAATTTTAGAAGACATGCAAATTTTATAAAGAATAAAAGTGTACTTAAAAAGCAGAAAAATAAATAGTAATCTTTGATATTTCGCTTTGTATTTTTGAGAAATATTTTCAGTGTTTATTTATAGATGAAAAATAAAAAATTAAACAAAGAAAAAAAAATGAAATTGAGGGAAAAGGCGACGATTTTAAGTGCAAATGCATCGCCTATTCTCTTAATTAAAAAAAAACATTTTAATACTTGCAAATTTTAAAAGCAAATAAACTGTACTTAAAAAAAAATTAATAACCGTTAAAAAAGGAAAAATGAAAAGTATTTGGTGGCTCTTTTTGGTTTTTATGCCTCCCTTGTTCCATCAAATTAAGGAACTAAAAAAAAAAAAAAAAACCTTAAAACAGGCGATATTGTCTGTTGTAAATGCATCGCTTATTCCCTTTTTTTTTAAAAAAAATTGAAATTTACAAGATTTTACAGTAAACTGTACTTGAAAAACAAAATAATTAAACTCCCACTTTGGTAATTTTGTTTCACATATATAAAAAATATTTTCAGTATTTATTTTTAAATGGAGAATAAAAAACTAATTACAAAAATAAAGACATTGATGGAACATGTGATGCTTTAAGATGTAAATGCGTCGCCTGTTCTCTTAATTAAAAAAAAAAAAAAGAATCTTCAAAATGGTTACCTTTTTGCTATTTTCTGAAAATTTTTGGCCCCTTTTAAAATTTTTACACGCACTTTGAATTCATTTTCTTTTCTGAAACTACATTAAGTACACAACCTAATAGATATTAGATTTGGAAGCAATATAAGAGATATTTGAAGAGTAGGATATTTCGAGTTTCATTTTTCAATTGCCTACGTTGCCGTTGGAAGCTGGGTTTCTTTGTGTCACCCTCATGGTTAGCTGGGTTTTTACTTTCTTTGTCTTCATCGTTTAGGTGAGTTTCTTTTTCCTTTGTCGTTGGCGAAGACATGTGGTGGTTGTTTTTTTTCTTTTTTTTCCATTTTAATCATAGGTTAGGTACATTGGGTTTTCTTAATCTTGCTTTTGTAGATATTTTGTTTATGATATTGCTTGACATTGTTTTGCTAAGTTCAACAAGCATTTTATGTTGAAGATCAACTTGATTCGAGGTGGTCTATTGTTTTAACTTCACCACAACATCGTACTTTTGTTGAAGAAGATGTTCTTGGAGATACTACAATGGCTCACAATCCATTTGTCATACAGTTGCCAAGTGTCGATGAAAATGATAATGAGGATGAATGTGAGAGTGGCCATGTTCGTAATAACTGTGAGGTGGTATGGAAAAAAAAAATATCTTCTAAATAAATTGGTACGTAGATTTATTACTTATGTTTTAAGCAATATTTATGACATTTATTATTATTCGTTTAATTAATTTTCTGATCCGCTTCATTATGAGTTTTCGACTTTTAATTAGGAGAAATGTGCCTTGCCAAATCTTAAGAACAATGGTGATATTCTTTAAATTTTCATTTACCAAATTACATAATTTAATAATAATTAATATTTATTTGTTTTGCATGTGTTAATAACTTTTTTAATTTTTTCATATGCAGTATGAGGGTGTAATATCATCAACAAGAGGACGTTAACTTCCATCCGAATGAGTATACATTCATGGAAGTTTAATTAATATTGAATTTGATTTTGCACATCCAATAATTTACCAAATTATGTAAAAATATGTCAATGAGATAATATTTAATTTATTTGATAATTATTCTATTATGAAAATATTTATTTTACATTTTTGTATTCTAATTATTTTGGATGAAGCTAGTTATAGTTTTTTCGTATTTTAATTATTTTAATATTTTTACTATTTTAATCAATTTTCAAAAAATTAAAAATAAGTAAATTAAAAAAAAAGGGCGACGCATTAAAACAAACAACATCGCCTAACATATTGGGTGACGTTGTTTTTCTACCTTTAGTGATGTTTTCCGAAAAGTCTCCTTTCATTAGCTTTTTTAGCAACACCTTAACAAAATATATTTAGCGACTCTTTAAAAAACAATTGCTAAGAGATTTTTTAGCAACTGTTTCGTATAACGTCGCTACATGTTCAAGATAAACGGTAATACTTTATAGAAATGCATTGCTAAAAGTGGAACATCAAATTTGATGCATTTTTTAAAAGCGTCATTGAAAGGTGAATATAAAATCTGAGCATTTGTTAAATGTATCGCTAAAAGTGATCTACTAAATCTGACATTGTTTTAAATGCATCGCTAAAAATGCAAAAAATAGGCAACTCATTTCGGTAGCATCGCATTTTCTTTGGACGTTTAGCGACACATTATTTTACATCGTCGACCTTTTTTTAAGCTAAGGCGACACTTTTAATGTGTCTCGTGTTGTCTTATGAATCTAAAGATAGAACGTTAGGCAACGCTGCATAATACGTCAATCTTTATTTTGTGTGATGTATTAATTGTGTCATTTATCAATGCGATTCTAGTAGTGCTAAGATGTTTTTGTGAGTTAATATTGGTAGATAAGTATGGAAAATATTGTTTATCAAAAACAACATGCCCATTGATGTAGACCTTATTGGTTTTTGGATGAAAATAGCAGAATCCTTTATGTTAGGAGCTGTATCCAATGAATATGCGAGGAAGATTTTTCTTTGAAAATTTATTTACTGCATAATTCTAAAGATAAGGGTAGCACCTGCAACCAAAGACTCCCAAAATTTGATAATCTTGATGCCTTTTAAGTAGAGGAAAATATGGGGTTTCAATTTTTAAAACAGATGAATGTAATCTGTTAATAAGAAAAGTTGTAGTTAAGAAAGCTTCCACCCATAATTTCATGGGTACATTGGCATGGAGCATCATAGTTAAACCCGTTTCCACCACATGCCTATGTTTCCTTTCAGTAATCCCATTTTGTTCTGAGGTTCGTAGATATGACATTTGATGAACAATTCCATGCTTATCTAAGTGTTCCTTGAAAGCTGAAGATATAAACTTACCTCCTTCATCACTTTGAAGAATTTTAATTCATCTATCGAATTGGTTCTCTACTATTCTTTGAAATTTAAGTAAACATTCAAAACATTCTAATTCTTTACGTAAAGGAAATAGTCAAGTGTACCTGGAATAATCATCAATGAAAGCAACATAGAAATGGTATTTTTATGTGGAAAATGTTGGGGCTCTTAAATCTCACAATGGATTTTTTCTAAAGGAAACAATGAAATTTTATTAGATAAAGAAAAAGGAAGTTTGCAGCTCTTCCCTAAATGACAACTAGCACAAACACTGAACTTATTTATCTAGCTGAAAACATTAATAATATTATTGGAATGTAAACTTTTTAAAGCCCTTAAACTGGGATGTCCTAAGCGTTGGTGCCAAAGATCTGTTGAGGGCTTTGTTACACTTAAAGCATGATGCTTTCCTTCATTTAGAACGTACAGCTTTCCCTTCTTATACCCTATTGCTATGATTCTTTGATTGTAGTCCTTTATCATAAAACCATTGGATGAGAATTCAAAAATACAATCATTATCTGTCATTAGTTGACTAATTGATAAGAGGTTCGTTTTCAATTTTGGAACTATAAAAACATTTTGAAGTTATAAACATCCATTTTTAATTTTCAGTTTAGCATTACCAATGTGAGATATTGCAAGGCTATTCCCTTTGCGGACATATATACTATCACTACCTTTATTAGGATAAGAATTACTTATTTTACTATTATCATTTGTCATGTATGCAGTGGCACCCAAATCTACATAGAAGTGTACTGAAGTTGTCTGCAATGTTGAGTGTTGCTAGTGCTTTTGGGATGTTATCCTTGATATATGAATGATCAAACCTATGCTAGCAATCTTTGGCACTATGATTAAGTTTATCACATACACTACAAAAAATTTAGGCAACAACTACACAACTAATTTGTCACGGCCATTTTTGTTACGTTATCACATTTAGGTGGCAAAATTAGATTGTCATGTGTTTGCCGTGATAGACCAGTCACAAAGCAGTTTAATGGAAAAGTATGTAATTTGTCATCGAAAGAGCATGTAAATGTGAGAAAAAATATCTTTGTCATAGATTGGAGTTTTACCATCACATCAATTTTTGTCATTTAACCCTCCTCTTTTTGTCATTGTATGTACACATTTTATTACCAATACAGTTGTAAGAATTGGTCAAACTTATCCATCAATGAAAATACATACAATTAGGTGACAAAATTTTATTTGTCACTTAAACCATTAGTGGCACATCTAATTTGTCACTTAAAACGTCAGTGACACATTTGATTTGTCACTGAGCCTTTCCAATCACAAGTAAACAACTTTTTGTCACCGACTTGTTATGATATGACATAAACCATGGTTAAGTTATTCAATTTGTCTCCGAAACTGCCTTTTTTATTTGGTGACAATAGTTTGTAACTAAAAATAATATATCAATTACCAATTTTATTTGAAAAAAATTATTTTTTATTAGATCTTGCTAATTAATTATAATATCATTAATTATCATTAACAGATATAAAATAACACTTCTCAAATGCAATTAACATAAAAGAATAATACTTTATTAAATGTTTATCTTGTACTACAAAATTCATTAAACACCAACTATTACTAATATAATGTGTACCAAATACAATAAGATTACATTAAAAGAAAAATATAAAAAAAAACAGTTTGTAATTATAGGGAAAAAGAATATATATATATATATATATATACAAGATGTTGCCTATACCCACTAAATCTGATACGAACCTAGGACGACCTGCTCCTAAACCCGTATTATATTAGCCCAGATCTTAATTAAGTTCAAGTTCTAATGCAATTGACCTCAACCCCTAACCAACTTGTGGTTAGAAACCTTGGTATAATGTAGATGCCATAATAGGGGATGGGAAACCTATTGATAAGTCAAGCTAAAACAACTAATTCTCTAATGGTGTTTTAGGTGTTCTCAAAGAACAAAGAGATAATTAATCTCACAAGTATTTTCTCAACCAAATCAAAGTTGTATTCTTATTGAAAAATAAGCCTTTTAAATAGGCTTTGAAAGAAACAAAATAAACCCTAAAAACCCTAGGAAAAATCGGCCACACAATGAAGAGTTCTAGCTTGACTGAATCTTTCATTTTCCTAATCTAATTAATTAATTCCCTTCTTTTCAATTAGAAATTAATTAATTTACAAACAAAATAATAAAATAAAAACTTTCCTAAACTTATTTGTCCAGCAAATAAATAAAAACCCAAAAAGAAAAGTCAAATGCAAATCATAAAACGAGTTGACTAGTTTGACAACTAAGCTGACTTATGTCTGATGTCCGAGCTAACTTATGTCTACATGATGTCCGAGCTAACTTATGTCTGTCCGAGCTAACTGATGCTGTCCGAGCTAACTTATGTCTGTTTGAGCTAACTGATGTATGTCCGAGCTAAGTTATGTCCGATGTCCGAAGTCCAAGGTCAGATATCTGAGACATGGGTGTCCGATATAAAATGTCCGATGTATGGGTGTCAGATGTAAAATGTCCGATGTATCAGCCCCCACCACTTGGATACTTAAAACAGGTCTTTTATCTTCAGGTATGGACAAGCCCTTTTGAGAATGAATTACTTTCTCGAGAAAGGCAGCAAAGTTGTCCTTAAACCTCTTAGCTTGAGACCTAGTGATCGGTCCAGTCTTCATCCGTATCGAATCAGCACCCCAGTGAGTTGTCGGTTGTGCGAGCTCATGCAGATTCGCATCATTCCCCTCCTCTTGAAAAGGATTTTCCCTCAAATCAAAGTCATCACCTACAGCAAAATGAGACAAATCAGCAACATTGAATGTAGCACTAACATTATACTCACCTGGTAAATCAAGTTTGTAAGCATTGTCATCAATTTTGATTTTCGCTGTTCGGGAAACCTCTCCTTCCTCAAGTGTAACCAAACCCAATCCCCAAGTTCGAAAACAACCTGTTTTCAGCCTTGGTTAGCATTCCCTGCATATTGCTTGGTCCTCCTCTCAATATTTGCCTTAGTCTTTTCATGAATTTGCTTAATAAAATCAGCTTTTTATTTCCCATCTAGATTAGCACGTTCACTTAAAGGTAAAGGTGTTGGATCTAATGGAGTCAAAGGATTAAAACCATAAACAATTTCAAATGGAGTAAATTTAGCTGCTGAATGCAAAGACCTATTATAAGCAAATTCAACATGTGGCAAACAATCCTCCTAAGTTCTTAAATTTCAACTAATTAATGCTCTCAACAATGCAGACAAAGTTCTATTCACTACTTCGGTTTGTCCACCAGTTTGTGGATGACAAGTAGTTGAAAATAAAAGCTTAGTACCTAACTTAGCCCACAAAGTTTTCCAAAAATAACTTAAGAACTTAGCATCCCTATCCGAAACAATAGTTCTTGGCATTCCATGCAATCTCACAATTTTCTTGAAAAATAAATTAGCAACATTGGATGCATCATCAGTTTTATTACATGCAATAAAATGTGTCATCTTAGAAAACCCATCTACTACAACAAATATTGAATCCTTACCCATCCTTGACCTTGGCAAACCAAGAATAAAATCCATTCACAAATCTACCCAAGGATAGGTAGGAATCAGCAAAGGCTTGTACAATCCATGCGGCTTCAATGTTGATTTTATTTTTCGGCAGTTCAAACATCTTTCACAAAATCTCTCAACATCTCTCCTCATGTTAGGCCAATAAAAATGTTCTTGCAGCAAGGATAAAGTTTTAAAAACACCAAAATAACCCATTAAACCACCCCCACGTCCTTCCCAAACCAATAATTCCCTAATGCTATAATTAGGCACACAAAGTTTGTTTTCTTTAAACAAATACCCCTCAAATATGTAAAATTTATTAAATCCATGTTTCAAACAGGTTCTAAAAATTTCTCCAAAGTCACTATCATGCTCATAAATTTCTTTCAATTGTTCAAATCCAAGCAATCTAGCATCTAAGATAGAAAAGAGTACATACCTTCGCGATAATGCATCGGCAACCACATTTTCCTTACCTTTTTTGTAGCGGATCACATATGGAAAGGTTTCACTAAATTCAATCCGCTTGGCATGCCTTTGGTTGAGCTTTCCTTGACCCTTAATATGCTTTAAAGACTCATGATCCGTATGAATCACAAACTCCTTTGGCATGAGATAAAGCTGCCACGTCTCCAAAGCTCTCACCAAAGCATACATCTCCTTGTCATATGTCGGGTAGTTTAGTGCAGCTCCATTTAATTTTTCACTAAAGTAGGCTATGGGTCTTCTTTCTTGCATTAAGATAGCTCCAATACCTACATCCGAAGCATCACATTCAATTTCAAAAGTCTTAGAAAATTTTGGCAAAACTAATAAAGGTGCATTACATAATTTTTCTTTCAACAAATTAAAAGATTTTTCTTGTACTTCCCCCCATTTAAAGCCAACATTCTTCTTGACAACTTCAATCAAAGGTGCGGCTATGGTGCTAAAATTCTTAACAAATCTTCTATAAAAGCTTGCCAAGCCATGGAAACTCCTCACTTGGGTGATTGTTGTAGGAACCGGCCACTCTTTGATTGCTTGCACTTTAGCTTGATCCACTTTGATTCCTGCAGCACTTACTACAAATCCTAGAAAAACAAGCTCATCTTTGTAAAAATCACACTTTTTCATGTTAGCAAACAATATTTCCTTTCTAAGAACTTGCAAAACTTGCCTAAGTTGATCCACATGCTCATTCAAGTTTCGGCTATACACCAAAATATCATCAAAATAAATAACTACAAATTTACCAATAAATGGATGCATCACATGATTCATAAGCCTCATGAAAGTACTAGGTACATTAGATAATCCAAAAGGCATAACTAACCATTCATACAGCGCATATTTAGTTTTAAATGCGGTTTTCCATTCATCACCTTCTTTCATTCTAATTTGATGATAACCACTTCTAAGATCAATTTTAGTAAACATGCAAGCACCATGCAACTCTTCAAGCATATCATCTAATCTAGGAATAGGATGTCTATATTTAATGGTGATGTTATTTATAGCCCTACAATCAACACACATTCTCCAAGAACCATCCTTTTTTAGGTACCAACAAAACAGAAACAGTATATGGATTTAAACTCTCACGAATGTAACCTTTATCAAGCAAGTCACTTACCTATTTTTGCAGTTCCTTTGTTTCTTCGGGATTACTTCTATATGCTGGTCTATTTGGTATGGCAGCCCCTGGGACAAAGTCAATTTGATGTTCTATCCCTCGAATAGGTGGTAATCCACTTGGAATCTCATTCGGGAAAACATCTCCAAATTCCTTCAAAAGAGAAATCATTGAACTTGGCAATTCAAGTTCTTCGAAGTTAGTTTGATCATTAAAATAGTTTTCTTTATAGATCATGACCAGCAAGGGTTTGGTACATTCAATAGGCTTATTAATATCCCCAAAAATTCTGGTTTTTCCTCTCTTTTCTTTCTTTTCTTTTTCTTCCCTCAGTTTGGCTTTCATTTGCAGAAATTTCTAGATTTTTGGTGCTCTCGGTTTGCTCTCTTTTCTCACCCGCCTCTCGGCTTTCTCTTGGTTTTTCCACTCGATTTGGGTTTTAGAAAGCTTACCTTGATCAGCAACCGCAATCTCACCTTCTTGAAAGGATGGTGAAGCCGTTGGTGCCATACTTGTTTTCTCCTTGAGTTTTTCAGCATCCCTCCTTTGTTGCATTTGTAGTTGATCTTTGTAGACTTCCTTGGGAGTCAATGGCTCCAGCCTGATTTTCTTCCCTTTAAACCTGAAAATAATACTATTTTCTCAACCAAAATGAGTAGCATCTTTGTCAAATTGCCATGGTCTACCTAGTAAAATAGGTCTGGCATGCATTGGTACAATGTCACACAAGACAACATCCTCATACCTACCTATATTAAATTTAACTTTGGCTTGCTTATTTACCCTCATCTCACCACTATCAGTTAACCATTGTAACCTATAGGGTTCTAGATTTTTAATTGTTTTCAGGCCTAATTTATCAACTACAAGATTACTTATCACGTTGGTACAACTCCCACTATCTATAATCATGCTACAAATCTTACCTTGTATTTCGCAGCGAGTGTGGAAGATGTTTTCTCTTTGTATCTGCTCTTCATCTTTGTAGACAGCAAGTACTCTCCTTGAAACCAAGCTCAACTCGACATTAGATGTGTCTACTGGTTCCGCTTCATCATCATTACAATCCTCCTCTTGCTCGGTTTCAACTTCACTTTCTTCACTTTCAAATTCCAGCTTACCATCACCCTTTAATACCATGATTCTTCTATTTGGGCATTGGTTGGCTATGTGTCCTCTTCCTTGGCACTTAAAACAAATTATTTCTCTGGATTTTTGAGGTTTAGAATCAGATTTTATCTCACCTCTAAGTGCTTGGACAGATTCGGTCTTGGCCTCCTTTTTTGACCGGTTGGTACTTTCTTCTCCAGCTTTCGGTTTTGGTTTGATTTCATTAGCTGAATTGTTTCTCCAGCCACTTGAATTGAATCTCCCACTGCTGGAAACTCCTTCAAGCCGTGACCCTACACGCCTCCTCTTGAATTGGTGCTCAAGCTTAATGGCGACATGCAACATCTCCTCCAACTCCAAGTATTGTTACAATTCAAGCTGGTTGGCAATGTCACGATTCAAGCCACCATGAAATCTTGCCCATTGTTGCCTCCCTATCCTCATTCATATTTAACCTCATCATGAGCATCTCTATCTCTTTGTAATAATCCTCCACGGATCTACTTCCTTGAGACAAAGATTGAAGCCTTTGATGCAACAACCTATGGTAATGTGATGGCACAAACCGTTTTCTCATGGCTCCTTTCATTTATTGCCATGTTGTGATCAAGTCATCACCAACTCTCCTCCGGGTGCCTTGCTCATTTGTCCACCATTGGAGTGCATAATGGCCAAACTCCATTGCTGCCAACTTCACCTTCTTACCCTCCGAATAATTATGGCAGTCGAATATCATCTCCATCTTTTCTTCCCACTCCAAATATGCCTCGGGATCACTTTTTCCCATGAATGGTGGGATGTTGATCTTGATATTGCTAAGATTGTCATCTGTTTCTTCCCTCCTATACCTTCCATGGGCAGCTCTCTCCTAGGCAGCAAAGGTTTCGTCCATGCCTTCCTCAAAGCCTCCACCGAAATCCTCCTCCTTAAATTCCTCTCTTTGTCTCTCACGGCCTCCTCGGCCTCGGCCTCGACCTCGACCTTCATGGAATTCTTGCCTATTTCTTGTGTTCGACATTCCTTGGGAAACTTCTAGCCATCCCATCCTTTGATTCATGTGCTCAACTTGAGCACTCACCCGCTGTAATTGTTCCAAAACAGCTTTCAATTCTATTTGCTCACCACTCCCGATAGCTCGTGGATCACCATGAAATCCTACGGACTCTTCTTCATTAATTCTCAGTGGTGTGTCTCCTCTTCTTATTCTAGAATCTACCATGTTAGTAAAATACTGCAAAAAATAAAATAAATCCTCACAATATTCACTCCCTCACATGTTTCACTCAAACAAGGTCTCGACACTCGTGTTTGCACATTAGTTTCGGCTTTTATCCTCTTTTAAGCTCACACTCTCTTGACTTTTTCCACTCAAAGTTCTAATCAAAGCACCCACAAAATAGCAAATAGATTACAAGTATGTTTTAATTAGACTTATCAATAAAACAGTAGCTAAAAGTAGGCAATACCAAGAGAATTCAACAAAACCTAGTTTCACCTTTTTTTAGGCAAAATAAAGCAAATTAATGAGAAAACTTTGGAATTTTGAAGAACTGGACCAGATGGTAATAGATTATGAGTTCAAGAATAAAATTCTAGAAAAAGAAATTCAAATATGAACAAGAATCAAAGAGAACAAAAGTATAGAAAAGTGTTGGTTGTTCTTGTAATTCAAGTTTTGTATCAATTCCTTTAACTAATTTTAATCCAATAATTTAAACACTCAAAATTTAAATATCCAGCAACAAAATAAATCTCCAGCAGCTCCAAATAATGTAAAACTATGCAACAATTCAGCAGCTCCAATAATTTCTGGCAAACAAATTTCAACACCAACAAACCAAATTTTTTTTTTTCACTTTTCTTCTTTTTTTTTTTTTAAATTTTTTTTTTTTATTTTCACTCACAGATCATAAACAACTGCAGTAGCAAGAATAATTACCAAAATTGCAATTCCACACCAAAAATCCACCAAACCCGTGGCCTCCAACAAAAACAAAAGTGCAGTTTTTTTTTTTTCCTAAATATGTTGCCACAAACCCTTCTTTTTTTTTTTTCTTGAATATATGAATGCAAATATTTAAGACTAAAACAGCAAAGAAAAATCAACAAAAACCAAAATTAACAAGAACAATGATGAAAAACAACCAACAAACTAGGAAACAAAAATACGATAAAACTAGGAAATCCTAATTCAACTAGGAATGAATCTTTTTTTTTTTTTTTAAGATGCAGAATGTGTATGGGATGGGTGCAACCTTAACCTAATGCAAAAATTGCAGAATAACACAAAAACAAATAAAACTAATAAACATAGATCAAACCTAAACAAAATTTAGCTCTGATACCAAATGATACGAACCAAGGACGACCTGCTCCTAAACTCGTATTATATTAGCCCGGATCTTAATTAAGTTCAAGTTCTCATGGAATTGACCTCAACCCCTAACCAACCTATGGTTAGAAACCTTGGTATAATGTAGACGCCACAATAGGGGATGGGAAACCTATTGATAAGTCAAGCTAAAACAACTAATTCTCTAAGGGTGTTTTAGGTGTTCTCAAAGAACAAAGAGATAATTAATCTCACAAGTATTTTCTCAATCAAATCAAAGTTGTATTCTTATTGAAAAATAAGCCTTTAAATAGGCTTTGAAAGAAACAAAATAAACCCTAAAAATCCTAGGAAAAACCGGCCACACAATGAAGAGTTCTAGCTTGACCGAATCTTTCCTTTTCCTAATCTAATTAATTAATTTCCTTATTTTCAATTAGGAATTAATTAATTTACAAACAAAATAATAAAATAAAAAATTTCCTAAACTTATTTATCTAGCAAATAAATAAAAACCCAAAAAGAAAAGTCAAACGCAAATCAGAAAATGAGTTGACTAGTTTGACAACTAAGCTGACTTATGTCTGATGTCCGAGCTAACTTCTATCTACCTGATATCCGAGCTAACTTATGTCTGTCCGAGCTAACTTATGTCTGTCCGAGGTAACTGATGTCTGTCCAAGCTAAGTTATGTCCGATGTCCGAAGTCCGAGGTCAGATGTTCGAGGCATGGGTGTCCGATATAAAATGTCCGATGTATGGGTGTCCGATGTATCAGCCTCCACCACTTGGATACTTAAAACAGGTCTTTTATCTTTAGGTATGGACTAGCCCTTTTGAGAATGAATTACTTTCTGGATAAAGACAGTAAGGTTGTCCTTAAACCTCTTAGCTTGAGCCCTAGTGATCGGTCCAGTCTTCATCCGTATTGAATCAGTACCCTAGTGAGTTGTCGGTTGTGCGAGCTCGGGCAGATTCGCATCAAAATCTCTACAATCTCCATCTTCCAATACAGTTCATCAATATATTCTCCAAGGATCCTATATTGTTAAAAAAAAAAAAAGAATCATTTAATAGAAATCTAATTTAATTAGCAAGGAAAAAAGAACAAGCTCAAGACTTCTTAAGTTTGTGTAAGTTAGCAATCCTTTACTTGCCAAGCATTCCCACCTCTTCTTCGATGTGGGTCAATCTGACCCCATTCCATTGGTCCTTTACCTTTTCCAAAGGAATAATCATATTTAGCTATTACAGACAAAGTGTGAAAGTTACAGCTCATATTATTATATATGCGCTTGAATATTTATATATATATATATATACTATGCAAGGTGTACCAAATACAATAAGCTTACACTAAAAGAGAAAAAATAAAGAAAAACATTCTCTATTTCTAAGAGGGGGAAAAAAATATGATTGTTGCCTATACCATCTAACTAATGTCCATTTCCATTTTTCAAAGTAGAAATCATCTCCAAAAATCCTAAATAATTAAAAAAAATGAATGAAATATATGGAGCATATATAATTAACCTCCTTCATCAATTACATCCAGAACTGACAACATATATATATATATAGTCATGGTAAAGAAATGAATTGAGCTTAGAGAAAACCAATAACAAAAGCATACAATATCATGCATCAAATATTATCATATATAGTTGGCAGTATCCTTGAATAAAACTTCCATTCTAATTCCAAGAAAAATCATTGTTCAAAAAAGGAAAAATCTTAAATAACCAACAATAATGAACAAACTATATACCAAAGTGCAGCTTGTGAAGGGATTAAAAAGTTTATGAACTTTATTTGCTCAACGGTGGCTACCAGCGACCATAGACTTTGCTTGAAATTTGCTGTCTAAGTGGATTCCTTCATACTTTACAAATGAGCAAATTTTGAGCCAATTTAAGCTTCGATTCGAGCTCAATAGTCCAATAATGGTGGAAAATTTAGGCCCTAAGATCTTAGAACCACTGATTTCCAGCGATCAAACTGAAATAGTGATCGCCTGTGTTCAGCTCTTCCCCGATGCATCGGGTAGTCATTTGGAGTATTATCACCATGACTTCTCACTAATGGAATGATTTGTGAATGCTAAAGGAAAATTTTAAGGCATTCAATTTGACTAAAATCAAATTGGTACATTGGTGAGAAGATTGAGCGTTTATGATGGGTTCTTGTGGAATGAAAGCTTTGGTGCTGGTATTTGTTTGTGAAGAAAATTCATTTTGAGATTCCATAATAGTGATATGTGAAGAATAACGCTGTAATACCATGAAGAGGGTTACCAACCATGTGTATTATTTCTTATATGTAAGCTTCATGGAATGGAAAGAATTTATAGAGGTGCAGTTTTGAGCAACGAAGGAAGCTATGATAAAAAAGGAAGCTAATTAACATCTTCCTATATTAAACAATTCATAAATGGAAATCTTGCAAGTCTTGCCATATGAGAAATCTCTTGACTTAGAAAGTTAACATTGCTTCTTTGATGATTGAGCAATCATAGTAGGGAATGACGTTGATGCAATGGATGTAGTGGAAATGTTTGTGTTTGACTTCTCTTATTCTTTATTACAAATTTCAGGGAAATTGCCATCACTAATTGTTACATGGGCCAAGTATCTATCATAGCTGTTAGAGCTTCGATTGAGAGGCAGATTTTATTTTATCACATTCCATTCAACGCTAGGTGGTGCACGAACTTCAGTGTATACCTACATTTTAATATCATAAGTACGTATAAATACAATTATATATGTCTCACAATTATTATTATTTTTTTGGGTTAAAATGACTAATAATGAATTTGATAAAACTAATAGCATATATTCATACAATCATGCGTTTAAACTCTAAATGCTAAATGCATGCACATATAATTATATATAGAGAGACAGATAGAGAAGTAAAGCAGTACAGTATTAACTTCAATATAAAATATACTCACAAGCTAGCTCAATTATATAGTTACTTGATTTTTAGGAACATCGGTTGTATTGTCCCATGCCACAATCCATTGAATCGGTCTTCCATTTTCATTCATGCCATCATAGACAAAGCTCCTGATGAATGTGCAAACATTTCATCAACGCTGAGATGAAGAAACAAATGCCGCTCTCCAATGCTAACATTTGGTGGGTATGGAACATTTCCAATGCCACCAATCCAATCATGGTGCTGCCCATTATACTTTATAAATTGTTTAATGTCATTGAAAATTTGGCCAGATGTGAACAGACTACGAGTGGCCAGATGTGAACAAACCGCTAACTTAGTTACTATATTTTTAAGTACGTACTAAAAAAAATACCTCAATTGTTCGTTGTTTGTCAAAACTATATATCTACACATATATAGATATATATAGAAAATTTGTGCTAGTGTCGTGTATTGAGCATGAGTTAGGCACGTGACATGTAGCTATGAGTAAGTGGAAGCACAAGTATTTGAGCATTAATTACTATATCAATATCTTATATATATATATATATACACTAATGTATATGCTTACAAATAGAAAACTCTGGATCCAGCCCAGTAGATAGGTGGGGTAATTAATTCATTCTAGCAAAATTTCCACCTACCATACATCGTAGTTTAAATTTATAATAAAAAAATTTTTCATTATTTTAAATAGGTTATTATATTTATTACGTGTTTTTTTTTTATATTGTTTTGTTAAATTTAAAATATATGGGTTTTATTTTTATTTTTCCTTTCAATCAAATGTTGTATTTTACAATTTTTTATTGTAAATTTTTTTTTGAAATAAGAAATCTTGGCCTATAAAGCTTTGCATCTGGCTACATACATAAGAAGAATTGATTTTCTAAATATTTACAGACCAAATGATAATACAATTTACTAATATTTCATTTGAAAGACCATAGCATATAATAAAAGCATTGACATATCATAAACTGTAATAGTAACATACATACATATATATTAATTATTACTGCATTAACTAGACAGCCTCAGTATAAGATAAATTTGACATAAAATGCCATGATAATATGCATATCATGGCATTTTATATTCTTTTTAAACAAAGATTACACATTCTATAAATAAATATATACTAAAATAATACTAAAATAATATTTTTCTTACTAAAATATCAATTATAGACATACATACGTTGTTTCAGCAACTATAAATTATACAACTTTATTATTCAACAAAAAAGAAAATAATCTATACATCTCTCTTAACAAAGAACCAACTATAAAAAATGTACAGAAGATAGATTTCATTTTGGATTTTTTTTATTTTTTATTTTCATATCTAAAATTAGATGCAATACTTTTTGAGGTGACAGTTCCATGGTAAAACAATTTAATTACTTTGTATAAGTTTTCGAAATGGTTGCATCGACAAACTAGCTAAAAAAATATGATACTAAAACTAATTAAATTGAAAATTTATTTTAAAATTATGTTAAAATTAGTGTTAGAGGAGCTGTGGTGTGTATGCATGTGAGGTGTCTTGAGTAGCATCCGAGAAAATATGTTACAATTATGGAGTGCCAGAGGAGTATTGGAGTGCATACATATGAGGTGTGGGGAGTAGTGTCCAAGAAAATATGTTATAATTTTCTACCATCTCACACTGTGTTCCTTTTAACTATTTATAATATTTTCTCCTTCATTCTCATATTTCAAATTTATAATTTTTAAATTATAAATATAAATGATTTATCGAATCAATTTTGTTTAACATTTTATACTATTTTAAAATAAAATATATTAAAATAATATTCTTTTTTTATTTAATGTAATATCAATTACATACATATTGCGGTTCAGGAGCTAAAAATTATGCATCTCTATTATTCAACAAAAAAAAAATAATAATAATAATCTATATATCTTTGTTAACAAAGAAAAAACGTACAAAAGATATATATATTTTTTTTAATTTTTTTTTTCATATCTAAAATTAGATACATTACTTTTTCAATCGACGATTGCATGATTAAATAATTTAATTACTCTATATAAGTTTTCGAGATAGTTGCATCGACAAATTAGCTAATAAAATATTATACTAAGATTAATTAAATCGAAAAATTTTTGCTTGCTATAAAGGACTGCAAACTTTTTTAGTACTTCTTTTATGTTTACCATGAGCAACTTAGTTTCCAATTGGTATGTGACATCACAGTGCATGACATCAACAACATGGAAAAAAAAAATTTAATACACATGGCATTAAATTATAGAGTGCCAGAGGAGCAGTGGAGTGCATGCGTGTAAGGTGTCCAAGAAATTATGTTGAAATTTTCTTCGGTCTTACACTGTGTTTCTTTTAACAATTTAAAATAATATTTCTTCTTAGTTTACTATTTTAAATTTAGAACTTCTAAGTTATAGATGTAAGTAGTCTATTAACTGATTCAATCTTATATAATATTTTATATTATTTTTAAATAAAAAAATACATATTGTGAATAAAAATATACTAAAACAATATATCTCTTACTAAAATATCAATTATGTACATACGTACTGCAGTTCAGCAAATATGAATTATGCATCTTTGTTATTCAACAAAAAAATAAAATAAAAATAATCTGTAAAAAAATAAAGTGATAAGTTATTTATAAAATTGAAAAGAAAAATTGGAAAATTATTTTAAATAATTTATTATATTTATTACATGTATTTTTTATATGGTTTTGTTAAATTAAAAATATATGGCTTTTATTTTGATTTTTCATTATGATCAAATGTTGTATATTACAATTTTTCATTGTAAATTTTTGTTTTTTTAAAAAAATCTTTCCCCGCAAGGTTCCACCCCTAGTAACATACGTAAGAAAAATTGGTTCTCTAAATATTCACAAAACAAAGGATAACATAATTTAATAATATTTCATTTGAAAGACCATAAAACTAATAGCATATATTCATATCATCATGTGACCATAAATCTAAATGCTAATTGCATGCATGCATGATTATATATATATATAGACAGACAGAGAAGTAAACCAATACAATATTAACTTAAATATAATATATACTAGCTCGCTAGATTAAGTATATAGTTATTTGACTTTTTGGGACATTGAATGTATTGTCGCATGCCATAATCCATTAAATCGGTCTTCTATTATCATACACGCCATCATAGATGAAGCTCCTTGATGAATGAGCAAATGACTAATCAACGCTGAGATGAAGAAACAAATGCTGCTTTCCAGTGCTAACATTTGGTGGGTATGGAACATCTTAAGTGCCATCGGAGCAATCTCGGTGCTACCCATTATACATTATAAGTTGTCTAGTGCCATTGACAATTTGGCTAGATTTGAACAGACCATGAGTGACCATGCCTTGGATGTGCTGGCTTAGTTACTGTATTTTTAAGTACATACCAAGAAAATAGCTTAATGTATATGCTCACAAATAAAAAACTTTGGATTCGGCCTAATAGCTAGGTTGGGTAATTAATTCATAGTTTAAAATATTGAAATTTTCTTAAAATTTTCATGAAATTTTCATTTTTCAAGAACATTGAAAGAAAATTTAGCTTCCAAGTAGAAACAGATATAATTTCCACAATATTCACCGAAATTTATGATATTTCTTCATAATTTTCATAGGAACTTTTATCATAATATCCATATCAAATCTGTCATAATTTGACAAAAAATCCATAATTTCCAAGGATATTTTCAAAATTTCCTTAAAATTTTCATAAATTTCCATAGAAATTTTGAAAATATCTATGATTTTTCATTAAAGTTTTTTATCAAAAATTTTGATAAATATTATTGATAGTTAGTAAAACTTTTTGCAACATTAATATTATTGATAGTTCTTTTTTAACTTTTAATTGTCTTCTAATAATTAGGCAAATAAAAAAAATATTTCAAATTTAACAAAGAATAACCAAAAATTACAAGTTTTTAAGGAGAATTAGTATTACAAATTACAAGTTTTTCTATTTATTATTATTATTATTACAATAATAAATTTAATATTTGTATAAATATAACAAAGTAGATAAAAATTATTACATGAACAAAAATTGAAAGATATGCAGGAAATATGTTTTTCTGTAAATCAAGATTCAAAATTTTGGCATTGATGGTATTTGATACATGCAAACTTAATTCTTAAATATTCATATCGATAGTATATTAGTAACTACATGCAAAATTATCAAGAAACTACATCTTTTAATTATTACTTCATATATTTTACATTTTAAAATGAGAATAAAGAAGATAGAAATAATTCTCAACCACTCAGGAGCTATATATAGCATTGAAATGACATTTATAAAATATAATGTAATTGTAATAATTTTTTTTTTATATCTTAATTAATAAATAATTTTATTAAATATGCACTTTTGCATTTTTTTATTATTAATAGTATATTTTTAACTATTAACGCTTATTATTAATTAATTGATTAAAAGTAATATAATATCTATTCAATATTTTTACAATTTTAATAGTTGTTTTGATAATTAAATATGCTAAATTTAAATTTTCAATAAAATTTATATTTTTTAAATAATTTTTTGTCAATTTCCATCATGTTTTATGAATTTTTCTTGATATTTGATAATTTTTATAGATATTTCTATATTTTGAGTCCTCTATATTTTTATGGTTACTAAAATTTTTAACATTGCCACACAATGGTACACACATGATATAGATGTAGATCAATTGTCTTAATTTTTAAAATTTTAATTAATTATATCTTATTCATATGTATATAAATGTTAAATATATTATATAGCAATATGAAGTAAAATAATTAATCTATTCGTGTAATTTATTAGTTTTTCAATTTTAAATAAAACATTTTTTGAATTAATAAGAGCTTGACAAAATTAAATATTTTATAATTTATAAGTATTAGACGATACTTTTAACATCAAAAGCATTGTCTATTGTCTTAAATCTTGGAATTTTATATAATTTTGAATTTTATTCATATGTATACATATACTAAATATATTAATTATCAATATGAAGCAAAATAATTAATTTATACATCGAATTTATTTGTATTTTAATTTTAAATCAATGATTTGTTAAATTAATTAAAAAAATTTGGTAGATTTAATTATTTTAAAATTGAAAACTATTAGCGATGCTTTAAGCATCAATACTGTCGCCTGTTGTATTAATTTTATTTTTTATTATTACATATATAAATATTAAATATAATATTTAGCAATATGAAACAAAATAATTATATAATTTGGCAAAATTAATTATTTTAAAATTTAAAAGTATTAGGCGATACTTTTAGTATAAAAATATCGCCTATTCTCTTAATTTTTGAAATTTTATTCATATATATATATATATATGATGGGTGTGTAATATCCCAATATCCCACATCGATTGGAAAGGAGAGTTAAGCACGCCTTATAAGCGTGGGGCTCCCTTTCCCTTCAAGACGCGTTTTGAGTATAAAACCTTGAGGCCCGATGGACTAGGCCAAAGAGGACAATATCTTGATGCGGGGTGAGCCTGGGCTAGAAATGGTATCAGAGCCTAACCCGGATCGGTGTGCCAGGACGGACTCTGGGCCCCAGGAGGGGGAAGGATGGGTGTGTAATATCCCAATATCCCACATCGATTGGAAAGGAGAGTTAAGCACACCTTATAAGCGTGGGGCTCCCTTTTCCTTCAAGACGCGTTTTGAGTATAAAACCTTGAGGCCCGATGGACTGGGCCAAAGAGGACAATATCTTGATGCGGGTTGAGCCTGGGCTAGAATTTATATATATATATATATTAAATATATTAATTAACTATATGAAGAAAAATATTTAATCTCCGCCTTTCAGTTAATTTGTGTTTCAATTTTAAATTAATAAAAAGTTTAATAAATTTAATTATTTTAAAGTTTAAAAATACGAAACGATACTTTTAGCATCAAAAGCATAACCTGTTGTGTTAGCTTTTAATATTTTAAATAATTTTATGCTTTAGTATTATGTATATAAATATTAAGTATATTAAATAGCAATATGAAATGAAATAATTTATCTAGTCAATCAATTTATTTGTGTTTCAATTTTAAATTAATTATTTTTGAAATTAATAAATTTTGATAATATTAATTATTTTATAATTGAAAAGGATTAGGCAACACTTTTAATATCAAAAGCATTGCCTATTGACTTAATTCTTTAAATTTTACTTAATTTTAAGTTTTATTCATATACATATAAATATTAAATATATTAATTAGCAATATGAAACAAAATAATTAATTTATTCACTTAATTTATTTGTATTTCGATTTTAAGTTAATTATTTTTAAAATTAATAAAAATTTTAACAGAATTAATTATTTTATAATTTAAAAAGATTAGCCGATGCTTTTAATATAAAAAAAAGCATCGCCTATTTTTCTTAATTTTTGAAATTCTATTTAATTTTTTATGTTAATCACATGTATATTAATTGCTAATATCATGCAAAACAATTAATCTGTTTGTGTAATTTATTTGTGCTTCAATTTTAGATTAATTATTTTTAAATTACTAAGAATTTGATATAATTAAATATTTTATAATTTAAAAGCATTAGGCGATACTTTTAGCATAAAAACATTGTCTATTGTCTTGATTTTTGAAATTGTATTTAATTTTATGTTTTATTTATGTGGATATAAATATGAGATAAATTAATTAGCAATTGGAAGCAAAAAAGTTAATCAATGCAAGTTAATTTATTTGTGTTTCAATTTTGAATTAATGATTTTTTAAATTAATAAAATATTTGATAAATTTATTTATTTTAAAATTGAAAACAATATTGCATTGCTTTCTGCATCAAAAGCTTCGGTGTTAAGTTAGTTTTTTTATTTTAATTAATTTTTGTTTTATTTTATGTACATAAATATTAAATATATTACTTAGAAAAATGAAGTAAAATAATTATATATTTATTTAATTTTTTTTATTTCATTTTTAAATTAATTATTTTTAAACTAATAAAATTTTGGTAAAATTAATTATTTTATAATTTAAACGCACTAAGTAATGCTTTTAACATCAAAAGTATCGAATGTTCTTTTAATTTTTGAAATTTTATTTAATTTTATGTTTTATTCATATGTGTGTATATAAATATATATATATTAAATATATTAATTAGCAGTATGAAGCAAAATAATTAATCTATGCTTTCAATTAACTCGTATTTCAATTTTTAATTAATGATTTTTTAAATTAATAAAAAAATTTGATATATTTAATTATTTTAAAATTGAAAAGTAACAAGCAATTTAGCATTAAAAGCATTACCTGTTGTGTTAACTTTTGGTATTTTAGTTAGTTTTTTCTTTGAATATTATGTATATAAGTATTAAGTATATTAAATAGCAACATGTAGCAAAATAATTAGTCTTTTCGTTTATTTTATTTGTATTTTAATTTTAAATTTATTATTTTATAAATTAATAAAAAAATTTCATAAAATTTATTATTTTATAATTTAAAAGGATTAGCCAACGTTTTTAAAATAAAAACATCGTCTATTGTCTTAATTTTTGGAATTCTATTTAATTTTTTTATTTATTCATATATATAAAAATATTAATATATTAATTAGTAATATGAAGCAAAATAATTAATCTATACGTGTAATTTATCCATACTTCAAGTTTAAATTAATTATTTTTAAATTAATAAGAGTTTGATAAAATTAAATATATAATTTAAAAAAATTAATTTAATTTTATGTTTTATTCATATCAATTTAAATATAAAATATATTAAGTTGCAATTTCAAGCAAAAAAATAATCTATGCATTTAATTTATTTGTCTTTCAATTTTAAGTTAGTGATTTTTTAAATTAACAAATATTTAAAAATTTTAATTATTTTAAAATTGAAAAAAATCAGGCATCAAAAGTGTCACTGTTAAGTTAATTTTTTTATTTTAATTAATTTTATTTTTCATTTTATGCATATAAATATTGAATATATTAGTTAGCAAAATGAAGTAAAATAGTTATACATTTATTTAATTTTTTTGTATTTCATTTTTAAATTAATTATTTTTAAACTAATAAAATTTTGGTAAAATTAATTATTTTACAATTTAAAAGCGCTAAGTAGTGCTTTTAACATCAAAAGCATCGCGTATTCTTTTAATTTTTGAAATTTTACTTAATTTATGTTTTATTCATATGTGATATATATATATATATATATTAAATATATTAATTAGCAATATGAAGCAAAATAATTAATCTATACTTTCAATTAATTCTTATTTTAATTTTTAATTAATGATTTTTTAAATTAATAAAAAGTTTAATAAATTTAATTATTTTGAAATTGAAAAGTATCAAGTAATTTAGCATTAAAAGCGTTACCTGTTGTGTTAACTTTTGATATTTTAATTAGTTTTTTCTTTGAATATTATGTATATAAGTATTAAATATATTAAATAGCAACATGAAACAAAATAATTAGTCTATTTATTATATTTATTTGTATTTCAATTTTAAATTAATAAAAATTTTCATAAAATTTATTATTTTATAATTTAAAAAGATTAGCCAATGCTTTTGACATAAAAAAACATAGTCTATTGTCTTAATTTTTGGAATTCTATTTAATTTTTTGTTTTATTCATATGTATATATATATATATATATTAAATATATTAATTAGTAATATAAAGCATAACAATTAATCTATTCATCTAATTGTTCGAGCTTCAATTTTAAATTAATTTTTTAAAATTAATAAGAGTTTGACAAAATTAAATATTTTGTTATTCCTAATCATTAAGTGACGCTTTTAACATCAAAAGTATTTTCTATTGTCTTAATATTTGGAATTTTATTTAATTTTAACTTTTATTCATATGCATATTAAACATATTAATTAGCAATATGATGCAAAATAATTAATCTATGCATTTAATTTATCTGTGTGTCAATTTTATATTTAAAATGTTTGATAAATTTAACTATTTTAAAATTGAAAACAATCATAAATGTCGCCTATGGTCTTAATTTTTGGAATTCTGTTTAATTTTTTGTTTTATTCATATATATAAAAGTATTCAATATATTAATTAGTAATATGAAGCAAAATAATTAATTTATACGTGTAATTTATCCATACTTCAAGTTTAAATTAATTATTTTTAAATAAATAAAAGTTTGAGAAAATTAAATATATAGTTTAAAAGAATTAGACATCGCTGTTAGCATAAAAAACATGATCTATTGTCTTAACTTTTGGAATTGTATTTAATTTTATATTTTATTCATATCAATTTAAATATTAAATATATTAATTAGCAATTTCAAGCAAAAAAATTAATCTTTGCATTTAATTTATTTTTATTTCAATTTTAAATTAATGATTTTTTAAATTAATAAATATTTAAAAAATTTAATTATTTTAAAATTGAAAAAAATCAGGCATCAAAAGTGTAAGTGTGACTGTTAAGTTAATTTTTTGTATTTTAATTAACTTTATTTTTTATTTTATGTATATAAATATTAAATATATTAATTAGCAATATGAAGTAAAATAATTAATATATTTTTAATTAATTATTTTTAAATTAATAAAACTTTGGCAAAATTAATTATTCTATAATTTAAAAGCAAAAGCGTCGCCTATTCTCTTAATTTTTTAAATTTTATTTAATTTTATGTTTTATTCATATATATATATATAATAAATATATTAATTAACAATATGAAGCAAAATGAATAATCTATGCTTTCAATTAATTGGTATTTTAATTTAATAAATTAATTAAATTTAATAAATTTAATTATTTTAAAATTGAAAAGAATCAGGCGACACTTTTAGCATCAAAGGCATAACATGTGGTGTTAACTTTTGGTATTTTAATTAATTTTCTGTTTTAATATTATATATATAAATATTAAGTATATTAAATAGCCACATGAAACAAAATAATTAATCTATTTATTTAATTTATTTGTATTTCGATTTTAAGTTAATTATTTTTAAAATTCATAAAAATTTTAATAGAATTAATTATTTTATAATTTAAAAGGATTAGCCGATGCTTTTAACATAAAAAACATCGCCTATTTTTCTTAATTTTTGAAATTCTATTTAATTTTTTATGTTATTCATATGTATATTAATTGGTAATATCATGCAAAACAATTAATCTGTTCGTGTAATTTATTTGTGCTTTAGTTTTAAATTAATTATTTTTAAATTATTAAGAGTTTGATATAATTAAATATTTTATAATTTAAAAGCATTAGGCAATACTTTTAGTATAAAAAACACTGTCTATTGTCTTGATTTTAAAAATTGTATTTAATTTTATGTTTTATTTATGTGGATATAAATATTAGATAAATTAATTAGCAATTGGAAGCAAAAAAATTAATCAATGCATTTAATTTATTTGTATTTCAATTTTGAATTAATAATTTTTTAAATTAATAAAATGTTTGATAAATTTATTTATTTTAAAATTGAAAACAATCTTGCATCGCTTTCTGAAGTTTCACTGTTAAGTTAATTTTTTTATTTTAATTAATTTTATTTTATATTTTATGTATATAAATATTGAATATATTAGTTAGCAAAATGAAGTAAAATAATTATATATTTATTCAATTTTTTTGTGTTTCATTTTTAAATTAATTATTTTTAAACTAATAAAATTAATTATTTTGTAATTTAAAAGCGCTAACCGCTGCTGAAACCATCATCCCGGCCAAGGAGGGGGGCAGCTGTGGCCAATAACAAACTTGCCTGCCCACGGTCCAATGGCAACTCACGGGTGAAATAATAATACTTGCGCGCTGAACCACATATACATATACCAAAACACCAATACTGTATGAATGCGTCTAAAATAATTATTAAATCAACTGTACCATTTTCCAAAATTACCGTGGGAAATATATCAAAATTTTACACTTACCATCCCACATATTTTTATTTAACAAACCGGTACGAAAATATCGATAACAAATAAACCATAATTTTCTCGTAATACGAGGTTCAACAATTAAAATACCGCAGGCATAATTATAAAATTTAACCACCAATTTAACAAATATTTTCATAAAATATTTAAACCAATTATGCCCAAAATAATACTTAAAACCACTTACGACTATTACCGAAATATACTTTGCTCATGCATAATAATTCAAATTAAATCACAATAAAACCATAATTAAATTGTACCACATGAGCATAATTTAAATACCAATTAAACATAATTAATTGCCCAAAATATTTTTAAAGGTGGGTCACTCACCTTAAGCGCGTAAATCAGCTAAGATCCTCCGCAGGATCAACTCCACTACTCGCGCGTGCACCTAAAACATCCACAGTATACCAACCAAATATATTAGTATTTTATTCAGGTAATTCCCAAATGGGTACCCGGGGAGCGAACACAACGATGACTAAAAGTTACGAGTTATACACCGAATCGAAGCTCGAGTGATGAGGATCACGAATTCTGTCTTACTTTCCGGTGATCGGACCCGAGGTGGTCGGAATCTCGCTGGAAAGCTTTCGGGTTTCGACTCCTCAATTCTCCCAAACCATCGCGAATTGGTGGAAAAGGATGCCGGATTCGGGTTCAGGAGGTCGAACACAGTGGACAAGGACCGGCGGTGCGACTGGGTACCCACCGGAACAGTAACTTCCGGCGAGCCGCCGCAGTCACCGGTAACCGTCGCCGGCGGCGGCGCGTGCGGTGGCCGTTGGCTGAGATTTTTTGTGAATTTGTAGATCGAGGGGAGAGGAATTCAACGGGACCGGCGGTGAGGCAAACGGAGGCCGGACTGCGGAGAAATAGGGGTTTGAAGAATTTCGGCCCCTCGCCTGAAAAAGCTTCGATCCCGGCGCGTCGGAGGTCCGGTGCCCGTGAAATTTGGTGGGTAGGCCGGACTTGAGGAGATGGTGAGGGGTGGCTGGCGTGTGTGGCTTGAAAATGGTCGGAAAGGGGTCAAACGGCGGTGGCCGGCAGTGGAGGGAAAAATCGCCGCCGATCTTCGCCGCCTCGGTCCGGGCGCGTCCGACAACCAACGGCCGTGAAATTTTGGGGTTTTGCCGGAAGTGGGGAGAGGCATCCATTTGGCCGGCGTGTGTAACGTGAATCAGCCGGAAAATTTGAAGATTCCGGTGGCCGGTCGGTTTCTCTCTCTTTCTCTCTCTCTCCTCTCTCTCTTTCTCTCTGTTCCCCGAGATTTTTGTCAAATAAAAGCTACCGTGGTGACACTGTTCATTCCACGTGGACCAATTAGGTGCTGACACATGGCGTTACTGTGCACTTAAGCCAGATATAATAAAATAACCAAATGTCCGCTTTAAGCGTGCCGCTAGTCTATGAACTCATATCGACGAGTACTTTACAATCATACAAGAGTCAAAATAAAATTACACCACAAGAAAAAGTCAACTCCCAGCACTTTTTGGACTGTTTGCACCTCAACTTGTTTTGCCCATAACTTTCAAATCGTAGCTCCGTTTTCGACGTGCTACTAGTCCACGAACTTGGGGCATCATGCACTTCGCCACGGTACCCTAGTCAACTAGAAATTCCAACTCGGATAAAAAGTCAACTTTTGACCCGCTTTGTCAACGGTCAGCCTCGGTCAACATGCACGGATTCCGGTGCGATTTGGGACGGGCTGTTACAATTAGTCAGCGCTTTTAACATAAAAAACGTCGTCTATTGTCTTATTTTTTGGAATTCTATTTAATTTGTTGTTTTATTCATATGTATATAAATATTAAATATATTAATTAGTAATATAAAGCACAACAATTAATCTATTCATCTAATTTGTTCGTGCTTCAATCTTAAATTAATTTTTTAAAATTAATAAGAGTTTTACAAAATTAAATATTTTATTATTTCAAATCATTAGGTGACGCTTTTAACATCAAAAGCATTTCCTATTATCTTAATTCCTGGAATTTTATTTAATTTTAACTTTTATTCATATGCATATGAACATTAAACATATTAATTAGAAATATGATGCAAAATAATTAATCTATGCATTTACTTTATTTGTGTGTCAATTTTAAATTAATGATTTTTTAATTTAACAAAATGTTTGATAAATTTAGTTATTTTAAAATTGAATACAATTAGGCATCGCTTTCAGCATAAAAAATGTCACTGTTAAGTTGCTTTTTTATGTTATAATTAATTTTATTTTTTATTTTATGCATATAAATATTAAATATATTAATTAGCAATATGAAGCAAAATAATTAATATATTTATTTAATTTTTTTGTGTTTTATTTTTTAATTAGTTATTTTTTGAACTAATAAAATTTTGGCAAAATAAATTATTTTTTAATTTAAAAGAATTAGGCGATGCTTTTAACATCAAAAGCATTGCCTATTCTCTTAATTTTTCAAATTTTATTTAATTTTATATTTTATACATATGTAAATATATCCATATTAAATATATTAATTAGCAATATGAAGTAAAATAAGAAAAGTTGAATGGTCGGGTTAGCTGTGTTTCTGGGTTTCTACTTTCTTTCACCTTTGTCACCATTAGCAAGCACATATCACTGATTTTTCTTCCATTTTTGATCATTAGTCGTACTGGGTTCACTAGTGATGAAAATCAGCCCGTACCCATACAATCAACTACTCGTTGGGGTGCTTATCATGTGCAATTGAAGACCGAGCCAATTACTTGGCTCATGCTAAGAGGTTTAAGGACAATCCTGTTAGCTTCATACAAAATATAATTAAATCTCAACAGGGCTTATTAATATCAAAAGATTCTAAGCCCGTGCTGAGCATCCAAGTTGTGAAGGCAGAAATGGATCCAGGAAGCTGTTTGGTGCATTTGAGGACTCCTGGCAGTAAACGGTGAGTTTGTTAGCCTATGAATATGTTTGAGCTCATCAAGAGGTCATGAAATCATGCCCGGGTAAAAGCAAGGGCACCCAAGTATGTTATTAGTGTCTAAGCTTCTACATTGGCCAGATTTAGCTAGTTTGGTGCTGGGAAGGAGTTTACTTGCATTTCAAGCAAGCTTTGATAATTTCAATCAATGGCAACATGTGGGAACCAGTTCTAATCCTACTAGGCATCTTACATGGCATGTTGAATCAGATTTGGAGCATAAATTAGCTAGAGATTGGACAAGTACAGCTTATTTGGAAAATTAATCAACTACTTTCCAAATATGAAATTTGACTTTTGTTTTAGGAACCAAACTAATTAAGAAGAGTGTGGGATTCCAATAGGGAGAGGCATAAGAAAAGTTTTTTAACTTGTTGAAAGAAAAATTAAGCAATGCTCCTCTATTGGTTTTACTTAATTTTTCTAAGACTTTTGAGATTGAATGTATACTTCAAGTGTAGGTATTGGAGCGATATTGATGTAGGAAGGAATACCTATATCATACTTTAGTAAGAATTTGAATGGGGCGGCATTGAATTATCCAACTTATGATAAAGAGACATATGCTTTAGTTTGAGCTTTGGAGACATGGCAACATTACTTGATGCTAAAGAAATTTGGGATTAACACAGATCATAAATCATTGAAGCATATTAAAGGTCAAAAGAAGCTTAACTGATGGCATGGAAGGTGGATTGAATTCATTAAAACTTTTTCTTATGTCATACACTACAAGAAAGTTAAAAAAAAATGTGTTGGTTGATGCTTTATGCCGAAGGTATATTTTATTTTCAACCTTAGATGCTAAATTTGTTGGTTTTGAACAAGTAAGGAAATTTATGAGCATGATATTAACTTTGGTAAAATATATAGAAGTTGTGCTAAACATGGTTATAGTAAATTCTATATATTTAATAGGTACTTGTTTCGGGAAAGTCAACTACTTGTGCCTTGTTGTAGCATTAGGAAATTACTTGTTGAGGAAGGTCACGGTAGGGGTTTAAGAGGACACTTTGATATAGCAAAAACTTTGTTCATATTACAATAATACTTTTATTGGGTGAACATGAGGAGAGATGTAGAGAGGATTTGTGAGAGGTATATCACATGTAGAGTCAAAATCTAAGCTAAAATCACATGGTTTGTATATGCCATTACCTATTCCTTCTTATCCTTTGGTAGATTTATCTATGGATTTTGTATTGGGGTTACCTAGGTTAAGGATGGGTAAGGACTCTATTTTTGTGGTTGTTGATGATTTTCTGAGATGGCACATTTCATAGCATATAAGAGGATTGATGATGCATCTTATGTAGCTAATTTATTCTTTAAGGAAGTGGTGAGACTTCATGGCATGCCTAGGACTATTGTTTCTTATAGGGATGGTAAGTTCTTAAGTTATTTTGGAAAACATTGTGGGCTAAGTTAGGTACTAAAATTTTTATTTTTCACTACTTGTCATCCACAGACTGATGGATAAAATGAAGTAGTGAATAAACTTTGTCTACATTGTTGAGAGCATTAATTAGTAGAAATTTGAGAACTTGGGAAGAATGTTTGCCGCATGTTAAGTTTGCTTATAATAGAACTATACATTTTGCTACTAAATATTCACCATTCAAAATTTTTTATGGTTTCAATCATTTAACTCCATTAGATTTAACACCTTTGCCTTTAAGTGAACATGCTAATCTAGATGGTAAATAGAAAGCTGAGTTTGTTAAGCAGATTCATGAAAAGACTAGAGAAAACATTGACAGGAGGACTAAATAGTATGCTAAAGCTGCTAATCAAGGTCTGATTAAGGTAGTGTTCGAACGAGGAGATTGGGTTTGGTTGTACTTAAGAAACGAGAGGTTTCTTGAACAACGCAAGTTAAAGCCTATGCCTAAAGGAGATGGACCTTTTCAAGTTTTGCCAGATGAGTATAACGTGAGTGCTACTTTTAATGTTTCTAATTTATCTTCTTTTTCTACAGGTGATGATTTTGATTTGGAGGCAAATCATTCTCAAGAGGAGAGGAATGATGAGAACCCACTCATACCCTTACAATCAACTACTTGCTAAAGTGTTAATCCTGTGCAGCTGAAGATCAGGCCAATTACTAGGGCACAAGCTAAGAGGTTTAAGACAATTTTGTTAGCTTTATACAAAATGTAATTAAATCTCAAGAAGGCATATTAGTATCAAAAGATTCTAAGCTTGTGCTGAGAATCCGAGTTGTGAAGGCAGAAATAGACCTGGGAAGCTGTTTTGGTGCATTTGAGGACTCTGAGCAATAAAGGGCGAGTTTGTTATCATATCAAGGCAGAGCAAGGGCGCCCAAGTATGTCATTAGTGTCCAAGTTTCCACATTGGTTGGATTTAGCTAGTCTGGTGTTGGGAAGGAGCTCACTTGCATTCCAAGCAAGCTTTGATAATTTCAATCAATGGCAACATGTAGGGACCAGTTCTAATTGTACTAGGCATCATACATGGAATGTTGAATCAGATTGAGTTGGAGATTGGACAAGTACAGTTTATTTGGGAAACTAGTCAAATTAGATTTGGAGCCTAAATTAGTAGGAGATTGGACAAGTACAGCTTATTTGGAAAATTAATCAACTATTTTCCAAATATAAAATTTGACTTTTGTTTTAGAAAATAGTCTTTTATTTATTTTTATTTAATTATTTGCTAGACAAATTAATTTAGGAATGCTGAATTTTAATATTTGTAATTGTAAATTAATTAATTCCTCTTTAAAAGTTAAGAAATTAATTAATACAAATTAATTCCTCTTTACCTATTGTTTTAAGGTTTTGATTTTGTCACTTTAGCCTATTTAAAGGCTTATTTCTCAATAAATGACACTACATTATTCATTCAAAAAAATTACTGTGAAAAAGATTTCTCTTTGCTCTCTTTAGAACATCTAAAACACGGACTAGAAAGCGAGTGTTTTAGTTTGACTTATCAAGAGGACAATCCAAAACCTATTGTGGCATCTTCGATATATACCAAAGTTTTTAATTATAGATTGATCAAGGGTCAAGGTGGCCATTAGAATCTGAACTTAATTTTGATTCGAGCAAGTCGACCTAGGTTCATATCAACTGGTGAACTGTCACTGCTGTGTTTGTTATTGGGTTACTGAGTTGGTGGGTTACTGTCATTACTGGGTTTCTTGGTGTGTTTGTTGTTGGTTTGTTGGGTTACTATTTTTGCTGGATTGCTAGGTTACTGCTTGCTGTATTGCTGTGTTGCACTGGTTAAAGGTAGAAAAAACTTAGATTGTGGGTTTTTTTTCAAATTTAACTAGAGATTTTTCTCAATCTTGTTTGGGTTGATATTTTGTTTATGATTTTGCTTGGGATTGGGTTTTTTGTCCCAATTTTGCTTAGAATTAGAGTTTTGTTCTTGATTTTGCAATGGGCTTGGGTTGTCATTTTGATTTTGGTCACTCTTTATGCAGTGGTTTGGGTTAGCACAGTGACCAAAGTTTGCTCCATTGGGTGATTGACTTGGCTTCAAGTTGTGTTTGGGTTTGGTTACTGGGATTGTGTCGAATTTGGCGTCGTTTAAAAATGTATCCTTAATTTTATTTTATTGGCTGATAATATGAAATTGAATTATTATATGAATCTGAATTAGATAAAAATATTCATTTTGTATATTTTTATTATATGTTTAAAATTTAAATTAAATCTATAGTTGTTATAATATGCGTGGGAAATTTGAGTTGTAATGGTTTCCATGGAGGAGTTAAAATTGGTAGGATTGAAATCTCATGATTGTCATACATTGATGCAGGAATTCTCGCCTTTTACAATTTGCTCAATCCTTCCTAAAAATGTGAGACATACTATTGCAAGACTTTGTTTTTGCATTAATGCCATTTGCAAGAAGTCCATCATTCTTACTAAATTGGACAAAATCCAAAATGATATTGGTACAACTTCATGTCGGCTAGAGAAATTCTTCCCACCATCATTTTTTAATATAATGGTTCATCTAACTTTCATTTAGTACGAGAGATTAGATTGTGTGGACGAATACATTTCAAGCGAATGTACCCATTTGAGAGGTATATGAAAGTATTGAAAGGTTATGTTTAGAACAAAAATCGCCTAGAAAGTTATATTGCTGAGAGCTATTTGTGAAGAAGTGATTGAGTTTTGTAGTGAATATCAAAGATGGTTAGATATAATTGGAAACCTCATTGGTAGGTACCAAAAATTAATTGATGAGGATGATGTTGGTGCCCTTGTTAAGGGTGGAAAGACCCAATCAATTAATCAACAAATTTAGGAGTAAGTCCATATATGTGTACTATCGAATGTACAGGAGGTGGAACCGTACATGAGATACATATATCTATGTTAAAGTATACACTAGTAATTATTTTGAATATATTTATTAAATAAGAAAACTTTTCTCTATTTCAGAATTCATTTAGAAGCCTTGATGTTAAAAAAAAATCAAGTAAAAAAAGCAAAATGGTTTCAAGATGAACACAAACGTACATTTATGTATTGGTTACATGATAAGGTATGTTCAAAATAAACTATTAATATCAAGGTTTTAACTTTAGGGTTAGTGAGTAAATAATGTATAATTGTATTTCCATTTACTAGATTGAACAAATGCAAAGTCAACCAAATCATATAGTTTCCGAAACATTAAGATAGAATGTACATGGTTCACAATGGTTGGTAACGAAACATGAAGGATATGAGATTAAAGGAGTTCGATTCAACATTTTGGATAGGAATAATAAGCAGCTCACCTAGAATTTTGGGATAAAGGTAGTTGCTAAAAGTGAGCATTTTGCTAGTGCTAAGGACAATAACCTTATTTTAGCTGAGATGACATACTATGGGACAATAAGAGAAATCTAGGATGTCAATTACACTGTGTTTCGAATTCTCATATTCAAATGTGATTTGGTTGACAGTAGTGGTGTGAAAGTTGATAAGATGGGTTTTACATGTATTAACTTGAATAAAATTGGACATAAATCTGACCCATTCATTATGGCTTTACAAGTTCAACAAGTAGTTTATGTTGAGAATCAACTTGATTCTAGATGGTCTATAGTTTTAACTCCACCACAACATGGTACTTTTGTTGACGATGAATTAGTTGCAGAAGATGTTGTTAGAGATTCTACGGTGGTTCACAACCATTTGTCTTTCAGTTGGTAAGTGTGGTTGAAAGTGATAATGAGGAAGAATGCAATAATGGCTATATTCGTAATGATTGCGAGGGGGTATGGATAAAAAACATAGCATTTGCTAAACAAATTCGTAATTAGATTCATTAACTTACGTTTAAATAATTATATTTATTATTATTGTTTTATTTGATTTTTCGTTCCATTGTCATTATATGTTAATTATATTTATTATTATTGTTTTATTTGATTTTTTGTTCCATTGTCATTATATGTTTTCCATTGTTATTATATTTTTTTGTTAATTATGTGTACATTCACAAATGCTTAATTTGCTTAATTAATTTTTCTGTTATTGTTGTCGATTAATTTGTGCAAAATTTAGTTGTGCTTATTTAATTTATGAATTTGTTATTTTTTATTATTGTTTTAATTTATTTTTTGTTCTTATTCTTTTGATGTAGATTTATGGACCCGTTTGATCAACATGCCTTCCCATATAATGATGATGATAGATCATGATCAAGCAATGAGGTTGACCATATTTTGAGACACCCGAAGTATTTAAGCATCCACCCGAAAATTTATCAATTCATTTAATATTAAGTGTTTAAGTATATATTCCTATTATTTATTATTATTATATGTATTATTATTATTATTATTTATACTGTTAATATTAGAATGATACCATTTACTTGGATAATTAGCATCTCATTTGTTTTCTTTATTTTAGAAACATGTTCTCCTAGGTCTAGGTAGATAACAGATCAACCATATAAGCTGCACAACCCATTCGACTGCGAGCTCTTTCGGTTTTATCATGTAGTCTTTCCTATCTCTCATACTGTTATTCTTTTATTAGTATTAGTTTCCTTTTATTTATCATATTTATATTTCAAATATTCTTAGAATACTCTGATGGCAATTATAGACCAAGGGTACTGTATTTATTTATTTTGTTGCTTATCATTTATTGGAGTACTAAAATTTATGGAAAATTGTAGTAAATAGAAGGAATAAGGTGAATGTATACTTAGAAGTGTGTTTTTTGTGTAGAGAAAATTTTAGGAAAATCCATATCTCAGGGAAGATGTTGTTGAATTTTTTGTAGAATTTTTTATGGTGTTTTCCCAAGTTGAGCCACCCTAAGGTTCTAGTAAGGAATTATTGAAGGGGTTCTAGCATTCATAGACAAGCAACACGCCTTATTTGGAGTTATGGATAATAAGTTATATGTTTGTAAAGTTTCATGATTTGTTTTAGTCGTATTGGTCCCACAGGTAGCGTTTTCTTCAAAAAAGACAAAAAGATAAATTAAAAATGTCTTCTAACCATGCCATGTGTCAAAATTTCAGTGATTGACCAGCCAGGTTGTCTAAACTACACCTTGACAGGTGTCGCATTTGGGTTTGCTATCACTAGTGTTGTTCAAATAACACCCCATGTTGTTTGAACAACACCCTACTGATTGAGTTAAATCCCAGTTTAGCTTGAGAAAAGAAATGGAGAAAGAACGGTGTCAGATAAGACCCATTTTTTTCACCAAGGAAATAACTTGCTGTCGGCCACATTTACCACATTGATTGCACCAGCTTATTGCCTTCATGAAACCTAACCTTTCCACCAAATCTCACACTGGGAGGCTCATCGATGCACTGAAATCAACATCCAACTTCAACAACCATGTCTTGATCCAATTGTTGGATTCAAACCACTTCCAAGTTGAGGGGATACTCTCTTCCACAATTTTCAAACGTCTTGAACATGATTCTAACCTCCTTTTAGCTCGAGTCAAGCATGTATGACTGGTAGAGTGAAGCCCACTTTGTTGGTGACTTTTAAGCGAGGAATCCATTCACCACCAACCATCTATGGGCTAGGTAAATTCACAAATGAAATACCCATTCCTTTAGCTTCAATTTGGTGTAAATTTTTTAAATTTTGATTGAGTATTGAGTATTTAGGATAATACCTTGTAAAATTTGACCCAGAATGCAAAATTAGTTTGTATTTTGTGATGCATATAAGCTTCTAATGGTCATGGAAAAATAGTTGAAGGTATAATTTCATTAGAATGCCAAATCCAAGAAAAACTCCAATTTTAGATGCCAGATAATATGGGTTTATACAAATTCTTCGAGGGACTATGTGCATATTTATATATATATATATATAAAGAAAATGTATATAAATATTTACGTAGGTTATGGTTAGTCATGACGTTATCAGAGTTAGTGTAATACCTCAATTGTTCAATCTAAAGTATTGTTTTAAATGTAATTTAGTTTATTACAAATTGCCTCACTATTTATCAGTTACTAACTGTAGAATTTATATGTATATATTTCGGTAGACTATACAATTTAGGGTTTAGGATCCAAGTTATCTTTATCTCTCGTTATTATTATGGTTATTATATTTCTATTTACATATATGTGATTGTTATATTCATGAAATGCTGTAAAAAAATGTGATATTGTTGTAAGTGAAAACTTGGGAAAAGATGAGGCCATCATGGGGTTTAGGTAGTAAGTTCTAGAAGAGATCCTGACACATGTAAAGGTATTTTTGGTTTATTATTTATTACTTATATTTGTATTCCTATGCTATTGTTATCGAAGTCCTACAAATTTGTAGCAAAGTAGGGAGGAAACATTTGGGAGAGTCTAATTTACAAGGGAGATGCCGCTGGATTTTTTGTAAAAATTTTGGTGGGGTTTTTTTTAGTCAATGCCATCCTAAAGTTCTGATAGATAACCCTATGAGGGTCTTGGCTGTTTGGTTGGAAGTAATGTTTTATGATTATTATCAGATTTATGTGATTTTAAGATGCATTATATAATACTAGTGTTATGTACTATTGTTATCATTAATTAGCCAGCAGATACTAATTAACCATCCTATTGGAGCAAAGGTGAGAGATAGTAGATAGGTATTTTACGTGGTAAGCATGAGGTGAGTATTAGTCACCATTTCCTTTGATACGAACCTAGGACGACCTGCTCCTAAACCCGTATTATATTAGCCCGGATCTCAATTAAGTTCAAGTTTTAATGGAATAGACCTCAACCCCTAACCAACCTGTGGTTAGAAACCTTGGTATAATGTAGACGCCACAATAAGGGATGGAAAACCTATTGATAAGTCAAGCTAAAATAACCAATTCTCTAATGGTGTTTTAGGTGTTCTCAAAGAACAATAATCTCATAAATATTTTCTCAATCAAATCAAAGTTAATTCTTATTGATAACTAAGCCTTTAAATAGGATTTGAAAAGACAACTTAAAAAACCCTAGAACATAAAGAAAACCGGCCACCACACATAAAGAAACCTAGTTGGCCGAAACTATACTTCCTTTCCCAATCTAAGTTTGATTAATTAATTCCTTTATATTAAATTAGGAATTAATTAATTTACAATGAAAAGAATAAAATAAAAACCTTCCTAAAGTTATTTTTCCAGAAAATAAATAAATAAAAGCCAAAAAGTAATGGTAGTTTCCTAAAACAAAAAGTAAAAACAAATTAGGAAACTAAAAATGCTAGCCTTTTTGATCAAGTTGACTTTGATCAATCTTTGACCTCTTTGAGCTCCAAATCAGCTTGTATATGCTTTGTAGGATGCCAAATAAGCTGAATATGAAGTCCCATACATTGCCCATGCTTGGAAAAATAAGAAAAGGCTAATACAGTAAAATACAGTAAAGCCAGCAAGCAATACAGCAAATTCGGCCCAATTGTTAATGCTGTCCATACAAGCCCTTTTTGATTGCATTTGAGGCTGCTTTAGCTTGATTCCATGACCTATTATGCATATGTATTGAACCCATAAAGCATTGGAACCATTTCATGCTTTCCGGACTCCAAAAATGTACCAAAACCATCACCCGGGTCTGTACCAGTCTCCAGCGCTTGTATTAGCAAAACATGTCTTGGTTCTTTGGTTAGGATCATTCCTTCTTGATTATGATTTATCCTTTGAATAAGCACAGCAAGCTTATCCTTGAACTTCTTGGCTTGTGCTCTAGTGACTGGTTCCACCTTCATTCATAACGGATCGGCACCCCAGCGGGTTGTCGGTTGTACGGGTTTGGGCGGATTCGCATCATTTCCCTACTCTTGAAAAGGATTTGTCCTTAAATCGAAGTCATCACCTATAGTAAAAGGAGATAAATCAGCAACATTAAATGTAGCACTAACATTATACTCACCAAGCAAATAAAGTTTGTAGGCATTGTCGTTTATCCTCTCCAAAACTTGAAAAGGTCCATCGCCCCTCGGCATGAGTTTTGATTTACTTTGTTTAGGAAACCTTTCCTTTTGTAAGTGCAACCAAACCAATTCTCTTGGGTCAAACACTATTACAACAAAATCTAGAAATACATGCTCATTATGGGAAAAATTACACTTTTTAAAGTTAGCAAACAATCTTTGCTTTCTAAGAACTTGCAAAACTTACCTAAGTTGATCCACATGCTCATCCAAGTTTCAGCTATACACCAAAATATCATCAAAATAAAAAACCACAAATTTATGAATAAATGGATGCATTACATGATTCATAAGCCTCGTGAAAGTACTAGGTGCATTAGATAATCCAAAAGGCATAACTAACCATTCATACAGCCCATATTTAGTTTTAAATGCGGTTTTCCGTTCATCACCTTCTTTCATTCTAATTTGATGATAACCACTCCTAAGATCAATTTAGTAAACATGCAAGCACCATGCAACTCATCAAGTATATCATCTAACCTAGGAATGGGATGTCTATATTTAATGGTGATGTTATTTATAGCCCTACAATCATCCAACCAAACAAGTACAGCACATGGACTTAAACTTTCACGAATATAATCTTTGTCAAGTAAATCACTTACCTGTTTTTGCAGCTCCTTTGTTTCTTCGAGATTGCTCCTATAAGCTAGTCTATTTGGTATGGCAGCCCCTGGAACAAAGTCAATTTGATGTTCTATCCCTCGAATAGGTGGTAGTCCACTTGGTATTTCATTTGGGAAGACATTTCCAAATTCCTTCAAAAGAGAAATCATTGAACTTGGCAATTCAAGTTCTTCAAAGTTAGTTTGATCATTAAAATAATTTTCTTTATAAATCATGACCAGTAAAGGTTTCTTACACTCAATAACCTTATTAATATCCCCTAAACTCAAATAAAAGTTCCTACTTGACCTTTCTTTTCTTTCTTTTTCTTTTTCCCCATTGAATTGGCGCAAACCTTTGGATTTCCCTTCCTTCTCCAAGCTTTCGGGTTTGCCACTTTCTTTCCCCTCTCTTTCAGTTTTTCTTTGATCTTTCCACTCAATATAAGTCTTAGAAACCTTACCTTGATCAGCAACCTCAATCTTACCTCCTTGAAAGGATGGTGAAGCCGTTGGTGCCATACTTGCTTTTTCCTTGAGCTTTTCGGCTTCTCTCCTTTGTTGCATTTGTAATTGGTCTTTGTAAACCTCTTTAGGAGATAATGGTTCTAGCTTGACCTTCTTCCCTTTAAACTTGAAAACAATACTATTTTCTCGACCAAAATGAGTAGCATCTTTATCAAATTGCCATGGTCTACCTAATAGTATATGTCCAGCAATCATGGGTACAATATCACATAAAACTACATCCTCATATCTACCTATATTAAATTTTACTATGGCTTGTTTGTTTATTTTCATCTCACCACTATCATTAAGCCATTGTAATCTATATGGTTCAGGATGTTTTATTTTTTTTAAGCCAATTTATCAACTATAAGGTTACTTATTACATTAGCACAACTCCCACTATCTACAATCATGCTACAAATTTTACCTTGTATTTCACAACGAGTGTGGAAGATGTTCTCTCGTTGAATTTGTTCTTGACCCTTGTAAACAGCAAGTACCCTCCTTAAGACCAAATTTAGCTCAACATTTGATGTGTTTAATGGTTCGGCCTCATCATCAAGTCCTTCATCTTCTTGTTCGATTTTAGCCTCACTAGCCTCACTCTCGGATTCCACCTCTCCATTACCCTTAATTACCATTATCCTTCTATTCGGGCATTGGCTGGCTATATGTCGTCTTCCTTGGCACTTAAAACAAATAATTTCTCTTGACTTTTGAGATTTAGGTTCAGATTTTACCTCACCTTTAATGGCTTGGGCAGATTCGGTTTTAAATTCTCTTCTCGGCCGGTTGGTAGCTTCTTCATTAAGTTTCAGCTTCAGCTTGCTTTCATAAGTGGAATTGTTTTTCCAGCCACTTGAACTTGTCCTTCCACTACTAGAAACTCCTCCAAACCATGTGCTAACACCCCTCCTCTTGAATTGGTTCTCAAGCTTAATTACTACATGCAACATCTCCTCCAATTCCAAGTATTGTTGTAATTCAAGCTGGTTGGCAATGTCATGGTTTAACCCTCCAAGGAATCTTGCCATTGTTGCCTCCCTATCCTCATTCATATTTAGCCTCATCATGAGCATCTCTATCTCTTTGTAATAATCCTCCATGGACCTAGTTCCTTGAGATAAAGATTGAAGCCTTTGATGCAGCAACCTATGGTAATGGGGTGGCATAAACCGTTTCCTCATGGCTTCTTTCATTTGACGCCATGTCGAGATTAAATCATCACCAGCTCTCCTTCTGGTATTTTGCTCATTGGTCCACCATTGGAGTGCATAATGCTCAAACTCCATTGCTGCCAACTTCACCTTCTTACCTTCCGAATAGTTGTAGCAGTAAAAAATCATCTCCATTTTTTCTTCCCACTCCAAATAAGCTTCGGGATCACTTTTACTCATAAAAGGTGGAATGTTAGCCTTGATATTTCCCAAATCATCATCTGTATCTTCCCTCCTATATCTTCCATGGCCAGCTCTATCTTGGACAGCAAAAGTTTCATCCATACCTTCCTCAAAGTCTCCACCGAATGGCTCCTCATCAAATTCCTCTCTCGATCTCTCGCGACCTCCTCGTCCTCCATGGAATTCATGCCTATTTCTTGTGTTTGGCATTCCTTGTGAGGCTTTTAGCCTTCCCATTCTTTGATTCATATGCTCAACTTGAGCACTAACCCGCTGTATTGATTCCAAAACAGCTCTCATGACCACTTGGTCTCCACTCCTGGTAGCTCGGGCATCGCCATGGAATGCTACAGACTCTTCCTCATTGATCCTCAAGGGTGGATCTCCTCTTCTTATTCTAGAATCTGCCATGTTAGTAAAATACTGCAAAAAATAAAATAAACCCTCACAATATTCACTCCCTCACGTGTTTCACTCAAACAAGGCCTTGACACTCGTGTTTGCACACTAGTTTTGGCTTTTACCCTCTTTTAAGCTCACACTCTCTTGCCTTTTTTTTCCACTCAAAGAATTAACTCAAAGTTCTAATTAAAACACCCACAAAACAGCAATTAGATCACTAGTATGTTTTAATTAAACTTATCAACAAAACAGTAAGCAAAAATAAACAAATACCGAACAGAATGAAAAATACCTATTTTCGGTTTTTCTAAACAAAATAAAGCAAATTAATGAGAAAACTTTGGAAGTTTGAAGAACTGGACCAGATGGCAATATATTATGAGTTGAAGAATAAAATTCTAGAAAAAGAAATTCAAATATGAACAAGAATCAAAGAGAACAAAAATATACAAAAGTGTTGGTTGTTGTTCTTGTAATTCAAGTTTTGTATCAAATCCTTTAACTAATTTTAATCCAAATAATTTAGCACTCAAACTCAAATATCCAGCAGCAAAAATAACTCTCCAAAAACTCCAAATATGGAATAAATAATCAACAATCAGCAGCTCAAAGAAATTTCCAGCAACACCAAATTCAACAAACTGGATTTTTTTTTTCACTCGCTGAATATCAAACATAACTGTAGTAGCAAGAATAAACAACAAATTTGCAATTCCAACTCCAAAAATTCACCAAACCTGTGACCTCCAAATAAACACAAATGTGCAGTTTTTTTTTTTTTTTTAAATGTTGCCGCAAACTCCTTTTTTTTTTTTTTTTTTTCGAATATATGAATGCAAATATTTAAGACTAAAACAGCAAAGAAAAATCAACAAAAACCAAAATTAACAAGAACAATGATGAAAAAAAAACAACCAACAAACTAGGAAACAAAAATACGATAACGCTAGGAAATTCTAATTCAACTAGGAATGAATTTTTTTTTTTTTAATGCAGAACGTGTATGATGATAGAAGCAACCTTAACCTAAAGCTAAAATTGCAGAATAACACAAAAACAAATAAAGCAAATAAAGATAGATCAAACCTGAACAAAAGTTATCTCTGATACCAAATGATACGAACCTAGGACGACCTGCTCCTAAACCTGTATTATATTAACCCGGATCTTAATTAAGTTCAAGTTCTAATGGAATTTACCTCAACCCCTAACCAACCTGTGGTTAGAAACCTTGGTGTAATGTAGACACCATAATAGGGGATGGAAAACCTATTGATAAGTCAAGCTAAAACAACCAATTCTCTAATGGTGTTTTAGGTGTTCTCAAAGAACAAAGAGATAATTAATCTCCCAAGTATTTTCTTTATCATGTCAAAGTTGTATTCTTATTGATAACTAAGCCTTTAAATAGGCTTTGAAAAGACAACTTAAAAACCCTAGAACACAAAGAAAACCGGCCACCACACATAAAGAAACCTAGTTGGCCGAAACTATACTTCCTTTCCTAATCTGAGTTTGATTAATTAATTCCTTTATATTAAATTAGGAATTAATTAATTTACAATGGAAAGAATAAAATAAAAACCTTCCTAAAGTTATTTGTCTAAAAAATAAATAAATAAAAGCCAAAAAGTAATGGTAGTTTCCTAAAACGAAAAGTAAAAACAAATTAGGAAACTAAAAATGCTAGCCTTTTTGATCAAGTTGACTTTGATCAATCTTTGACCTCTTTGAGCTCCAAATCAGCTTCTAGATGCTTTTTAGGATGCCAAATAAGGTGAATATGAAGTCCCACACGTTGCCCATGCTTAGAAAAATAAGAAAAGGCTAATACAGTAAAATATAGTAAAATACAGTAAAGCCAGCAAGCAATACAGCAAATTGGGCCAAATTGTTGATGCTGTCCGTACAAGCCCTTTTTGATTGCATTTGAGGCTGCTTTAACTTGATTCCATGACCTGTTAGGCATATGTATTGAACCCATAAAGCATTGGAACCATTTCATGCTTCCCGGACTTCAAAAATGTACCAAAACTGTCACCCGGGTCCATACCAGTCTCCAATGCTTGTATAAGCAAAATAGGTCTTGGTTCTTTGGTCAGGATCATTCCTTCTTGATTATGATTTATCCTTTAAATAAGCACAGCAAGGTTATCCTTGAACTTCTTGGCTTGTGCTCTAGTGATTGGTCCTACCTTCATCCGTAACGGATCGGTACCCCAGCGGGTTGTCGGTTGTACAGGTTCGGGCGGATTCACATCACTAAGTTTAATAGTAGTGTAATTTAACTTTGAACTTTTAATTTGGGTTTGAATTTTCAAAACCATTGCAAATTGATTCAATTTATAATGGTGATGATATTAGTTTGACATCATGCTATGTCATAATTATTTTTCATAAATAAAAAATAATTTAAAAATTTGAAAAAAATACATTTGTTATTTTTCGATTTCTATTTATGGTTTTTTATTTGAAAATTTGTGTCTTTAATTAAATTAAAGTACCCATAATCATAACTAAATTTTTTTTATCCTAAAATTAGACCAAAATAAAAATTAAAATAAAATTAAAATTTTTGGTCTTACAAAAAATAATTTTACTAGAGCAAAAATTAAAAATATTTTTTATGCCCAAAAAAAAAAATGACCAGAGTAAGAAAATAATTAGATCAAATTTTTAAAAATAAAAACTAATTTTTTTAAAATTAGACAAAAAATAAAGTTTTCTCATTTTCCTCTTTTCCATCTTCTTATTCAAGAATTCTTTATGGTACCCTTAAATAAACATAAAAAAACAAAAAGAAATAGAAAAAAAGACCAGAATATGAAAAAAAAAAAAATAGAGACCAAATTTAAAAAAAAATAATAATTTTTTTAAAAAAAAGTTTTGTTTTTTTAAATTAGACCAAAAAAATAATGCTTTTTCATTTTCCTTTCTTTCATCTTCTTATTCTAAAATTCTTTATGGTATCAACGTGCAATTTACCTTTAAATAAAAATGAAATTTAAAAGAGTGATGGAAATTCTAGATAAATATAATTTTATTAAAATTTAGGGAGTTTTTATCAAGATGGAATTTATCTATCAAGCCCGTTAGTTATCTAGAAGCTTATGTCGGTGCCTATCCAAAAGGGGTCCAAGCTTTATTTTTGACACACCTAAAAATTTCCACAAATATCATCGCTTATTTCTCTCAATTTTAGTTCTTCAAGTTCATAGTTTTAGTTTATTTATTTTTTTCATTTGATCCATTTATTTCATAGTCAAGTTTCTTTTTAATGTTTCTATTATGTCATTAAGATTTTATTTTTATTAAAGTCATTTTATTCTTTTGAAGCATTATAACCCATTTTAGAATTTTCTTTTGTTGTTTGCTTCTGATATAATTATAACACCTTTCCTCTATAGGTAGATCTGTCACTCTCTATTGATACTATTCCCAATTAGCCACAGCACTAGGCATAAGATTTTTTGTTCAGAGTTGTTAGGAGATCATTATCCTTGAATTACTCTTGCTTAAGCAAGCTTAACTTCGGAGCTCTTTCGAACCCTGAAGCCAACAACTTTGAACAGTCGGTGTTTAAGAGTGGCTATTATTGTATTTGAACCATCATCTGTTCCACACCTGATAGCCTACCAACCTTGTAAATGCACCCATTGATTTATCAAATCTACCTACAAAATAGAACACAAGAATAACATAAACAGTGCCTAATGGACACATTGCTTTCTAACATTTCCTTTAAGGTTTTTACTAAATAGGCATCGTGGACACCTCAAAACCCTAAAATCAATTGTATGTGTCTTATTATAATATTTGTGACTCATTCCCAATATATATATATACAAAATAAATAATTAATAATAATAGTAATAATAATAATAATAATAATAATAACAACAAAACAGGAAATAAGTCAATTAGGCTTATAGAGGATATGTCTTTCAGTTTAATGAGCCAACTGAAGTATTATAGAGAGTGTGTGGCTAAGGGCTTTACTGAAAAGTTCAATAAATAAGCCAGTCCCATTAGTGGTATAAACAAGCCCTGTAATGAGTCATATTATTATGGCTAGTCCACACAAAATATCAAATAATTCTTACCAATACCAATAAAAGTTTCCCCAAAAAAAAAAAAAAAAAAACAATCCACTTTGGATTCTGCAATGTCCTAATGAAAAAAGCTTAAATACTTGTAAGGGAACAAAGCCGATTGCCACCAATGCAACCGGTTTTATTAGAACCGGACTCAAACACACATTTTGACCCAAATCCATGCAGTTTACACATTTATTGAGTTGGGAAATGCTACAATTGAGCTTGAAACCATTCATCAATGCCTCAGTGAGCAGAGACCAATTATTTATATGATTGGAAAACCATGGATTGCAAAATAGAAAAAACAAAATTGATGATTTGTAAGATTGGAAACATTAGATTGCAAAATAGATAAACAAGTGGAACTTTCGGGTTTTCTTGTCGAGGAGAATGCAACGCAAAAGTAAGAAGAAGACAAAATAAGCAAGAAAAAATAAAAAATGAAAGGAACACAAGAACAAAATAAAATAAAAAATGAAAGAAATACAAGAATGTTAAAATTAAGCGGCGTTAAGATATTAAAGGAGCATATTTTAAATCATCAAAATTAGTGACACACATGGGACATCTTCATTGGATGTGTACAGATCGGTACACAATGCGCACCAAAAATTCCTCCTTCGAGACTACTCGTTATTATTATTATTATTATTTTGTTTTCTTTTGGGGTGATACTTGGGACTACTCATGACATGTATGTTCTCACTACTCCTATAGCTTCCTATGATTTAACTCAACACCATTTGTATTTGATCCCATGCACTGTGACGTCATCAAAAACCAATTGGTATAAGGTTGTTCATGAATGAATGATGACAAGGACATAATCGGTAGTGCTCTAGAGTCTGGAGTATAGATACTTAAATTACATACATATGTAGCTATAGGCAACCATAAAAATCATTATATTTTAATTAATATTGGTGTCATATTTATCATCTAGCTAATTTGTCCATCCCACTCTTCGAAGAATTATACAAAGTAATTAAATTATTTAATCACCATCATCTATATATATAAAAAAGTGAGTGGATCACAGTGGAAACTTAAGTGGCCGAGTCAGCCACAACCCAATGCTATGGTGCAGGGTTCGATCCTTGGGGGTGGGGTGCTGGGGCCAAGCCACACTAGCCAAAAAAAAAAAAAAAAGTGAATCCTTTAGCTAAAAAAACAATATACATACATATATATATATATATATATATATATTATTTATTATAAAAAAAATCTATTTTCATTTGGTTCTTTAGATAAAGATGTATAGTTGCTGAACGCACGAATATAGATGAAGAGAAATTAACTATAGAACATATATAGTACAGTACTTTATGATCGATTATGAGTGAACAAATATTCACTCGGTGTGGAAATTTTGTTTGAATTAATTCATTACCCAACCTACCTAGTGGGCAAGGGTTTGTTTTATGAGTGTATACATTAATGGGTAAATATCACTAATATCTTACATATTTTATTATTTTTTTAATAATACATTTCCATTATAAAAAATATTACCACAACATTTTTAAGTTTCATTTTCATTTCAATATATGATGATTTTTAAAAAAATTTATCCTTTCATTTGAGCATTCTGTTTTGTTTTGTTTTTTTTGTTTTTTTTTTTTTTTCACTTTTATAGTTTTTTTCTTCCCTAGTTTCTTAGTACCAAAAAAATAACAATAATAAAAGGCAAACACGCATATATATACTTTTTCTAAAATTGCTAAATTTTTAAAATACTTATGCTAAAATTCTTCTCTTCAATTTATCAAAAAGAAAAAAAAAAGTTATATATAATAACTTTGATTGTCTCAAAGACAACTTGTAAAGTTAGTTTATTAACATTGAATATATAACTATTTTTTCTTTTAAAAAAGAAGAAGAAGAAGATAATTATGAGTTTGATCACATTATTTTTTATTCATTAATTTGGATTTTTTATTATTATTATCTTTAAGAATGAGTAAAAACATTTCATTAAATATAGGGTAAATAAGTCAAAGTTCTAACATTAAGAAATTAAAAAAAAATGGAGTTAATATTGAAACGAAAGCGATACATGACATGAAAGGCTGTATATACATATATATTTTATAATAAAAATATAATATTGAAAAAAGTAGTAAAATAGGGAGGACTATAAAGATATTTACCTTACATTAATACATACCTAAGATAATATACAGTAATTAATGCCAACTACTAGTGCTTCCTGGTAGGACCTATAACTATATACCTTGCACTAACTAGATAGCACAAATTTTCTCAATCTGTATATTGTACATAGTTCGATAGACAATGAAAACACTGCACGTGTGCAAATTTTCTTAATGCTTAAGAATTTAGGTGGTGTTTTGTTGTAAGAATGGATGGGAGAATAAAATAGATAGAGAAGTGGAATGGAATGTAATGGAACTGAGGATAGAATGATATAGAGGATGAAATATATTCTTTTGTTTGGTAAGATTTTGGTATCAACACTTGAATGGACAAGTAGAACCAAGCCATTTAAACAAAAGTACCCCTAATATCGTATTATATATACAATTAAATTAATTATGGAGTGAGACAGTGGAGATAGAAAAATGTAGAAAGTGGAGAGTGAATATATTTTAGACAAAAATCCCGACGTTGTTAGACTTTACGGATCTAAATATACATAATAAATTTCATTAAAGCATAAATTACTAACCCCCAAATGCAACAATTGATAAATTAAATCTTTAATCCTGCAAAATAAAAAACAATATAAAGTAGTACCTATGGACACACTACTCTTAAACCACTCTCAGATCTCCAAAAGCCTTAATATTAAAAAATACCGTATGGCATATATCTGTTTGCTTGTCCTAAACCTTCTATAGTTTCTGCAAGTTAGCTTACCCATTAATTTTAACACACACAAAATAATAATAATTTAATAATATAATAATAATAGGAAATATATGGGTAAGTCAATGGGCTTATAAAAAGAGTTGGTCCTCCAGTCTAATGGACCAACTCAAGACTTATAGAAAGTGTGTGACCAAGGGCCCTACTACAAATAATAAAATAAGTCAGTCACATTAATTACATAAATAGACCCTGTAAATGAGTGATTATGCGAAGTCCACAATTATTTATTTAATAGATATGCAATTGTTTCATTTTGTATATTTGTGTGATATTGATATGCAGGTATACACTACTTTATTTCCTGCCACAAAAAAAAAAAAAAAACACGTCAATTTGGGCAGTATACAAAATGACATGAAGAATCCTCCAAATAGAGATAAAAGCACTAGTAGCTATGGTGTATGCTTGGCGCATGTGTCAATTAATGATGGTAATTTTCCTGTAATTTAGGCAGTACTCACGCAAGCGAAAGCCAACTAGCTGCTTGCCACCTGCCACTCCTCATGTATATATATATATATCATTAATATGCATGCATGCATGCATGCATCTATGGTGTGTGGAAAAATGCCATGATATACATATATATGGTAACCTTTTTATGTTAATTTAATGGTATACTTGGTACAAATGTAAGGGGTTGAAATTTTGTCATCCCTAGCTATTATTCATGGGAAGTAATTGATAAGCTAGATGTGCATGTCTTACCATATAGCCATGTCATCATATAACCAAAAATAGCAAGAGTTTGTTTTAGATAAGAAAAAATGTATCTCAAGTTATTAAAAACGGTGAGGGATAAACATTATCAGGTGATAAAGCTTTGAGAAAGGTTTTTGTAGTCATTAGTCATTAGTAATCCTTTTTGTATCTTCTTGTAACTAACATGTATCTATAATGCCCTACAATGATATATAAATAATGCTTGGAGAGTCACCTTTGTAACAAGCTAAAAATACAGTTTTTATCAATATGATAAAGCTTATTTCATTTGTTTTCATCATGGTATCAGAGCTTGGAAAGTCTTCAAAGCTAAACTTGAATGTAGCTTCAAACGTTGAACCAAGACTGATTGCCAATTTAACCAATGTTCCAGTTTAATATCTACAAAACTGGATTCTTTGAATTATTTTATGTGGAGATCATAGATGCCTCCCTTAATTCCAAATTTAGGAATTCTACATCATATAACTGATGATGAACATCCATTAGAAGAACTTCAAATAGAAACTAACAAAAGCATTGCAAGCAGCGAAGTTCATAATCCAAATTATCAATTGTGGATTAATAACGATGGTCTTTTTGCAACATGGTTGATTGGAACAATGACAGCTAACATACACAGCTTCAATTTCGGCCTGCATACAGCTTTTAGTCTTTGGCACACCATTGAAGAGCATCTGTTGCTAGCTAGGAAGGAGAAGGAAATTTATCTGATTGATCATCTATGGGATTGCTGAAAGGATCGGCAACCTCAGATGAGTATCTCAAAATCTTCAATTCTATTTGTGATAATCTCTCTGCAATTGCAAAGCCAATAAATGACTTAGATAAATTCTTTCATCTATCTAGAGGATTAGGCCATAAATATCATGATTATAGGTTTGCTATGCTATCAAAATGTCCATATCCAATGCTTATAGAGTTTTTTCTCTCTTTAAAAAGTCATGAACAAGTCCTAAAAAAATTTTCAGAAGAAAAACAAGATTTGAATCAAGAACATGCATTTGTTGGCCAAAGAGGTCATTGGGCAGGAAAAGGAATTGGTGGCAAGTTCAATTTGTGCAGACGTGGTTTCAATCCTGCAAGCTATTCTGTGCAAAGTTGTGGAGGCTTTAATTACTCAACACAAGGCTGTGGAGGCTCCCTCTCATTCAACATAGCAACTAGACCATCTTCAAACACCACTCAGAACCTGAAACCCCCTCAAAATGAAGTAGTTGCATGTCAAATATGTGTTAGACCTTATCATACGGCTCCTAACTATTAGAATAGATATGACCCAATGAATGAAGCCAATGGAATCAATAAAGCTAATGCTGCCTATAAAATTCAAGAAGAACCCACATTCTTTGTAGATTTTGGAGCCACATCCCACATGATTAATGATATAGGTACCTTATCAAACTCTAAACCATATAAGATCATCCGAGAATCCCCAAGGGACTCTTTATATCTTTATTTTGAAGAGCCAATATGTAAAAGCAGCTTGCAAACCACTCTTTATTTTAACTTTTTAAAATACAAAATGGGTTTGGCTCTCCAAATTTGGGGAGCCAAAAATACTCTTCATTATTTAATTGCTCTATATTTTTCTTCGTTGCTTGAATGGGAAATAGTAGGTTTCTTTTTCTTATGACCAATAGAGTATGTTTGCACCAAAATAAATGCAAAATCAAATGGTACTTCGTTGTGTTAAAAGGCAACTAGCTCAGTCAGCATCACAGCATCCTTGAAGTGAATTTGAGCTTTACTTTAAGAAACATAAACCACAGTTCATTGTGCCACAAACATACCTTAGTATATGTTTAATTTCTCGAAAATGCTACTATATGGGATTTTGAAAATGCTGACAGACTTGATTCACAGCTTGCTGAATGTCTAGCCTTATGAATGTGAGATATTTAAGTGCTCCCACTAGGCTTCTATATTTTATAGTATTAACAAGAAAATGATGATTGCTAGAGACAACTTGTTTAACAGGGATTGGTGTTGCCATATGTGTAGCTCCTAACAAGTTTGCTCTTTTTAGGAGGTCATGAGCATACTTTTTCCGAAATAAGAATAGTTCACCATGAAAGGGCCAAACATTAATACCCAAAAAATAATGGAGACAACCAAAATCCTTTAGAGAAAAATCCTTGTTTATCCGACTGACAAAAACAACTATTAAAGAAGCATTAGAACTTGTCAAAAGTACATCATCTACATATATGAGGAGAAGAGTGATGTCCATATTATTCTTGAAAATAAACAAAGATGAATAAACTCTACTGCACTTGAAACCCAAACTAATTAGATTTTGAGATAAACGATCAAACCAAGCTCTAGAAGCTTGTTTTAGACCATAAAAATATTTCTTTAGAAGTCTCACATAATCTAGGTGTTTGATATCAATGAAATTTGGAGTTGCCCCATGAAAACTTTTTCTTTAAAATGTCCATTCAAGAAAGCATTTTTTACATCAAGCAGCTTAACTATCCAACCAAATGAAACGACAATGGATGTAATTAACCGAATGGAGCTTGGTTTTACTACTGGGTTGAAAGTCTCATCATAGTCTAGTCTTTCAATCTGTGTACAACCTTTTACTATGAAAAAATTAAAACCTCGAGCTAGGGGATGAGGTTATCCAATAAAAAGATCCACTTATCATATAAGTATTGTACTAAAACATACAACTGTACATTATTATACATACTATTTAAAGAACAAAATTGTCTTCGAAGAATTATAAGGTTAAATGACAAATATTTTTTTATAATAAAAATACAAATAAAATACGCCATATTATGCTTAAAAAAATGGATGAATAAAAAAAAAGTACATCGATATGACATGTCATGATATGTATAGCAGTGAGGGATTATGGGACAAAAAATAAATCCACTTGGTTTCAGACTCGGTGCAACCTAAGGTTATCATTCTCTTTGGTTTGCATAGCCAAAAAATTATTCACAAGATCTACAAAAAGATCAAAAAATACGAAACTGTATCAAGAATTATGTACAAAAAAATATGAAAATATCTTCTAATGTTGAGGGAATTTCATGTATAGAAATTCAAAAATGAATTGATTTGATTCAAGTCATAATCTATATGGGATTCCCAAAGCTATTTATAGAACCTAAAAGAATCAAAGAATTATAGATGACTGTACAAAATGAACTTAATTATGTGAACTGAAAACTCAACATTGCTATTACAAGATTTGAAAACCCTTATGGAAACCCTAATATTCTTGTAGAATTCATAGTCGGGCAATTAAAAAAAGGAGTTTCGTTTCGCAAAGTAATAAGAAAAACTATTGAATTAGCTGAGCAGGCAGGTATAAAAGGAATTCAAGTACAAATTGCAAGGCGTATCGACGGAAAAGAAATTGCACATGTCGAATGGATCAGAGAAGGAAAAGTTCCTCTACAAACCATTTGACTAAAACTGATAACTATTCTTATACAGTTCGAACTATATATGGGGTATTAGGCATCAAAATTTGGATATTTATAGAATAAGAATAATAGGCCTTTACTTGACTTATCTTTAGTTCTATTATATCCATCAAGTAATAGAACAAAAAATGACAAATTCTTTCATTCTTTTTCTCTTTAACTCAAAACAAAAATGAAATTCGATTAATCATTTGATATAATTGCTATGCTTAATGTGTGACTCGTTGATTTCTTTAGGATTAGGATTCAAAAAAAGAAAGAAGTACCAGCCCATATTATGAACTAATAACTATTATATAACTAATATAGAACTAATAACCAACTTGTCGTTTCATATTATCTGTATATAAAAAACCAGTCTAGATATGATATATTGGTCATATCAACATAGCAACTAAAATCTTTTTTGCATAAATAAGCAACAAGAAAGAAAAAAAAAACTAATCTGAGTCTGTGTTGTAAAGGAAAAAAAAAAAGCCCATAAATGGAAGGATGAGAGAAAGAGCAAAAAATATATATATATCAATGATATATGATTCCAATATGTAAGGTCAATGAGTCATCTCATAACGAGGAATGTAATAAAGCATTAATACTGATTGGTCTATAATTATACAAAGCCATTCATAGAAAAAGAATCAAGAGCCACGAGCCAATAAATACTGAGAGGATTGACTCGAGAACAAATCAAATTTCGTTAGGGGCTCCATTGTAGAAATCAGACTTAACCATTAATCGAGAAGCGATGGGAACAATAAAACTTATGGATACATAAGATTATATTGAGAATGAATCTTAATGTCTCATTGGGTAGGATGGCAGAATGAACCAAAAACGAATTCATTTATTCTGAAAGGTCATGTCATAGACTACTCCTACAACTGAATATTGAAAGAGTAAATATCTGCGGGCAAAAATTTTGATTTTATTGGATTTCTAAATTTTGGCTGATCTGATATGATAATAAAAAGCAAAACAAAATAAAGATTTGTTATAACCTTATAACAAAATGACTTTATCTATACTATTATCTTTAAATGTATCTCTAAATAAAAATTCTCTATAAATTGAATCCATGTTTAGTTATATATCAAAACAAGATATACAAATTGCTAATAGATTAGATGAAATTTCAAAAAATCTCATGAATCAATATATTTTTCAGTACATTATTCATTAAATACATAAATATAAATACATAGATATTATTTTTTAATCGTTTCAGTCGCAAGGAGTTGGATGAGAAGAAACTCTCATGTCCAATTCTCTAGTAGAGATGGAATTAATAAACAACCATCAACTATAAGCCCAAAAGAACCAGATTCCATAAACATCATAGAGGAAGAATGAAAGGAATATCTTATCGAGGTAATCAAATGAAAGGAATATCTTATCGAGGTAATCATATTTGCTTCGGTAGATATGCTCTTCAAGCGCTTGAACCCGCTTGGATCACATCTCCATAAATTGAAGCCGGTCGACGAGCAATGACATGAAATGTCCACCACGGTGAGAAAGTATGGTTACATATATTCCTAGACAACCCAGTTATAATAAGACCTATAGAAACCCATATGGCTTCGGGGAAAGGATCTCCTAACTATTGGGTAGCTATCATCAAGCCTGGTAGAATACTTTATGAAATGAGTGGAGTAGCAGAAAATATAGCCAGAACTCAATTCATTATTTCGGTACATGAATGTAGAACCAAAAGAAAAGGTTTTTTGGATGAAACAAAAAAACTAATTGCAAGTTTCTTTTTTTTGTTTTGAACAAACAACATTTCTTTTTTTTTTTTTTTTTTTACTTCGCCTGTTATGTTAATTGAAAAAATTAGATAAAAACTGATTCAACCCCAAAGCCATTTGAATGTAGTGAATAGCAATGAAGCTCGAGAATTAATGTGTATTCGAATCATAGAAGTTAGTAATCGATGATATGCTCATATTGGTGGCATTATTGTTGCTGTAATCAAGGAAGCAGTACCAAATACACCTTTAGAATGTTTAGAAGTGATCAATTGTACATACTTATAAAGAACTCAAACGTGAGAGCGGTATGATCATACGATATGATGATAATGCTGCGGTTGTTCCAAAAGGAACTGGAATTTTTGGCACAATCACCCGGGAATTAAGACAGTTAAATTTCACTAAAATAGTTTCATTAGTGCCCGAAGTATTATAACAAGAGACCATAACATAATTAATATAATTAACATAGTTATAATATTTAACTAAGCATTTACTGAGTATTTAACTGAAATTGATTAAGTTATTTAGTAAATTGAGCTTTAGTATTAGTAGTAGATTGGTTGTGTCTCATGTATATGCCATTAAGAATTCATAATTAAAACATAGAGAAAAACAGAAAGAAAGCATGTTGATTATATCAAAATTTGAGTACAACAATAATCTGAGTTTATCATGAATAAAGACACTATTGTTGACATAATAACCTCTATACAAAATGCTAACATGAATTAAAAAAAGAACAGTTCGAATACCACCTACTAACATTACTGAAAACATTGTTAAAACCCGTTCACGAGAATGTTTTATTGAAAACATGCGGAAACATCAGGAAAACAACAAAGATTTTTTTGTTTTAACCCTACGACATAGAAGGAATAGGAAAGGACCATATAAAGCTGTTTTAAATTTAAAACGGATCAATCGACCCAATCTATGAATATATTCTAACTATCAATGAATTCCTAGAATTTAGGTGGAATGGGGATTATAATTCTTTCTACTTCTCAGGGTATAATTACAAACAAAGAAGCTCGATTAGAAGAAATTAGTGGAGTACTTTTGTGTTATATATGGTAATGCTTCTGATATGCGAATTATATGCGGAACTTTCATATTTGTAAAAAAAAAAAAAAAAAAAAAAAAAAAAAAAAAAGAAGAGAGATGGCGGTTTTCTAATATCACCCCTCCTATATTAGTTGATACCTCAAGGAGTTTGACCTAAAATGAAAGAAAAAAAAAGGATTCAAGAAGGTTGAATTACTGCATGACTGCCCAATGGTATAGTCTAAATTCATTTAGATAATGAAAATCTAATTCTCGATTATGTTTGAGGAACAATTATAAGTAGTTTTTTTATACATATACGACGAGGAAATTGAAGCAAAAGTGAAGCAAGTCATTATGTTTCAACTAGTGGTGTTGGAAGAAAGATAGCTATACTGATTCAGTATACTCTAAAGACACCCTTGGTACAATATTGACAATCTCACAAAGAAAAGATTTGATTTTATTAAATGGAAATGTATTGATTTCAACTTTTAGGGAATCGATGCCCCTTTTGCTGTACAAAAATGTGCAGAGCTTAACATGTCTAGAAGCATAAGAGAACATTCTTTTGCTGATATTATTACCAATATTCGATATTGGGTCATTCATAGCATTACTATACCTTCCCTATCGATTGCAGGTTGGCTATTCATCAACACTGGTTTAGCTTACGATGTATTTGGAAGCCCTCGTCCAAATGAGTATTTTACAAAGAGCAAACAGGGAATTCCATTAATAATTGGCCATTTTGATCCTTTGGAACAACTTGACGAATTTAGTAAATCTTTTTAGGAGACCTCAATGACTATAGATAGAACCTATCCAATTTTTATAGTGCGATGGTTAGCTGTTCACGGACTAGCTATACGTACCGTTCCTTTTTTGTGGTCAATATCAGTAATGCAGTTCAGCCAATGATAAATATAATCCAAATCATAAAGTTACGAAACAATCAAACCCGAATGAACAAAATGTTAAATTGATTCGTACCAGTCTCTACTGGGGCTATTACTCATTTTTGTACTTATTGTTTTATTTTCCACTTATTTCTTCAATTAAAAGAAGAAAGGAGAATGGTAAAAATATAGTAGGAATTCTCTTATGTCATTTGGAAGGATATAATGTTATAATTATCTATGGCTGTTTATGTCTCCAACATGACCCCCAGATGAAATGTAGAGAAAAGTAGGAAAAATGACCGATACTACTGGTAGGATTCCCTTTGGCTAATAGGTACTGTAACTGGTATTCTTGTGATCGGTTTAATTGGCATTTTCTTTTATGGTTCACATTCTGGATTAGGTTCATCCCTTTAGTAACTGGATGAACCGGGTTGTAGACATGACATGAAAGCGTAAGAACTCAACGGTGCCCCATCGAATCAGACAAAAAAAGAGGGGGTAGGCCCGTTGAGTTCTGAATAATCATAATAGTTTATTCATCTAAATGGTAAAAAAAAAATGGACCACTTTTTTCGATGTTTCAAAAAACTTCGTTTCATTTTTTTATGATGTTTTTGGAAAACTCACTTCATTACTTGATTCAGAACATCTGTTCCTCGATAGTATTCGGCGATACTTTCAAAAGTCACAAAGGAATCACTCTATTTCCTCTTTTTGGATGTCACAACCACAATTATATCTATTTATTTTTTTAATAAGCTTTCTGGGTTCATTGAAGAAGGTCTATTTGCTCACTAAAGTTTCCCATATTTTTTGTTTGTCCACTATCACTACTTATGTTCTTCTCGTTTCTTTTATACTTTGGTTTCCATTCTATGATTATTTATCTTTTAATTTTTAGTATCCAATTGAATAGAAAACTATAGATTCATTCTATGACATTGAAATCTGATAATATTGACATAATCATACTGCTTCAATTTGGATTGAAAAAACACAAAAATAAAAAACAAAGAAATAAAGAAGAGGGGAGTAACCTCAAATAGACTTCTTCACAGTATACATACTAGGAGTGCGGTCCAAGTAATTCAGTTCCCAAATTCGGGTAGAAAAAACATAAAAAAAAGAAGCTTTTTAAAACTTTTTTGATCATCCTTAATTACATAACATAATTAGCGACAAAAGATGGATTCTTTTTAGAGCTTGGCGAGGATAAATCTTCAGATCTAGAAATTCATTTCCGACAGTTGAACCTTCTCAAACTATTTTTTCTTAAGAACAAAAAATATTTGTGCCAAAATAACAGATGCCAAGAAGAGTAAAAGTCCTTGGACACGTAATGGATCATGAAGTACTGTTTCCCCATCCCCCTGACCAAATTCACCCACATTAGGATTGCTCGTTACTGGTTGATCAAGTTTGATGGATTCTCCCTCTGAAAAAAGAAGTTCTGGTCTTGGAGGGATAATATCAACCATTTGATGTCCATCCGATGCATCCACTATGGTTATTTTGTATCCCCCTTTTTCTTTTAGTATGATTTTGCTTACTACACCCGATGCTGTAGCATTATAAACATTATTGTTACTTTTGCTTCCATCGGGATAAATTTGACCACATACCTTGTTGTCGTCTACATATATGGGATATTTTTGGTAGCAGGGTCTAGAGAAAGAATAGGAAAGGTGATTTCACTATATTTCTAACCAAGAACTGGACCTATCACAAGAAAAGTTTTTTTAATGGGATGATAGCTCTGAAAAGATAGATTGCCTATCTTTTCTTTAATCTCGGGTGAAATACAATTTGGAAGGGCTAATTCAAGCCCCTCAGGTAAAATAAGAACAACCCCTAAGTTCAAAGCTCCTTTTTTACCATTAGCAAGAACTTGTTTCAGTTGTAGATCATAAGTCGCTAGTATAGTTCTCTATCTATGATTTTGCTATTTATTGAAATAATTTTACTGGAACATTAAAGGAAGCACCCATATGGGTAGAAAGAATAAGTACAATTTTGAATGGGTTGCTTATGTACAAAGTAACAAGCATTATAATTGGATCGATCTATCATTTTTTAGTCATTCATTTAATGATAAGTGACTACAAGGGACAGAGATACACAATTTAAATAACAAAAGATCTAATATTTAAAAGTGGTATCTAAAATGATTAGAAAAGTAGAACCAAGACCTGATATAATTTGATCATTATGAGCAAATCCAAATCTTTGTAGATAGAGCCGATCATTAGTTCCCCACCATGTGGTGAATGGAATCCTATACACAAAGCAGTTAATAAAATAATAGAAAATGCTTTTATTGTGCCATGTAAGTTAAGAATAACATGTTTGTCATTAAATAGAATAGAATAACAGCTTAGAATTACGAAAGAGATTATCTTTGTCGAGAAATCAAAAAAACATATTCATACGATTCTCATTGAGCATTTTGATCAATTCGATCATTTCTTTATAGATTCCGCGGTGAGGCTTTGGTAAATGTGTTTTCGGGTATTCCTTTATCATTTCGTCCAAGAGGGAGAGTACTTCTAATTCTATGAATTTCTTTAGAATACTTTTTTCTTAAATATCATTCAAAAAAATTTCAAAGTGTCTAGTATGCCACCAATTAGTAACCTAAGATTCCATACTTTTATTAAACAAGGGAGAGATCAACCAAGGAAAAAATACTATAAATGAAAGATATATAAGGGAAATAAATGCTTTCTTTTTGCCATTTTTTTGTCTGGGAATTTTTCAATGAACTCGCCTTATTTTTCGACTCAATACTACTATTTCTATTTCTATCAAGCATTGGTTCTATTACATTAAAAGTTATAGAGCCCATGAATCTATTTCCTATTTTTTATTTTTTATTTAGTGAAGTGGTTAGTCTTTGAATTTAGAAATAATGCAGAAAAACAATTAGTGTTCTGAAGAAACTTCAGTTAAATTGTGCTATATAAAAAAGAGGATTCTTGAGTTTTCATTTTTTCCCTCTTACTAAGAAAGCTGTCATTCTTCAGTTCTTGTTTTGAAAATACTTCAATTGGTACATGCAAGAAATAGGCCAATTCGGCAGCTTTTTGCTTAATTTCTCGTAGAGTCAAATTTTCATCAGTACAAGTAAAGGGAATGGACACCTAGCCTCCGATTTCCATATAAAGGGCTGAATGTCTTTCATAAGGAATTGAAGGAAGATACGACGATTTTTCTAGGAAATCCCCAATGAAAAATACACACTATTCCTTCTTTTATATTGAATCGATCATAACCACTACCTACATTCCATGAAATTGTGCACCATAAATAGGAACTAATAAAAAGACCTGCGATTCTGTAGAAAGATAGTACGATCCCCTCTGGAAAAAAAATTTATTTACTTAGAGGGAACTAAAGATATAAAATTCCTACCAAAATAACTGGAAGTTCCAACAAATAAAAATCCTAATGTACCTAAAAAAGGATAAAGGCCCAGTAGAAATTATTCGTTTTTCGAGATCCTGCTATAAGTTCTATCCTTATACGGTCTGATCACCAACTAATACTATACTAGATCTAGTTGCATTTTATTGGAGTAGGGGAATAACCAAAAAAAATAAAAAAAAAATACTTTCATTCTTTTGTTTCCAAAGTAACTCTCATCAACTAGCACTATTATGATGTGAATTTTTAGGAGTAATTCATCGAATTGCCTAGATCTAAACCAAAATACAAACATCATTTTCATATGATATCTTATAGATACCCACATACATATATTGACTTTACATCTCAGAAATTCATCTCGATATCAATCCATTTGAAAATAGCTTTAATTCAGTGACTCATATATCATGTTTACACATTCATAAGAGCTTATGCTTGGAAGAAGCCACACGTTATACCATATTCTAATAGATAGATATTCATGCTATGATTCATGTAAGTCTTGAAAAAAATATATATATAAGATTTTGCCCCATCGTATTTAAAAAAATTTGTTTTTTTGAACATGGAGAGATAAAGAAAACATTGCAATTGCCAAAAAAACTAAGCCCACTAAAGGCACAAAAATAGAGGGTAAGGTGTTAAGAATTGTCATAGAATGGGCACCTCAATTTAATATTTGATTTTTACCTATTATTTATTGTTATTTTAATCTTTTAACCTATTATAATGATATCTTATAATTCATATAATAATTATACTATTATACTGAGTATACCTAAGTGAGTATATACACTAATTAATATTAATTATTACTAAACGGTATATAATGAATATATACTAAGATATAATAAAATAAGATAATAAAATAAGGATATAATAAGGAGTCTATAATATAAGAGTCTATGGACTAATATATATATATTTAATATATATTCAAAACTATTTAATATATATTGAAAAAAAAAAGAAAATATTATAAGTTTGTAAAGTATATAATAAACTAGAATATACTAAGTACGTATATCATATAATTAATGTAAATATGTAAATAAAATAAGTAAATAAATGGGCTTATTCATCTTTCTACATGCAATATACGTATGATAATTCACTTTTTTACTATTTTCATTATTCTTCATTTTTGTTTTTCCTCTAAGCGAAAAAATTCATTATAATACGATCTGACAAAAGAGATTCTCAGTAAAATCGGGGATTTTTACGGGATATAGAAAGATGCAGGACCCCTTCACCCAATTTCATGGACGAAAGAGATAGAATTCACTCTTTTTATTTTGTTTGATAGAGATTTCTTGACCTGATTAGTAATCAGGGCTATTGATAAAAAAAAAATTATCCGCATGATTCTTTTTCCAATTTAATCTTATGTTACTAAAGAAAAATCCATTCTTGGAATTTTGACTTTGCTTCCTATAAACTAAATAACTACCTGGTTACCACAAAGTAAGTAATAAATTTAAAACAAGTAATAAATTTTTGAATTTATTAAATTTAATAATTTATTGAATATTAAATTAAGGATAAAATTAAGGATAAGGATATATGGTTCTCCTTAATTTTATTTTTGATTTCATTTTTCGCTTCAAAGGAAAGAAAGCGTGTAGCTAAAATCACTCACTCAGAACGCCTTTTAAAGGATTACGTGGTACGATTTGATCTAATAAGCACTTATGGAACAAATATTCAGCTGCTTGTGCACCCTCGGGTACTGTCTTATTCAATGTTTGTTCAATTACTCTTTTACCCACAAATGCAATATAAGCATTTGGTTCAACAACAATGATATCTCCCAACATACCAAAACTACCTATCACCCTACACGTAGTAGGAGATGAAAGGATTGATACATAGAATAATTTATTATTTGATTGATAATAATATAAAGTAGAAGAGATTTTAGCCATTTGCACCAAGCTCAAACTTCTTTCATGCACACGTGCTCCTCCAGAAGCACACACTAGAATAAGAGGTAAAATTTTACTGGTAGCATGTTCAATCAAACATGTGATTTTCTCACCCACTATCGATCCCATACTACCCCCCATAAATTGAAAATCCATAACCCCAAAAGCTACAGGAATACCATTTAGTTGACCTATGCCTGTTTGAACAGCATTAGTTAATCCTATCATTCTTTGATTAAAATCAATATGATCTTTATAAGGTTCCTCCTAAGAATGAAATTTTATAGGATCCTTAGAGACCGTGTCTTCATCCAGAGGCTCCCAGGTACCTAGATCAACCAAAATTTTGATTCTATCTGAACTAGTCATTTTCAAATGACGTCCACAATGTTCACAAATATTCATTTGAAATTTAAAAAATTTCTTATAATTTAATCCATAACAATTTTCGCATTGCACCCATAAATATTTGTATTTTTTAGTTATCTCTAAATCACTTTTTTTTGTCTCTTATTTGTATTTGATTTTGAAAAAATGCTAAATCATTTTTTCTTTCTCTTATTTTATCTAGAGCTTTCTTTAATTTGTTTTCTTTTAGTTGAGTTAGAGTTTTCTCTAAATCCCTTTTTCTTTTTCTTATTTTAGTTAGAGCTCTCTTGAACTCTTTGTTTCATAGAGCTTTTGCACTATCATCTGTACTAGTTCGTATACTGGAACTCCCACTTTTACTACTCTTATCGCTTTCACCATGAATGTAAATATAAATGTAACTATCATTGGAATTGACACCACTACTGATTTGAGAACGAACATAATTGTCAATTCAACTAGTAATGTGATTATTCCAACTATATTTAGTATCATACATGTAACGATAATAGTGAGAATTGTCACTCTTAGATATAGAATTCGAATAACTATAAAAAGAACTTTTTGGAAAAAAATGATCTGTGTCAATCTCAAAAATTTGATTTTCAATATCAAAATATATGGAGTAATGGTCCCTATTACTATCCCTAAAGAAAAAAGTTTAATCAGATATGAAATTTCGAATGTACCTCCTGACGCCCACTAAATGATCAACATTACTATAACTATAGTTGTTACTATCAATTCCATTAGGAATTTTTTTATTCATATGATTTATAATCAGATCTTTATTTACACTAGTATTTTCATTTTCAACAGGACCACCAAAACTATCCATTGATTTACTTAACCTACACCTGTATTCTATCGCCCTCCTAAACAACATCGAATCGAACCGACATTTTTCCATAGAGGTTTCTTGCCCCTATTTACATGAAAATACAATAAATGAATAGTCATTTGATAAAAATCATTTGAATATTCCCATTAGAATTTAGAATCAGAATAAGCATATAAATCCAATCGCTAGGATTATTAACTAATAACAAGTAGATATTGAAAAAAAATGATTATCCCTTGCGAGAATCTAGAATATCTCTTCTCTATATATGATAAAATAGGATGAAATCTATTTTCCATTCAAAATAATTGAAAAATATATTTTTTTTATTATAAATAGCAAATAGCAGCTTCTTCCATGTTGTGTCAAATTCACATCCGAAAAAGAAAAAGTTGTTCTCTCGTATGAATATGAAGAACCTTTTTTTGTAAAATCTGGCCTATTGATCAATTTCTATTCCAACACAGAATGAAAAGGACAATATACAAGACTGGTAAAAGAAACTGTGATACACGACTTGATCCATGATCCAAAACGGCAAGGTATAATAATATATAAACAAGATATAATAATATATAAAATAAAAATATAATTACAAAAATGATAATTAAAATATATAATATAAAAAATAAAAAAATACACCAATCCTAAGGATCCATAGGATTAATTATGGATCCAACACAACAATAGAAACGTTTAAGTTGTTTCGCCTTAAATTTTGTATTTAAGATCTTGTATATCTAGATAGGTCTGTATCTATCAAAAATTGATAAAATCTTTGTATTCAGCTCAATCCTAGTACTAAAAAATTGGGCTGAGTTTAATTTTAATTACAATTAAGAGAATGGATAGTAAGTAATTACTGGATTACAAAGTATCCATTGCTTCGATTTCAAATTTGATCTCCTTCCATACTTCACAAGTAATAGCTGGTTCATGACTCCATTTACTAGCCTCACAGATAATTTCATTACCCTCATGAGCAAGATCACATCCCTCATTACAAGCTTGTACACATGCTTCTAGAGCTACTTGATTAGTTACGACACCGAGCTCATTTCCCCAAAGGTTTCCTAAGGTTCCTCTTATGAACTGTAGTACGGAATCATCTCCAAAGATCTCAGTCAAAGCGGGCATATGCCAAACATGAATATCCTCTGAAGCCATAGGGATAACACCCGGTGGAAAGACCCAATCTTGCGTGAAATAAATACCGCGGCTTCAATCTTTTTCAATAAAATCATCGTGTAGTAAATCAACAAAGCCTAAAGTAATGTCTCTTTCCCCTTCAAGTTTACCTACTACAGTAACAGCGTGAATATGATCTCCACTAGACAGACGTAACGCTTTACCTATTTCATTTCTTCGCATGTACCTGCAATAGCATTCAAGTAATGCCATTTGATTTCACCTGTTTCAACCTGTGCTTTATAAATGGCTTTGGCACAAAATAAGAAACTGTCTCTCCAACGCATAAATGGTTAGGTATTTACGTTCTTACCATATTTGGTAAAATCAAGTCCACCATAAAGACATTCATAAATTGCTCAATCGTAATTCTTAGAAAATAACCCCAATTTAGGTTTAATAGTACATCCCAATAGAGGGCGGCCATACTTGTTCAATTTATCTCTTTCAACCTAGATGCCATGAGGTGGTCCTTGGAAAGTTTTAGTATAAGAAGGAGGGATTCACAAATCCTCCAAACATAGACTGTTCAGGGGCTTAAACCCAAAAATATTACCCACAATGGAAGTAAACATGTTAGTAACAAAACCTTCTTCAAAAAGGTCTAAGGGATAAGCTACATAAGTAATATATTGATTTTCTTCTCCAGCGACGGGCTCAAGGTCGTAGCATCGACCTTTGTAACGATCAAGATTGGTAAGCCTGTAAGTCCATACAGTTGTCCATCTACCAATAGAAGATTTAACAGTTACTCGAGGTTGAGGAGTTACTAGAAACACTGCCAAGATAACAGTATCTTTGGTTTCATAGTCAGGAGTGTAATAAGTCAATTTATAATCTTTAACACCGACTTTGAATCCAACACTTCTTTAGTCTCTATTTGTGGTGACATAAGTCCCTCCCTATAACTCATGAATTAAGAATTCTTGCAATACCAGTGGCCTTAGTGATCCAATGGTGTTGAGTGGAAAGGTCGTCGCTCAATGGCTAAAAGGTACTCTAGGGATAACATGCTGATCTTCCCCAATAGCTTACATCGACGGGAAGGTTTGGCATCCCGATGTTGGCTCTTCGCCACCTAAGGCTGTAGTATGTTCCAAGGGTTGGGCTGTTCACCCATTAAGGCGGTACATGAGCTGGGTTCACAACGTTGTGACACAGTTTGGTCCATATCCAGTGTGGGTATTAGAGCATTGAGAGGACCTTTCCCTAGTATAAGAGGACCAGGAAGGATGCACCTCTGGTGTACCTATTATCATTTTATGGTGCCATTATAGTTTATGATACGGCAACTTCATTTTACTTTTATGATATGGTATAGTCTTTCAAATATTTATAGCTGGATGTGAAGTGCCCAACTCATGCACAATGTGTGGGACTAGTACAAATTTTCTATATATAAATATATGTACACATGTAGTTTTGACAGATAATGAACAATTGTGCTATTTTCTTTGGCACGTACTTAAAAATATAGTAAGAGCCCGCACCATGATTGGTCTAGTGGCACTAAAAATGTTCCATACCCACCAAATGTTGGCATTGGATAGCAGCCACTATAAGAATTGCAATGGCAGGAGACGTAATTAATGCACTGTGTAAAATAAGAGCCGATGCTTCGCATAGCGTCGCCTGATATGGTGTCATTAAAATGACCAATAAAAAGCTGATGCTTTGAAAATGTCGGCTATTAGTCAAGAAAAGCCGATGCTTTTCTTTAATAAAAGCATCGCTAAATCTGTCAAAAATACCGATGTTTTTTTGAAAAAGCATTGTTAAATACACCATAATAGTTTATGCTTTTCTTAATAAGTACTTGGCCATGGACTTGGAAACTTCCTATTTGCTAATAGAAATGTTAGCCTACTTCCACACCAAATAGATCGTATAACTCTTTTAGTGTGTTGATGGAACATAATAAAACATTCATATTAACCTCTTAAAGAAATAGAACTTTAAAAGGAATTATTTTGATTCAACCATCTCATTTGCAATTTGCATACTTGTGTTGGATATTTTGAATACATGTTAATTGCATAATATCCTCGATTATTTTTATCTCTTTTGTGCAACTCAAAAATAGTAACCGATTCAATAAATCTATTCTATGGAGTTCCAAAAATAATTTACTTATCTTATTATTAATCAAGAATTTCGTATATAGCTAGAACAGCCCTCACAAATAGCAAATACAAATTTGGTGAGAATTAATCGAATTGAAGCTATAGCATCATCATTTGCCAGAATTGAAATATCTGCTAAATATGCGTCACAATTTGTATCAATTAAACAAATCATTGGAATGCCCAAAGTCATGCATTTGTGAAGAGCTGTAGATTCTTCTCGCTGATAAATAATTATTACAATACCGAGCAATCGAGTCATATATTTAATCCCGTCGAGATATGTTTGCAAGTGAGATAATTGTCTCTTTAACATTGTCGTGCAGATGATTGAGTCTCCTCGTCTTTTGTTTCATTCTCAAGTCCATAAATTTGTAATGTTTCATTTCTGTAGTATACCAATTCGTTAACATACCACCAAGCCATTTTTTATTAACATAATGACACCGAGCCTTTATTGCAGCCCATGCTTCTAAATCCGCTGCTTTATTTTTGGTACTAACAATTAAGAATTCTTTTCCCCTACTTGCTGCATCAAAAACTAAATCACAAGCTTCTGCAAAAAACCGAGCAGTTCTGGTAAGATTTATAATATTAATACCTTTATGCCTTGCAGAGATATAAGGTGCCATTCAAGGATTTCATTTCCTAGTACCATGACCAAAATGAACTCCTGCTTCCATCATCTCCTCCAAATTGATGTTCCAATATCTTCTTGTCATTTCTCCCCAACTTCTTCTCTTTTTTTCTTTCATTGAAAAAAAAAAAAAGAGAAGCTAAAATAGAAATAAATAATTGTTCCCATGGAACATTCTCTTCTACTGAAGATTGGCCATTGATACACGATCTAGACCATTCATTTCTTTCTATTCATTATTATCTTTATTTCTATTACCATATTAAAAGACCACAACACAAATAGAAAAAATGATGAATTCACTTTTAGGAATCATGAAATCAACACTTTTGATATTATTTGACATACAATAATTTCTATATGTCTATTATGGATCTGCACCCCCGAGATCGATAAACCTTTTAGATCTTATTAACCAAAGATATATGACTTTGCACTATAGTAGCTTAGTACCAATCAAGAATCCCTAAGGAATTCCAAGAACTCTTGTTATATGTTCGTTCCAGCTCTTAACCCTCTTTTCTAGGTTCATCGATATTGAATCAATCGAATGCACTTCTAATACTTGTTCAACTTTTGGAAGACCCTGCGTTATATCAATATATCTTGATTTTTCATATATAAATGTAACTAATGTATCTCCTTTGGAAAATATTTCTCCATAATGGCCATGAATAGTTGCTTCTGGAGTGACCAAATAAGGCTTTGCTGATCTTATTACTATAGAGTCAATTTGAACAATTATAACTTGGCCCGATTTTAGGTATGGCCCTTTTTTAGCTATACATACATTTCCACAAATAAACTGCCCTAGGCTAATTATTGTAGATGTTTCAACACAATAATTATGATCATAATTATGATGGAGAAAATGCCAATTTAGGTTAAATGGATTCAAATGGATGTTACTGCATGCAGCGAAATTATAAATTCTCCAGTTTTCATCCATTAAACAATATTTAAGTACTTGAAAAGTATGTTTTAAATTGTCAAGTTCTAAATATTTAGTTACCAAGATCTGATTATGAGTTTTTAAAAGGTAATTATCAATTTGAGAGACTGGTCCTAAAAAATCGATCTTTGTTTACCAACCACACATTGTCTAACCAAATCAAGCTCTCTCTCTATATGTTCCTTAAAAAACTCTGATTCATGTAGATTCTTACCCCAACTAAAGAAGAAATCTTGGCGGAATTGCCACATATGAAATTGAGCACAATTTCACAAAGAAATAGCCTGCTTGTTTCTCGAGAAGAGATGGGAAACATGCTCAATATCATTTTATTGAATAGTTTACCCAACTCCTTGTTGTTTGAAGAAACTGATATGAACCTAGGTGATGTGATTCCACCCGAGCCCGCTCAACCGATAACCCGCTGGGGTGCTGACCCGACACGGATGAAGACTAGGCCAATCACAAGAGCTCAAATTAAGAGATTTAAGGACAACCTGGGAGTATTTATACAGGGGGTAATCAATCTCAACAGAGCTTGTCCATACTTGAAGATACAAAGCCTATTCTAAGCATCTAAGTGGTGGAAGCCGATATGGACCCGAGTAGCAGTTTTGGTGCAAATATCGACAACGGGCAGCATGAAATGGTTCCGACTCTTTATGGATTCAATACATATGTCTAAGAGGATATGCAATCAAGTCAAGGCAGCTTCCAAGGCATTCAAAAAGGGGTTGTACGGGCAGCTTCAAATTTGGCCTGTTTTTTACTGTATTTTGTGTTGGCTTTGTTGTATTTTGCTGAGTTGGCTTTTTCTTCCTCTTCCAAGCATGGGAAACGTGTGGGACTTCATATTCAGCTTATTTGGCATCCTAAAAAGCATATTGAAGCTGATTTGGAGCTCAATTTGATCAAAGATTGGTCAAAGTCAACTTAGTCAAAAAGCTAGTATTATAGTTTCCTAATTTGATTCTACTTTTTGTTTTAGGAAATTACCATTACTTTTTAGTTTTTATTTATTTATTTTCTTGAACAATAAGTTTAGGAAAGTTATTATTTTATTATTTTCATTGTAAATTAATTAATTCCTAATTCAAAATAGAGGAATTAATTAATCCAGATTAGATTAGGAAATGAGTGAGAATTTCGGCCACCATAGGAAACTACTTTGTATGGCCGGTTTTCCCTTTGTTTTTAGGGTTTTATTTTGTGGTTTTGTAGCCTATTTAAATGCTTATTTTTCAATAAGAATACAACTTTTGATTTCATTAAGAAAATACTTGTGAGATTAATTATCTCTTTGTTCTTTGAGAACACCTAAAACACCATTAGACATTTGTTGTTTTAGCTTGACTTATCAATAGGTTTTCCATCCCCTATTGTGGCGTCTACATTATACCAAGGTTTCTAACCACAGGTTGGTTAGGGGTTGAGGTCAATTCCATTAGAACTTGAACTTAATTAAGATCTGGCTAATATAATACGGGTTTAGGAGCATGTCATCCTAGGTTCGTATCACTAGGATGACCTACTCCTAAACCCATATTATATTAGCCTAGATCTAATTATGTTCAAGTTCTAATGGTCACCTTCACCCCTAACCATCCTGTGATTAGAAACCTTGGTATATAAGGAAGACGCCACAATCGGTGATGGATGTCCTATTGAGAAGTCAAACTAAAACACTCATCCACTAATGGTGTTTTAGGTGTTCAAAGAGAACAAAGAGAATTAACTCTCACAATTAATTTTTTGTATGAATAATGTACTGATTATTATTGATAAAACAAGCCTTTAAATAGGCTGGAAAATTCACATAATAAACCCTAGAAGACATAAGGAAAACCGGCCATACAACAACCTTTCCTAAAGTGGCCGAATTCCCTACTTTCCTAAATCTAAATTCTAATTAATTAATTCCTTTATTTTGGGTTAGGAAATAATTAATTTATAGTGAAAATAATAAAATAAGAACTTTCCTAAACTTATTTTTCCAGAAAATGAATAAATAAAAACTAAAAATGAATGGAAGTTTCCTAAAACAAAAAGTAAAAACAAATTAGGAAACTAAAATACTAGCTTTTTAACTAAGTTGACTTTGACTAATTTTTGACAAATTTGAACTCCAAATCAACTTCAATTTGCTTTGTAGGATGCCAAATAATCTAAATATGAAGTCCCACACGTTTCCCTTGCTTGTAAGAAAGAGAAAAAGCCAACTCAGCACAATACAGTAAAACCAGCACAAAATACAGCAAAACTCGGCAAATCTTGGACCCATGTGCACACCACCTATTTTTTTGCCTTTGGAGCTGCCTTGACTTGATTTCATGACTTATAAGACTTATGAATTGAATCCATAAAGAGTTGGAACCATTTCATGCTGCCCGTTGTCCATATTTGCACCAAAACTACTACCCGGGTCCGTATCGTCTTCCACCACTTGGATGCTTAGAATAGGCTTTGTATCTTCAAGTATGGACAAGCTCTGTTGAGAATTGATTATCCCCTGTATAAATGCTCCTAGGTTGTCCTTAAATCTCTTAATTTGAGCTATTGTGATTGGCCTGGTCTTCATCCTTGTTAGGTCAACACCTAGGGGGTTATCGGTTGAGCGGGCTCAGGCGGAATCACATCATTCCCCTCCTCTTGAAAAGGATTTATCCTCGAATCAAGATCATCACCTGCAGAAAAAGGATTTAAATCAGCAACATTAAATGTAGCACTCATGTTATACTCACCCGGTAGATCAAGCTTGTAGGCATTCTTTTTATTCGGCTCCAAAACTTGAAAAGATCCGTCCACATATGGCATAAACTTGGAATTTTTCTTTTCGGGGAACCTCTTCTTTCTTGAGTGCAGCCAAACAAAATCTGCTGGGTCAAACACTATCACAACAAATACTAGAAATGCAAGTTCATCACATTGTTTAATATTAGCTAATAATATCTCCCAAATTTTCAAATTTCCACTAAGTAAAGCTTTTAATAATACAGATAAAGTTCTATACAAGAAAAGCATTTTTAAATTAACATCTTTATAATTCATAACCAGCAATGGTTTCTTACCCAGGATAGCCTTATTAACATCCCCAAATCTTAAAAACAAAATTTTACTTTTTCTTTCTTTTCTTTCTTTTCCTTTCTCTCTTATGGACACACTCTTTTTATCATCACTTTCGGTTTTTTCTCTTAATTTCTCTCTTTCAATTTTGTCTTTGTCTTTCCCCTCACAACTGAGTTTAGAATACTTACCTTGGACAGCAAGTTTGGTCTTGACCTCATAGGTAGGTGGTATAACCATTGGTGTCGTACTAGCCTTCTCTTTGAGCTTCTCGGCTTCCCTCCTTTGTTGCATTTGAAGTTGGTCTCTAAAAACCTCCTTTGGAATTAATGGCTCCAACTTGACCTTTTTTCCATTAAATTTAAATACAATGGAATTCTCTCTCCCATAGTGTACGGCATTCTTATCAAATCCCCATGGCCTCCCCAATAAAATATGACTAGCATGCATGGGTACAACATCACACAATACAACATCCACATATTTATCTATACTAAATTTTACCTTGGCTTGTTTATTCACTTTTATTTCACCACTATCATTAAGCCATTGTAATCTATAAGGTTCTGGATGTTTAATAGTTGTTAAGCCTAATTTATCAACTACAATGTTACTAATTACATTTGTACAACTTCCACTATCAATAATCATACTACAAATCTTACCTTGAATTTCACATCGGGTGTGGAAGATGTTCTCTCTTTGGATTTGTTCCTCATCTTTGTATACAACAAGGACTCATGTTGCAACTAAGCTCAAGTCAGCCCTTAAAGGTTGGATTGTTCGGTTTGCTCATGTTCATCCTTTCCACATTCTTCATCATCCAAATCGGCCTCTCCCCCACTTTCCTCGCTTTCAGATTCTAGTTCACCATGACCTTTCAGCACCATGATTCTTTTATTCGGGCACTAATTGGCAATGTGTCCTCCTCTTTGGCACTTAAAACACACAATTTCATGAGTTCTTGTAGGTTTATGATCAGATTTACCTTCATATTTGTGTGCTTGGACAGCTTCAGCTTTAGCTTCTCTTTTTGGCCGATTGTTGAAGTTCCAATTGGTTGGCTATCTCACGATTCAAACCACCAAGAAACCTTGCCATGGTTGCTTCTCTATCCTCATTCATGTTTAACCTCATCATAAGTATCTCCATCTCCTTGTAATAATCCTCCACGGACCTACTTCCTTGAGATAAAAATTGAAGCCCTTGATGCAGCAACCTATGATAGTGTGATGGTACGAATCACTTCCTCATGGTTCCTTTCATTTGTCATCATGTAGTGATCAAGTCTTCACCAACTCTTTTTCGGGTATTTTGCTCATTTGTCCACCATTGGAGTGCATAATGGCCAAACTCCATTGCTGCCAATTTCACCTTCTTGGCCTCCGAATAATGATGACAATCAAAAATCATCTCCATTCTCTCTTCCCATTCCAAATATGCTTCCGGATCACTTTTACCCATGAATAGTGGGATGTTTACCTTGATGTTGCCAAGATCATCATTTTTCATTCCTTACTGGTCTCCCATGGATTAGCCTTTCTTGAGGTTAAAAAATTTCATCACTTGGATGCTTAAAATAGGCTTTGTATCTTCAAGTATGGACAAGCTCTGTTGACAATTGATTACCCCTTGTATAAATACTCCCAGGTTGTCCTTAAATCTCTTAATTTGAGCTCTTGTGATTGGCCTGATCTTCATCCGTGTCGGGTCAGCACCCCAGCGGGTTATCGGTTGAGCAGGCTCGGGCAAAATCACATCAGAAACCCTCCGCTTCAATTGGTACTTTTTTACGAAAAGCAAACATGGGATAACAAATCTAGTATCTGACTAAAGTTTCAAATAGCTATCCTGAATTCAAGTTGATTATGTTTCACCTCTTCCTCAGAGAAGGATGATCAAACAATTCCCAATCATGGTCCTTGCGGATCGGATCATCCATAGAATATACAAAAAGAAACTCTAGATATTTGATATCTTTCTCTTTGAATGAGACCTCAATTCTAGCAACAGTTTCATTAGATATCTTACAACTAGAATCCCTCTTTTTTCATATCCAGTTCCTCCACCACAGCGAACCCCAGTTAAACTCAGGCATGATACACTTTTTAGTTCTTGGGAGAACCCAAGTACTCTATTTTGGATCCAGGAAATAGCTCTTAGAGATCTATTTTCCTTTTGGAAGATACCGGAGAGAAACAACCAACCCATTGATATTGGAAAACCCAAAAGATTCTTCCAATGTATCATTTCTAGGTCCAATGAAATTCATAGGTATAGGAAGAAACCCTGTTAAATAGATATTTTTTTTCTTTTGACCATCTTTTGATTGTTAATACGATATATAAGGACTGCTACTACAAATAGTACTACACCCTTGATCATGAAATATCAATTGCTTGTTGAACCCTGTAAATGTAAATTGCGTGAAAGTAGGATACTGCAAATTCAGGAGTCCAAAAGTTTTATAAAACATACTTGACGGAAAAAAACAATGTGAATGAAAGATCCCATTGAATTGAATTGGGCCCATGAATCTAAGAAATAATGAGAATTCATGATCTCTCTCAATATCTCTCTTAATTCGAAAATCTAGGATTTGAATCGATGTCCTTTCATTGAGTCCTCCTAAATTGCATTGATTTATCCTAAATATTTCATTTGAATTGGAATTTGGTTATTCACCATGTATGAGGATCCCAGCTAAGCATCCATGGCTAAATGGTTAAAGCGCCCCACTTATAATTGGCAAATTCGTAGGTTCAATTCCTACTGGAAGCACGCTAATGGGACCCTCCAATAAAATAAGTCTATTGGAATTGGCTCTGTATCAATGGAATCTCATCATCCATACATAACGAATTGGTGTGGTATATTCATATCATAACATATGAACAGTAAGAACTAGCGTTCTTATTGAGACTAGAACTCATAGGGAAGAAAATAGATTTATGGATGGAATCAAATATGCAGTATTTACAGACAAAAGTATTCGATTATTGTTGAAAAATCAATAAAGCATTGGGTCGAACTTTTCTTTAGTGTCAAGGTAATAGCCATGAATAGTTATCGACTCCTAGGAAAGGGTAGAAGAATGGGACCTATTATGGAACATACAATGCATTACAAACATATGATCATTACGCTTCAACCAGGTTATTTTATTCCACTTGTTGGAAAGAAAATAACTTAAATCAAAATACTTAATAACATGGTGATACATTTATACAAAACTTCTACCCCGAGCACACGTAAAGGAGCTGTAGAAAGTCAAGTGCAATCCAATCCACGAAATAATTTGATCTATGGGCAGCATCATTATGGTAAAGGTCAGAATACCAAAGGAATCATTACCACATGGCATAGAAGGGGAGTTCATAAGCGTCTATGCTACAAAATCGATTTTCGATGAAATGAAAAAGACATATGGTGGAATCGTAACTCTAGAATACAATCCTAATCAAAATACATACATTTGTCTCATACACTATGTAGATGGTGAGAAAAGATATATTTTACATGCCAGAGGGGCTATAATTGGAGATACCATTGTTTCTGGTATAGAGTTCCTATAAAAATGGGAAATGTCCTACCTTTGAGTGCGGTTTGAACTATTGATTTACGTAATTGGATCGCTAATCCAATTTGCATACCTTTGCAGGATATACCTCAACAGTAAACTGAAGAGTAACAGCAACAAGTGATTGAGTTCAGTAGTTTCTCATATAAAATTACTGACTTTAGAGATATAGTAATATGGAGAAGACAAAATTGTTTCAAGGACCGACAGAACTATAAGCGCCTTTTGTTTCAAAGGAAGGAGGACGAGTTATTCACATTTCATTTGATGGTCAAAAGTGAATTAAAAGCTAAGCAGTGGCAATTATAATGATTCCCGGGGGGAAAATAGAGTCATTCGGTCTAAATGCTACATGAAGAACATAGGCTAGATGAAGGAACGGGAAGACCTAGGATGTAGAAGATCATAGCATGAATGATTCAATAGATTTTGATTCCTATATAAGAATTATATAATATATATAAGATCCATCTGTATAGGTATCATCATCTACATCCAGAAAGCCGTATGCTTTGGAAGAAGCTTGTACAGTTTAGGAAAGGGTTTTGATTGATAAAAAAGAAGAATCTACTTCAATCGATATGCCTTTAGGCATGGCCATATATAAATAGAAGTCACACCTGGAAAGGGTGGACAATTAGCTAGAGTAGCAGGTGCTATAGCGAAACTGATTGCAAAAGTGGGAAAACCGGCCATATTAAAATTACCTTCTGGGGAGGTCCATTTGATACCCAAAAACTCCTCAGCAACAGTCGGACAAATGGGGAATGTTGGGATGAACCAGAAAATTTTGGTTAGAGCCGGATCAAAATGTTGGCTAGGTAAGTGTCCTGTAGTAAAAGGAGTAGTTATGAACCCTGTATACCATCCCCATGGAGTGGTGAAAGGAATTGGTAGAAGAAAACCCACAACCTCTTGGGTTATCCTGTACTTGGAAGAAGAAATAGAAAAAGGAATAAATATAGTGATAATTTGATTCTTCATCACCATAGTAAATAGAATTTGTTTGTTCGTCTTTGCAAAAAAAATAAATAGGAGTAATTAAATGTGACAAGTTCACTAAAAAAAATCCTTTTGTAGTGAATCATTTATTAAGAAAATACACTTAACACAAAATCAGAAAAAGAAATAATAGTCACTTGGTCCTGTTTAGTTGATACTTCAATTTAAATTTTAAAAAGTTTCTTTATTTAGTTAATATTTATAGTATATTTAGTTAATATATATAGTATGTATAGTTAACTATTTTAATATTTTTATTATTTATTTGTTTTTAACTTAAATATATATATATATATATATGGGTGAACGACGGGAATTGAACCCGCACATGGTGGATTCACAATCCACTGCCTTGATCCACTTGGCTACATCTGCCCCTATTACAAATTACAAACAAATAGGTCAATTTGCACCCTTTATCAGTTTTTTTTTTTTTTCATTCTTCAAACTAAAAGAAGAAAAAATGGAATTGAAACCTTTAAATTTAAATGTAAAATAAAAAAATTGAAAATAGGATATTGAAAACAAAAATTTCTACATAACGAAAGTATAGGTATGTTGAAGTAAAGATGAAGAGAGAAAGCATCCTCTGTCCACCAATCTGATCTGCGTAGAGAATAGGCTTTGATGCCAGAGGAGAGATAATTGCTTTTTTGAAGAAGCATAAAAATAAGCTTTTGCTTTGCACAAAACTAAATAGGGAGCCACCAAATACACCAGCCACACTTAACATGTGAAATGGGTGCATAAGGATGTTGTGCTCAGCTTGGAATACAATCATGAAGTTGAAAGTACCAGAGATTCTAAGAGGCATACCATCAGAAAGCTTCCTTGACCAATTGGATAGATCAAGAAAATAGTAGTAGTAGTTGCAACAGGAGCTGAATATGTAATAGCAATCCAATGGCATACACTCGGATGGAAACTAAGTTCCCACTCACGACCCATATAACAAGCTACACCAAGTAAAAGGTGTAGAATAATTAGCTCATAAGGACCACCATTGTATAACCATTCATCAGTGGAAGCCGCTTCCTATATCGAGTAAAAATGCAAACCTATCACTACAGAAGTAGGAGTAATGGCACCAGAAATAATATTGTTTCCATAAAGTAGAGATCCAGAAATAGGTTCACGAATACTATCAATATCTACCGGAAGGGCAGCAGTGAAAGCGATAATAAATACAAAAGTTGTGGTCAATAAGGTAGGGATCATCAAAACACCAAACCATCCAATGTAAAGACGATTTTCAGTGCTGGTTATGCAGTTACAGAAGTGACTCCATAAGCTTTCACTTTCGCGTCTCTCTAAAATTGCAATCATGTTAAAATCTTGGTTTATTAAATTATTAATCATCATGGACTCCTAGGCACTTTAATTTTCTATAAATAGATAATCGAGGGCTTGTTATTCAACAATGTAACATGACTTATATACCCATGTCAACCAATATACAACATCCATTGATATATTGAGGTTTTCATCTATCCAGATTCATCCTTCTTTCTTTCTTTTTCTTTTTTTTTTTTTTGAATAAACTGACTAAATAAATTGAATAAAAATAAAATAAAAATAAATAAGTTACAAAATTTGGATTAAAATTTGGATTTAATTTAAATACATATGATTTCGATAGAATAATTAGAATGGGTTACCCGGGACTCGAATCCAAAACTAGACGGATGAAGTAGATAATTTACTTCGTAGAATTAGAAAATAAAAAAATAGGTTAAAATCTCTCCCCAAATCGTGCTTACATTTTTCATTGCACACGTCTTTCCCTATGTATACATTTAAAATCGAGCTCCTTCCCTAAACAAGCATCTAAGAAAGTTGAATATTCAGTTGATCAACCTTCGCTTTTACTGCATGAACCATTCATAATAGATGACTAAATAATTTTTTTGTTATCTCTTCAGCATTTAAGGATAATTTCCATTTCCATGGGTGAACATCCAATCATTCATGATTAACTAGATCATTGATGCAAACAATATCCAAATACCAAATTCACCTTTTATATAACCTTAGAAAAGTCGAATAAGTTCTTGGAAAAATCAAAAGATACTTTTGTGTTTACGAGCCCAAGTTTTAATACAAGAAAGTCAAAGTATATATTTTATTCAATATAAACTCTTTTTTTTTTTTAAGGATCTGCTGAAATAATGAGAAAGATATCTGCATATACGGGCAAATCGACCGATAATCTCGAAATCTGACGAATCAGCTTAGGTCAACTTACTAACAGGATGTCCTAATGCATTACAAAATTTTGTTTTAGCAAATGATCCAATCATTTGGGCTAATTGGAACTAATGTATCAAGCTTCTTTATAGCATTGTCCATTATAAATGAATTTTCTAGCATTTGACTCCGTACCACTGAAAGATTTAGTCGCACACTTAAAAGATAGCCTAAAAAGTTGAAAGAATGGTTGGCTAATTGGTTTATATAGATCCTTCCTGGTTAAGCCCACACATGAAAATGACATTTCCATAAAAGGACAAGAAAATATTTCCATTTATTCATTAGAAGAGGTGTATCTTTTGAAACTAAAATCGATTTTCCTTAATATCTAACATAATGCATGAAAGGCTCTGTGAAGAACCATAAGACCATCAGAAAATCAATAGAAAAGACTTCTTGTATAGGATGTTTTATTTTTCCATATAAGTAAAGTCGCTCAAAGAATACGCCAGAAGATGTTAATCGTAAATGAGAAGATCGGTTACGGAGAAAAGTAAGATGGATTCACATTCATAAACATGAGAATTGTATAGGAACAAGAAAAATCTTGAATTACTTTTCAAAAAAAAAGAAGAAATAGATATTTTTGGAGTAATAAAACTATTCCAATTATAATAGTCGTGAAGAAGAAGCCATAATAAATGCAAAGAAAGGGCATTTTTCACCCAATAGCGTTGAATCAAGATTTCCAGATGAATGGGGTAGGGTATTCCTACATCTGATACATAATTTAAATGTTCGAATTTGTCCTCTAAAAAAGAAAATATTGAATGAATTGATCGTAAAGTAGAATATTTTATGATTTTTGGCCTTGAAGATACTAATCGTAGGAATTGTAAGGAAAATCGAATTTTCACAATGATTGCAAATCCCTCGGATATCATTTGACAATATAAATTCTTGTTGTACCCAAAACATTTATTTTGGTCAGAATCATTAGCGGAAATAATCAAATGATTATGGTGATACATTCAAGTAATTAAACGTTTTACAATTAGTAAACTAGATTTATTGTCATAACCTACATTTTCCAGCAAACTCGATCCATTTAAACCATGATCGTGAGCAAATGCATAAATATACTCCTGAAAGATAAGTGGGTATAGGAGATCGTGTTGCTGAGATCTATCTAGTTTGAAATATACTTGAAATTCTTCCATTTGAAATTTGATTTGAACTGGAGATAAGGGCTTTATTGGGTTATCAAATGATACATAGTACGATACAGTCAAAACAAGGTATTATAGTATGAAAAAAATAGATACCTCGGAAAAAAGGTAAGACCATTGGCAGACTCTCTATCCTCTCCTTTTTCATCTAAGTGTTTTATGTTTAGTCTAAGATAACAAGATGGTTAGAAATACTTTATTTTTGCAATCCAATTGCTGTTTAGATTTTGTAAAAAAAAAAAAAAAAACTTTTTATCGATATACTGTCTTCTTCTACACATTTATCTCCACCCCATAATGGAGAATACCTAATAGGTAGAACTCATAAAAAATGGATAATCCCTCATGGAAAAGCCTTTCCTGCGTCAAGCACTAATATATTTTTAACATCTAATTAGTTCGGGTAATAATTTGGATAATCATTCAAAAATGAAGACCAAAAGCTCGTTACTCTTTGTTTCCCTATAATTAGGGCCACAGTTGGGCTCTGTCCATTTATTCACTCAACTTGACTTGAAATTGATTTTCCAATTTCTTTTTTTTTCGCCACACCAAGAATTCAAACAATTTAAACAAGGTTTTGGACATATCTAGAAATAATGAAATATTCTCAGAATTCTCCATTGATACGACATGCTACCTTTTCCATTCATCCCTTTCAGGATCACTCTCGGTGTTACAAACTCTATCGGTGGTATGGATGAATCTGTTGCTTCATATAAATGTGTAAAAGATGCTAGCCGCACTTAAAAGCCGAGTACTCTACCGTTGAGTTAGCAACCTGAATAAAAGAACTAGAATGTGTAAATACAATCAGAATCCCAATAAAATAAATAAAAAGGTTGAATTGCACGGCGTAATCACAACATTGAATTTGAAATGGCAAAACAAATTGTATCATACAAAAAAAAAAAACATCTTGTATTACAGAAAATCCAATGAACCCATTCCTTGAATGAAATCAAATCTATGGCATGCAAAAAAATAGATCCATTTATCAATGATTGAATTATATTTATTCGATACACTATTGTCAATATGAGTATTTGAGAAAAGAATACAATGGAGAATTAGAAAAAAATAAAATATTGTAAATTTAAATTAAAAAAATAAGGACTTGTGTTGGATTGGCACTACATAGCTAATTGACATATAGACAAATAAGGGATGTAGATGTAAGAAAAAAAGTAATAAAGAAAAACAAGAAGAAGAAGTAGAAAAAGGCTCGAATTTAGTCAATCAATCAATATAAGCAAAAGAAAAAAGCTTAATCCCCCTTTTTATTTGTTCATAGAAATCCAACTAACCCCCATTACCATTATTACACAAAATTGAAAGTAGGAATAACAAATTAAAAGAGAATAGCAGAGAAAAGACTATACAAAGCTCTCTACAAGTGATCTACACCTTCTTTATTTATATATTTCTTATATATTTCATTTTGATATATTTCATTAATTTTTCATTAATTTACTGTCGTTTGGTGATTAAGGGTAAGTTCCGTAAAAACACTCGCTTTCTTTGAAATATCATGAACAATTCCTATAGGGTGAGTGCCTTTTTCAAGGAAATATAGAATAGCAGGAAAATTTAAATCGGTTTGATTCTTTATCAGGTCATAGAAACCCACTTTCCGAAGATCTCTTCCTTCTCTTCTTGATCGAACATCAATTGCAATGATTCGATAAATGGCTCATTGGGATAGATGAACAATACCCCCCCAGAAACGTATAAGAAGTTTTCTCCTCGTACGGCTCAAGAAAATTGAAAATTATATCTATGTATAGAATGATAAGGTCAAATATATCCATAAAATCATCAAATCAACTAGACTATGATCTAAATACTTATTCTTTCCCCCACCAAAAAAATTATTCATATTTAAAATGGCACCCTCACAACTCAAGTTGGATAACTCTCAAATAACTCAAGGAAATCTTTTAAGCATTTCATTTATTGAGTGGTCTCTAACCCCCTTTTTGTCTGTCTCTTTTAGAATCTTGTTTGATTTTGCACTCTGATCTAGTTGTTGAGACAATCAAAAATGGTATTTCCTTGTTCCAGAATCCTTTGTCTTTGCCTTGAATCAGTGGGTTTAGACATTACTTTGGTGATTTTGAATTGCTTCAAAATGACAGCAACATACCCTTTTTTTATGATTTCTTTCTATCAAAGAATCGTATGACTGAGTGATTCCTATGTAATACACTTTTGATTTGATCCAAAAAGTTTTACCAATTCCAAAAAATTTCACTTTTAAATTTGAAACTTGCTTGAATTGGATTCTTTCAATTTATATATGGAAAATATATTTACAAATATATTTGTGAAGTTGTCCCAATTTATTGATTAATACTAACCCTAGATTCTTGCCTCCGAGAAATGAATCAATACTTTTTATTCGAGCTCCATCATGTACAATTTACATCACCCCCCCCCCCCCCAAACAAAAAAAAAGAGAGTTCTATTGCAACAGAAGAAACGATGTCGATTCCAGAGCACTTTCATTCCTCTATAATTCCTGTATAATAAAAAATGGTGGATTTAAGAATCCACAATAGATCGTGTCCTTCAAGTCGCACATTAGTTTCTACCACATCATTTTGAACGAAGTTCTACCATAACATTCCTTTAATGTGGAACCAGTATGCAATTGATTCAATTATAGAATCATGAATAGTCATTGGCTAGGTAGGTACATAGTAATCTATACTTTTTCTTTCTATATGAAATATGAATGGCTAGGTTCTAATGAAGTCTCAGAACAAATTCAATTTAATCCCCAACACCCAATACGTATATTTATTTTAACATATATTTTATTTCATTATTTATTTATTTAATATAATCAAACATAAATAAAATATAAATACCATGAATAAAATAAAAAATTTCTTTTTGAATCTGCAGCTTCAAGTAACTTGATATTGATAGGATAAATTGACCAATTTCACACTTCTTCGAGTACTATGAACTCATAAAAAATCATCAAAAAGAATTAAGTGATTGAAAAATTTCCTAACTCGAGATCATTATTTGAATAACATTTTAAAGTAAGGACCACATTTTAGCATCCTAAGAGAAATCCATATTTATATTAAAACATCAATGATTAAAAAACTAGATAGCTAAAAAATACAATTTATTTTTTTAGTGAACTAGTGGATAAAGACTGGTGTAAGGTAAGGTTGGTGTTTTTTCATACTGATTTCTAAAATTGGAATCAAAATAAGAATAATATGGGACCCCTATATAGATAGACTAAAAAATTGTTACTGAAAGGAATTATAGATATTTTATGTTAAATATTTAACATTAAGGGATCAGAAATGGATCCAATTATATATGTGTGTTATTTGAAGACGATTCAATTTGTGAAAAGGATATGATTCAAAGAAGAATTATTAAGAATACTAACAAAATTTTTCCAATCGAATATTATACTCTTAAACAGAAAGGTGATTTATCTTAAAAGGCAATCTTTTTTCTGATATATAACATTATATATATTATAATGCTATAATGGGTTGGGCATGCTTTGGGACAGAAGGATTCGAACCTCCGAATAACAGGACCAAAAACCGTTGCCTTACCACTTGGACACAGCCCATTTCTATTCAATACTAATAAACACTAATATTGGTATTGATTATTTGTCAACTCCAGTATAAATATCTATAAAATATATAGATTGTTAGTAGAATTTTAATATGTGTCGATATAGAATTAAATTGAATTTATTGATCATTATGTATAATTCAATTAAGATATTATATAAAAGTATGATTTATTCTATTCTCTTTTGATTTGAGAATTGAAGGATTTTTGATTGGGGGAGTTCAAATCAAAGAATGTTTTTGGGGTCTAACTTAACATATTAATAACTTAATCAAAATAATACAATTATCTTCAATAACAAAAATAACAAAATATTTGTTATGCTTAATATGTTTAGTTTGATTTGGATCCGTCTTAATTCTGCCTTTTATTCAAATGGTTTTTTAATCGACAAATTACTAGAGGCCTATGCGATTTTTTCTCTTAACTTTTGTTTCAATGAGATCTTTAATAACGTCCTAGCCAAATTCATGATTGATTTGCAAAAAAAAAAAAAATTCTAACATAACGCTTGATAAGATTAGATAGGTTTTAGAGTATGAACTCTCGATTCCAATATTGAAATTTTTGTACAACCGTGAGAAAATTTGGATCAACCCATTTCCTTATTATGACCTTTTTTCCATTGAAAGGCCTTATTGGAGTACTCACAATGTCAAACTGTGGGTATGAAAGAAAATTTTTGGTAATGAAAAACTCCACTTATCCACTTATATTATAAATATTACAAATGTATTTTTTGAAAATTTTTTGGTGTGAAAATACAAAATAAAAAGAGTAGGGTATACGGTCTAAAATAAAATAGCGAATCTATTCTCTTTTTTCCTAAAAAATAATTTTGGAGACTATGTAATGCTTACTCTCAAACTATTTGTTTACACGGTAGTAATATTCTTTATTTCGCTCTTTATCTCCAGATTCCTATCTAACGACCCAGGGCGTAATCCTGATGTGAAGAATAAAAAAAAACAGAAATAAGGTTTCTCTTCCTTGATTTGAAAATGTTCTTAGCTTAGTAGGATTTTGTCCATTTCACATTGAACTCGCAAGGAATTTGAACAAAAAGAACAAGATATCGATAAAAATGGAAAGAGAGGGATTCGAACCCTTGGTACGAATCGTACAATGGATTAACAATCCGACGCTTTCGTCCACTCAGCCATCTCTCCCCCAATTGAAAGGAGGTAATTACTATATTACATCACAAAAATAAGGCTTGAAAAGATCCTTTCTTTCTTTTTCTTTTTTTAGTGTTTTTTATATTTTTTATCAATTTATTAATTTATTATTTATTATTTTATTATATATAATATATATATATATATAATAGTTTATATAATAGATACGGAATGATAATGATATAGAAACAAATTCCAGTTAGAACATTTAGATAAAATAAAAGCATCTATATTATATAATTAGATTATATAAAATGTATATAAAATGTATACATATATGTTATATATAATTCTATAATCATATAACATATATGTATAAAGATATAACATATATGTATAAAGAAAAGACTTGAAAGAGATATCAACAATCCAATCTGCACAATCTACAATAGTCCAATATATAAATCCAATATAAATCAAATCTAAAAATGGAATCTATATTTGTTAATATGTTTAACATAGATTTTTTAGATTTTTCGAATAGATTTATATAATTAATATATGTTTAATAGATATATTCTGTATTTTATATAATATATAAATAGAAAAAAGAAAAAATAGAAATAATGAGAAAAAAATAATTTTTATTATTAATAATAAATAACAAAACCTCTTTGAGTTCGTCTGGAAAGGTCCTTTATTTCCACGACTTGGCTACTTAGCCGGACTGGGCTTCTTTGTTTTATTCAATCGTAATAAGATAAAATGATATATTTAATTTGAAACCAAAACAAAAAGGCTTGTTATTGAAACAACAAAAGTCATAAGAAGGCCTGTTTTGATATAGAATCAAAGCGAGATTTCTTATCTTCTTTATTTTCCTTTCTTTTTTCTTTTTTTTTTTTTCTTGTTTACTGATATTTTACTGAAATAAAAAATAAATAAAAATATGTATATATTAAAAATTGGAACTATGGATTTGTGCACAATGCAGTTTTTTCTGATCCTATCTTTTGATTACACCCGAGTTTCTTGTTCAACAAAAAGTCCATTTATATACAATAACTGGATTGGAACGAGTATAGTTTAGTGGTAAAAGTGCGATTCCTTCTATTAACCCCTGAATAATTAAGGGATCTCTCGGTTTGATTAATATTCCATTCCAAGAAAAACTTTATTTCTTAAAAGGATTAAATCCTTTACCATTCAATGAAACATTCGAGGAAGACTGTACATTCTCGAGATTTGTATCCAAGAGTCAATTAGAAATTGAAAAATTGGATTATGAAATTACGAAACATAATTTTATTTTTTTAATTGGATCAATCAATATTTCCAATTAAATGAGTATGAGTAAAGGATCCATGGATAAAGATAGAATGTATATTTCTAATCATAACTAAATCTTCAATTTTTCTTTTTTCTATAGGGAAAATGGAAACAAAATAGCTAATTAAACAATGACTTTGGTTTACTAGAGACATCAAAAAATTGTTTTAGCTTGATGGAAACAAAATCCTTTTCCTAAGGATTCTTTCAAATAGAAATAGAGAATGAAGTAACTAGAAAGATTGTTATAATCCCCTATTTTCTACAAGGATCGTCCAGAAAACAGGCCATTTTGAATGCATTCAGACCAAAAAGATGACATAGATGTTATGGGTCAATTTTTTTTAATTTCATTCATATCTGGAAATTTATTTATCTTCCATAACAGAGCGAATGAAATGAAAGTTTCACGTTCGGTTTTGAATTAGAGACGTTAACAATGATGAATCAACGTCGACTATAACCCCTAGCCTTCCAAGCTAACGATGCGGGTTCGATTCCTGCTACCCACTTGTGCTTACTTTCTCTTATCTATATTCAATATTTTTCAATATTCTTTTTTACAGTCAAAACTTAGAAATCTATATATCAAATATATATTTATATATTTGATATTTATTAAAGTATCAAATTTCTAATAAATATGTTTTATAGAAATATAAACAATATGAATATAATTAAAAAATGAATATAATTAATGTAATGCATAGTTGAATACGCAATTCCTAGAATTCTTTCACATATTCGTTTCGTCCGAATAATAAATGTGAAAAGAAAATAAATATAAAAAAAATTGGCTGCTTGCCAATTGATTATGAGTAGCTTTATCGAGATCAGAAGTGAATTGTGCAAAGGCTTCTAATTCTGTAAATTGCGCCAATTCCAATTTTGATTTGCGAGCTACTTGTTTCATGGCTTTAATTTGGGCTGCAGACCGTATTCTAGATACAGAAATACCCACATTAATAGCAGGTCTAATTCCGGCATTGAATAGATCAGTAGATATGAATATTTGTCCATCTGTAATGGAAATTACATTTGTAGGAATATAAGCTGAAACATCTCCCGATTAAGTCTCAACTATTGGTAAAGCTGTCACACTTCCTTCACCCCTATGAGAACTTGATTTAGCAGCTCTTTCCAAAAGGCATGAATGAAAATAAAAAACATCTCCTAAATAAGCTTCTCAGCCCCGGCGATCTGTGTAATAAAAGAAACATTTGGTGATAAGCATGTGCTTGTTTTGAGAGATCGTCATAAATAATTGAAGTGTGTTGTTCATGGTATATAAAATATTCAGCCAAAGCAGCTCCTGTATGAGGAGCGAGGTATTGTAATATAGCCGGAGAATCAGCCATTTCAATTACCATAATAGTGTAATCCATTGTTCCCCTTTCCTGTAAAACAATCACCACCTGAGCCACATAGGATGCTATTTGACCAATAGCAACATAAACACATATTGCATTTTGCCCTTGTTGAATGAGAATCGTATCTGTGGGTATTGCTATTTTACCGGTTTGCCTGTCCTCAATAATTAATTCTCGCTGACCACGTCCTATAGGAATCATCGAATCAATAGCAATAAGTCCTGTTTGAAGGGGCTCATATCCGAATGTCTCGAAATAATACCCAAGGTGGGAAATTCAATTAACCGCATTCAGAAGCTGAAATTTCACCTCGACCATCAATAGGTTTAGCCAGAGCATTTATAACATAACCCAAAGAAGTCACTTAACGGGATCTGAGCAATTATTCATGTTGCTTATATAGAACTTCCCTCTTGTATCATCGAACCGTCACCCATGAATACAACACCAACATTATTTGATTCCAAATTCAGAAAAATGCCTATCATACCTTCTTCAAATTCTAATAATTCCCCCATCATTAATTCATCAAAACCATAAATACGAGCAATGCCATCGCCTACTTATAGTACAATATCAATATTCAAAATCTTTACTTCTCTATTATATTGCTCAATACGTTCATGAATAATGTTACTAATTTCATCTGCTTGAATAGTTATCATGAGTATTTCTTAATTCTTTATTTTTGCTTGAAAGAAAAATCAGAATTAGAAAGACTAACCCTTTATTTCTTTCATTGTTCCAAACATGCCAATATTACTATTGATGGTACGTAAATGTAACTCGGTGTTCAAACAACTATTCAAAGTTGCTAGAGCTTTGTGTAAGGCTCGTTGGAAAACCCATTGTTGAACTTGATTAATAGCTTTTTGTTGTTCAAAATGAATGATGTGATTCCGCCGGAGCCCGCTCCATCGATAACCCGCTGGTGTACTGACCCGACACGGATGAAGACTAGGCCAATCACAAGAGCTCAAATTAAGAGATTTACGGAAAACCTGGGAGTATTTATACAGGGGGTAATCAATCTCAATAGAGCTTGTCCATACTTGAAGATACAAGGCCTATTCTAAGCATCCAAGTGGTGGAAGCGGATACGGACCCTGGTGAAGGTTTTGGTACATTTTTGGAGTCCGGGAAGCATGAAATGGTTCCAATGATTTATGGGTTCAATACATATGCCTAAGAGGTCATGGAATCAAGTTAAAGGAGCCTCAAATGCAATAAAAAAGGGCTTGTATGGACATCATCAACAATTTGGCCGAATTTGCTGTATTGCTTGCTGGCTTTACTGTATTTTACTGTATTAGCCTTTTCTTATTTTTCCAAGCATGGGCAACGTGTGGGACTTCATATCAGTTTATTTGGCATCCTAAAAAACATCTAGAAGCTGATTTGAAGCTCAAAGAGGCCAAAGATTGATCAAAGTCAACTTGATCAAAAGGCTAGCATTTTTAGTTTCCTAATTTGTTTTTACTTTTTGTTTTAGGAAACTACCATTACTTTTTGCCTTTTATTTATTTATTTTCTGGAAAAATAACTTTAGGAAGGTTTTTATTTTATTCTTTCCATCGTAAATTAATTAATTCCTAATTTAATATAAAGGAATTAATTAATCAAACTTAGATTAGGAAAGGAAGTATAGTTTCGGCCAACTAGGTTTCTTTATGTGTGTGGCCGGTTTTTCCTTTGTTTTTAGGGTTTTATTTCGTGGCTTTGTAGCCTATTTAAAGGCTTATTTTTCAATAATAATACAACTTTGATTTGATTAAGAAAATATTTGTGAGATTAATTATCTCTTTGTTCTTTGAGAACACCTAAAACACCATTAGAGAATTGGTTGTTTTAGCTTGACTGATAATCAATAGGTTTTCCATCCCCTATTGTGGCGTCTACATTATACCAAGGTTTCTAACCACAGGTTGGTTAGGGGTTGAGGTCCAATCCACTAGAACTTGAACTTAATTAAGATCCGGGCTAATATAATACGGGTTTAGGAGCAGATCGTCCTAGGTTCGTATCATTTGGTATCAGAGCTAAATTTTGTTCAGGTTTGATCTATCTTTATTTGCTTTATTTGTTTTTGTGTTATTCTGCAATTTTAGCATTAGGTTAAGGTTGCATCCATCCCATACACGTTCTGCATCTTTAAAAAAAAAAAAAAAATTCATTCCTAGTTGAATTAGGTTTCCTAGTTTTATCATATTTTTGTTTCCTAATTTGTTGGTTGTCTTTTGTCATTGTTCTTGATAATTTTGGTTTTTTGTTGATTTTCCTTTGCTGTTTTAGTCTTAAATATTTGCATTCATATATTCCAAAAAAAAAAAAAAAAAAAAGAAGAAGTTTGCGGCAACATTTAAAAAAAAAAAAAAAAAACTGCACATTTTGTTTATTTGGAGGTCACGGGTTTGGTGTTTGTTTTGGAGTTGGAATTGCAATTTTGGTAATTATTCTTGCTACTGCAGTTGTTTGTGTTCTGTGAGTGAAAACAAAAAAACAAAAAAAAAAAAAAAAAAAAACAAGAGGTAAGGTAAAGCCGAATTAAAAATATATATATATATTTCAGTTTGTTGGGGTTTGATTTGTTTGCTCGAAATTTGTTGGAGCTGCTGGTTTTTGATTATTTATTCAATGTTTGAGTTGCTGGGAAATTATTTTTGCTGCTGGATATTTGGATTTTGGGTGTTTAAATTTTTTGGATTAAAATTAGTTAAAGGAATTGATACAAAACTTGAATTACAAGAACAACAACCAACACTTTTCTATATTTTTGGTCTCTTTGATTCTTGTTCGCATTTGAATTTCTTTTTCAGGAATTTTATTCTTGAACTCATAATCTACTACCATCTGGTGCAGTTTTCAAAAATTCCAACGTTTTCCCATTATTTTGTGTTTTCTTGTCTAGAAAGCTGAAAAATTAGGATTTGTTGGATTCTTTCGGTATTGCCTACTTTGATGCGAATCCACCCAAAAATGTTCGACCAACAACTCGCTGGGGTACTGACCCAATACAAATGAAGGTGGGACCGATCACTAGGGCCCAAGCCAAGAAGTTCAAGGACAATCTTGCTGTATTCATACAAGGAATAAGTCATAGTCAAGAGGGGTTGGCCATATCTAAAGAACCAAGGCCTGTTTTACTCATACAAGCAATAGAAGCCGATATGGACCCGGGTGACGGTTTTGGTACATTTTTGGAGTCCGGGAAGCATGAAATGGTTCCAATGATTTATGGGTTCAATACATATGCCTAAGAGGTCATGGAATCAAGTTAAAGCAGCCTCAAATGCAATCAAAAAGGGCTTGTATGGACAGCATCAACAATTTGGCCGAATTTGCTGTATTGCTTGTTGGCTTTACTGTATTTTACTGTATTAGCCTTTTCTTATTTTTCCAAGCATGGGCAACATTTGGGACTTCATATTCAGCTTATTTGGCATACTACAAAGCATCTAGAAGCTGATTTGGAGCTCAAAGAGGTCAAAGATTGGTCAAAGTCAAATTAGTTAAAAAAGCTAGTATTATAGTTTCCTAATTTTATTCTACTTTTTGTTTTAGGAAACTACCATCACTTTTTAGTTTTTATTTATTTATTTTCTGGAAAAATAAGTTTAGAAAAGTTATTATTTTATTATTTTCATTGTAAATTAATTAATCCCTAATTCAGAATAAAGGAATTAATTAATCAAATTTAGTTTAGGAAACTTAGTTTAGGACATATTAGAATTCGGTCAAGTTTCCTAATTCCTATAGGAGTCCGGTTTTGAATTATTTTTTTAGGGTTTATTTTGTTTCTTTCAAGCCTATTTAAAGGCTTATTTTTTAATAATAATACAACTTTGATTTGATAAAGAAAATACTTGTGAGATTAATTATCTCTTTGTTATTTGAGAACACCTAAAACACCATTAGAGAATTGGTTGTTTTAACTTGACTTATCAATAGGTTTTCCATCCCCTATTGTGGTGTCTGCATTATACCAAGGTTTCTAACCATAGGTTGGTTAGGGGTTGAGGTCCATTCCATTAGAACTTGAACTTAATTGAGATCCGGGCTAATATAATACGGATTTAGGAGCAGGTCGTCCTAGGTTCGTATCATACTTTTTTGCTGCTGTTTTGTTGATAAGTTTAATCAAAACATACTAGTAATCTAATTGCTGTTTTTTGGGTGTTTTAATTAGAACTTTGAGATAATTCATTGAGTGGAAAAAGGCAAGAGTGTGTGAACTTAAAAGAAGGTAAAAGCCGAAACTAGTGAGCAAACACGAGTGTCGAGACCTTGTTTGAGTGAAACATGTGAGGGAGTGAATATTGTGAGGATTCATTTTATTTTTGCAGTATTTTACTAACATGGCAGATTCTAGAATAAGAAGAGGAGATCCACCTTTGAGGATCAATGAGGAAGAGTCCATAGCATTCCATGGCGATGCCCGAGCGACCAGGAGTGGAGACCAAGTGGACATGAAAGCTGTTTTGGAATCAATACAGCGGGTTAGTGCTCAAGTTGAGCATCTGAATCAAAGAGTGGGAAGACTAGAAGCCTCACAAGGAATGCCGAACACAAGAAATAGGCAAGAATTCCATGGAGGACGAGGCCGAGGACGAGGAGGTCGCGAGAGACCGAGAGAGGAATTTGATGAGGAGCCATTCGGTGGAGACTTTGAGGAAGGTATGGATGAAACTATTGCTGTCCAAGAGAGAGCTGGCCGTGGAAGGTATAGGAGGGAAGAAACAGATGACAATCTTAGCAATATCATGATCAACATCCCACCATTCATGGGAAAAAGTGACCCCGAAGCATATTTGGAGTGGGAAGAAAAGATGGAGATGATATTTGACCGCCATAATTATTCAGAGGCTAAGAAGTTGAAACTGGCAGCAATGGAGTTTGGCCACTATGCACTCCAATGGTGGACCAATGAGCAAAACACCCGAAGGAGAGTGGTGATGACTTGATTACTACATGGCGACAAATGAAAGGAGCCATGCGGAAGCGATTCGTACCATCACACTATCATAGGTTGCTGCATCAAAGACTTCAATATTTATGTCAAGGACATGGATCTGTGGAGGATTATTACAAGGAGATGGAGATGCTTATGAAGAGATTGAACTTGAATGAAGATAGGGAAGCAACCATGGCAAGGTTTCTTGGTGGTTTGAATCATGAAATAGCCAATCGACTAGAATTGCAACAATATGTGGAATTGGAGGAGATGTTGCATGTGGCTATTAAATTAGAGCATCAATTCAAGAGGAGGGGTGTAAGATCATGGTTTGGAGGTGTTTCCAATAGTATAAGGTCCAATTCAAGTGGATGGAGGAACAATCCCATCTATGAAAGCAAGCTAAAGCCAAAAGTCAAAGAAGAAAGTTCAAACTGGCCAAGGAAGGAGACGAGAACCAAATCTGTCCAAGCACCAAAGAATGAGGTAAAATTAGATCCTAAACCTTCTAGAACTCATGATGTTGTGTGTTTTAAGTGCCAGGGAGGAGGATACATTGATAGCCAATGCCCGAATAGAAGAATCATGGTGTTAAAGGGCAATGACGAGCTAGAATCGGAAAGTGAAGAAAGTGAGGATGAAACCAAGCAAGAGGAGGACTTGGAGGATGAACCTGAAACCTTGCAAGCATCCAATGCTGAATTAAACTTACTTTCTAGGAGAGTACTTGCTGCATACAAAGATGAGGATGAAATTTAAAGAGAGAACATCTTCCACACCCGATGTGAAATTTGAGGTAAGATTTGTAGTATGATTATTGATAATAGAAGTTGTACTAATGTAATAAGTAACCTTGTAGTTGATAAATTGGGCTTAAAAACAATAAAACATCCTGAACCATATAGATTACAATGGCTTAATGATAGTGGTGAGATGAAAGTAAACAAACAAGCCAAAGTAAAATTTAGTATAGGTAGATATGTGATATTGTACCCATGATTGCTGGACATATACTATTAGGTAGACCATGGCAAATTGATAAAGATGCTACTAATTTTGGTCGAGAAAATAGCATTGTTTTTAGGTTTAAAGGGAAGAAGGTCAAGCTGGAACCATTATCTCAAAGAGGCTTACAAAGACCAATTACAAATGTAACAAAGGAGAGAAGCCGAAAAGCTCAAAGAAAAAGCAAGTATGGCACCAACGGCTTCACCATCCTTTCAAGAAGGCAAGAATGAGGTTGCTGATCAAGGTAAGGTTTCTAAGACTCATATTGAGTGGAAAGATCAAGGAAAAACTGAAAGAGAAGGGAAAGAAAGTGGCAAACCCGAGGGCTTGGAGAAGGAAGGGAAATTTCAAGGTTTACGCCAATTCGAGAGAGAAAAAGAAAAAGAAAGAAAAGAAAGGTCAAGTAGCAACTTTTATTTGGGTTTAGGGGATATTAATAAGGTTATTGAGTGTAAGAAACCTTTTCTGGTCATGATTTATAAAGAAAATTATTTTAATGATCAAACTAACTTTGAAGAACTTGAATTGCCAAGTTCAATGATTTCTCTTTTGAAGGAATTTGGAGATGTCTTCCCAAATGAAATTCCAAGTGGACTACCATCCAATCAAGAGGGAAAAGGTGAGCTTGCTGTCCAAGGTAAGTCTTCTAATACTCAGGTTGTGTGGAAAAATTTTAATAAAACCAAGAGTGAGAAATTTGGTGCAAACGCCGAGAGTGAGGAAGGTGAGATGGCCGTGAGTGAGAAAGGAAAAGGAAGACAAGAAAGGAAAAATATAAATTTTTATCTTAGCTTTGGTGATGTTAATAAAGTAATTATGAATGAGAAATCATTGCTGACCATGAATTTTCATGATACTTATTTAAAGATGTCTTTATTGCATAGAACTTTATCTGCATTGTTGAGAGCTTTACATAGTGGCAATTTGAAAATTTGGAAAATATTGTTTGCTAACTTTAAAAAGTGTAATTTTTACCATAATGAGCATGTATTTCTAGATTTTGTTGTAATAGTATTTGACCTAGGAGAATTGGTTTGGTTGCACTTACGAAAGGAAAGGTTTCCTAATCAAAGAAAGTCAAAGCTCATGCCGCCTATGGATGGACCTTTTCAAGTTTTGGAGCCGAATAACAAGAATGCCTATAAGCTTGATTTACCAAGTGAGTATAACATGAGTGCTGCATTTAATGTTACTGATTTCACTCCTTTTGCTGCAGGTGATGATCTTGATTTGAGGACAAATCATTTTTAAGAGGAAGGGAATGATGTGATTCCGCCGGAGCCCGCTCCATCGATAACCCGCTGGGGTGCTGACCCGACACAGATGAAGACTAGGCCAATCACAAGAGCTCAAATTAAGAGATTTAAGGACAAACTTGGAGTATTTATACAGGGGGTAATAAATCTCAATAGAGCTTGTCCACACTTGAAGATACAAAGCCTATTCTAAGCATCCAAGTGGTGGAAGCCGATACGGACCCGGGTGACGGTTTTGGTACATTTTTGGAGTCCGGGAAGCATGAAATGGTTCCAATGCTTTATGGGTTCAATAAATATGCCTAAGAGGTCATGGAATCAAGTTAAAGCAGCCTCAAATGCAATCAAAAAGGGCTTGTACGGACAGCATCAACAATTTGGCCGAATTTGTTGTATTGCTTGCTGGCTTTACTGTATTTTACTGTATTAGCCTTTTCTTATTTTTCCAGGCATGGGCAACGTGTGGGACGTCATATTCAGCTTATTTGGCATCCTAAAAAGAATCTAGAAGCTGATTTGAAGCTCAAAGAGGTCAAAGATTGATCAAAGTCAACTTGATCAAAAGGCTAGCATTTTTAGTTTCCTAATTTGTTTTTACTTTTTGCCTTTTATTTATTTATTTTCTGGACAAATAACTTTAGGAAGGTTTTTATTTTATTCTTTCCATTGTAAATTAATTAATTCCTAATTTAATATAAAGGAATTAATTAATCAAACTTAGATTAGGAAAGGAAGTATAGTTTCGGCCAACTAGGTTTCTTTATGTGTGTGGCCGGTTTTACCTAGGGTTTTTAGGGTTTATTTTGTCTCTTTCAAATCCTATTTAAAGGCTTATTTTTCAATATGGATACAACTTTGATTTGATTGAGAAAATACTTGTGAGATTAATTATCTCTTTGTTCTTTGAGAACACCTAAAACACCATTAGAGAATTGGTTGTTTTAGCTTGACTTATCAATAGGTTTTCCATCCCCTATTGTGGCGTCTACATTATACCAAGGTCAATTCCATTAGAACTTGAACTTAATTAAGATCCGGGCTAATATAAAATAGGTTTGGGAGCAAGTCGTCCTAGGTTCGTATCATTTGGTATCAGAACTAAATTTTGTTCAGGTTTGATCTATCTTTATTTGCTTTATTTGTTTTTGTGTTATTCTGCAATTTTAGCATTAGGTTAAGGTTGCATCCATCCCATACACGTTCTGCATTTAAAAAAAAAAAAAAAAGTCATTCCTAGTTGAATTAGGTTTCCTAGTTTTATCGTATTTTTGTTTCCTAATTTGTTGGTTGTCTTTTATCATTGTTCTTGATAATTTTGGTTTTTGTTGATTTTCCTTTGCTGTTTTAGTCTTAAATATTTGCATTCACATATTCAAACAAAAAAAAAAAAAAGAAGTTTACGCCAACATTTAAAAAAAAAAAAAAAACTGCACATTTTGTTTATTTGGAGGTTACGGGTTTGGTGTTTGTTTTGGAGTTGGAATTGCAATTTTGGTAATTATTCTTGCTACTGCAGTTGTTTATGTTCTGTGAGTAAAAAAAAAAAAAATGAAGGTAAAGCCGAATAAAAAAAAAAAATATTTCGGTTTGTTGGAGTTTGATTTGTTTGCTAGAATCTTGTTGGAGCTGCTGGTTTTTTTATTATTTATTCAATATTTGAGTTGCTGGAGAATTATTTTTGCTGCAGGATATTTGGATTTTGGGTGCTTAAATTATTTGGATTAAAATTAGGTAAAGGAATTGATACAAAACTTGAATTACAAGAACAACAACCAACACTTTTCTATAATTTTGTTCTATTCGATTCTTGTTCGTATTTGAATTTCTTTTTCTAGAATTTTGTTCTTGAACTCATAATCTATCACCATCCGGTCCAGTTCTTCAAAATTCCAAAATTTTCTCATTAATTTGCTTCATTTTGTCTAGAAAAACCGAAAATAGGTATTTTCAATCCATTCGGTATTTGTTTATTTTTGCTTACTATTTTGTTGATAAGTTTAATTAAAACATACTAGTGATCTAATTGCTGTTTTATGGGTGTTTTAATTAGAACTTTGAGATAATTCATTGAGTGGAAAAAGGCAAGAGTGTGTGAGCTTAAAAGAGGGTAAAAGCCGAAACTAGTGTGCAAACACGAGTGTCGAGACCTTGTTTGAGTGAAACACGTGAGGGAGTGAATATTGTGAGGATTTATTTTATTTTTGCAGTATTTTACTAACATGGCAGATTCTAGAATAAGAAGAGGAGATCCACCCTTGAGGATCAATGAGGAAGAGTCCGTAGCATTCCATGGCGATGCCCGAGCTACCGAGAGTGAAGACCAAGTGGACATGACGGCTGTTTTGGAGTCAATACAGCGGGTTAGTGCTCAAGTTGAGCATGTGAATCAAAGAGTGGGAAGACTAGAAGCCTCACAAGGAAGGCCAAATACAAGAAATAGGCAAGAATTCCATGGAGGACGAGGCCGAGGACGAGGAGGTCGCGAGAGACCGAGAGAGGAATTTGATGAGGAGCCATTCGACGGAGACTTTGAGGAAGGTATGGATGAAACTTTTGCTGTCCAAGATAGAGCTGGCCATGGGAGATAAAGGTGAGAAGATACAGATGATGATTTGGGAAATATCAAGGTTAACATCCCACCTTTTATGGGTAAAAGTGATCCCGAAGCATATTTGGAGTGGGAAGAAAAGATGGAGATGATATTTGACCGCCATAATTATTCAGAGGCTAAGAAGGTGAAATTGGCAGCAATGGAGTTTGGCCATTATGCACTCCAATGGTGGACCAATGAGCAAAACACCCAAAGGAGAGTTGGTGATGACTTGATTACTACTGAAAGGAGCCATGCGGAAGCGATTCGTACCATCACACTATCATAGGTTGCTGCATCAAAGACTTCAATCTTTATCTCAAGGACATGGATCCGTGGAGGATTATTAAAAGGAGATGGAGATGCTTATGAAGAGATTGAACTTGAATGAAGATAAGGAAGCAACCATGGCAAGGTTTCTTGGTGGTTTGAATCGTGAAATAGCCAATCGACTAGAATTGCAACAATATGTGGAATTGGAGGAGATGTTGCAAGTGGCTATTAAATTAGAGCATCAATTCAAGAGGAGGGGTGTAAGATCATGGTTTGGAGGTGTTTCCAGCAGTGGAAGGTCAAATTCTAGTGGCTGGAGGAACAATCCCATCTATGAAAGCAAGCCAAAGCCGAAAGTCAAAGAAGAAAGTTCAAAGTGGCCAAGGAAGGAGACTAGAACCAAATCTGTCCAAGCACCAAAGAACGAGGTAAAATTAGATCCTAAACCTTCTAGAACTCATGATGTTGTGTGTTTTAAGTGTCAGGGAGGAGGACACATCGCTAGCCAATGCCCGAATAGAAGAATCATGGTGTTAAAGGGCAATGACGAGCTAGAATCGGAAAGTGAAGAAAGTGAGGATGAAGCCAAGCAAGAGGAGGAGGACTTGGAGGATGAACCTGAAACCTTGCAAGCATCCAATGCTGAATTAAACTTGCTTTCTAGGAGAGTACTTACTGCATACAAAGATGAGGATGAAATTCAAAGAGAGAACATCTTCCACACCCGATGTGAAATTCAAGGTAAGATTTGTAGCATAATTATTGATAGTGGAAGTTGTACAAATGTAATTAGTAGCATTGTAGTTGACAAATTAGGCTTAATAACTATTAAACATCCAGAACCTTATAGATTACAATGGCTTAATGATGGTGGTGAAATAAAAGTGAATAAACAAGCAAAAGTAAAATTTAATATAGGTAGATATGAGGATGTAGTTTTATGAGATATTGTACCCATGATTGCTGGACATATACTATTAGGTAGGCCATGGCAATTTGATAAAGATGCTACTCATTTTGGTCGAGAAAATAGTATTGTTTTCAGGTTTAAAGGGAAGAAGATCAAGCTAGAACCATTATCTCCTAAAGAGGTTTACAAAGACCAATTACAAATGCAACAAAGGAGAGAAGCCGAAAAGCTCAAGGAAAAAGCAAGTATGGCACCAACGGCTTCACCATCCTTTTAAGGAGGTAAGATTGAGGTTGTTGATCAAGGTAAGGTTTCTAAGACTCATATTGAGTGGAAAGATCAAGGCAAAACCGAAAGAGAAGGGAAAGAAAGTGGCAAACCCGAGAGCTTGGAGAAGGAAGGGAAATCAGAAGGTTTGCGCCAATCCGAGAAAGAAAAAGAAAAAGAAAGAAAAGAAAGGTCAAGTAGCAATTTTTATTTGAGTTTTAGGAATATTAATAAGGCTATTGAATGTACAAAACCCTTGTTGGTCATGATTTATAAAGAAAATTATTTTAATGATCAAACTAACTTTGAAGAACTTGAATTGCCAAGTTCAATGATTTCTCTTTTGAAGGAATTTGGAGATGTTTTCCCGAATGAAAGTCCAAGTGGACTACCATCCAGTCATGAGGGAAAAGGCGAGCTTGCTGTCCAAGGTAAGTCTTCTAATACTCAGGCTGTGTGGGGAGATTTTAATAAAACCAAGAGTGAGAAATTTGGTGCAAAAGCCGAAAGTGAGGAAGGTGAGATGACTGTGAGTGAGAAAGGAAAAGGAAGACAAGAAAGGAAAAATATTAATTTTTATCTTAGCTTTGGTGATGTTAATAAAGTAATTATGAATAAGAAATCATTGCTAACCATGAATTTTAAAGATACTTATTTAAAGATGTCTTTATGGCATAGAAGTTTATCTGCATTGTTGAAAGCTTTACTTAGTTGTAATTTAAAAATTTGGGAAATATTGTTTGCTAACTTTAAAAATTGTAATTTTTACCATAATGAGCATGTATTTCTAAATCTTGTTGTAATAGTGTTTGACTCAGGAGAATTGGTTTGGTTGCACTTACGAAAGGAAAGGTTTCCTAAACAAAGAAATTCAAAGCTCATGCCGCCTATGGATGGACTTTTTCAAGTTTTGGAGCCGAATAACAAGAATGCCTACAAGCTTGATTTACCGGGTGAGTATAACATGAGTGCTGCATTTAATGTTCCTGATTTAACTTCCTTTTCTGCAGGTGATAATCTTGATTTGAGGACAAATCCTTTTTAAGAGGAGGGGAATGATGTGATTCCGCCCAAGCCCGCTCCACCGATAACCCGCTGGGGTGCTAACTCGACACGGATGAAGACTAGGCCAATCACAAGAGCTCAAATTAAGAAATTTAAGGGCAACCTGGGAGTATTTATACAGAGGGTAATCAATCTCAACAGAGCTTGTCCATACTTGAAGATACAAAGCCTATTCGAAGCATCCAAGTGGTGGAATCCGATACGGACCTGGGTGATGGTTTTGGTACATTTTTGGAGTCCGGGAAGCATGAAATGGTTCCAATGCTTTACAGGTTCAATACATATGCCTAAGAGGTCATGGAATCAAGTTAATGCAGCCTCAAATGCAATCAAAAAGGGCTTGTACGGACAGCATCAACAATTTGGCCAAATTTGCTGTATAGCTTGCTGGCTTTACTGTATTTTACTGTATTAGCCTTTTCTTATTTATCCAAGCATTGGCAACATGTGGGACTTCATATTCAGCTTATTTGGCATCCTAAAAAGAATCTAGAAGCTGATTTGAAGCTCAAAGAGGTCAAAGATTGATCAAAGTCAACGTGATCAAAAGGCTAGCATTTTTAGTTTCCTAATTTGTTTTTACTTTTTGTTTTAGGAAACTACCATTACTTTTTGCCTTTTATTTATTTATTTTCTGGACAAATAACTTTAGAAAGGTTTTTATTTTATTCTTTCCATTGTAAATTAATTAATTTCTAATTTAATATAAAGGAATTAATTAATCAAACTTAGATTAGGAAAGGAAGTATAGTTTCGGCCAACTAGGTTTCTTTATGTGTGTGGCCGGTTTTACCTAGGGTTTTTAGAGTTTATTTTGTTTCTTTCAAAGCCTATTTAAAGGCTTATTTTTCAATAAGAATACAACTTTGATTTGATTACGAAAATACTAGTGAGATTAATTATCTCTTTGTTCTTTGAGAACACCTAAAATACCATTAGAGAATTGGTTGTTTTAGCTTGACTTATCAATAGGTTTTCCATCCCCTATTGTGGCGTCTACATTATACCAAGGTTTCTAACCACAGGTTGGTTAGGGATTGAGGTCCATTCCATTAGAACTTGAACTTAATTGAGATCCGGGCTAATATAATACGGGTTTAGGAGCAGGTCGTCCTAGGTTCGTATCATCTGGGTCATAATTTGTATTGATTAAACAAATCATTGGAATGCCCAAAGTCATACATTCGCGAAGAGTTGCAAATTCTTCTTGTTGATCAACAATTGGTACAATATTGGGCAATCCAGTCATATATTTAATCCTGCTGAGATATGTTTGCAAGTGAGATAATTGTCTCTTCAACATAGCAGCATCCCTTTTCCAAAGATTATTGAGTCTCCCTGTCTTTTATTTCGTTCTCAAGTCCCTGAATTTATGAAGTTTCTGTTCTAAATTTATGAAGTCTCAAGTCCCTTTATTGCAACTTATGCTATTGAATCCACTGCTTTATTTTTGGTACCAACAATTAATAATTGTTTTCCCCCACTTGCTGCATCAAAAACTAATTCACAAGCTTCTGCCAAAAACCAAGCAGTTCTGGTAAGATTTATAACATGAATACCTTTATGCCTTGCAGAGATATATAGTGCCATTTGACGATTCCATTTCCTAGTACCATGACCAAAATGAACTCCCGCTCCCATCATCTCGTCCAACTTGATGTTCCAATATCTTCTTATCGTAAAAAAAGAAAAAAAAAGAAAAGCTAAAATAAAAATAAATAATTGTTCCCAAGAAACCTTCTCTTCTATTAAAGATTGGCCATTGATACACGATCTAGACCATTCATTTCTTTCTATTAGTTATTATCTTTATTTCTATTACCAAATTAAACGACCACAACACATATAGAAAAAAGGATGAATTCACTTTTAAGAATCATTAAATCCTAGAAACGATTATTCTGATATATCATGTCAATTCTTTGAAATGTAAAAATCAAATAATTGTCTGTGGTTGAACAAAATTTCTTTCATTTCCCACTCGAACAAATTCTTCTTTTTCATTTAAAAAGGAGTGTTGTGATGTTGCCTTGAACAGTGCACTAATCTTTTGAATCCGATTCCAACAGGTATCATCCTCCTAGAATAACGTTCTCTTTCAGACCTTTCAACCAATCAATACAACCACGTAGAGCAGCTTTTGCTAAAATGTGAGCGGTTTCTTGAAAGCTCGCTTCAAATATAAAACCATGAGTATTTAAACATGTGCCACAGTCTGCGGCTGCCCGAAACACAGGTCCCTGGTGATAAGTGCTGTAGCAATCGGTGGTTGTCCAACCCTCAGCTCTTTGTTGAATGCATGGATCGCTGTTGTGGCCTTATAGAGATCCCAATGCACCACCTATGCGTTGTCTCCAACCTGACCTGGTGGGGCTACCCGCTAAGTTTAAGAATATCAATAAGCGGAGTAAAAGAAGCTTACAAGGACTCCCTTAGTAACGAGCACCCTCGGTGTTCGAATTGTAGTCTAAAGAAGCGTCCTCAGTGGCGGACGAAGCTCAAGTCCCCTGGAAGGGGGCACCGGAGAGGGTGAGAGCCCTATTGTGCCCGGACCCTGTCATGCCACGAGGCGCTATCAGCGAGTTGGGTTGTGTGGGAATGCAGCCCAAATCAGGTGGTAAATTCCATCCAAAGCTAAATGTTAGCAAGAGACCTATAGCAAACAAGTACTGCGAGGGAAAGATGAAAAGGACTTTGAAAAGAAAGTCAAAAAGTGCTTAAAATCATCGGGAGGGAAGCGGATGGGGGCCGACGATGTGCCTCAGTCAGATACGGAACGGTGAAAGCCGGTCTGCCAATGGACTCAAGGCACAGATCGATGTGGATTACGATGGTGGCCCAAGCCCGGGCTATACATATGCTGATGGAGACATTGTTGCTGCGATCGTGGTTGGCAGCAAGCACTGTCGTGGTGTGCTTCGGCACCTGCGCGCTTTTGGCGCTGACCTATGGGCTCCCCATTTGGCCCGTCTTGAAACACAGACCAAGGAGTCTGACATGTGGCATGTGTGCAAGTCAACAGGCCAGTAAACCCATAAAGCACAAGGAAGCTGAATGGCAGGATCCCCATGCTAGTTGCACCACTGATCGACCTTGATCTTCTGAGAAGGGTTTCGAGTGAGAGCATGTCTATTGGGACCCAAAAGATGGTGAACTATCCCTAAGTGGGCAAAGCCAGAAGAAACTTTGGTGAAGGTCTGCAGCAATACTAACGTGCAAATCGTTCATCTAACTTGGGTATAAATGCGAAAGACTAATCAAATCATCTAGTAGCTGGTTCCCTCCGAAGTTTCCCTTAGGATAGCTGGAGCCCGCAGATGAGTTCTATCAGGTAAAGCCAATGATTAGAGGCATCAAAGGTGCAATGCCCTCGACCTATTCTCAAACTTTAAATAGGTAGGATGGAGCAGCTGCTCCATTGAGCCGCACTACAGAATCAAGGGCTCCAAGTGGACCATTTTTGGTAAGCAAAACTGGCGATGTGGGATGAACTTGAAGCTGGGTTACAGTGCCCAACTATGCACTAATGTAGAACCCATAAGTGTGTTGGTCGATTAAGATAGCAAGACGATGGTCATGGAAATCGAAATCTACTTAGGAGTGTGTAACAACTCACTTGCCGAATCAACTAGCCCTGAAAATGGATGGTGCTGAAGTGCACTAGGCCCCGATGAGTAGGAGGGCATGGCGGTTGCTGTAAAACCTAGGGTGCGAGCCCGAGTGGAGTCGCCTTCGATGCAAATCTTGGTGGTAGTAGCAAATATTCAAATGAGAACTTTGAAGGCCAGAGAGGGGAAAGATTCCATGTGAACGGCACTTGCACATGGGTTAGTCTATCCTAAGAAATGGGGGAAGCCCGTCTGATAGCGTGACCAGCTTGAATTTTGAAAGGGAATCGGGTTAACATTCCTGAACTGGGACATGGTGATTGATGGCAACATTAAGGAGTCCAAAGACATCAGCGGGGGCCTTGGGAAGAGTTATCTTTTCTATTTAATAGCCTACCCACCCTGGAAATGACTTAGCCGTAGGTAGGGTCTAGCGGCTGGAAGAGCACCGCACGTCGAGTGGTGTCCAGTGGGCCCCCGGAGGCCCTTGAAACTCCAGAGGACCGAGCGCCTACCATGCCCGATCATATTCATAACCGCATTAGGTCTCCAAAGTGAACAGCCTCTGGCCAATGGAATAATGAAGGCAAGGGAAGTTGGAAAAATGGATCCGTAAAAGGATTGGCTCTGAGGGCTGGGCATAGGGGTCCTAGTCCCGAACCCATCGACTGTCGGTGGACTACTCAAGTTGCTCCAACGGCGGGAGTGGTTTACCGCATGCCGATCGGGGGACAGAATGGGATAAGGTCCCTTTGGGGGCCCTTCCCCAGGCATCGAACAGTCGACTCAGAACTGGTACAGACAAGGGCAATCCGACTGTTTAATTAAAACAAAGCATTGCAATGGTCCATGCGGATGCTCACACAATGTGATTTCCGCCTAGTGCTCTGAATGTCAAAGCAAAGAAATTCAACCAAGCACGGGTAAATGGTGGGTGTAACTATGACTCTCTTAAGGTAGCTAAATGCCTCATCATCGAATTAGTGATGCGCATGAATGGATTAACAAGATTCCCACTGTCCCTGTATACTATCTAAGGAGACCACAGCCAAGGGAACTAGCTTGGCAGAATTAGCAGGGAAAGAAGACCCTGTTGAGCTTGACTCTAGTCTAACTTTGTGAAATGACCTGAGAGGTATAGTATAAGTGGGAGCTGGAAACAGCGAAAGTGAAATACCACTACTTTTAACGTTATTTTACTTATTCCATGAATCAGAAGCGGGGCACTGCCCCTCTTTTTGGACCCAAGGCCTATCTTGGCTGGCCGATCCGGGCGAAAAACATTGTCAAGTGGGGAGTTTGGCTAGGATGACACATATGTTAAAAGATAATGCAGGAGTCCTAAGATAAGCTCAAAGAGAATAGAAATCTCATGTGGAACAAAAAGGTAAAAGCTAGTTTGATTATGATTTCTAGTACGAATACGAAGCATGAAAGCGTGGCCTATCGATCCTTTAGACTTTGGAATTTGAAGCTAGGGGTGTCAGAAAAGTTACCACAGGAATAACTGGCTTATGGCAGCCAAGCGTTCATAGCGACGTTGCTTTTTGATCTTTCGATGTTGGCTCTTCCTATCATTATGAAGCAAAATTCACTAAGTGTTGGATTGTTCGCCCACCAATAGGGAACATGGGCTGGGCTTAGACCGTCGTGAGATAGGTTAGTTTTACCCTACTGATAATAGTGTCACAATAGTAATTCAATCTAGTACGAGAGGAACTGTGAATTCGCACAATTAGCAATCGCGCTTGGTTGAAAAGCCAGTGGTGCGAAACCACCGTGTGCTTGATTATGACTGAACACTCTAAGTCAGAATCCTGGCTAGAAGCAATGTATGCGCTCATCGCCCGTTTGCCAACCAATAGTAAGGGCCTTGGCCCTCAAAGGCACGTGTCGTTAGCCAACCCTGTGCGGTAGACGTACCATGTGGGCCGCCTTGAAGTTCAATTCCTACCGTGTGGGCCGCGTTGCCTGTACGTCCAATCATAATTTTTTTCTTTTTGGGTTTTTTAATTAGTTCTTTTGTTGTTCATTAACAAATAAACATTGAAAATATTTCTTAAAAATGTGAAGGAAAAATACTAAAGTGGTTGTTTAATATTTTTGTTTTTCAAGTCAAGTTTATTTTCTAATACATTCGCAAGTCTCTTTTTTTTTTTTTTTTTAAACAAAAGAAAACAGACGACGCATTACCTTAAAAATGCATTGCCTTTTTGATGTGTTATTTTTTATTTTTTATGATTGTTCATCTTCAAATAAACACTTAAAATATTACTTAAAATGTTAAGAAAAATTAATAAGCTGGTTATATTGCTAAAATATTTTCATTGCTTATTTGAAGTTGAAAAAAAAAAATGCAATTTAAGAGATTTGCAAGTTTAAACAGAAAATCAATTGTACTTCGAAAAAAATTATTTAAAGAAAAAAGAAAAAAGAACAGACGATGCGAAAAGAAGATATTGCATCACCTGTTCTCTTAAAAATAGAGAACAGGTGACACTAAACGAAGTAGTTGCGTTGCCTGTTCCTTTTTTTTTAAATAAAAATAAAAATATAATTTAAGAGATTTGTAAGTTTAAACAGAAAATAAAGTATACATAAAAAACAAATAATCGAACAACCACCTCAGTTATATTGCTTAAATATTTTCACTGCTTATTTGAAGTTGAAAAAAATCATTTTTAAAGAAAAAAAAAAAAAGAACAAGCGACACTAAAAGAAATAACTGCATCACCTATTCATTTAAAAAAAGAAACGAAAATACAATTTAAGAGATTTGTAAGTTTAAATAGAAAATAATCTGTACTTGGAAAAAAATTATTTAATGAAAAAAGAAAAACAAACAGGTGACGTGAAAAGAAGTTGTTGCATCGCCTGTTCCTTTAAAAAACAAAGAACAGGTCACGCTAAACGAAGTAATTGCGTCACCTGTTCCCTTTTAAAAAAAATTAAAAATACAATTTAAGATATTTGCAAGTTTAAACAGAAAATAAATTATACATGAAAAATAAAATAATTGAACAACCACCTCAGTTATATTGCTTAAATATTTTCAGAAATTATTTGAAGTTGAAAAAAAAATACTGTTTAAAGAAAAAAAAAATAAAACAAAGAACAAGCAATGCTTAAAGAAGTAATTGCATTGCTTGTTCCTTTTTTAAAAAATAAAAAACGAAAATATAATTTAAGAGATTTACAAGTTTAAACCAAAAAAAAACTGTACTTGGAAAAAAAATTTATTTAAAGAAAAAAGAAAACAAAAAGGCAACGCTAAAAGAAGTTATTACGTTGCCTGTTTCAGTTAAAAAAGAAAAAGAAAAGAACAGGCGACGTTAAGCCAAGTAACTGCATCGCATGTTCCCTAATTTAATAAAATAAAATAAAATAAAATACAATTTAAGAGATCTGAAAGCTTAAACAAAAAATAAACTATATTTGGAAAAAAATTATTTAAAAAAAAAAAAATAGGTGACACTAAAAGAAATTATTGCAACGCCTGTTCCCTTAAAAACAAAGAACAGACGACAAAAAAAAAAATACAATTTATGAATAAGCAAGTTTAAACAGAAAATAAACTATACTTGGAAAAAAAATATTTAAAGAAAAAAAAAAGAACAGGTAATGCTTAAAAAAGTTATTGCATCGCCTATTTCCATAAAAAACAAAGAACAGGCGACGCTAAACGAAGTAATTGCATCACCGGTTCCTTTTTAACCAAAAAAAAAAAAAGAAAATATAATTTAAGAGGTTTATAATTTTAAATAGAGAATAAATTGTACTTGGAAAAAACTTATTTAGAGAAAAAAGAAAAAAATAGGCGACACTAAGAAGTTATTATGTCACCTATTCCCTTAAAAACAAAGAATAGGCAACGCTAAACGAAGTACTTGCATCATCTGTTTGCTTTTTTTAAATACAAAAATACAATTTAAGAGACTTGCAAGTTTTAGAGGATGCTTAATATACAAATAGGCAACCCTTTTTTAAATAAAGAAATAAGCAACTCAGTTTCCAATAGCGTCGTCTTTTCTTCTTTCTCTTTTTCCATCATTTTTTAATTTATTTTTCTTGATATTTGATAATTTTTATAGATATTTCTATATTTTGAGCCCTCGATATTTTTATCGTTACTAAAATTTTTAACGTTGTCACACAATGGTACACACATGATATAGATGTAGATCAACATATGTTTTGCATTTTAATGCCTTAAATTATTTACATACATAAGCGTAGCAAAATAATTAATTTATGCATTTAATTTATTTATGTTTTAATTTAAATTAATAATTTTTTAAATTAAAATAAAGTTTGAGAAGTTTGATTGCTTTAAAATTGAAAAGCATTAAGCGACGCTTTTAACATCAAATACATAGCCTATTGTCTTAATTTTTGGAATTTTATTTAATTTTATATTTTATTTATATGCATATAAATATTAAATGAATTAATTAGTAATAAGAAGCAAAATAATTAATATATGCATTTAATTTAATTGTGTTTAAACTTTAAATTAATGATTTTTTAAATGATTATAAAGTTTCATAAGTTTAACTATTTCAAAAGCATAGCCCATTCTATTAAGTTTTAGTATTTTAATTAATTTCATGTTTTAATATTATGTATATAAAGATTAAGCATATTAAATAGCAATATGAAGCAAAGTAATTAATCTATCTATTTAATTTATTTTTGTTATAATTTTAAATTAATTCTTTTTTAAAATAATAAAATTTTGACAAAATTAATTATTTTATAATTTCAAAATATTAGGCAACACTTTTAACATCAAAAGCATCACCTACTGTCTTAATTTTTGAAATTTTAATTAATTATATGTTTTATTCATATTTATATAAATGTTAAATATATTATATAGTAATATGAGGTAAAACAATTAATGTATTCACATAATTTATTTGTTTTTCAATTTTAAATAAATTATTTTTTGAATTAATAAGAGCTTGACAAAATTAAATAAGTTAAAAGTATTAGATGATGCTTTTAACATCAAAAGCATTGTCTATTGTCTTAAATCTTGGAATTTTATATAACTTTATATTTTATTCATATGTATACATATAGTAGATATATTAATTATCAATATGAAGCAAAATAATTAATCTATGCATCCAATTTATTTGTGTTTCAATTTTAAATTAATGATTTGTTAAATTAATAAAAAATTTGATAAATTTAATTATTTTAAAATTGAAAACTATCATGCGACGCTTTAAGCATCAATAGTGTCGCCTGCTGTATTAATTTTATTTTTTATTATTACGTATATAAATATTAAATATATTAATTAGCAATATGAAATAAAATAATTATATATTCATTTAATTTATTTGTGCTTAATTTATAAATCAATTATTTTTAGACTAAGAAAATTTTGGTAAAATTAATTATTTTAAAATTTAAAAGTATTAGACGATACTTTTAGCATAAAAAGCATCGCTTATTCTTTTAACTTTTTAAATTTTATTTAACTTTATGTTTTATTCATATGTGCATATATATTAAATATATTAATTAATAATATGAAGAAAAATAATCAATCTATACCTTTCAGTTAATTTGTATTTCAATTTTGAATTAATAAAAAATTTAATAAATTTAATTATTTTAAAGTTTAGAAGCACCAGATGATACTTTTAGCATCAAAAGCATAACCTGCTGTGTTAACTTTTAGTATTTTATTTAATTTTATGCTTTAATATTATGTATATAAATATTAAATATATTAAATAGAAATATAAAACACAATAATTGACCTATTTAATTTATTTATTTGTGTTTCAATTTTAAATTAATTATTTTTGAAATTAATGAATTTTGACAAGATTAATTATTTTATAATTTAAAAGAATTAGACAATACTTTTAACATCAAAAGCATTTCCTATTATCTTAATTCTTTGAATTTTATTTAATTTTAAGTTTTATTCATATGCATATAAATATTAAATATATTAATTAGTAATATGAAGAAAAATAATTAATTTATTTGTGTAATTTATTTCTTTTTCAATTTTAAATAAAATATTTTCTTACATTAATAAAAGCTTCATGAAATTAGATATTTTATAATTAAAATACTTGATCTATGTATTTAATTTATTTGTGTTTCAATTTTAAATTAATGATTTTTTAAAATTAATAAAAAAATTAATAAATTTCAGTATTATAAAATTGAAAACAATCAGGCGTCGCTTTTAGTAATTGCCGCTTGTTGAGTTAATTTTTTACATTTTAATTAAATTTTTTTATTTTATGTGTATAAATATTAAACATGTTAATTAGTAATATGAAACAAAATGACTAATTTATTTTTTATGTTTTATTTTTAAATTAATTATCTTTTAAACTAAAGAAATTTTGGAACAAACTAATTATTTTGTAATATAAAAGCGCTAGGCGATACTTTAACATCAAAAGCATCCCTTATTCTCTTAATTTTTAAAATTTTATTTAATTTTATGTTTTATTCATATGTGTATATATATATATATATATATATTAAATATATTAGTTAGCAATATAAAGCAAAATAATTAATCTATGCTTTCAATTAATTAATGATTTTTTAAACTAATAAAACGTTTAATAAATTTAATTATTTTAGAATTGTAAGGCATCAAGCACGCTTTTAGCATCAAAATCGTAATCTGCTGTGTTAATTTTTGGTATTTTAATTAATTATTTGTTTTAATAGTATGTATATGAATATTAAGTATATTAAATAACAACATGAAATAAAATAATTAATCTATTCAATTAATTTATTTGTATTTTGATTTTAAATGAATTATTTTTTAAATTAATAAATATTTTCACAAAATTAATTATTTTATAATTTAAAAGGATTAGCTGATGTTTTTAACATTAAAAACATCACCTACTGTCTTAATTTTTGGAATTCTATCTAATATTTTATTTTATTCATATATATATAAATATTAAATATATTAATTAGTAATATGAAGCAAAACAATTAATCTATTCATCTAATTTGTTCATGCTTCACTTTTAAATTAATAAGATTTTAACAAAATTAAATATTTTATAATTTAAAATCATTAAGCGATACTTCTAATATCAAAAGCATTGCCAATTTTCTTAATTCTTGGAATTTTATTTAATTTTAAGTTTTATTCATATGCATATACATATTAAATATATTAATTAGCAACATGATGCAAAATAATGAATCTATGCATTTAATTTATTTGTGTTCAATTTTAAATTAATACTTTTTAAAATTAATAAAATATTTAATACATTTAACTATTTTAAAATTGAAAACAACCATAAACGTTGTCTATTGTCTTAATTTTTGAAATTCTATTTAATTTTTTATTTTATTCATATGTATAAAAGTATTCAATATATTAATTAGTAATATGAAGCAAAACAATTAATCTATACGTGTAATTTATCCGTACTTCATGTTTAAATTAATTATTTTTAAATTAATAAGACTTTGGTAAAATTAAATATATAATTTAAAAGCATTAGAGATCGCTCTTAGCCAAAAAAAACATTGTCCATTGTCTTAATTTTTGGAATTGTATTTAATTTTATATTTTATTCATACGAATTTAAATATTAACTATATTAATTAGCAATTACAAGCAAAAAAATTAATCTATGCAATTAATTTATTTATATTTCAATTTTAAATTAATAATTTTTTAAATTAATAAAATATTTGAAAATTTTAATTATTTTAAAATTGAAAACAATCAGGCGTCAAAAGTGTCATTGCTAGGTTAATTTTTTGTATTTTAATAAATTTTATTTCTTATTTTATATATATAAATATTAAATATATCAATTAGCAATATGAAGTAAAATAATTAATATATCTTTCTAACTTTTTTGCGCTTCATTTTTTAGTAATTATTTTTTAAACTAATAAAATTTTGGCAAAATTAATTATTCTAAATTTAAGAGTACTAGGCGATGCTTTTAACTTCAAAAGCGTTGTCTATTCTTTTAATCTTTTAAAATTTTATTTAATTTTATGTTTTATTCATATGCATATATATTAAATATATTAATTAATAATAATAAGCAAAATAATTAATATATACTTTCAATTAATTCGTGTTTCAATTTTTAATTAATGATATTTTAAATTAATTAAAAGTTTAATAAGTTTAATTATTTTAAAATTGAAAAGCATCAGGCGATACTTTTAGTATCAAAGGCGTAACCTGTTGTGTTAATTTTTGGTATTTTAATTAATTTTCTATTTTAATATTATGTATATTAAACAGCCACATGAAGCAAAATAATTAATCTATTCATTTAATTTATTTGTATTTCAATTTTAAATTAATTATTTTTAAAATTAATAAAAATTTTAACAGAATTAATTATTTTATAATTTAAAAGGATTAGCTGATGCTTTTAACATAAAAAAAAAGTCACCTATTATCTTAATTTTTGGAATTCTGTTTAATTTTTTATTTTATTCATATGTATATTAATTACTAATATCAAGCAAAACAATTAATCTATTCATGTAATTTATTTATGCTTAAATTTAAATTAATTATTTTTAGATTAGCAAGAATTTGATATAATTAAATATTTTATAATTTAAAAGCATTAGGTGGCGCTTTTAGCATAAAAAACATTGCCTATTGTCTTAATTTTTGGAATTGTATTTAATTTTATGTTTTATTTATGTGGATATAAATATTAAATAAATTAATTAGCAATTGGAAGCAAAAAAATTAATCAATGCATTTAATTTATTTATATTTCAATTTTAAATTAATAATTTTTTAAATTAATAAAATGTTTGATAAATTTATTTATTTTAAAATTGAAAACAATCAAGCATCGCTTTCGGCATCAAAAGTTTCGTTGTTAAGTTATATTTTTTATTTTAATTAATTTTATTTTTTATTTTATGTATATAAATATTAAATATATTGGTTAGCAAAATAAACTAAAACAAGTATACATTGATTTTTTTTTTTTTGTGTTTCATTTTTAAATTAATTATTTTTAAACTAATAAAATTTTGACAAAATTAATTATTTTATAATTTAAAAGCGCTAGGTAATACTTTTAACATTAAAAGCATCGCCTATTCTTTTAATTTTTGAAATTTTCTTTAATTTTATGTTTTATTCATATGTGTATATATATATATATATATATTAAATATATTAATTAACAATATGAAGTAAAACAATTTATCTGTGCTTTCAATTAATTCGTGTTTCAATTTTTAATTAATGATTTTTTAAATTAATAAAAAATTTCATAAATTTAATTATTTTAAAATTGAAAAGTATCAGGCAATGCTTTTAGCATTAAAAGGGTAACCTATTGTGTTAACTTTTAGTATTTAAATTAGTTTTTTCTTTTAATATTATATATATAAATATTAAGTATATTAAATAGCAACATGAAGCAAAGTAGTTAATCTATTCATTTAATTTATTTGTATTTCGATTTTAAATTAATTATTTTTTAAATTAATAAAAATTTTCATAAAATTTATTATTTTGTACTTTAAAAGGATTAGCCAATGCTTTTAACATAAAAAAATGTCGCTTATTGTCTTAATTTTTGGAATTCTATTTAATTTTTTGTCTTATTCATATGTATACAGATATTAAATATATTAATTAGTAATATGAAGTACAACAATTAATCTATTTGTCTAATTTGTTTGTGCTTCAATTTTAAATTAATAAGAGTTTGACAAAATTAAAATTTTATAATTTAAAATCATTAGACGACGCTTGTAATTTAAGAGTTTAATTTTAACTTTTATTCATATACATATAAATATTAAATATATTAATTAGCAATATGATGCAAAATAATTATTCTATGCATTTAATTTATTTATGTGTCAATTTTAAATTAATGATTTTTTAATTTAACAAAATGGTTGATAAATTTAGTTATTTTAAAATCGAAAACAATCAGGCATTGCTCTTAACATCAAAAGTGTCACTGTTAAGTTATTTATTTGTGTTTTAATTATTTTTATTTTTTATTTTATGTATATAAATATCAAATATATTAATTAGCAATACGAAGCAAAATGATTAATATATTTATTTAATATTTTTGTGTTTTATTTTTTAATTAGTTATTTTGTGAACTAATAAAATTTTAGCAAAATTAATTATTTTTTAATTTAAAAGAGCTAGACGATGTAAAAGTTAATAAAATTTTTGAAATTGTATTTAATTTTTTGTTTTATTTATATGTATGTAAATATTTGTTAAATATATTAATTTGTAATATGAAGTAAAATAAGAAGAGTTAAATGGTCGGGTTAGCTGCTTTTCTGGGTTTCTACTTTCTTTTACCTTTGTCACCGTCAACGAGCACATATCACTGATATTTCTTCCATTTTTGATCATCAGTCATACTGGATTCACTAATGATGAGAACCCACCCGTACCTATACAATCAACTACTCGCTGAAGTGCTGATCCTATGCAATTGAAGACCGAATCAATTACTAGGGTTCAAGCGAAAAGGTTTAAGAAAAATCTTGTTAGCTTCATACAAAATGTAATTAAATCTCAAGAAGGCGTATTAATATCAGAAGATTCTAAGCTCGTGTTGAGTATCCAAGTTATAAAGGCAGAAATGGACCCAAGAAGCTGTTTGCAACATTTGAGGACTCCTGACAGTAAGGGGTGAGCTTGTTGGCCTATGAATGTGTTTGAGCTCATCAAGAGGCCATGAAATCATACCAGGATAGAAGCAAGGGCATCCAAGTATGTCATTAGCGTCCAAGCTTCTACATTAGCTGGATTTAGCTAGTTTGGCGTTGGGAAGGAGCTTACTTGCATTCCAAGCAAGCTTTGATAATTTCAATCAATGATAATGTGTGGGAACCAGTTCTAGTCCTACCAGGCATCCTACATGGCATGGTGAATCAGATTTGGAGCCTAAATTAGCTAGAGATTGGACAAGTACAGCTTATTTGAAAAATTAGTCAACTACTTTCCAAATATGAAATTTAACTATTATTTTGGGAAATAGTTTTTAATTTTTAATTTTTATTTAATTATTTACTGGAAAAAATAATTTAGGAAGGTTGAATTTTAATATTTGTGATTGTAAATTAATTAATTCCTCTTTAAAAGTTAAGGAATCAATTAATACAAATTAGATTAGGAAAGACATATAACATTCGGCCACATCTTTTGTTTAGTTTTATTGGCTGATTTTCACCTATGTTTTAGGATTTTGATTTTGTCACTTTAGCCTATTTAAAGGCTTATTTCTCAATAAATGACACTACATTATTCATTCAAAAAAATTACTATGAAAAGGATTTCTTTTTGTTTTCTTAAAACATCTAAAATACTGAATAAAGAGCGAGTGTTTTAGTTTGAATTATCAATAGGACAATCCATAACCTATTGTGACGTCTTCGACATATACCAAAGTTTTTAATCGCAGGATGATTAAAAAATCTGAACTTAATTTTTATCCAAACTAATATAATACGGGTTTAGGAGTGAGTCGACCCAGGTTTGTATCATTTGGTATCGGAGCTAAATTTTGTTTAGGTTTGATTTATCATATTTGCTTTGTTTTATTTTTGTGTTATTCTACAATTTTAACATTAGGTTAAGATTGTTTCTACCCATACATGTGCTGCATATTAAAAAAAAAATTAAATCTTCAAAGCCTAATTAGGGTTTCTTTTTGTTTAGTTAAATTTTTGTTTGCTTCCTAGTTTGTTGGTTGGTTTCGTATGTTAGTTCTTAGTAATTTGGTATATTGTTGATTTTTCTTTGCTGTTTTTAATTGTAATTAGTTGCACTTATATATTAAAAAAAAAATAAAAAGGAATTTCGGAAAACATATTGCAAAACCTTAAATTTTTTCAATTTGTTTTGTTTGGAAGGTGTATTCAAATTTGAGAAATTGCTAGGCATTGGAGTTGCATTTTTTTGGTGATTGTGCTGCTGGAAGTTGTGTGATATTATTCGGTTTGTGATATAAAAAATAAAAAAAAAAAGCCGAAGTTAAAAAAAAATTGCACAAAAGGCCGGTTTTGAGAATTGCAAATTTGAGTTTGTTTGAATTTGGGAAAAAATCAATTGTGATAGTTGGATTTGTTGTTTATTCAATATTGGTTGTTGGATATTGGAATATTGGTGTTAATTGATTGGATTAAAATTGGTTTAAGGATTTGAAACAAAAACCTAAATTATGAGAACTACAACCAACATCTATCTCATATTTTGTTTGAATTGTGTTCTTGTTAATTTTTTGAACCCTTTTCTAAATTTTATCCTTGAATTATGGTCTTTTAATATTCTGGTTTGATTCCTTATTGAATATGAAAATTGCTTTAATACTTTTCCTTGTTTTTGGATAGTAAAGCCGAAAATTAGGTTTTCTAATTCACTAGGAATTTGCTTGCTTCTTCCTTCTATTTATTGATAGGTTTAATTAAGACATACTTGTAATTTAGTTGCTGATTTTAAGTGTGTTTTATTAGAATTTTGAGATAATATTTGGAGTGAAAAAAGGCAAGAGAGTGTGAGCTTATAACAGGGTTAAAAGCCAAAACTAGTGTGAAACATGAGTGAATGAGACCTTATTTGAGTGATACACATGAAGGAGTGAACTTGGTGAGATTTCTTGCATTATTTCACTAACATGATATTCATGATTACAAAGAGGAGGTGATTCTTTAAGAGAACTTGGAGAGGATTCTATGGGGTTCAAAGGAGAGTATAGAGCATCAGGGAGTTATGCAGAACCTACTAACATGCAGGTGGTGTTGGAGCAATTGTAAAGGATGAATGCTCTGTTTGATCAATTCAATCAAAGGATGGACAAGTTTGAGTACCAATAGAGAAGGCCAAACCCTAGGATGGAACCACAAGGAGGACGTGGTTGAGGAAGAGGAGACCGTGGACGTTATCGGGAGGAAATTGAAGAAGAAGACTTTAGAGACAATTTTGAGGAGGATTTCAAAGACATATTTGCACTCCAAGGAAGGCAAATGTGTGGTAGACACAACGAGGAGGATGATGATTTAGGTAATATCAAGGTTAGTATACCACCATTTTTGGGAAAGAGTGATGCGGAAGCTTGATGATTTAGGTAATATCAAGGTTAGTATACCACCATTTTTGGGAAAGAGTGATGCGGAAGCTTACTTGGAATGGGAAGAACGTATGGAGATGATTTTTCATTGCCATAACTATTCAGAGGCAAAAAAGGTTAGCTTAACAGCCTTAAATTTGGGACATTATGCTTTACAGTGGTGGAACAATGAGCAAAATATCCTAAAAGAGAGTTAGTGACGAGTTAGAAACAACTTAGAGACAAATGAAAGGAGCAATGAGGAAAAGATTCGTACCAAGCCATTATAATAGGATGTTGCATTAGAGATTACAATCTTTATCTCAAGGAAACAGGTTGATAGAGGATTATTACAAGGAGATGAAAATGCTCATGATGAGGTTGTGTTTGAATAAAGACTGAGAGGTAACAATGGCTAGGTTTCTTGGAGGGCTTAATCGAGAGATTGCAAACTAAGTGAATCTACAACAATATATGGTGTTGGAAGAGATGCTACAAGCAGCGATCAAAATTGAGCACCAACTCAAGAGGAGGGGTAGTAACACATGGCATGGAGGAGCTTTAAATAGTTGGAGGACCAGTTCAACTAGTTGAAGAAGCAATCCCGCATTCGAGCCAAGACCAAAGTCAAAGCAAGAGGAAAGAAGTGCCATTTGGCCAAGGAGACACAACCAGGTTGAACCTGTATAAGCACCAAAACCAAAAGGTAAGGATGATCCTAAACCATCTATAGCTCATGATATTGTGTGTTTTAAATGTCAAGACAGTGGACATATTGCCAACCAATGTCCAAATAGAAGAATAATGGTGTTGAAGGATAATGGAGAGCTGAAATTAGACAATAAGGAGTTAGAAGCTGAGATTGAGCACAATGAGGACAAATCTGAAGAAGAATAGCATGATGAACCTGTGACTTACAAGGCTTCAAGGGTTGAGTTAAGTTTTTTGGTACATAGAGTCTTGACCATGTATAAGGATGAAGAGTAAGTGTAACGGGAAAATATTTTCTACACTCTCTTGTGGTGGAGAAATTAGGGTTAACAACAATCAAACATCCAAAACTATATAGACTTCAATGGCTTAATGACAGTGGAAAGATGGTAAATAAACAAGCCAAGATAAAGTTTAGTATTGATAACTATGTGAATGTGGTTTTATGTGATGTTGTACCTATGCATGTAGGACATATTTTATTGGGAAGACCGTGGAAATTTGACAAGAATACTATACACTATAATCGGAAAAATTCCATTGTGTTCCTATTTAAAAGTAAGAAAGTTAAGCTTAAGCCATTGACACCAAGGGAGGTGTTTAGAAATCATGTGCAAATACAAGAAAGAAGGGAGGCCGAATAGCAAAAGGAGAAGACCATCATGCCACCCACAACTTCAATAAGCAAATAAGAGGGCAAGGCCGAGCCGCATCACTTAGGTAAGCTTTCTAAACCCGAGAGTGAGAAGCAAAAGGAAGAAAAGAAAAAGATCAACTTTTATCTTAGTCAAGGTGAGGTTAAAAAGGAATTTTTAATTAAGAAACCTATGCTAGTCATGATGTATAAAGTTACATTTTTAAATCATCTAGCTAACCCTGAAGAGCCTGCATTGCCGAGCTCTATTTCTTCTCTTTTGCAAGAGTTTGATGACATTTTTCTAAAGGAGATTCCTAGTAGTTTACTACCTATTCAAGGAATTGAACACCAAATAGATTTCATCCCCGAAGCCATAATTCCTAATAAGCCTGCATACAAAAGTAATCCCGATGAGACAAAGGAGCTTCAATGCCAGGTAAGTAAATTGCTAAACAAAGATTACATTAGAGAAAGCATGAGTCAATGTGCTATACCTTGATTGTTAATGCCTAAGAAAGATTGATCTTGGAAAATGTGTGTTGATTGTAGGGCCATTAACAACATAACTATCAAGTATAGGCATCCTATTCCTAGATGAGATGATATGCTTGATGAATTATATGGTGCTTACATGTTTTTGAAGATTGACCTTAGGAATGGGTATCATCAAATACGAATGAACGAGGGAGATGAATGGAAGATTGCATTTAAGAGAAAACATGGTTTGTATGTGTGGTTAGTAATGCCTTTTAGATTAACTAATGCACCTAGTACTTTCATGAGATTAATGAACCATGATATGCACCAATTCATTGGAAAATTTATGGTTATTTATTTTTTATGATATTCTTGTATATAGTAGGAATTTAGATAACATGAAGAACACCTTATATTAGTTTTAGAAGTACTTAGGAAAGAAGGATTGTTTGCTAATCTTAAAAAGTGTAATTTTTGTCAAGATGAGCTTGTGTTTCTAACATTTGTTATGAGTGTTGCAGGAATCAAGGTTGACCAATCCAAGGTCAAAGCAATCCAAGATTGGCTGAAACCTATTACTATTACCCAGTAAGAAGTTTTCATGGTTTGGCTAGTTTTTACAAGAGAATTGTCAAGGACTTTAGTACTATTGCAGCACCATTTATTGAAATAATCAAGAAGAGTGGGATTCCAATGGGAAGAGACACAACAAAAGTCTTTTAACTTGTTGAAAGAAAAATTAACCAATGCTCCTCTATTGATTTTACCTAATTTTTCTAAGACTTTTGAGATTGAATGTATGCTTCAGGTGTAGGTATTGGAGCATGTTGATGCAGGAAGGAAAACCTATAACATACTTTAGTGAGAAGATGAATGGGGCAGCATTGAATTATCCAACCTAGGACAAAGAGATGTATGCTTTAGTTTGAGCTTTGGAGACATGGCAACATTACTTGATGCCAAAGAAATTTAGGATTAACACAGATCATGAATCTTTGAAGCATATTAAAGGCCAAAAGAAGCTTAATTGATGGCATGGAAGGTGGATTGAATTCATTGAGACTTTTCCTTATGTCATACGCTATAAGAAAGTTAAAGAAAATGTGGTAGTTGATACTTTATCCCGAAGGTATGTTTTATTTTCAACCTCAGATGCTAAATTGTTTGGTTTTGAACAAGTAAGGAAATTTATGAGCATGATATTGACTTTGGTAAAATATATAGAAATTGTGCTAAACATGGTTATAGTAAATTCTATATATTTTATGGGTACTTGTTTAAGGAAAGTCAACTTTGTGTGCCTTGTTATAGCACTAGGAAATTACTTGCTAAGGAAGGTCACGGTGGGGGTTTAAAGGAACACTTTGGTGTAGCAAAAACTTTGTCCATATTACAATAATAGTTTTATTGGCCGAACATGAGGAGAGATGTAAAGAGGATTTGTGAGAGGTATATCACGTGTAGAAAGTTAAAATCTAAGCTAAAACCACATGGTTTGTATATGCCATTACCTATTCCTTCTTATCCTTGGGTAGATTTATCTATGGATTTTGTATTGGGGTTACCTAGGTTAAGGATGGGTAAGAACTCTATTTTTGTGGTTGTTGATGATTTTCTAAGATGGCACATTTCATAGCATGTAATAGGATTGATGATGCATCTCATGTAGCTAATTTGCTCTTTAAGGAAGTAGTGAGACTTCATGGCATGCTTAGGACTATTGTTTCAGAAAAGGATGCTAAGTTTTTAAGTTATTTTTGGAAAACATTATGGGCTAAGTTAGGTACTAAAAATTTTATTTTTCACTACTTGTCATCCACAGACTGATGGATAAAATGAAGTACTGAATAGAACTTTGTCTACATTGTTTAGAGCATTAATTAGTAGAAATTTGAGAACTTAGGAAGCATGTTTGCCATATATTGAGTTTGCTTATAATAGAACCATACATTCTGCTACTAAATATTCACCATTCAAATTTTTTTACGATTTTAATCCTTTAACTCCATTATATTTAACACCTTTGCCCTTAGGTGAACATGCTAGTCTACATGGTAAATAGAAAACTGAGTTAACTTCATGAAAAAGCTAGAGTAAACATTAATAGGATGACTAAACAGTATGCTAAAGCTGCTAATCAAGGTCGGATTAAGGTAGTGTTCGAACTAGGAGATTGGGTTTGGTTGTGCTTGAGAAATGAAACGTTTCTTGAACAACACAAGTCAAAGCTTATACCTCAAGGAGATGGACCTTTTCAAGTTTTAGGGAGGGTCAATGAAAACGCCTACAAGCATGATTTGCCAGGTGAGTATAACGTGAGCACTACTTTTAATGTTTCTAATTTATCTTCTTTTTCTACAGGTGATGGTTTTGATTTGAAGGCAAATTATTCTCAAGAGGAGGGGAATGATGAGAACCCGCCCATACCCTACAATCAACTACTTACTGGGGTGCTAATCTTGTGCAACTGAAGACCAGACCAATTACTAAGGCTCAAGCTAAGAGGTTTATGGACAATCTTGTTAGCTTCATACAAAATGTAATTAAATCTCAAAAGGGCATATTAGTATCAGAAGATTCTAAGTCCATGCTGAGCATCCAACTTATGAAGGCAAAAATGGACCCGGGAAGCTGTTTTGGTGCATTTGAGGACTCTGAGCAGTAAGGGATGGGTTTATTAGCCTATGAATGTGTTTGAGCTCGCTAAGAGCTCATGAAATCATATAAGGGCAGAGCAAATGAGCTCCTTCCACATTGGCTGGATTTAGCAAGTTTGGCGTTGGGAAGGAGCTCACTTGCATTCCAAGCAAGCTTTGATAATTTCAATCAATGACAACATGTGGGGACTAGTTCTAATCGTACTAGGCATCCTACACGGCATGTTGAATCAGATTTGGAGCGTAAATTATTTGGAGATTTGACAAGTACAGCTTATTTGGAAAACTAATCAAATAAGATTTGGAGCCTAAATTAACAGGAAAATTAATAAACTATTTTCCAAATATGAAATTTGATTTTTGTTTTAGGAAATAGTCTTTTATTTACTGGGCAAATTAATTTAGTGAAGGCTAAATTTTAATATTTGTGATTGTAAATTAATTCATTCCTTTTTAAAAGTTAAGAAATTAATTAATACAAATTATATTAGAAAAGACATGTAAAATTCAGCACACCTTTTGTTAACTTTTATTGGCCGGTTTTTGCATATTGTTTTAGGGTTTCGATTTTGTCACTTTAGCTTATTTAAAGGTTTATTTCTCAATAAATGACACTACGTTATTCATTCAAAAAAATTATTGTGAAAAAGATTTCTCTTTTCCCTCTTTAGAACACCTAGAACACGGAATAGAGAGTGAGTGTTTTGGTTTGACCTATCAAGAGGACAATCTAGAACCTATTGTGGCATCTTTGACATATACCAAGATTTTTAATCATAGATTGATTAGGGGTTAAGGTGGCCATTAGAATCTGAACTTAATTTTGACCCGGGCTAATATAATATGGGTTTAAGAGCAAGTCGACTTAGGTTCATTTCAACTGGTGAGTTATATTTTTCACCCACTTTTTGTTTTTTTGTTTTTGTTTTTGTTTTTTTTTTTTTTTTGGTTAAGTTACTGTCATTGCTAGGTTTCTTAGTGTGTTTGTTGTTGGTTTACTGGGTTGCTGTTTTGCTGGATTGTAAGTTACTGCTTGCTGTATTACTGTGTTACACGGGTTGTAGGTGGAAAAAACTTCAGTCATGGGTTTTTTTTCAAATTTAACCGGAGGTTTTTCAAAAAATTTTTAGGGTTGATATTTTGTTTGTGATTTTTCTTGGGATTGGGGTTTTTGTCACAATTGTGTTTAGAATTAGAGTTTTATTCTTGATTTTGCATTGGGCTTAGGTTTTCATTTTGATTTTGGTCATCATTGTGCAGTGGTTTGGGTTAGCACAGCAATCGAAGTTTGCTCAATTGGGTGATCAACTTGGCCTCAAGTTGTGTTTGGGTTTGGTTACTGGGATTGTGTTGGATTTGGCATCATTGAAAAATGTACCCTTAATTTTATTTTATTGGTTGATAATATGAAATTAAATTATTATATGAGTCTGAATTGGATAAAAATATTCATTTTGTATATTTTTATTATATGTTTATAATTTTAAATTAAAGCGATAGTTGTTATAATATGCACGGGAAATTTGAGTTGTAATTGTTTCCATGGAGGAGTTAAAATTGGTAGGATTGAAATCTCATGATTTTCATACATTGATGCAACAACTTTTGCCTCTTGCAATTTGCTCAATCCTTCCTAAAAATGTGAGACATACAATTGCAAGACTTTGTTTTTGCTTTAATGCCATTTGCAAGAAGTCCATCATTCTTATTGAATTGGACATAATCCAAAATGATATTGGTAGAACTTTGTGCCGGCTAGAGAAATTCTTCCCACCATCATTTTTCAATGTAATGGTTCATCTAACTTGCATTTAGTATGAGAGATTAGATTGTGTGGACCAATACATTTCAAGCGAATGCACCCATTTGAGAAGTATATTAAAGTATTAAAAGGTTATGTTCGGAACAAAAATTGCCCAGAAAGTTATATTGTTGAGAGCTATATTTGTGAGGAAGTGATTAAGTTTTGTATTGAATATAAAAAATGATTAGATGTAATTGGAAACATCATTGATAGGTATCAAAAACTAAATGATGAGGATGATGTTGGTGCCCTGTTAAGGGTGGAAAGACCCAATCAATTAACCAACAACTTTAGGAACAAGTCCACCTATGTGTACTATCGAATGTGCAGGAGGTGGAACCGTACATGAGATACATATATCCATGTTAAAGTATAAATTAGTAATTATTTTGAATATATTTATTAAATAAAAAAACTTTTGTTTTTTTTAGAATTCATTTGGAAGCCTCGATGTTAAGAAAAAAAATCAAGGAAAAAAAGCAAAATGGTTTCAAGATGAACACAAACGTACATTTATATATTGGTTACATGATAAGGTAAGTTCAAAATAAACTGTTAATATTAAGGTTTTAACTTTAGGTTTAGTGAGTAAATAATGTATAATTGTATTTCCATTTACTAGATTGAACAAATGCAAAGTCAACCAAATCATATAGTTTTCGAAACATTAAGATAGAATGTACATGGTTCGCAATGGTTGGTAATGAAACATGAAGGATATGAGATTAAAGGAGTTCGATTCAACACTTTGGATAAGGATAATAAGCGAGTCACCTAGAATTGTGGGGTAAAGGTAGTTGCTAAAAGTGAGCATTTTGCTAGTGCTAAGAACAATAATCTTATTTTAGCTGAGATGACATACTATGGGGCAATAATAGAATTATGGGATGTCAATTACATTGTGTTTCGAATTCTCGTATTCAAGTGTGATTTGGTTGACAATAGTGGTGTGAAAGTTGATGAGATGGGCTTTATATGTATTAACTTAAATAAATTGGATATAAATCTGACCCATTCATTATGGCTTCACAAGTTCAACAAGTAGTTTATGTTGAGAATAAACTTGATTCTAGATCCACTACAACATGGTACTTTTGTTGACGATGAATTGGTTGTAGAAGATAGTCTTAGAGATTCTACGATGGTTCACAACCATTTGACTTTCAGTTGACAAGTGTGGTTGAATGTGATAATGAGGAAGAATGTGATAATGGTTATGTTCGTAATGATTGCGAGGGGATATGGCAAAAAAACATACCATCTACTAAACAAATTTGTAATTAGATTCATTAACTTATATTTAAATAATTATATTTGATTTTTTGTTCCATTGTCATTATATGTTTTCCATTGTTATTATATTTTTTTGTTAATTATGTGTACATTCACAAATGCTTAATTTGCTTAATTAATTTTTTTGTTATTGTTGTCAATTAATTTGTGCAAAATTTAGTTGTGCTTATTTAATTTATGAATTTTTTTTTTATTATTGTTTTAATTTATTTTTTATTCTTATCCTTTTGATGTAGATTTATGAACCCATTTGATTAACACGCCCTCCCATATAATGATGATGATAGATCATCATCAAGTAACGAGGTCGACCATATTTTGAGACACTTGAAGTATTTAAGCATCCACCTAAAATGTATCAATTCATAGTCCTAAAGATGTTGAATAGATTTTTAAAATAGAGATTGACAGAAGAGTTCAATATATATTTATAAGTATTTATCAAATGCACAAAAGTTAAGTACTTATATAATTATTTTGTCATTAATTACTCAAAAATATATTTAATTATTTAATTTTCTAATATGTATATGTGTTTATAATTTTGCAAAAACTAAGAAGAAAGTCGAATAAGCATCCCCATAGAATGGATGTGTTGGGATATGCAAGATTGTAAAAAACTATGGTATGTTTTCTATTTTTACTTCCATTTAACTATATATGAATTTTTTATTTTAATCACATGGTATTAGTAAAATTTACATGTAACTTTTGCAGTAAATTGAAAGAGGCACCTAAGAATACATAGAACGTGAGGATCTATGGACATGGACACGCATGGGGAAATATGAAAAATATGAAAATGAAGAAATAGAAATTTTAGTGGGAAAAAAACTGTGAGTATTTTTATTTACATAAAAATGTATAATTGTAATGTTTAACTATTACTTTTTATCAAATATGATTAATTTTATAGTTTATATATTTTTATGATTGAAATATGGATATTTTTGTTTAGTTTTTTAACTTGATATTTTTATTCATTTACATAATTTTGATTAATTTTATTATTATTGTTGCCATGCAAAATATATTAATTTTTAGTTCAATATTGTAATTAAATATTCATGCAATCATTTAATATATAATGTAAGCATAATTAATTATTTTTTACCACTATATATTGTTATGACTGAAATATAGATATTTTTGTTTAGTTTTCAATTTTATATTTTTATTCATTCACTTAATTATGCTTAAATTTATTATTATTGTTGCCATGCATAATATATTAATATTTAGTTAAATATTGTAATTTCTTAATTATCTAATCATTTAATATACATTGTAGAATGTCCTAAGGAAGAAGGCAAAGGAAGGAGAAATTGAGTCTTTACCTCAGATGATATACTAACACAAGCTTTGGGGATCGATGAGTATGAAGATGAGCTTAGGGGTAGAGGCAAAGGTTATACAATGACTAATTTTTTTCACACACTTAAGTAAAGTTCACAAAAAAAGGATAAGTCCGAGAAGAGTGAGAGAATTACCAAGCTAAAACTAGTTGCTAATGGTCTTTTGGGGATCATTCAAAAGAAAGGCAACATTCAAAAGATTAGTGAGTTAGCATCTGCATGTGGTATTAACATACAGCTTCAGCCTTATACACCTAGACAACAATCTACGCATGGAAAGGCATTGCACTCTTGTTCTCATACTTGGTCATCACATGGAGACTATGTAGTACATGACAACCATTTTGCCGATCTAAGGCCCTCATCTACTACTAAGCTTGATGCTCCTCCTATTTATCCATCATCTTTGACATCTTCAAAGGTATTATAAAAAAAATATATTTAAATTTAAATTTAGCATTAATATATATGTCTAAATACTAATATTTATATTCATTTTTTTTATGTTTATGTTTGACTTTGTTATCATTATTGCTACAAGAAGTATATATATATATATATATGTATATATTTCTATATTAATTAGTTATTTTAACTTTGTTTCTAATGCAGAATGTTAAATGCAATATTGCATAAGGAAGTGTTAAAAATATAGTAGTACGTGGTACTTTGGTTCCTTCTATCCCATTGGATGTGTGCCATGATGTTATGCTAGGTGATCGAAATTTGAAAGTCACTGTTGATGAGGTGATTGATGAATTTGCCCCTTTACCTATATCATCATATGATATTGGATGTGTCAGCGATGTAGAAGAGGCATTTATTGCATGGTCTAGACATCTTATTGTACCGTTTGATGCAACTGTATATGATAATTTATATGCATGTGTGAATAATAATTTTCTTTTCTTGTTATACTAGTATTTTATTGGTTAATATTTGTAGGCAAGTTTGAAGAAAAAACATGTTGAGGATGATCAATGTGGTGATGGTGATGCCTTATCAATAGTTACCCCGCCAATCTACAAGTTGTTACATCGAATTGAGGATGTCGAGAGCCATCATTTATGGACATTTCATATGATTGAAGGAGCCATGGGATATAAACAAGATTTATGCATATCAAAGAATGATATAACTGAGTTTTATTACATGCATGAATTATTTTTTGAGTGTATTTTGATTTTCAAAAGGTAACTTAAATTTAAATGTATTTATTTCTAATTATTCAATTCAATTAATTATAATTATCATTATAAAAAATATATTTACTTCTAATTTGATTATGCAGGTACTTATATAATGGACTAATGGATACACAAGCTGAAGAGAATTATTGTTTTATTTATCCTGGTATCATTGCACCAATTGATCATGCAAATCCTTATGAAAGAATGATTAATATATTTAGTAGATGACAACATGCAAGACAATGTCATCTATGGTTCTTTCCATACTACGCAAGGTATGTTGTGTTAAGTTATAATAGATTCTGTTACATAATTAATTTAATCAAATGACATATTAACTAATAATTTATGGGTATTTTTAGTAATCACTAGATGTTAGGTGTTGTTGATCTTTACTGAGCAGTAGTATGGTTTTATGCTTCATTTAAAAATCGTATTAATAAATATTTTAGATCTTGCTCATGAGTAAGTTAATTACCAAATGTGGTTATTATATTATGACGATAATTATTTACTTCATACTAATTAATATTTATTTACTTTGTATATATTTTAATAATTTTTAAACATAATTTTTTCATATGCAGTATGAGGGTATAACTTGGTCACAAGATGACGTCCACCAATTTAGAGCTGAATGGGCATCGGTTATGATCTCAAACCTTTCATCTCAATGAGTATAATAATTTAATTGCTTTTATCTGTACATAACTATATAAAATAGTTGATCAAATAGCAAAATTATTTTATGAATTAATATTTAATTTATTTAAAATAAGTATTTATTATGCAAATATTTATTTGAATTTTGTTGTCTATTAATTATTTTTCATGAAGCTAGCTATTAAACAATTCTAATTAGGCAAAATTAAAAACAAAATTCAAATAAAAAAAAAAGATGATGCTTTTAAAAAAAAGTCACTCTATAATAGAAGGAAAAGAGTCGCTAAATACATGCCAAAAGCTTTGCTAGATATGAGAACAGGTGATATTCTATATAAGGAAATACACAACACTTTTTTTTTTTTTTTTTTTTTGTAAAATGTGTTGGCTAGATGTTGAAATAAGAGTCATTTTTTCAAAAGCGTTGCTAGATGTGGGAATAGACGATGCTTTTTTCAAAAAAGTGTCACTAGATGTGGGAGAATAGGCTACACTTTTTTAAAAAAGCATTACCACATATAATAACAGGTGATGCTTTTTTAAAAAAGCAACGCTATATATAATATCAGGCGATGCTTTTTTTTAAAAAAAAAAGCATAACTAGATATTAAATAAGGCAACACTTTTCTTAAGAAAAAGAGTCATTAAATACCAAAATATGGCAATGCTTTTCTAAAGAAAAAGCATTGTTAGATACTAAATCAGACAAAGCTTTTTTAAGAAAAACCATTGCTAGATACCAAATAAGGCAAAAGCATCGCTAGATACATAATCAGGTGATGCTTTTCTTAAAAATGTGTCCCTAGATAAATAATTAAACAGCGCTTTTTTTAATAAAGAAGAGTTATTAGATTCATAATTAGGAGATGCTTTGTAAAGTGTCAGCTTTGTTTTAATATTTTTAACGACACCATATTAGGCGACACTTTATTAAGCATCGGCTTTTATTTTACATGACAAATTAATTGCTTCACCTATTATTGTTTTTCTTATAGTGATATCAATTATATACATACATATCTCGGTTTAGCAACTATAAATTATACATCTTTATTATTCAACAAAAAGAAAAAAAAAAGATTTATACCTCTTTGTTAATAACGAACCAATTATAAAAAACTATACAAAAGATATATTTCATCTTTTGAAATATTTTTTTGTTTTCATATCTAAAATCAGATACAATACTTTTCGAAGTGATTGTTGCATGGTTAATGAATTTAATTACCTTGCATAGGTTATCGGGATAGTATCATCGACAAATTAGCTAATAAAATATTATACTAAGATTAATTAAAATGAAAAAAAAAATTTTACTCTAGAGCACTGCGTACTCTTTGGTACTTCTCTTATGTTTATTATGAGCAACTTAATTACCAATTTGTATTTAACGTCATGGTGCATGACATCAGCAACATGGAAAAAAAAAATTAATACACATGCCATTAAATTATTGAGTGTTAGAGGAGCAATGAAGTGCATTCATGTGAGGTGCCATGAGGTGCCGTGATTGGTATCCAAGAAAGTATGTTAGAATTTTCTTATGTCTCTTACTGTGTTTGTTTTAATTATTGAAAGTAATTTCTTTCTTGTTTTAGTGTTCCAAATATATAACTTTTGAGTATAATTATAAATGGTTAATTGAATCAATCTAATTTGATATTTCACATTGTTTTAAAACAAAAATATATATGTATTATGAATAAGAATGTACTAGAATAACATCTTTCTTAATAAAATATCAATTCTCATCTAAATAGAAAAAACTGACTAGGAAATAAATAGAGTTTACATGAAGGTAACAATATATATTTTAAATTCATCCTAAACAATTAAACCAATTTATTAAAAATATGGTCTATTAAAAAGTGTGAATGGGCAAACAAAATATTATAATTCTTGGGATTCTTCACTAGAAGCTTCTACTTATAAAATTGTTACATGGTCACCGTGGTACGATATGGTTAATAAGTTCACATTGATTTGCATCATTCTATGCAATTTTTGAATATATGCATAATGTATGCATTCCCATTATGATTATGATCATGTTGATTCTAACAGTTTGTATCGTCATTTATCCAACTTTTTTTTTTTAATTTTGACTAAGTTTAATACGGGTTCACTAGGTGAGGGGTTTGGAATTGACTTTTTATTGATATGAGTTTGGGCTTTGACTTTTATATTGCTGCGAAAAGCTCTTCAATACAAGTACATTGTAACACCCCATACAAAATTTATGTAGAAAGTTTTGATTTTTGATTAAATTTGACCATTTGATCGATATAGATACCAGAGTTAACTTTTTATTCTTAGAAGTTATAGCATTAATTTGTGTACCAATATACAATACACGAGGTGAGTTCAAATTTGCGATTCTCATGCCTTAAGCTTCATTTTGGTATATAAGTTGTAATTTCATACTAAGGTTTGTGTATTTCTTCTAGGTGAGCTATATGTTTATTACTCGATAAAAAAAATAGTATTTTAAATATACTTATATTCTTGATATTGCTTTAGACACTCGGGTAAATCTAGGACTGATCCTGTGGAAGATCTAGAGTGATTCACAAATTATTGGTATGTGATATATTTTCAATATTTTCGTGTTATATATATTAATCTATATAAATTCTTGGTTTGACGGTTATATATATATATATACACATATATGTGTTCATGTTTATTTGCAAATTTTTATCAGACAGTTTAATATGTTCAAAAATAATTAATTCAAGTTATTGAAATGTCGATTTGAGATTTGGAAATCTATAAATTTTATTTAAAGATTTTGTTCATTTATTATTAGTCTTATTTGACAAATCTTACTGTTGATGAGAAACATGTTACTATTTATTTTTGAACACTGTTTATAAAATGGATTTGCTAAGAGGTTAGTATGTTTGTATTGCTTCTCACATCCATCATATAGTACTAGTGTTCCCTATTCTTGTTATCATTAATTAGGGCATATATATATTTAGCAATCCTATGGGAGCTAAGATGGAAAAGAGTAGGTAAGTACTTTATGATGTGAGCATTAGCCTATCTCCACTTAGTTGTAGGATATGAGGTTATTAATATCGATGCCTTTAGAATGTCAAAGGGTCGATTGCATATGTCTCTTCTCCCTCCTTTTTATCAGGTGGTGTTTAGGACGCTAAACATCCACTGGCAATATTTAGAATATAATATGGTGCATTAGGTGTACATATGGTATTTTATGTACTTTAAATGTTTCAACATGGATTTAAATAATTTATTGGTTTATTTATTTAATTTAATTTAAGCATTTTCAATTATCTTATTATTTCATTTTTAGGATATTTATTTAAACGTTATTTTATCTTATTTTATTTTCTATAAAAATATTTTACAAATGCAGATATAAAAATTATCCGTTTTTATGAAAATATTTTTTAAATAGTAAAACTTTTCAAAATAGGTGGACTAGGAGGGGTTTTGAAAGAAAAACTGTTTTTTGAATATTTATTTTTATCTTCTTATCTTATTATTATTATAATTGCTTTTATTTATTTTTATTAATATTCCTATTATTTACTACTATTATTATTATTATTATTTATACTGTTAATATTAGAATGGTACCATTTACTTGGATAATTAGCATCTCATTTGTTTTCTTTATTTTAGAAACATGTTCTCTTAGGTCCAGGTAGATAGTAGATCGACTATATGAGTGGCACAACCCATTTGACTGCGACGCTCTTTCAGTTGTATCATGCAGTCTTTCCTATCTCTCATACTGTTATTATTTTATTAGTATTGTTTTCCTTTTGTCTGTCATATTTATATTTCAAATATTCTTAAAATGCTCTGATGGCAATTATAGACCTAGGGTATTGTATTTATTTATTTATTTATTTTGTTGCTTACCATTTATTGGAGTACTAAAATTTATGGAAAATTGTAGTAAATGGAAGGAATAAAGTGAATGTATATTTAGAAGTGTGTTTTTTGTGTAGAGAAAATTTTAGGAAAATCCATATCTCAGGGAAGATGCTGTTAAGCTTTCTGTAGAATTTTTTATGGTGTTTTTCCAAGTCGAGACCACCCTAGGGTTCTAGTAAGGAATTATGGAAGGGGTTTTAGCATTCATAGACGAGCAACACACTTTATTTGGAGTTATGGATAATAAGTTATGTGTCTGTAAAATTTAATGATTTGTTTTAGTCATATTGGTCCCATAGGTAGTGTTTTCTTCAAAAAAGATAAAAATATAAATTAAAAATGTCTTCTAACCATGCCATGTGTCAAAATTTCAATGATTGACCAACCAGGTTGTCCAAACTATACCCTGACAGGTGTTAAATTTGGTTTGCTATAACTAGTGTTGTTCAAATAACACCCCATGTTGTTTGAACAACTCCCTACTAATCGAGTTAAATCCTAGTTTGGATTGAGAAAAGAAATGGAGAAAGAATGGTGTCAAATAAGACCCATTTTTTTCACCAAGGAAATAACCCTCTGTCGGCCACATTAACCACCTCATTGCTTGCACCACCTTGTTGCCTTCATGAAACATAACCTCTCCACCAAATCCACACTAGGAGGCTCATCGACATACCGAAATCAACATCCAACGTCAAAAGCCATGTCTTGATCCAATTGCTGGATTCAGATAACTTCCAGGTTGAGGGGATACTCTCTCCCACAATTTTCAAACTTCTTGAACATGATTTTAATCTCCTTTTAGCTCGAATCAAGCATGTATGACTGGTAGAGTGAAACCCACTATGGCGGTGACTTTTAAGCAAGGAATTCATTCACCACCAACCATCTATGGGCTAGGTAAATTCACGATTGAAATACCCATTCCTTTAGCTTCAATTTGGTGTAAAATTTGTAAATTTTGATTGAGTATTGAGTATAAACCAAAATGGGGAAACTTTAGGATAATAACTGGTAAAATTTAGCCTAGAATGCAAAATTAGTTTGTATTTTGTGATGCATATAAGCTTCTAATGGTCATGGAAAATTAGCTAAAGGTCTAATTTCATTAGAATACCAAATGCAAGAAAAACTCCAATTTTAGACACCAGATAAGATGGGTTTATACAAATTCTTGAGGGCTGTGTGCATATTTATATATATATATATATATAAATATATATATATAAAGAAAATGTATATAAATATTTACGTAGGTTATGGTTAGCCATGATGTTATCAGAGTTAGCGTAATACCTCAATTTTTCAATCTAAAGTATTGCTTCCATATATGCATCTTAAAGGTAATTTAGTTTATTACAAGTTGCCTCACAATTTATTGGTTACTTGTTGAAATGTGGTGATCTCGCCACAATGTGCAAGGTAGTTCAGTTACACTTGCACTCTTTGTTTTGCAACATCAAAGACCAAACATTATTTGTGTTTATGCATTTTATTTTATCTTGTAATGTTTAAGAACAATATCTTTTTTGTAATGCCCTAAGCTCATTAACTATAGCTTAGGGCCTTTTTGTCTAGTTGCTGGAATTGTATTTCCAGCGACATAAGTCAACTTCCTTAGATGTCGTTTGAAGAAAGTTTGGGATTTGGATCTGAATTTTGGATATAATAAACTAGAAATGCATAGAAAGCAGTAACAAAAAGAATGGCCCAATTTGGAGCTGGGAAGGCTAAGTTAAGCCCTAAACAATCTGACCCTTGTGCAGTTTTGTTGCCCAGAAATCTGGACAAAACTGCCTCGGTTTTGATTGTTTTTGAATGGGTAAATGGACTTTTTTTTATCTGATTTTTGGTTAGAACATAGTTTAATATTCAAGAAGGTTTCCCTGCAATTTTCAAGTCAAATGGAGCTAGTTTTCAAATTCAAATGCCTTAGAAAAGCTGAACTACCCATTAAAGAAGGTTTCTTGCATGCCCAGCACATTGATTAAAGTTAGTTGAGGTAGTTTGGCTTGGTTGGTTACTTTTAATGCTTTTGTATTTATTGCTCAATATGGCAGCATGTCTTATTGTCTTTTTGATGTATTTAAAAGTATGAAAATTGCAATGAAAACATTGAAGAAGTAATATTCAAAAATTTTGAAAAACAACAATTTTGGCTCTCTCTCTCTCTCTCTCTCTCTCTCTCAACTACTACATTTGTTTTCTTCTTCTTCCCAAAAGTTAACAACCTTCTCAAAAACCCTAAACCTCCATTAAAACCAAAAACAAAACCTTAACAAATCCAAAAAAACAAAATCAAGAACCAAGAACCAACAACAATCATTCTTGACTAACACCATGAATGATTGTGCTCTAGGGTACAACAACATAAACCTACACCAAATTCCATCATGGTATCAGAGCATAGTGTAATTTCTTAGGACCTTGTGAGCTTTCAACCTAGACCATTTTATTTGTGAGAGGATCCCCCACCTAAAGCCTTCCAACCGAAACCAAAACCTCCCAAAAATACTAGTTGAAACTCACCAAAACACCACCACCCGAGAGCTTGTTCTTATGTCCATTTTTCAAAACTTTTCAAAAACCATTTTTTCAAATGGCCTCATAATCCTTTGCAACCCCAACACCACCTCAGTTTGAAGGCCAAAACTATTCCATTTGGAGTATAAAAATGAAAGCCTACCTTTAAGCCTTTGGTTTATGGGAAGTCATAGAAAAAGGTTATGTAGTGGAAGAGTTGAGAGCTAATGCAACCCAAGCACAAAGAAATGCACATGAGGCCGAAGTTCCCAAGGGGTTCAAGGCCCTCACTGCCTTGCACTCCTCCATGAGTGATTCAATTTTTACAAGGATAATGTCATGCACAAGTGCTATAGAGGTTTAGATAAAGCTTCAAGAGGAGTTCTAGTATTTCCATGCACAATGCATGGAAATACTAGAACTCGGCAAATGCAAGTTTTAAACCTAAGAAAAGAGTTTGAGACCTTGAAGATGAAGGAGAATGAGCTTGTCAAGGATTTCACAGAAAGGATGCTGAAAGTGGTAAATCAAATTCGGGTCCTTGGTAAGCAATTGACGGATCAAAGGGTAATGGAGAAAGTATTGGTGAGCTTACCCGAAAGGTTTGAAGCTAAGATTTCCTCCCTTGAAGAATCTAGAAATCTTAGTGAAATAACCTTGAGTGAGCTCATCAATGCTCTTCAAGCAACCAAACAAAAGAGAGCCATTAGAAAGGAGGAGACCATCGAGAGTGCATTCTATGGTGGCCACGGCAACAAAAAGAAGAATAAAGGAAGGAAGAGCAACAACACCAACCAAACAGGTTTTACAACCAACAACAACACAAACAACAACAAAAGTGGATGGAATCAACAACAACAATAACAAAGCCATCAAACCAAGGAGGGCATCCACCTTGCTCTCATTGCAAGAAGCTTGGACATCCACCATCCAAGTGTTTTTGGAGGTCGGATGCCTCTTGTGAAAGATGTGGAGGAAAAGGCCACATTGCCAAAGTATGCAAGCAAAGGAGACAACAAGCCAATGTGGTTAATGAAGAAGCTGAGAACCTATTTGTGGCCACATGCCTTAAGGCCACAAGTAGTGGTCTCGGTTGGCTTGTGGATAGTGGTTGCTCACACCACATGAGTGTCCAAAAGGATGGTTTTATGGAGCTTGATCGAAACTACAAAACCAAAGTGAAGATTGGTGATGGTCAGTTCATGGAAGTAGAAGGCAAAGGAGATGTGTGCTTGAACACCAAGGAAGGTACCAAAATTATAAAAGATGTGCTATATGTTCCTAGTTTGTGTGAAAACTTGCTTAGTATAGCACAATTGGTAGAAAAAGGCTTTGCTTTAAATTTTGCAAAAGATGGATGTATTATATATGATGCTTGTGGTAATGAGCTGTTTAAGGTACCATTGAAGGACAAAAGCTATAGATTAGACCTAGTTAATAATGAACAAGCCTTAAAAACCAAAATGGAGTCCATTTCTTAACTTTGGCATAAAAGGCTTGGGCATTCTAGCTATGGTGCCGTGAAAAACACCAATGCCATTGTGAAGGACATGTCAAAGATTGAGGAGATGAGAAGCCTATGTGATGTATGCCAACTAGGGAAATCCACGAGGCTTCCATTCCCTAAAGCCGGTTCATCGAGAGCTAAGGAGAAGCTTGAGCTAGTCCATTCGGATGTGTGTGGACCGATGAGTTTGTCATCAATTGGAGGTTGTAAGTACTTCCTCACCTTCATTGATGACTACTCAAGGATGTGTTGGGTATATTTTCTAACAACTAAGTCACAAGTGCTTGAGAAGTTCATGGAATTCAAGAAGATGGTGGAAACCCAAAGCAATGCAAAGATGAAGTGCTTGAGAACCAACAATGGTGGAGAATATACAAGCTTGGCTATAGAGGATTTTTGCAAAGAAAATGGAATGGTGCATCAATTCACAACACCATACACACCACAACAAAATGGTATTTGTGAGAGGAAAAATAGAACCTTGATGGAGATGGCAAGGTGAATGATACATGAGAAGAACATGCCAAAGAAGTTTTGGGCCGAAGCCATATACACAGCTAGCTACATCCAAAACGGAGCATACGCCAAAGCAAATGAGTCCAAGACACCCTACGAGATATGGTATGGAGAAAAACCATCTTTGGACAACATTAAAATCTTTGGAAGTGTTTGTTTTCTCAATGTTCATCCACACATAAGAGACAAGCTTGACAAAAGGGCAAATGTGGGCATCTTGGTCGGCTTTAATGAGGTTACCAAAGGTTTTAGGGTTTTCAACTTGGAAACTAGGAAACTTGTGGTAACAAGGGATGTGAGGATTGATGAAGATGCTGTTCGGGATTGGACAAAGGAGGAGCTTCTTGTCCATGAAGATAATGCTCGGTTGGATGATGAAGAAGAAGAAACCAATGACAATGACAATGAAGAAAATGAAGATGATGAGGAGCATGCACTTGAGACCATTGGAGCCGAATTGGAGATTGGAGATGGTGTTAGAGGAGAGAGGCCATTGTCCGAAATATATGAAAGGTGCAATGTTGCCTTGAGTGATCCTACCAATGCTCAAGAAGCTATGCAAAAGAAAGAGTGGATGGAGGCCATGCAAACCGAAATGGATATGATAGAAAAGAATGAAACTTGGTCTTTGGTTTCTAAACGTAAAAACAAGAAACCAGTTAGTGTAAAGTGGATCTTTAAGACCAAGTTCAACCCGGATGGAACAATATGCAAGCACAAGACAAGGCTTGTGGCAAAAGGCTATGCACAACCAGCGGGTGTAGATTATGGAGAGACGTTTGCACCGGTTGCAAGAATGGAGACCATAAGGCTCATCCTATCCATCTCAGCCTCAATGTCATGGAAGGTGTACCACCTTGATGTAAAGTCGGCTTTCTTGAACAGTGTGCTTCAAGAGGAGGTTTATGTCAAGCAACCCGAGGGCTTCATTGTTCAAGGAAATGAGGACAAAGTCTACCATCTACAGAAGGCACTTTACGGGTTAAAGCAAGCACCTAGGGCTTGGTATGGCAAGATTGATGGTTACTTGATCTACCAAGGCTTTAGAAGGAGTTCAAATGAGCCAACACTATACATAAGGAATGAAGAAGGCATGATTGTGATCTCACTCTATGTGGATGATTTGTTGGTCACGGGTGAAAATGAAAAGAATGTGGAAGTTTTGGAAAATGAACTTGAAAAGGAGTTTGACATGTCAAGCCTTGGTGAAATGAATTATTCCTTAGAGTGGAAGTGATGCAATGCTCTAGGGGTATCTTCATATCTTAAGAGAAATACATCAAAGATCTTTTGAAAAAGTTCAACCTTGATGAATGCAAGCCAATGTCAATACCAATGAGCCAAGGAGACAAATACAAGAAGGAGGATGGCACACCAAAGGTAAACCCGATCCTATATAGAAGCATGAGAGGAATTTTGCTCTATGTATGTTCATCAAGACCAGATATTATGCATGCCACATGTGTTTTGTCTAGATATATGCAAGCACCATCCCAAAATCATTTTGTAGGTGCCAAAAGAATTCTTAGATACTTAAAAGGAACACAAGACTTTGGACTTTGGTATGATAGGCAAGATGTGATGAGATTAATGGCCTACTCGGATAGTGATTGGGTTGGATGCTTGGATGATATGAAGAGCACTTCGGGGTATCTTTTCTCACTTGGTAGTGGACCATTCTCATGGAATGCAAAGAAGCAAGCAACAACAGCTCAAAGCACCGCCGAAGCCGAGTACATTGCTTGCTCTTCATGTGCAAATCAATGCATTTGGCTTAGGAAATTATTGGAGGACCTTGGTTATCCTTAAGAGGGTTTAAGCATCATCAAATGTGACAACACTTCAGCCATATCAATAGCCAAGAACCCCGTTCAACATGGAAGGACAAAACACATACTGTTTTGTTGATAAGTTTTAATTAAACTTATCAACAAAACAATATCTTTTTTGCAGCTTTTGTGGTTGTTGGACCTATGTGGTATGGTTCGGCAACTACCCCAATTGAATTATTTGGTCCCACTCATTATCAATGGGATCAAGGATACTTTCAGCAAGAAATATATCAACAAGTTGGTGCTAGGCTAGCTGAAAATCAAAGTTTATCCAAAGCTTGGTCTAAATTCCTAGAAAATTAGCTTTTTATGATTACATCGGCAATAATCCCTCAAAGGGGGAATTATTCAGAGTGGGTTGAATGGACAATGGGGATGGAATCGCTGTTGGGTGGTTAGGACACCCTATTTTTAGAGATAAAGAGGATCATGAACTTTTTGTACATCGTATGCCTACTTTTTTTGAAACATTTTTTTGTTGTTTTGATAGACAGAGACGGAATTGTTAGAGCCAATGTTCCTTTTAGAAGGGTGGAATCGAAATACAGTGTTGAAAAAATAGATGTAACTGTTGAGATCTATGGCTATGAACTTAATGGAGTTAGTTATGGTGATCCGCTACTGTGAAAAAATACGCTTGACGTGCTAAATTGGGTGAAATTTTTTAATTAGATCGTGCTACTTTGAAATCCGATGGTGTTTTTCTTAGCAATCTGAGGGGTTAGTTTACTTTTGGACATGCTTCGTTTGCTTTGTTCTGTTTCTTCGAACACATTTGGCATGGTGCTAGAGCCTTGTTTAGAGATGTTTTTGCTGGTATTGACCCTGATTTGGATGCTCAAGTAGAATTTGGAGCATTCCAAAAACTTGGAGATCAAACTACAAGAAGACAAGTAATCTGATAAAATATTGTTTAGTTATTTTTCGTTTTTAGTTTTAGGAGTAGGGTACCAGATAAACCTTGATTTGAATTGCTAACTTTTCTTTGACTCTTGCTCTTTCTTTATTCAGCAGACAATCCCAAATAAGCAGGTATGGAAGCTATAATTGTGTAAACCATGATCGAATCTATGGAAGCATTAGTTTATACATTCCTCTTAGTCTTAACTTTAGGAATAATTTTTTTTCGCTATCTTTTTTCGAGAACCACCTAAAGTTCCAACTAAAAAGGTGAAATGATTTTTCATTATCTCAATTGAAAGCAATGAGCCTCCCAATATTGAGAGCCTCATTACTTTAACTAGTCTTCGTGTTCCTTGAATGGATCTTTTAGTTGTTGAGAGGGTTGCCTAAAAGCAGTATCTAAGGGGTACCCAGTAAAATTTACAAGTAAACCCGATATAAAGTTGGCATTAAGGTTGCTGTTTCCATTATTATATAGTTTCAAGCCCACAATGGGTCTATGATAATCAATGGTATACAAAGTCAACAGATCTCAATGAATATAAAAGACAATTTATGGTACACAAACCGTTAAGAGTAGTTCTAGATCTAGTCCAAGACAAACTGTTGTAGGGAGTTTGTTGAAACCATTGAATTTAGAATACAGTAAAGTAGCTCTCGAGTGGGGAACTACTCCTTTGATGGGTATCACAATGGCCCTTTACTAGATGGAATTGGAATTAATTAGATTCACAAGAACTAGTAACTAGCTTTACAATACAAAGTGAAGCATTTAGGTCTCTAATTTTTATCCCATTCTATTTTGGTACTTTGATCATGAAATTTCTTTGTATCAGTAGTTCCGGAATATGAATGTGTGACTTGTTATAATTGATCCTATGGATAGTATAGAGAATGCATCTGTCATCTTGATAGAGATGGTTTTACTTCATCAGTTATTCATTCCAGTATCTGAAGCATGGAATATAGGAAATAGATTCCAAAGTGTTATTAGCACTATGATTCATCCTTAATATTTAGACCACGCGTCTGTACTTCCCTTTTTTTTTTTTTTTTTTCAAAGAGTTAGATTTAGAAGTTATAAATTGAAATATTTTTATTTTTTAAAACTCTTATTTACATTTATTTTGATCAAAGGATAAGGGTGTCATTGGATTTTTATTCATTCTAGTTATTCATTGAATAAGTGATAATCCAACAGTTCTTACTCAAGGAATTTTTGGAATTAGTTTATAAAGAAAAGGTTTTATTGAATCATCATGGTTCTAGTATGAATCTGGGGTTTTAACCGATTCATAGGGTATTAACAAGAGAATTCCTATCAATATCAATAATAAAGAAAACAGTAGTTATAAGCACATTACACACAATAAAAAAAATATAAAATAGGTAAAAAGAATATTCAAGAGGCCTATAATCATCACTATAGAGACAAATGAGCCGACTTGATATTTTGGCATTATAACCACAAGAAAGAACTTTCAGATTTTTATTCTTTTGAATCTTCAAAAACAATTGAATCAGAGGATTACGAATTTTCGAACTTAACTTTCTATTACACATATCCTGTAGAACTAGTATTTTGGTGTTTCTGTTTGAGCCATAAGAGATGAAATTATCATATACGTTCTCGGTGTTGAAGTGTGGCAATTTTGCCACTTGATGGTGCATGTCACCGGCTAGCATGCACACCTTGGTATCAAATCATTTCTTTTTATGAGTTTATATTTTTTTTTGTATGTTTTAATTTATGAAAGGTATATTTTGATAATGTTTTGTGCCTAAGTTATGTATGCAAAAGTATAGGCAAAATTATACACAAAAGAGTAGGAATGTTATGCTTGAAATGCCTATGGTGCTGGATTCATAATTTCCAGCAACATAGTTCTACTATTTATCTTATATCTCAGGTTGCAAATGGAGTTTTGGGCTAAAGTTTTGAGGGATGTCTACAGACATATATAGAAGACTATGGTTCAAATTTCAGGTCCAAATGACATGGGAAAGTCCATTTTCTATTCCAAACAGATTGCTGTATCTGATGGGCCCAGTATGCAGAGTATGGGTCAGTTTTGGAGCTGTTTGGCCCATGATCCGGTTCCAGAACATTCCTAGCTCTTGGAACAATATTTATTGATGACCAAGGATGCTTCAAACCAAGTTTCATAGGCAGATACAAAGGGAAACTAAGTAGGTGAAGCTAGTTTGGTTGTTTACCCAAACTAGTTAAACAATAGGAACTTAGTTCAAACCATGTGCCACTTTTTACTATATTTGGAATAGACATGTTGCAGCTGTTTTTGACCTCTTTTATGTATGAAAAGTTAGGTGTTGACCATTTTACTTTTTAAATTTCAAATACTTTACTCATTTTGTAAGCTCACATGCTTGGCATGTGTGAACTAGTTGTAATTTCAAGCTTATATTGCAAAATGAATGAAATGGCTATAGATCCAAGCCTCATTTTTCAAAAGCAATGTGGTCCCCTTCTTCTTATCTCTTCTTCAACACCTTAGAACACTCTAGGAACCCTAAAAACCAGAAAACACCATAACCAAAACCTAAAAACACAACTCACACACAACCATTCCCAAGAGCATCACCAAAAGCTTGCTTGTTGCTAACACTTCAAGCTAGCTTGCTCTTGGTCATAACCTTCTCACCCCAACAGAGTGGTATCAGAGCAAGGCACATTTTTGTGAGATTTGTGAGGTTTTTGGGCTGGTTCGTTCCTTGAGAATGAAGAGATACTTGAAATCACAAATATATTTCCATATTCCTTCATACTAGAAAGCAACATTCACATGGCTTCTTCAAGTTTTTCAACTCCTTCTCCTCCTATCTTCAATGGGGAGAACTACAACATTTGGAGTATCAAGATGCAAGCTTACTTGAAGGCTTATGGTCTTTGGGAGGTCACCATAAATCCCCAAGAACCCGAGCCTTTGAGGCAAGGGGCAACGGTCAACCAAATCAAGCACCATGAGGAGGAATTGGCTAAAGGTTTCAAGGCTCTCACCGCCATTCATTCTTGTATTAGTGATACCATTTTCACAAGGATAATGGCATGTGAGAGTGCCAAAGAAGCTTGGGAAAAACTTCAAGATGAGTTCCAAGGGAGTGCAAGGACAAGGAAAATGCAAATCCTTAACCTAAGGAGGGAGTTTGAGACCATCAAGATGAAAGACAAAGAAACGGTTAAGGAGTTCACCACAAGGCTTCTTAATGTGGTGAATCAAATTAGGGTGCTAGGTGAAAGATTAAGTGACCAAAGGATTGTAGAGAAGGTGTTGGTCTCCTTGCCCAAGAGGTTTGAAGCTAAGATATCTTCATTGGAGGAGTCAAGGAACCTAAATGAAATTTCCTTGACTGAGTTGGTGAATGCCTTGCAAGCTACGAAGCAAAGGAGGAGGATTAGACATGAAGAATCAATGGAGGCTGCATTTGTGTCTAAACAACATCAAAAGACACAAAATCAAAAGAAGAACAAGCTTAAGGTCATAAAGGAGAAAGGTGAAACTAGCAAACCCGAGAGGAAGTCCTATGAACCTTGTCACCATTGCAAGAAGAAAGGTCATCATCCAAGAAGGTGTTGGTGGAGGCCGGATGCATTTTGCCATAAATGCCAACAAAAGGGTCATGTGGAGAGAGTATGCAAGGCAACCAAGAAAGATAAGCAACAAGCAAATGTTGCTAAAGATAATGCAAGTGATAGTGAATCCGAAGAGTTGTTTGTTGCTACTTGTTTTAGTAGCATCAAGAATGATGAAGGATGGATCATTGATAGTGGAGCAACACACCATATGTCTCACAAGCATGAGTGGTTCAAAAACTTGGATAGGAGCAGCCACAACAAAGTCAAAATTGGAAATGGAGCCTTGATGGAAGTGAAAGGCAAAGGAGATGTGGTGATACACACCACCAAAGGTATCAAAACTATCCATGATGTTCTCTATGTACCTTCTTTATGTGAGAACTTACTTAGTGTAGGTCAAATGCTTGAGAACAAATATGCATTACACTTCTCAAACATGACATGCACTATAGTTGATCCACATGGAAATGAATTAATGTGTGTTGGAATGAAGAACAAGAATTTTAGGTTGAATATGGATGAAAATGGTGCATCGGTTGCATTGAACACCAAAGTTGAGAACACCTCTCAACTTTGGCATAAAAGACTAGGCCATGCTAGCTTTAAGTCATTGGTAGGCACACATGAACTTGTTAGAGACATGCCATTGGTGGAGAAGCAAGAACATGTGTGTGAAGTGTGTCAAAAAGGAAAGCATACTAGGCTAGCATTTCAATCTTGTTCTTGGAGATCAAAGGAGAAGTTAGGACTTATACATTCGGATATTTATGGTCCTATAAGTATTCCATCCTTAAATGGCAGCAAGTATTTCATAACTTTCATTGATGATTACTCAAGAATGTGTTGGGTGTATTTCCTTGAAAGAAAATCACAAGCTTTGGAGAAATTTGTAGAATTTATGAAGTTAGTGCAAAATCAATCCGGTTGCACTATAAAGGTGTTAAGGACGGACAATGGTGGGGAATACACAAGTGAGGCTTTCAAACAACTTTGTAAGGATTATGGTATAGTTCATCAATTCACTACACCATACACACCACAACAAAATGGTGTATGTGAAAGGAAGAACCGTACCATCATGGAGATGGCTAGATGTTTGTTGTTTGAAAGTGGCTTGCCAAAGAAGTTTTGGGCCGAAGGAGTTAATACATCCATCTACATCCAAAATAGGCTTTACTCCAAGTCTTTGAGGAGTAAAACCCCATTTGAGCTTTGGTTTGGATATAAGCCTTCTCTTGATCATCTAAGGGTATTTGGAAGCATTTGTTACATCCTAGTACCACAAGAGAAGAGAGGAAAGCTTGATGAAAGGTCACAAGTTGGTGTCTTGGTTGGCTATAGTGATGTGACCAAGGGATATAGAGTGTATAACTTGGAAACCAAGAAACTTGTGATAAGTAGAGATGTGAAAGTTGATGAGGAAGCTAAATGGGTTTATAGTAAGGAGGAGTTGGCTAGCATGGATGAAGATAATCAGCTTGAAGCTCATGATAATGATGAGGAACAAGGAAATGATGAAGGTGCTGCCCATGATGATGAATATGATGAGAATGAGCTAGAAATCTCCATAGGGGCTGATTTGGAGATTGGTGATGGTGTGAGAGGAACAAGACATCTTAATGAGATTTATGAAAGGTGTAATGTGGCATTGAGTGATCCAATCAATGTGCATGAGGCTATGGTAAGAAAAGAGTGGAGACAAGCCATGCAAGATGAAATCGATGTGATAAACAAGAATGACACTTGGAGCTTGGTAACAAAACCGAAGGGAAAGAATGCTATTGGGGTGAAGTGGATCTTTAGGACCAAGTACAATCCGGATGGGTCCATAAATAAGCACAAGGCAAGGCTTGTTGTCAAAGGATATGCACAACAAGCCGGTGTGGATTATGGAGAGACTTTTGCACCGGTTGCAAGGATGGAAACCATAAGACTTCTTGCAATTTCGGCACAAAAGTCTTGGAAAGTATATCACCTTGATGTGAAGTCAGCCTTCTTGAATGGAATATTGAAGGAGGAGGTCTATGTTGTGCAACCCGAAGGTTTTGTGAAGAAAGGAAGTGAAGAGAAGGTATACAAGCTACACAAGGCCTTGTATGGCCTTAAACAAGCTCCTAGGGCATGGTATGCCAAGATAGATGGTTTTTTGACAAAGCATGGATTTAGGAGGAGTCCTAATGAGCCTACATTGTATATTAGGACTCATGGTTGCATGGTGTTGGTGTCGCTTTATGTTGATGACCTCCTAGTGACCGGTGGTAATGAGAAAGAAGTGAGCAATTTCAAAAGTGAGCTAGAATTGAACTTTGAGATGTCTAGCCTTGGAGAGATGAAATACTTTCTTGGAATTGAAGTTGTCCAATCATCCAAGGGCATCTTCATATCTCAAGAAAGCTATGTGAAGGAGTTGCTCAAGAAGTTTGACATGGAGGATTGTAATAGCGTTGCCACACCTATGAATGAAGGCACCAAGTTGGTGAAGGATGATGATTCTCCAAAGGTAAATCCTTCCATCTATAGAAGTTTAATTGGTAGCCTTTTATATGTATGCTCTACTAGACCGGATATCATGTTTAGTGTGGCTGTTTTGTCAAGATTTATGCATAGTCCATCACAAAATCATCTTAGTTATGCAAAAAGAATCCTAAGGTATTTGAAAGGTACTAATGATTTTGGTATATGGTACAAGGATGGCATGAATGAAGCTTTGCTTGGTTATAGTGATAGTGATTGGGCTGGTTCTTTGGATGATAGCAAGAGCACATCGGGCTACATTTACACTCTTGGAAATGGTCCTTTCTCATGGAATTCCAAGAAGCAACAAACCGTTGCACAAAGCACCGCGGAAGCCGAGTATATTGCTTGCTCAAGTTGTGCTAATCAAGGTGTTTGGCTTAGGAAATTATTGGAGGATTTGAGCTTGAAGCAAGAGGAAGCCATGGTAATATTGTGTGACAATACTTCAGCAATAGCAATTGCTCAAAATCCAGTCCAACATGGGAGGACCAAGCATATACCGGTCAAGTATCATTTCTTAAGGGAATTTGAAGCAAGTGGTGAAGTGAAGTTGGAGTATGTGACTTCCGAGGAGAACTTGGCGGATATCTTCACCAAGCCATTGGGAAAGAAGAGATTTGAGATATTGAGAGGACTTCTCAATGTCTCATACAAAATTGCCAAGGAGGAGTGTTGAAGTGTGGCAATTTTGCCACTTGATGGTGCATGTCACCGGCTAGCATGCACACCTTGGTATCAAATCATTTCCTTTTATGAGTTTATATTTTTTTTTGTATGTTTTAATTTATGCAAGGTATATTTTGATAATGTTTTGTGCCTAAGTTATGTATGCAAAAGTATAGGCAAAATTATGTACAAAAGAGTAGGAATGTTATGCTTGAAATGCCTATGGTGCTGGATTCATAATTTCCAGCAACATAGTTCTACTATTTATCTTATATCTCAGGTTGCAAATGGATTTTTGGGCTACAATTTTGAGGGATGTCTACAGCCATATATATAAGACTATGGTTCAAATTTCAGGTCCAAATGACATGGGAAAGTCCATTTTCTATTCCAAACAGATTGCTGTATCTGATGGGCCCAGTATGCAGAGTATGGGTCAGTTTTGGAGCTGTTTGGCCCATGATCCGGTTCCAGAACATTCCTAGCTCTTGGAACAATATTTATTGATGACCAAGGATGCTTCAAACCAAGTTTCATAGGCAGATACAAAGGGAAACTAAGTAGGTGAAGCTAGTTTGGTTGTTTGCCCAAACTAGTTAAACAATAGGAACTTAGTTCAAACCATGTGCCACTTTTTACTATATTTGGAATAGACATGTTGCAGCTGTTTTTGACCTCTTTTATGTATGAAAAGTTAGGTGTTGACCATTTTACTTTTTAAATTTCAAATACTTTACTCATTTTGTAAGCTCACATGCTTGGCATGTGTGAACTAGTTGTAATTTCAAGCTTATATTGCAAAATGAATGAAATGGCTATAGATCCAAGCCTCATTTTTCAAAAGCAACGTGGTCCCCTTCTTCTTATCTCTTCTTCAACACCTTAGAACACTCTAGGAACCCTAAAAACCAGAAAACACCATAACCAAAACCTAAAAACACAACTCACACACAACCATTCCCAAGAGCATCACCAAAAGCTTGCTTGTTGCTAACACTTCAAGCTAGCTTGCTCTTGGTCATAACCTTCTCACCCCAACACTCGGGGGGGTCCGCTCTGTTTACCTATCATAATAAAATCTATGATTGGTTGGAAGAACATCTTGAGATTCGGGCAATTGTAGATGATATAACTAGTAAATATGTTCATCCTCATGTAAACATTTTTTATTGTGTAGGCGAAATTACACTTACTTGTTTTTTAGTACAAGTAGCTATAGGGTTTGCTATGACTTTTTATTACCGTCCGACCATTACGGATGCTTTTACTTCTATTCAATATATAATGACTAAATAAGTTTGGTTGGTTAGTCCAATCAGGTCATCAATGGTCGGCTAGTATGATGGTCCTATTGATGATCCTACACGTATTTCGTGTGTATCTCACCGACGGCTTTAAAAAACCTCGCAAATTGACTTGGGTTACAGGTGTGGTTTTGGGTGTATTAACCCCATCTTTTGGTGTAACTTGTTATTCCTTACCTCAGGACCAAATTTGTTATTGGGCATTAAAAATTATAACAGGTGTGCCATAAGCTATTCCTGTAATAGGATCGCCTTTGGTAGAGTTATTACGCCAAAGTGCTACTAGTGTGGGACAATTCACTTTAACTGGGTTTTATAGTTTACACCTTTTTGTATTACCTATTCTTACTGTTGTATTCTAGTGCATGGCACCTACAACTTCACAATCCATCCAAGAAGGTAGGTCAGAGTTTGCTGTCCAAGGTAAGTGTTCCAAACCTCAACTTGAGGGGAAAGATAGAGAGAAGGCGAAAGTGATAAAAGACATGAAAAATCGAAGAGTGGAATGAGAGAGGAAGAGAAACCTGAGAGTGCAAGAAAGCAGGAAAAAGCCAGAATGAAGGACAATCCGAGAGGAAGAAAGGAAAAGAAAGGAAAGAGAGAAAAAATAAAAAATTTTATAACAGATTTGGTGATGTTAATAAAGCAATTTTGAGTATGAAATCATTGCTGTTTATGATTTATAAAGATGCTTATTTAAAGATGTTTTTGTTGTATAGAACTTTATCTGCATTGTTGAGAGCTTTACTTAGTGGAAATTTGAAAATTTGGGATGGATTATTCGCTAACTTTAAAATATATGATTTTTGTCTAAATGAGCTGGCATTTTTAGGATTTTTTTTTATAGCGTTTGACCTAGGAGATTGGTTTTGGTTGCACTTAAGAAAGGAGAGGTTCCCACAACAACAAAAGTCAAAGCTTATGCCACGAGGGGATGGACTTTTTCACGTCTTGGAACGGATCAATGAAAATGCTTACAAACTTGATTTGCAAGGTCAGTATAATTTGAGTGCTAAATTTATTGTTGCTGGAATATTTTCTTTTGCTGCAGGTGATAATTTAGATTTGAGGGAAAATCCTCTTCCAGAGGAGGGGAATGATGAGAATCTGTCCATGCCCGCACAACTGACAACCCGCTGGGGTGCTAACCCGATACAGATGAAGATCGGGTCGATCACTAGGGCTCAAACTAAGAGATTAAGGACAACATAGATGATTTTATATGGGGAGTAATTAATTCTCAAAATGGCCTAACAATACCTAAAGATACAAGACCCGTTTTAAGGATCCAAGTGGTTGAGACCGATATGGACTCAGGTAGCTGTTTCGTGTAAAATTGGAGTCTGGGCAGCAAGGAATGGTTCCAACACTTCATGAACTCAATGAATATCATTAATAGGACATGGAATCCAGACAAGGAAGAATTAACAGCATCTAAAAAGGACTTGTACAAACAGCATCTCAATTTAGCCGAAAATGTGCTGTTTAGCCACTAACTTTGACTTTTTTCTTCTTTTACTTATTTCAATCAAGGGGCAACGTGTGGGAATCATTATTAATCGTATTTGGCATCCTAAATAGCATATGGAAGCAGATTTGGAGCCCAAATAGGCTTGATATTTGTCAAAGATACCTTAGTAGTCAAACTAGTCAACTAGTTTCCTAATTTGATTTTAACTTTTTGTTTTAGGAAATTAGTCTTTTATTTCGTTTCTATTTATTTATTTGCTGGCAAAATAAACTTAGAAAAATTATTATTTTATTATTTTCATTGTAAATTAATTAATTCCTAATTTAAAAATAAAGGAATTAATTAATCCAAATTAGATTAGGAAAGGGGTGAATTTCAGCCAAGCTAGATTTCCTATTCTTTGGTGGTCGATTTTACCTAGCCAATTAGGGTTTTATTTTGTAACTTTTGAGCCTATTTAAGGACTTGTTTTATCAATAATAATCAGTACATTATTCATGCAGAAAATGATTTATGAGGTTGAATTCTCTTTATTGTCTTTGAACACCTAAAACACCGTTAGTGAATGAGTGTTTTAGTTTGACTTATCAATCAAGATCCATCACCTATTGTGGCATCTTCATTATACCAAGGTTTCTAATCACAGGTTGGTTAGGGGTTAAGGTGACCATTAGAACTTGAACATAATTAGATCCGAGCTAATATAATACAGGTTTAGGCACAGGTTGTCCTATGTTCGTATTAGAAGGGATTTGCCCTAACCACCTTTCAATTAAGTAGGCTAGATGAAAGGAATTGACTACAATTATAAATCCTTTTTTCTTACTTGTTTGGGATTGGGGGATGATGCTGACATCAGAAAACATAGACTCTACTCTTGTTCGGACTACTGAAATGAAGCAAAGGCTAGGGTATAGTGACACAAACTGACCACTCAGTTATTCAACTCCTTAACTTGCTTGTTGCGTACAGCTCTTTCCTAAGGATCCTAGCCAACTAAGCTACTAAACTCAACAACTGTAAGCTTTTGTTAGGTTAGGAAAGGTAGTAAATACCAGCTCTTTAGCTGCATTTTTAATGTAACCTCTGGTCTTTAGCTCCAAAGCAGCACCCGTTCACTCTTAAAAGTAGTGTGCTTGTAAAGGATCCCATTTCTTGAAGTAATATGGGAGCAATCCTCTGCTCAATTGCTCTCTTGTATTGTCTTTTAGGTCAATTTGAAATCAATAGCAAGGGTAGCGGATTCATGAGCATTATGGGACTACAGCTTAGTTAGGACATAGTATCTTACTCATGAATAGAGATAGCCTTAGCATAGACATTTGAAGAGGAAAACATGTTTAGCTTCTTTCTCTCACACCGACTGGATTGCTTCCTTGACTCTGACTACACATTTAACTATAAGGAGAGGATCGATGCAATTGAGCTCGTATTTCTATAGGGTCCGAGGTATGAAGTAGCTCTAAAATATAGAACCTGGGGATGGAAAAGCTGGATAAAAATAAGGGGAGGTGCTTTCACTAAGATACGTGGTGAGATAACATTCCTTCATCTCTTTTCAAGTGATTTACACCTCGAAGTGTGTAAATACCGGATACATAGGTTGAGTCATTTGCTAAAAAACTATTTTGTTGGGTGATCAACCAAGTGCTCCTACCCTAATGAATGCCAACTGGAGGAACTCACTTTCCTATTGTTTAGTAGCAGATTCCTTCCTGTGGCTTGAAATTTATTACCTGTTGCTAATGGGGAGAGATCTTTCATTAGCGTTTGATGCTCCTCAATGGAGATCCTCAGAATAATAGCTTGCTTATGGAACTTAGTACTTTAATGGGGGTATTCTTGTACAGCTTGGCCCTTTCCCCGACATACTGCCATCGAATCTACTAGTCCTCTACAAACCCAATGGGATAGAATTCCCTATGAATTACTATTCTCCGAGTGTAGGAACGATTATTCTATAAAATAGCCCACACTAGGCATCTGATTTTTTAAGAAGTTCCTATGCTAAACATATGGGCCCAGCTGTATTTGATTTGAACTAATTTGAATCTCGTGACCCATGATCCTTAGGAAGGGCTCGATCCTAAACTAGGCTCCATTCAAGGAGATCGATGACTATCCTTATTTTTTTTCCTTACGTTAATCAATCAAAAGTAAGTGGACTTGAATTGAGTCATGACTATATAAGCTATTCTGGTATTAATATTCGATATAGATGGAATCATGGAAGTGGACCTTTGATTTCCTTGGACCACATAAGAATTCATTGTCTGATTGAATTTTCTTGTTCCTGGATGCTCCATAGAAACCCATCGCTATTCTTTTCCTCCATTAAGAAAGGTTCATTCCAAATCACAACTTTTGTGATTCGTTATGGTAATACAATGCAAATGGTTTGATCATCATTAGGTTGTGAGAAACCACGCCTTTTGAAGAAAGGGGGGCATTACACTCGATCAAGACATCGGTCTACCCTTCATAAGGGGCTAGCTTGCTTCCACTGGTGGTGGCCGGGCAAAGGATCCAAAAGACATGTATCCTGGGGCAAGTAAAAAAAAAAATCAAATAGTTCCATTTTCCTTCTTGTTCAGAAATCGAAAATCAAGACAAACTGGGCACTACGATAAAGAAAAAAAAATTTAAGTAAAAAAACTCCTAAAGGATCAATGTCAAACTTCTTGCTAGAACAAGAAATTGATTATTGCTCCTTTATGTTCAATAACTCAGTATACACTAATACCAAAGTCTTATCCGTTTGTAGATGGAACTTTGACCGTAGCTAGATCTAGGGAAAAGTTATGGGTGTTATGTTCATGCGTAACTTCCATAACCAAGTTAGCACGGTTGATAATACCAGCCCATATATTAATTACATGACCTTGACTATCAACTACAAATTGGTTGAAATTGAAACCATTTAAGTTAAAAGCCATAGTGCTAATACCTAAGGCAGTGAACCAAATACCTGTTACAGGTTAAGTAGCTAGGAAAAAGTGTAAAGAGCGAGAGTTGTTGAAACTAGCATATTGGAAGATCAATCATCTAAAATAACCATGAGCAGCTACAATATTGTAGGTTTCTTCCTCTTGATCGAATCTGTAACCTTCAATAGCAGATTCATTTTCTGTGGTTTCCCTGATCAAACTAAAAGTTACCAAGGAACCATGCACAAAACTAAATAGGGAGCCACCAAATACACCAGCCACACTTAACATGTGAAATGGGTGCATAAGGATGCTGTGCTCAGCTTGGAATACAATCATGAAGTTGAAAGTACCAGAGATTCTAAGAGGCATACCATCAGAAAGCTTCCTTGACCAATTGGATAGATCAAGAAAATAGTAGTAGCAGTTGCAACAGGAGCTGAATATGTAACAGCAATCCAATGGCATATACTCGGATGGAAACTAAGTTCCCACTCACGACCCATATAACAAGCTACACCAAGTAAAAGGTGTAGAATAATTAGCTCATAAGGACCACCATTGTATAACCATTCATCAGTGGAAGCCGCTTCCTATATCGAGTAAAAATGCAAACCTATCACTACAGAAGTAGGAGTAATGGCACCAGAAATAATATTGTTTCCATAAAGTAGAGATCCAGAAATAGGTTCACGAATACTATCAATATCTACCGGAAGGGCAGCAGTGAAAGCGATAATAAATACAAAAGTTGTGGTCAATAAGGTAGGGATCATCAAAACACCAAACCATCCAATGTAAACACGATTTTCAGTGCTGGTTATGCAGTTACAGAAGTGACTCCATAAGCTTTCACTTTCGCATCTCTCTAAAATTGCAATCATGTTAAAATCTTGGTTTATTAAATTATTAATCATCATGGACTCCTAGGCACTTTAATTTTCTATAAACAGATAATCGAGGGCTTGTTATTCAACAATGTAACATGACTTATATACCCATGTCAACCAATATACAACATCCATTGATATATTGAGGTTTTCATCTATCCAGATTCATCCTTCTTTCTTTCTTTTTCTTTTTTTTTTTTTTTGAATAAACTGACTAAATAAATTGAATAAAAATAAAATAAAAATAAATAAGTTACAAAATTTGGATTAAAATTTGGATTTAATTTAAATACATATGATTTCGATAGAATAATTAGAATGGGTTACCCGGGACTCGAACCCACTAGACGGATGGAGTAGATAATTTACTTCGTAGAATTAGAAAATAAAAAAAATAGGTTAAAATCTCTCCCCAAATCGTGCTTACATTTTTCATTGCACACGTCTTTCCCTATGTATACATTCAAAATTGAGCTCCTTCCCTAAACAAGCATCTAAGAAAGTTGAATATTCAGTTGATCAACCTTCGCTTTTACTGCATGAACCATTCATAATAGATGACTAAATAAATTTTTTGTTATCTCTTCAGCATTTAAGGATAATTTCCATTTCCATGGGTGAACATCCAATCATTCATGATTAACTAGATCATTGATGCAAACAATATCCAAATACCAAATTCACCTTTTATATAACCTTAGAAAAGTCGAATAAGTTCTTGGAAAAATCAAAAGATACTTTTGTGTTTACGAGCCCAAGTTTTAACACAAGAAAGTCAAAGTATATATTTTATTCAATATAAACTCTTTTTTTTTTTTTTAAGGATCTGCTGAAATAATGAGAAAGATATCTGCATATACGGGCAAATCGACCGATAATCTCGAAATCTGACGAATCAGCTTAGGTCAACTTACTAACAGGATGTCCTAATGCATTACAAAATTTTGTTTTAGCAAATGATCCAATCATTTGGGCTAATTGGAACTAATGTATCAAGCTTCTTTATAGCATTGTCCATTATAAATGAATTTTCTAGCATTTGACTCCGTACCACTGAAAGATTTAGTCGCACACTTAAAAGATAGCCTAAAAAGGTGAAAGAATGGTTGGCTAATTGGTTTATATAGATCCTTCCTGGTTAAGCCCACACATGAAAATGACATTTCCATAAAAGGACAAGAAAATATTTCCATTTATTCATTAGAAGAGGTGTATCTTTTGAAACTAAAATCGATTTTCCTTAATATCTAACATAATGCATGAAAGGCTCCGTGAAGAACCATAAGACCATCAGAAAATCAGTAGAAAAGACTTCTTGTATAGGATGTTTTATTTTTCCATATAAGTAAAGTCGCTCAAAGAATACCCCAGAAGATGTTAATCGTAAATGAGAAGATCGGTTACGGAGAAAAGTAAGATGGATTCACATTCATAAACATGAGAATTGTATAGGAACAAGAAAAATCTTGAATTACTTTTCAAAAAAAAAAGAAGAAATAGATATTTTTGGAGTAATAAAACTATTCCAATTATAATAGTCGTGAAGAAGAAGCCATAATAAATGCAAAGAAAGGGCATTTTTCACCCAATAGCGTTGAATCAAGATTTCCAGATGAATGGGGTAGGGTATTCCTACATCTGATACATAATTTAAATGTTCGAATTTTTCCTCTAAAAAAGGAAATATTGAATGAATTGATTGTAAAGTAGAATATTTTATGATTTTTGGCCTTTAAGATACTAATCGTAGGAATTGTAAGGAAAATCGAATTTCCACAATGATTGCAAATCCCTCGGATATCATTTGACAATATAAATTCTTGTTGTACCCAAAACATTTATTTTGGTCAGAATCATTAGCGGAAATAATCAAATGATTATGGTGATACATTCAAGTAATTAAACGTTTTACAATTAGTAAACTAGATTTATTGTCATAACCTACATTTTCCAGCAAACTCGATCCATTTAAACCATGATCATGAGCAAATGCATAAATATACTCCTGAAAGATAAGTGGGTATAGGAGATCGTGTTGCTGAGATCTATCTAGTTTGAAATATACTTGAAATTCTTCCATTTGAAATTTGATTTGAACTGGAGATAAGGGCTTTATTGGGTTATCAAATGATACATAGTACGATACAGTCAAAACAAGGTATTATAGTATGAAAAAAATAGATACCTCGGAAAAAAGGTAAGACCATTGGCAGACTCTCTATCCTCTCCTTTTTCATCTAAGTGTTTTATGTTTAGTCTAAGATAACAAGATGGTTAGAAATACTTTATTTTTGCAATCCAATTGCTGTTTAGATTTTGTAAAAAAAAAAAAAAAAACTTTTTATTGATATACTGTCTTCTTCTACACATTTATCTCCACCCCATAATGGAGAATACCTAATAGGTAGAACTCATAAAAAATGGATAATCCCTCATGGAAAAGCCTTTCCTGCATCAAGCACTAATATATTTTTAACATCTAATTAGTTCGGGTAATAATTTGGATAATCATTCAAAAATGAAGACCAAAAGCTCGTTACTCTTCGTTTCCCTATAATTAGGGCCACAGTTGGGCTCTGTCCATTTATTCACTCAACTTGACTTGAAATTGATTTTCCAATTTCTTTTTTTTCGCCACACCAAGAATTCAAACAATTTAAACAAGGTTTTGGACATATCTAGAAATAATGAAATATTCTCAGAATTCTCCATTGATACGACATACTACCTTTTCCATTCATCCCTTTCAGGATCACTCTCGGTGTTACAAACTCTATCGGTGGTATGGATGAATCTGTTGCTTCATATAAATGTGTAAAAGATGCTAGCCGCACTTAAAAGCCGAGTACTCTACCGTTGACTTAGCAACCTGAATAAAAGAACTAGAATGTGTAAATACAATCAGAATCCTAATAAAATAAATAAAAAGGTTGAATTGCACGGTGTAATCACAACATTGAATTTGAAATGGCAAAACAAATTGTATCATACAAAAAAAAAAAATATCTTGTATTACAGAAAATCCAATGAACCCATTCCTTGAATGAAATCAAATCTATGGCATGCAAAAAAATAGATCCATTTATCAATGATTGAATTATATTTATTCGATACACTATTGTCAATATGAGTATTTGAGAAAAGAATACAATGGAGAATTAGAAAAAAATAAAATATTGTAAATTTAAATTAAAAAAATAAGGACTTGTGTTGGATTGGCACTACATAGCTAATTGACATATAGACAAATAAGGGATGTAGATGTAAGAAAAAAAGTAATAAAGAAAAACAAGAAGAAGAAGTAGAAAAAGGCTCGAATTTAGTCAATCAATCAATATAAGCAAAAGAAAAAAGCTTAATCCCCCTTTTTATTTGTTCATAGAAATCCAACTAACCCCCATTACCATTATTACACAAAATTGAAATTAGGAATAACAAATTAAAAGAGAATAGCAGAGAAAAGGCTATACAAAGCTCTCTACAAGTGATCTCCACCTTCTTTATTTATATATTTCTTATATATTTCATTTTGATATATTTCATTAATTTTTCATTAATTTACTGTCGTTTGGTGATTAAGGGTAAGTTCCGTAAAAACACTCGCTTTCTTTGAAATATCATGAACAATTCCTATAGGGTGAGTGCCTTTTTCAAGGAAATATAGAATAGCAGGAAAATTTAAATCGGTTTGATTCTTTATCAGGTCATAGAAACCCACTTTTCGAAGATCTCTTCCTTCTCTTCTTGATCGAACATCAATTGCAATGATTCGATAAATGGCTCATTGGGATAGATGAACAATACCCCCCCAGAAACGTATAAGAAGTTTTCTCCTCGTACGGCTCAAGAAATTGAAAATTATATCTATGTATAGAATGATAAGGTCAAATATATCCATAAAATCATCAAATCAACTAGACTATGATCTAAATACTTATTCTTTCCCCCACCAAAAAAATTATTCATATTTAAAATTGCACCCTCACAACTCAAGTTGGATAACTCTCAAATAACTCAAGGAAATCTTTTAAGCATTTCATTTATTGAGTGGTCTCTAACCCCCTTTTTGTCTGTCTCTTTTAGAATCTTGTTTGATTTTGCACTCTGATCTAGTTGTTGAGACAATCAAAAATGGTATTTCCTTGTTCCAGAATCCTTTGTCTTTGCCTTGAATCAGTGGGTTTAGACATTACTTTGGTGATTTTGAATTGCTTCAAAATGACAGCAACATACCCTTTTTTTATGATTTCTTTCTATCAAAGAATCGTATGACTGAGTGATTCCTATGTAATACACTTTTGATTTGATCCAAAAAGTTTTACCAATTCCAAAAATTTCACTTTTAAATTTGAAACTTGCTTGAATTGGATTCTTTCAATTTATATATGGAAAATATATTTACAAATATATTTGTGAAGTTGTCCCAATTTATTGATTAATACTAACCCTAGATTCTTGCCTCCGAGAAATGAATCAATACTTTTTATTCGAGCTCCATCATGTACAATTTACATCACCCCCCCCCCCCCAAAAAAAAAAAAAGAGAGTTCTATTGCAACAGAAGAAACGATGTCGATTCCAGAGCACTTTCATTCCTCTATAATTCCTGTATAATAAAAAATGGTGGATTTAAGAATCCACAACAGATCGTGTCCTTCAAGTCGCACATTAGTTTCTACCACATCATTTTGAACGAAGTTCTACCATAACATTCCTTTAATGTGGAACCAGTATGCAATTGATTCAATTATAGAATCATGAATAGTCATTGGCTAGGTAGGTACATAGTAATCTATACTTTTTCTTTCTATATGAAATATGAATGGCTAGGTTCTAATGAAGTCTCAGAACAAATTCAATTTAATCCCCAACACCCAATACGTATATTTATTTTAACATATATTTTATTTCATTATTTATTTATTTAATATAATCAAACATAAATAAAATATAAATACCATGAATAAAATAAAAAATTTCTTTTTGAATCTGCAGCTTCAAGTAACTTGATATTGATAGGATAAATTGACCAATTTCACACTTCTTCGAGTACTATGAACTCATAAAAAATCATCAAAAAGAATTAAGTGATTGAAAAATTTCCTAACTCGAGATCATTATTTGAATAACATTTTAAAGTAAGGACCACATTTTAGCATCCTAAGAGAAATCCATATTTATATTAAAACATCAATGATTAAAAAACTAGATAGCTAAGAAATACAATTTATTTTTTTAGTGAGCTAGTGGATAAAGATTGGTGTAAGGTAAGGTTGGTGTTTTTTCATACTGATTTCTAAAATTGGAATCAAAATAAGAATAATATGGGACCCCTATATAGATAGACTAAAAAATTGTTACTGAAAGGAATTATAGATATTTTATGTTAAATATTTAACATTAAGGGATCAGAAATGGATCCAATTATATATGTGTGTTATTTGAAGACGATTCAATTTGTGAAAAGGATATGATTCAAAGAAGAATTATTAAGAACACTAACAAAATTTTTCCAATCGAATATTATACTCTTAAACAGAAAGGTGATTTATCTTAAAAGGCAATCTTTTTTCTGATATATAGCATTATATATATTATAATGCTATAATGGGTTGGGCATGCTTTGGGACAGAAGGATTCGAACCTCCGAATAACAGGACCAAAAACCGTTGCCTTACCACTTGGACACAGCCCATTTCTATTCAATACTAATAAACACTAATATTGGTATTGATTATTTGTCAACTCCAGTATAAATATCTATAAAATATATAGATTGTTAGTAGAATTTTAATATGTGTCGATATAGAATTAAATTGAATTTATTGATCATTATGTATAATTCAATTAAGATATTATATAAAAGTATGATTTATTCTATTCTCTTTTGATTTGAGAATTGAAGGATTTTTGATTGGGGGAGTTCAAATCAAAGAATGTTTTTGGGGTCTAACTTAACATATTAATAACTTAATCAAAATAATACAATTATCTTCAATAACAAAAATAACAAAATATTTGTTATGCTTAATATGTTTAGTTTGATTTGGATCCGTCTTAATTCTGCCTTTTATTCAAATGGTTTTTTAATCGACAAATTACTAGAGGCCTATACGATTTTTTCTCTTAACTTTTGTTTCAATGAGATCTTTAATAACGTCCTAGCCAAATTCATGATTGATTTGCAAAAAAAAAAAAAAAATTCTAACATAACGCTTGATAAGATTAGATAGGTTTTAGAGTATGAACTCTCGATTCCAATATTGAAATTTTTGTACAACCGTGAGAAAATCTGGATCAACCCATTTCCTTATTATGACCTTTTTTCCATTGAAAGGCCTTATTGGAGTACTCACAATGTCAAACTGTGGGTATGAAAGAAAATTTTTGGTAATGAAAAACTCCACTTATCCACTTATATTATAAATATTACAAATGCATTTTTTGAAAATTTTTTGGTGTGAAAATACAAAATAAAAAGAGTAGGGTATACGGTCTAAAATAAAATAGCGAATCTATTCTCTTTTTTCCTAAAAAATAATTTTGGAGACTATGTAATGCTTACTCTCAAACTATTTGTTTACACGGTAGTAATATTCTTTATTTCGCTCTTTATCTCCAGATTCCTATCTAACGACCCAGGGCGTAATCCTGATGTGAAGAATAAAAAAAACAGAAATAAGGTTTCTCTTCCTTGATTTGAAAATGTTCTTAGCTTAGTAGGATTTTGTCCATTTCACATTGAACTCGCAAGGAATTTGAACAAAAAGAACAAGATATCGATAAAAATGGAAAGAGAGGGATTCGAACCCTTGGTACGAATCGTACAATGGATTAACAATCCGACGCTTTCGTCCACTCAGCCATCTCTCCCCCAATTGAAAGGAGGTAATTACTATATTACATCACAAAAATAAGGCTTGAAAAGATCCTTTCTTTCTTTTTCTTTTTTTAGTGTTTTTTATATTTTTTATTAATTTATTATTTATTATTTTATTATATAATATATATATATATATAATAGTTTATATAATAGATACGGAATGATAATGATATAGAAACAAATTCCAGTTAGACCATTTAGATAAAATAAAAGCATCTATATTATATAATTAGATTATATAAAATGTATATAAAATGTATACATATATGTTATATATAATTCTATAATCATATAACATATATGTATAAAGATATAACATATATGTATAAAGAAAAGACTTGAAAGAGATATCAACAATCCAATCTGCACAATCTACAATAGTCCAATATATAAATCCAATATAAATCAAATCTAAAAATGGAATCTATATTTGTTAATATGTTTAACATAGATTTTTTAGATTTTTCGAATAGATTTATATAATTAATATATGTTTAATAGATATATTCTGTATTTTATATAATATATAAATAGAAAAAAGAAAAAATAGAAATAATGAGAAAAAAATAATTTTTATTATTAATAATAAATAACAAAACCTCTTTGAGTTCGTCCGGAAAGGTCCTTTATTTCCACGACTTGGCTACTTAGCCGGACTGGGCTTCTTTTGTTTTATTCAATTGTAATAAGATAAAATGATATATTTAATTTGAAACCAAAACAAAAAGGCTTGTTATTGAAACAATAAAAGTCATAAGAAGGCCTGTTTTGATATAGAATCAAAGCGAGATTTCTTATCTTCTTTATTTTTCTTTCTTTTTTCTTTTTTTTTTCTTGTTTATTGATATTTTATTGAAATAAAAAATAAATAAAAATATGTATATATTAAAAATTGGAACTATGGATTTGTGCACAATGCCGTTTTTTCTGATCCTATCTTTTGATTACACCCGAGTTTCTTGTTCAACAAAAAGTCCATTTATATACAATAACTGGATTGGAACGAGTATAGTTTAGTGGTAAAAGTGCGATTCCTTCTATTAACCCCCGAATAATTAAGGGATCTCTCGGTTTGATTAATATTCCATTCCAAGAAAAACTTTATTTCTTAAAATGATTAAATCCTTTACCATTCAATGAAACATTCGAGGAAGACTGTACATTCTCGAGATTTGTATCCAAGAGTCAATTAGAAATTGAAAAATTGGATTATGAAATTACGAAACATAATTTTATTTTTTTAATTGGATCAATCAATATTTCCAATTAAATGAGTATGAGTAAAGGATCCATGGATAAAGATAGAATGTATATTTCTAATCATAACTAAATCTTCAATTTTTCTTTTTTCTATAGGGAAAATGGAAACAAAATAGCTAATTAAACAATGACTTTGGTTTACTAGAGACATCAAAAAATTGTTTTAGCTTGATGGAAACAAAATCCTTTCCCTAAGGATTCTTTCAAATAGAAATAGAGAATGAAGTAACTAGAAAGATTGTTATAATCCCCTATTTTCTACAAGGATCGTCCAAAAAACAGGCCATTTTGAATACATTCAGACCAAAAAGATGACTTAGATGTTATGGGTCATTTTTTTTTAATTTCATTCATATCTGGAAATTTATTTATCTTCCATAACAGAGCGAATGAAATGAAAGTTTCACGTTCGGTTTTGAATTAGAGACGTTAACAATGATGAATCAACGTCGACTATAACCCCTAGCCTTCCAAGCTAACGATGCGGGTTCGATTCCTGCTACCCACTTGTGCTTACTTTCTCTTCTCTATATTCAATATTTTTCAATATTCTATTTTACAGTCAAAACTTAGAAATCTATATATCAAATATATATTTATATATTTGATATTTATTAAAGTATCAAATTTCTAATAAATATGTTTTATAGAAATATAAACAATATGAATATAATTAAAAAATGAATATAATTAATGTAATTCCTAGAATTCTTTCACATATTCGTTTCGTCCGAATAATAAATGTGAAAAGAAAATAAATATAAAAAAATTGGTTGCTTGCCAATTGATTATGAGTAGCTTTATCGAGATCAGAAGTGAATTGTGCAAAGGCTTTTAATTCTGCAAATTACGCCAATTCCAATTTTGATTTGCCAGCTACTTGTTTCATGGCTTTAATTTGGGCTGCAGACCGTATTCTAGATACAGAAATACCCACATTAATAGCAGGTCTAATTCCGGCATTGAATAGATCAGTAGATATGAATATTTGTCCATCTGTAATGGAAATTACATTTGTAGGAATATAAGCTGAAACATCTCCCGATTAAGTCTCAACTATTGGTAAAGCTGTCATACTTCCTTCACCCCTATGAGAACTTGATTTAGCAGCTCTTTCCAAAAGGCATGAATGAAAATAAAAAACATCTCCTAAATAAGCTTCTCAGCCCCGGCGGTCTGTGTAATAGAAGAAACATTTGGCGATAAGCCTGTGCTTGTTTTGAGAGATCGTCATAAATAATTGAAGTGTATTGTTCATGGTATATAAAATATTCAGCCAAAGCAGCTCCTGTATGAGGAGCGAGGTATTGTAATATAGCCGGAGAATCAGCCATTTCAATTACCATAATAGTGTAATCCATTGTTCCCCTTTCCTGTAAAACAATCACCACCTGAGCCACATAGGATGCTTTTTGACCAATAGCAACATAAACACATATTGCATTTTGCCCTTGTTGATTGAGAATCGTATCTGTGGGTATTGCTATTTTACCGGTTTTCCTGTCCTCAATAATTAATTCTCGCTGACCATGTCTTATAGGAATCATCGAATCAATAGCAATAAGTCCTGTTTGAAGGGGCTCATATCCGAATGTCTCGAAATAATACCCAAGGTGGGAAATTCAATTAACCGCATTCAGAAGCTGAAATTTCACCTCGACCATCAATAGGTTTAGCCAGAGCATTTATAACATAACCCAAAGAAGTCACTTAACGGGATCTGAGCAATTATTCATGTTGCTTATATAGAACTTCCCTCTTGTATCATCAAACCGTCACCCATGAATACAACACCAACATTATTTGATTCCAAATTCAGAAAAATGCCTATCATACCTTCTTCAAATTCTAATAATTCCCCCATCATTAATTCATCAAAACCATAAATACGAGCAATGCCATCGCCTACTTATAGTACAATATCGGTATTCAAAATCTTTACTTCTCTATTATATTGCTCAATACGTTCATGAATAATGTTACTAATTTCATCTGCTTGAATAGTTATCATGAGTATTTCTTAATTCTTTATTTTTGCTTGAAAGAAAAATCAGAATTAGAAAGACTAACCCTTTATTTCTTTCATTGTTCCAAACATGCCAATATTACTATTGATGGTACGTAAATGTAACTCGGTGTTCAAACAACTATTCAAAGTTGCTAGAGCTTTGTGTAAGGCTTGTTGGAAAACCCATTGTTGAACTTGATTAATAGCTTTTTGTTGTTCAAAATGAATGATGTGATTCCGCCGGAGCCCGCTCCATCGATAACCCGCTGGTGTACTGACCCGACACGGATGAAGACTAGGCCAATCACAAGAGCTCAAATTAAGAGATTTACGGACAACCTGGGAGTATTTATACAGGGGGTAATCAATCTCAACAGAGCTTGTCCACACTTGAAGATACAAAGCCTATTCTAAGCATCCAAGTGGTGGAAGCCGATACGGACCCGGGTGAAGGTTTTGGTACATTTTTGGAGTCCGGGAAGCATGAAATGGTTCCAATGCTTTATGGGTTCAATACATATGCCTAAGAGGTCATGGAATCAAGTTAAAGGAGCCTCAAATGCAATCAAAAAGGGCTTGTATGGACATCATCAACAATTTGGCCGAATTTGCTGTATTGCTTGCTGGCTTTACTGTATTTTACTGTATTAGCCTTTTCTTATTTTTCCAAGCATGGGCAACGTGTGGGACTTCATATTCAGTTTATTTGGCATCCTAAAAAACATCTAGAAGCTGATTTGAAGCTCAAAGAGGCCAAAGATTGATCAAAGTCAACTTGATCAAAAGGCTAGCATTTTTAGTTTCCTAATTTGTTTTTACTTTTTGTTTTAGGAAACTACCATTACTTTTTGCCTTTTATTTATTTATTTTCTGGACAAATAACTTTAGGAAGGTTTTTATTTTATTCTTTCCATTGTAAATTAATTAATTCCTAATTTAATATAAAGGAATTAATTAATCAAACTTAGATTAGGAAAGGAAGTATAGTTTCGGCCAACTAGGTTTCTTTATGTGTGTGGCCGGTTTTACCTAGGGTTTTTAGGCTTTATTTTGTTTCTTTCAAATCCTATTTAAAGGCTTATTTTTCAATAATAATACAACTTTGATTTGATTAAGAAAATATTTGTGAGATTAATTATCTCTTTGTTCTTTGAGAACACCTAAAACACCATTAGAGAATTGGTTGTTTTAGCTTGACTTATCAATAGGTTTTCCATCCCCTATTGTGGCGTCTACATTATACCAAGGTTTCTAACCACAGGTTGGTTAGGGGTTGAGGTCCAATCCACTAGAACTTGAACTTAATTAAGATCCGGGCTAATATAATACGGGTTTAGGAGCAGGTCGTCCTAGGTTCGTATCATTTGGTATCAGAGCTAAATTTTGTTCAGGTTTGATCTATCTTTATTTGCTTTATTTGTTTTTGTGTTATTCTGTAATTTTAGCATTAGGTTAAGGTTGCATCCATCCCATACACGTTCTGCATCTTTTAAAAAAAAAAAAAATTCATTCCTAGTTGAATTAGGTTTCCTAGTTTTATTGTATTTTTGTTTCCTAATTTGTTGGTTGTCTTTTGTCATTGTTCTTGATAATTTTGGTTTTTTGTTGATTTTCCTTTGCTGTTTTAGTCTTAAATATTTGCATTCATATATTTGAAAAAAAAAAAAAAAAAGAAGAAGTTTGTGGCAACATTTAAAAAAAAAAAAAAACAAACTGCACATTTTGTTTATTTGGAGGTCACGGGTTTGGTGTTTGTTTTGGAGTTGGAATTGAAATTTTGGTAACTATTCTTGCTACTGCAGTTGCTTGTGTTCTGTGAGTGAAAAAAAAAAAAAAAAAAAAAAAAAAAAAAAAACAAGAGGTAAAGCCGAATTAAAAAATATATATATTTCAGTTTGTTGGAGTTTGATTTGTTTGCTCGAAATTTGTTGGAGCTGCTGGTTTTTGATTATTTATTCAATATTTCTATATTTTTGGTCTCTTTGATTCTTGTTCGCATTTGAATTTCTTTTTCAGGAATTTTATTCTTGAACTCATAATCTACTACCATCTGGTGCAGTTTTCAAAAATTCCAACGTTTTCCCATTATTTTGTGTTTTCTTGTCTAGAAAGCTGAAAAATTAGGATTTGTTGGATTCTTTCGGTATTGCCTACTTTGATGTGAATCCACCCAAGACTGTTCGACCAACTACTCGCTGGGGTACTGACCCAATACAAATGAAGGTGGGACCGATCACTAGGGCCCAAGCCAAGAAGTTCAAGGACAATCTTGCTGTATTCATACAAGGAATAAGTCATAGTCAAGAGGGGTTGGCCATATCTAAATAACCAAGGCCTGTTTTACTCATACAAGCAATAGAAGCCGATACGGACCCGGGTGACGGTTTTGGTACATTTTTGGAGTCCGAGAAGCATGAAATGGTTCCAATGATTTATGGGTTCAATACATATACCTAAGAGGTCATGGAATCAAGTTAAAGCAGCCTCAAATGTAATCAAAAAGGGCTTGTATGGACAGCATCAACAATTTGGCCGAATTTGCTGTATTGCTTGCTGGCTTTACTGTATTTTACTGTATTAGCCTTTTCTTATTTTTCCAAGCATGGGCAACATTTGGGACTTCATATTCAGCTTATTTGGCATACTACAAAGCATCTAGAAGCTGATTTGGAGCTCAAAGAGGTCAAAGATTGGTCAAAGTCAAATTAGTCAAAAAAGCTAGTATTATAGTTTCCTAATTTTATTCTACTTTTTGTTTTAGGAAACTACCATCACTTTTTAGTTTTTATTTATTTATTTTCTGGACAAATAAGTTTAGAAAAGTTATTATTTTATTATTTTCATTGTAAATTAATTAATCCCTAATTCAGAATAAAGGAATTAATTAATCAAATTTAGTTTAGGAAACTTAGTTTAGGACATATTAGAATTCGGTCAAGTTTCCTAATTCCTATAGGAGTCCGGTTTTGAATTATTTTTTTAGGGTTTATTTTGTTTCTTTCAAGCCTATTTAAAGGCTTATTTTTCAATAATAATACAACTTTGATTTGATAAAGAAAATACTTGTGAGATTAATTATCTCTTTGTTATTTGAGAACACCTAAAACACCATTAGAGAATTGGTTGTTTTAACTTGACTTATCAATAGGTTTTCCATCCCCTATTGTGGCGTCTGCATTATACCAAGGTTTCTAACCATAGGTTGGTTAGGGGTTGAGGTCCATTCCATTAGAACTTGAACTTAATTGAGATCCGGGCTAATATAATACGGATTTAGGAGCAGGTCGTCCTAGGTTCGTATCATACTTTTTTGCTGCTGTTTTGTTGATAAGTTTAATTAAAACATACTAGTAATCTAATTGCTATTTTGTGGGTGTTTTAATTAGAACTTTGAGATAATTCATTGAGTGGAAAAAGGCAAGAGTGTGTGAACTTAAAAGAGGGTAAAAGCCGAAACTAGTGAGAAAACACGAGTGTCGAGACCTTGTTTGAGTGAAACATGTGAGGGAATGAATATTGTGAGGATTCATTTTATTTTTGTAGTATTTTACTAACATGGCAGATTCTAGAATAAGAAGAGGAGATCCACCTTTGAGGATCAATGAGGAAGAGTCCATAGCATTCCATGGCGATGCCCGAGCGACCAGGAGTGGAGACCAAGTGGACATGAAAGCTGTTTTGGAATCAATACAGTGGGTTAGTGCTCAAGTTGAGCATGTGAATCAAAGAGTGGGAAGACTAGAAGCCTCACAAGGAATGTCGAACACAAGAAATAGGCAAGAATTCCATGGAGGACGAGGCCGAGGACGAAGAGGTCGCAAGAGACCGAGAGAGGAATTTGATGAGGAGCCATTCGGTGGAGACTTTGAGGAAGGTATGGATGAAACTATTGCTGTCCAAGAGAGAGATGGCCGTGGAAGATATAGGAGGGAAGAAACAGATGACAATCTTAGCAGTATCATGATCAACATCCCACCATTCATGGGAAAAAGTGACCCCGAAGCATATTTGGAGTGGGAAGAAAAGATGGAGATGATATTTGACCGCCATAATTATTCAGAGGCTAAGAAGTTGAAATTGGCAGCAATGGAGTTTGGCCATTATGCACTCCAATGGTGGACCAATGAGCAAAACACCCGAAGGAGAGTGGTGATGACTTGATTACTACATGGCGACAAATGAAAGGAGCCATGCGGAAGCGATTCGTACCATCACACTATCATAGGTTGCTGCATCAAAGACTTCAATCTTTATGTCAAGGACATGGATCTGTGGAGGATTATTACAAGGAGATGGAGATGCTTATGAAGAGATTGAACTTGAATGAAGATAGGGAAGCAACCATGGCAAGGTTTCTTGGTGGTTTGAATCGTGAAATAGCCAATCGACTAGAATTGCAACAATATGTGGAATTGGAGGAGATGTTGCATGTGGCTATTAAATTAGAGCATCAATTCAAGAGGAGGGGTGTAAGATCATGGTTTGGAGGTGTTTCCAATAGTATAAGGTCCAATTCAAGTGGATGGAGGAACAATCCCATCTATGAAAGCAAGCTAAAGCCGAAAGTCAAAGAAGAAAGTTCAAAGTGGCCAAGGAAGGAGACGAGAACCAAATCTGTCCAAGCACCAAAGAATGAGGTAAAATTAGATCCTAAACCTTCTAGAACTCATGATGTTGTGTGTTTTAAGTGCCAGGGAGGAGGATACATTGATAGCCAATGCCCGAATAGAAGAATCATGGTGTTAAAGGGCAATGACGAGCTAGAATCGGAAAGTGAAGAAAGTGAGGATGAAGCCAAGCAAGAGGAGGAGGACTTGGAGGATGAACCCGAAACCTTGCAAGCATCCAATGCTGAATTAAACTTACTTTCTAGGAGAGTACTTGCTGCATACAAAGATGAGGATGAAATTTAAAGAGAGAACATCTTCCACACCCGATGTGAAATTTGAGGTAAGATTTGTAGTATGATTATTGATAATAGAAGTTGTACTAATGTAATAAGTAACCTTGTAGTTGATAAATTGGGCTTAAAAACAATAAAACATCCTGAACCATATAGATTACAATGGATTAATGATAGTGGTGAGATGAAAGTAAACAAACAAGCCAAAGTAAAATTTAGTATAGGTAGATATGAGGATGTAGTCTTATGTGATATTGTACCCATGATTGCTGGACATATACTATTAGGTAGACCATGGCAAATTGATAAAGATGCTACTAATTTTGGTCGAGAAAATAGCATTGTTTTCAGGTTTAAAAGGAAGAAGGTCAAGCTGGAACCATTATCTCCTAAAGAGGCTTACAAAGACCAATTACAAATGTAACAAAGGAGAGAAGCCGAAAAGCTCAAGGAAAAAGCAAGTATGGCACCAACGGCTTCACCATCCTTTCAAGAAGGTAAGAATGAGGTTGCTGATCAAGGTAAGGTTTCTAAGACTCATATTGAGTGGAAAGATCAAGGAAAAACTGAAAGAGAAGGGAAAGAAAGTGGCAAACCCGAGGGCTTGGAGAAGGAAGGGAAATTTGAAGGTTTGCGCCAATTCGAGAGAGAAAAAGAAAAAGAAAGAAAAGAAAGGTCAAGTAGCAACTTTTATTTGGGTTTAGGGGATATTAATAAGGTTATTGAGTGTAAGAAACCTTTGCTGGTCATGATTTATAAAGAAAATTATTTTAATGATCAAACTAACTTTGAAGAACTTGAATTGCCAAGTTCAATGATTTCTCTTTTGAAGGAATTTGGAGATGTCTTCCCAAATGAAATTCCAAGTGGACTACCATCCAATCAAAAGGGAAAAGGTGAGCTTGCTTTCCAAGGTAAGTCTTCTAATACTGAGGTTGTGTGGAAAAATTTTAATAAAACCAAGAGTGAGAAATTTGGTGCAAAAGCCGAGAGTGAGGAAGGTGAGATGGCCGTGAGTGAGAAAGGAAAAGGAAGACAAGAAAGGAAAAATATAAATTTTTATCTTAGCTTTGGTGATGTTAATAAAGTAATTATGAATGAGAAATCATTGCTGACCATGAATTTTCATGATACTTATTTAAAGATGTCTTTATTGCATAGAACTTTATCTGCATTGTTGAGAGCTTTACATAGTGGCAATTTGAAATTTTGGAAAATATTGTTTGCTAACTTTAAAAAGTGTAATTTTTACCATAATGAGCATGTATTTCTAGATTTTGTTGTAATAGTATTTGACCCAGGAGAATTGGTTTGGTTGCACTTACGAAAGGAAAGGTTTCCTAATCAAAGAAAGTCAAAGCTCATGCCGCCTATGGATGGACCTTTTCAAGTTTTGGAGCCGAATAACAAGAATGCCTATAAGCTTGATTTACCAAGTGAGTATAACATGAGTGCTGCATTTAATGTTACTGATTTCACTCCTTTTGCTGCAGGTGATGATCTTGATTTGAGGACAAATCATTTTCAAGAGGAAGGGAATGATGTGATTCCGCCGGAGCCCATTCCATCGATAACCCGCTGGGGTGCTGACCCGACACAGATGAAGACTAGGCCAATCACAAGAGCTCAAATTAAGAGATTTAAGGACAACCTGGGAGTATTTATACAGGGGGTAATAAATCTCAATAGAGCTTGTCCACACTTGAAGATACAAAGCCTATTCTAAGCATCCAAGTGGTGGAAGCCGATACGGACCCGGGTGACGGTTTTGGTACATTTTTGGAGTCCGGGAAGCATGAAATGGTTCCAATGCTTTATGGGTTCAATACATATGCCTAAGAGGTCATGGAATCAAGTTAAAGAAGCCTTAAATGTAATCAAAAAGGGCTTGTACGGACAGCATCAACAATTTGGCCGAATTTGTTGTATTGCTTGCTGGCTTTACTGTATTTTACTGTATTAGCCTTTTCTTATTTTTCCAGGCATGGGCAACGTGTGGGACGTCATATTCAGCTTATTTGGCATCCTAAAAAGAATCTAGAAGCTGATTTGAAGCTCAAAGAGGTCAAAGATTGATCAAAGTCAACTTGATCAAAAGGCTAGCATTTTTAGTTTCCTAATTTGTTTTTACTTTTTGTTTTAGGAAACTACCATTACTTTTTGCCTTTTATTTATTTATTTTCTGGACAAATAACTTTAGGAAGGTTTTTATTTTATTCTTTCCATTGTAAATTAATTAATTCCTAATTTAATATAAAGGAATTAATTAATCAAACTTAGATTAGGAAAGGAAGTATAGTTTCGGCCAACTAGGTTTCTTTATGTGTGTGGCCGGTTTTACCTAGGGTTTTTAGGGTTTATTTTGTCTCTTTCAAATCCTATTTAAAGGCTTATTTTTCAATATGAATACAACTTTGATTTGATTGAGAAAATACTTGTGAGATTAATTATCTCTTTGTTCTTTGAGAACACCTAAAACACCATTAGAGAATTGGTTGTTTTAGCTTGACTTATCAATAGGTTTTCCATCCCCTATTGTGGCGTCTACATTATACCAAGGTTTCTAACCACAGGTTGGTTAGGGGTTGAGGTCCATTCCATTAGAACTTGAACTTAATTGAGATCCGGGCTAATATAAAATAGGTTTGGGAGCAGGTCGTCCTACGTTCCTATCATTTAGTATCAGAACTAAATTTTGTTCAGGTTTGATCTATCTTTATTTGCTTTATTTGTTTTTGTGTTATTCTGCAATTTTAGCATTAGGTTAAGGTTGCATCCATCCCATACACGTTCTGCATTTTAAAAAAAAAAAAAAAAAGTCATTCCTAGTTGAATTAGGTTTCCTAGTTTTATCGTATTTTTGTTTCCTAATTTGTTGGTTGTCTTTTATCATTGTTCTTGATAATTTTGATTTTTGTTGATTTTCCTTTGCTGTTTTAGTCTTAAATATTTGCATTCATATATTCAAACAAAAAAAAAAACAAAAAGAAGTTTACGGCAACATTTAAAAAAAAAAAAAAAACTGCACATTTTGTTTATTTGGAGGTTACGGGTTTGGTGTTTGTTTTGGAGTTGGAATTGCAATTTTGGTAATTATTCTTGCTACTGCAGTTGTTTATGTTCTGTGAGTAAAAAAAAAAAAAAAGAAGGTAAAGCCGAATGAAAAAAAAAAAATATTTCGGTTTGTTGGAGTTTGATTTGTTTGCTAGAATCTTGTTGGAGCTGCTGGTTTTTTTATTATTTATTCAATATTTGAGTTGCTGGAGAATTATTTTTGCTGCTGGATATTTGGATTTTGGGTGCTTAAATTATTTGGATTAAAATTAGATAAAGGAATTGATACAAAACTTGAATTACAAGAACAACAACCAACACTTTTCTATAATTTTGTTCTCTTCGATTCTTGTTCGTATTTGAATTTCTTTTTCTATAATTTTGTTCTTGAACTCATAATCTATTACCATCCGGTCCAGTTCTTCAAAATTCCAAAATTTTCTAATTAATTTGCTTCATTTTGTCTAGAAAAACCGAAAATAGGTATTTTCAATCCATTCGGTATTTGTTTATTTTTGCTTACTATTTTGTTGATAAGTTTAATTAAAACATACTAGTGATCTAATTGCTGTTTTATGGGTGTTTTAATTAGAACTTTGAGATAATTCATTGAGTGGAAAAAGGCAAGAGTGTGTGAGCTTAAAAGAGGGTAAAAGCCGAAACTAGTGTGCAAACACGAGTGTCGAGACCTTGTTTGAGTGAAACACATGAGGGAGTGAATATTGTGAGGATTTATTTTATTTTTGCAGTATTTTACTAACATGGCAGATTCTAGAATAAGAAGAGGAGATCCACCCTTGAGGATCAATGAGGAAGAGTCCGTAGCGTTCCATGGCGATGCCCGAGCTACTGAGAGTGAAGACCAAGTGGACATGAGGGCTGTTTTGGAGTCAATACAGCGGGTTAGTGCTCAAGTTGAGCATGTGAATCAAAGAGTGGGAAGACTAGAAGCCTCACAAGGAAGGCCGAATACAAGAAATAGGCAAGAATTCCATGGAGGACGAGGCCGAGGACGAGGAGGTCGCGAGAGACCGAGAGAGGAATTTGATGAGGAGCCATTCGACGGAGACTTTGAGGAAGGTATGGACGAAACTTTTGCTGTCCAAGATACAGCTGGCCATGGGAGATATAGGAGGGAAGATACAGATGATGATTTGGGAAATATCAAGGTTAACATCCCACCTTTTATGGGTAAAAGTGATCCCGAAGCATATTTGGAATGGGAAGAAAAGATGGAGATGATATTTGACCGCCATAATTATTCAGAGGCTAAGAAGGTGAAATTGGCAGCAATGGAGTTTGGCCATTATGCACTCCAATGGTGGACCAATGAGCAAAACACCCAAAGGAGAGTTGGTGATGACTTGATTACTACATGGCGACAACTGAAAGGAGCCATGCGGAAGCGATTCGTACCATCACACTATCATAGGTTGCTGCATCAAAGACTTCAATCTTTATCTCAAGGACATGGATCCGTGGAGGATTATTACAAGGAGATGGAGATGCTTATGAAGAGATTGAACTTGAATGAAGATAAGGAAGCAACCATGGCAAGGTTTCTTGGTGGTTTGAATCGTGAAATAGCCAATCGACTAGAATTGCAACAATATGTGGAATTGGAGGAGATGTTGCAAGTGGCTATTAAATTAGAGCATCAATTCAAGAGGAGGGGTGTAAGATCATGGTTTGGAGGTGTTTCCAGCAGTGGAAGGTCCAATTCTAGTGGCTGGAGGAACAATCCCATCTATGAAAGCAAGCCAAAGCCGAAAGTCAAAGAAGAAAGTTCAAAGTGGCCAAGGAAGGAGACTAGAACCAAATCTGTCCAAGCACCAAAGAACGAGGTAAAATTAGATCCTAAACCTTCTAGAACTCATGATGTTGTGTGTTTTAAGTGTCAGGGAGGAGGACACATCGCTAGCCAATGCCCGAATAGAAGAATCATGGTGTTAAAGGGCAATGACGAGCTAGAATCGGAAAGTGAAGAAAGTGAGGATGAAGCCAAGCAAGAGGAGGAGGACTTGGAGGATGAACCCGAAACCTTGCAAGCATCCAATGCTGAATTAATCTTGCTTTCTAGGAGAGTACTTACTGCATACAAAGATGAGGATGAAATTCAAAGAGAGAACATCTTCCACACCCGATGTGAAATTCAAGGTAAGATTTGTAGCATGATTATTGAATGCATGGATCGCTGTTGTGGCCTTATAGAGACCCCAATGCACCACCTGTGCGTCGTCTCCAACCTGACCTGGTGGGGCTACCCGCTAAGTTTAAGAATATCAATAAGTGGAGTAAAAGAAGCTTACAAGGATTTCCCTAGTAACGAGCACCCTCGGTTTTCGAATTGTAGTCTGAAGAAGCGTCCTCAGTGGCGGACCAAGCTCAAGTCCCTTGGAAGGGGGCACCGGAGAGGGTGAGAGCCCTATTGTGCCCGGACCCTGTCATGCCACGAGGCACTATCAGCGAGTTGGGTTGTGTGGGAATTCAGCCCATATCAGGTGGTAAATTCCATCCAAAGCTAAATGTTAGCAAGAGACCTATAGCAAACAAGTACTGCGAGGGAAAGATGAAAAGGACTTTGAAAAGAAAGTCAAAGAGTGCTTGAAATCATCGGGAGGGAAGCGGATGGGGGCCGACGATGTGCCTCAGTCAGATACGGAACGGTGAAAGCCGGTCTACCAATGGACTCAAGGCACAGACTGATGTGGATTACGATGGTGGCCCAAGCTCGGGCTATACATATGCTGATGGAGACATTGTTGCTGCGATCGTGGTTGGCAGCAAGCACTGTCGTGGTGTGCTTCGGCACCTGCGCGCTTTTGGCGCTGACCTATGGGCTCCCCATTTGGCCCGTCTTGAAACACAGACCAAGGAGTCTGACATGTGGCATGTGTGCAAGTCAATAGGCCAGTAAACCCATAAAGCACAAGGAAGCTGAATGGCGGGATCCCCATGCTAGTTGCACCACTGATCGACCTTGATCTTCTGAGAAGGGTTCGAGTGAGAGCATGTCTGTTGGGACCCAAAAGATGGTGAACTATCCCTAAGTGGGCGAAGCCAGAAGAAACTTTGGTGGAGGTCTGCAGCAATACTAACGTGCAAATCGTTCGTCTGACTTAGGTATAAAGGCGAAAGACTAATCAAATCGTCTAGTAGCTGGTTCCCTCCGAAGTTTCCCTTAGGATAGCTAGAGCCCGCAGATGAGTTCTATCAGGTAAAGCCAATGATTAGAGGCATCAAAGGTGCAATGCCCTCGACCTATTCTCAAACTTTAAATAGGTAGGATGGAGCAGATGCTCCATTGAGCCGCACTACAGAATCAAGGGCTCCAAGTGGACCATTTTTGGTAAGCAAAACTGGCGATGTGGGATGAACTTGAAGCTGGGTTACAGTGCCCAACTATGCACTAATGTAGAACCCATAAGTGTGTTGGTCGATTACGATAGCAAGACGATGGTCATGGAAATCGAAATCTACTTAGGAGTGTGTAACAACTCACTTGCCGAATCAACTAGCCCTGAAAATGGATGGTGCTGAAGTGCACTAGGCCCCGATGAGTAGGAGGGCACGGCGGTCGCTGTAAAACCTAGGGTGCGAGCCCGAGTGGAGTCGCCTTCGATGAAAATCTTGGTGGTAGTAGTAAATATTCAAATGAGAACTTTGAAGGCCAAAGAGGGGAAAGATTCCATGTGAACGGCACTTGCACATGGGTTAGTCTATCCTAAGAAATGGGGGAAGCCCGTCTGATAGCGTGATCAGCTTGAATTTCGAAAGGGAATCGGGTTAACATTCCTGAACTCGGACATGGTGATTGATGGCAACATTAAGGAGTCCAAAGACATCAGTGGGGGCCTTGGGAAGAGTTATCTTTTCTATTTAATAGCCTACCCACCCTGGAAATGACTTAGCCGTAGGTAGGGTCTAGCGGCTGGAAGAGCACTGCACGTCGAGTGGTGTCCAGTGCGCCCCCGGAGGCCCTTGAAACTCCAGAGGACCGAGCGCCTACCATGCCCGATCATATTCATAACCGCATTAGGTCTCCAAAGTGAACAGCCTCTGGCCAATGGAATAATGAAGGCAAGGGAAGTTGGCAAAATGGATCCGTAAAAGGATTGGCTCTGAGGGCTGGGCATAGGGGTCCTAGTCCCGAACCCATCGACTATCGGTGGACTACTCAAGTTGCTCCAGCGGCGGGAGTGGTTTACCGCATGCCGATCGGGGGACAGAATGGGATAAGGTCCCTTTGGGGGCCCTTCCCCAGGCATCGAACAGTCGACTCAGAACTGGTACAGACAAGGGTAATCCGACTGTTTAATTAAAACAAAGCATTGCAATGGTCCATGCGGATGCTCACACAATGTGATTTCCGCCTAGTGCTCTGAATGTCAAAGCAAAGAAATTCAACCAAGCACGGGTAAATGGTGGGTGTAACTATGACTCTCTTAAGGTAGCTAAATGCCTCATCATCGAATTAGTGATGCGCATGAATGGATTAACAAGATTCCCACTGTCCCTGTATACTATCTAAGGAGACCACAGCCAAGGGAACTAGCTTGGCAGAATTAGCAGGGAAAGAAGACCCGTTGAGCTTGACTCTAGTCTAACTTTGTGAAATGACTTGAGAGGTATAGTATAAGTGGGAGCCGGAAACAGCGAAAGTGAAATACCACTACTTTTAACGTTATTTTACTTATTCCATGAATCAGAAGCGGGGCACTGCCCCTCTTTTTGGACCCAAGGCCTATCTTGGCTGGCCGATCCGGGCGAAAAACATTGTCAAGTGAGGAGTTTGGCTAGGGTGACACATATGTTAAAAGATAATGCAGGAGTCCTAAGATAAGCTCAAAGAGAATAGAAATCTCATGTGGAACAAAAAGGTAAAAGCTAGTTTGATTATGATTTCTAGTACGAATACGAAGCATGAAAGCGTGGCCTATCGATCCTTTAGACTTTGGAATTTGAAGCTAGGGGTGTCAGAAAAGTTACCACAGGAATAACTGGCTTATGGCAGCCAAGCGTTCATAGCGACGTTGCTTTTTGATCTTTCGATGTTGGCTCTTCCTATCATTATGAAGCAGAATTCACTAAGTGTTGGATTGTTTACCCACCAATAGGGAACATGGGCTGGGCTTAGACCGTCGTGAGATAGGTTAGGTTTACCCTACTGATGATAGTGTCACAATAGTAATTCAATCTAGTACGAGAGGAACTGTGAATTCGCACAATTAGCAATCGCGCTTGGTTGAAAAGCCAGTGGTGCGAAACCACCGTGTGCTAGATTATGACTGAACACTCTAAGTCAGAATCCTAGCTAGAAGCAATGTATGTGCTCACTACCCGTTTGCCAACCAATAGTAAGGGCCTTGTGATACGAACCTAGGACGACCTGCTCCTAAACCCGTATTATATTAGCTCGGATCTTTAATTAAGTTCAAGTTCTAATGGAATGGACCTCAACCCCTAACCAGCCTGTGGTTAGAAACCTTGGTATAATGTAGACGCCACAATAGGGGATGGAAAACCTATTGATAAGTCAAGCTAAAACAACCAATTCTCTAATAGTGTTTTAGGTGTTCTCAAAGAACAAAGAGTTAATTAATCTCACAAGTATTTTCTTAATCAAATCAAAGTTTTTTCTTATTGAAAAATAAGCCTTTAAATAGGCTACAAAGCCACGAAATAAAACCCTAAAAACAAAAGAAAACCAGCCACCACACATAAAGAAACCTAGTTGGCTGAAACTATACTTCCTTTCCTAATCTAAGTTTGATTAATTAATTCCTTTATATTAAATTAGGAATTAATTAATTTACAATGGAAAGAATAAAATAAAAACCTTGAAAGAATAAAATAAAAACCTTCCTAAAGTTATTTTTCCAGAAAATAAGTAAATAAAAACCAAAAAGTAATGGTAGTTTCCTAAAACAAAAAGTAAAAACAAAGTAGGAAACTAAAAATGCTAGCCTTTTTGATCAAGTTGACTTTGATCAATCTTTGACCTCTTTGAGCTTCAAATCAGCTTCTAGATGCTTTGTAGGATGCCAAATAAGCTGAATATGAAGTCCCACACGTTGCCCATGCTTGGAAAAATAAGAAAAGGCTAAAACAGTAAAATACAGTAAAGCCAGCAAGCAATACAGCAAATTCGGCCAAATTGTTGATGCTGTCCGTACAAGCCCTTTTTGATTGCATTTGAGGCTGCTTTAACTTGATTCCATGACCTCTTAGGCATATGTATTGAACCCATAAATCATTGGAACCATTTCATGCTTCCCGGACTCCAAAAATGTACCAAAACCGTCACCCGGGTCTGTATCGGCTTCCACCACTTGGATGCTTCGAATAGGCTTTGTATCTTCAAGTATGGACAAGCTCTGTTGAGATTGATTACCCTCTGTATAAATACTCCCAGGTTGCCCTTAAATCTCTTAATTTGAGCTCTTGTGATTGGCCTAGTCTTCATCCGTGTCGAGTCAGCACCCCAGCGGGTTATCGGTGGAGCGGGCTCGGGCGGAATCACATCATTCCTTGGCCCTCAAAGGCACGTGTCGTTAGCCAAGCCTGTGCGGTAGACGTACCATGTGGGCCGCCTTGAAGTTCAATTCCTACCGTGTGGGCCGCGTTGCCTGTACGTCCAATCATAATTTTTTTCTTTTTGGGTTTTTTAATTAGTTCTTTTGTTGTTCATTAACAAATAAACACTGAAAATATTTCTTAAAAATGTGAAGGAAAAATACTAAAGTGGTTGTTTAATATTTTTGTTTTTCAAGTCAAGTTTATTTGCTAATACATTTGCAAGTCTCTTTTTTTTTTTTTTTTTAAACAAAAGAAAACAGACGACGCATTACCTTAAAAATGCATTGCCTTTTTGATGTGTTATTTTTTATTTTTTATGATTGTTCATCTTCAAATAAACACTTAAAATATTACTTAAAATGTTAAGAAAAATTAATAAGCTGGTTATATTGCTTAAATATTTTCATTGCTTATTTGAAGTTGAAAAAACAAATGCAATTTAAGAGATTTGCAAGTTTAAACAGAAAATCAATTGTACTTCGAAAAAAATTATTTAAAGAAAAAAGAAAAAAAGAACAGACGATGCGAAAAGAAGATATTGCATCACCTGTTCTCTTAAAAATAGAGAACAGGTGACGCTAAACGAAGTAGTTTCGTTGCCTGTTCCTTTTTTTTTAAATAAAAATAAAAATATAATTTAAGAGATTTGTAAGTTTACACAGAAAATAAAGTATACATAAAAAACAAATAATCGAACAACCACCTCAGTTATATTGCTTAAATATTTTCACTGCTTATTTGAAGTTGAAAAAAATCATTTTTAAAGAAAAAAAAAAAAAACAAGCGACACTAAAAGAAATAACTGCATCACCTATTCATTTAAAAAAAGAAACGAAAATACAATTTAATAGATTTGTAAGTTTAAATAGAAAATAATCTGTACTTGGAAAAAAATTATTTAATGAAAAAAGAAAAACAAAGAGGCGATGTGAAAAGAAGTTGTTGCATCGCCTGTTCCTTTAAAAAACAAAGAACAGGTGACGCTAAACGAAGTAATTGCGTCACCTGTTCCCTTTTAAAAAAAATTAAAAATACAATTTAAGATATTTGCAAGTTTAAACAGAAAATAAATTATACATGAAAAATAAAATAATTGAACAACCATCTCAGTTATATTGCTTAAATATTTTCAGAAATTATTTGAAGTTGAAAAAAAAATACTGTTTAAAGAAAAAAAAAATAAAACAAAGAACAAGCAATGCTTAAAGAAGTAATTGCATTGCTTGTTCCTTTTTTAAAAAATAAAAAACGAAAATATAATTTAAGAGATCTACAAGTTTAAACAAAAAAAAAACTGTACTTGGAAAAAAAATTTATTTAAAGAAAAAAGAAAACAAAAAGGCAACGCTAAAAGAAGTTATTACGTTGCTTGTTTCATTTAAAAAAAAAAAAGAAAAGAACAGGCAACGTTAAGCCAAGTAACTGCATCGCATGTTCCCTAATTTAATAAAATAAAATAAAATAAAATACAATTTAAGAGATCTGAAAGCTTAAACAAAAAATAAACTATATTTGGAAAAAAATTATTTAAAGAAAAAAAAAATAGGTGACACTAAAAGAAATTATTGCAACGCCTGTTCCCTTAAAAACAAAGAACAGACGACAAAAAAAAAAAATACAATTTATGAATAAGCAAGTTTAAACAGAAAATAAACTGTACTTGGAAAAAAAATATTTAAAGAAAAAAAAAAGAACAGGTAATGCTTAAAAAAGTCATTGCATCGCCAATTTCCATAAAAAACAAAGAACAGGCGACGCTAAACGAAGTAATTGCATCACCGGTTCCTTTTTAATCAAAAAAAAAAAGAAAATATAATTTAAGAGGTTTATAATTTTAAATAGAGAATAAATTGTACTTGGAAAAAACTTATTTAGAGAAAAAAGAAAAAAATAGGCGACACTAAGAAGTTATTATGTCACCTATTCCCTTAAAAACAAATAATAGGCAACGCTAAACGAAGTACTTGCATCATCTGTTTGCTTTTTTTAAATACAAAAATATAATTTAAGAGACCTTCAAGTTTTAGAGGATGCTTAATATACAAATAGGCAACCCTTTTTTAAATAAAGAAATAAGCAACTCAGTTTCCAATAGCGTCGCCTTTTCTTCTTTCTCTTTTTCCATCATTTTTTAATTTATTTTTCTTGATATTTGATAATTTTTATAGATATTTCTATATTTTGAGCCCTCGATATTTTTATCGTTACTAAAATTTTTAACGTTGTCACACAATGGTACACACATGATATAGATGTAGATCAACATATGTTTTGCATTTTAATGCCTTAAATTATTTACATACATAAGCGTAGCAAAATAATTAATTTATGCATTTAATTTATTTGTGTTTTAATTTAAATTAATAATTTTTTAAATTAAAATAAAGTTTGAGAACTTTGATTGCTTTAAAATTGAAAAGCATTAAGCGACGCTTTTAACATCAAATACATAGCCTATTGTCTTAATTTTTGGAATTTTATTTAATTTTATATTTTATTCATATGCATATAAATATTAAATGAATTAATTAGTAATAAGAAGCAAAATAATTAATATATGCATTTAATTTAATTGTGTTTAAATTTTAAATTAATGATTTTTTAAATGATTATAAAGTTTCATAAGTTTAACTATTTCAAAAGCATAGCCCATTCTATTACGTTTTAGTATTTTAATTAATTTCATGTTTTAATATTATGTATATAAAGATTAAGCATATTAAATAGCAATATGAAGCAAAGTAATTAATCTATCTATTTAATTTATTTTTGTTATAATTTTAAATTAATTCTTTTTTAAAATAATAAAATTTTGACAAAATTAATTATTTTATAATTTCAAAAGATTAGGCAACACTTTTACATCAAAAGCATCACCTACTGTCTTAATTTTTGAAATTTTAATTAATTATATGTTTTATTCATATTTATATAAATGTTAAATATATTATATAGTAATATGAGGTAAAACAATTAATGTATTCACATAATTTATTTGTTTTTCAATTTTAAATAAATTATTTTTTGAATTAATAAGAGCTTGACAAAATTAAATAAGTTAAAAGTATTAGATGATGCTTTTAACATCAAAAGCATTGTCTATTGTCTTAAATCTTGGAATTTGATATAACTTTATATTTTATTCATATGTATACATATTGTAGATATATTAATTATCAATATGAAGCAAAATAATTAATCTATGCATCCAATTTATTTGTGTTTCAATTTTAAATTAATGATTTGTTAAATTAATAAAAAATTTGATAAATTTAATTATTTTAAAATTGAAAACTATCATGCGACGCTTTAAGCATCAATAGTGTCGCCTGCTGTATTAATTTTATTTTTTATTATTACGTATATAAATATTAAATATATTAATTAGCAATATGAAATAAAATAATTATATATTCATTTAATTTATTTGTGCTTAATTTATAAATCAATTATTTTTAGACTAAGAAAATTTTGGTAAAATTAATTATTTTAAAATTTAAAAGTATTAGACGATACTTTTAGCATAAAAAGCATCGCTTATTCTCTTAACTTTTTAAATTTTATTTAACTTTATGTTTTATTCATATGTGCATATATATTAAATATATTAATTAATAATATGAAGAAAAATAATCAATCTATACCTTTCAGTTAATTTGTATTTCAATTTTGAATTAATAAAAAATTTAATAAATTTAATTATTTTAAAGTTTAGAAGCACCAGATGATACTTTTAGCATCAAAAGCATAACCTGCTGTGTTAACTTTTAGTATTTTATTTAATTTTATGCTTTAATATTATGTATATAAATATTAAATATATTAAATAGAAATATAAAACACAATAATTGACCTATTTAATTTATTTATTTGTGTTTCAATTTTAAATTAATTATTTTTGAAATTAATGAATTTTGACAAGATTAATTATTTTATAATTTAAAAGAATTAGACAATACTTTTAACATCAAAAGCATTTCCTATTATCTTAATTCTTTGAATTTTATTTAATTTTAAGTTTTATTCATATGCATATAAATATTAAATATATTAATTAGTAATATGAAGAAAAATAATTAATTTATTCGTGTAATTTATTTCTTTTTCAATTTTAAATAAAATATTTTCTTACATTAATAAAAGCTTCATGAAATTAGGTATTTTATAATTAAAAAGCGTTGGACGATACTTTTAACATTAAAAGCATTACATGTTGTCTTAATTGTTGAAATTATTAATTAGCAATATAAATTAACATACTTGATCTATGTATTTAATTTATTTGTGTTTCAATTTTAAATTAATGATTTTTTAAAATTAATAAATTTCAGTATTATAAAATTGAAAACAATCAGGCGTCGCTTTTAGTAATTGCCGCTTGTTGAGTTAATTTTTTACATTTTAATTAAATTTTTTTATTTTATGTGTATAAATATTAAACATGTTAATTAGTAATATGAAACAAAATGACTAATTTATTTTTTATGTTTTATTTTTAAATTAATTATCTTTTAAACTAAAGAAATTTTGGAACAAACTAATTATTTTGTAATATAAAAGCGCTAGGCGATACTTTAACATCAAAAGCATCCCTTATTCTCTTAATTTTTAAAATTTTATTTAATTTTATGTTTTATTCATATGTGTATATATATATATATATATTAAATATATTAATTAGCAATATAAAGCAAAATAATTAATCTATGCTTTCAATTAATTAATGATTTTTTAAACTAATAAAACGTTTAATAAATTTAATTATTTTAGAATTGTAAGGCATCAAGCACGCTTTTAGCATCAAAATCGTAATCTGCTGTGTTAATTTTTGGTATTTTAATTAATTATTTGTTTTAATAGTATGTATATAAATATTAAGTATATTAAATAACAACATGAAATAAAATAATTATTTATTTGTATTTTGATTTTAAATGAATTATTTTTTAAATTAATAAATATTTTCACAAAATTAATTATTTTATAATTTAAAAGGATTAGCTGATGTTTTTAACATTAAAAACGTCACCTACTATCTTAATTTTTGGAATTCTATTTAATTTTTTTATTTTGTTCATATATATATAAATATTAAATATATTAATTAGTAATATGAAGCGAAACAATTAATCTATTCATCTAATTTGTTCATGCTTCACTTTTAAATTAATAAGATTTTGACAAAATTAAATATTTTATAATTTAAAATCATTAAGCGATACTTCTAATATCAAAAGCATTGCCAATTTTCTTAATTCTTGGAATTTTATTTAATTTAGAGTTTTATTCATATGCATATACATATTAAATATATTAATTAGCAACATGATGCAAAATAATGAATCTATGCATTTAATTTATTTGTGTTCAATTTTAAATTAATACTTTTTAAAATTAATAAAATATTTAATACATTTAACTATTTTAAAATTGAAAACAACCATAAACGTTGTCTATTGTCTTAATTTTTGAAATTCTATTTAATTTTTTATTTTATTCATATGTATAAAAATATTCAATATATTAATTAGTAATATGAAGCAAAACAATTAATCTATACGTGTAATTTATCCGTACTTCATGTTTAAATTAATTATTTTTAAATTAATAAGACTTTGGTAAAATTAAGTATATAATTTAAAAGCATTAGAGATCACTGTTAGCCAAAAAAAACATTGTCCATTGTCTTAATTTTTGGAATTGTATTTAATTTTATATTTTATTCATACGAATTTAAATATTAACTATATTAATTAGCAATTACAAGCAAAAAAATTAATCTATGCAATTAATTTATTTATATTTCAATTTTAAATTAATAATTTTTTAAATTAATAAAATATTTGAAAATTTTAATTATTTTAAAATTGAAAACAATCAGGCGTCAAAAGTGTCACTACTAGGTTAATTTTTTGTATTTTAATAAATTTTATTTCTTATTTTATATATATAAATATTAAATATATCAATTAGCAATATGAAGTAAAATAATTAATATATCTTTCTAACTTTTTTGCGCTTCATTTTTTAGTAATTATTTTTTAAACTAATAAAATTTTGGCAAAATTAATTATTCTAAATTTAAGAGTACTAGGCGATGCTTTTAACTTCAAAAGCGTTGTCTATTCTTTTAATCTTTTAAAATTTTATTTAATTTTATGTTTTATTCATATGCATATATATTAAATATATTAATTAATAATATTAAGCAAAATAATTAATATATACTTTCAATTAATTCGTGTTTCAATTTTTAATTAATGATATTTTAAATTAATTAAAAGTTTAATAAGTTTAATTATTTTAAAATTGAAAAGCATCAGGCGATACTTTTAGTATCAAAGGCATAACCTGTTGTGTTAATTTTTGGTATTTTAATTAATTTTCTATTTTAATATTATGTATATTAAATAGCCACATGAAGCAAAATAATTAATCTATTCATTTAATTTATTTGTATTTCAATTTTAAATTAATTATTTTTAAAATTAATAAAAATTTTAACAGAATTAATTATTTTATAATTTAAAAGGATTAGCTGATGCTTTTAACATAAAAAAAAAGTCACCTATTATCTTAATTTTTGGAATTCTGTTTAATTTTTTATTTTATTCATATGTATATTAATTACTAATATCAAGCAAAACAATTAATCTATTCATGTAATTTATTTATGCTTAAATTTAAATTAATTATTTTTAGATTAGCAAGAGTTTGATATAATTAAATATTTTATAATTTAAAAGCATTAGGTGGCGCTTTTAGCATAAAAAACATTGCCTATTGTCTTAATTTTTGGAATTGTATTTAATTTTATGTTTTATTTATGTGGATATAAATATTAAATAAATTAATTAGCAATTGGAAGTAAAAAAATTAATCAATGCATTTAATTTATTTGTGTTTCAATTTTAAATTAATAATTTTTTAAATTAATAAAATGTTTGATAAATTTATTTATTTTAAAATTGAAAACAATCAAGCATCGCTTTCAGCATCAAAAGTTTCATTGTTAAGTTATATTTTTTATTTTAATTAATTTTATTTTTTATTTTATGTATATAAATATTAAATATATTGGTTAGCAAAATAAACTAAAACAAGTATACATTGATTTTTTTTTTTTGTGTTTCATTTTTAAATTAATTATTTTTAAACTAATAAAATTTTGACAAAATTAATTATTTTATAATTTAAAAGCGCTAGGTAATACTTTTAACATCAAAAGCATCGCCTATTCTTTTAATTTTTGAAATTTTCTTTAATTTTATGTTTTATTCATATGTGTATATATATATATATTAAATATATTAATTAACAATATGAAGTAAAACAATTTATCTATGCTTTCAATTAATTCGTGTTTCAATTTTTAATTAATGATTTTTCAAATTAATAAAAAATTTCATAAATTTAATTATTTTAAAATTAAAAAGTATCAGGCAATGCTTTTAGCATTAAAAGGGTAACCTATTGTGTTAACTTTTAGTATTTAAATTAGTTTTTTCTTTTAATATTATATATATAAATATCAAGTATATTAAATAGCAACATGAAGCAAAATAGTTAATCTATTCATTTAATTTATTTGTATTTCGATTTTAAATTAATAAAATGTTTGATAAATTTATTTATTTTAAAATTGAAAACAATCAAGCATCGCTTTCAGCATCAAAAGTTTCATTGTGAAGTTATATTTTTTATTTTAATTAATTTTATTTTTTATTTTATGTATATAAATATTAAATATATTGGTTAGCAAAATAAACTAAAACAAGTATACATTGATTTTTTTTTTTTTGTGTTTCATTTTTAAATTAATTATTTTTAACTAATAAAATTTTGACAAAATTAATTATTTTATAATTTAAAAGCGCTAGGTAATACTTTTAACATCAAAAGCATCGCATATTCTTTTAATTTTTGAAATTTTCTTTAATTTTATGTTTTATTCATATGTGTATATATATATATATATATATTAAATACATTAATGAACAATATGAAGTAAAACAATTTATCTATGCTTTCAATTAATTCGTGTTTCAATTTTTAATTAATGATTTTTTAAATTAATAAAAAATTTCATAAATTTAATTATTTTAAAATTGAAAAGTATCAGGCAATGCTTTTAGCATTAAAAGGGTAACCTATTGTGTTAACTTTTAGTATTTAAATTAGTTTTTTCTTTTAATATTATATATATAAATATTAAGTATATTAAATAGCAACATGAAGCAAAATAGTTAATCTATTCATTTAATTTATTTGTATTTCGATTTTAAATTAATTATTTTTTAAATTAATAAAAATTTTCATAAAATGTATTATTTTGTACTTTAAAAGGATTAGCCAATGCTTTTAACATAAAAAAATGTCGCTTATTGTCTTAATTTTTGGAATTCTATTTAATTTTTTGTCTGATTCATATGTATACAGATATTAAATATATTAATTAGTAATATGAAGTACAACAATTAATCTATTTGTCTAATTTGTTTGTGCTTCAATTTTAAATTAATAAGAGTTTGACAAAATTAAAATTTTATAATTTAAAATCATTAGACGACGCTTGTAACATCAAAAGCACTTTCTATTGTCTTAATTTTTAGAATTTTATTTAATTTTAACTTTTATTCATATACATATAAATATTAAATATATTAATTAGCAATATGATGCAAAATAATTATTCTATGCATTTAATTTATTTATGTGTCAATTTTAAATTAATGATTTTTTAATTTAACAAAATGGTTGATAAATTTAGTTATTTTAAAATAGAAAACAATCAGGCATTGCTCTTAACATCAAAAGTGTCACTGTTAAGTTATTTATTTGTGTTTTAATTATTTTTATTTTTTATTTTATGTATATAAATATCAAATATATTAATTAGCAATACGAAGCAAAATGATTAATATATTTATTTAATATTTTTGTGTTTTATTTTTTAATTAGTTATTTTGTGAACTAATAAAATTTTAGCAAAATTAATTATTTTTTAATTTAAAAGAGCTAGACGATGTAAAATTTAATAAAATTTTTGAAATTGTATTTAATTTTTTGTTTTATTTATATGTATGTAAATATTTGTTAAATATATTAATTTGTAATATGAAGTAAAATAAGAAGAGTTAAATAGTCGGGTTAGCTGCTTTTCTGGGTTTCTACTTTCTTTTACCTTTGTCACCGTCAACGAGCACATATCACTGATATTTCTTCCATTTTTGATCATCAGTCATACTGGATTCACTAATGATGAGAACCCACCCGTACCTATACAATCAACTACTCGCTGAAGTGCTGATCCTATGCAATTGAAGACCGAATCAATTACTAGGGTTCAAGCGAAAAGGTTTAAGAAAAATCTTGTTAGCTTCATACAAAATGTAATTAAATCTCAAGAAGGCGTATTAATATCAGAAGATTCTAAGCTCGTGTTGAGTATCCAAGTTATAAAGGCAGAAATGGACCCAAGAAGCTGTTTGCAACATTTGAGGACTCCTGACAGTAAGGGGTGAGCTTGTTGGCCTATGAATGTGTTTGAGCTCATCAAGAGGCCATGAAATCATACCAGGATAGAAGCAAGGGCATCCAAGTATGTCATTAGCGTCCAAGCTTCTACATTAGCTGGATTTAGCTAGTTTGGCGTTGGGAAGGAGCTTACTTGCATTCCAAGCAAGCTTTGATAATTTCAATCAATGATAATGTGTGGGAACCAGTTCTAGTCCTACCAGGCATCCTACATGGCATGTTGAATCAGATTTGGAGCCTAAATTAGCTAGAGATTGGACAAGTACAGCTTATTTGAAAAATTAGTCAACTACTTTCCAAATATGAAATTTAACTATTATTTTGGGAAATAGTTTTTAATTTTTAATTTTTATTTAATTATTTACTCGAAAAATTAATTTAGGAAGGTTGAATTTTAATATTTGTGATTGTAAATTAATTAATTCCTCTTTAAAAGTTAAGGAATCAATTAATACAAATTAGATTAGGAAAGACATATAACATTCGGCCACATCTTTTGTTTAGTTTTATTGGCTGATTTTCACCTATGTTTTAGGATTTTGATTTTGTCACTTTAGCCTATTTAAAGGCTTATTTCTCAATAAATGACACTACATTATTCATTCAAAAAAATTACTATGAAAAGGATTTCTTTTTGTTTTCTTAAAACATCTAAAATACTGAATAAAGAGCGAGTGTTTAAGTTTGAATTATCAATAGGACAATCCATAACCTATTGTGACGTCTTCGACATATACCAAAGTTTTTAATCGCAGGATGATTAGAAAATCTGAACTTAATTTTTATCCAAACTAATATAATACGGGTTTAGGAGTGAGTCGACCCAGGTTTGTATCATTTGGTATCGGAGCTAAATTTTGTTTAGGTTTGATTTATCATATTTGCTTTGTTTTATTTTTGTGTTATTCTACAATTTTAACATTAGGTTAAGATTGTTTCTACCCATACATGTGCTGCATATTAAAAAAAAAATTAAATCTTCAAAGCCTAATTAGGGTTTCTTTTTGTTTAGTTAAATTTTTGTTTGCTTCCTAGTTTGTTGGTTGGTTTCGTATGTTAGTTCTTAGTAATTTGGTATATTGTTGATTTTTCTTTGCTGTTTTTAATTGTAATTAGTTGCACTTATATATTAAAAAAAAATAAAAAGGAATTTCGGAAAACATATTGCAAAACCTTAAATTTTTTCAATTTGTTTTGTTTGGAAGGTGTATTCAAATTTGAGAAATTGCTAGGCATTGGAGTTGCATTTTTTTGGTGATTGTGCTGCTGGAAGTTGTGTGATATTATTCGGTTTGTGATATAAAAAAAAAAAAAGCCGAAGTTAAAAAAAAATTGCACAAAAGGCCGGTTTTGAGAATTGCAAATTTGAGTTTGTTTGAATTTGGGAAAAAATCAATTGTGATAGTTGGATTTGTTGTTTATTCAATATTGGTTGTTGGATATTGGAATATTGGTGTTAATTGATTGGATTAAAATTGGTTTAAGGATTTGAAACAAAAACCTAAATTATGAGAACTACAACCAACATCTATCTCATATTTTGTTTGAATTGTGTTCTTGTTAATTTTTTGAACCCTTTTCTAAATTTTATCCTTGAATTATGGTCTTTTAATATTTTGGTTTGATTCCTTATTGAATATGAAAATTGCTTTAATACTTTTCCTTGTTTTTGGATAGTAAAGCCGAAAATTAGGTTTTCTAATTCACTAGGAATTTGCTTGCTTCTTCCTTCTATTTATTGATAGGTTTAATTAGGACATACTTGTAATTTAGTTGCTGATTTTAAGTGTGTTTTATTAGAATTTTGAGATAATATTTGGAGTGAAAAAAGGCAAGAGAATGTGAGCTTATAACAGGGTTAAAAGCCAAAACTAGTGTGAAACATGAGTGAACGAGACCTTATTTGAGTGATACACATGAAGGAGTGAACTTGGTGAGATTTCTTGCATTATTTTACTAACATGATATTCATGATTACAAAGAGGAGGTGATTCTTTAAGAGAACTTGGAGAGGATTCTATGGGGTTCAAAGGAGAGTCTAGAGCATCAGGGAGTTATGCAGAACCTACTAACATGCAGGTGGTGTTGGAGCAATTGTAAAGGATGAATGCTCTGTTTGATCAATTCAATCAAAGGATGGACAAGTTTGAGTACCAATAGAGAAGGCCAAACCCTAGGATGGAACCACAAGGAGGACGTGGTTGAGGAAGAGGAGACCGTGGACGTTATCGGGAGGAAATTGAAGAAGAAGACTTTAGAGACAATTTTGAGGAGGATTTCAAAGACATATTTGCACTCCAAGGAAGGCAAATGTGTGGTAGGCACAACGAGGAGGATGATGATTTAGGTAATATCAAGGTTAGTATACCACCATTTTTGGGAAAGAGTGATGCGGAAGCTTGATGATTTAGGTAATATCAAGGTTAGTATACCACCATTTTTGGGAAAGAGTGATGCAGAAGCTTACTTGGAATGGGAAGAACGTATGGAGATGATTTTTCATTGCCATAACTATTCAGAGGCAAAAAAGGTTAGCTTAACAGCCTTAGATTTGGGATATTATGCTTTACAGTGGTGGAACAATGAGCAAAATATCCTAAAAGAGAGTTAGTGACGAGTTAGAAACAACTTAGAGATAAATGAAAGGAGCAATGAGGAAAAGATTCGTACCAAGCCATTATAATAGGATGTTGCATTAGAGATTACAATCTTTATCTCAAGGAAACAGGTTGATAGAGGATTATTACAAGGAGATGAAAATGCTCATGATGAGGTTGTGTTTGAATAAAGACTGAGAGGTAACAATGGCTAGGTTTCTTGGAGGGCTTAATCGAGAGATTGCAAACTAAGTGAATCTACAACAATATATGGTGTTGGAAGAGATGCTACAAGCAGCGATCAAAATTGAGCACCAACTCAAGAGGAGGGGTAGTAACACATGGCATGGAGGAGCTTTAAATAGTTGGAGGACCAGTTCAACTAGTTGAAGAAGCAATCCTGCATTCGAGCCAAGACCAAAGTCGAAGCAAGAGGAAAGAAGTGCCGTTTGGCCAAGGAGACACAACTAGGTTGAACCTGTATAAGCACCAAAACCAAAAGGTAAGGATGATCCTAAACCATCTATAGCTCATGATATTGTGTGTTTTAAATGTCAAGACCGTGGACATATTGCCAACCAATGTCCAAATAGAAGAATAATGGTGTTGAAGGATAATGGAGAGCTGAAATTAGACAATGAGGAGTTAGAAGCTGAGATTGAGCACAATGAGGACAAATCTGAAGAAGAATAGCATGATGAACCTGTGACTTACAAGGCTTCAAGGGTTGAGTTAAGTTTTTTGGTACATAGAGTCTTGACCATGTATAAGGATGAAAAGTAAGTGTAACGGGAAAATATTTTCTACACACTCTTGTGGTGGAGAAATTAGGGTTAACAACAATCAAACATCCAAAACTATATAGACTTCAATGGCTTAATGACAGTGGAAAGATGGTAAATAAACAAGCCAAGATAAAGTTTAGTATTGATAACTATGTGAATGTGGTTTTATGTGATGTTGTACCTATGCATGTAGGACATATTTTATTGGGAAGACCGTGGAAATTTGACAAGAATACTATACACTATAATCGGAAAAATTCCATTATGTTCCTATTTAAAAGTAAGAAAGTTAAGCTTAAGCCATTGACACCAAGGGAGGTGTTTAGAAATCATGTGCAAATACAAGAAAGAAGGGAGGCCGAATAGCAAAAGGAGAAGACCATCATGCCACCCACAACTTCAATAAGCAAATAAGAGGGCAAGGCCGAGCCGCATCACTTAGGTAAGCTTTCTAAACCCGAGAGTGAGAAGCAAAAGGAAGAGAAGAAAAAGATCAACTTTTATCTTAGTCAAGGTGAGGTTAAAAAGGAATTTTTAATTAAGAAACCTATGCTAGTCATGATGTATAAAGTTACATTTTTAAATCATCTAGCTAACCCTGAAGAGCCTGCATTGCCGAGCTCTATTTCTTCTCTTTTGCAAGAGTTTGATGACATTTTTCTAAAGGAGATTCCTAGTAGTTTACTACCTATTCAAGGAATTGAACACCAAATAGATTTCATCCCCGAAGCCACAATTCCTAATAAGCCTGCATACAAAAGTAATCCCGATGAGACAAAGGAGCTTCAATGCCAGGTAAGTAAATTGCTAAACAAAGATTACATTAGAGAAAGCATGAGTCAATGTGCTATACCTTGATTGTTAATGCCTAAGAAAGATTGATCTTGGAGAATGTGTGTTGATTGTAGGGCCATTAACAACATAACTATCAAGTATAGGCATCCTATTCCTAGATGAGATGATATGCTTGATGAATTATATGGTGCTTACATGTTTTTGAAGATTGACCTTAGGAATGGGTATCATCAAATACGAATGAACGAGGGAGATGAATGGAAGATTGCATTTAAGAGAAAACATGGTTTGTATGTGTGGTTAGTAATGCCTTTTAGATTAACTAATGCACCTAGTACTTTCATGAGATTAATGAACCATGATATGCACCAATTCATTGGAAAATTTATGGTTATTTATTTTTTATGATATTCTTGTATATAGTAGGAATTTAGATAACATGTAGAACACCTTAGATTAGTTTTAGAAGTACTTAGGAAAGAAGGATTGTTTGCTAATCTCAAAAAGTGTAATTTTTGTCAAGATGAGCTTGTGTTTCTAACATTTGTTATGAGTGTTGCAGGAATCAAGGTTGACCAATCCAAGGTCAAAGCAATCCAAGATTGGCTGAAACCTATTACTATTACCCAGTAAGAAGTTTTCATGGTTTGGCTAGTTTTTACAAGAGAATTGTCAAGGACTTTAGTACTATTGCAGCACCATTTATTGAAATAATCAAGAAGAGTGGGATTCCAATGGGAAGAGACACAACAAAAGTCTTTTAACTTGTTGAAAGAAAAATTAACCAATGCTCCTCTATTGATTTTACCTAATTTTTCTAAGACTTTTGAGATTGAATGTATGCTTCAGGTGTAGGTATTGGAGCATGTTGATGCAGGAAGGAAAACCTATAACATACTTTAGTGAGAAGATGAATGGGGCAGCATTGAATTATCCAACCTAGGACAAAGAGATGTATGCTTTAGTTTGAGCTTTGGAGACATGGCAACATTACTTGATGCCAAAGAAATTTAGGATTAACACAGATCATGAATCTTTGAAGCATATTAAAGGCCAAAATAAGCTTAATTGATGGCATGGAAGGTGGATTGAATTCATTGAGACTTTTCCTTATGTCATACGCTATAAGAAAGTTAAAGAAAATGTGGTAGTTGATACTTTATCCCGAAGGTATGTTTTATTTTCAACCTCAGATGCTAAATTGTTTGGTTTTGAACAAGTACGGAAATTTATGAGCATGATATTGACTTTGGTAAAATATATAGAAATTGTGCTAAAACATGGTTATAGTAAATTCTATATATTTTATGGGTACTTGTTTAAGGAAAGTCAACTTTGTGTGCCTTGTTATAGCACTAGGAAATTACTTGTTAAGGAAGGTCACGGTGGGGGTTTAAAGGAACACTTTGGTGTAGCAAAAACTTTGTCCATATTACAATAATAGTTTTATTGGCCGAACATGAGGAGAGATGTAAAGAGGATTTGTGAGAGGTATATCACGTGTAGAAAGTTAAAATCTAAGCTAAAACCACATGGTTTGTATATGCCATTACCTATTCCTTCTTATCCTTGGGTAGATTTATCTATGGATTTTGTATTGGGGTTACCTAGGTTAAGGATGGGTAAGAACTCTATTTTTGTGGTTGTTGATGATTTTCTAAGATGGCACATTTCATAGAATGTAATAGGATTGATGATGCATCTCATGTAGCTAATTTGCTCTTTAAGGAAGTAGTGAGACTTCATGGCATGCTTAGGACTATTGTTTCAGAAAAGGATGCTAAGTTTTTAAGTTATTTTTGGAAAACATTATGGGCTAAGTTAGGTACTAAAAATTTTATTTTTCACTACTTGTCATCCACAGACTGATGGATAAAATGAAGTACCTAACTTTTCAGTACCTACTTGTCATCCACTTTTCCAAATATGAAATTTGATTTTTGTTTTAGGAAATAGTCTTTTATTTACTGGGCAAATTAATTTAGTGAAGGCTAAATTTTAATATTTGTGATTGTAAATTAATTCATTCCTTTTTAAAAGTTAAGAAATTAATTAATACAAATTATATTAGAAAAGACATGTAAAATTCAGCCACACCTTTTGTTAACTTTTATTGGCCGGTTTTTGCATATTGTTTTAGGGTTTCGATTTTGTCACTTTAGCTTATTTAAAGGTTTATTTCTCAATAAATGACACTACGTTATTCATTCAAAACAATTACTGTGAAAAAGATTTCTCTTTTCTCTCTTTAGAACACCTAGAACACGGAATAGAGAGTGAGTGTTTTGGTTTGACCTATCAAGAGGACAATCTAGAACCTATTGTGGCATCTTTGACATATACCAAGATTTTTAATCATAGATTGATTAGGGGTTAAGGTGGCCATTAGAATCTGAACTTAATTTTGACCCGGGCTAATATAATATGGGTTTAAGAGCAAGTCGACTTAGGTTCATTTCAACTGGTGAGTTATATTTTTCACCCACTTTTTGTTTTTTTGTTTTTGTTTTTGTTTTTGTTTTTTTTTTTTTTGGTTAAGTTACTGTCATTGCTGGGTTTCTTAGTGTGTTTGTTGTTGGTTTACTGGGTTGCTGTTTTGCTGGATTGTAAGTTACTGCTTGCTGTATTACTGTGTTACACGGGTTGTAGGTGGAAAAAACTTCAGTCATGGGTTTTTTTTCAAATTTAACCGGAGGTTTTTCAAAAAATTTTTAGGGTTGATATTTTGTTTGTGATTTTTCTTGGGATTAGGGTTTTTGTCACAATTGTGTTTAGAATTAGAGTTTTATTCTTGATTTTGCATTGGGCTTAGGTTTTCATTTTGATTTTGGTCATCATTGTGCAGTGGTTTGGGTTAGCACAGCAATCGAAGTTTGCTCAATTGGGTGATCAACTTGGCCTCAAGTTGTGTTTGGGTTTGGTTACTGGGATTGTGTTGGATTTGGCATCATTGAAAAATGTACCCTTAATTTTATTTTATTGGTTGATAATATGAAATTAAATTATTATATGAGTCTGAATTGGATAAAAATATTCATTTTGTATATTTTTATTATATGTTTATAATTTTAAATTAAAGCGATAGTTGTTATAATATGCACGGGAAATTTGAGTTGTAATTGTTTCCATGGAGGAGTTAAAATTGGTAGGATTGAAATCTCATGATTTTCATACATTGATGCAACAACTTTTGCCTCTTGCAATTTGCTCAATCCTTCCTAAAAATGTGAGACATACAATTGCAAGACTTTGTTTTTGCTTTAATGCCATTTGCAAGAAGTCCATCATTCTTATTGAATTGTACATAATCCAAAATGATATTGGTAGAACTTTGTGCCGGCTAGAGAAATTCTTCCCACCATCATTTTTCAATGTAATGGTTCATCTAACTTGCATTTAGTATGAGAGATTAGATTGTGTGGACCAATACATTTCAAGCAAATGCACCCATTTGAGAAGTATATTAAAGTATTAAAAGGTTATGTTTGGAACAAAAATTGCCCAGAAAGTTATATTGTTGAGAGCTATATTTGTGAGGAAGTGATTAAGTTTTGTATTGAATATAAAAAATGATTAGATGTAATTGGAAACATCATTGGTAGGTATCAAAAACTAAATGATGAGGATGATGTTGGTGCCCTGTTAAGGGTGGAAAGACCCAATCAATTAACCAACAACTTTAGGAACAAGTCCACCTATGTGTACTATCGAATGTCCAGGAGGTGGAACCGTACATGAGATACATATATCCATGTTAAAGTATAAATTAGTAATTATTTTGAATATATTTATTAAATAAAAAAACTTTTGTTTTTTTTAGAATTCATTTGGAAGCCTCGATGTTAAGAAAAAAAATCAAGGAAAAAAAGCAAAATGGTTTCAAGATGAACACAAACGTACATTTATATATTGGTTACATGATAAGGTAAGTTCAAAATAAACTGTTAATATTAAGGTTTTAACTTTAGGTTTAGTGAGTAAATAATGTATAATTGTATTTCCATTTACTAGATTGAACAAATGCAAAGTCAACCAAATCATATAGTTTTCGAAACATTAAGATAGAATGTACATGGTTCGCAATGGTTGGTAATGAAACATGAAGGATATGAGATTAAAGGAGTTCGATTCAACACTTTGGATAAGGATAATAAGCGAGTCACCTAGAATTGTGGGGTAAAGGTAGTTGCTAAAAGTGAGCATTTTGCTAGTGCTAAGAACAATAATCTTATTTTAGCTGAGATGACATACTATGGGGCAATAATAGAATTATGGGATGTCAATTACATTGTGTTTCGAATTCTCGTATTCAAGTGTGATTTGGTTGACAATAGTGGTGTGAAAGTTGATGAGATGGGCTTTATATGTATTAACTTAAATAAATTGGATATAAATCTGACCCATTCATTATGGCTTCACAAGTTCAACAAGTAGTTTATGTTGAGAATAAACTTGATTCTAGATCCACTACAACATGGTACTTTTGTTGACGATGAATTGGTTGTAGAAGATAGTCTTAGAGATTCTACGATGGTTCACAACCATTTGACTTTCAGTTGACAAGTGTGGTTGAATGTGATAATGAGGAAGAATGTGATAATGGTTATGTTCGTAATGATTGTGAGGGGATATGGCAAAAAAGCATACCATCTACTAAACAAATTTGTAATTAGATTCATTAACTTATATTTAAATAATTATATTTGATTTTTTGTTCCATTGTCATTATATGTTTTCCATTGTTATTATATTTTTTTGTTAATTATGTGTACATTCACAAATGCTTAATTTGCTTAATTAATTTTTTTGTTATTGTTGTCAATTAATTTGTGCAAAATTTAGTTGTGCTTATTTAATTTATGAATTTTTTTTTATTATTGTTTTAATTTATTTTTTATTCTTATCCTTTTGATGTAGATTTATGAACCCATTTGATTAACACGCCCTCCCATATAATGATGATGATAGATCATCATCAAGTAACGAGGTCGACCATATTTTGAGACACTTGAAGTATTTAAGCATCCACCTAAAATGTATCAATTCATAGTCCTAAAGATGTTGAATAGATTTTTAAAATAGAGATTGACAGAAGAGTTCAATATATATTTATAAGTATTTATCAAATGCACAAAAGTTAAGTACTTATATAATTATTTTGTCATTAATTACTCAAAAATATATTTAATTATTTAATTTTCTAATATGTATATGTGTTTATAATTTTGCAAAAACTAAGAAGAAAGTCGAATAAGCATCCCCATAGAATGGATGTGTTGGGATATGCAAGATTGTAAAAAACTATGGTATGTTTTCTATTTTTACTTCCATTTAACTATATATGAATTTTTTATTTTAATCACATGGTATTAGTAAAATTTACATGTAACTTTTGCAGTAAATTGAAAGAGGCACCTAAGAATACATAGAACGTGAGGATCTATGGACATGGACACGCATGGGGAAATATGAAAAATATGAAAATGAAGAAATAGAAATTTTAGTGGGAAAAAAACTGTGAGTATTTTTATTTACATAAAAATGTATAATTGTAATGTTTAACTATTACTTTTTATCAAATATGATTAATTTTATAGTTTATATATTTTTATGATTGAAATATGGATATTTTTGTTTAGTTTTTTAACTTGATATTTTTATTCATTTACATAATTTTGATTAATTTTATTATTATTGTTGCCATGCAAAATATATTAATTTTTAGTTCAATATTGTAATTAAATATTCATGCAATCATTTAATATATAATGTAAGCATAATTAATTATTTTTTACCACTATATATTGTTATGACTGAAATATAGATATTTTTGTTTAGTTTTCAATTTTATATTTTTATTCATTCACTTAATTATGCTTAAATTTATTATTATTGTTGCCATGCATAATATATTAATATTTAGTTAAATATTGTAATTTCTTAATTATCTAATCATTTAATATACATTGTAGAATGTCCTAAGGAAGAAGGCAAAGGAAGGAGAAATTGAGTCTTTACCTCAGATGATATACTAACACAAGCTTTGGGGATCGATGAGTATGAAGATGAGCTTAGGGGTAGAGGCAAAGGTTATACAATGACTAATTTTTTTCACACACCTAAGTAAAGTTCACAAAAAAAGGATAAGTCCGAGAAGAGTGAGAGAATTACCAAGCTAAAACTAGTTGCTAATGGTCTTTTGGGGATCATTCAAAAGAAAGGCAACATTCAAAAGATTAGTGAGTTAGCATCTGCATGTGGTATTAACCTACAGCTTCAGCCTTATACACCTAGACAACAATCTACGCATGGAAAGGCATTGCACTCTTGTTCTCATACTTGGTCATCACATGGAGACTATGTAGTACATGACAACCATTTTGCCGATCTAAGGCCCTCATCTACTACTAAGCTTGATGCTCCTCCTATTTATCCATCATCTTTGACATCTTCAAAGGTATTATAAAAAAATATATATTTAAATTTAAATTTAGCATTAATATATATGTCTAAATACTAATATTTATATTCATTTTTTTTATGTTTATGTTTGACTTTGTTATCATTATTGCTACAAGAAGTATATATATATATATGTATATATTTCTATATTAATTAGTTATTCTAACTTTGTTTCTAATGCAGAATGTTAAATGCAATATTGCATAAGGCAGTGTTAAAAATATAGTAGTACGTGGTACTTTGGTTCCTTCTATCCCATTGGATGTGTGCCATGATGTTATGCTAGGTGATCGAAATTTGAAAGTCACTGTTGATGAGGTGATTGATGAATTTGCCCCTTTACCTATATCATCATATGATATTGGATGTGTCAGCGATGTAGAAGAGGCATTTATTGCATGGTCTAGACATCTTATTGTACAGTTTGATGCAACTGTATATGATAATTTATATGCATGTGTGAATAATAATTTTTTTTTCTTGTTATACTAGTATTTTATTGGTTAATATTTGTAGGCAAGTTTGAAGAAAAAACATGTTGAGGATGATCAATGTGGTGATGGTGATGCCTTATCAATAGTTACCCCGCCAATCTACAAGTTGTTACATCGAATCGAGGATGTCGAGAGCCATCATTTATGGACATTTCATATGATTGAAGGAGCCATGGGATATAAACAAGATTTATGCATATCAAAGAATGATATAACTGAGTTTTATTACATGCATGAATTATTTTTTGAGTGTATTTTGATTTTCAAAAGGTAACTTAAATTTAAATGTATTTATTTCTAATTATTCAATTCAATTAATTATAATTATCATTATAAAAAATATATTTACTTCTAATTTGATTATGCAGGTACTTATATAATGGACTAATGGATACACAAGCTGAAGAGAATTATTGTTTTATTTATCCCGGTATCATTGCACCAATTGATCATGCAAATCCTTATGAAAGAATGATTAATATATTTAGTAGATGACAACATGCAAGACAATGTCATCTATGGTTCTTTCCATACTACGCAAGGTATGTTGTGTTAAGTTATAATAGATTCTGTTACATAATTAATTTAATCAAATGACATATTAACTAATAATTTATGGGTATTTTTAGTAATCACTAGATGTTAGGTGTTGTTGATCTTTACTGAGCAGTAGTATGGTTTTATGCTTCATTTAAAAATCGTATTAATAAATATTTTAGATCTTGCTCATGAGTAAGTTAATTACCAAATGTGGTTATTATATTATGACGATAATTATTTACTTCATACTAATTAATATTTATTTACTTTGTATATATTTTAATAATTTTTAAACATAATTTTTTCATATGCAGTATGAGGGTATAACTTGGTCACAAGATGACGTCCACCAATTTAGAGCTGAATGGGCATCGGTTATGATCTCAAACCTTTCATCTCAATGAGTATAATAATTTAATTGCTTTTATCTGTACATAACTATATAAAATAGTTGATCAAATAGCAAAATTATTTTATGAATTAATATTTAATTTATTTAAAATAAGTATTTATTATGCAAATATTTATTTGAATTTTGTTGTCTATTAATTATTTTTCATGAAGCTAGCTATTAAACAATTCTAATTAGGCAAAATTAAAAACAAAATTCAAATAAAAAAAAAAGATGATGCTTTTAAAAAAAAGTCACTCTATAATAGAAGGAAAAGAGTCGCTAAATACATGCCAAAAGCTTTGCTAGATATGAGAACAGGTGATATTCTATATAAGGAAATACACAACACTTTTTTTTTTTTTTTTTTTTTTTTTTTTTTTTTTTGTAAAATGTGTTGGCTAGATGTTGAAATAAGAGTCATTTTTTCAAAAGCGTTGCTAGATGTGGGAAGAGACGATGCTTTTTTCAAAAAAGTGTCACTAGATGTGGGAGAATAGGCTACACTTTTTTAAAAAAGCATTACCACATATAATAACAGGTGATGCTTTTTTAAAAAAGCAACGCTATATATAATATCAGGCGATGCTTTTTTTTTAAAAAAAAAAAGCGTAACTAGATATTAAATAAGGCAACACTTTTCTTAAGAAAAAGAGTCATTAAATACCAAAATATGGCAATGCTTTTCTAAAGAAAAAGCATTGTTAGATACTAAATCAGACGAAGCTTTTTTAAGAAAAACCATTGCTAGATACCAAATAAGGCAAAAGCATCGCTAGATACATAATCAGGTGATGCTTTTCTTAAAAATGTGTCCCTAGATAAATAATTAAACAGTGCTTTTTTTAATAAAGAAGAGTTATTAGATTCATAATTAGGAGATGCTTTGTAAAGTGTCAGCTTTGTTTTAATATTTTTAACGACACCATATTAGGCGACACTTTATTAAGGATCGGATTTTATTTTACACGACAAATTAATTGCTTCGCCTATTATTGTTTTTCTTATAGTGATATCAATTATATACATACATATCTCGGTTTAGCAACTATAAATTATACATCTTTATTATTCAACAAAAAGAAAAAAAAATGATTTATTTGTTAATAACGAACCAATTATAAAAAACTATACAAAAGATATATTTCATCTTTTGAAATATTTTTTTGTTTTCATATCTAAAATCAGATACAATACTTTTCGAAGTGATTGTTGCATGGTTAATGAATTTAATTACCTTGCGTAGGTTATCGGGATAGTATCATCGACAAATTAGCTAATAAAATATTATACTAAGATTAATTAAAATGAAAAAAAAAAAATTTTACTCTAGAGCACTGCGTACTCTTTGGTACTTCTCTTATGTTTATTATGAGCAACTTAATTACCAATTTGTATTTAACGTCATGGTGCATGACATCAGCAACATGGAAAAAAAAAATTAATACACATGCCATTAAATTATTGAGTGTTAGAGGAGCAATGAAGTGCATTCATGTGAGGTGCCATGAGGTGCCGTGATTGGTATCCAAGAAAGTATGTTAGAATTTTCTTATGTCTCTTACTGTGTTTGTTTTAATTATTGAAAGTAATTTCTTTCTTGTTTTAGTGTTCCAAATATATAACTTTTGAGTATAATTATAAATGGTTAATTGAATCAATCTAATTTGATATTTCACATTGTTTTAAAACAAAAATATATATGTATTATGAATAAGAATGTACTAGAATAACATCTTTCTTAATAAAATATCAATTCTCATCTAAATAGAAAAAACTGACTAGGAAATAAATAGAGTTTACATGAAGGTAACAATATATATCTTAAATTCATCCTAAACAATTAAACCAATTTATTAAAAATATGGTCTATTAAAAAGTGTGAATGGGCAAACAAAATATTATAATTCTTGGGATTCTTCACTAGAAGCTTCTACTTATAAAATTGTTACATGGTCACCGTGGTACGATATGGTTAATAAGTTCACATTGATATGCCTCATTCTATGCAATTTTTGAATATATGCATAATGTATGCATTCCCATTATGATTATGATCATGTTGATCTAACAGTTTGTATCGTCATTTATCCAACTTTTTTTTTTTAATTTTGACTAAGTTTAATACGGGTTCACTAGGTGAGGGGTTTGGAATTGACTTTTTATTGATATGAGTTTGGGCTTTGACTTTTATATTGCTGCGAAAAGCTCTTCAATACAAGTACATTGTAACACCCCATACAAAATTTATGTAGAAAGTTTTGATTTTTGATTAAATTTGACCATTTGATCGATATAGATACCAGAGTTGACTTTTTATTCTTAGAAGTTATAGCATTAATTTGTGTACCAATATACAATACACGAGGTGAGTTCAAATTTGCGATTCTCATGCCTTAAGCTTCATTTTGGTATATAAGTTGTAATTTCATACTAAGGTTTGTGTATTTCTTCTAGGTGAGCTATATGTTTATTACTCGATAAAAAAAATAGTATTTTAAATATACTTATATTCTTGATATTGCTTTAGACACTCGGGTAAATCTAGGACTGATCCTGTGGAAGATCTAGAGTGATTCACAAATTATTGGTATGTGATATATTTTCAATATTTTCGTGTTATATATATTAATCTATATAAATTCTTGGTTTGACGGTTATATATATATATACACATATATGTGTTCATGTTTATTTGCAAATTTTTATCAGACAGTTTAATATGTTCAAAAATAATTAATTCAAGTTATTGAAATGTCGATTTGAGATTTGGAAATCTATAAATTTTATTTAAAAATTTTGTTCATTTATTTATTAGTCTTATTTGACAAATCTTACTGTTGATGAGAAACATGTTACTATTTATTTTTGAACACTGTTTATAAAATGGATTTGCTAAAAGGTTAGTATGTTTGTATTGCTTCTCACATGCATCATATAGTACTAGTGTTCCCTATTCTTGTTATCATTAATTAGGGCACATATATATTTAGTAATCCTATGGGAGCTAAGATGGAAAAGAGTAGGTAAGTACTTTATGATGTGAGCATTAGCCTATCTCCACTTAGTTGTAGGATATGAGGTTATTAATATCGATGCCTTTAGAATGTCAAAGGGTCGATTGCATATGTCTCTTATCCCTCCTTTTTATCAGGTGGTGTTTAGGACGCTAAACATCCACTGGCAATATTTAGAATATAATATGGTGCATTAGGTGTACATATGGTATTTTATGTACTTTAAATGTTTCAACATGGATTTAAATAATTTATTGGTTTATTTATTTAATTTAATTTAAGCATTTTCAATTATCTTATTATTTCATTTTTAGGATATTTATTTAAACGTTATTTTATCTTATTTTATTTTCTATAAAAATATTTTACAAATGCAGATATAAAAATTATCCGTTTTTATGAAAATATTTTTTAAATAGTAAAACTTTTCAAAATAGGTGGACTAGCAGGGGTTTTGAAAGAAAAACTGTTTTTTGAATATTTATTTTTATCTTCTTATCTTATTATTATTATAATTGCTTTTATTTATTTTTATTAATATTCCTATTATTTACTATTATTATTATTATCATTATTTATACTGTTAATATTAGAATGGTACCATTTACTTGGATAATTAGCATCTCATTTGTTTTCTTTATTTTAGAAACATGTTCTCTTAGGTCCAGGTAGATAGTAGATCGACTATATGAGTGGCACAACCCATTTGACTGCGACGCTCTTTCAGTTGTATCATGCAGTCTTTCCTATCTCTCATACTGTTATTATTTTATTAGTATTGTTTTCCTTTTGTCTGTCATATTTATATTTCAAATATTCTTAAAATGCTCTGATGGCAATTATAGACCTAGGGTATTGTATTTATTTACTTATTTATTTTGTTGCTTACCATTTATTGGAGTACTAAAATTTATGGAAAATTGTAGTAAATGGAAGGAATAAAGTGAATGTATATTTAGAAGTGTGTTTTTTGTGTAGAGAAAATTTTAGGAAAATCCATATCTCAGGGAAGATGCTGTTAAACTTTCTGTAGAATTTTTTATGGTGTTTTTCCAAGTCGAGACCACCCTAGGGTTCTAGTAAGGAATTATGGAAGGGGTTTTAGCATTCATAGACGAGCAACACACTTTATTTGGAGTTATGGATAATAAGTTATGTGTCTGTAAAATTTAATGATTTGTTTTAGTCATATTGGTCCCATAGGTAGTGTTTTCTTCAAAAAAGATAAAAATATAAATTAAAAATGTCTTCTAACCATGCCATGTGTCAAAATTTCAATGATTGACCAACCAGGTTGTCCAAACTATACCCTGACAGATGTTAAATTTGGGTTTGCTATAACTAGTGTTGTTCAAATAACACCCCATGTTGTTTGAACAACTCCCTACTAATCGAGTTAAATCCTAGTTTGGATTGAGAAAAGAAATGGAGAAAGAATGGTGTCAAATAAGACCCATTTTTTTCACCAAGGAAATAACCCTCTGTCGGCCACATTAACCACCTCATTGCTTGCACCACCTTGTTGCCTTCATGAAACATAACCTCTCCACCAAATCCACACTAGGAGGCTCATCGACATACCGAAATCAACATCCAACGTCAAAAGCCATGTCTTGATCCAATTGCTGGATTCAGATAACTTCTAGGTTGAGGGGATACTCTCTCCCACAATTTTCAAACTTCTTGAACATGATTTTAATCTCCTTTTAGCTCGAATCAAGCATGTATGACTGGTAGAGTGAAACCCACTTTGGCGGTGACTTTTAAGCGAGGAATTCATTCACCACCAACCATCTATGGGCTAGGTAAATTCACGATTGAAATACCCATTCCTTTAGCTTCAATTTGGTGTAAAATTTGTAAATTTTGATTGAGTATTGAGTATAAACCAAAATGGGGAAACTTTAGGATAATAACTGGTAAAATTTAGCCTAGAATGCAAAATTAGTTTGTATTTTGTGATGCATATAAGCTTCTAATGGTCATGGAAAATTAGCTAAAGGTATAATTTCATTAGAATACCAAATGCAAGAAAAACTCCAATTTTAGACACCAGATAAGATGGGTTTCTACAAATTCTTGAGGGCTGTGTGCATATTTATATATATATATATATATAAAGAAAATGTATATAAATATTTACGTAGGTTATGGTTAGCCATGATGTTATCAGAGTTAGCGTAATACCTCAATTTTTCAATCTAAAGTATTGCTTCCATATATGCATCTTAAAGGTAATTTAGTTTATTACAAGTTGCCTCACAATTTATTGGTTACTTGTTGAAATGTGGTGATCTCGCCACAATGTGCAAGGTAGTTCAGTTACACTTGCACTCTTTGTTTTGCAATATCAAAGACCAAACATTATTTATGTTTATGCATTTTATTTTATCTTGTAATGTTTAAGAACAATATCTTTTTTGTAATGCCCTAAGCTCATTAACTATAGCTTAGGGCCTTTTTGTCTAGTTGCTGGAATTGTATTTCCAGCGACATAAGTCAACTTCCTTAGATGTCGTTTGAAGAAAGTCTGGGATTTGGATCTGAATTTTGGATATAATAAACTAGAAATGCATAGAAAGCAGTAACAAAAAGAATGGCCCAATTTGGAGCTGGGAAGGCTAAGTTAAGCCCTAAACAATCTGACCCTTGTGCAGTTTTGTTGCCCAGAAATCTGGACAAAACTGCCTCGGTTTTGATTGTTTTTGAATGGGTAAATGGACTTTTTTTTATCTGATTTTTGGCTAGAACATAGTTTAATATTCAAGAAGGTTTCCCTACAATTTTCAAGTCAAATGGAGCTAGTTTTCAAATTCAAATGCCTTAGAAAAGCTGAACTACCCATTAAAGAAGGTTTCTTGCATGCCCAGCACATTGATTAAAGTTAGTTGAGGTAGTTTGGCTTGGTTGGTTACTTTTAATGCTTTTGTATTTATTGCTCAATATGGCAGCATGTCTTATTGTCTTTTTGATGTATTTAAAAGTATGAAAATTGCAATGAAAACGTTGAAGAAGTAATATTCAAAAATTTTGAAAAACAACAATTTTGGCTCTCTCTCTCTCTCTCTCTCTCTCTCTCTCTCAACTACTACATTTGTTTTCTTCTTCTTCCCAAAAGCTAACAACCTTCTCAAGAACCCTAAACCTCCATTAAAACCAAAAACAAAACCTTAACAAACCCAAAAAAACAAAATCAAGAACCAAGAACCAACAACAATCATTCTTGACTAACACCATGAATGATTGTGCTCTAGGGTACAACAACATAAACCTAGGGGTATCTTCATATATTAAGAGAAATACATCAAAGATCTTTTGAAAAAGTTCAACCTTGATGAATGCAAGCCAATGTCAATACCAATGAGCCAAGGAGGCAAATACAAGAAGGAGGATGGCACACCAAAGGTAAACCCGATCCTATATAGAAGCATGAGAGGAATTTTGCTCTATGTATGTTCATCAAGACCAGATATTATGCATGCCACATGTGTTTTGTCTAGATATATGCAAGCACCATCCCAAAATCATTTTGTAGGTGCCAAAAGAATTCTTAGATACTTAAAAGGAACACAAGACTTTGGAGTTTGGTATGATAGGCAAAATGTGATGAGATTAATGGCCTACTCGGATAGTGATTGGGTTGGATGCTTGGATGATATGAAGAGCACTTCGGGGTATCTTTTCTCACTTGGTAGTGGACCATTCTCATGGAATGCAAAGAAGCAAGCAACAACAGCTCAAAGCACCGCCGAAGCCGAGTACATTGCTTGCTCTTCATGTGCAAATCAATGCATTTGGCTTAGGAAATTATTGGAGGACCTTGGTTATACTCAAGAGGGTTTAACCATCATCAAATGTGACAACACTTCAGCCATATCAATAGCCAAGAACCCCGTTCAACATGGAAGGACAAAACACATACCGGTGAAGTATCACTCTTTGAGGGAATTTGAAGAAAATGGAGAAGTAAGCTTGGAATATACCAAGACCGAAGATAACCTTACAAATTTCTTCACCAAGCCACTTCCAAAAGCACAATTTGAGACCTTGAGGAAGCTTCTCAATATTTCAAGCAAGAACACCAAGGAGGAGTGTTGAAATGTGGTGATCTTGCCACAATGTGCAAGGTAGTTCGGTTACACTTGCACTCTTTATTTTGCAACATCAAAGACCAAACATTATTTATGTTTATGCATTTTATTTTATCTTGTAATTTTTAAGAACAATATCCTTTTTGTAATGCCTTAAGCTCATTAACTAAGCTTAGGGGCTTTTTGTCTAGTTGCTGGAATTGTATTTCCAGCAATATAAGTCCACTTCCTTGGATGCTGTTTGAAGAAGGATTGGGATTTGAATCTGAATTTTGGATATAATAAACTAGAAACATAGAGGAAGCAGCAACGAAAGGAATGGCCCAATTTGGAGCTGGTAAGGCTGAGTTAAGCCCTAAACAATCTGACCCTTGTGCAGTTTTGTTGTCCAGAAATCTGGACAAAACTGCCTTGGGTATGACTATTTTTAAATGGGTAAATGGACTTTGTTTTATCGGATTTTTGGATAGAACACATTTTAATATTCAAAAAGGCTTCCCTCCAATTTTCAAGTCAAAAGGAGCTGATTTTCAAATTCAAATGTCTTAGACAAACTGAACTGCCCATTAAAGAAGGTTTCTTGCATGCCCAACACATTGATTAGAGTTAGTTGAGGTAGTTTGGCTTGATTGGTCACTTTTAATGCTTTTGTATTTATTGATCAATATGGAACATGTCTTATTGTCTTTTTGATGTATTTAAAAGTATGAAAATTGTAATGAAAACGTTGAGGAAGTAATATTCAAAAAATTTTGAAAACAACAATTTTGGCTCTTTCTCTCTCTCTATCTCTCTCAACTACTACATTTGTTTTCTTCTTCTTCCCAAAAGCTAACAACCTTCTCAAGAACCATAAACCTCCATTAAAACCAAAAACAAACCTTAACAAATCCAAAAAAACAAAATCAAGAACCAAGAACCAACAACAATCATTCTTGACTAACACCTTGAATGATTGTGCTCTAGGGTACAACAACATAAACCTACACCAAATTCCATCAACAAGAAGGAGGATGGCACACCAAAGGTAAACCCGACTCTATATAGAAGCATGATAGGAAGTTTTCTCTATGTATGTTCATCAAGACTGGATATTATGCATGCCACATGTATTTTGCCTAGATATATACAAGCACCATCCCAAAATCATTTTGTAGGTGCCAAAAGAATTCTTAGATACTTAAAAGCAACACAAGACTTTGGAGTTTGGTATGATAGGCAAGATGTGATGAGATTAATGGCCTACTTGGATAGTGATTGGGCTGGATGCTTACCGATGAAGTATCACTTTTTGAGGGAGTTTGAAGAAAATGGAGAAGTAAGCTTGGAATATGTCAAGACCGAAGATAACCTTGCAGATTTCTTCACCAAGCCACTTCCAAAAGCAAGATTTGAGACCTTGAGGAATCTTCTCAATATTTCATGCAAGAACACCAAGGAGGAGTGTTGAAATGTGGTGATCTTGCCATAATGTGCAAGGTAGTTCAGTTACACTTGCACTCTTTATTTTGCAACATCAAAGACCAAACATTATTTATGTTTATGCATTTTATTTTATCTTGTAATTTTTAAGAACAATATCCTTTTTGTAATGCCTTAAGCTCATTAACTATAGCTTAGGGCCTTTTTGTCTAGTTGCTGGAATTGTATTTCCAGCAACATAAGCCCACTTTCTTGGATTCCCTTTGAAGAAGGTTTGGGATTTGGATCTAAATTTTGGATATAATAAACTAGAAACACAGAGGAAGCAGCAACAAAAATAATGGCCCAATTTGGAGCTGGGAAGGCTGAGTTAAGCCCTAAACAATCTGACCCTTGTGCAGTTTTGTGGCCTAGAAATCTGGACAAAACTGCCTCGGGTTTGATTATTTTTGAATGCGTAAATGGATATTGTTTTATTTGATTTTTCAAAAAGGCTTCCCTCCAATTTTCAAGTCAAATGGAGCTGGTTTTCAAATGCAAATGCCTTAGACAATCTGAACTGCCCATTAAAGTAGGTTTTTTGCATGCCCAGCACATTGATTAGAGTTGGTTAAGGTAGTTTGGCTTGATTGGTTACTTTTAATGCTTTTGTATTTATTGATCAATATGGCAGCATGTTTTATTGCGTTTTTGATGTATTTAAAAGTATGAAAATTGCAATGAAAATGTTGAGGAAGTAATATTCAAAAATTTTGAAAAACAACAATTTTGGCTCTCTTTCTCTCTCTCTCTCTCTCTCTCTCAACTACTACATTTGTTTTCTTCTTCTTCCCAAAAGCTAACAACCTTCTCAAAAACTCTAAACCTCCGTTAAAACCTGAAACAAAACCTTAACAAACCAAAAAAAACAAAATCAAGAACCAAGAACCAACAACAATCATTCTTGACTAACACCTTGAATGATTGTGCTCTAGGGCAGAACAATATAAACCTACACCAAATTCCATCATTATTAACTGTACAATTTATATGTATATATTTCGGTAGACTATACGTTTTAGGATCTGGGATCCAAGTTATCTTTATCCCATGAGTAGGGATTCATCGCTTGATTTTCACTTGCACATGACCACAGAAGTTATTGCTTGATTTCTTGCCTCAATATGACCAATACATAGATGTATATTGGATATGGGTAGAATGCATTTTCGAATTCTAAAGTTTAAGAGTGGTGTAATTTCAACTTTAAACTTTTGATTTGGGTAATTTAACCTTTGAATTTTCAAAACCATTACAAATTGATTCACTTTATAATGGTGGTGTTAAAATTAATGGTGATGATATTAGTTTGACATCATGCTATGTCATAATTATTTTTCAGAAATAAAAAATAATTTAAAATTTTGAAAAAATTACATTTGTTATTTTTCCATTTATGTTTATGGTTTTTTATTTGAAAATTTGTGTCCTTAATTAAATTAAAATACCCACAATCATAATTAAATATTTTTTATCCTAAAATTAGACCAAAATAAAATAAAAATAAAAATAAATTTTTGCTCTAATAAAAAATAATTTTACTAGAGCGAAAATTAAAAATATTTTTCATGCCCAAACAAAAAAAAAAACAAAAAAAAGGAAAATTAGACCAGCATAAGAAAAAAAATTAGACCAATTTTTAAAAAATAAAAATAATTTTTTATTTAAATTACACTAAAAAAATAAAGTTTTCTCATTTTCCTCTTTTCCATCTTCTTATTCTAGAATTCTTTATGGTACCCTTAAACAAAAATCCAAAAAAGAAAAAAAGACCAGAATATGAAAAAAAAAAAAAGGACCAAATTTTAAAAAATAAAAATAATTAAATTTTTTTTTTTAATTAGACAAAAAAATAACGTTTTTTCATTTTCCTTTCTTTTATCTTCTTATTTTAAAACTCTTAATAGTATCAACACGCAATTTACCTTTAAATAAATATGAAATTTAAAAGAGGGGTGAAAATTCTAGATAAATACAATTTTATTAATATTTAGGGAATTTTTATTAAGATGGAATTTATCTATCAAGCCTATTAGTTATCTAGAAGTTTATGTTCGTGCCTATACAAAAGGGGTCTAAGCTTTATTTTTGACACCTAAAAATTTCCAAAAATATCACACTTATTTCTCTTAATTTTAGTTCTTCAATTTCATATTTTTATTTTATTTATTTTTCATTTGATCCATTTATTTCATAGTCAAGTTTCTTTTTGGTGTTTCTATTTTGTCATTAAAATTTTATTTTTATTAAACTCATTTTATTCTTTTGAAGCATTATAACCCATTTTAGAATTCTCTTTCATTGTTTGCTTTTGATATAATTGTAACACCATGTCTCCATAGGCGGATCTGTCACTCTCTACTGATACTATTCCCAATTAGCCACCACACTAGGTGTTAGGATTTTTATTCAGAGTTTCTAGGAGGTCACCATCCTTAGATTATTCTCGAGTAAGCAAGCTTAACTTCGGAGCTTTTTCGAACCCTGAAACCAATTACTTAGAAAAGTCGGTGTTTTGAGAGTGACTATTATTATATTTGAACCATCCTATGTTCCACACTAAATAGCCTACCAATGCTCCGCACTCACGCACACTGATCATCACAATCCATCTCCCTTAAGGCCCAATGTCCTCATTGGTACACTTCTGATTTGGGTACAAGTTTTGACACCATTCGTACTCGTTGGTATACTTTCGAGTTGGGTACAGGCTTTGATACCATTTGTAGCACCCTGCCTTCACTGATGGACCTATCACTCTATGCCAATATTGTTGGCAATTTAGCCATCGCATTTGGTATGAAATTTTATGTTCAAAGCTTCCCAAGAGGTCACCTCGCCTAAGCATGCTTAACTTTAGAGTTTTTTCGAATCTTGAAGCCGACCGCTTTGAAAAGGTCTCAACATTGTGATAGTGATCATACTTATATTTGAACCATCACCTGTTCCACACCTAGGTGATGTGGGATTAGATATCAGGTACCAGTGCCCCATACCCGATCACATTGGTTGTCACACAATTGCCTGATTATGTTATTATTCATTTTATTTTCCTTCAATTTAATATTTAATTTGAAGGTGGAATGCCCTATACATCATAAAGATTGCTTAATATGATCAATGTCAAGACCCAACCAAGAAACATTTTAGAGCTCCCAAGTGGCCATATCTAGGGAAAGTTCTACTAGAGATTCAATAGAACATGCTGGCAAAATCCCCGCTACAATACAAACATTCCCAAAAATACAATCTTGCTATTTAAAAAACACTTCAATATAAATATACCAACTTAAAAACTTCCACAAATACAATTCCACAATTTGGTTTTTATGAAGAATTTTTATAAAATTAATTTTATCCCTTTACACATCTATTTCATATGGAAAATCATATTTTGGGTTTTGTGAAGATAGTTTTATAATGGGAATTCAAATCAAGCCTTTGTGTGAGTTTTTCCATGAAAAATAAATTTCGAAGGTTGAATTTTAATTTATTACATATACATATATGGATTATTATTATTATTATTATTAACTGGGATGTCTCCTTCACATATCTTTACAAGTAATCTTTTTCTATTATTATTATTATTACTATTAATGTTATTCACCACTCACTAGGATGTTTATTATCTCACATTTTTCTTGTTTCAAATCCTATCCTCCTAGGTTTTGGTTGATAGCTAGTTGTTTCTTTTCCCTTCCATAACACATCTTGCGTTCCCATGCCTTACAAAATATTCTACCCTTTTTTGTCTTCTTTTTTTTTTTTTTTTCCAATTCTATTGTTCAATATTTCTATTCAGATTAATCTAATTCTTTACTTTTGACAAATGTTCATATGATAGTATGGACTTAGGGTGTGTATGTGATGTGATATCTAAAGTGTTGCAAATTGTTGAATTGTATTTATGGAAGTTGTGGAGTTGGTATATTTACATTGAAGTGTGTTTTAAATAGCAAGGTTGTATTTTTTGGAATGTCCATATCATAGCGGGGATTCTGCCAGCATGTGCCATTGAATCTCTAGTAAACGTTCGCTAGATATGGCCACTTGGGAGTCCTAAAAGGTTTCTTGGTTGGGTCTTGACATTGATAATATTAAGCAATCTTTGTGATGTACATGGCATGCCACCTTCAAATTAAATACTAAACTGAAGAAAAATAAAATGAATAATAAAATAATCAGGCAATTGTGTGACGACCAATGTGATAGGGTATGGGGCACTGGTAGGCTACCTGGTATCTAATCTCATATCACCTAGGTGTGGAACAGGGGATGGTTAAAATGTAAGTATGATTACTATCACACTGTTGAGACTTTTTCAAAGCGGTTGGCTTCAAGATTCAAAAGAACTCTGAAATTAAGCATGCTTAGGCGAGAGTGGTTCAAGAATGGGTGACCTCTTGGAAAGCTCTGAACAAAAAATTTCAAACCAAATGTGATGGATAAATTGCCAACAATATGGGCAGAGAGTGATAGGTCTGTTAGTGAAGACGTGGTGCCACAAATGGTATTAAAGCCTGTACTCAAATCGAATGTTTAACTTGAGTATGAATGGTATCAAAACTCGTATCCAAATTGGAAGTGTACCAATGAGGACATTGGGCCCTAAGGGAGGTGGATTGTGATGATCAGTGTAGGCGGGTGTGGGGCATTGGTAGGCTATCTGGTGTGGAATAGAGGATGATTCAAATATAATAATAGTCACTCTCAAAACGTAAATATCAACTTTTCAAAGTTATTGGCTTCAGGGTTCGAAAGAGTTTCAAAGTTAAACTTGCTTATGCAATAGTAATCCAAGGATGATGACCTCTTGGAAACTCTGAACCAAAAACCTTATGCCTAGTGCGGTGGCTAGTTGGGAACAGTAACAGTAGAGAGTGACAAATTCACCTATGGAGGCAAGGTGTTACAATTATATCATAAGTAAACAACAGAAGAGAATTCTAAAATGGGTTATAATGCTTCAAAAGAATAAAATGACTTTAATAAAAATAAAATATCAATGACAAAATAGAAACACTAGAAAGAAACTTGTCTATGAAATAAATGGATCAAAAGAAAAAATAAATAAAATAAAACTAAGAACTTGAAGATCTAAAATTGAGAGAAAGAAGTGATGATATTTGTGGAAATTTTTAGGTGTGTCAAAAATAAAGCTTGGACCGCTTTTTTATAGGCACCAACATAAGCTTCTAGATATCTAATAGGCTTGATCAGATAAATTCGACCTTGATAAAAATTTCCTGAATATTAATAAAATTGTATTTATCTAGAATTTTCATTCGTCTTTTAAATTTCATATTTATTTAAAGGTAAATTTCACTTTGATACTATGAAGAATTTTAGAATAAGAAGATGAAAGAGAGGAAAATGAAAAAAACATTATTTTTTTTTTGTCTAATTTAAAAAAAAAATACTTTTTTTAAAAAATTATATATATTTTTTAAAATTTGGTCCTTTTTTTTTCATATTCTGTTTTTTTTTATAATGTTTATTTAAGGGTATCATAAAGAATTTTAGAATAAAAAGATGGAAAAGAGGAAAATGAGAAACTTTTTTATTTTTTTAGTCTAATTTAAGAAAAATTTATTTTTATTTTTTAAAATGTCTTTTATTTTTTTTTTTCATATTCTGTTTTTTTTTTCTTTATGTTTATTTAAGAGCACCATAAAGAATTTTAGAATAAGAAGATGGAAAAGAGGAAAATGAGAAAACTTTATTTTTTTAGTCTAATTTTAAACTAAATAATTATTTTTATTTTTAAAAATTTGGTCTGATTTTTTTTTTCTTGCTCTGGTCTAATTTTTGCTCTAGTAAAATTTTTTTATTAGACCAAAAATTTTAATTTAATTTTTATTTTTATTTTGGTCTAATCTTAGGTTCAAAAATATTTAATTATGATTGTGGGTATTTTCATTTAATTAAGGACACAATTTTTCAAATAAAAAACCATAAATATAAATGGAAAAATAACTAATGTATTTTTATAATGGCTTTAAAAATTCAGAGTTTCAATTACCTAAATCAAAAGTTTAGAGTTAAAATTACACCACTCTTAAACTTTAGAATATTGAAATGCATTTTACCCATATCCAATATACATCTATATATTGGTCATACTGAGGCAAGAAATCAAGCGATAACTTATATGGTTATGTGCAAGTGAGAATCAAGCGATCAATCCCTTCTCATGGGAGAGAGAATTTTGACATTCCTTTTGCATATTCTACATTAATTATTCCTATTACTATATTTTATCTTTTGTAAGCTCTACAAATAGAATCCATTGGTGTTTATATGAGCATTGATCAAAGACTTTAAGTAACAATGAAAATATTTCCGTTTCTTATTCTCTTATATTTTGTTTACCTTTTCTATAAGCTTCTTCAACTTTCTCTCATGGTTGGAAAAATACATAATGGCAAAAAAAAAAAATAAATAAATAAATAGTACGTACATGTATAAATCATTTAATTTATTAAAAAATATGGAGAAAAGATTAGTAGAAGAATATGTGAGTGGGGAGTTTATAAAATTGATACATACGTATAATATTTATTATAAATTAAAAAATACATGTACAAAATGTACATTAAAATTATTTATTTTTATTATAAAATTATAAAAATGTAACCATTTGATAATAATAGTTAATATATTAAAAAAATAAAAATAGAAAATACTAAAAAGAATAAAAGACTAAAATAAAAAATCTCTTTTATACATATTTTTTTATGCTGTCGTAAAAGAGAAAATAACTAATTGAAGATATTTAATTTTTCGAAATTTCATGTTTTTTTTTTTTTTCATTTCTGCAATATGTTTAATACATGTTTTAAAATTTTTCTTAAAAAATGATTTTTTTTTTTTATACATTTGAAATTGATACAAAAAATGAATTTTTTTTTTTAAATGCTTATTATTTGCAAATTTACTGACTAGGCTCTTTCTTAAACTTTTCTTCTAAGAAAAAATAAATCTACTATCTCCTAAGGTTTGGCACTTAAATATAATTTAATCCTTTTAATTTCAGAAATACCATTAGCCTTCTGTTATGTTTTGAAAAGCTTTATCTTTTTCCGCTTATTATGTCATTCATATCCTTGATTTGGATTAGTATTACCCGCATCTTTTACGAAAATGCATTTCTAATTTTAAAAGTCTAATAACTTAAATTGTAATTATTAGAAACTGCAAAGATCCAAATGAAATAAATTTTAAATTGGTGATGAATTTCACAATCATTGGCTATATTGCATGCAAACGTGACATACATAACAAGAATTAGTTCTCGCAAAAAAAAAAAAAAAGGAATTAGTTCTGGAAATATTTGAAGATAAAAGGATAATATAATTTGATAAATATTTTATTTGTAGAAGCATAGCATATATTTGAGAAAATTAACATAAAGTTGCAATGTAATAACCTGTAATGACATTATTACATACCATACACACAGACATGTCAATTATGACTGCATCAGTTAGGTAGCCATCTCCAATAGGTATGTGAATTATTATCTGTATGTGATACAAAGGTTGAAAAATCTTCTAATCTCTATGGCATAAATATTTACTTAATAGTCATTCAACCTAAAAGTTATTCTTCAATTGTTTTTATGTAAATCTTAATTAATTGACGATATGTTTATATGTATTGTTCTCTTTAGAAAAATAATAATAATCAATAACAATTTATTCATCTATTTTTTCCTTTTGAAAAATATTTTGATGAATCATACTATCTAATAAACTATCTACAATGGATAATGTCTTTGATAATGTCCATTTATTTTTCCCACATCAGCTTGATAGAATTCTAAAACAAAATTGTTGAAGAGTTTTTTTTTTTTTTTTTATCTGTCATTATTTTTAATATGGCAATACAAATATAGCAATTCATAAATTTATTACACCCAAATTTATCTTACAGATATATACAATCATAAATAATATAATAAAATTAAAGATTGATTTTGTATCTCCAATTTTAATCAAGTGAAATCAAACCCTCACTACTGATGAAGACAAATGAAATAAGCTTTATACTATATTGATAAAAATAGTATTTTTAGCTTGTTACAAAGGTGACTCTCATAGCATTATTTATACAACATTGCAGGGCATTATAGATACAAGAATATACAATAAGGATTATTAATGACTGATAACTACAAATAACCTTTCTCAAAGCTTTGTCACCTGATAATGTTTATCCCTCACTGTTTTTAATAACTTGAAGATACCTTTTATCACTTGGAGTTGTCTTATCTAAAACAAACTCTTGCTAGTATTTGTTATATGATGACATGGATTTACATTGATATGGCTTTAAGACATGCACATCTAGCTTATCATCTTCCTCAAATTGGTAAGTGGAAGCTTATGAACTCTCAGTTTGCCTTGAAAATAAACAAACTGAAAATGACTGAGGGGTTTTATGAACAGATATGCAACTCGATGAGTAGATGGAAATTACCATGTGTTTGTATCTTCGGATGCAACTTTCTCTCGAATAAAATGATAGTCTAGCTGGATGTATTTGGTTCTATTATGAAAGACTGGATTAATGGTAAGATAAAGAGCACTAATGTTGTCACAGTACAATTTGATCGGTTTTGCATCAGAGATTCCTATCCTTTGTAGTAAGTATGATATCCAAGCAAGTTTAGCTGCAGCTGAAGTCATTGCTCTATATTTTGATTCCTTACTTGAATGGGAAATAGTAGGTCACTTTTTTTATGACCAATAGATTATGTTTGCACCAAAATAAATGCAAAATCAAGTGGTACTTTGTCGTGTTAAAGGGCAGCCAGCCCAGTCACATCAGAGCATCCTTGAAATGAATTTGAGCTTTGCTTTAAGAAACATATACCATAGTCCATTGTGCCATAAACATACCTTAGCATATGTTTAATTTCTTGAAGATGCTACTATGTGGTATTCTGAAAATGTTGACAGACTTGATTCATAGCATGCTAAATGTCTAACCTTGCGAACGTGAGATATTGAAGTGCTCCCACTAGGCTTCTATATTCTATAGCATTAACAAGAAAATGATCATTGCTACATACAACTTGTTTAACAGGGATTGGTGTTGCCATATGTGTAGCTCCTAACAAGTTTACTCTTTTTAGGAGGTCATGAGCATACTTTATGATATGAACCTAGAACGACCTGCTCCTAAACCCTGTATTATATTAGCCCGGATCTTGATTAACTTCAAGTTCTAATGGAATTGACTTCAACTCATAACCAACCTGTGGTTAGAAACCTTGGTATAATGTAGACGCCACAATAGGGGATGGTAAACTTATTCATAAGTCAAGCTAAAACAACCAATTCTCTAATGGTGTTTTAGGTGTTCTCAAAGAACAAAGAGATAATTAATCTCACAAGTATTTTCTCAATCAAATTAAAGTTGTATTCTTATTGAAAAATAAGCCTTTAAATAGGCTTTAAAAGAAACAAAATAAACCCTAAAAACCCTAGGAAAAACTGGCCACACACATAAAGAAACCTAGTTGGCCGCAACTATACTTCCTTTCCTAATCTAAGTTTGATTAATTAATTCCTTTATATTAAATTAGGAATTAACTAATTTACAATAAAATAAAAACCTTCCTAAAGTTATTTGTCTAGAAAATAAATAAATAAAAACCCAAAAAGAAATAAAGTCAATCGCAAATTAGGTAACGAGTTGACTTTGACATCTAGGCTGAATTATGTCTTCAACCGAGCTAACTTATGTCTGCCTGATGTTCGAGCTAACTTATGGCCTATCCGAGCTAACTGATGTCTGTCAGAGCTAACTTGTGTCTGGTCGAGCTAACTGATGTCTATCCGAGCTAAGTTGTGTTTGGCCGAGCTAAGTTACATCGGATGTCCGAAGTCCGAGATCAGATGTCCGATATAGTTGATAGCCGAGGTGGAACGTTATCCGAGGTATAAATGTGCTGTTGATGTCCAAAGGAACTGGTGTTGTCCGAGACATGGATGGACTGATGTTGTTTGAGGTAAAAATGCTCCCCGAGTTGTGGATGTGCTCCGACGTATGGATGCCCTCCGAGGTATCCGAGGTATGGTTGCCCTCCGAGGTATGGATATCCTCCGAGACATGGATGGATGTGTGGGCGCAGGTAGAATCACATCATTCCCCTCAAATCAAGAGCATCACCTGTAGCAAAAAGAGATAAGTCAGCAACATTAAATGTAGTACGAACATTATACTCACCCGGCAAATCAAACCAAATCAAATTTCCATCTCAATGCAGCATAAGCTTGGACTTCCCTTGCTCGGGAAACCTTTCCTTTCTTAGGTGCAAATCTCCTAGATCAAACACTATCACAACAAAAACTAAAAATACATGCTCATTATAGCAATAATTACTTTCTTTGAAGTTAGCAAATAATCTTTTCCAAATTTTTGAATTTCCATTAAGTAAAGCTTTCAACAATGCAGATAAAGTTCTACGCAATAAAGACATCTTTAAATAAATATCTTTGAAATTCATGGTCAGCAATGATTGCTTATACATAATCACTTTATTAACATCACCAAAGCTAAGATAAAAATTTATATTTTTCCTTTCTTGTCTTCCTTTTCCTTTTTCATTCATGGTCATCTCACCTTCCTCACTCTCGACTTTTGCACCAAATTTCTCACTCTTGGTTTTATTAAAATCTCCCCACACAACCTGAGTATTATAAGACTTACCTTGGACAGCAAGCTCGCCTTTTCCCTCTTGACTGGATGGTAGTCCAAGTGGACTTTCATTTGGGAAGACATCTCCAAATTCCTTCAAAAGAGAAATCATTGAACTTGGCAATTCAAGTTCTTCAAAGTTAGTTTGACCATTAAAATAATTTTCTTTATAAATCATGACCAACAAGGGTTTTGTACATTCAAAAGCTTTATTAATATTCCTAAAACTCAAATAAAAATTCTGGTTTTTCCTCTCTTTTCTTTCTTTTCTTTTTCTTTCCTTGGTTTGGCTCTCATTGGCGGAAATGTCCAGATTTTTTGTGCTCTCGGGTTTGCTCTCGTTTCTCACCCCTCTCTCAGCTTTTTCTTGGTTCTTCAACTCAATTTGGGTTTTAGAAAGCTTACCTTGATCAGTAACCTCAATCTCACCTTCTTGAAAGGATGGTGAAGTTGTTGGTGCCATACTTGCTTTTTCCTTGAGCTTTTCGGCTTCTCTCCTTTGTTGCATTTTTAATTGGTCTTTGTAAACCTCCTTAGGAGATAATGGCTCCAGCTTGATTTTCTTCCCTTTAAACTTGAAAACAATACTATTTTCTTGACCAAAATAAGTAGCATCTTTATCAAACTGCCGTGGCCGACCTAATAGTATATGTCCAGCAATCATGGGTACAATATCACATAAAACTACATCCTTATAACTACCTATATTAAATTTTACTTTGGCTTGTCTGTTTACTTTCATCTCACCACTATCATTAAGCCATTGTAATCTATATGGTTCAGGATGTTTTATTGTTTTTAAGCCCAATTTATCAACTACAAGGTTACTTATCACATTGGTACAACTCCCACTATCTATAATCAAGCTACAAATTTTACCTTGTATTTTGCAGCAAGTGTGGAAGATGTTCTCACGCTGAATTTGTTCTTCATCCTTGTAGACAGCAAGTACCCTCCTCAAGACCAAATTTAGCTCAACATTTGATGTGTTTAATGGTTCGGCCTCTTCATCAAGTCCTTCATCTTCTTGTTGAATTTCAGCCTCACTTTCGGATTCCACCTCTCCATTATCCCTAATTACCATTATCCTTCTATTTGGGCATTGGCTGGATATATGTCCTCTTCCTTGGCACTTGAAACAAATAATTTCTCTTGACTTTTGAGGTTTAGGTTCAGATTTTACCTCACCTTTAATGGCTTGGACAAATTCGATTTTAAATTCTTTCCTCGGCCGGTTGGTAGCTTCTTCACCAAGTTTCAGCTTCAGCTTGCTTTCATAGGTGGAATTGTTTTCCCAGCCACTTGAACTTGTCCTTCCATTGCTAGAAACTCCTCCAAACCGTGTGCTAACACCCCTCCTCTTGAATTGTTCTCAAGCTTAATTGCTACATGCAACATCTCCTCCAATTCCAAGTATTGTTGTAATTCAAGTTGGTTGGCAATGTCACGGTTCAAACCACCAAGAAATCTCGCCATTGTTGCTTCCCTATCCTCATTCATATTCAGCCTCATCATTAACATCTCCATGAAACAAAGATTGAAGCCTTTGATGCAGCAATCTATGGTAATGGGATGGCACAAACCGCTTTCTCATGGCTCCTTTCATTTGTCGCCATGTTGTAATCACTCTCCTTCGGGTGCTTTGCTCATTTTTCCACCATTGGAGTGCATAATGGCCAAAATCCATTGCTGCCAACTTCACCTTCTTACCTTCCGAATAGTTGTGGCAGTCAAAAATCATCTCCATTTTTTCTTCCCACTCCAAATAAGCTTCGGGATCACTTTTTGATACGAACCTAGGACGACCTGCTCTTAAACCCGTATTATATTAGCCCCGATCTTTAATTAAGTTCAAGTTCTAATGGAATGGACCTCAACCCCTAACAAACCTGTGGTTAGAAACCTTGGTATAATGTAAACGCCACAATAGGGAATGGAAAACCTATTAATAAGTCAAGCTAAAACAATCAATTCTCTAATGGTGTTTTAAGTGTTCTCAAAGAACAAAGAGATAATTAATCTCACAAGTATTTTCTCAATCAAATCAAAGTTGTATTCTTATTGAAAAATAAGCATTTAAATAGGCTACAAAGCCATGAAATGAAACCCTAGAACATAAAGAAAACTGGCCACCACACATAAAGAAACCTAGTTGGCCGAAACTATACTTCCTTTCCTAATCTAAGTTTGATTAATTAATTCCTTTATATTAAATTAGGAATTAATTAATTTACAATGGAAAGAATAAAATAAAAACCTTCCTAAAGTTATTTGTCCAGAAAATAAATAAATAAAAGACAAAAAGTAATGGTAGTTTCCTAAAACAAAAAGTAAAAACAAATTAGGAAACTAAAAATGCTAGCTTTTTGATAAAGTTGACTTTGATCAATCTTTGACCTGCTTGAGCTTCAAATCAGCTTCTAGATTCTTTTTAGGATGCCAAATAAGCTGAATATGAAGTCCCACACGTTGCCCATGCTTGGAAAAATAAGAAAAGGCAAATACAATAAAATACAGTAAAGCCAGCAAGCAATACAGTAAATTCGGCCAAATTGTTGATGCTGTCCGTACAAGCCCTTTTTGATTGAATTTGAGGCTGCTTTAACTTGATTCCATGACCTCTTAGGCATATTTATTGAACCCATAAAGCATTGGAACCATTTCATGCTTCCCGAACTCCAAAAATGTACCAAAATAGTCACCCGGGTCCGTATCGGCTTCCACCACTTGGATGCTTCGAATAGGCTTTGTATCTTCAAGTATGGACAAGCTCTATTGAGATTGATTACCCTTTGTATAAATACTCCCAGGTTGCCCTTAAATCTCTTAATTTGAGCTCTTGTGATTGGCCTAGTCTTCATCCGTGTCGAGTCAACACCCCAGCGGGTTATCAGTGGAGCGGGCTCGGGCAGAATCACATCACTTTTACCCATAAAAGATGGGATGTTATGATACGAACCTAGGACGACCTGCTCCTAAACCCGTATTATATTAGCCCGGATCTTTAATTAAGTTCAAGTTCTAATGGAATGGACCTCAACCCCTAACCAACCTGTGGTTAGAAACCTTGGTATAATGTAGACGCCACAACAGGGGATGGAAAACCTATTGATAAGTCAAGCTAAAACAACCAATTCTCTAATGGTGTTTTAGGTGTTCTCAAAGAACAAAGAGATAATTAATCTCACAAGTATTTTCTTAATCAAATCAAAGTTTTTTTCATTATTGAAAAATAAGCCTTTAAATAGGCTTGAATGAAACAAAATAAACCCTAAAAAATAATTCAAAACCAGACTCCTATAGGAATTAGGAAACTTGACCGAATTCTAATATGTCTTAAACTAAGTTTCCTAAACTAAAATTTGATTAATTAATTCCTTTATTCTGAATTAGGAACTCTCTATGGTCTCCTCCTTTCTAATGGCTCTCCTTTGTTCGGGTGCTTAAAGAGCATTGATGAGCTCGCTCAAGGTTATTTCACTAAGATTTTTAGATTCTTCAAGGGAGGAAATCTTAGCTTCAAACCTTTCGGGTAAGCTCACCAATACTTTCTCTACTACCCTTTGATCGGTCAATTGGTCACCAAGGACCCAAATTTGATTTACCACTTTGAGCATCCTTTCTGTGAAATCCTTGACAAGCTCATTCTCCTTCATCTTCAAGGTCTCAAACTCTCTTCTTAGGTTTAAAACTTGCATTTGCCGAGTTCTAGTATTTCCATGGAACTCCTCTTGAAGCTTTATCCAAACCTCTCTAGCACTTGTGCATGACATTATCCTTGTAAAAATGGAATCACTCATGGAGGAGTGCAAGGCAGTGAGGGCCTTGAACCCCTTGGCAACTTTGGCCTCATGTGCATTTCTTTATGCTTGGGTTGCATTAGCTCTCAACTCTTCCACTACATAAACTTCTTCTATGACTTCCCATAAACCAAAGGCTTAAAGGTATGCTTTCATTTTTGTACTCCAAATGGAATAGTTTTGGCCTTCAAACTTAGGTGGTGTTGGGGTTACAAAGGATTGTGAGGCCATTTGAAAAAATGGTTTTTGAAAAGTTTTGAAAAATGGACACAAGAACAAGCTCTCAGATGGTGGTGTTTTGGTGAGTTTGAACTAGTGTTTTTGGGAGGTTTTGGTTTCGGTTGGAAGCCTTTAGGTGGGGGATCCTCTCATAAATAAAATGGTCTAGGTTGAAAGCTCACAAGGTTCTAAGAAATTACACTATGCTCTGATACCATGATGGAATTTGGTGGAGGTTTATGCTGTTGTACCCTAGAGCACAGTCATTCAAGGTGTTAGTCAAGGATGATTGTTGTTGGTTCTTGGTTCTTGATTTTGTTTTTTTTTTTTTTGGGTTTGTTAAGGTTTTGTTTCTGGTTTTAATGGAGGTTTAGGGTTCTTGAGAAGGTTGTTAGCTTTTGGGAAGAAGAAGAAACCAAAATGTAGCAATTGAGAGAGAGAGAGCCAAAAATGTTGTTTTTCAAAAACTATTTTTTGAATATTTTCTTTCTCAACGTTTTTCATTACAATTTTCATACTTTTAAATACATCAAAAAGACAATAAGGCATGCTTCCATATTGAGCAATAAATAAAAAAGCATTAAAAGTAACCAACCAAGCCAAACTACCTCAACTAACTCTAATCAATGTACTGGGCATCCAAGAAACCTTCTTTAATGGGCAGTTCAGCTTGTCTAAGGCATTAAAATATGTTCTAGCAAAAAACCAGATAAAACAAAGTCCATTTACCCATTCAAAAGTAATCAAACCAGAGGTAGTTTTGCCCAGTTTTCTGGGCAATAAAACTGCACAAGGGTCAGATTGTTTTGGGCTTAACTCAGCCTTCCCAGCTCCAAATTGGGCCATTCTTTTTTATGCTGCTTTCTCTGCATATCTAGTTTATCATATCCAAAATTCAGGCCCAAATCCCAAATCTACTTCAAACGGCATCCAAGGAAGTGGACTTATGTTGCTGGAAATACAATTCCAGCAACTAGACAAAAAAGGCCTTAAGCTAGATAATGAGCTTAGGGCATTACAAAAAGGATATTGTTCTTAAACATTACAAGATAAAATAAATTGCATAAACATAAATAATGTTTGGTCTTTGATGTTGCAAAATAAAGAGTGCAAGTGTAACCGAACTACCTTGCACATTGTGGCAAGATCACCACATTTCAACAAATGGGTCATTTTGGTGTTTTAAAAACTCTATCCATGCTGCAAGAACATTTTTATTGGCCTAACATGAGGAGAGATGTTGAGAGAATTTGTGAAAGATGTTTAAAGTACCAAAAAACAAAATCAACATTGAAGCCGCATGGATTGTATAAGCCTTTGCCGATTCCTACCTATCCTTGGGTAGATTTGTCTATGGATTTTATTCTTGGGTTGCCTAGGTCAAGGACAGTTAAGGATTCAATTTTTGTTGTAGTAGATAGGTTTTCTAAGATGGCACATTTTATTGCATGTAACAATACTGATGATGCATCCAATATTGCTAATTTAATTTTCAAGTAAATTGTGAGATTGCATGGAATGCCAAAAACTATTGTTTCGGATAGGGATGCTAAGTTCTTAAGCTATTTTTGGAAAACTTTGTGGACTAAATTAGGCACTAAGATTTTATTCTCAACTACTTGTCATCCACAAACTGTTGGACAAACTGAAGTAGTAAATAGAACCTTGTCTGCATTGTTGAGAGCATTAATTAGTAGAAATTTAAGAACTTAGGAAGAATGTGATGTGATTTCGCCCAAGCCCGCTCAACCGATAACCCACTGGGGTGCTGACTCGACACGGATGAAGACTAGGCCAATCACAAGAGCTCAAATTAAGAGATTTAAGGACAACCTGGGAGTATTTATACAGGGGGTAATCAATCTCAACAGACCTTGTCCATACTTAAAGATACAAAGCCTATTCCAAGCATCCAAGTGGTGGAAGCCGATACGGACCCGGGTGACGATTTTGTTACATTTTTGGAGTCCAAGAAGCATGAAATGGTTCCAATGCTTTATGGGTTCAATACATATGTGTAATAGGCCATGGAATCAAGTTAAATCAGCCTCAAATACAATCAAAAAGGGCTTGTACGGACATCATCAACAATTTGGCCGAATTTGCTATATTGCTTGCTGGCTTTACTGTATTTTACTGTATTAGCCTTTTCTTATTTTTCCAAGCATGGGCAACGTGTGGGACTTCATATTCAGCTTATTTGGCATCCGAAAAAGAATCTAGAAGCTGATTTGAAGCTCAAAGAGGTCAAAGATTGATCAAAGTCAATTTGATCAAAAGGCTAGCATTTTTAGTTTCCTAATTTGTTTTTACTTTTTGTTTTAGGAAACTACCATTCCTTTTTGGCTTTTATTTATTTATTTTCTGGACAAATAACTTTAGGATGGTTTTTATTTTATTCTTTCCAGTGTAAATTAATTAATTCCTAATTTAATATAAGGGAATTAATTAATCAAACTTAGATTAGGGAAGGAAGTATAGTTTCGGCCAACTAGGTTTCTTTATGTGTGTGGCTGGTTTTACCTAGGGTTTTTAGGGTTTATTTTATTTCTTTCAAAGCCTATTTAAAGGCTTATTTATCAATAAGAATTAACTTTGATTTGTCTAAAAAAATACGTGTGAGATTAATTATCTCTTTGTTCTTTGAGAACACCTAAAACACCATTAGGGAATTGGTTGTTTTAGCTTGACTTATCAATAGGTTTTCCATCCCCTATTGTAGCGTCTACATTATACCAAGGTTTCTAACCATAGGTTGGTTAGGGGTTGAGGTCCATTCCATTAGAACTTGAACTTAATTAAAGATCCGGGCTAATATAATACAGGTTTAGGAGTAGGTCGTCCTAGGTTCGTATCATTTGGTATCAGAGCTAAATTTTGTTAAGGTTTGATCTATCTTTATTTTCTTTATTTGTTTTTGTGTTATTCTGCAATTTTAGCATTAGGTTAAGGTTGCTTCTATCACCATACACGTTCTGCATCTTAAAAAAAAAAAATAAAATTCATTCCTAATTGAATTAGGATTTCCTAGTTTTACCGTATTTTTGTTTCCTAGTTTGTTGGTTGTTCTCCATCATTGTTCTTGTTAATTTTGGTTTTTGTTGATTTTTCTTTTTTTGTTTTATTCTTAAATATTTGCATTCATATATTCAAAAAAAAAAAAAAAAAAGAAGGGTTTGCAGCAACATATATAAAAAAAAAAAAAAAATTGCACATTTGTGTTTATTTGCAGATCACGGGTTTGGTGAATTTCTGGAGTTGGAATTGCAACTTTGGTAATTATTCTTGCTACTACAGTTGTTTATGTTCTGTGAGTGAAAAAAAAAAAAAAAAGAAGAGGTAAAGCCGAATAAAAGAAATAATAATAATAATAATATTTCGGTTTGTTGGAGTTTGACCTGTTTGCTGGAAATTTGTTGGAGCTGCTGGTTTTTTGATTATTTATTCAATATTTGAGTTTTTGGGGAATTATCTTTGCTGCTGGATAATTGGATTTTGGGTGCTTAAATTATTTGGATTAAAATTAGTTAAAGGAATTGATACAAAACTTGAATTACAAGAACAACAACCAACACTTTTCTATATTTTTGTTCTCTTTGATTCTTGTTCGTATTTGAATTTCTTTTCTTGGAATTTTATTCTTGAACTCGTAATCTACTACCATCTGGTCCAGTTTTCAAAACTTCCAACGTTTTCCCATTATTTTATGTGTTTTCTTGTCTAGAAAGCCGAAAAATTAGGATTTGTTGGATTCTTTCGGTATTGCCTACCTTTTGCTTGCTATTTGTTGATGAGTCTAATTAAAATATACTAGTGATCTAATTGCTGTTTTGTGGGTGTTTTGATTAGAACTTTGAGATAATTCATTGAGTGGAAAAAGGCAAGAGTGTGTGAGCTTAAAAGAAGGTAAAAGCCGAAACAAGTGTGCAAACACGAGTGCCGAGTCCTCATTTGAGTGAAACACGTAAGGGAGTGAAATTGTAAGGTCCTATTTTATTTCTATTGCATTATTATACTAACATCACAGAATCAAGAATGAGGAGAGGAGAGCCACCCTTGAGGATCAATCAGGAGGAGTCCGTAGCATTCCATGGCGATGCCCGAACTACCGAGAGCGGAGACCAAGTGGACATGAGAGCTGTTTTGGAATCAATACAGCGGGTTAGTGCTCAAGTTGAGCATGTGAATCAAAGAGTGGGAAGACTAGAAGCCTCACAAGGAATGCCAACTGCAAGAAATAGGCAAGAATTCCATGGAGGACGAGGCCGAGGATGAGGAGGCCGCAAGAGACTGAGAGAGGAATTTGATGAGGAGCCATTCGGTGGAGACCTTGAGGAAGGTATGGATGAAAATTTTTCTATCCAAGATAGAGCTGGCCGTGGAAGATATAGGAGGGAAGATACAGATGTTGATTTGGGAAATATCAAGGTTAACATCCCACCTTTTATGGGTAAAAGTGATCCCGAAGCTTATTTGGAGTGGGAAGAAAAAATGGAGATGATTTTTGACTGCCACAACTATTTGGAAGGTAAGAAGGTGAAGTTGGCAGCAATGGAGTTTGGCCATTATGCTCTCCAATGGTGGACAAATGAGCAAAGTACCCAAAGGAGAGTTGGTGATGACTTGATTACAACATGGCAACAAATGAAAGGAGCCATGAGAAAGCGGTTTGTGCCATCACATTACCATAGGTTGCTGCATCAACGGCTTCAATCTTTGTCTCAAGAAAGTAGGTCCGTGGAGGATCATTACAAAGAGATGGAGATGTTATTGATGAGGCTGAATATGAATGAAGATAGGGAAGCACCCATGGCAAGGTTTCTTGGTGGTTTAAATCGTGAAATAGCCAATCAACTAGAGTTGCAACAATATGTGGAATTGGGGGAGATGTTGCATGTGGCTATTAAATTAGAGCATCAATTCAAGAGAAGGGGTGTAAAATCATGGTGTGGAGGTGTTTCCAATAGTGGAAGGTCCAATTCAAGTGGCTGGAGGAACAATCCCATCTATCAAAGCAAGCCAAAGCCGAAAGTCAAAGAAGAAAGTTTAAACTGGCCAAGGAAGGAGACTAGAACCGAATCTGTCCAAGCACCAAAGAATGAGGTAAAATTAGATCCTAAACCTTCTAGAACTCATGATGTTGTGTGTATTAAGTGCCAGGGAGGATGACACATCACTAGCCAATGCCCGAATAGAAGAATCATGGTGTTAAAGGGCAATGACAAGCGAGAATCGGAAAGTGAAGAAAGTGAGGATGAAGCCAAGCAAGAGGAGGAGGACTTGGAGGATGAACCCGAAACCTTGCAAGCATCCAATGCTGAATTAAACTTGCTTTCTAGGAGAAGACTTGCTGTATACAAAGATGAGGATGAAATTCAAAGAGAGAACATCTTCCACATCCGATGTGAAATTCAAGGTAAGATTTGTAGTATGATTATTGATAGTGGAAGTTGTACAAATGTAATTAGTAACATTGTAGTTGATAAATTAGACTTAATAACTATTAAACATCCAGAACCTTATAGATTACAATGGCTTAATGATAGTGGTGAAATGAAAGTGAATAAACAAGCCAAAGTAAAATTTAATATAGGAAGATATGAGGATGTAGTTTTATGTGATATTGTACCCATGATTGCTGGACATATACTATTAGGTAGGCCATGGCAATTTGATAAAGATGCTACTCATTTTGGTCTAGAAAAGAGTATTGTTTTCAGGTTTAAAGGGAAGAAGGTCAAGCTGGAACCATTATCTCCTAAAGAGGTTTACAAAGACCAATTACAAATGCAACAGAGGAGAAAAGCCGAAAAGCTCAAGGAAAAAGCAAGTATGGCACCAACGACTTCACCATCCTTTCAAGAAGGTAAGAATGAGGTTGCTGATCAAGGTAAGGTTTCTAAGACTCATATTGAGTGGAAAGATCAAGGAAAAACTGAAAGAGAGGGGAAAGAAAGTGGCAAACCCGAGAGCTTGGAGAAGGAAGGGAAATCCAAAGGTTTACGCCAATCCAAGGGGGAAAAAGAAAAAGAAAGGTCAAGTAGCAACTTTTATTTGAGTTTAGGTGATATTAATAAGGTTATTGAGTGTAAGAAACCTTTTCGGGTCATGATTTATAAAGAAAACTATTTTAATGATCAAACTAACTTTGAAGAACTTGAATTGCCAAGTTCAATGATTTCTCTTTTGAAGGAATTTGGAGATGTCTTCCCAAATGAAATTCCAAGTGGACTACCATCCAATCAAGAGGGAAAATGTGAGCTTGCTGTCCAAGGTAAGTCTCCTAATACTCAGGTTGTGTGGCAAAATTTTAATAAAACCAAGAGTGAGAAATTTGGTGCAAAAGCCGAGAGTGAGGAAGGTGAGATGGCTGTGAGTGAGAAAGGAAAAGGAAGACAAGAAAGGAAAAATATAAATTTTTATCTTAGCTTTGGTGATGTTAATAAAGTAATTATGAATAAGAAATCATTGCTGACCATGAATTTTAAAGATAATTATTTAAAGATGTCTTTATTGCATAGAACTTTATCCGCATTGTTGAAAGCTTTACTTAGTGGTAATTTGAAAATTTAGGAAATATTGTTTGCTAACTTTAAACAGTGTAATTTTTACCATAATGAGCATGTATTTCTAGATTTTGTTGTAATAGTGTTTGACCCAGGAGAATTGGTTTGGTTTCACTTACGAAAGGAAAGGTTTCCTAAACAGAGAAAGTCAAAGCTTATGCCGCCTATGGATGGACTTCTTCAAGTTTTGGAACCGAATAACAAGAATGCCTACAAAGTTGATTTACCGGTGAGTATAACATGAGTACTGCATTTAATGTTGCTGATTTAACTCCTTTTGTTGCAGGTGATGATCTTCATTTGAGGACAAATCCTTTTCAAGAGGAGGGGAATGATGTGATTTCGCCTGAGCCCGCTCAACCGATAACCCACTGGGGTGCTGACTCGACACGGGTGAAGACTAGGCCAATCACAAGAGCTCAAATTAAGAGATTTAAGGACAACCTGGGAGTATTTATATAGGGGGTAATCAATCTCAACAGAGCTTGTCCGTACTTGAAGATACAGAGCCTATTCCAAGCATCCAAGTGGTGGAAGCTGATACGGACCCGGGTGACGGTTTTGGTACATTTTTGGAGTCCGACAAGCATGAAATGGTTCCAATGCTTTATGGGTTCAATACATATGTGTAATAGGTCATGGAATCAAGTTAAAGCAGCCTCAAATGCAATCAAAAAGGGCTTGTACGGATAGCATCAACAATTTGGCCGAATTTGTTGTATTGCTAGCTGGCTTTACTGTATTTTACTGTATTAGCCTTTTCTTATTTTTCCAAGCATGGGCAATGTGTGGGACTTCATATTCAGCTTATTTGGCATGCTAAAAAGAATCTAGAAGCTGATTTGAAGCTCAAAGAGGTCAAAGATTGATCAAAGTCAATTTGATCAAAAGGCTAGCATTTTTAGTTTCCTAATTTGTTTTTACTTTTTTGTTTTAGGAAACTACCATTGCTTTTTGGCTTTTATTTATTTATTTTCTGGACAAATAACTTTAGGAAGGTTTTTATTTTATTCTTTCTATTTTAAATTAATTAATTCCTAATTTAATATAAGGGAATTAATTAATCAAACTTAGATTAGGAAAGGAAGTATAGTTTCGGCCAACTAGGTTTCTTTATGTGTGTGGCCGATTTTACCTAGGGTTTTTAGGGTTTATTTTGTTTCTTTCAAAGTCTATTTAAAGGCTTATTTATCAATAAGAATTAACTTTGATTTGACTAAAAAAATACGTGTGAGATCAATTATCTCTTTGTTCTTTGAGAACACCTAAAACACCATTAGGGAATTGGTTGTTTTAGCTTGACTTATCAATAGGTTTTCCATCCCCTATTGTGGCATCTACATTATACCAAGGTTTCTAACCACAGGTTGGTTAGGGGTTGAGGTCCATTCCATTAGAACTTGAACATAATTAAAGATCCGGGCTAATATAATACGGGTTTAGGAGCAGGTCATCCTAGGTTCGTATCAGAATGTTTGCCACATGTTGAATTTGCGTACAATAGATCTTTGCATTCAGCAACTAAATTTACTCCATTTGAAATTTTTTATGGTTTTAATCCTTTGACTCTATTAGATTTAACACCTTTACCTTTAAGTGAGCATGGTAATCTAGATGGAAAACAGAAAGCTAATTTTTTAAAGCAGATTCATGAGAAGGCACGAGCAAATATTGAGAGGAGGACTGAGCAATATGCAAAGGTGGCTAATCAAGGCCGAAAATCAATGGTGTTTGAACCTGGAGATTGGGTGTGGCTGCATTTAAGGAAAGAAAGGTTTCCTGAACAAAGGAAATCCAAACTCATACCGAGGGGCGATGGACCTTTCCAAGTTTTGGAGAGGATAAACGACAATGCTTACAAACTTGATTTACCGAGTGAGTATAGTGTTAGTGCCACCTTTAATGTTGCTGATTTATCTCCTTTTGCTGCAGGTGATGACTTCGATTTGAGGACAAATCCTTTTCAAGAGGAGGGGAATGATGTGAACCCGCTCGAGCTTACACCACCGACAACTCGCTGGGGTACTGATCCAATACGGATGAAGACTGGACCGATCACTAGGGCTCAAGCTAAAAGGTTTAAGGATAACCTTGCTGCCTTTATCCAGAGAGTAATTCATTCTCAAAAGGGCTTGTCCATACCTGAAGATAAAAGACCTATTTTAAGTATCCATGTGGTGGAGGCTAATACATCGGATACTCATATATCGGCCATTTTATATCGGACACCCTTGTCTCGGACATCGGAGCCTTACCTCGGACATCTGGTCTCAGACATTGGAGCCTTGCCTCGGACATCTGATCGCGGACTTTGGACATCGGATGTAACTTAGCTAGGACAGGCATCAGTTAGCTCGGCCAGACACAACTTAGCTCGGACAGACATCAGTTAGCTCGGTCAGACACAAGTTGGCTCGGACAGACATGAGTTAGTTCGGACATACATAAGTTAGCTCGGACATCATGCAGACATACGTTAGCTCGGTTGAAGACATAATTGAGCCTAGATATCAAAGTCAACTCATTACCTAATTTGCGATTGACTTTTATTTCTTTTTGGGTTTTTGTTTATTTATTTTCTGGACAAATAACTTTAGGAAATTTTTTATTTTATTGTAAATTAATTAATTCCTAATTTAATATAAAGGAATTAATTAATCAAACTTAGATTAGGAAAGGAAGTATAGTTACGGCCAACTAGGTTTCTTTATGTGTGTGGCCGGTTTTTCCTAGGGTTTATTTTATTTCTTTCAAAGCCTATTTAAAGGCTTATTTTCCAATAAGAATACAACTTTGATTTGATTAAGAAAATACTTGTGAGATTAATATCTCTTTGTTTTTTGAGAACACCTAAAACACCATTAGAGAATTGGTTGTTTTAGCTTGACTTATCAATAGGTTTTCCATCCCCTATTGTGGCGTCTACATTATACCAAGGTTTCTAATCACAGGTTGGTTAGGGGTTGAGGTCCATTCTATTAGAACTTGAACTTAATTAAGATCCGGGCTAATATAATACGGGTTTAGGAGCAGGTCGTCCTAGGTTCGTATCAAACAAGTTCCCAAACTCAAATTTCAACACCAAATTCAACAAACCCTAATTTTTTTTTTCGGCTTTACTTTTTTTTTTCCACTCACAATACATAAACAACTGAAGTAGTAAGAATAATTACAAAAATTTCAATTTCAACTCCAAAATAAACACCAAACCCGTCACCTCCCAATCAAAAATTAAAATTGTGTGATTTTTTATTTTATTTTTCTTCTGCAAACCCCACTCTTCAAATTTTTTATTTTTTTATTTTGCATATGTGAATGCAAATATTTAAGACTAAAAAAGCAAAGAAAACTCAACAAAAAACCAAAATTAACAAGAACAATGATGAAAAACAACCAACAAATTAGGAAACAAAAATACGATAGGACAAGGAAAACCTAATTTGACTAGGAATGAATATTTTTTATTTTTTTAAGGTGCATAATGCATATGATGATAGAAGCAACCTTAACCTAATGCTAAAATTGCAGAATAACACAAAAATAAATAAAGCAAAAAAATATAGATCAAACCTGCACAAAATTTGGCTCTGATACCAAATGATACGAACCTAGTACGACCTACTCCTAAACCCATATTATATTAGCCCGGATCTAATTTTGTCCAAGTTCTAATGGTCACCTCAACCCCTAACCAACCTGTGATTAAAAACCTTGGTATATGATGAAGATGCCACAATAGGTGATGGATGTCCTATTGATAAGTCAAATTAAAACACTCCTTCACTAATGGTGTTTTAGGAGTTCAAAGACAACAAAGAGAATGCACTCTCACAATTAATTTTCTGTATAAAATTCGAGCTTGATTTCTCATTGAAAATAAGCCTTTAAATAGGCTAAGATTACAAAGCTAAAACCCTACAAATAATTAATTCAAAACCGGAATCAAAGTGTGGAGAAAAAGAAAGTAGAGAAAAGGAAAGTGCCTAATTTTTCCTAGTTTCCTAAACTAATTTGGAATAATTAATTCCTTTATTTTGAATTAGGAATTAATTAATTTACAATTGAAATACTAAAATAATAACTTTCCTAAACTTATTTTTCCAGAAAATAAATAAATAAAAATCAAAATAAAAGACTAATTTCCTAAAACAAAAAGTAGAATCAAATTAGGAAACTAAAATACTAGCTTTTTGACTAAGTTGACTTTGACCAATTTTTGACCAAATAACCTTCCATATACTTTGTAGGATTCCAAATAAGCTGAATATGAAGTCCCACACATTGTCCATGCTTGGAAGAAAGAGAAAAAGCCAACTCAGCAAAATATAGTAAAACCAGCACAAAATAAAGTAAAAACAGGCCAAATTTGAAGCTGTCCGTACAACCCCTTTTTGAATGCCTTTGAAACTGGATTGAATTGATTCCATACCCTCTTAGACATATGTATTGAATCCATAAAGTTTTGGAACCATTTCATGCTGCCCGATCTCTATTTGTGCACCAAAACCGCTACCCGGGTCCATACCGGCCTCCATCACTTGTATGCGTAGGATAGGTCTTGACTCTTCAGATATGGACAAGCCCTTTTGAGTATGAATTATTTTCTTGATAAAAGCAGCAATATTTTCCTTAAACTTCTTAGTTTGAGCTCTAGTGATTGGCCCGGTCTTCCTCCGTATCGGGTCAACAACCCAACGGGTTGTCGGTTGTGCAAGTTCGGGCGGAATCACATCAACTATTATATTACAACTATATTTATATTAGTATATTTTACTATATTTACATTTGAATGAAATATAATCGGATTCAAATATTTCTTAGTTTTTATTGACTCGTGTGAAAAGAAAAGAAAGAATTTGAGTAGAAGGTCTTCTTTTTTAATGAGTCTGTTTTATGTTATTTCGTATTGTCCAATTCCCTTTGTTTGGGGATTATTTTCTCACAACACGAAGCGTAATTCAAAGAAATTATAGAATGGACTTTTGCTGATGTCTAGATCTAGGATAAATGGAAATTTTATTGATAAGACCTTTTCAATTGTAGGAAACATCTTATTGCGAATAATTCCGACAACTTTGGGAGAGAAAAAGGCATTCTCCTGTTACCGAGATGGTGCAATTTGATTTTGTTTTTTTACTTATTATTGTTTTCTTTCTTATTTAGTTATTATATTATAAAATATTATGTTATAATAAATTAATTATGTTATAAATAAAATAATTACATTATAATAAATTATGGTTAATAAATAATATATTTATTATTTTTATTTAATATATTTATTATAATTATAAATAGTTATATAATTATAATAAATTACAATTATCAATTATAAAGTTATAAATAAATTTTACTCTTTTTTTATATATATTTTTTATTTTTATTTTTTCTTTTTTAAAGTTATACTTTTTTATTTTACCGCTCTCAATCTTAGGAGAAAGACACTCAAAACAGAAAGAAAAAAAATTATTGAAATAAATCTACGCTTGTTGAAGGTGAAGTTTGTAAATAAAACAAGCCTTTCTATCGTGTATCCCTGATTAATGCAGCTTCGGATGCTTCAATTGTCGATTTTAGAATTTTGAGCAAAAGGTTACCCTATAGGTTAGGTCAAACCAACTCCACTAGTACCAATAGGGGGCATAGGGGAAGAGGCACTACTCCTAGGAATCAACAACATGAAAACTTTTGGTATAAATTATACCTTTTCTTTATCAGGATCGGGACTAAGAAGAATGGTTGGGATAACAAACATCCATCTCATTCATATTTTGGATACCCATATAATAACCATCAAAGACTATTAAAGTGACTAATTCCTGGAAATTAAGATGCGTTGAAGACAAAGAAATTGTTGGAGTCATCTTTTTTTATTTTATCTAGCACCAACATCCTTGATGTTGAGGAAAGGTTTTTTACAAGAAGGTTGGCTAGAGATTTCTTGTAAAAACACTAGCCCCACTCAGTTTATAATGAGATTATTTCATTTCAATTTTTGTGGATTCCCTGTATTATTCTCATTATGCACATAAAGGATGAGCCATATGAGATGAAAATCTCAAGTGCGGTTCTGAAATGGAGATTCTTTGAATTGAACGACGACCGTAACGGATGTCGACTCAATCCAAAGGAAATTATACGGAAGCTTTATAGAATTATTATAAAGCTATCCGATTAGAAATCGATCCTTATGATCAAAGTTATATACTCTATAACATAGGCCCTATCCACATAAGGAACGGAGAACATATGAACGCTTTGGAATATTATTTTCGGGCACTAAAGCAGAACCCATTCTTATCACAAGCTTTTAATAATATTGCCGTGATCTATCATTACATGCGACTATCTCCACAATAGAAAGGGAAAGAAAGAGCAAATTCGTTAATAAATACTAGAAAAAATAGGCTTTCTACATATGTATTGTTCAAAACAACAATTTTTATCAGTTGTAGTAAAGAAATGCACCTCATAGAAGTGGAAATATGACTAAATTGGTATGCCTAGATACTTCATTCTATGGATAAAGGGTCTAATTGGAAAGGAAGCGCCGTAAAGATCAATTCGCAAGATTTTGGACCGATACAATAACAACTGCTTACTTATGTCATGATATGAGATAAAAGTTAGGAATCCACTTATGTAATAGAGTTGATCCCTTAAGGTATTGAGCAGCGATATAGCATTAGATCCTAATGATAGTAAGTCTTTTCCTTCTTATGAAGAAAGTCTTTTTCAAAGATACCATATAAATGTATATATGAAACTGAGAAAGTTATCTTTTAGAAAATTCTAATGATAGCAGAAATACCTATGCTTTATGAAGGTGGGAGAAAAGATAAAATTGATTAAATCATTAAGCAAAATTAAAGTTTGAAACTCATAACCTCTTTTGGTTAACTCGAAAGAAAAAAAAAAAAGGGATAGATCCATAAGAAATCTTATTCAATTATACATGGTAGATTAAAAAAATGAGATATTAAAAGAATTTGACTGCTAAGCCATATAAGGTCGGAAACTCTTAAGTACGATTCTAAGGGAAGGAATTTACCCGCCTATTCCGATCAGGGAGAATAGGCTATTAGACAAGGAGATTTTGAAATTGCAAAGGCTTGGTTCGACCAAGCTACCGAGTATTGGAAACAGCCTATAGCGCTTACTCCTGGGAATTATATTGAAGTGCAAAATTGGTTGAAGATCACAAGGCGTTTCGAATAAGAACACTATTTTATTCTAACTATTTTTTTTTTTAATTTGTTATAATGAATTGTTTGTTGTCTCTATCAGTCAAATAAAATGGAACATTTCTTTGGGAATAACCAATCAAAAAATTTCATTATATCCCTTCTCCTTCTAAGATCGTTCTATTTAGTTTGTTATTTCGTAGGGATAAACGATATATAGATAAGTTAGAAAATATATTTCTTTTCTGCTGTTAATAATAATAACTAATAAAAGTAAAAGAGACCCTCGAATGACTAAATAGAAATATCGGTATGCCTCTTAGTAATGACTAATGACTGTTCACACGGTTTGGAATAGAGTAATGGTAATATATTCTATGTAAGACATAAAATGTCTTCATTTAGGAACTTCTAATTGAGATATGAATACACTAAGTTCCACAGGAAAGAATTGCATCAATTCCAAGCCCCCTAAAAAAATTTTATAAGATTAAAAAGGTCCATTAAGCACCCCCCGGGAATGTCATAATAGATCTGAACACTTGCCCAGGATCAACTTCCAGATCATAATTGCTGTAGTGAATAACTAAAGAAAATAGATAGATGGGAGATAGAAGATAAAAAACCAAGTCTAAACATCTCTCATAGGTTCACTAATTACTTAAGTATTGGTGGGTCTCTTTGTATGTGTTCTCCAGAAAGAGGAGGACTCAATGATTATTCATTCTCCGGAACCAAAAGTTAAAATTTTGGTAGATAGGGATTCCATAAAAACTTCTTTCGAGGAATGGGCCAGACCAGGTCATTTCTCAAAAACAATAGCTAAAGTACCAGATACTACCAGTTGGATATAGAACCTACATGCTGATGCTCACAATTTCGATAGCCATACCAATGATTTGGAGGAGATCTCTCAAAAAGTATTTAGTCCCCATTTCGGCCAAATCTCCACCATTTTTCTTTAGCTAAGTGGTATGTATTTCCATGGTGCTTGTTTTTCCAATTATGAAGCATGGCTAAGTGATCTTACTCACATTGGGCCTAGTGCCTTGGGGTTTGGCCAATAATGAGTCAAGAAATATTGAATGGTAATGTAGGCAGTGGTTTCCTAGGAATACAAATAACCTTCGATTTTTTTTGTCAGCTTTGGCGAGCATCTGGAATAATAGTGAATTACAGCTCCATTGTACTGCAATGGGTGCATTGGTTTTTGCTGATCCTTTTTGCTGGTTGGTTCCATTATCATATAGCTACTCCAAAATTGGCTTGGTTCTAAGATGTAGAATCTATGTTGAATCATCATTTAGCAGGGCTACTAGGACTTAGGTCTCTTTATTGGGCGAGGCATGAAGTACATGTATCTTTACCAATTAATCAATTTTTAAATACTGGAGTAGATCCTAAAGAGATTCCACTTCCTCATGAATTTGTCTTGAATCTAGATCTTTTGGCTAAACTTTATCCCAGTTTTGCTAAGGGAGTAACCCTTTTTTTCTTGTTGAATTGGTCAAAATATGCGGAATTTCTTACCTTTTGTGGAGGATTAGATCCAATAACCGGGGGTTTATGGCTAGCCGATATAGCACACCATCATTTAGCTATTGCAATTCTTTTTCTAATAGCAGGTCACATGTATAGGAACAACTAGGGCATTGGTCATCGCATAAAAGATATTTTAGAGGCTTATAAAGGTCCATTTACCGGCCAGGGTCATAAAGGTTTGTAAGAGATCCTAACAATGTCATGGCACACTCAATTGTCTATTAACCTAACTATGTTGGGCTCTTTAACCATTGTTACAGCTCACCATATGTATTTGATGCCCCTTTATCCATATCTTGCTACTGACTATGGTACACAACTTTCATTGTTCACACATCACATGTGGATTAGTGGATTCTCATAGTTGGTGCTGCTACGCATGCAGCCATTTTATGGTAAGAGACTATGATCCAAATACTCAATACAATGATCTATTACATCGTGTCCATAGACATCGCGATGTAATCATATCACATCTCATCTGGGTATGTATATTTTTAGGCTTTCATAGTTTCGGTTTGTATATTCATAATGGTACTATGAGCACTTTAGGGCATGCCCAAGATATCTTTTCAGATATTACTATACAATTACAATCCATCTTTACTTAATGGATACAAAACACCCATGCTTTAGCACCTGGCACAATGGCCTCTGGTTCAACAACAAGTACTAGTATAACCTGGGGGGGTGGTGATTTAGTGGTCGTGGGGGGCGAGGTTACTTTGTTACCTATTCCATTAGGAACCGCCTATTTTTGGTACATCATATTCAGGCATTTATGATTCATATGATGGTATTGATACTTTTGAAAGGTGTTCTATTTGCTTGTAGTTCACATTTGATACCAGATAAAGCAAATCTTGGTTTCTGTTTCCCTTGTGATGGGCCAGGAGGGGGGGGGGGACATGTCAAGTATTCGCTTGGGATCATGTCTTCATAGGGTTATTTTGGATGTATAATTCAATTTTGGTAGTAATATTCCATTTCAGTTGGAAAATGTAGTAAGAGGTTTGGGGTAGTATAAGTGATCAAGGAGTAGTAACTAATATCACAGGAGGCAACTTTGCGTAAAGTTCCATTACGATTAATGGGTGGCTCTGCGATTTCTTATGGGCATTGGCATCCTAGGTAATTCAGTCCTATTGTTCTTCATTATCTGCATATGGCCTTTTTTTCCTAGGTGCTCATTTTGTATGGGCCTTTAGTCTAATGTTTCTATTCAGCAAGCATGGTTATTGGTAGGAACTTATTGAATCAATCGTTTAGGCTCATAATAAACTAAAAATTGCTCCTGCTACTCACCCTAGAGCCTTGAGCATTGTCCAAGGATGTGCTATAGGAGTAACCAATTACATTCTGGGTGCAATTGCCATAACATGGGCATTCTTCTTAACAAGAATTATTACAGTAGGATAATGGCTAGGAGGATTTGAAAGGCATTATGGCATTAAGATTTCCAAGGTTTAGCCAAGGCTTATCTAAGGACCTTACTACTCGTCGTATTTGGTTTAGTGTTGCAACTGCACGTGACTTTGAAAGTCATGATGATATTACCGAGGAACATCTTTATCAAAATATTTTTGCTTCCCATTTAAAGCAATTAGCAATAATTTTTTTATGCACTTTCAAAAATCGGTTTCGTGTAGCTTGGCAAGGAAACTCTGAGGCATGTGTACGAGACCCTTTACGAGTAAGACCTATTGCTCATGTAATTTGGGATCCTCATTTTGGTCAACCAGCTGTGGAAGCTTTTACTCGAGGTGGTGCTATTGGCCTAGTGAATATCGCTTATTCTGGTGTTTATCAATGGTGGTGTACAATCAGTTTACGTACTAATGGGGATCTTTATAATGAAGATCTTTTGCTATTATATCTTTATGCTATATCTTTAATAGCTGGTTGGTTACACCTACAATTGAAATGGAAACCGAGCATTTCATGGTTTAAAAATGCTGAATCACGCCTCAATCATCATTTATCAAGACTATTCAAAGCAAGTTCCTTGGCTTGGACAGAACATTTAGTTCATGTCGCTATTCTGGGAGCCAGAGGGAATACGCTGTTGGAATAATTTCTCAGATGTATTGTCGCACTCCCAAGGATTAGGTCCAATTTTTACAGGTCAGTGGAATCTTTATGCTCGAAACCCCAATTCAAGTAGTCATTTATTTGGTACCTCCCAAGGGGCTGAAATTGCCATTCTAACCCTTCTCAGAGGATTCCATCCACAAACGCAAAGTTTATGGCTAACTGATATTGCTTATCATCATTTAGCTATTGCATTTATTTTTTTATTGCTAGTCATATGTATAGAACTAATTTTGGGATTGGGCATAGTATAAAAAATCTTTTAGAAGCACATATTCGTCTGGGGGGGTGATTGGGGCATGGACATATAGGGTCTTTATGACACAATAAATAATTTAATTCATTTTCAATTAGGCCTTACTCTCGCCTCTTTAAGGATTATTACTTCCTTGATCGCTCAACACATGTACTCTTTACCCGCTTATGCATTCATAGCACAAGGCTTTACTACTCAAGCTGCTTTTTATAATCACCACGAATACATTGCATGATTCATCATGACAGGGGCTTTTGCTCATGGAGCTATATTTTTTTATTAGAGATTGCAATCTAGAACAGAGTGAGGATAATGCATTGGCAAGAATGTTAGACCATAAAGAAGCCATTATATCCCATTTAAGTTAGGCCAGCCTATTTTTGAGGTTCCATACTTTAGGACTTTATGTTCATAATGATGTAATGCTTGCTTTTGGTACTCGGGAGAAACAAATCTTGATCAAACCTGCATTTTCCCAATGGATACAATCAGCTCATGGTAAAACTTCATATGGATTCAATGTATTTTTATCTTCAATGAATGGTCCCGCGTTTAATGCAAGTCGAAGCATATGGTTGCTTGGTTGGTTAAATGTTGTTATTGAGAATAGTAATTCACTATTCTTAACCGTGGGACTCAAAGAATTCTTGGTTCTTCATGTTATTGCTTTAGGTTTACATAGAACTACACCAATCTTAGTAAAAAGGGCTTTCGATGCATGTGGTTCCAAGTTAATGCCAGATAAAAAGGATTTTGGCTATAGTTTTCCTTGCAATTGTCAGGACCCGTCCAAAATTCCTCACTGGAACCCTAGACAAGCCCTAATCCCAGGGAACCCTGTCGGACCTTCCAATGGAAAATCCGACAGAACCTCCCCTAAGGGTTGGACTTATCACTAATTTCCTGCACTAAAAACACACTTCTATATACACCACCTTATTCCTCCCATCTTACTACAATTTGTTTCCACAAATGTACAGCACTCCAAAATAATAACAGGGAATTAATGCGGTATTTAATAAAATGTGTTCAATACAGTATACAGAGCACTATACAAGTAAATATGAAATTAGTACAATGTCAGATGAAGCAATACAAGATGCAGAGGAAAAAGGGAAGAAATGCTTCTTGGACTTTCTGCAATGAATTGAGACGTCGAGCTCGCCCCAGATGATCAACGTCTCCCAATCCTTATACCTAGGGGAACAGAATTTAGAAATATGATATGCTAATCATCTCAGTGAGTGACCCTATCTACTGTACAATTATAAAGCAACGATAATTATAGTACATTTGGTTAATTAAGAATAAATAAGTAAATAAATAATAATTAATTGAAAATAATATTTTCTCTCAAAACCCTCACCATTCACTCCGTTGGAAAAGTTTCCCTTTTAAAACATTTTCACAAAACCCAATATTTTATGCCCCAAAAATCAAGGAATAATTAATTTAATAAATAATTAAATAATCCAAGTACGAATAAAATGTAATAAAATAAATTTAGAATACCTGCATTAAAGGAATATAACATAAAAGAGAAATTCAATACATAGTTCATAAAATTTGATCTCATAAATCAAAATTAACAGTACCAAAAATATAATTTAAATAATTACAAACAATCATGTAAAATAAGTGGTAGAAAAATACTATAATATTCATTTTGAAATATTTAACAAGTCTATATAATATTTTTATGGCAAGATGCATTTTAAAAACATTAATTTATAATAAGTGACATAAAATATGAATAAATACATTTTAGAAAATACTAATTGGAAATAGATGATAAAACAAATTAAATACATTTAATTTAAATGCTGCTTTAAAACTTTAGGATTTGAAATTTATATCAGAAAAATAATACTTGACACATCACACTATATACCGATGATGCTCTACGATACCTAGCGTTCCGAGCACCGTCCGGTGGGAGGTTAAAGAGAGAAACTTACACACGTTTGCTTCGGCGTCCCGACAGTACCGCTGCTTAAACTGTCAACCCGGCCATGGAGGGGGGCGGTTTATGGCCAATATCAAACTTGTCTGCCATCGGTCCGATGGCAACTCATGGGAGACATTATAACTTGCGCTCTTATCCACATACACAGTACAGAACACCAGTACCGTATGAGTGCGTCTAGAACAAATAACCAAGTTTATTATTAAAATATCCAATTTTTCCAAAATTCACCGTCGGAATTATACCATTTTTAAATTCACAATCCCACATTTTTTCTTTAATCGTCATTGGCATAAATCCATCGATAATAAATTCCATAATATTTAAATACATAAAAATATTTTTGAAGCATAATACTTTTAAAACAAATAATTTTCTTCAAATCCTTAAAATCAAGCTGATACAAATCTAGGACGATCTGCTCATAAACTAGTATTATATTAGCCCGGATCTCAATTAAGTTCAAGTTCTAATGGAATGGATCTCAACCCTTAACCAACCTGTGGTTAGAAACCTTGGTACAATGTAGACGCCACAATAGGGAATGGAAAACCTATTGATAAGTCAAGCTAAAACAACCAAGTCTCTAATGGTATTTTTGGTGTTCTCAAAGAACAAAGAGATAATTAATCTCACAAGTATTTTCTCAATCAAATCAAAGTTGTATTCTTATTGAAAAATAAGCCTTTAAATAGGCTTTGAAAGAAACAAAATAAATCCTAAAAACCCTAGGAAAAACTGGCCACACAATGAAGAGTTCTAGCTTGACCGAATCTTTCCTTTTCCTACTCTAATTAATTAATTCCCTTATTTTCAATTTGGAATTAATTAATTTACAAACAAAATAATAAAATAAAAACTTTCCTAAACTTATTTTTCCAGCAAATAAAAAAAAAACCCAAAAAGAAAAGTCAAATGCAAATCAGAAAACGAGTTGACTAGATTGACACCTAAGCTGACTTATGTCTGATGTCCAAGCTAACTTATGTCTGCTTGATGTCTGAGCTAACTTATGTCTATTTGAGCTAACTTATGTCTGTTCGAGCTAATTGATGTCTGTCCGAGTTAACTTATGTCTGTCCGAGCTAACTGATGTCTGATCGAGCTAACTTATGTCTGTCCGAGCTAACTGATGTCTAATCGAGCTAAGTTACGTCTAATGTCTGAGACATGGGTGTCCGATATAAAATGTCTGATGTATCAGCCTCCACCACTTGGATACTTAAAATAGGTCTTTTATCTTCAGGTATGAACAAGCCCTTTTGAGAATGAATTACTTTCTGGATAAACGCAGCAAGGTTGTCCTTAAACCTCTTAGCTTGAGCCCTAGTGATCGGTCCAGTCTTCATCCGTATCGGATGAGTACCCGAGTGAGTCGTCGGTTGTGCGAGCTCGGGTGGGTTCGCATCACAAGCGGTACCAAAAATGATATTAAAAACTATATCAAATCCGAATGCAATTAAATTTATATAAATCACCATCATAATGCCAACATTAAACTTAACAATAATTTAAAATAAGTATTCCTTCAATTACTTAAATTCCAAAATATAATTAAATCACATGATAAACATAACAATTATAAAAGAAAATTGAAATCACAATTTCTTTTAATTCCCAAATATATTTTTCACACCCAAACATATATTAGAACAACATAGGTTGACAATATAATTTAGATGGAAATTCTCTTAATATTAAATACATAAAACATATTTACCAAATATTTAATTATGAAATATTCCGACAATGAAATTTGATAATAATTACCAAAATCTCAAATTCCTTAAAACCAAAATATTTTATAATGCATAAATATTTAATTCCATTCAATTTTGGCATCAAAATTCCAAATATAAATTTACTAAATATTCAACACATCAAACATATTTTTCAAATAACCAATTAACACAAAATATATATATTTTAACATCCCAAAATAATTTTGAAGGTGGGTCACTCACCTCGAGCATGCAATTAACCCAAGATCCTCCATGGGATAAATTCCACGATGCACATGTGCTCCTAGAACAACAATATTACACAACTCAATTAAATTCATATTTTATTAAGGTAAATAATACCTGGTACCCGGGGTTTAACACAAACGTTAACCAAAATTTGTGAGTAATATACTGAAACGAAGCTTATGGAACGAGGATCACAGATTGAGGCTTACCTCCTGGAGATCGGACCCGTGGTGGCCAGAATCTCCCCGGAAAGCTCATGGATTTTAAGTCCTTGATTCTCACAATCTGTTAAGAATTGAGGAAAAAAGGACACCGAATTTGGATTTAGAGGGTCAGAATTAGTGAGAAAGGAGGGGCGGTGCAACTAGAAACTCGCCGGAAAGTCGATTTCTCGATGAGCCACCATAGTCACTAGAATCCACTACCGCCGGCAGTGCGTCCGGTGGCCACTGGCCTTGATTTTTGCTGGAAAGGTAGATCGGGGAATGGGTGACTCAACGAGACCGACGGTGAGGCAAACAAAGGTTGGAATATGGAGAAATATGGGTTTGAAGTAGTCGGCGCCGCCACCGGAAAATGGTGGGGTGGTGCATGTACTGTTCTGGTGGTCGAAAATGGGTGAACGGCGGTTGGCCGGTTGTGTTTCTCTCTCTCTCTCTCCTCCTTCTCCTTCTCCCTCCTCCCTCCCCTTCTCAGCCAGTCAAAACGCCGGTGGGTGCCACTGTGCACTCATGGGTGGATCCATTTTTTGACACATGGCATCACTGTTCACTCAAGTCAAAATATATTAAAATATTACGGTATTCGGAAAACTTTACATGTTCATAACTTTTTAACCAGATGTCCAATTTAAGCGTGCTGCTAGCCTATAAAAAATATATTAAAATATTACGGTATTCGGAAAACTTTACATGTTCATAACTTTTTAACCAGATGTCCAATTTAAGCGTGCTGCTAGCCGATAAACTCGTATCGACGAGTACTTCACAACCATGCGTGAGTCAAAGCTCAACTTTGCATGAACAAAAAGTCAACTCCGGCACCTCTTGGACAGTTTGGACCTCAACTTTTTTTGCTCATAACTTTCAAACCGTAGCTCCATTTTCAACGTGCTACTAGTCTATGAACTTGTGACAATGTGTACTTCATAATGGTACCTTGGTTAATGTGAAATTCCATTAGGAGCAAAAAGTCAACATTTGACCCCTTCTCGGTCAACGACAATCAAACCCGGTCAACCTTGGTCAAATTTTAGAAATTCCAATGTACTTCCGGACAGGGTGTTACAATGGTCCGAGACAAGATGGTACTTTTGATATTTCTGCTTGGGACGCATTTTATTTGGCGGTTTTTTGGATGTTAAATACCATTGGATGGGTGACTTTTTATTGGCATTGGAAGCATATCACATTATCTTAGGGTAACGTTTCATAATTTAATGAGTCTTACACTTATTTGTTGGGATGGTTAAGAGATTATTTATGGTTAAGCTCTTCATAGCTTATCAATGGATATAACCCGTTTGGTATGAATGGTTTATCGGTTTGAACGTGGATGTTTTTATTTAGACATCTTGTTTGGGCTACTAGGTTTATGGTCTTAATTTCCTGGCGTGGATATTGGCAGAAATTGATTGAAACATTAGCATGGGCTTATGAATGAACATCTTTGGCTATTTTGATTTGATGGATAGATAAATTGGTGGCTCTTTCCATTATGCAAGCAAGATTGGTTGGGTTAGCCCACTTTTCGGTCGGTTATATATTCACTTATGCGACTTTCTCGATTGCCTCTTCATCAGGCAAATTTGGTTAATTCTTTTTCTTTATGTGTTGTACTATCCTCAATAATATCATTTCTTTTAGTGGAGAAAGGGATTTGCCTTCTTATATTTCTACGTCAAGGATCTGACTTCTATCATTGAAACTAAACCAATAGGAATTGAACCATTATGGCAAGAAAAAGTTTGATTTAGAGGGAGAAGAAGAGGAAAAAATTGGAACAAAAATATCATTTGATTCGTCGATCCTCAAAAAAAGAAATAAGCAAAGTTCTGTCGTTGAGTGAAAAATGAGAAATTCATGGAATGTTACAATCCCTAACTTGTAATAGTGCACCTACACGCATTCATCGACATGTTTTTCGACCGGAAGACCAATAGCTAACTATCGAGACTTCGGTCTATCTGGACACAGAAGACCAATAGCTAACTATCGAGACTTCGGTCTATCTAGACACATACTTTGTGAAATGGTTTATGCACATTTGTTGCCCGAAGCAACAAGATCGAGTTGGTAAGGATTAAACTTTCTCTTTGTTTTACTATTCATTTTTATGATCGATCATCATAGAGGGCCCCTTTACCATTCTGTATAAATGGGCTATCCTATTTGTATAGATATGGTCGAGGGGCGCATTCAATCCTTGTTTACCCATTAGTTTCCCACTCATCTTTTCATCACCAGGTAGAGCAGCTTGGTAGCTCACAAAACTCATAATCTTAAGGTCACGGGTTCAAATCTCGTCTCCGCAACATTTTTTTGACAAAAGATTTTAGGTTTAGTTTTGTTAATTTGTTAACTAGTAATTAATTACCATTTTTTTTTTGGGAGCGGGAGAAAAAGAAGGGGGGATAGAACCAATATACTATTGTGATTAACTTTACCTAATACTTTATTCTATTAACTTATTGATCCGGGCAGATAGCAAGAATCAAACTCGCATATTCTCCTTGGCAAAGAGAAATTTTACCATTCGACTATATCCGCATCTTTTTTTTCGTTCTTGATGCGAAATGTATAGATTATATTGGAGCAGAGCTAGGCCAAATACTCTATTTCAATTTATATTTTATGTTATTTATAGTATATATAATTATATATATAATATAATTTTATATAATTTTAAAATTTATTATATATTGTGATATATTGTGAATAAAAAAATAAATAACCTTTTTTTCGTTTATATATCTTATTATATATTTATATATTATATTTTATTTTGATATAATATTTGTTTATATAGTTTATATATAATTTACAATACATATTTATTTCATATTTATATAAACAAAATTTACAAAACCAATACACAAATACAATAAGTTTAACCCCTCCCTCTAATTTTTAGAATTTTTTTTCTTTATTTGTATTTTATTTTTGGGCTGTATATGGAATTTTAATGTGTCTCATAACCTAAAAGAATTCAAGGAAGGGTCAGTTGTAGATCTAAAGTGAATAGGTTCAAGAGATGAGAGAATTAAGTATACCCACCAAAAAACTAATCCAATCCATAATGATGTACCGGAAAATACAACATTTTTATTACCCGCCCAAACATTAGGAAAAGCAAATACAACAGCTACACTGATCAGTAAGATTGATGAAGTAGAAATTAAGGCAAAAACAGCCAATTGGAAAGCAATAGTCGTGTTTCTAATCCTCCACTCTACCAACAAAAGAATTATACCATTTGATCTCTTTATCAACCAAACAATTGTTAAAAATAAAAAATAAAAAATGCATCATAGAAGTATTTTACCATGACTCCATCATCAATTCCATATGACTTATTACAAACTTTTGCCACTTTTTTATTAAGGCATAGAATCGAGGGTGGTTTTTTTACTTTACAAAAGGGCATGCTAGAGCATGCATCTATATATATACAGACAAATAGGCCTATAGATTCATACCTGATATATTTCTACAGATAGTAATGGTATCAACTCATATGTCCATGTTCTATTCAGCAGAAAAAAATAAAATAGAAATTAGTTTTCGGAGAGATAGCCGAGTGGTTGATAGCTCCAGTCTTTAAAACCAGTATAGTTTGAAACAAAGAAATTGAAGGTTCGAATCCCTCTCTCACCTTTCTTGGCTTGGTGAATAGATTTGTTGCTTTTCTTTATTTTATTGGTTTTTCCCTTTCTGTAACATAAAGGGGAATGGCTCGGCTAAGTGGGATATCCAAGACAAAAAAAAAAAAAAAAAAAAAAAGATTAGATATAAATGGGTTGAAGAGACTGGAAAAATGAATACTTTTTAAATCTGACTTGACCCACCTAACCTAATATGTATGGTGGAATCAAATTGATTCCTACTTCAAGCATTAGGCTTCCCGTCTCAATTAAGAAGAGTCATGAAAAGAATAGGTTGAAAATCACTATCAATTCCTTTTTCAAATCCTGCAGCAGCTGCACGAGCCCTTCTCACATGCCATAAATGACTTACGAATACGAAAAATCCTAGAACAAAATGAGAGGTAGCTAACCAACTTATAGGAGAGACATAATTGACTGCATTCATCTCGGTTGATACGCTCCCCATGGAATTTAAACAACCTATGAATCATATATTCCACAGAACGCCATTCTTGCCAAGGCTGGATGTCTTTTTTTGGCCTCCTCAAGTCCAAACCATTGGGGCCCTATAGAGGTTCTAACTAGGGAGCACATAGATCCCAAAAATGCATAGTTTCTCCTCCAAAAATAACTTCCCCAGTCAGGGAGTACATTAGATATTTACCAAAACTGATAGGTCCTTGAACGAATCCCATGTTAGCCCCATGATGTTGGTCTCTAACTAGAAAGGTAAATGCTTGAGCTTGAGAAGCTTTCGGTCCAGTAGGCCTGTAAAACTCACTATGATAAGCGGTATTATTGAACCAGACAAAGCAATAATCTACAAAACCAAAAACAGATAAAGCACCTAAATTGTAAGGCAAGTAAGCCTCTCCAGACTGTACAAGTGCACAACGAGCCCATGCAAAGGGTTTGGTTAAGATATGCCATATTCCACGAAGTATACAAATCAAACCTAGCCATACATGCCCTCCAATTATATCTTCCAAATCGTCCACACTAACAATCCACCCCTCTCCCTAAAAGGAGATTTTAGTAAATAAGCAAATACAATACTTGGGCTAAGGGTCAAGTTAGTAATTTTTCTTACATCTCCACACCTCCTCCCCCCTGGCGTGGAGCCTAGGTATCATATACACCCCCAAAATAAAGACCCTTGAACACTAGAAGAAAAGCACCTATACGTAATAACATTAAATGAATCCCCAAAATTGTGGTCAATTTCTTTCTATCTTTCCCTATGTAACAAAAGAATGTAAAAGATTCTTCAAGTGTTTCAGGTCCTCGATGATGTGATTCTGCCCGAGCCCGCTCAACCGAGAACCCGCTGGGGTGCTGACTAGACACGGATGAAGACTAGGCCAATCACAAGACCTCAAATTATGAGATTTAAGGACAACCTGGGATCATTTACACAGGGGGTAATCAATCTCAATAGAGCTTGTCCATACTCGAAGATACAAAGCCTATTCTAAGCATCCAAGTGGTGGAAGTTGATACGGACCCGGGTAGCAGTTTTGGTGCAAATATGGACAACGGGCAGCATGAAATGGTTCCAACTCTTTATGGATTCAATACATATGTATAAGAGGATATGTAATCAATTCAAGGCAGCTTCCAAGGCATTCAAAAAGAGGTTGTGATGTGATTCCGCCCGAGCCCGCTCCACCGATAACCTGCTGGGGTGCTGACTCGACACGGATGAAGACTAGGCCAATCACAAGAGCTCAAATTAAGATATTTAAGGAAAACCTGGGAGTATTTATACAGGGGATAATCAATCTCAACAGAGCTTGTCCAAACTTGAAGATACAAAACATTTTCTAAGCATCCAAGTGGTGGAAGCCGATACGGACCCGGGTGACGGTTTTGATACATTTTTGGAGTCCGGGAAGCATGAAATGGTTCCAATGCTTTATGGGTTCAATACATATGCCTAAGAGGTCATGGAATCAAGTTAAAGCAGCCTCAAATGCAATCAAAAAGGGCTTGTGATGCGAATCCGCTCGAGCCCATACAACCGACAACCCGCTGGGGTGCTGATCTGTTACGGATGAAGGTGGGACCGTTCACTAGAGCCCTAGCCAAGACGTTCAAGGACAATCTTGCTGTCTTTATATAAGGAATAAGTCATAGTCAAGAGGGGTTGGCCATATCTAAAGAACCAAGGCCTGTTTTACTCATACAAGCAATAGAAGCCAAAACGGGCCCGGGTGACGATTTTGGTACATTTTTGGAGTCCAGGAAGTACGAAATGGTTCAAATGCTTTATGGGTTCAATACATATGCCTAAGAGGTCATGGAATCAAGTTAAAGCAGCCCCAAATGCAATCAAAAAGGGCTTGTACGGACAGCATCAACAATTTGGCCGAATTTGCTGTATTGCTTGCTGGCTTTACTGTATTTTACTGTATTAGCCTTTTCTTATTTTTCCAAGCATGGGCAACGTGTGGGACTTCATATTCAGCTTATTTGGCATCCTACAAAGCATTTAGAAGTTGATTTGAAGATCAAAGAAGTCAAAGATTGATCAAAGTCAACTTGATAAAAAAGGCTAGCATTTTTAGTTTCCTAATTTGTTTTTACTTTTTGTTTTAGGAAACTACCATTACTTTTTGGCTTTTATTTATTTATTTTCTGGAAAAATAACTTTAGGAAGTTTTTATTTTATTCTTTCCATTGTAAATTAATTAATTCCTAATTTAATATAAAGGAATTAATTAATCAAACTTAGATTAGGAAAGGAACTATAGTTTCAGCCAACTAGGTTTCTTTATGTGTGGTGGCTGGTTTTCTTTATTTTTAGGGTTTTATTTCGTGGCTTTGTAGCCTATTTAAAGGCTTATGTTTCAATAATAATACAACTTTGATTTGATTAAGAAAATACTTGTGAGATTAATTATCTCTTTGTTCTTTGAGAACACCTAAAACACCTTTAGAAAATTGGTTGTTTTAGCTTGACTTATCAATAGGTTTTCCATCCCCTATTGTGGCGTCTTCATTACACCAAGGTTTCTAACCACAGGTTGGTTAGGGGTTAAGGTCCATTCCATTAGAACTTGAACTTAATTAAAGATCCAGGCTAATATAATATGGTTTAGGAGCACGTCGTCCTAGGTTCGTATCAGCTTGTACGGACAGCCTCAACAATTTGGCCGAATTTGTTGTATTGCTTGCTGGCTTTACTGTATTTTACTGTATTAGCCTTTTCTTATTTTTCCAAGCATGGGCAACGTGTGGGACTTCATATTCAGCTTATTTGGCATCCTAAAAATCATCTAGAAGCTGATTTGAATCTTAAAGAGGTCAAAGATTGATCAAAGTCAACTTGATCAAAAAGGCTAGCATTTTTAGTTTCCTAATTTGTTTTTACGTTTTGTTTTAGGAAACTACCATTACTTTTAGGCTTTCATTTATTTATTTTATGGAAAAATAACTTTAGGAAGGTTTTTATTTTATTCTTTCCATTGTAAATTAATTAATTCCTAATTTAATATAAAGGAATTAATTAATCAAACTTAGATTAGGAAAGGAAGTATAGTTTCAGCCAACTAGGTTTCTTTATGTGTGGTGGCTGGTTTTCTTTATGTTCTAGGGTTTTATTTCGTGGCTTTGTAGCCTATTTAAAGGATTAGTTATCAATAAGAAAACAACTTTGATTCGATTAAGAAAATACTTGTGAGATTAATTATCTTTTTGTTCTTTGAGAACACCTAAAACACCATTAGAGAATTGGTTGTTTTAGCTTGACTTATCAATAGGTTTTCCATCCCATATTGTGGCGTCTACATTATACCAAGGTTTCTAACCACAGGTTGGTTAGGGGTTGAGGTCCATTCCATTAAAACTTGAACCTAATTAAGATCCAGGCTAATATAATACGGGTTTAGGAGCAGGTCGTCCTAGGTTCATATCATTTGGTACCAAAGCTAAATTTTGTTAAGGTTTGATCTATCTTTATTTGCTTTATTTGTTTTTGTGTTATTATGCAATTTTAGCATTAGGTTAAGGTTGCTTCTATCACCATACACGTTCTGCATCTTAAAAAAATAAAATAAAATTCATTCCTAGTTGAATTAGGATTTCCTAGTTTTATCGTACTTTTTGTTTCCTAGTTTGTTGGTTGTTTTTCATCATTGTTCTTGTTAAAGTTGGGTTTTGTTGATTTTATTTTGCTGTTTTAGTCTTAAATATTTGCATTCATATATTAAAAAAAAAAAAAGAAGTTTGTGGCAACATTTAAAAAACAAAAAAAAAAAAACTGCACATTTGTGTTTATTTGGAGGTCACGGGTTTGGTGTTTGTTTTGGAGTTGGAATTGCAATTTTGGTAATTATTCTCGCTACTGCAGTTATTTATGATCTGTGAGTGAAAAAAAAAAAAAAGGAAGAGGTAAAGTCCAAAAAAAAAAAAAAAGAAAAATATTTCGGTTTGTTGGGGTTTGATTTGTTTGCTGGAAATTTGTTGGAGCTGCTGGTTTTTTATTATTTATTCAATATTTGAGTTGCTGGAGAATTATTTTTGCTGCTGGATATTTGGATTTTGGGTGCTTAAATTATTTGGATTAAAATTAGTTAAAGGAATTGATACAAAACTTGTATTACAAAGAACAACAACCAACAACTTTTCTATATTTTTGTTCCCTTTGATTCTTGTTCATATTTGAATTTCTTTTTCTGGAATTTTATTCTTGAACTCATAATCTACTACCATCTGGTGCAGTTTTCAAAAATTCCAACGTTTTCCCATTATTTTGTGTTTTCTTGTCTAGAAAGCCGAAAAATTAGGATTTGTTGGATTCTTTCGGTATTGCCTACTTTTTGCTACTGCTTTGTTGATAAGTTTAATTAAAACATACTAGTGATCTAATTGCTGTTTTGTGGGTGTTTTAATTAGAACTTTGAGATAATTCATTGAGTGGAAAAAGGCAAGAGTGCGTGAGCTTAAAAGAGGGTAAAAGCCGAAAGTAGTGTGCAAACACAAGTGTCGAGACCTTGTTTGAGTGAAACACGTGAGGGAGTGAATATTGTGAGGATTTATTTTATTTTTGCAGTATTTTACTAATATGGCAGATTCTAGAATAAGATGAGGGGATCCACCCTTGAGGATCAATGAGGAAGAGTCCGTAGCATTCCATGGCGATGACCGAGCTACCGGGAGTGGAGACCAAGTGGATATGAGAGCTGTCTTGGAATTAATACAGCGGGTTAGTGCTCAAGTTGAGCATGTGAATCAAAGAGTGGGAAGACTAGAAGCCTCACAAGGAAGGCCGAATACAAGAAATAGGCAAGAATTCCATGGAGGACGAGGCCGAGGACGAGGAGGTCGCGAGAGGTCGAGAGAGGAATTTGATGAGGAGCCATTCGACGGCAACTTTGAGGAAGGTATGGACGAAACCTTTGCTGTCCAAGATAGAGCTGGCCATGGGAGATATAGGAGGGAAGATACAGATGATGATTTGGGAAATATCAAGGTTAATATCCCACCTTTTATGGGTAAAAGTGATCCCGAAGCTTATTTGGAGTGGGAAGAAAAAATGGAGATGATTTTTGACTGCCACAACTATTCGGAAGGTAAGAAGGTGAAGTTGGCAGCAATGGAGTTTGGCCATTATGCACTCCAATGGTGGACAAATGAGCAAAGCACCCGAAGGAGGGTTGGTGATGACTTGATTACAACATGATGTCAAATGAAAGGAGCCATGAGAAAGCGGTTTGTGCCATCTCATTACCAAAGGTTGCTGCATCAAAGGCTTCAATATTTGTCTCAAGGAAGTAGGTCCGTGGAGGATTATTACAAAGAGATGGAGATGTTAATGATGAGGCTGAATATGAATGAGGATAGAGAAGCAACAATGGCGAGATTTCTTGGTGGTTTGAACCGTGACATTGATAACCAACTTGAATTACAACAATACTTGGAATTGGAGGAGATGTTGCATGTAGCCATTAAGCTTGAGAACCAATTCAAGAGGAGGGGTGTTAGTACATGGTTTGGAGGAGTTTCTAGCAGTGGAAGGACAAGTTCAAGTGGCTGGAAAAACAATTCCACTTATGAAAACAAGTTGAAGCCGAAATTAGGAGAAGAATCTACCAACCGGCCAAGAAGGGAGGTCAAGACCGAATCTGTCCAAGCACTTAGAGGTGAGATAAAATCTGATCCTAAACCTCAAAAATCCAGAGAAATAATTTGTTTTAAGTGCCAAGGAAGAGGACACATAGCCAGCCAATGCCCAAATAGAAGAATCATGGTATTAAAGGGTGATGGTGAGCTGGAATCCGCAAGTGAAGAAAGTGGGGCTGAAACCGAGCAAGCGGAGGATTGCAATGAAGATGAAGCCGAACCTGTAGATACATCTAATGCCGAGTTGAGCTCGGTTTCAAGGAGAGTACTTGCTGTCTACAAAGATGAAGAGCAGATACAAGGAGAAAACATCTTTCACACTCGTTGCGAAATACAAGGTAAAATTTGTAGCATGATTATAGATAGTGGGAGTTGTACTAATGTGATAAGTAATCTTGTAGTTGATAAATTAGGCTTGAAAACAATTAAACATCCAGAACCTTATAGATTACAATGGCTTAATGATAGTGGTGAGATGAAAGTAAACAAACAAGCCAAATTAAAATTTAATATAGGTAGATATGAGGATGTAGTTTTATGTGATATTGTACCCATGATTGCTGGACATATACTATTAGGTAGACCATGGCAATTTGATAAAGATGCTACTCATTTTGGTCGAGAAAATAGTATTGTTTTTAGGTTTAAAGGGAAGAAGGTCAAGCTGGAACCATTATCTACTAAAGAAGTTTACAAAGACCAATTACAAATGCAACAAAGGAGAGAAGCCGAAAAGCTCAAGGAAAAAGCAAGTATGGCACCAACGGCTTCACCGTCCTTTCAAGAAGGTAAGATTGAGGTTGCTGACCAAGGTAAGGTTTCTAAGGTTCATATTGAGTGGAAAGATCAAGGGAAAACTGAAAGAGAGGGAAAAGGAAGTGGCAAACCCGCGCGCTTGGAGAAGGAAGAGGAATCGGCATGTTTGCGCCAATCCAAGGAGAAAAAAGAAAAAGGAAGAAAGGAAAGGTTAAGTAGCAACTTTTATTTGAGTTTAGGGGATATTAATAAGGTTATTGAGTGTAAGAAACCTTTGCTAGTCATGATTTATAAAGAAAATTAATTTAATGATCAAACTAACTTTGAAGAACTTGAATTGTTAAGTTCAATGATTTCTCTTTTGAAGGAATTTAGATATGTCTTCCCAAATGAAATTCCAAGTGGACTACCATCCAATCAAGAGGGAAAAGGTGAGATTGCTGTCCAAGGTAAGTCTTCTAATACTCAAGTTGTGTGGAAAAATTTTAATAAAACCAAGAGTGAGAAATTTGGTGCAAAAGCAAAGAGTGAGGAAGGTAAGATGGCCGTGAGTGAGAAAGGAAAAGGAAGACAAGAAAGGAAGAATATAAATTTTTATCTTAGCTTTGGTGATGTTAATAAAGTAATTATGAATAAGAAATCATTGCTGACCATGAATTTTAAAGATACTTATTTAAAGATGTCTTTATTGCATAGAACTTTATCTGCATTGTTGAGAGCTTTACTTAGTGGCAATTTGAAAATTTGGGAAATATTGATTGCTAACTTTAAAAAGTGTAATTTTTACCATAATGAGCATGTATTTCTAGATTTTGTTGTAATAGTGTTTGACCCAGGAGAATTGGTTTGGTTGCACTTACGAAAGGAAAGGTTTCCTAATCAAAGAAAGTCAAAGCTCATGCCGCCTATGGATGGACCTTTTCAAGTTTTGGAGCCGAATAACAAGAATGCCTACAAGCCTAATTTACCGGGTGAGTATAACATGAGTGCTGCATTTAATGTTGCTGATTTAACTCCTTTTTCTGCAGGTGATGATCTTGATTTGAGAACAAATCCTTTTCAAGAGGAGGGGAATGATGTGATTCCACCCGAGCCCGCTCCACCGATAACCTGCTGGGGTGCTGACTCGACACGGATGAAGACTAGGCCAATCACAAGAGCTCAAATTAAGAGATTTAAGGACAACCTGGGAGTATTTATATAGGGGGTAATCAATCTCAACAGAGCTTGTCCATACTTGAAGATACAAAACATTTTCTAAGCATCCAAGTGGTGGAAGCCGATACGGACCTGGGTGACGGTTTTGGTACATTTTTGGAGTCTGGGAAGCATGAAATGGTTCCAATGCTTTATGGGTTCAATACATATGCCTAAGTTAAAGCAGTCTCAAGTGCAATCAAAAAGGGCTTGTACGGACAGCCTCAACAATTTGGCCGAATTTGCTGTATTGCTTGCTGGCTTTACTGTATTTTACTGTATTAGCCTTTTCTTATTTTTCCAAGCATGGGCAACGTGCGGGACTTCATATTCAGCTTATTTGGCATCCTAAACATCATCTAGAAGCTGATTTGAAGCTCAAAGAGGTCAAAGATTGATCAAAGTCAACTTGATCAAAAAGGCTAGTATTTTTAGTTTCCTAATTTGTTTTTACTTTTTGTTTTAGGAAACTACCATTACTTTTTGGCTTTCATTTATTTATTTTATGGAAAAATAACTTTAGGAAGGTTTTTATTTTATTCTTTCCGTTGTAAATTAATTAATTCCTAATTTAATATAAAGGAATTAATTAATCAAACTTAGATTAGGAAAGGAAGTATAGTTTCAGCCAACTAGGTTTCTTTATGTGTGGTGGCTGGTTTTCTTTATGTTCTAGGGTTTTATTTCGTGGCTTTGTAGCCTATTTAAAGGCTTAGTTATCAATAAGAAAACAACTTTGATTTGATTAAGAAAATACTTGTGAGATTAATTATCTCTTTGTTCTTTGAGAACACCTAAAACAAACACCATTAGAGAATTGGTTGTTTTAGCTTGACTTATCAATAGGTTTTCCATCCCTTATTGTGGCGTCTACATTATACCAAGGTTTCTAACCACAGGTTGGTTAGGGGTTGAGGTCCATTCCATTAGAACTTGAACTTAATTAAGATCCGGGTTAATATAATACGGGTTTAGGAGCAGGTCGTCCTAGGTTCGTATCAGGTTGTACATACAGTTTAAAATTTGGCGTGTTTTTTACTGTATTTTGTGCTGGCTTTACTGTATTTTGCTGAGTTGGCTTTTTCTTCCTCTTCCAAGCATGGGCAACGTGTGGGACTTCATATTCAGCTTATTTTGCATCCTTCAAAGTATATTGAAGCTGATTTGGAGCTCAATTTGGTCAAAATTGGTCAAAAAGCTAGTATTATTGTTTCCTAATTTGATTCTACTTTTTGTTTTAGGAAATTACCATTACTCTTTAGTTTTTATTTATTTATTTTCTGGAAAAATAAGTTTAGGAAAGTTATTAATTTATTATTTTCATTGTAAATTAATTAATTCCTCATTCAAAATAAAGGAATTAATTAATCCAAATTAGATTAGGAAATGAGTGAGAATTTCTGCCACCATAGAACTCTTTATTGTGTGGCCTGTTTTTCCTAGCATTTTTAGGATTTATTTTGCTTCTTTCAAAGGCTATAAAGGCTTATTTTTCAATAAGAATACAACTTTGATTTGATTGAGAAAATACTTGTTGTTCTTTGAGAACACATAAAACACAATTAGAGAATTGGTTGTTTTAGCTTGACTTATCAATAGGTTTTCCATCCCCTATTGTGGCGTCTACATTATACCAAGGTTTCCAACCACAGGTTGGTTAGGGGTTGAGGTCCATTCCATTAGAACTTGAACTTAATTGAGATCCGGGCTAATATAATACGGGTTTAGGAGCAGGTCGTCCTAGGTTTGTATCATTTGGTATCAAAGCTAAATTTTATTCAGGTTTGATTTATCTTTATTTGCTTTATTTGTTTTTGTTTTATTCTGCAATTTTACCATTAGGTTAAGGTTGCTTCTATCACCATACACGTTCTGCATCTTAAAAAAAAAAAATTATTCATTCCTAGTTGAATTAGGATTTCCTAGTTTTATCGTATTTTTGTTTCCTAGTTTGTTGGTTGTTTTTCATCATTGTTCTTGTTAATTTTGGTTTTTGTTGATTATTCTTTGCTGTTTTAGTCTTAAATATTTTCATTCATCTATTAAAAAAAAAAAAAAAAAAAAGAGTTTACGGCAACATTTAAAAAAAAAAAGAAAAAACTGCACATTTGTGTTTATTTGGAGGTCACGGGCTTGGTGAATTTTTGGAGTTGGAATTGCAAATATGTTGATTATTCTTGCTACTGCAATTTTTTATGTTCCATGAGTGAAAAAAAAAAAAAAAAAGAAGAAGAAGAAAAAGCCAAATTAAAAAAAAAAAAAATTCGGTTTGTTGAATTTGGTGTTTGCTGGAAATTTCCTTGAACTGCTGCATTGTTGACTATTTGTTACATATTTGGAGTTGCTGTAGAATTATTTTTGCTGCTGGATATTTGGAATTTTGGGTGCTTAAATTATTGGATTAAAATTAGTTAAAGGATTTGATGCAAAACTTGAATTACAAGAACAACAACCAACACTATTCTATATTTTTGTTCAATTTGATTCTTGTTTGAGTTCGAAATTCCTTATCCTAAATTTTATTCTTGAATCCTTAATCTATTACCATCTGGTCCAGTTCTTGAAAATTCCAAAGATTTCTCCTTAATTTGCTTTGTTTTGCCTAGAAAAGCCAAAAACTAGGTCTTGTTGAATTCTTTCAGTATTGCCTACTTTTTGCCACTGTTTTGTTGATAAATTTAATTAAAACATACTTGTGATCTAATTTCTATTTTGTGGGTATTTTAATTATAACTTTGAGATAATTCATTGAGGGGAAAAAGGCAAAAGAGTGTGAGCTTAAAAGAGGGTAAAAACCAAAACTATTGTGTAAACACGAGTGTCGAGACCTTGTTTGAGTGAAACACGTGAGGGAGTGAATATTGTGAGGATTTATTTTATTTTTGCTGTATTTTACTAACATGGCAGATTCTAGAATAAGAAGATGAGACCCACCGCTGAGAATTAATGAATAGGAATCCGTAGGATTTCATGGTGATCCACGAGCTACTAGGAGTGGTGAGCAAACGGAATTGAAAGCTGCTTTGGAACAATTACAGCGGGTGAGTGCTCAACTTGAGCATATGAATCAAAGGATGGGAAGGCTAGAAGTTTCCCAAGGAATGCCAAACACAAGAAATAGGCAAGAATTTCATGAAGGTCGAGGTCGAGGATGAGGAGGCCGTGAGAGACCGAGAGAGGAATTTGAGGAGGAGAATTTTGGTGGAGACTTTAAGGAAGGCATGGACAAAACCTTTGCTGTCCAAGAGAGAGCTTGCCGTAGAAGGTATAGGAGGGAAGAAACAGATGACAATCTTCGCAATATCAAGATCAACATCCCACCTTTCATAGGAAAAAGTGATTCCGAGGCATATTTGGAGTGGGAAGAAAAGATGGAGATGATATTCAACTGTCATAATTATTCAGAGGGTAAGAAGGTGAGGATGGCAGCAATGGAGTTTGGCCATTATGCACTCCAATGGTGGACAAATGAGCAAGGTACTCGAAGGAGAGTTGGTAATTGTTGGGGTGAGAAGGTTATGACCAAGAGCAAGCTAGCTTGAAGTGTTAGCAACAAGCAAGCTTTTGGTGATGCTCTTGGGAATGGTTGTGTGTGAGTTGTGTTTTTAGGTTTTGGTTATGGTGTTTTCTGGTTTTTAGGGTTCCTAAAGTCTTCTAAGGTGTTGAAGAAGAGATGAGAAGAAGAGGAACACGTTGGCTTTTGAAAATAAGGCTTAGATGTGTAGCCATTTCATTCATTTTACAATATAAGCTTGAAATTACAACTAGTTCACACATGCCAAGCATGTGAGCTTACAAAATGAGTAAAGTATTTGAAATTTAAAAAGTAAAATGGTCAACACCTAACTTTTCATACACAAAAGAGTCAAAAACCAGCTGCAACATGTCTATTCCAAATATAGTAAAAAGTGGCACATGGTTTGAACTAAGTTCCTATTGTTTAACTAGTTTGGGTAAACAACCAAACTAGCTTCACCTACTTAGTTACCCTTTGTATCTGCCTATGAAACTTGGTTTAAAGCATCCTTGGTCATCAATAAATATTGTTCCAAGAGCTAGTAATGTTCTGGAACCAGATCATGAGCCAAACAGCTTCAAAACTGACCCATACTCTGCATACTGGGCCCATCAGATACAGCAATCTGTTTGGAATAGAAAATGGACTTTCCCATGTCATTTGGACCTGCAATTTGAACCATAGTCTTCTATATATGTCTGTCGACATCCCTCAAAATTTCAGCCCAAAACTCCATTTGCAACCTGAGATATAAGATAAATAGTAGAACTATGTTGCTGGAAATTATGAATCCAGCACCATAGGCATTTCAAGCATAACATTCCTACTCTTTTGTGCATAATTTTGCCTATACTTTTGTATACATAACTTAGGCACAAAACATTATCAAAATATACCTTGCATAAATTAAAACATACAAAAAAAAAATATAAACTCATAAAAGGAAATGATTTGATACCAAGGTGTGCATGCTAGCCGGTGACATGCACCATCAAGTGGCAAAATTGCCACACTTCAACACTCCTCCTTGGCAATTTTGTATGAGACATTGAGAAGTCCTCTCAATATCTCAAATCTCTTCTTTCCCAATGGCTTGGTGAAGATATCCGCCAAGTTCTCCCCGGAAGTCACATACTCCAACTTCACTTCACCACTTACTTCAAATTCCCTTAAGGAATGATACTTGACCGGTATATGCTTGGTCCTCCCATGTTGGACTGGATTTTGTTCAATTGCTATTGCTGAAGTATTGTCACACAATATTACCGTGGCTTCCTCTTGCTTCAAGCTCAAGTCCTCCAATAATTTCCTAAGCCAAACACCTTGATTAGCACAACTTGAGCAAGCAATATACTCGGCTTCCGCGGTGCTTTGTGCAACGGTTTGTTGCTTCTTGGAATTCCATGAGAAAGGACCATTTCCAAGAGTGTAAATGTAGTCCGATGTGCTCTTGCTATCATCCAAAGAACCAGCCCAATCACTATCACTATAACCAAGCAAAGCTTCATTCATGCCATCCTTGTACCATATACCAAAATCACTAGTACCTTTCAAATACCTTAGGATTCTTTTTGCACAACTAAGATGATTTTGTGATGGACTATGCATAAATCTTGACAAAACAGCCACACTAAACATGATATCCAGTCTAGTAGAGCATACATATAAAAGGCTACCAATTAAACTTCTATAGATGGAAGGATTTACCTTTGGAGAATCATCATCCTTCACCAACTTGGTGCCTTCATTCATAGGTGTGGCAACGCTATTACAATCCTCCATGTCAAACTTCTTGAGCAACTCCTTTACATAGCTTTCTTGAGATATGAAGATGCCCTTGGATGATTGGACAACTTCAATTCCAAGAAAGTATTTCATCTCTCCAAGGCTAGACATCTCAAAGTTCAATTCTAGCTCACTTTTGAAATTGCTCACTTCTTTCTCATTACCACCGGTCACTAGGAGGTCATCAACATAAAGAGACACCAACACCATGCAACCATGAGTCCTAATATACAATGTAGGCTCATTAGGACTCCTCCTAAATCCATGCTTTGTCAAAAAACCATCTATCTTGGCATACCATGCCCTAGGAGCTTGTTTAAGGCCATACAAGGCCTTGTGTAGCTTGTATACCTTCTCTTCACTTCCTTTCTTCACAAAACCTTCGGGTTGCATAACATAGACCTCTTCCTTCAATATTCCATTCAAGAAGGCTGACTTCACATCAAGGTGATATACTTTCCAAGACTTTTGTGCCGAAATTGCAAGGAGAAGTCTTATGGTTTCCATCCTTGCAACCGGTGCAAAAGTCTCTCCATAATCCACACCGGCTTGTTGTGCATATCCTTTGACAACAAGCCTTGCCTTGTGCTTATTTATGGACCCATCCGGATTGTACTTGGTCCTAAAGATCCACTTCACCCCAATAGCATTCTTTCCCTTCGGTTTTGTTATCAAGCTCCAAGTGTCATTCTTGTTTATCACATCAATTTCATCTTGCATGGCTTGTCTCCACTCTTTTCTTGCCATAGCCTCATGGACATTGATTGGATCACTCAATGCCACATTACACCTTTCATAAATCTCATTAAGAGGTCTTGTGCCTCTCACACCATCACCCATCTCCAAATCAGCCCCTATGGAGATTTCTAGCTCATTCTCATCATATTCATCATCATGGGCAGCACCTTCATCATTTCCTTGTTCCTCATCATTATCATGAGCTTCAAGTCGATTGTCTTCATCCATACTAGCCAACTCCTCCTTACTACAAACCCATTTAGCTTCCTCATCAACTTTCACATCTCTACTTATCACAAGTTTCTTGGTTTCCAAGTTATACACTCTATATCCCTTGGTCACATCACTATAGCCAACCAAGACACCAACTTGTGACCTTTCATCAAGCTTTCATCTCTTCTCTTGTGGTACTAGGATGTAACAAATGCTTCCAAATACCCTTAGATGATCAAGAGAAGGCTTATATCCAAACCAAAGCTCAAATGGGGTTTTAATCCTCAAAGACTTGGAGTAAAGCCTATTTTGGATGTAGATGGATGTATTAACTCCTTCGACCCAAAACTTCTTGGGTAAGCCACTTTCAAACAACAAACATCTAGCCATCTCCATGATGGTACGGTTCTTCCTTTCACATACACCATTTTGTTGTGGTGTGTATGGTGTAGTGAATTGGTGAACTATACCATGATCCTTACAAAGTTGTTTGAAAGCCTCACTTGTGTATTCCCCACCATTGTCTATCCTTAACACCTTTATAGTGCAACCAGATTGATTTTGCACTAACTTCATAAATTCTACAAATTTCTCCAAAGCTTGTGATTTTCTTTCAAGGAAATACACCCAACACATTCTTGAGTAATCATCAATGAAAGTTATGAAATACTTGCTGCCATTTAAGGATGGAACACTCATAGGACCACAAATATCCGAATGTATAAGTCCTAACTTCTCCTTTGATCTCCAAGAACAAGATTGAAATGCTAGCCTAGTATGCTTTCCTTTTTGACACATTTCACACACATGTTCTTGCTTCTCCACCAATGGCATGTCTCTAACAAGTTCATGTGTGCCTACCAATGACTTAAAGCTAGCATGGCCTAGTCTTTTATGCCAAAGTTGAGAGGTGTTCTCAACTTTGGTGTTCAATGCAACCGATGCACCATTTTCATCCATATTCAACCTAAAATTCTTGTTCTTCATTCCAACACACATTAATTCATTTCCATGTGGATCAACTATAGTGCATGTCATGTTTGAGAAGTGTAATGCATATTTGTTCTCAAGCATTTTACCTACACTAAGTAAGTTCTCACATAAAGAAGGTACATAGAGAACATCATGGATAGTTTTGATACCTTTGGTGGTGAGTATCACCACATCTCCTTTGCCTTTCACTTCCATCAAGGCTCCATTTCCAATTTTGACTTTGTTGTGGCTGCTCCTATCCAAATTTGTGAACCACTCATGCTTGTGAGACATATGGTGTGTTGCTCCACTATCAATGATCCATCCTTCATCATTCTTGATGCTACTAAAACAAGTAGCAACAAACAACTCTTCGGATTCACTATCACTTGCATTATCTTTAGCAACATTTGCTTGTTGCTTATCTTTCTTGGTTGCCTTGCATACTCTCTCCACATGACCCTTTTGTTGGCATTTATGGCAAAATGCATCCAGCCTCCACCAACACCTTCTTGGATGATGACCTTTCTTCTTGCAATGGTGACAAGGTTTATAGGACTTCCTCTCGGGTTTGCTAGTTTCACCTTTCTCCTTTATGACCTTAAGCTTGTTCTTCTTTTGATTTTGTGTCTTTTGATGTTGTTTAGACACAAATGCAGCCTCCATTGATTCTTCATGTCTAATCCTCCTCCTTTGCTCCGTAGCTTGCAAGGCATTCACCAACTCGGTCAAGGAAATTTCATTTAGGTTCCTTGACTCCTCCAATGAAGATAACTTAGCTTCAAACCTCTCGGGCAAGGAGACCAACACCTTCTCCACAATCCTTTGGTCACTTAATCTTTCACCTAGCACCCTAATTTGATTCACCACATTAAGAAGCCTTGTGGTGAACTCCTTAACCGTTTCTTTGTCTTTCATCTTGATAGTCTCAAACTCCCTTCTTAGGTTAAGGATTTGCATTTGCCTTGTCCTTGCACTCCCTTGGAACTCATCTTGAAGTTTATCTCAAGCTTCTTTGGCACTCTCACATGCCATTATCCTTGTGAAAATGGTATCACTAATACAAGAATGAATGGCGGTGAGAGCCTTGAAACCTTTAGCCAATTCCTCTTCATGGTGCTTGATTTGGTTGACCGTTGCCCCTTGTCTCAAAGGCTCGGGTTCTTGGGGATTTATGGTGACCTCCCAAAGACCATAAGCCTTCAAGTAGGCTTGCATCTTGATACTCCAAATGTTGTAGTTCTCCCCATTGAAGATAGGAGGAGAAGGAGTTGAAAAACTTGAAGAAGCCATGTGAATGTTGCTTTCTAGTATGAAGGAATATGAAAATATAGTTGTGCTTTCCAGTATCTCTTCACTCTCAAGGAACGAACCAGTCTAAAAACCTCACAAATCTCACAAAAATGTGCCTTGCTCTGATACCACTTTGTTGGGGTGAGAAGGTTATGACCAAGAGCAAGCTAGCTTGAAGTGTTAGCAACAAGCAAGCTTTTGGTGATGCTCTTGGGAATGGTTGTGTGTGAGTTGTGTTTTTAGGTTTTGGTTATGGTGTTTTCTGGTTTTTAGGGTTCCTAAAGTCTTCTAAGGTGTTGAAGAAGAGATGAGAAGAAGAGGAACACGTTGGCTTTTGAAAATAAGGCTTAGATGTGTAGCCATTTCATTCATTTTACAATATAAGCTTGAAATTACAACTAGTTCACACATGCCAAGCATGTGAGCTTACAAAATGAGTAAAGTATTTGAAATTTAAAGAGTAAAATGGTCAACACCTAACTTTTCATACACAAAAGAGTCAAAAACCAGCTGCAACATGTCTATTCCAAATATAGTAAAAAGTGGCACATGGTTTGAACTAAGTTCCTATTGTTTAACTAGTTTGGGTAAACAACCAAACTAGCTTCACCTACTTAGTTTCCCTTTGTATATGCCTGTGAAACTTGGTTTGAAGCATCCTTGGTCATCAATAAATATTGTTCCAAGAGCTAGGAATGTTCTGGAACCGGATCATGAGCCAAACAGCTCCAAAACTGACCCATACTCTGCATACTGGGCCCATCAGATACAGCAATCTGTTTGGAATAGAAAATGGACTTTCCCATGTCATTTGGACCTGAAAGTTGAACCATAGTCTTCTATATATGTCTGTAGACATCCCTCAAAATTTCAGCCCAAAAATCCATTTGCAACCTGAGATATAAGATAAATAGTAGAACTATGTTGCTGGAAATTATGAATCCAGCACCATAGGCATTTCAAGCATAACATTCCTACTCTTTTGTGCATAATTTTGCCTATACTTTTGCATACATAACTTAGGCACAAAACATTATCAAAATATACCTTGCATAAATTAAAACATACAAAAAAAAATATAAACTCATAAAAGGAAATGATTTGATACCAAGGTGTGCATGCTAGCCGGTGACATGCACCATTAAGTGGCAAAATTGCCACACTTCAACAGTAATGACTTGATTAGTGCATGGTGACAAATGAAAGGAGCCATGCAGAAGCGGTTCGTGCCATCACATTATCATAGGATGCTGCATCAAAGGCTTCAATCCCTATCTCAAGGAAGTATGTCCGTGGAGGATTATTACAAGGAGATGGAGATGCTTATGATGAGGTTAAGCATGAATGAGGATAGAGAAGCAACCATGGAAAGATTTCTTGGTGGTTTGAATTGTGAGATAGCCAACCAACTAGAATTGCAACAGAGTTTGTCCATACTTGAAGATACAAAGCCTATTCTAAGCATCCAAGTGGTGGAAGCCGATACGGACCCGGGTACAGTTTTGGAGCAAATATGGACAACGGACAGCATGAAATGGTTCCAACTCTTTATGGATTCAATACATATGTATAAGAGGATATGGAATCAATTCAAGGCAGCTTCCAAGGCATTCAAAAAGGGGTTGTACAAACAGCTTCAAATTTGGCCTATTTTTTATTGTGCCACAACTTATGAATAAAGGATACATTTCAAAGTTCTTAGATACAAGTTGTGAAATATCTAAGGATGAAAAAATTGTATTAGTTGTCCATATGAAGGATAATAGTCTTGTAATTGATTTTAATAAACAAAATCAAATGGCTATGAATACCAAAGTCCAAGAAGATTCAAGATTATGGCAAAGAAGGCTTGGCCAATACAACTATGCCACCATGAAGCAAATGCATACTCAACAAATTGTTGAGAATTTACCATAAGTCCATGAAGATGAGGCTATTTCCCAAACATTTCAACTTGGCAAAATCAAAAGACTGCCATTTCCTTTGACAACACTCGGCAAAGCAAAGGAAAAGTTACAAATTGTGCACTCAGATTTGTGTGGTCCAATGAATGAACCAACTCATGTCGTGAGGAAGTATTTTATCATCTTTATTGATGATTATTCAAGAAAATGTTGGATATACTTCCTTAAACAAAAATCAGAAGCAGCAACCACATTGTAGAGTTCAAAACACTTGTAGAAAATCAAGCACAAACAACCATCAAGGTGATACGAACCGATAATTGTGGAAAGTACATATCCAAAGCTTTCCGAGATATTTACATGACAAATGGCATCATACATCAACTCACTCCTCCATACACACCACAAGAAAATTGAGTGAGTGAAAGGAATAATAGAACCATTATGGAGATATCAAGATGCTTGCTGTTCAAGAAGTGCTTGCTAAAGAAATATTGGACCGAAGTTGCCAATACCTCTTAAACCGACTTCTGAGTAAGGCAATTGAGTCTAAAACTCCAAATGATTGTGGTATGGTTTTAAACCTTCAATTGCTCACTTAAAAGTTTTTGGAAGTATTTGTTATATGCATGACCACGATTCCAAAAGAAACAAGCTTGATAAGAAAGCAAGTATTGATATATTTGTAGGCTATAGCTCGGTTTCAAATGGCTTTAGAATTTTTGACATATCTAAGATTCAGGTTGTTGTCTCTAGAGATGCTATTGTAGATGAGAACTCATATTGAAGTTGGAAGGAGCATGAAGTGGAAGAAAACACTTATATTCAATCAAGAACTCCTTCCACCAATCAAAGTGATTTTGACATTGCCAATAATGATGAAGATGATGATGACCTGGCCAATGAAGATTATGTAGGGAAAAGAGGCACAAATCAATTGCAAAACTTTATGCAAGTGCACAGATGGCAATACCTAATCCTACAATATACAGTGAGGCTTAAAAACACAAAGAATGACAAGCTGCAATGGTGGAGGAGCTTCACATGATAGAAAATATCAAAACTTGGAGTTTGGTATCTCGACCAAAGAAAGGACATGTAATAGGTGTCAAATGGGTTTTTAGAACCAAACTAAACCCAAATGGCACCTTGAACAAACACAAAGCAAGGCTAGTTGTAAAAGGCTATGTTCAACAATATGGCATAGACTACATGGAGACTTTTACACCGGTGGCAAGACATGAAACAATTCGGCTTCTACTTGCATATGCAGCCAATAATTCTTGGAAAATATACCATTTGGATGTGAAATTAGCCTTTTTAAATGGTATATTAGAAGAAGAGGTATATGTTGAACAACCTGAAGGCTTTGTCATAGAAGGAGAGGAGGAGAAAGTATACAAGCTTCATAAAGCCTTGTACGGGCTTAAACAAGTTCCAAGAGCTTGGCATGCAAGAATTGATGACTACCTCACTCATGAAAGCTTTTCAAGAAGTGATAATGAGCCCACACTCTATATTAAAGCCAACTCACATGAAGATGCAATGGTAATCTCTCTTTATGTTGATGATTTGCTAATAACAGGTTGCAATACTGAAGGCATTCAAAAGTTCAAAGATAAAGTGATGGAAACCTTCGAGGTGTTTGACCTTGGCTTAATGAATTACTTTCTAGGTTTGGAGATCAAGCAAGCAAGCAAAGGTATAATTCTATCTCAAGAAAAATATGCTTTGCATTTGCTTGATAAATTTCAACTAGAAAATGCTAAGATTGTTGAACCACCGATGATTCAAATTGCCAAGTTCAAACTAGATGATGGAAGTGAGAAAGTGAATGCTTTAGTTTATAGAAGCTTAATTGGTAACTTGCTTTATTTGTGTGCTTCAAGACCCAATATTATGTATGATGTAAGTGTGCTATCAAGGTTCATGAATGCACCATCACAAAACCATTACCAAGCAGCAAAAAGAGTACTAAGATATGTAAAGTGCACAGTCCAATATCGAATCCTATACAAGCTTGGCAATATGTGTGAATTAGTTGGTTATTGTGTCAGTAATTAGGTAGGTAGCTTGGAGGACATGAAGAGAACCTCTGTATATTATTTTATATTTAATTCAGGTCTATTTTCATGGATTTCACATAGGTAAGGAACCACAGCACAATCAACAGGAGAAGCTTAATACATCTCGGCAGTGGCAGCATCAAACCAAGCAATTTGGTTAAGGAAATTGCTTGATGATTTGGATTGCAAGCAAACAAATGCAACCACCATTTATTGTGATAATACTTCAACCATTGGCATTACCAAAAATCCAGTACAACACAAAAGACCCAAGCACATCCCTGTGAAGTACCATAGCATCCATGAGGTTGAAAGAAACAAAGAAATCAATCTGATGCATTGTTCCGCACAAGACTAACTGACCGACATTCTCATAAAACCATTACAAAAAGAAAGACTTCAAATTCTTAGAAGTCTTTTTCGCATGATGCCTAACATTGCCAAGGAGGAGTGTTAGAGAATCATGGCAATTGTTAGCCATGAACCATGCAAACCAGAGACCAAGCTGAAATGCCTTTGTCGAGAAGTCATAACCTAGGTTACTTTGTATTCTTGCTTTTATTTTATGCTAGCAATTTTTTGTAATCTAGGCTAGATAATTTGGTGTACAAAGACACCAAAATGTGTTATTTAAAGTGTATTAGCCAAAAAAAAGTTTAAGAAAACTAAGCACCTTAGTGACAAGGATGATGACATGGAACCTACTTGGTGACATGGAGCTTCATCATTCGGCCTCTCTCTCATCCAATGCATGGAAGGACATGTGTCATCATGTATGAGGACTACTTCAACATGAAGCACCTAATGAGGCAGCAAAACTTGTCAACAAATGGAGAAGCATGGTGAAAAAGTTACCTTGCACATGTGATTTGCTTCACCATGAAGGACTTGTTTTGTATTGGTTCTAAAATCGGCCATGGTGTGCTTTCACACCTATTTTGTATGCTATAAGTATGTATTACATCTCAATGAATAAAATGTATTGAATTTTGGAGAAATACCTTAGTTTCTATTTTAGAAACCAAGAGAAACACAAACGGGCCAAAAACTGGAAAATTTTTCTAGTAGCTTATTCAAACAAACCGAGTATAGATATCTAGACTCCAATTCAATTCTAAACATTGAAAACCTTGTTCTCTTTAGATTAATCTTGCCCTAATCTTTTTAAAAATAAGATAATAAAATAAGGATATAATAAGGAGTCTATAATATAAGAGTCTATAAACTAATATATATATATATATATATTTAATATATTTAATATATATTAAATAAAAAAAAGAAAATATTATAAGTCTATAAACTATATAATAGACTAGAATTTATTAAGTATGTATATAATATAATTAATGTAAATCAAAAGCGTAAATATGTTAATAAAATAAGTAAATATATGTAAATAAAATAAGTAAATAAATGGGCTTATTCATCTTTCTACATGCAATATATGTATGATAATTCACTTTTTTATTATGTTCCTTATTTATTTTTATTATTCTTCATTTTTGTTTTTCCCTTCGCTAAAAAACTCATTATAATACGATCCGACAAAAGAGTTTCTTAGTAAAATTGAGGATTCTTGAGGGATATAGAAAGATGCAGGACCCTTTTAACCAATTTCATGGATGGAAGAGATAGAATTCGCTCTTTTTATTTTGTTTGATAGAGATTTCCTGACCTAATTAGTAGTTAGGGCTATCAATAATAAAAAGTATTCACATGATTCTTTTTTAAATTTAATCTTATGTTACCAAAGAAAAATCATTTCTTGGAATTTTGACTTTGCTTCCTATAAACTAAATAACTACTTGGTTACCACAAAACAAGTAATAAATTTTTGAATTTATTAAATTTCATAATTTATTAAATATTAAATTAAGGATAAAATTAAGGATAAGGATGAATTGAGATGGTATTTTGTAAATACATAATTATCTTGAATATATTAACTACTTCTTTATTTTCCGATTGCCTAGAAAAGACAAAAAAAAAACATTTTGTTCTTTCTTCAACAATTTCTGAGCTCCAGTGCACCTCTCAGTAGGATTCGAACCCGGATGAAGTTCTTACCATCTGTCAAAGAAAAAAGAATGAATGGATCTTGTAGGATTCCTAAGTTCTTTGATTTCTTCCACAAGTAGATGATTATTCATCTGTTTCTCATGTTCCATGAATATTCGGGACGTTGAGGACTATCCAGAAAGGAATTTTGGGAATCGGTTTGATTCTATCTCTATTCGTTCCATGTGAAGAAAGGAAGGATCCCAAAGAATCGATCTTTCTTTTAGTTGTTGAATCTCTCTTTGATTGATCAATGTGTGATATTCTAAATCCTCATTATTAATGGAATTGAAATGATCTCTAGATCAATCAGAAGATCCTTTCAATTGGCTAGAATCTGTTACTTGAACAAAGCTGGATCTTGTGGAATCATATTGAATATTTGATGATACATTCCGTACCTTGCTAAAAAACCGATCCTGTTTGTCAACCACTCATTGTCTAACCAAATCTAATTCTTTCTCGATATGTTCCTTAAAAACTTCGATTCATACGTATTCTTCTCCCAACTAAAGAAGCGATCTTCGTGAAATTGCCACATATGAAATTGAGCACAATTCTACAAAGAATTATCCCACTTGTTTCTCGAGAAGAGATGGGAAACATGCTCAATATCATTTGGTATTTTTCTTTCACGAAAAGAAAACATCAGATAACAAATCCAGTCTTTCGATAAGATTTCGAATAGCTGTCCCGAATTCAAGTTGATTATGTTTCGCCTCTTCCTTGGATAAAGACGATCAAACAATTCCCAATCATGGTCCTTGTGGATCGGGTCATCCATAGCATATACAAAAGGAAATTCCAGATATTTGATATCTTTCTTTTTGAATGAGATCTCAATTCCGTTGAGGGTTTCATTAGATGTCTTACAACTAGAATCCCTCTTTTTTCTAATCCAGTTCCTCCACCATCTCCCTCATATAGAGGAGGATGGGTTATTCACATTTTATTTGATCGTCAAAGGCAAATTGAAAGCTAAGCAGTGGTAATTCTAAGGATTCCCAGGGGGAAAAAGAAAGATATCTCCTACGTTACCGATAATATGTGGAAGTATCGACGTAATTACATATAGTCATTTGGTCTGAATGCTACATGAAAAACATAAGCCAAATGAAGGAACAGGAAGACCTGAAATGTAGAAGATCATAACATGACTGATTTGGCAGATTTTGATTCCTATATATCCACTCATGTGGTACTTCATTATATGATATATATAAGATCCATCTATATGGATATCGTCATCTACATCCAGAAAGATGTATGCTTTGGAAGAAGCTTGTACAATTTGGGGAAGGGTTTTGATTGATCAAAAAGAAGAATCTACTTCAACCGATATGCCCTTGGGCACGGCCATTCGTAAGATAGAAATTACACTTGGATAGGGTGGGCAATTAGCTAGAGCAGCAGGTGCTATAGCAAAACTAATTGTAAAAAAGGGGAAATCGGCCACATTAAAATTACCTTCTGGGGAGGTCCATTTGATACCTAAAAACTGCTCAGCAATAGTCAGACAAGTGAGGAATGTTGGGGTGAATCAGAAAATAGTTAATATCTATAGTATATTTAGTTAATATATATAATATATATAGTTAACTATTTTAATATTTTTAATTTTGTTTTTAATTTAAATATATATATATATGGGCAAATGATGGGAATTGAACCAGTGCATGGTGGATTCACAATCCTCTTGGCTACATATGCCCCTATTACAAATTACAAACAAATAGATCAATTTACACCACTTATCATTTTTTTTTCATTCTTCAAACTAAAGGAAGAAAAATGGAATTAAAACCTTTAAATTAAAATGTAAAATAAAAAAAAATTGAAAAGAGGATATCGAAAATAAAAATTTCTACATAACACAAGTATGGGTACATTGAAGTAAAGAAAAAAAATTTAAGTAAAAAAACTCCTAAAGGAGTAATACCAAACTTCTTGCTAGAACAAGAAATTTATTGTTGCTCCTTAATGTTCAATAACTCAGTATACACTAATACCAAAGTCTTATCCGTTTGTAGATCGAACTTCGACCGCAGCTAGATCTAGAGGGAAGTTATGAGCATTATGTTCATGCATAACTTCCATACCCAAGTTAGCACGGTTGATAATATCAGCCCAGGTATTAATTACACAACTTTGACTATCAACTACAGATTGGTTATATTGAAACCATCTAAGTTAAAAGCCATACTGCAAATGCCTAAAGCAGTGAACCAAATACCTACTATAGGCCAAGCAGCTAGGAAGAAATGTAAAGAACGAGAGTTGTTGAAACTAGCATATTGGAAGATCAATCGTCCAAAATAACCATGAGCAGCTACGACATTGTAGGTTTCTTCCTCTTGACCAAATTTGTAACCTTCATTAGCATATTCATTTTCTTTGGTTTCCCTGATCTAACTAGAAGTTACTAAGGAACCATGCATAGCACTGAATAGGGAGCCACCGAATATACCAGCTACCCTTAACATGTGAAATGGGTGCATAAGGATGTTGTTCTCAGCTTGGAATACAATCATGAAGTTGAAAGTACCAAGATTCCTAGAGGCATACCATCAGAAAAGCTTCCTTGACCAATTGGATAGATCAAGAAAACAGCAGTAGCAGCTGCAACAGGAACTGAATATGCAATAGGAATCCAAGGGCGCATACCTAGATGGAAACTAAGTTCCCACTCACGACCCATATAACAAGCTACACCAAGTAAAAAGTGTAAAACAATTAGCTCATATGGACCACCATTGTATAACCATTCATCAATGGAAGCCACTTCCCATATCGGGTAAAAATGCAAACCTATCGCTGCAAAAGTACGAATAATGGCACCAGAAATAATATTGTTTCGATAAAGTAGAGATCCAAAAACCAGTTCGCGAATACCAACAATATCTACCGGAGGGGCAGTAATGAAAGTGATAATAAATACAGAAGTTGCGGTCAATAAGGTAGGGATCATCAAAACACCAAACCATCCAATGTAAAGACAGTTTTCAGCGATGATTATCCAATTACAGAAGCGACCCCATAGGCTTTTGCTTTCGTGTCTCTCTAAAATTGCAGTCATGGTAAAATCTTGGTTTATTTAATTATTAATCACCAGGGACTCCCAAGCACATGAATTTTCTATAAATAGATAATCGAGGGCTTGTTATTCAACAGTATAACATGACTTGTATACCCATGTCAACCAATATGGAGGTTTTTATCTCTATAATTTCATCCATTTTTTTTAATAAACTGATTAAATAAATTTAACAAAAATAAAATTAAAATAAATAAGATACAAAATTTGGATTAAAATTTGGATTTAATTTAGATAAATATGATTTCGATAGAATAATTAGAATGGGTTGTCTGGGACTCGAACGTGGAACTAGTCGGATGGATACTTCGTACAATTAAAAAATAAAAAGTAGGCAAAAATCTCTCCCCAAACTGTACTTGCATTTTTCAATCTGTATAGAGTGAAAGGGGGACGACACTAGATCAGCATGAACCTCATGACAATATCCATAAATGACTTGTTTTTGGTAAGAGATGGACATTACTATATGTAAATTCTAGTGCATGGTCTACATTGGTACTCCAGGGCATTTCTCCTTTTGAGTAAGAATAAATATGTTTTAAACCTTTTCTTTAAAATTTAAAGTGCATGTTCTCGCGTGAATTTCAGCAATAACTTGTTTAGATTCTACATATTGATCATTTTGAACTAAAATAAAACTTTTTGGTGGAATAGTCACGTTATGTATAATATCTTCAGTCTCAATAATTACATACACATCTATATAACATAGAAAAGCGGGATGCCTATCACGTGTACATGCAGGATTAACCAAATCCTCATTGAATTTTATTTTTCAGTTAGAAGGGGCTCGTACATGTTCTGCAATACCCCCTGTGAATACCCCACTGGTATGAAAAGTTCTTAATGTTAGTTAACTGCCTAATTTCCCAATAGATTGACCCATAATAATACCTACAGCTTCTCTTAATTCGACCAGATCGCCATGAGTATGGCTCCAACCATAACATAATCGGCATATCCAATACGTGCTTTTACAAGTAAAAGGAGTTCAGATAGACATTGGTTGTGTTTGAAAGGTTATGAATCGATTGACAAGTCCGATCCCAATATCTCTATTTTGGATGGCAATCATCAAGAAATGATAAATTCTCTTAAAGACAGCCCTTCACATAACAAGAAATGATAAATTCTCTTAAAGACAGCCCTTCACATAAATTGCTTTGAATAGGTAAATCAATCATTTGTCCTTGTGGATCTGACATTGACCTTCTCATACCTACTAATTGGTGTACTTGAGATACATTTCCTCTAGCTCCAAAAAGGACATTATATGGACTGGATTAAAAAGGTCAGTTATCCTAAAATTACGATTCATTTATTGTCACAAATAGTCACTTGTAGCATACCATATCTCAATAGGTTGTTGTAATTTTTCTACCACACGTACATTCCTATAATGATGGTGTTTTTCCAAAATCAAACCTTGTTTTTCAGCACTTTGGATCGGCCATCCCTTAGAAGGTATTGTTAAAAGATCATCAATTTCTAATGAAATGGATGTAGTAATGGCATGTCAGAACCCTAGCGTTTTTACTTGATCTAGGATGTGTGATGTATATGCCATTCCAGAGTGGCCTATTAATCAATTAATAAGGCATTTAATGGCAGTTCCATTTATCACTTTATTGTGAAAGCCCATATTAGCCTGTTCTGCCATAAGTACCTCCATATTCCACTGAGCGGGGTTTGCCAATGGGTTTAGGTCAATGATTGGAAAACTTCCTTTCCTTAATCTTGATTCGCATAGAAATTCATGAACTATGGTCCTACTTGAACCGAAGAGACCTAAATTAACACTGGTGTCATAGAATGACTTAGCTTGGATACCGTATTATTGGGCATCATATGAGAAGGCCAGGCAAAATCTTTGTATAGCTTATTCGATTTGTCGATAAAGAGAAATATGACCAACAGTGGTTCGAACGTATATACAAAGAATTTATTTTTTTATGCTTCTTACTATTAGATAGGGCCTAGAAATCTCATGACAGGTACCAAAGGTTCATAGTGCACTTCGTGGGGAGCTTCTCTTGAAGTAATAACGCATTGATCTAGTTGCCACCGAAGCCATAAAGGACTACTAAAATGGATTCTTTTCTGCCGATAAGCTCCAATTGCAACATAAGAATTACAAAAATGGGGTTCTTTTTCTTTCATAAACTTATTATTGTCACTTATTCCATTTTGATAATTTCTGTGATTCCATGGATTACACCTATTTACACAAATACCTCGGCGATTCCCACTGATTAATACATAAAGCCCAATAAGCTATCTTGAGTTGGAACGGAAATGGGATCTCCAATAGCTGGCGACAAGAAATTCGTATGAGAAAACATAAGTAAACTAGCCTATGCTTGAGTCTTCAAAGATAAGGGTATATGAACAGCCATTTGATCCCCATCAAAGTCTGCATTGAATCCCTTATAAACTAATGGATGTAAATAAATAGCATGTCCTTCGACTAAAATGGGTTGGAAAGCTTATAAGCTTAATCGATGCAGAGTGGGTGCCCTATTCAACAATACGGGATGCCTTGCATAACTTCCAAAAATATTTCCCACACAACCAGCTATTTTTCCCAAATTTTACTCTAAGCAACTCTTATGTTTGAAGCCAACTGTTGCCTAATTAAACCATGAATTACAAATATCTAGAAAAGTTCTATTGCTATTTCGTGAGGCAATCCACATTGATGTAATGAAAGTGAAAGACCTACAAGAATGACAGAACGCCTTAAATAATCAACACGTTTGCCAAGCAGAGTCTCATTAAATCTTCCTTCTTTACCTTCAATTACATCTGAAAATGACTTGTAAGTCTTATTGTGACCGTCCTTCATTGGTCATTCGTGGATTCCATTATCAAGAAGTGTATCCAATGCTTCTTATACCAATTTCTCCTGACACATTACTAATTCCCCTAGCGTAGATCTACTTGTGGTTAATAGATCGATAAGAGTATTGTTTTGATAGATAACTTTTCTATAGGGTTCATTAATATCCGAGCTCATTAGTTTACCCCCATCTATCTGAATAATAGGCATTAACTCGGGAGAAAGAACTAGTAATAGGCATAAAACCATCCACTCGGGTTCTATATTTGTTTGAATAAAATTCTTAGCTAATTCCATGTGTCTAACCAAAAAATCCCTTCTTCTTCCAACTTTTTTATCTTCCCCTTCATTACCTATGGGGCCTTATTCCCCTAATTCTTGCCATTCTACCAACGAATAATCTATGATAATTTGTAAATCCAGATCAGCTAATTGTTCTCGGATAGCACTCGCTCTAGTAGAAATTTCTCAATTTCAAAATGTCTCAAAGCTTTGGGTAGTAAAAAAAGTGGGATGCTGTATTTCTAGGATTGGATCTCATATTCAAATGAACTCGTAATTGTAAGAAAAATGGGTTTTTTAGTCATGGGCCTAGCAAAAGAAAATTTTGGATAGGATCTTATTGGATCTCCCCCCTCAAAATCGGACGTGAAAGTTTCCTCTCATCCGACTTAAGCAGTTACACCAAAAAAGAAAAGAAAGGGGTTTCGTTTCCACTTTCAAATTCTACTCGTTACTTAAGTTCCAAATGAACATCAAGAAACATTTCATGGATTCATTTTATTTATTTGTTTTAGTATATTTGCTGGATTCAATTCTTTATTTAATTATGGCATAATAAAATAAATGAAATGTAAAATTCTTGAGTAGTCTACTTCCCTTTGAATGATGAATCCCCTTAATTTTAATTAAAGTAAAGGAAGGCCTTAGAATTCATAAGGTATTTACTTGTCTATGTATCATTCCTTTCAATCTTTTAGGTCCCTACTTTGCCTCGACAGTTATTTCATGATATCTTTAAAGCCTATATACGATGGATAGACTCCTGTAACCATGACATATTTGCTTATTTTGCTTATTTCAACAGAATTTCTTTCATTTAGAAAGAAAGGAACACCCATAATTCTGAGCTTCATGTTACTCATACCAAGAGACATCTTTAAAGCCTCCATAAATGCACCAAAATAGCTACTCAGGTCAGTATTTACTTCCACCATTTGTATACTCAAAACAGGTCTTGGATCTTCGGGTATGGACAAGCCCTCTTGAGAATGAATTACTCCCTGGATAAAGGCAGCAAGGTTATCCCTAAACCTCTTAGCTTGAGCCCTAGTGATCAGCCCGATCTTTATCCGTATTAGGTCAGCACCCCAGCGGGTTGTCGGTTGTGAGGGCACGGGCGGATTCGCATCATTCCCCTCCTCTTGAAAATGATTTGCCTTCAAATCAAAATCATCACCTGCAGTAAAAGGGGATAAATCAGTAACATTTAATGTGGCCCTAACATTGTACTCACCTATTAAATAAAGTTTGTAGGCATTCTCGTTAACCCACTCTAAAACTTGAAAGGGTCCATCCACACGCAGCATAAGCTTTGACTTTTTTTTTTTTTTTTTGGGGAAACCTCTCCTTTCATAAGTGCAAACAAACTAAATCTCCTGGGTCAAACACTATCATGAAAAAATCTAGAAATACATGCTCATTTTAGCAAAAATTACACCTTTTAAAGTTAGCAACAAATCGCTTCCTAATTTTCAAATTTCCATAAAATAAAGCTTGCAACAAGGCAGATAAAGTTCTATACAACGAAAGCATTTTTAAATAAGTATCTTTATAATTCAGGACTAGCAATGGTTTTGTACTCAAGATTACTTTATGAACATCCCCAAAACTAAGATAAAAATTTTATGTTTCCTTTCTTTTCTTTCTTTTCCTTTCTCTTTCTCAGCCACCACACATTCTCCCTCTCTCTTGGGTTTCTCACCTTGTCTCATGGGTTCCTCTATTTTCCTCACTCCACTTTCAACTTTCTCATGATTTTTCCACTCAATTTGTTTTTTTAGAATGCTTACCTTGGACAGCAAACTCAAACTTACATTTTTGGATGGATGGTGAAGCCATTGGTGCCACAGTAGCTTTCTCCTTGAGTTTTTTGGCCTCCCTCCTTTGTTGTATTTATAATTGGTCTCTATATGGTTCCTTTGGGAGTCAATGTCTCTAGCTTGACCTTCTTACCTTTAAATCTAAAAATAATACAATTCTCCTGACCATAATGAGTAACATCTTTATTAAATTGGCATGGTCTATCTAATAGAATATGTCCGGCATGCATGGCACAACACCACACAAAACAACATCCACATATTTATCTATGCTAAATTTTACCTTGGCTTGTTTATTCACTTTCATCTCACCACTATCATTAAGCCATTGTAATCTATATTGTTCTGGATGTTTAATAGTTGTTAAGCCTAATTTATCAATCACAATGTTACTAATTACATTTGTACAACTTCCATTATCAATAATCATACTACAAATCTTACATTGGATTTCACATCAGGTGTGGAAAATGTTTTCTCTTTGAACTTGATCCTCATCCTTGTAAATAGCCAGCACTCTCCTAGAAACTAAGTTTAATTCGATATTGGAGGCATGCAAAGTTTTGGCTTCTTCCTCAAAGTCTACCTCTCCTTACTCGGTTTCATCTCCACTTTCCTCACTTTCTAATTCTAGCTTACCATTACCCTTTAACACCATGATCCTTCTATTTGGTCATTAGCTAGTGATGTTTTCTCATCCCTGGCACTTAAAACAAATAATTTCTCTAGATCTTGAAGGTTTAGAATCAGATTTTACCTATTTTTTTGTTGCTTGGACAGATTCAGCTTTAGGCTTCCCTTTTGGTTGATTGGTGCTTTCTTCTCCCACCTTCAGCTTTGGCTTGCTTTCATAGGTAGGATTGTTTCTCCAGCCACTTGGAATTTACCTTCCATTGTTGGATTGATGATGTTGCACCCCTCCTTTTGAATTGATGCTCTAATTTAATAGCCACATACAACATCTCCTCCAATTCCACATATTGTTGCAATTCTAGTTCATTGGAGTACATAATGTCCAACCTTCAATGCTGCCAATTTACACTTTCTTGGCTCTCGAATAGTTGTTACAATCAAAGATCATCTCCATTCGCTCATCCCATTTCAAGTTGGCCTCCAGGTCACTTTTCCCCATGAAAGGTGGTATGTTTACCTTGATGTTGCCAAGACCATCATCTACCTCATCTTTCCTATGCCTCCCATGCCCTAGCCTTTCTTGGACAGCAAGTGTTTCATCCATTCCTTCCTCGAAATCATCTCCAAAATTTTCCTCTTCAAACTCCTTTATAGGTCATCCACGGCCTCCTCGACCTCGACCTCAACCTCCATAGAAATCTTGCCTCCAATTTAGTCCACCATGAGATGTTTCTATTCTATCCATCCTTTGATTTATGTGGTCAGAATCATCATGAAATCCTAGCTCAGAATCATCATGAAATCCTACAGATTCTTCTTCATTAATTCTTAGTGGTGGATCTCCTTTCCTCAACCTTGAATCTGCCATGTTAGTATAAATTCTTACCAAAAAATCAAAAATCACTCCCTCACGTGTTTCACTCGATCAAGGTCTCGACACTCGTGTTTTCACACTAGTTTTGGATTTTATCGTCTTTTAAGCTAACATACTCTTGCCTTTTTCCACTCAAAGAATTATCTCCAAGTTCTAATTAAAACACCTAGAAAATAGCAATTAGATCACAAGTATATTTTAATTAATCTTATCAACAAAACCATAACAAAAATAAAGCAACACCGAGTGATTCAAGAAAACCTAGTTTTCTGCTTTTCTAAGCAAAATAAGGTAACTTAACAAATAGAATCTCGAAATCAATAAGAACTGGACTAGATGGTAAGAAATTTAGGATTCAAGATTTAGGATTCAAGAATAAAAATTTACAAAAAGAATTTCAAATATGAACAAGAAATAAAGTTGGTTGTCATTCTTGTAATTCTAGTTTTGTATCAAATCCTTTAACTAATTTTAATCCAAATAATTTAAGCACCCAAAATGCAAATATCCAGAAACCAAAATAATTCTCCAGAAACTCCAAATATTGAATAAATAATCAACAAAACAGCAGCTCCAAGAAATTTCTAGCAACAAATTTCAACACCAAATTCAACCAACCGAATATTTTTTTTTTTGGGCTTTTTTTAAATTTTTTTCTTCATTTTTTTTTTAATTACTCACAGAATATAGGACAACTACAGTAGCAAGAACCTACACCAAAATTGCAATTCCAACACCAAATAATCACCAAACCCATGACCTCCCAATCAAAATATAAATTGTGCAGTTTTTTTTTTTTTTTTAAATATCTGTTTGGCTTTTCTTTTCTTTTTTTGAATATATGAATGCAAATATTTAAGACTAAAACAGCAAAGGAAAATCAACAAAAACCAAGTTAACAAGAACAATGATGAAAAACAACCAACAAACTAGGAAACAAAAATATGGTAAAACAAGAAAATCCTAATTTAACTAGGAATGATTTTTTTTTTTTTTCAAGATGCAAAACGTGTATGGTGATAGAAGCAACCTTAACCTAATGCTAAAATTGTAGATTAACACAAAAAGAAATAAAGTAAATAAAGATAGATTAAACCTGAACAAAATTTGGCTCTGATACCAAATAATATGAACCTAGGATACCTGTGCCTAATCCCGTATTATATTAGCCCGGATCTAATTATGTTCAAGTTCTAATGGTCACCTTGACCCCTAACCAATGATGGATTTCCTATTGATAAGTCAAACTAAAATACTTATTCACTAAAGGTGTTTTAGGTGTTTAGAAGAACAAAGAGAAATTTAATCTCACAAAATAAATTTTGAATATTATTAATGGTGTATTTTTCCTAAAAAACAAGCCCTTTTATAGGCCAGGAGAAAGCAAAATAAAACCCTAAAAAACTAAAGGAAAAACCGACCATGATTGTTGTTTCCTAGTGTGACCAAATTTTCTCTCCTTTCCTAATCTAATTTTGATTAATTAATTCCTTTACTTTGAATTAGGAATTAATTAATTTACAATGACAATAATAAAATAATAACTTTCCTAAACTTATTTTTCCAGAAAATAAATAAATAAAAACCAAAAGCAAAGGTAATTTCCTAAAACAAAAAGTAGAAATCAAATTAGAAAACTAAAATACTATCTTTTTGACTAAGTTGACTTTGACCAATTTCTGACCAATTTAATCTCCAAATCAGCTTCCATATGCCTTGTAAGATGCCAAATAGTCTGTTCATGAAGTCCCACACATTTCCATTGCTTGGAGGAAAGAGAAAAAATCAACTCAGCAAAATACAGTAAAGCAGTGGACAATACAGCAAAACCGGCCAAATTTCCATGTTATGCACACAGCCCCTTTTTGGATGCCTTTGAAGCTGCCTTGACTTGATTCCATGACTTCTTAGACATATTTATTGAATCTATGAAGCATTCGGGACTCCATAAATACACCAAAATTGCTATCCAGGTCCGTATCGGCTTCCACCACTTGTATGCTCAAAACAGGTCTTAGATATTCAGGTATGGACAAACCCTCTTGAAAATGAATTACTCCCTGGATAAATGGAGCAAGGTTCTCCCTAAACCTCTTAGCTTGAACCCTAGTGATTGGTCCGGTCTTTGTCTGTATCGGGTCAGCACCCTAACGGGTTGTTAATTGTGCGGGCACGGGCAGTTTCACATCAGATGTTGTTAATGTTTATACCGATCTATCATAGAAGAAAAATTCTGATTCATTTCGATTAAAAATCCTTCCTATTAATCTAGAATTTTTTCTCAGATACAAGGAAATGGTTCAATTCCATAGCCAAAGATCGTAATTCTCGAACGAGCAATCAAAAAGATTCTGGAGCATCCTCCAGTTTAGGTATTGTTCCTCCAATGATTGTAGTACCAAGTTCTTATTTGCGAGCTCTTATATGATCAGATTTATAAGTAAGCATCTCTTCTAAAATATGAGCAACACCAAATCCTTATAGAGCCCAAACTTCCATTTCTTTTACCTATTGCCCCCCCCCCCTCTCTCTCCTTGGCCCTTCCTCTAAATGGTTGTTGTGTAACAAGTGCATAATGTCTGCTAGAACGTCCATGTATTTTATCATCAACTTGATGAATTAATTTCAAGACATAAGGCTTTCCTTTTATAGGAGGTTGTTGAAAAGGATCCCCAGTTCGTCCATCAAATATTCTGCTTTATCTCGAATACTCAGGTTCAAATACCCACGGATTCGCTGTTTGCTTACTGGATTCATATTATTTAGAAAAGACTAGTTTTTTCGAAGCCACTTGTTCATATATCTCATTGAAAGGTGTTATTCGACAATGTCTATCTAGCAGACTTCCTGCCAACCCAATAGATCATTCAAATATCTAACCTATATTTATGTGTGAGGGTACTCCTAATGGGTTGAAGACTACATCAACGGGTCTTCCATCCTGCAAATAAGGCATATCTTGTCTAGGTAAATTTTTTTAAATGATACCCTTATTTCCATGTCTTCTATCTACTTTATTCCCCACTTGAATTTCACACTTTTATGAAATATAAACACAAATCGTTTCTAGATTATAACTAGAACCCTTTTTTTTATAGATCCATCTCACATCAATAACTCGACCTCTATCGCCGATAGATAACTTTTGATAAGTTTCCTTTCAAGTGGATACCTAAATGCCAAGGATGGCTCGTAATAATCTATCTTCCGGAGCATATGATAATTCTTTTGCCATTTGGGGTGTTAATTTACCTACTAAAATATCACCCATCTCCACCTAAGACCCCAACATCACAATTCCTTTTTTGTTTAAATTTCAGAGTAAATGGGCTTCTAGATGCGGTATTTCATTATTCTTTCAAGACCATGACTTGTTACATGAGTCTGAATTTCATATTTCCATATGTGAAAAGAAGTATAAATATCCTCATATACTGGATGCTCATTAATGAGTACCGCATCCTCAGAATTGTAACCTTCCCATGGCATATAAGCTACTAATATGTTTCTTCCCAAAGCGAGTTTACCGCCAAAGGTAGCAGCACCATCAGCTAAAATTTGTCCCTTTTTAATACATTTACCTCGCACAACTTGGTTTTTACGCATACACGTACTTTTGTTCGAACGTTAATATATCACTAATGGAATGCTTAGAGTATCCCCATTTCCTAATAAAAGGCTCTTCGGTATAAACGATCTTTCCCTCATGTTCAGCAATAGCGAGAACCCTAGAATCTAGAGCTACTTGGCATTCCAACCCAGTTCCTACAATGTACTTTTTGGATCGAGAAAGAGGAACTGCTTCATGTTGCATTTGAGAACTCATTAAAGCATGATTCGCATCATTATGCTAGATAAAAGGAATGAGGGAAGCTCCAATAGAAAAATATTGGAATCGAAAAATACTCCGAAGATGAACCACTTCCCATTCAATAGTCAAGAATTCTTGATAGTATCGAACCGGAACAACCTATTCTTCCAGAATACCTCGATTCAGTGTCAAAGAATTCCCTGCTGCTACCATATAGTATTCATCTCTACATGGTGATAAATAAAGCATCCATACTTTTTTTGATCTCTCAGAGAATTCATAAAATGGGCTTTCTAAAGACCCCCAATGACCACACCTCGCATGAATTACTAAGGGGCCAATAAGTCTAACATTGATTCCTTTAGATGTGTCAATAGGGAAAATGTGTCCATTATGACTAGGATGGATATCTCGTCTCCAAAAACTGGCAGTTTGCCCTATCAATCCTTTAGGGCTTAGATAACTCAATTTTCTACCATGAACTATTTGTAACAATGGATTAGTTCGATCTAAAACTTGAGATAATGAGTGTAATCTGAAAAAAGATTCATTAGTAGTTGTTAATGGAGTTGAAGTTACCAAATTCTAAGGAGTCGGTATCAATTTATGCCTAATTGCTCCACATATAGTTCCTCTAACCATATTTTCTAAATGACTAAGCCCAATCCAAATTAATCTTGTAAGAGATCCACTACCGAACGAATACGTTTAATTTTTTAAATGATTCATATCGTAAAGTGTACCCATTCCGAATTTCATTCCAATCAAATGATCAGCAGTGGCTAATATATCTCTTGGTAATAAAAATGTATTGTTCTGCGGTATATCAAGATTCAGTCTATAGTTCATATTTCGTCGACCAATCCTTCCTAATTCACATCTTTGTTGAAAGAATTTCTTTTATAACTCCTTACATAAGGATTCAGAAAATACTAGATCACTGCCTACACAGGCAAATTGTTGATAAAACTCCAAATCTGGCATTTTCTTTTGACTTAAATTTTTTTTTTCCTGCTTATCATTTAGGAAAGACAAGAAAATTCCAGGGTAACAACCATTCTCTTGAATTTCTCTTAGACTTGAACCCATAGCCGATGATTGAATTAGAATAGATATTTTCTATTTCCTATTCACACGAGCCCATATCCTTGCTTGTCTATCAATCTCTAATTCCAATCTTCCTCCCCGATATTATATTATGGTGTCAATATAGACCGAAATTCCATTATGGTCTGATTCTGATCGGTAATAGATATTAGGGCTTTGCAATATTTTATTGATCACACATAAAGAAACCTAGTTAGCCGAAACTATACTTCCTTTCCTAATCTAAGTTTGATTAATTAATTCCTTTATATTAAATTAGGAATTAATTAATTTACAATGGAAAGAATAAAATAAAAAACTTCCTAAAGTTATTTGTCCAGAAAATAAATAAATAAAAACTAAAAAGTAATGGTAGTTTCCTAAAAAAAAAAAGTAGAATAAAATTAGGAAACTATAATGCTAGCTTTTTGACTAATTTGACTTTGACCAATCTTTGACCTCTTTGAGCTTCAAATCAGCTTCTATATGCTTTTTAGGATGCCAAATAAGCTGAATATGAAGTCCCACACGTTGCCCATGCTTAGAAAAATAAGAAAAGGCTAATACAGTAAAATACAGCAAAGCCAGCAAGCAAATACAGCAAATTCGGCCAAATTGTTGATGCTGTCCGTACAAGCCCTTTTTTATTGCATTTGAGGCTACTTTAACTTGATTCCATGACCTCTTAGGCATATGTATTGAACCCATAAAGCATTGGAATCATTTCATGCTTCCCGAACTCCAAAAATGTACCAAAACCATCACCCGGGTCCGTATCGGTTTCCACCACTTGGATGCTTAGAATAGGCTTTGTATCTTCAAGTATGGACAAGCTCTATTGAGATTGATTACCCCCTGCATAAATACTCCCAGTTTTTCCTTTAATCTCTTAATTTGACCTCTTATGATTGGCCTACTCTTCATCCATGTCGAGTTAGCACCCCAGCGGGTTATCGGTGGAGCGGGCTCAGGCGGAAACACATCATCGTGTCTTTTTCTATTAACGGTCTTGTGTTTCTAATAAGTTGTTTAATATTTGGTATGTTGAATCATATACTTAATGAGCTGGTTTAGATCGATCTTAATCGGATGATTATGAATCATTTATATATTAATGGATTAATTTATATATATTAATAGATTAATTATTAATTAATAGAATATTAAACCTGGTAAGACGATAAAATCACAAATTGCGGATTTGCCTAAAACCCCTGTTCTGTTAGTCTTAGTTTTTATTATTATTTTTTAACCGCTACACGATCAACAATTCCATGAGCTTGGGCTTCTGTTGCTGACATAAAAATATCTCTTTCTATGTCTTCGAAAACAACCCATAAAGGTTTGCCTGTTCTTTGTACATAAACCCTTATGATCGTTTCGCATAGCTTCAGTAGTTCTTCTGTTTCCAGGACAAATTCTCCCGTCTGTGCCTCATAAAAACCACTAGCAGGCTGATGCATCATTACCTTGATACCATAACATAATAGATAGTTCCTCTATCTTGCATGATGAAAGTCAAAGATATAAAGAATAATAATAAAAAAATAGTACCAAAAAAAATATAGAATTGAACAACTGTACAGTTATATTTTGCGCATTGCATACGACTCTACAATGGAATTCACTTTTACCTTTTTTTTTACCTTACATTGAGGAAATAGAAAAAAATAGAAAATATACATATATATAGAGTCTATCAGATTCACATAGGTAAATGATTCACTAACAACCCATCCTTTTGGAGTAGTTAAAAAATACTATGATGGCTCCGTTGCATCATCATTTCGTCAGTTATTTATCAATCCCAAAGTTTCCCCTTTTTTTCTCAACACAAATAAATAAGATTTTTTTTACTTATTTATGTTTTTTTTATTAGTTTATTTATTTATTTTCGTATTCTTTCAGAACATAAATATTGTTATCTTCAGTGTGAAAACAAAAAAGTTTGTGATGTTGAAAAAGTCTCCTGATAGGTCAGATAAAATTGGAAATACCCTTTCTTTATCTCATACTACTGTTTCGATACATAATGGAAGTATTTTGAAAATTTTTTCTTTTTATTTTGAATTCGAAGTGCCATGCTATTATTACTTAATATTCATATTTCCTATAGTGTGAAGGCATAGTCTTCATTTTTTCTCTTAAATCCAATAAGCGTGAGGTAATTTCTCCTCTTACCAGAATAAAAGATGCCATTAAAGTGGCTAATCCCATGCATACTATCTGTATATCTGGTCGAACAAATTGCATAGTATCATAAATAGCTACTCCGGGTGTTAGCCACTCGCCAGTAGAGTTTATAAACAAATACAAATCTTTGGTATCACCCTCTATACTGAGATATACCATAAGACTAATAAGTTGATTCAAGATCTCGTTATCAATTGGTTTGCCTAAAAAAAGTAATCTTTCTCGATAAAGTCAGTTGATTGGGATAAACTTGTATTCCTTAGGAACCGTACATGCACCTTTTGATGCATACGGTTCAACAAAAATTGCAAAAAAAAAAAAAAAAAAAAAAAAAAAAAAAGAATCAATGTGTAGATTCTAGCTTTCTTTGTTTTTTTATATTCATAGCAAGCTCTTTTTATCTTGTTAGAAAGGGGGGCTTTTTCTTTCATGTTACAAGAAAGATGAGTTTTGGTCCATTTTAATTTATATATAAATTAAAAACCTATAAATAAAAAAATTGACTAAACTTATCGGACTAACTTCTCATTGATGTATTGTTCCATCGGGATCCAATCCAAATTACGATGTAATTTTCTTGTTCCTGAATGGTTTTCTTCAACTTTTTTTAGGTTTAGGCTCTACTCTGAGTAAAGATCTGCCCGATTTGGATCTACACATATAGCACAAATGCCTCAATACCACGTCTTTTTGCTACGACTTCCTTTTTTTTTTTTTTTTAATTCCATGTCTCCTGCCAAATAGTAAATATTCAATGCATTCATCACATTACTCAATTGATTAACAGCTTGAGATCGTTATTATATATCATTAATAAATATTATAGGTGGAGAATCTTTATAAATAGAATATGATATAAGTGGTAATCATAGATATATTACCAATTGGTTTTTTTTCTAAACGGAGCCTGTATATTAATATTATATTTGATTTTTTTTGTCTAACCATGTCAACCATAAATTATAAATTATTGTAATTAAGAATATTAATCTGTATACCCCTCCAAAAAATAGATTGAATTGCGCTTCATTGTATTTCATGCTCCAAATTTTTGATGATTCAATCAACCTTTCTAGGGCAAAAAAGAGGATATCTCGATCGAGTAATAGAACGGGGAAATACCATATGATGAAATATATCTGACAAGTCGCACTATACGTCAATTCGCGATGCTTATTCCTCTCCAATGTTTCTAAAAGGATAAGAAAGTAAGACATAAGTTTATAAGAAAGTAAGACATAAATACTAAAGGAAAATTCTTTCAAATAGGTCCTTTGAATGATGAAGAAAAAAAATATATAAATGCAGTGACTCATATAAAAGGTATTAACCTCTTCCCATTACGTATTGGTATTTATCAGGTCTAGAATATGATACTAACCAAGGCGACCTGCTCCTAAACCTGTATTTATATTAGCCCGGATCTAATTATGTTCAAGTTCTAATGGTCACCTTAACCTCTAACCAACCTGCGATTAGAAACCTTGGTATGTAACGAAGTTGCCACAATAGGTGATGGAAGGCCTATTGATAAGTCAAACTAAAACACTCATTCAGTAATGGTGTTTTAGATGTTCAAAAGAACAAAGAGAATTCACTCTCACAATTAATTTTCTGTATAAAATTGAAGCTTGATTTCTTATTGAAAATAAACCTTTAAATAGGCTAAGATTACAAAGCAAAAACCCTAAAAAAATTAATTCAAAATCGGACTCAAAGTGTGGAGAAAAAGAAAATAGAGAAAAGGAAAGTACCTAATTTTTCCTAGTTTCCTAAACTAATTTGGATTAATTAATTCCTTTATTTTGAATTAGGAATTAATTAATTTACAATTGCAATACTAAAATAATAACATTCTTAAACTTATTTTTCCAGCAAATAAATAAATAAAAATCAAAATAAAAGACTAATTTCCTAAAATAAAAAGTCAAAATCAAATTAGGAAACTAAAATACTAGCTTTTTGACTAAGCTGACTTTGACAAATTTTTGACCAATTTGAACTCCAAATCAGCTTCAATATGCTTTTTAGGATGCCAAATAAGCTGAATATGAAGTCCACACGTTGCCCATGCTTGGAAGAGGAAGAAAAAACCAACTCAGCAAAATACAGTAAAGCTAGCACAACATAAAGTAAAAAATAGGCCAAATTTGAAGCGGTCCGTACAACCCTTTTTGAATGCCTTTGAAGCTGCCTTGACTTGATTCCATATTCTCTTAAACATATGTATTGAATCCATAAATAGTTGGAACCATTTCATGCTGTCTGTTGTCCATATTTACACCAAAACTGCTACCCGAGCCCGTATCGGCTTCCACCACTTGGATGCTTAGAATAGGCTTTGTACCTTCAATTATGGATAAGCTTTGTTGAGAATTGATTACCCCCTACATAAATGCTCCCAGGTTGTTCTTAAATCTCTTAACTTGAGCTCTTGTGATTGGCCTTGTCCTCATCCGTGTCGGGTTAGCACCCCAGCGGGTTATCGGTTGAGCAGGCTCGGGCGGAATCACATCAGAATAGATCTGCTTCCTTTTGTTCCTACAAACAAAATTGTTCCATAATTACTAAAAGAATAGAATAAATATTAATCCTTTCCCCGGGATACTCCACTCAAAAAGGAAGGTCAATAGTATAGTTTTTTTCCTGTGCAATAAAGTTACATAGTGTCTATTTTTCTTTGATAGAGGGGTATGTCCGTGGGTTTACCTTGCTATCATGTTCATACCATCGTATTGAATGATCTCGATCATTTTCTTGCTGACGATATAATGCATACAGCTCTGGTTGTTGGTTGGGCCGGTTCGATGCCTCTATACAAATTTAACGATTTTTTATCCTTCTGGCCCTGTTCCTGATTCAATGTGGAGACAAAGGGTGTTTGTTATACCCTTCATGAATCATTTAAGAATAGCCAATTCACGGGGTGGTTGGAGTATCACAGGAGGGACTATAACAAATTTGGGTATTTTGAGTTGCGAAGGCATGGCTAGTGAACATATTGTGTTTCTGGCCTATGCTTTTTGGCAACTATCTGGCACCGGGTGTATTGAGACCTAGAAATATTCTGTGATGAACGTACAGGAAAACCCTCTTTGGATTTGCCCAAAATATTTGGAATTCATTTATTTCGTTCAGGGCTGGCTTGCTTTGGTTTTGGTGCATTTTATGTAACATGATTGTATGGTCCAAGAATATGGGTACAATCTATAAATCCGATGTGGGGTGTGGAAGGTTTTGATCCTTTTGTTTCGAGAGGAATAGCCTCTCATCATATTGTAGCAAGGACCTTGGGCATATTGGTGGGTCTATTCCATCTTAGCATCTGTCTGCCCCAACGTCTATACAAAGGATTACATATGGGAAATATTGAAACCATCCTTTACAGTAGTATCACTGCTGTCTTTTTTGCAGCTTTTATGGTTGTTGGAACTATGTGGTATGGCTTGACAACTACCCCAATTGAATTATTTGGTCCCACTCATTATCAATGGGATCAAGGATATTTTCAACAAGAAATATATCAACGAGTTGGTGCTGGGCTAGCTGAAAATCAAAGTTTATCCAAAGCGTGGTCTAAAATTCCTAAAAAAATTAGCTTTTAATGATAACATCGGTAATAATCCAGCAAAGGGGGGATTATTTTGAGCAGGCTCAATGGACAATGGGGATGGAATTGCTGTTGGATGTTTAGGACACCCTATTTTTAGAGATAAAGAGGGTCGTGAACTTTTTGTACGTCGTATGCCTTCTTTTTTTTGAAACATTTCTGGTTGTCTTGGTAGACAGAGATGGAATTGTTAGAGCCAATGTTTCTTTTAGAAGGGCATAATTGAAATACAGTGTCGAACAAGTATGGGTAATTGTTGAGTTCTATGGCAGCGAACTCAATGGAGTTAGTTATAGTGATCCCGCTGCTATGAAAAAATATGCTAGACGTGCTCAATTGGGTGAAATTTTTGAATTAGATTGTGCTACTTTGAAATCCGATGGTGTTTTTCATAGCAGTCCGAGGGGTTGGTTTACTTTTGGACATGCTTCGTTTGCTTTGCTCTTTTTCTTCGAACACATTTAGCATGGTGCTAGAAGCTTGTTCAGAGATGTTTTTGCTGGTATTGACCCCGATTTGGATGCTCAAGTAGAATTTGGAGCATTCCAAAAACTTGGAGATCCAACTACAAGAAGACAAGTAATCTGATAGAATATTGTTTTACTATTTTTCATTTTTAGTTTTGTGAGTAGGGTACCAGATAAATCTTGATTTGAATCGCTCTCTTTTCTTTGACTTTTACTCTTTCTTTATCCGGGGAGACGATACTAAATAAACAGGTATGGAAACTATAGTTGCATGTAAACCATGATCTAATCTATGGACACATTGGTTTATACATTCCTCTTAGTCTTAACTTTAGGATTAATTTTTTTTGCTATCTTTTTTCGAGAACCACCTAAAGTTCCAACTAAAAAGGTGAAATGATTTTTCATTATCTCAATTGAAAGTAATGAGCCTCCCAATATTGAGAGGCTCATTACTTCAACTAGTCTCCGTGTTCCTTGAATGGATCTCTTAGTTGTTGAGAGGGCTGCCCAAAAGCAATATATAAGGCGTACCCAGTAAAACTTACAAGTAAACTCGATATAAAGATGGCAACTAGGGTTGCTGTTTCCATTATTATATAGTTTTAAGACAACAATAGGTCTAGGATAAGATCATTTATTTACAATGGAATGGTATACAAAGTCAATAGATCTCAATGAATATAAAATACAATTTATGGCAACATAAACCGTTGAAAGTAGTTCTAGATTTGGTCCAAGACGAACTGCTATAGGGAGTATATTGAAATGAATTCAGAATATAGTAAAGTAGCTCCTGGGTGGGGAACAACTCCTTTGATGGGTATCGCAATGGCCTTTTTTGTGATATTCCTATCTATTATTTAATTCTTCCATTTTACTAGACGAAATTGGAATGAATTAGATTCACAAGAACTAGTAACTAGCTTTTCAATACAAAGTGAAACATTTAGGTCTATAATTTTTATCGCATTCTATTTTGGTAGTTCAATCATGAAATTTCTTTGTTTTGTAGTTTCGGAATATGAGTGGGTGACTTATTATAATTGATCCTATGGATAGTATAGAGAATGTGTCTGTCATCTTGATAGAGATGGTTTTACTTCGTCGGATATTCATTCTAGTATCTGAAGCATGGAATTAGGAAATAGAATCCAAAGTATTATTGGCACTATGATTCATCCTTAATATTTAGACCACGTGTCCAGACTTCCATTTTTTTTTTCCAAAGAGTTAGATTTAGAAGTTATAAATCGAAATATTTTTATTTTTTCAAACTCCTATTTACGCTTATTTTGATCAAAGGACAAGGGTGTCGGTGGAATTTTATTCGTTCTAGTTATTCATTGAATAAGTGATAATCCAACAATTATTACTCAAGGAATTTTGGGAATTAGTTTGTAAAGAAATGGTTTTATTGAATCATTGTGGTTCTTGTATTAATCTGGGATTTTAACCGATTCATAAGGTTTTAACAAGAGAATTCCTATCAATTCAATAATAAAGAAAATAGTAGTTAAAGGCGCATTACATACAAGAAAAAAAACTATAAAACTGGTAAAAAAAAGATTCAAGAGGCCTATAATCATAACCACAGAGACAAATGAGCTGACTTGATATTTTGGCATTATAACCACATGAAAGAACTTTCAGATTTTTATTCTTTTGTATCTTCAGAAAACGATTGAATAAAAGGATTAAGAAGTTTCAAACTTAACTTTCTATTACACATATCCAGTAGAACTAGTATTTTGGTGTTTCTGTTTGAGCCGTACAAGTGAAATTCTCACATACGGTTCTCGGGGGGGTCTGCTTCGTTTACCTATCCCAATAAAATCTATGATTGGTTGGAAGAACGTCTTGAGATTCAGGCAATTTCAGATGATATAACTAGTAAATATGTTCCTCCTCATGTCAACATTTTTTATTGTCTAGGCGTAATTACACTTACTTGTTTTTGAGTACAAGTAGCTACATGTTTTGCTATGACTTTTTATTACCATCCGATCATTACAAAGGCTTTTACTTCTATTAAGTATATAATGACTAAAGCTAACTTTGGTTGGTTAATCCGATAAGTTCATCGATGGTCGGCCAGTATGATGGTCCTAATGATGATCCTGCCCGTTTTTCATGTGTATCTCACCGACGGCTTTAAAAAGCCTTGCGAATTGACTTGGGTTACTAGTGTGGTTTTGGTGTATTGACTGCTTCTTTTGGTGCAACTGGTTAATCCTTACCTTGAGACCAAATTTGTTATTGGACAGTAGAAATTGTAACAAGTGTGCCAAGACCTATTCCTGTAATAGGATCGCCCTTCGTTGAGTTATTGCACGGAAGAGCTAGTGTGGGACAATCCACTTTGACTCAGTTTTATAGTTCACACACTTCTGTATTACCTCATCTTACTGCTGTATTCATGTTAATGCACTTCCTAATGATACATAAGCAAGGGATTTCTGGCCCTTTATAATATAATGTAACGTAATTTACAATGTAAATAATATGAAAAAATGTATTATATCATAGCTATTTTTAATCAATCATTTATCAATTGAGGCAGGACCAATAGTATTTCATTACTACAAATATGTCTTATTGAACCGAATAAGACATGTATTTGGATATTTCTCTTCAACTCCGCAAAAATGTAATGATGTATTATTTTTATTTTTTTTACACTCATAGCTGAAGTGAATTTTCTGAAGATAAAATGGATTAAGGGAGTGTGTGACTTGAACTATTAATTGGGCCGTGCAGAATATATGCCTTTATCTACCACATTTGCATTCACAAGTAAAATAAAAAATGTGTCTTTGTTCCAGCCACCATGTAAGCCCCATACAAAGATATAAGCTGGTTCGTTTGAAGAGAATCTTTTCTATGATCATACTCGATCATGTCGTGTATGAATAGGCTCTGTGAGATCCAGTAGAAAGAATAAGTGAAGTGATGTGACATAATCTCAGAGTATGTTCTATATATTTCACTTACTCAATAGTATGGAAATGTAGTAATTTCTTATTATATGTATTTCACTTACTTAATAGTATGGAAATGTATTAATTTCCTCTGCATTGACTCGATTTATTATACAATCGGAGTGAAAAAAGGGATCTAAATAAGAATAGGAAGAATAGGGGCTAAACTAGATTAGTAAGAAGTAAATCCTTTGACTGTAAAAAGTTTTGATATTCTTGGGATAAAGTCCAATTGCAAGGTCTGAGATAGCCCAGAAAGCACTTGATCATGATTTCTTACCATATCAATTTTTTTATTTTTTATATGGATCTATTTGGTTCGTTTGATTCGTGCTGGAGCCGAATGAAGAAAAATTAACATGTCTGGTTCTTTTAGGGGATCGATTTAGAATAATTCACCTATCCTAATAACAAAAAACCTGACTTGAATGATCTTGTATAAAGGGCTAAGTTGGCTAAGTGGATGGGGCATAATTATTATGGAGAGCCCGCATGGCCCAATGATCTTTTATATATTTTTCCGGTAGTAATTTTAGGTACTATTGCATGTAACATGGGTTTAGCAATTCTAGAACCATCAATGATTGGTGAACCTGCTGATCCATTTGCAACTCCTTTAGATATATTACTTGAATGGTATTTCTTTCCCCTATTTGAAATTCTTTGTACAGTCCCCAATAAATTATTGGGCGTTCGTTTAATGGTTTCCGTACCGGCAGGGTTATTAATGGTACCCTTTTTGGAGAATGTTAATAAACTCCAAAACCCATTTCGTAGTCCAATAGGGACAACCATCTTTTTGATTGGTGCCGCAATAGCCTTTTGGTTGGCTATTGGAGCAACGTTACCTATTGATAAATCCTAACTTTAGGTCTTTTTAAATTGATTCAATTATGAAATAAATAAATAAACACGATGTATGTATCTAGGGAATAGTTGCTTCAAAGTGAATTCTCCCTAGATACATTTATTTATTAAATTCAATTTTGGATTTATTCCGAGTGCATGGAATAGAAAAAAAAAGGAAAGAAATAATCCATCAAAATTTATGTGAAATGCTTTTTTATTTCTAGAATGTCCAATATATGTTTTATATCTTCTATGCGAAAATATTTCATTTTCATAAGGTCTTCTTCACTGTTATTTAGAAGGTCCAATATATAATATATTTAAATACATAATATGTATTAAATATATGGAAATAATATATAAACTAGATTATACTTATATTACAAGTACTAAGTGTATTAGATCGCCTCTTATTCAAATTATTCAAAAGATCTTTCTTGACATGGAAATCTAGAAATATATGGAAATAAATTGCATCCAATAGGATTTGAACCTATACCAAAGGTTTAGAAGACCTCTATCCTATCCATTAGACAATGGATGCTTTGCATTCCAATTTTTTTTTATATTTATTTTCCTTTCACATTTATTATTCGGATGAAATGAATATGTGAAAGAATTCCGGGAATTGCGTATTCAACTATGCACTACATTAATTATATTCATTTTGTTTATATTTCTATAAAACATATTTATTAGAAATTTGATATTTCAATGCATACCAAAAATATATACGTATATATTAGATATAAATATCTATTACATATATAGATTTATGGGTTTTGACTACAAAAAAGAAATATTGAAAAATATTGAATAGAGATAATGAGAAAGTAAACACAAGCAGGTAGTGGGAATCGAACCTGCATCGTTAGCTTGGAAGGCTATGGGTTATAGTTGACGTTGATTCATCATTGTTAACATCTCTAATCCAAAACCAAACGTGAAACTTTGGTTTCATTCGGCTCCTTTATGGAAGATAAATAAATTTCCAGATATCAATGAAATTAAAAAAAATTCGACCCATAACATTTATGTCAGCTTTTCGGTCTGAATGCATTCAAAATGGCCCGCTTTCTAGATGATCCTTATAACAATCTTCCTAGTTACTTTGTTTTCTACTTCTATTTGAAATAATCCTTAGGAAAAGGATTTTGTTTCCACCGAGCTAAAACAATTTTTTGATGCCTCTAGTAAACCAAAGTTATTGTTTAATTAGCTATTTTGTTTCAATTTTCCCTATACAAGAAAGAAAATTTGAAGATTTAGTTACAATTCAAAATACACTTTCTATCTTTATCCATCGATCCTTTACTCATACCCATTCAATTGGAAATATTGATTGATCTAATCAAAAAAAAAAGAAAAGGAAAGGCTATTTTCAAGCCTTATTTTTGTGATGTAACATAGTAATTACCTCCTTTCAATTGGGGAAGAGATGGCTGAGTGGATGAAAGCATCGGATTACTAATCCGTTGTTTGAGTTTTTTTGTACTGAGGGTTTGAATCCCTCTCTTTCCGTTTTCATTGATATCTTGTTCTTTTCTTCCAAATTTCTTGCGAGTTCAGGGTGGAATAGATAAAATCCTATTAAGCTAAGAACATTTTAAAAGCAAGGAAGGAAAATCTTATTTCCTTTTTCTTTTTCTTTTTTTCTTCATGTCTAGGATTAAGCCTTGGGTTCTTACATAGATTGAAGATAAAGAGTGAAACAAAGAATATTACTACCGTGCAAACAAATAGTTTGAGAGTAAGCATTACCCAATTTCCATAATTCTTTTTTAGGAAAAAAGAGAATAGATTCGCTATTTTATTTTAGACCGTATACCCTACTTTTTTATTTTGTATTTTGACACCAAGAAATAAAGTTTTTTTTTTTTTAGAAATAGAAAATGAAATTTTCAAAAAATGCATTTGTAATATTTATAATATAAGTGGATAAGTGGAGTTTTTCATTACCAAAAATTTTCTTTCATACCTACAATTTGACATTGTGAGTACTCCAATAAGGCCTTTCAATGGAAAAAAAAGGTCATAATAAGGAAATGGGTTGATCCAAATTTCTCGCAGCTGTACAAAAATTGTGATATTGGAATTGAAAGTGATGGAATTTGGTGTAGGTTTATGTCGTTGTACCCTAGAGCACAATCATTCAAGGTGTTAGTCAATAATGATTGTTGTTGGTTCTTGGTTCTTGATTTTATTTTTTATGGGTTTGTTAAGGTTTTGTTTCTGGTTTTTCATGGAGGTTTGGGTTTCTTGAGAAGGTTTTTAGCTTTTGGGAAGAAGAAGAAACCAAAATGTAGTAGTTGAGAGAGAGATAGAGAGAGAGCCGAAATTGTTGTTTTTCAAAATCTTTTTTTTTTTTTTTGAATATTTTCTTCCCCTTTTTCATTACAATTTTCATACTTTTAAATACATTAAAAAGAAAATAAGACATGCTGCCATATTAAGCAATAAATACAAAAGCATTAAAAGTAACCAACCAAGCCAACTACCTCAACTAACTCTAATCAATGTGCTGGGCATGCAAGAAACCTTCTTTAATGGGCAATTCGGCTTGTCTAAGGCATTTGAAATTGAAAACCAGCTCCATTCGACTTGAAAATTGGAGGGAAGCCCTTTTGAATATTAAACTATGTTCAAGCTAAAAACCAGATAAAAAAAAGCCCATTTTCCCATCCAAAAATAATCAAACCCGAGGTAATTTTGGCCAGTTTTCTGGGCAACAAAACTGCACAAGGGTCAGATTGTTTAGGGCTTAACTCAGCCTTCCCAGCTCCAAATTGGGCCATTATTTTTGTTTCTGCTTCATCTGCATTTCTAGCTTATTATATCCAAAATTCAGATCCAAATCCTAAACCTTCTTCAAACGGCATCCAAAGAAGTGGACTTATGTTGCTGGAAATACAATTCCAGCAACTAGACAAAAAGGCCCTAAGCTATAGTTAATGAGCTTAGGGCATTACAAAAAAGATATTGTTCTTAAACATTACAAGATAAAATAAAGTGCATAAACATAAATAATATTTGGTCTTTGATGTTGCAAAAACAAAGAGTGCAAGTGTAACCGAACTACCTTGCACATTGTGGCAAGATCACCACATTTCAACACTCCTCCTTGGTGTTCTTGCTTGAAATATTGATAAGCTTCCTCAAGGTCTCAAATCTTGCTTTTGGAAGTGGCTTGGTGAAGAAATCTGCAAGGTTATCTTCGGTCTTGATATATTCCAAGCTTACTTCTCCAATTTTTTCAAACTCCCTCAAAGAGTGATACTTCACCGGTATGTGTTTTGTCCTTCCATGTTGAACGGGGTTCTTGGCTATTGATATGGCTGAATTGTTGTCACATTTGATGATGGTTGAACCCTCTTGATCATAACCAAGGTCCTCCAATAATTTCCTAAGCCAAATGCATTGATTTGCACATGAAGAGCAAGCAATGTACTCAGCTTCGGTGGTGCTTTGAGCAGTTGTTGCTTGCTTCTTTGCATTCCATGAGAATGGTCCACTACCAAGTGAGAAAAGATACCCCGAAGTTCTCTTCATATCATCCAAGAATCCAGCCCAATCACTATCCGAGTAGGCCATTAATCTCATCACATCTTGCCTATCATACCAAACTCCAAAGTCTTGTGTTCCTTTTAAGTATCTAAGAATTCTTTTGGCACCTACAAAATGATTTTAGGATGGTGCTTGCATATATCTAGACAAAACACATGTGGCATGCATAATATCCGGTCTTGATGAACATACATAGAGCAAACTTCCTATCATGCTTCTATATAGGGTCGGGTTTACCTTTGGTGTGCCATCCTCCTTCTTGTATTTGTCTCCTTGGCTCATTGGTGTTGACATTGGCTTGCATTCATCAAGGTTGAACTTTTTCAAAAGATCTTTAATGTATTTCTCTTGAGATATGAAGATACCCTTAGGGCATTGCATCACTTCCACTCCAAGGAAGTAATTCATTTCACCAAGGCTTGACATGTCAAACTCCTTTTCAAGTTCATTTTTCAAAACTTCCACATTCTTTTCATTTTCACCCTGGACCAACAAATCATCCACATAGAGTGAGATAAAAATCATGCCTTCTTCATTCCTTATGTATAGTGTTGGCTCATTTGAACTCCTCCTAAAGCCTTGGTAGATCAAGTAACCATCAATCTTACCATACCAATCCCTAGGTGCTTGCTTTAACCTGTAAAGTGCCTTGTATAGATGGTAGACTTTGTCCTCATGTCCTTCAACAACGAAGCCCTCGGGTTGCTTGACATAAACCTCCTCTTGAAGCACACCATTCAAGAAAGCCGACTTTACATCAAGGCGGTACACCTTCCATGACATTGAGGCTGAGATTGATAGGATGAGCCTTATGGTCTCCATTCTTGCAACCGGTGCAAACGTCTCTCCATAATCTACACCCGCTTATTGTGCATAGCCTTTTGCCACAAGCCTTGGCTTGTGCTTGCATATTGTTCCATCCGGGTTAAACTTGGTCCTAAAGATCCACTTTATACCAATTGGTTTCTTGTTTTTAGGTTTAGAAACCAAAGACCAAGTTTCATTCTTTTCCATTGTATCCATTTCGGTTTGCATGGTCTCCATCCACTCTTTCTTTTGCATAGCTTCTTGAGCATTGGTAGGATCACTCAAGGCAACATTGCACCTTTCATATATTTCGGACAATGGCCTTTCTCCTCTAACATCATCTCCAATCTCCAATTCGGCTCCAATGTTCTCAAGTGCATCCTCCTCATCATCTTCATTTTCTTCATTGTCATTGTCATTGGTTTCTTCTTCTTCATCATCCAACCGAGCATTATCTTCATGGACGAGAAGCTCCTCCTTTGTCCAATCCCAAATAGCATCTTCATCAATCCTCACATCCCTTGTTACCACAAGTTTCTTGGTTTCCAAGTTGAAAACCCTAAAACCTTTGGTAACCTCACTAAAGCCAATCAAGATGCCCACATTTGCCCTTTTGTCAAGCTTGTCTCTCATGTGTGGATGAACATGGAGAAAACAAACACTTCCAAAGATTTTTATGTTGTCCAAAGATGGTTTTTCTCCATACCATATCTCATAGGGTGTCTTGGACTCATTGGCTTTGCTGTATGCTCGGTCTTGGATGTAGCTAGCCATGTATATGGCTTCGGCCCAAAACTTCTTTGGCATGTTCTTCTCATGTATCATGCACCTTGCCATCTCCATCAAGGTCCTATTTTTCCTCTCACAAACACCATTTTGTTGTGGTGTGTATGGTGTTGTGAATTGATGCACCATTCCATTTTCTTTGCAAAAATCCTCCATAGCCAAGCTTGTATATTCTCCACCATTGTCGGTTCTCAAGCACTTCATCTTTGCATTGCTTTAGGTTTCCACCATCTTCTTGAATTCCATGAACTTCTCAAGCACTTGTGACTTGGTTGTTAGAAAATATACCCAACACATCCTTGAGTAGTCATCAATGAAGGTTAGGAAGTACTTACAACCTCCAATTGATGACAAACTCATCAGTCCACACACATCCGAATGGACTAGCTCAAGCTTCTCCTTAGCTCTCCATGAACTGACTTTAGGGAATGGAAGCCGTGTGGATTTCCCTAGTTGGCATACATCACATAGGCTTCTCATCTCCTCAATCTTTGGCATGTCCTTCACAATGGCATTGGTGTTTTTCATGGCACCATAGCTAGAATGCCCAAGCCTTTTATGCCAAAGTTGAGAAATGGACTCCACTTTGGTTTGTAAGGCTTGTTCATTCTTAACTAGGTCCAATCTATAGATTTTGTCCTTCAATGGTACCTTAAACAGCCCATTACGACAAGCATCATATATAATACATCCATCTTTTGCAAAATTTAAAGCAAAGCCTCTTTCCACCAATTGTGCTACACTAAGCAAGTTTTCACACAAACTAGGAACATATAGCACATCTTTTATAATTTTGGCACCTTCCTTGGTATTCAAGCACACATCTCCTTGGCCTTCTACTTCCATGAATCGGCCATCACCAATCTTCACTTTGGTTTTGTAGTTTTGGTCAAGCTTCATAAAACCATCCTTTTGGAAACTCATGCGGTGTGAGCAACCACTATCCACAAACCAATCGAGACCACTACTTGTGGCCTTAAGGCATGTGGCCACAAATAGGTTCTCGGCTTCTTCGTTAACCACATTGGCTTGTTGCCTCCTTTGCTTGCATACTTTGGCAATGTGGACTTTTCCTCCACATCTTTCACAAGATGCATCCGGCCTCCAAAAACACTTGGATGGTGGATGTCCAAGCTTCTTACAATGAGGGCAAGGTGGATGCCCTCCCCAGTTTTGATGGCTTTGTTGTTATTGTTGTTGATCCCATCCACTTTTGTTGCTGTTTGTGTTGTTGTTGGTTGTAAAACCAATTTGGTTGGTGTTGTTGCACTTCCTTCCTTTATTCTTCTTTTTGTTGCCGTGGCCACCATAGAATGCACTCTCTATGGTCTTCTCCTTTCTAATGGCTCTCCTTTGTTTGGTTGCTTGAAGAGCATTGATGTGCTCACTTAAGGTTATTTCACTAAGATTTCTAGATTCTTCAAGGGAGGAAATTTTAGCTTCAAACCTTTCGGGTAAGCTCACCAATACTTTCTCTACTACCCTTTGATCGGTCAATTGCTCACCAAGGACCCGAATTTGATTTACCACTTTGAGCATCCTTTCCGTGAAATCCTTGACAAGCTCATTCTCCTTCATCATCAAGGTCTCAAACTCTCTTCTTGGGTTTAAAACTTGCATTTGCTGAGTTCTAGTATTTCCATGGAACGCCTCTTGAAGCTTTATCCAAACCTCTCTAGCACTTGTGCATGACATTATCCTTGTAAAAATGGAATCACTCACAAAGGAGTGCAAGGAAGTGAGGGCCTTGAACCCCTTGGCAACTTCGGCCTCATGTGCATTTCTTTGTGCTTCGGTTGCATTAGCTCTCAACTTTTCCACTACATAACCTTCTTCTATGACTTCCCATAAACCAAAGGCTTGAAGGTAGGCTTTCATTTTTATGCTCCAAATGGAATAGTTTTGACCTTCAAACTTAGGTGGTGTTGGGGTTGCAAAGGATTTTGAGGCCATTTGAAAAAATGGTTTTTTGAAAAGTTTTGAAAAATGGACACAAGAACAAGCTCTCGGGTGGTGGTGTTTTGGTGAGTTTCAACTAGCCTTTTTGGGAGGTTTTGGTTTCGGTTGGAAGGCTTTAGGTGGGGGATCCTCTTACAAATAAAATGGTCTAGGTTGGAATCTCACAAGGTCCTAAGAAATTACACTATGCTCAATACCATGATGGAATTTGATGTAGGTTTATGTTGTTGTACCCTATAGAACAATCAATCAAAGTGTTAGTCAAGAATGATTGTTGTTGGTTCTTAGTTCTTGATTTTATTTTTTTGGGTTTGTTAAGGTTTTGTTTCTGGTTTTTAATGGAGGTTTAGGGTTCTTGAGAAGGTTTTTAGCTTTTGGGAAGAGGAAGAAACCAAAATGTAGTAGTTGAGAGACAGAAAGAGAGAAAGCCGAAATTATTGTTTTTCAAAATCTTTTTTTTTTTTGGAATATTTTCTTCCCCTTTTTTATTACAATTTTCACACTTTTAAATACATCAAAAAGACAATAAGACATGCTGCCATATTGAGCAATAAATAAAAAAGCATTAAAAGTAACCAACCAAGCCATACTACCTCAACCAACTCTAATCAATGTGATGGGCATGCAAGAAACCTTCTTTAATGGGCAGTTCGGCTTGTCTAAGGCATTTGAAATTGAAAACCAGCTCCATTTGACTTGAAAATTGGAGGGAAGACTTTTTGAATATTAAAATGTGTTCTAGCCAAAAACTAGGTAAAACAAAGCCCATTTTCCAATCCAAAAATAATCAAATCTGAGGCAATTTTGGCTAGTTTTCTGGGCAACAAAACTGCACAAGGGTCAGATTGTTTAGGGCTTAACTCAGCCTTCCCAGCTCCAAATTGGGCCATTCTTTTTGCTGATGCTTCCTCTACGTTTCTAGCTTATTATATCCAAAATTCAGATCCAAATCCCAAACCTTCTTCAAACAGAATCCAAAGAAGTTGACTCATGTTGCTGGAAATACAATTCCAGCAACTGGACAAAAAGGCCCTAGGCTATAGTTAATGAGCTTAGGGCATTAAAAAAAAGATATTGTTCTTAAACATTACAAGATAAAATAAAATGCATAAACATAAAAAATGTTTGGTCTTTGATGTTGCAAAAAAAAAAGAGTGCAAGTGTAACGGAACTACCTTGCACATTGTGGCAAGATCACCACATTTCCATAAAGAGTTCTACTCCAAAAACCTATCTAATCTTATCAAGCTTTATGTTAGATTTTTTTTTTCTTTTCGAATCAATTATGACTTTGGCTAGGACGTTATAAAAGATCTTATCGAAAACTTACAGTAGCCTGCCAAACAAAAACTAAGAGAAATAATAGCACAGGTATTACTAGCATAACATCTACGATTGGATTAAAAAAAGCATAGGCCTCTGGTAATTTGGCGACCAAAAAACCGTTTGAATAAAGGGGAAAATTAAAACAAATCCAGATAAAACTAAACATATTAAGAATAACAAATATTTTGTTATTTTTGTTATTGAAGATAATTGTATTATTTTGATTGAGTTATTAATAAGTTGAGTTATTGATAGAAGGGAAAATGAATAAAACTAAAACCTTCTTTGATTTGAACTCCCCCAATCAAAAATCCTTCAATTCTCAAATCAAAAGAGAATAGAATAAATCATACTTTCATACAATATCTTAATTGAATTCTATGTAATGATCAGTAAATTCAATTTAATTTTGTATCGACATATATTAAAATTCTAGCAACAATCTTTATATTTTATAGATATTTATATTGGAGTTGATGAACAACCAATACCAATATTAGTGTTTATTAGGGTCGAATAGAAATGGGGTGTGGCCAAGTGGTGAGGTAGCAGGTTTTGGTCCCGCTACTCGGAGGTTCAAATCCTTCCATCCCACAGCATGCCCAACCCCTTATAGCATTATAATATATATAATGCTATATATCAGAAAAGAGAGTGCCTTTTAAAATAAAACATCGTTATGTTTTATTAGTATTCTTAATAATTCTTCTTTGAACCATATGTTTTTCACAAATTGAGTTGTGTTCAAATAACATGCATAAATAATTCGATCCATTTGTGATCCCTAAATGTCAAATATTTAACATAAAATATCTATAATTCCTTTCAGTAACAATTTTTTAGTGTATTTGTATAGGGGTCCCATATTATTGTTATTTCGATTCCAATTTTAGAAACCAGTATGAAAAAACAACAACCTTACCTTACACTAGTCTTTATCCACTAGTTCACTGAAAAAATAAATTGGATTTTTTAGCTATCTAGTTTTTTAGTCATTAATGGTTTGATTCAAATATGGATTTCTCTTAGGATGCTAAAATGTGGTCCATACTTTAAAATGTTATTCAAATAATGATCTTGAGTTTGAAAATTTTTCAATTACTTCAATCCTTTTTATGATTTCTTATGAGTTCGTAGTACTCGAAGAAGTGTGAAATTGGTAAATTTATCCTATCACTATGAAGTTATTTGAAGGTGCAGATTCAAAAAGAAATTTTTTTATTTCATTCATGGTATTAATATTTTATTTATATTTATTATCTTAAATAAATAAATAATGAAATAAAATATATGTTAAAATAAATATATGCATTGGGGATTAAATTGAATTTGTTAGAACCTAGCCATTCATATTTTCATTTAGGAAGAAAAAGTATAGATTACTATGTACCGACCGAACCAATGACTATTCATGAATCCATAGTTGAATCAATTACATACTGGTTCCAAGCTAAAGGAATGTTATGGTAAAACTTCGTTTAGAACGATTGGTAGAAAGCAACCTGCAACTTGAAGGACACGATCCGTTGTGGATTCTTACATCCGCCATTTTTTATTATACAACAATTATAGAAGAATGAAAGTGCTCTTGACTCATCATCGTTTCTTCTATTTGAATAGAACTCTCAATTTTTTTTGGGCGGCGTGATGCGAATCCACCCGAGACTGCTCGACCAACAACCCGCTGGGGTGCTGACCCAATACAAATGAAGGTGGGGCCGATCACTAGGGCCCAAGCCAAGAGGTTCAAGGACAATCTTGCTGTCTTCATACAAGGAATAAGTCACAGCCAAGAGGGGTTGGCCATATCTAAAGAACAAAGGCCTGTGTTACTCATACAAGCAATAGAAGCCAAAACGGGGTCGGGTGACGTTTTTGGTAACAATAAAGAGGCCGGGTTGTATGAATTGGAACCCCATCTTTATGGGTTCAATTCATATGGAGGATGAGTCATAGAAACCAGCCAAAGCAGCTTCAAAGCCGACCAACAAGGTGGTTTGCGCACAAGGAGAAGGAAAGGGCCGGATTTGCTGTATTCTCCGCGGGTTTTACTGTATTTTACTGTATTGGCCTTTTTTTCATACTTCCAAGCAAGGGCAACGTGGGGAACTTCACAATAAGCTTATTTGGCAACCTACAAAGCATATTGAAGCTGATTTGGAGATTAATTTGGTCAAAGAATAGTCAAAGTCAAATTAGTCAAAAAGCTAGTATTATAGTTTCCTAATTTTATTCTACTTTTTGTTTTAGGAAACTACCTTTACTTTTTAAGTTTTATTTATTTATTTTCTGGATAAATAAGTTTAGGAGAGTTTTTATTTTATTATTTTCATTGTAAATTAATTAATTCCTAAATTCAAAATAAAGGAATTAATTAATCCAAATTAGTTTAGGATTAGGAAAGTTTCGACCAAGGTAGGATTCTCCATTGTGTGGCCGGTTTTTCCTAGGGTTTTTAGGGTTTATGTTGTTTCTTTCAAAGCCTATTTAAAGGCTTATTTTTCATTAATAAGATAACTTTAAAAACTTTGATTTGATTAAGAAAATACTTGTGAGATAAATTATCTCTTTGTTCTTTGAGAACACCTAAAACACCATTAGAGAATTGGTCGTTTTAGCTTGACTTATCAATAGGTTTTCCATCCCCTATTGTGGCGTCTACATTATACCAAGGTTTCTAACCACAGGTTGGTTAGGGGTTGAGGTCCATTCCATTAGAACTTGAACTTAATTAAAGATCCGGGCTAATATAATACGGGTTTAGGAGCAGGTCGTCCTAGGTTCGTATCATTTGGTATCAGAGATAAATTTTGTTCAGGTTTGATCTATCTTTATTTGCTTTATTTGTTTTTGTGTTATTCTGCAATCTTAGCATTAGGTTAAGGTTGCATCCATCCTATACACGTTCAGCATCTTAAAAAAAAAAAAAAAAAAAATTCATTCCTAGTTGAATTAGGATTTCCTAGTTTTATCGTATTTTTGTTTCCTAGTTTGTTGGTTCTCTTTTATCATTGTTCTTGTTAATTTGGTTCTTGTTGATTTTTCTTTGCTGTTTTAGTCTTAAATATTTGCATTCATATATTCAAAAAAAAAAAAAAAAAAAGAAAACAGGAAAAAAAAAAAAAAAGGTTTGCGGCAACATTTAAAAAAAAAAAAAAAACTGCACATTTTGTTTATTTGGAGGTCACGGGTTTGGTGTTTGTTTTGGAGTTGGAATTGCAATTTTGGTAATTATTCTTGCTACTGCAGTTGTTTATGTTCTGTGAGTGAAAAAAAAAAAAAAAAAAAAAAGAACAGGTAAAGCCGAATTAAAAAAAAAAAAAAGAAAAGTATTTCGGTTTGTTGGAGTTTGATTTGTTTGCTGGAAATTTGTTGGAGCTGCTGTTTTTTTTGATTATTTATCCAACATTTGAGTTGCTGGAGAATTATTTTTGCTGCTGGATATTTGGATTTTGGGTGCTTAAATTTTTTGGATTAAAATTAGTTAAAGGAATTGATACAAAACTTGAATTACAAGAACAACAACCAACAGTTTTCTATATTTTTGTTCTCTTTGATTCTTGTTCGTATTTGAATTTCTTTTTCTGGAATTTTATTCTTGAACTCATAATCTACTACCATCTGGTGCAGTTTTCAAAAATTCCAACGTTTTCCCATTATTTTGTGTTTTCTTGTCTAGAAAGGCGAAAAATTAGGATTTGTTGGATTCTTTCGGTATTGCCTACTTTTTGCTACTGTTTTGTTGATAAGTTTAATTAAAACATACTAGTGATCTAATTGCTGTTTTGTGGGTGTTTTAATTAGAACTTTGAGATAATTCATTGAGTGGAAAAAGGCAAGAGTGTGTGAGTTTAAAAGAGGGTAAAAGCCGAAACTAGTGTGCAAACACGAGTGTCGAGACCTTGTTTGAGTGAAACACGTGAGGGAGTGAATATTGTGAGGATTTATTTTATTTTTGCAGTATTTTACTAACATGGCAGATTCTAGAATAAGAAGAGGGGATCCACCCTTGAGGATCAATGAGGAAGAGTCCGTAGCATTTCATGGCGATGACCGAGCTACCGGAAGTGGAGACCAAGTGGACTTGAGAACTATTTTGGAATCAATACAGCGAATGAGTGCTCAATTTGAGCATGTAAACCAAAGAGTGGGAAGATTAGAAGCCTCACAAGGAAGGCCGAATACAAGAAATAGGCAAGAATTCCATGGAGGACGAGGCCGAGGACGAGGAGGTCGCGAGAGGCCGAGAGAGGAATTTGATGAGGAGCCATTGGACGGTGACTTTGAGGAAGGTATGGACGAAACCTTTGCTGTCCAAGATAGAGCTGGCCGTGGGAGATATAGGAGGGAGGATACAGATGAAGATTTGGGAAATATCAAGGTTAATATCCCACCTTTTATGGGTAAAAGTGATCCTGAAGCTTATTTGGAGTGGGAAGAGAAAATGGAGATGATTTTTGACTGCCACAACTATTCGGAAGGTAAGAAGGTGAAGATGGCAGCAATGGAGTTTGGCCATTATGCACTCCAATGGTGGATAAATGAGCAAAGCACCCGAAGGAGGGTTGGTGAAGACTTAATTACAACATGGCGACAAATGAAAGGAGTCATGAGGAAGCGGTTTGTGCCATCCCATTACCAAAGGTTGCTGCATCAAAGGCTTCAATCTTTGTCTCAAGGGAGTAGGTCCGTGGAGGATTATTACAAAGAGATGGAGATGCTAATGATGAGGTTAAACATGAGGGAGGATAGAGAGGCAACAATGGCAAGATTCCTTGGAGGGTTAAACCGTGACATTGCCAACCAACTTGAATTACAACAATACTTGGAATTGGAGGAGATGTTGCATGTAGCCATTAAGCTTGAGAACCAATTCAAGAGGAGGGGTGTTAGTACACGGTTTGGAGGAGTTTCTAGCAGTGGAAGGACAAGTTCAAGTGGCTGGAAAAACAATTCCACTTATGAAAACAAGTTGAGGCCGAAAGTAGGAGAAGAATCAACCAACCGGCCAAGAAGAGAGGTCAAGACTGAATCTGTCCAAGCACTTAGAGGTGAGATAAAATCTGATCCTAAACCTCAAAAATCTAGAGAAATAATTTGTTTTAAGTGCCAAGGAAGAGGACACATATCCAGCCAATGCCCAAATAGAAGAATCATGGTATTAAAGGGTGATGGTGAGCTGGAATCCGCAAGTGAAGAAAGTGGAGCTGAAACCGAGCAAGAGGAGGAATGTAATGAAGATGAAACCGAACCTGTAGATACATCTAAAGCCGAGTTGAGCTTGGTTTCAAGGAGAGTACTTGCTGTCTACAAAGATGAAGAGCAGATACAAAGAGAAAACATCTTCCACACTCGCTGCGAAATACAAGGTAAAATTTGTAGCATGATTATAGATAGTGGGAGTTGCACTAATGTGATAAGTAATCTTGTAGTTGATAAATTAGGTTTGAAAACAATTAAACATCCAGAACCTTATAGATTACAATGGCTTAATGATAGTGGTGAGATGAAAGTAAACAAACAAGCCAAAGTAAAATTTAATATAGGTAGATATGAGGATGTAGTTTTATGTGATATTGTGCCTATGATTGCTGGACATATACTATTAGGTAGACCATGGCAATTTGATAAAGATGCTACTCATTTTGGTCGAGAAAATAGTATTTTTTTCAGGTTTAAAGGGAAGAAGATCAAGCTGGAACCATTATCTCCTAAAGAGGTTTACAAAGATCAATTACAAATGCAACAAAGGAGAGAAGCCGAGAAGCTCAAAGAAAAAGCAAGTATGGCACCAATGGCCTCACCATCCATTCAAGAAGGTAAGGTTGAGGTTGCTGACCAAGGTAAGGTTTCTAAGGTTCATATTGAGTGGAAAGACCAAGGAAAAGCCGAGAGAGAGGTGAGGAAAGAGAACAAACCCGAGAGCATACAAAATCCGGAAATTTCCGCCAATGAGAGCCAAACCGAGGGAAGAAAAAGAAAAGAAAGAAAAGAGAGGAAAAACCAAAATTTTATTTGAGTTTAGGGGATATTAACAAGGTTATTGAGTGTAAGAAACCTTTGCTGGTCATGCTTTACAAAGAAAATTATTTAAATGATCAAACTAACTTTGAAGAACTTGAATTGCCAAGTTCAATGATTTCTCTTTTGAAGGAATTTGGAGATGTCTTCCCAAATGAGATTCCAAGTGGTTTACCACCTATTCGAGGGATAGAACATCAAATTGACTTTGTTCCGGGGGCTGCCATACCAAATAGACCAGCTTATAGGAGCAATCCTGAAGAAACAAAGGAGCTGCAAAAACAGGTAAGTGATTTGCTTGATAAAGGATATATTCGTGAGAGTTTAAGTCCTTGTGCTGTTCCTGTTTTGTTGGTACCTAAAAAGGATGGTTCTTGGAGAATGTGTGTTGATTGTAGGGCTATAAATAATATTACCATCAAATATAGACATCCCATTCCTAGATTAGATGATATGCTTGATGAATTGCATGGTGCTTGCATGTTTACAAAAATTGATCTTAGGAGTGGTTATCACCAAATTAGGATGAAAGAAGGTGATGAATGGAAAACCGCATTCAAAACTAAATATGGACTGTATGAATGGTTAGTTATGCCTTTTGGATTATCCAATGCACCTAGTACTTTCATGAGGCTTATGAATCATGTAATGCGTCCATTTATTGGTAAATTTGTGGTTGTTTATTTTGATGACATTTTAATATATAGCCGAAATTTAGATGACCATGTGGATCAACTTAGGCAAGTTTTGCAAGTTCTTAGAAAGGAAAGATTATTTGCTAACATTAAAAAATGTGACTTTTGCAAAGAAGAGCTTGTGTTTCTAGGTTTTGTAGTAAGTGCTGCAGGAATCAAAGTTGATCAAGCTAAGGTGAAGGAAATCCAAGAGTGGCCGGTTCCTACATCCATTACCCAAGTAAGGAGCTTTCATGGCTTGGCAAGCTTTTACCGGAGATTTGTCAAGGATTTTAGTACCATAGCAGCACCATTGAATGAAGTTGTCAAGAAGAATGTTGGCTTCAAATGGGGGGAAGTACAAGAAAAATCTTTTAATTTGTTGAAAGAAAAATTGTGTAATGCACCTTTGTTAGTTTTGCCAAATTTTTCTAAGACTTTTGAAATTGAGTGTGATGCTTCGGGTGTAGGTATTGGAGCTGTTTTAATGCAAGAAGGAAGGCCCATAGCCTACTTTAGTGAAAAATTGAATGGAGCTGCCCTAAACTACCCGACTTATGACAAGGAGATGTATGCTTTAGTGAGGGCTTTGGAGACGTGGCAGCATTATCTCATGCCAAAGGAGTTTGTGATTCATACGGATCATGAGTCTTTGAAGCATATCAAGGGTCAAGGAAAGCTCAACCGAAGGCATGCTAAGTGGATTGAATTTATTGAAACATTTCCATATGTGATCCGCTACAAAAAAGGTAAGGAAAATGTGGTTGCCGATACATTATCCCGAAGGTATGTGCTCTTTTCTACCTTAGATGCTAGGTTGCTTGGATTTGAACAATTGAAAGAACTTTATGAGCATGATAGTGACTTTGGAGAAATTTTTAAAACCTGTTTGAAACATGGATTTAATAAATTTTACATATTTGAGGGATATTTGTTTAGGGAAAACAAACTTTGTGTGCCTAATTGTAGTATTAGGGAATTATTGGTTCGGGAAGGACATGGGGGTGGTTTAATGGGTCATTTTGGTGTTTTAAAGACTTTATCCTTGCTGCAAGAACATTTTTATTGGCCTAACATGAGGAGAGATGTTGAGAGAATTTGTGAAAGATGTGTGAAGTGCCGAAAAACAAAATCAACATTGAAACCGCATGGATTGTATAAGCCTTTGCCGATTCCTACCTATCCTTGGATAGATTTGTCTATGGATTTTATTCTTGGGTTGCCTAGGTCAAGGACAGGTAAGGATTCAATATTTGTTGTAGTAGATAGGTTTTCTAAGATGGCACATTTTATTGCATGTAATAAAACTGCTGATGCATCCAACATTGCTAATTTATTTTTCAAGGAAATTGTGAGATTACATGGTATGCCAAAAACTATTGTGTCGGATAGGGATGCTAAGTTCTTAAGCTATTTTTGGAAAACATTGTGGGCTAAATTAGGTACTAAGCTTTTATTTTCAACTACTTGTCATCCACAAACTGATGGACAAACCGAAGTAGTAAATAGAACTTTGTCTGCATTATTGAGAGCATTAATTAGTAGAAATTTAAGGACTTGGGAAGAATGTTTGCCACATGTTGAATTTGCATATAATAGGTCTTTACATTCAGCAACTAAATTTACTCCATTTGAAATTGTTTATGGTTTTAATCCTTTGACTCCATTAGATTTAACACCTTTGCCTTTAAGTGAGCGTGCTAATCTAGATGGAAAACAAAAAGCTGATTTTGTAAAGCAGATTCATGAGAAGACTCGAGCAAACATTGAGAGAAGGACCGAGCAATATGCAAGGGTGGCTAATCAAGGCCGAAAATCAATGGTGTTTGAACCTGGAGATTGGGTGTGGCTGCACTTAAGGAAAGAAAGATTCCCCGAACAAAGGAAATCAAAACTCATGCCGAGGGGTGATGGACCTTTTCAAGTTTTGGAGAGGATAAATGACAATGCCTACAAAGTTGATCTACCGGGTGAGTATAATGTTAGTGCCTCTTTTAATGTTGCTGATTTATCTCCTTTTGCTGCAGGTGATGACTTCGATTTGAGGACAAATCCTTTTCAAGAGGAGGGGAATGATGCGAATCCACCCGAGACTGCTCGACCAACAACCCGCTGGGGTGCTGACCCAATACAAATGAAGGTGGGGCCGATCACTAGGGCCCAAGCCAAGAGGTTCAAGGACAATCTTGCTGTCTTCATACAAGGAATAAGTCACAGCCAAGAGGGGTTGGCCATATCTAAAGAACAAAGGCCTGTGTTACTCATACAAGCAATAGAAGCCAAAACGGGGTCGGGTGACGTTTTTGGTAACAATAAAGAGGCCGGGTTGTATGAATTGGAACCCCATCTTTATGGGTTCAATTCATATGGAGGATTAGTCATAGAAACCAGCCAAAGCAGCTTCAAAGCCGACCAACAAGGTGGTTTGCGCACAAGGAGAAGGAAAGGGCCGGATTTGCTGTATTCTCCGCGGGTTTTACTGTATTTTACTGTATTGGCCTTTTTTTCATACTTCCAAGCAAGGGCAACGTGGGGAACTTCACAATAAGCTTATTTGGCAACCTACAAAGCATATTGAAGCTGATTTGGAGATTAATTTGGTCAAAGAATAGTCAAAGTCAAATTAGTCAAAAAGCTAGTATTATAGTTTCCTAATTTTATTCTACTTTTTGTTTTAGGAAACGACCTTTACTTTTTAAGTTTTATTTATTTATTTTCTGGATAAATAAGTTTAGGAGAGTTTTTATTTTATTATTTTCATTGTAAATTAATTAATTCCTAAATTCAAAATAAAGGAATTAATTAATCCAAATTAGTTTAGGATTAGGAAAGTTTCGACCAAGGTAGGATTCTCCATTGTGTGGCCGGTTTTTCCTAGGGTTTTTAGGGTTTATGTTGTTTCTTTCAAAGCCTATTTAAAGGCTTATTTTTCATTAATAAGATAACTTTAAAAACTTTGATTTGATTAAGAAAATACTTGTGAGATAAATTATCTCTTTGTTCTTTGAGAACACCTAAAACACCATTAGAGAATTGGTCGTTTTAGCTTGACTTATCAATAGGTTTTCCATCCCCTATTGTGGCGTCTACATTATACCAAGGTTTCTAACCACAGGTTGGTTAGGGGTTGAGGTCCATTCCATTAGAACTTGAACTTAATTAAAGATTCGGGCTAATATAATACGGGTTTAGGAGCAGGTCGTCCTAGGTTCGTATCACGGCGTGATGTAAATTGTACATGATGGAGCTTGAGTAAAAAGTATTGATTCATTTCTTTAAAGCAAGAATCTAGGGTTAGTATTAATTAATAAATTTGGACAACTTCGTAAATGTATTTCTAAATATATTTTCCTTATATAAATCGAAAGGATCCAATTCAAGCAAGTTTCAAATTCAAAATTCAAATTTTTTGGAATTGGTAAAACTTTTTTGATCAAATTAAAAGTTTATTACATAAGAATCACTCCGTTGTATGATTCTTTGATAGAAAGAAATCATAAAAAAAGGGTATGTTGCTGCCATTTTGAAACGATTCAAAATCACTGAAGTAATGTATAAACCCAATGATTCAAGGCAAAGATAAAGGATTCTAGAACAAGAAAATACTATTTTTGATTGTCCCAATAACTAGATCAGAGTGCAAAATAAAAGAGATTCTAAAAGAGACAGACAAAAGAGGAGTTAGGGACCACTCAATAAATGAAATGCTTAAAAGGTTTCTTTGAGTTATTTGAGAGTTATGCAACTTGAGTTATAAGGGTGCAAATTGTAAATACGAATAATTTTTGTGGTGGAGGAAAGGATAAGTACTTAAATCATAGTCTAGTTGATTTGACGATTTTATGGACATATTTGACCTTATCATTGTATACATAGATATAATTTCCAATTTTTGTGAGTTGTATGTGGAGAAAACTTCTTATATGTTTATGGGGGGGATTGTTCATCTATCCCAATGGGCCATTTATCGAATTGTTGCGATTGATGTTTGATCCAAAAGAGAAGGAAGAGATCTTCGGAAAATGGGTTTTTATGACCCCGATAGAGAATCATACCTATTTAAATGTTCCTGCTATTCTGTATTTCCTTGGAAAAGGCACTCAGCCTATAGGAATTGTTCAGGATATTTCAAAGAAAATGGGGGGTTTTTACGGAACTTACCTTTAATCACCAAACAACAGTCAATTAATGAAAAATTAATGAAATATATCAAAACAAATATATAAGAAATATATAAATAAAGAAGGTGGAGATCACTTGTAGAAAGCTCTGTAGTCTTTTCTCTACTATTCTCTTTTAATTTGTTATTCCTATTTGATTTTGGGTATTACCATCAATGGTAATGGGGGTGGTTAGTTGGATTTCTAAGAACAAATAAAAAGGGGGATTAAGCTTTTTTCTTTTACTTATATTGATTGGTTAACTAAATTTGAGCTTTTTTCTACTTTTTTTTTTTCATTATTACTTTTTCCTTACATCTACATCCCTTATTTGTCTATATGTCGATTAGCTATGCAGTGCCAATCCAACACAAGTCCCTTTTAAATATTTAAATTTATAATATTTTATTTTTTCTAGTTCTCCATTGTATTCTTTTCTCAAATACTCATATTGACAACATTGTATCAAATAAGTATAATTCGATCATGGATAAATGGATCTATTTTTCTTTGTGCCATGGATTTGATTTCATTCAAGGAATGGGTCCATTGGATTTTCTATAATACAAGAAACTTTTTTTTTTTTTGTATGATACAATTTGTTTTGCCATTTCAAATTCATTGTCGTGATTACGCCGTGCAATTCAACCTCTTTATTTATTTTATTGGGATTCTGATTGTATCTACACATTCTAATTCTTTTATTCAGGTTGCTAACTCAATGGTAGAGTACTCGACTTTTAAGTGCAGCTAGAATCTTTAACACATTTGTATGAAGCAATGGATTCATCCATACCACCAGTAGAGTTTGTAAGATCATGACTGATCCTGCAAAGATTGAATGGGAAAAGTACCATGTTGTATCAATGGAGAATTCTTAGAATATTTCATTCTTTCTGGATATGTCCAAAACCTTGTTTAAATTGTTTGAATTCTTGGTGTGGCAAAAAAAAAAAGAAATTGGAAAATCAATTTCAAGTCAGGTTGAGTGAATAAATGGACAGAGACCAACTGTTGCCCCTATTATAAGGAAACAAAGAGTAACGAGCTTTTGGTCTTCAATTTTGAATGATTATTCGAATGATTACCCGAACTAATTGGATGTTAAAAATATATTAGTGCTTGATGCAGGAAAGGCTTTTCCATGAGGGATTATCTATTTTTATGAGTCCTACCTATTACGTATTCTTCATTATGAGGTGGAGATAAATGTGTAGAAGAAGGCAGTATATTGATAAAGAGGTTTTTCTTCTTTTTAAACAAAAAAAAAGAAATCAAAAGAGCGATTGGATTGCAAAAATAAAGGATTTCTAACCATCTTGTTATCTTAGACTGAACATAAACCACTTAGATGAAAAAAGAGAGGATAGAGAGTCTGCCGATGGTCTTAACTTTTTTTGAGGTGATGTGATTCCGCCCGAGCCCGCTTAACTGATAATCCGCTGGGGTGCTGACTCGACACGGATGAAGACTAGGCCAATCACAACAGCTCAAATTAAGAGATTTAAGGACAACCTGGGAGTATTTATACAGGGGGTAATCAATCTCAACAGAGCTTGTCCATACTTGAAGATACAAAGCCTATTCTAAGCATCCAAGTGGTGGAAGCCGATACGGACCCGAGTGACGGTTTTGGTACATTTTTGGAGTTTTGGAAGCATGAAATGGTTCCAATGCTTTATGGGTTCAATACATATGCCAAAGAGGTCATGGAATCAAGTTAAAGCAGCCTCAAATGCAATCAAAAAGGCCTTGTACGGACAGCCTCAACAATTTGGCCGAATTTGCTGTATTGCTTGCTGGCTTTACTATATTTTACTGTATTAGCCTTTTCTTATTTTTTCCAAGCATGGGCAACGTGTGGGACTTCATATTCAGCTTATTTGGCATCCTACAAATGATCTAGAAGCTGATTTGAAGCTCAAAGAGGTCAAAGATTGATCAAAGTCAACTTGATCAAAAAGGCTAGCATTTTTAGTTTCTTAATTTGTTTTTACTTTTTGTTTTAGGAAACTACCATTACTTTCTGGCTTTTATTTATTTATTTTCTGGAAAAATAACTTTAGGAAGGTTTTTATTTTATTCTTTCCATTGTAAATTAATTAATTCCTAATTTAATATAAAGGAATTAATTAATCAAACTTAGATTAGGAAAGGAAGTATAGTTTCAGCCAATTAGGTTTCTTTATGTGTGGTGGCTGGTTTTCTTTATGTTCTAGGGTTTTATTTCGTGGCTTTGTAGCCTATTTAAAGGCTTAGTTATCAATAAGAAAACAACTTTGATTTGAATAAGAAAATACTTGTGAGATTAATTATCTCTTTGTTCTTTGAGAACACCTAAAACACCATTAGAGAATTGGTTGTTTTAGCTTGACTTATCAATAGGTTTTCCATCCCCTATTGTGGCGTCTACATTATACCAAGGTTTCTAACCACAGGTTGGTTAGGGGTTGAGGTCCATCCCATTAGAACTTGAACTAAATTAAGATCCGGGCTAATATAATACGGGTTTAGGAGCAGGTCATCCTAGGTTCGTATCATTTGGTATCAGAGCTAAGTTTTGTTCAGGTTTGATCTATCTTTATTTGTTTTATTTGTTTTTTTTGTGTTATTCGGCAATTTTAGCATTAGGTTAAGGTTGCATCCATCCCATACACATTCTGCATATTTAAAAAAAAAAAAAAAGAAATTCATTCCTAGTTGAATTAGGTTTCCTAGTTTTATCGTATTTTTGTTTCCTAATTTGTTGGTTGTCTTTTATCATTGTTCTTGATAATTTTGGTTCTTTGTTGATTTTCCTTTGCTATTTTAGTCTTAGAAATTTGCATTCATATATGTAAAAAAAAAAAAAAAAAAAAGAGTTTGCGGCAACAGTTAAAAAAAAAAAAAAAAAAAACTGCACATTTGTGTTTATTTGGAGGTCACGGGTTTGGTGTTTGTTTTGGAGTTGGGATTGCAATTTTGGTAATTATTCTTGCTACTGCAGTTTTTTATGTTCTGTGAGTGAAAAAAAAAAAAAAAAAAAGGTAAAGCCGAATAAAAAAATAATAAAAAATTTAAAAATATTTCGGTTTGTTGGAGTTTGATTTGTTTGCTTGAAATTTGCTGGAGCTGCTGGTTTTTGATTATTTATTCAATATTTGAATTGCTGGGAAATTATTTCTTCTGCTGGATATTTGGATTTTGGGTGCTTAAATTATTTGGATTAAAATTAGTTAAAGGAATTGATACAAAACCTGAATTACAAGAACAACAACCAAAACTTTTCTATAATTTTGTTCTCTTTGGTTCTTGTTCGTATTTGAATTTCTTTTTCTAGAATTTTGTTCTTGAACTCATAATCTATTACCATCTGGTCCAGTTCTTCAAAATTCCAAATTTTTCTCATTAATTTGCTTTATTTTGTCTAGAAAAACCGAAAATAGGTATTTTCATTCCATTCGGTATTTGTTTATTTTTGCTTACTGTTTTGTTGATAAGTTTAATTAAAACATACTAGTGATCTAATTGCTGTTTTGTGGGTGTTTTAATTAGAACTTTGAGATAATTCATTGAGTGGAAAAAGGCAAGAGTGTGTGAGCTTAAAAGAGGGTCAAAGCCGAAACTAGTGAGCAAACACGAGTGTCGAGACCTTGTTTGAGTGAAACACGTGAGGGAGTGAATATTGTGAGGATTCATTTTATTTTTGCAGTATTTTACTAACATGGCAGATTCTAGAATAAGAATAGGAGATCCACCTTTGAGGATTAATGAGGGAGAATCCGTAGCATTCCATGGCAATGCCCGAGCTACCGGGAGTGGAGACCAAGTGGACATGAGAGCTGTTTTGGAGTCAATACAGCGGGTTATGCTCAAGTTGAGCATGTGAATCAAAGAATGGGAAGGCTAGAAGCCTCACAAGGAATGTCGAACACAAGAAATAGGCAAGAATTCCATGGAGGACGAGGAGGTCACGAGAGACCGAGAGAGGAATTTGATGAGGAGCCATTCGGTGGAGACTTTAAGGAAGGTATGGATGAAACTTTTGTTGTCCAAGATAGAGCTGGCCATGGAAGATATAGGAGGGAAGATACAGATGATGATTTGGGAAATATCAAGGTTAACATCCCACCTTTTATGGGTAAAAGTGACCTCGAAGCATATTTGGAGTGGGAAGAAAAGATGGAGATGATATTTGACTGCCATAATTATTCAGAGGCTAAGAAGATGAAATTGGCAGCAATGGAGTTTGGCCATTATGCACTCCAATGGTGGACCAATGAGCAAAACACCCGAAGGAGAGTTGGTGATGACTTGATTACTACATGGCGACAAATGAAAGGAGCCATGCGGAAGCAATTCGTACCATCACACTATCATAGGTTGCTGCATCAAAGACTTCAATCTTTATCTCATGGACATGGATCCGTGGAGGATTATTACAAGGAGATGGAGATGCTTATGATGAGATTGAACTTGAATGAAGATAGGGAAGCAACCATGGCAAGGTTTCTTGGTGGTTTGAATCATGAAATAGCCAATCAACTAGAATTGCAACAATATGTGGAATTGGAGGAGATGTTGCATGTGGCTATTATATTAGAGCATCAATTTAAGAGGAGGGGTGTAAGATCATGGTTTGGAGGTGTTTCCAATAGTGGAAGGTCCAATTCAAGTGGCTGGAGGAACAATCCCATCTATGAAAGCAAGCCAAAGCCGAAATTCAAAGAAGAAAGTTCAAACTGGCCAAGGAAGGAGACTAGAACCAAATATGTCCAAGCACCAAGGAGCGAGGTAAAATTAGATCCTAAACCTTCTAGAACTCATGATGTTATGTGTTTCAAGTGCCAGGGAGGAGGACACATTGATAGCCAATGCCCGAATAGAAGAATCATGGTGTTAAAGGGCAATGACGAGCTAGAATCGAAAAGTGAAGAAAGTGAGGATGAAGCCAAGCAAGAGGAGGAGGACTTGGAGGATGAACCCAAAACCTTGCAAGCATCCAATGCTCAATTAAACTTGCTTTCTAGGAGAGTACTTGCTGTATACAAAGATGAGGATGAAATTCACAGAGAGAACATCTTCCACACCCGATGTGAAATTCAAGGTAAGATTTGTAGTATGATTATTGATAGTAGAAGTTGTACAAATGTAATTAGTAACATTGTAGTTGATAAATTAGGCTTAATAACTATTAAACATCCAGAACCTTATAGATTACAATGGCTTAATGATAGTGGTGAAATAAAAGTGAATAAACAAGCCAAAGTAAAATTTAATATAGGTAGATATGAGGATGTAGTTTTATGTGATATTGTACCATGATTGCTGGACATATACTATTAGGTAGACCATGGCAATTTGATAAAGATGCTACTCATTTTGGTTGAGAAAATAGTATTGTTTTCAGGTTTAAAGGGAAGAAGGTCAAGCTGGAACCATTATCTCCTAAAAAGGTTTACAAAGACCAATTACAAATGCAACAAAGGAGAGAAGCCGAAAAGCTAAAGGAAAAAGCAATTATGGCACCAACGGCTTCACCATTTTTTCAAGAAGGTAAGAATGAGGTTGCTGATCACGGGAAGGTTTCTAAGACTCATATTGAGTGGAAAGATCAAGGAAAGATGGAAAGAGAGGGGAAAGAAAGTGGCAAACCTGAGAGCTTGGAGAAGGAAGAAAAATCCGAAGGTTTATGCCAATCCAAAGGGGAAAAACAAAAAGAAAGAAAAGAAAGGTCAAGTAGCAACTTTTATTTGAGTTTAAGGGATATTAATAATGTTATTGAGTGTAAGAAACCTTTGCTGGTCATGATTTATAAAGAAAATTATTTTAATGATCAAACTAACTTTGAAGAACTTTAATTGCCAAGTTCAATGATTTCTCTTTTGAAGGAATTTGGAGATGTCTTTCCAAATGAAATTCCAAGTGGACTACCATCCAATCAAGAGGCAAAAGGTGAGCTTGCTATCCAAGGTAAGTCTTCTAATACTCAGGTTGTGTGGAAAAATTTTAATAAAACCAAGAGTGAAAAATTTGGTGCAAAAGCCGAGAGTGAGGAAGGTGAGATGGTCGTGAGTGAGAAAGGAAAAGGAAGACAAGAAAGGAAAAATATAAATTTTTATCTTAGCTTTGGTGATGTTAATAAAGTAATTATGAATAAGAAATCATTGCTGAGCATGAATTTTAAAGATATCTTTATTGCATAGAACTTTATCTGCATTGTTGAGAGCTTTACTTAGTGGCAATTTAAAAATTTGGGAAATATTGTTTGCTAACTTTAAAAAATGTAATTTTTACCATAATGAGCATGTATTTCTTGATTTTGTTGTAATAGTGTTTGACCCAGGAGAATTGGCTTGGTTGCACTTACGAAAGGAAAGGTTTCCTAATCAAAGAAAGTCAAAGCTCATGCCGCCTATGGATGGACCTTTTCAAGTTTTGGAGCCGAATAACAAAAATGCCTACAAGCTTGATTTACCGGGTGAGTATAACATGAGTGCTGCATTTAATGTTGCTGATTTAACTCCTTTTTCTGCAGGTGATGATCTTGATTTGAGGACAAATCATTTTCAAGAGGAGGGGAATGATGTGATTCCGCTCGAGCCCGCTCAACCGATAACCCGCTAGGGTGCTGACTCGACACGGATGAAGACTAGGCCAATCACAAGAGCTCAAATTAAGAGATTTAAGGATAATCTGGGAGTATTTATACAGGGGGTAATCAATCTCAACAGAGCTTGTCCATGCTTGAAGATACAGAGCCTATTCTAATCATCCAAGTGGTGGAAGCCGATACGGAACCCAGTGACGGTTTTGGTACATTTTTGGAGTTCGAGAAGCATGAAATGGTTCCAATGCTTTATGGGTTCAATACATATGCCAAAGAGGTCATGGAATCAAGTTAAAGCAGCCTCAAATGCAATCAAAAAGGGCTTGTACGGACAGCCTCAACAATTTGGCCGAATTTGCTGTATTGCTTGCTGGCTTTACTGTATTTTACTGTATTAGCCTTTTCTTATTTTTTCCAAGCATGGTCAGCGTGTGGGACTTCATATTCAGCTTATTTGGCATCCTACAAATCATCTAGAAGCTGATTTGAAGCTCAAAGAGGTCAAAGATTGATCAAAGTCAACTTGATCAAAAAGGCTAGCTTTTTTAGTTTCTTAATTTGTTTTTACTTTTTGTTTTAGGAAACTACCATTACTTTCTGGCTTTTATTTATTTATTTTCTGGAAAAATAACTTTAGGAAGGTTTTTATTTTATTCTTTCCATTGTAAATTAATTAATTCCTAATTTAATATAAAGGAATTAATTAATCAAACTTAGATTAGGAAAGGAAGTATAGTTTCAGCCAACTAGGTTTCTTTATGTGTGGTGGCTATTTTTCTTTATGTTCTACGGTGTTATTTCGTGGCTTTGTAGCCTATTTAAAGGCTTAGTTATCAATAAGAAAACAACTTTGATTTGAATAAGAAAATACTTGTGAGATTAATTATCTCTTTGTTCTTTGAGAACACCTAAAACACCATTAGAGAATTGGTTGTTTTAGCTTGACTTATCAATAGGTTTTCCATCCCCTATGTGGCGTCTACATTATACCAAGGTTTCTAACCACAGGTTGGTTAGGGGTTGAGGTCCATCCCATTAGAACTTGAACTAAATTAAGATCCGGGCTAATATAATACCTTTCTAAAGTTATTTGTCCAGAAAATAAATAAATAAAAGCCAGAAAGTAATGGTAGTATCCTAAAACAAAAAGTAAAAACAAATTAGGAAACTAAAAATGCTAGCCTTTTGATCAAGTTGACTTTAATCAATCTTTGACCTCTTTGAGCTTCAAATCAGCTTCTAGATTCTTTTTAGGATGCGAAATAAGCTGAATATGAACTCCCACACGTTGCCCATGCTTGGAAAAATAAGAAAAGGCTAATACAGTAAAATACAGTAAAGCCAGCAAGCAATACAGCAAATTCGGCCAAATTGTTGATACTGTCCGTACAAGCCCTTTTTGATTGCATTTGAGGCTGATTTAACTTGATTCCATGACCTCTTAGGCATATGTATTGAACCCATAAAGCATTGGAACCATTTCATGCTTCCCAGACTCCAAAAATGTACCAAAACCGTCACCCGGGTCCGTATCGGCTTCCACCACTTGGATGCTTAGAATAGGCTTTGTATCTTCAAGTATGGACAAGCTCTATTGAGATTGATTACCCCCTACATAAATACTCCCAGGTTGTCCTTAAATCTCTTAATTTGAGCTCTTGTAATTGGCCTAGTCTTCATCCGTGTCGAGTCAGCACCCTAGCGGGTTATCGGTTGAGCAGGCTCGGGCGGAATCACATCATTCTCCTCCTCTTGAAAAGGATTTGTCCTCAAATCAAGATCATCACCTACAGAAAAAAAAGTTAAATCAGCAACATTAAATGCAGCACTCATGTTATACTCACTTGGTAAATCAAGCTTGTAGGCATTCTTGTTATTCGGCTTCAAAACTTGAAAAAGTCCATCCATAGGCGGCATGAGCTTTGACTTTCTTTGTTTAAGAAACCTTTCCTTTTGTAAGTGCAACCAAACCAATTCTCTTGGGTCAAACACTATTACAACAAAATCTAAAAATACATGCTCATTATGGTAAAAATTACACTTTTTAAAGTTAGCAAACAATATTTCCCAAATTTTCAAATTACCAATAAATAAAGCTCTCAACATTGCAGATAAAGTTCTATGCAATAAAGACATCTTTAAATAAGTATCTTTAAAATTCATTCTCAGCAATGATTTCGTATTCATAATTACTTTATTAACATCACCAAAGCTAAGATAAAAATTTATATTTTTCCTTTCTTGTCTTCCTTTTCCTTTCTCACTCACGGCCATCTCACCTTCCTCACTCTCGACTTTTGCACCACATTTCTCACTCTTGGTTTTATTAAAATTTTTCCACACAACCTGAGTATTAGAAGACTTACCTTGGAAAGCAAGCTCACATTTTCCCTCTTGATTGGATGGTAGTCCACTTGGAATTTCATTTGGGAAGACATCTCCAAATTCCTTCAAAAAAGAAATCATTGAACTTGGCAATTGAAGTTCTTCAATGTTAGTTTGATCATTAAAATAATTTTCTTTATAAATCGTGACCAGCAAAGGTTTCTTTTACTCAATAACCTTATTAGTATCCCCTAAACTCAAATAAAAGTTGCTACTTGACCTTTCTTTTCTTTCTTTTCCTTTTCCCCCCTTGGATTGGCGCAACCTTTGGATTTTTCTTCCTTCTCCAAGCTCTCGGGTTTGCCACTTTCTTTCCCCTCTCTTTTAGTGTTTCCTTGATCTTTCCACTCAATATGAGTCTTAGAAACCTTACCTTGATCAGCAACCTCATTCTTACCTTCTTGAAAGGATGGTGAAGCCGTTGGTGCCATACTTGCTTTTTCCTTGAGCTTTTCGGCTTCTCTCCTTTGTTGCATTTGTAATTGGTCTTTGTAAACCTCTTTAGGAGATAATGGTTCCAGCTTAACCTTCTTCCCTTTAAACCTGAAAACAATACTATTTTCTCGACCAAAATGAGTAGTATCTTTATCAAATTGCCATGGTCTACCTAATAGTATATGTCCAGCAATCATGGGTACAATATCATATAAAACTACATCCTCATATCTACCTATATTAAATTTTACTTTGGCTTGTTTATTCATTTTTATTTCACCACTATCATTAAGCCATTGTAATCTATAAGGTTTTGGATGTTTAATAGTTATTAAGCCTAATTTATCAACTACAAGATTACTAATTACATTTCTACAACTTCTACTATCAATAATCATACTACAAATCTTACCTTGAATTTCACATCGGGTGTGGAAGATGTTCTCTCTTTGAATTTCATCCTCATCTTTGTATGCAGCAAGTACTCTCCTAGAAAGCAAATTTAATTCAGCATTGGATGCTTGCAAGGTTTCGGGTTCATCCTCCAAGTCCTCCTCCTCTTGCTTGGCTTCATCCTCAATTTCTTCACTTTCCGATTCTAGCTCATCATTGCCCTTTAACACCATGATTCTTCTATTCGAGCATTGGCTATCAATGTGTCCTCCTCCCTGGCACTTAAAACACACAACATCATGAGTTCTAGAAGGTTTAGGATCTAATTTTACCTCGTTCTTTGGTGCTTGGATAGATTTGGTTCTAGTCTCCTTCCTTGGCCAGTTTGAACTTTCTTCTTTGACTTTCGGCTTTAGCTTGCTTTCATAGATGGGATTGTTCCTCCAGCCACTTGAATTGGACCTTCCACTGTTGGAAACACCTCCAAACCATGATCTTACACCCCTCCTCTTAAATTGGTGCTCAAGCTTAATGGCAACATGCAACATCTCCTCCAACTCCAAGTATTGTTGCAAATCTAGTTGGTTGGCTATCTCACGATTCAAACCACCAAGAAATCTTGCCATGGTTGCTTCTCTATCCTCATTCATGTTTAACCTCATCATGAGCATCTCCATCTCTTTGTAATAATCCTCCACGGACCTAGTTCCTTGAGATAAAGATTGAAGTCTTTGATGTAGCAACCTATGATAGTGTGATGGTACGAATCGCTTCCGCATGGCTCCTTTCATTTGTCGCTATGTAGTAATCAAGTCATCACCAACTCTCCTTCAGGTGTTTTGCTCATTGGTCCACCATTGGAGTGCATAATGACCAAACTCCATTGCTGCCAATTTCACCTTCTTAGCCTCCGAATAATTATGGTGGTCAAATATCATCTCCATCTTTTCTTCCCACTCCAAATATGCTTCGGGGTCACTTTTTCCCATGAATGGTGGGATGTTGATCTTGATATTGCTAAGATTTTCATCTGTTTCTTCCCTCCTATATCTTCCATGGCCAGCTCTATCTTGGACAGCAAAAGTTTCATCCATAACTTCCTCAAAGTCTCTACCGAATGGCTCCTCATCAAATTCCTCTCTCGGTCTCTCGTGACCTCCTCGTCCTTGGCCTCGTCCTCCATGGAATTCTTGCCTATTTCTTGTGTTCGGAATTCCTTGGGAAACTTCTAGCCTTCCCATCCTTTGAACCAATTAGTGAGATTGAGTTTTTCAAGAGAACACACTGGACACAAAAAAAAGGATGGAATAATGTTATAGCTGAATCAAGATATGTAAGTTTTACTTATCACTCCTTAACTGGTTTGACATACTTGTAATATCTTATAATGACATTTTTATACCTTTCATGTTGTTAGAATGAGATGGTTCGGCTACAAGAAGCACAAACGCAGCAGACACAAGATGATGCTTCTCCTGATGATACTGGTGCACCGGTTTTTTTGACAGAAGCTGACATTCGTGCACAAGTTGATGCGAATCCACCCGAGACTGCTCGACCAACAACCCGCTGGGGTGCTGACCCAATACAAATGAAGGTGGGGCCGATCACTAGGGCCCAAGCCAAGAGGTTCAAGGACAATCTTGCTGTCTTCATACAAGGAATAAGTCACAGCCAAGAGGGGTTGGCCATATCTAAAGAACAAAGGCCTGTGTTACTCATACAAGCAATAGAAGCCAAAACGGGGTCGGGTGACGTTTTTGGTAACAATAAAGAGGCCGGGTTGTATGAATTGGAACCCCATCTTTATGGGTTCAATTCATATGGAGGATGAGTCATAGAAACCAGCCAAAGCAGCTTCAAAGCCGACCAACAAGGTGGTTTGCGCACAAGGAGAAGGAAAGGGCCGGATTTGCTGTATTCTCCGCGGGTTTTACTGTATTTTACTGTATTGGCCTTTTTTTCATACTTCCAAGCAAGGGCAACGTGGGGAACTTCACAATAAGCTTATTTGGCAACCTACAAAGCATATTGAAGCTGATTTGGAGATTAATTTGGTCAAAGAATAGTCAAAGTCAAATTAGTCAAAAAGCTAGTATTATAGTTTCCTAATTTTATTCTACTTTTTGTTTTAGGAAACTACCTTTACTTTTTAAGTTTTATTTATTTATTTTCTGGATAAATAAGTTTAGGAGAGTTTTTATTTTATTATTTTCATTGTAAATTAATTAATTCCTAAATTCAAAATAAAGGAATTAATTAATCCAAATTAGTTTAGGATTAGGAAAGTTTCGACCAAGGTAGGATTCTCCATTGTGTGGCCGGTTTTTCCTAGGGTTTTTAGGGTTTATGTTGTTTCTTTCAAAGCCTATTTAAAGGCTTATTTTTCATTAATAAGATAACTTTAAAAACTTTGATTTGATTAAGAAAATACTTGTGAGATAAATTATCTCTTTGTTCTTTGAGAACACCTAAAACACCATTAGAGAATTGGTCGTTTTAGCTTGACTTATCAATAGGTTTTCCATCCCCTATTGTGGCGTCTACATTATACCAAGGTTTCTAACCACAGGTTGGTTAGGGGTTGAGGTCCATTCCATTAGAACTTGAACTTAATTAAAGATCCGGGCTAATATAATACGGGTTTAGGAGCAGGTCGTCCTAGGTTCGTATCATTTGGTATCAGAGATAAATTTTGTTCAGGTTTGATCTATCTTTATTTGCTTTATTTGTTTTTGTGTTATTCTGCAATCTTAGCATTAGGTTAAGGTTGCATCCATCCTATACACGTTCAGCATCTTAAAAAAAAAAAAAAAAAAATTCATTCCTAGTTGAATTAGGATTTCCTAGTTTTATCGTATTTTTGTTTCCTAGTTTGTTGGTTCTCTTTTATCATTGTTCTTGTTAATTTGGTTCTTGTTGATTTTTCTTTGCTGTTTTAGTCTTAAATATTTGCATTCATATATTCAAAAAAAAAAAAAAAAAAAAGAAAACAGGAAAAAAAAAAAAAAAAGGTTTGCGGCAACATTTAAAAAAAAAAAAAAAACTGCACATTTTGTTTATTTGGAGGTCACGGGTTTGGTGTTTGTTTTGGAGTTGGAATTGCAATTTTGGTAATTATTCTTGCTACTGCAGTTGTTTATGTTCTGTGAGTGAAAAAAAAAAAAAAAAAAAAAAGAACAGGTAAAGCCGAATTAAAAAAAAAAAAAAGAAAAGTATTTCGGTTTGTTGGAGTTTGATTTGTTTGCTGGAAATTTGTTGGAGCTGCTGTTTTTTTTGATTATTTATCCAACATTTGAGTTGCTGGAGAATTATTTTTGCTGCTGGATATTTGGATTTTGGGTGCTTAAATTTTTTGGATTAAAATTAGTTAAAGGAATTGATACAAAACTTGAATTACAAGAACAACAACCAACAGTTTTCTATATTTTTGTTCTCTTTGATTCTTGTTCGTATTTGAATTTCTTTTTCTGGAATTTTATTCTTGAACTCATAATCTACTACCATCTGGTGCAGTTTTCAAAAATTCCAACGTTTTCCCATTATTTTGTGTTTTCTTGTCTAGAAAGGCGAAAAATTAGGATTTGTTGGATTCTTTCGGTATTGCCTACTTTTTGCTACTGTTTTGTTGATAAGTTTAATTAAAACATACTAGTGATCTAATTGCTGTTTTGTGGGTGTTTTAATTAGAACTTTGAGATAATTCATTGAGTGGAAAAAGGCAAGAGTGTGTGAGTTTAAAAGAGGGTAAAAGCCGAAACTAGTGTGCAAACACGAGTGTCGAGACCTTGTTTGAGTGAAACACGTGAGGGAGTGAATATTGTGAGGATTTATTTTATTTTTGCAGTATTTTACTAACATGGCAGATTCTAGAATAAGAAGAGGGGATCCACCCTTGAGGATCAATGAGGAAGAGTCCGTAGCATTTCATGGCGATGACCGAGCTACCGGAAGTGGAGACCAAGTGGACTTGAGAACTATTTTGGAATCAATACAGCGAATGAGTGCTCAATTTGAGCATGTAAACCAAAGAGTGGGAAGATTAGAAGCCTCACAAGGAAGGCCGAATACAAGAAATAGGCAAGAATTCCATGGAGGACGAGGCCGAGGACGAGGAGGTCGCGAGAGGCCGAGAGAGGAATTTGATGAGGAGCCATTGGACGGTGACTTTGAGGAAGGTATGGACGAAACCTTTGCTGTCCAAGATAGAGCTGGCCGTGGGAGATATAGGAGGGAGGATACAGATGAAGATTTGGGAAATATCAAGGTTAATATCCCACCTTTTATGGGTAAAAGTGATCCTGAAGCTTATTTGGAGTGGGAAGAGAAAATGGAGATGATTTTTGACTGCCACAACTATTCGGAAGGTAAGAAGGTGAAGATGGCAGCAATGGAGTTTGGCCATTATGCACTCCAATGGTGGATAAATGAGCAAAGCACCCGAAGGAGGGTTGGTGAAGACTTAATTACAACATGGCGACAAATGAAAGGAGTCATGAGGAAGCGGTTTGTGCCATCCCATTACCAAAGGTTGCTGCATCAAAGGCTTCAATCTTTGTCTCAAGGGAGTAGGTCCGTGGAGGATTATTACAAAGAGATGGAGATGCTAATGATGAGGTTAAACATGAGGGAGGATAGAGAGGCAACAATGGCAAGATTCCTTGGAGGGTTAAACCGTGACATTGCCAACCAACTTGAATTACAACAATACTTGGAATTGGAGGAGATGTTGCATGTAGCCATTAAGCTTGAGAACCAATTCAAGAGGAGGGGTGTTAGTACACGGTTTGGAGGAGTTTCTAGCAGTGGAAGGACAAGTTCAAGTGGCTGGAAAAACAATTCCACTTATGAAAACAAGTTGAGGCCGAAAGTAGGAGAAGAATCAACCAACCGGCCAAGAAGAGAGGTCAAGACTGAATCTGTCCAAGCACTTAGAGGTGAGATAAAATCTGATCCTAAACCTCAAAAATCTAGAGAAATAATTTGTTTTAAGTGCCAAGGAAGAGGACACATATCCAGCCAATGCCCAAATAGAAGAATCATGGTATTAAAGGGTGATGGTGAGCTGGAATCCGCAAGTGAAGAAAGTGGAGCTGAAACCGAGCAAGAGGAGGAATGTAATGAAGATGAAACCGAACCTGTAGATACATCTAAAGCCGAGTTGAGCTTGGTTTCAAGGAGAGTACTTGCTGTCTACAAAGATGAAGAGCAGATACAAAGAGAAAACATCTTCCACACTCGCTGCGAAATACAAGGTAAAATTTGTAGCATGATTATAGATAGTGGGAGTTGCACTAATGTGATAAGTAATCTTGTAGTTGATAAATTAGGTTTGAAAACAATTAAACATCCAGAACCTTATAGATTACAATGGCTTAATGATAGTGGTGAGATGAAAGTAAACAAACAAGCCAAAGTAAAATTTAATATAGGTAGATATGAGGATGTAGTTTTATGTGATATTGTGCCTATGATTGCTGGACATATACTATTAGGTAGACCATGGCAATTTGATAAAGATGCTACTCATTTTGGTCGAGAAAATAGTATTGTTTTCAGGTTTAAAGGGAAGAAGATCAAGCTGGAACCATTATCTCCTAAAGAGGTTTACAAAGATCAATTACAAATGCAACAAAGGAGAGAAGCCGAGAAGCTCAAAGAAAAAGCAAGTATGGCACCAATGGCCTCACCATCCATTCAAGAAGGTAAGGTTGAGGTTGCTGACCAAGGTAAGGTTTCTAAGGTTCATATTGAGTGGAAAGACCAAGGAAAAGCCGAGAGAGAGGTGAGGAAAGAGAACAAACCCGAGAGCATACAAAATCCGGAAATTTCCGCCAATGAGAGCCAAACCGAGGGAAGAAAAAGAAAAGAAAGAAAAGAGAGGAAAAACCAGAATTTTTATTTGAGTTTAGGGGATATTAACAAGGTTATTGAGTGTAAGAAACCTTTGCTGGTCATGCTTTACAAAGAAAATTATTTAAATGATCAAACTAACTTTGAAGAACTTGAATTGCCAAGTTCAATGATTTCTCTTTTGAAGGAATTTGGAGATGTCTTCCCAAATGAGATTCCAAGTGGTTTACCACCTATTCGAGGGATAGAACATCAAATTGACTTTGTTCCGGGGGCTGCCATACCAAATAGACCAGCTTATAGGAGCAATCCCGAAGAAACAAAGGAGCTGCAAAAACAGGTAAGTGATTTGCTTGATAAAGGATATATTCGTGAGAGTTTAAGTCCTTGTGCTGTTCCTGTTTTGTTGGTACCTAAAAAGGATGGTTCTTGGAGAATGTGTGTTGATTGTAGGGCTATAAATAATATTACCATCAAATATAGACATCCCATTCCTAGATTAGATGATATGCTTGATGAATTGCATGGTGCTTGCATGTTTACAAAAATTGATCTTAGGAGTGGTTATCACCAAATTAGGATGAAAGAAGGTGATGAATGGAAAACCGCATTCAAAACTAAATATGGACTGTATGAATGGTTAGTTATGCCTTTTGGATTATCCAATGCACCTAGTACTTTCATGAGGCTTATGAATCATGTAATGCGTCCATTTATTGGTAAATTTGTGGTTGTTTATTTTGATGACATTTTAATATATAGCCGAAATTTAGATGACCATGTGGATCAACTTAGGCAAGTTTTGCAAGTTCTTAGAAAGGAAAGATTATTTGCTAACATTAAAAAATGTGACTTTTGCAAAGAAGAGCTTGTGTTTCTAGGTTTTGTAGTAAGTGCTGCAGGAATCAAAGTTGATCAAGCTAAGGTGAAGGAAATCCAAGAGTGGCCGGTTCCTACATCCATTACCCAAGTAAGGAGCTTTCATGGCTTGGCAAGCTTTTACCGGAGATTTGTCAAGGATTTTAGTACCATAGCAGCACCATTGAATGAAGTTGTCAAGAAGAATGTTGGCTTCAAATGGGGGGAAGTACAAGAAAAATCTTTTAATTTGTTGAAAGAAAAATTGTGTAATGCACCTTTGTTAGTTTTGCCAAATTTTTCTAAGACTTTTGAAATTGAGTGTGATGCTTCGGGTGTAGGTATTGGAGCTGTTTTAATGCAAGAAGGAAGGCCCATAGCCTACTTTAGTGAAAAATTGAATGGAGCTGCCCTAAACTACCCGACTTATGACAAGGAGATGTATGCTTTAGTGAGGGCTTTGGAGACGTGGCAGCATTATCTCATGCCAAAGGAGTTTGTGATTCATACGGATCATGAGTCTTTGAAGCATATCAAGGGTCAAGGAAAGCTCAACCGAAGGCATGCTAAGTGGATTGAATTTATTGAAACATTTCCATATGTGATCCGCTACAAAAAAGGTAAGGAAAATGTGGTTGCCGATACATTATCCCGAAGGTATGTGCTCTTTTCTACCTTAGATGCTAGGTTGCTTGGATTTGAACAATTGAAAGAACTTTATGAGCATGATAGTGACTTTGGAGAAATTTTTAAAACCTGTTTGAAACATGGATTTAATAAATTTTACATATTTGAGGGATATTTGTTTAGGGAAAACAAACTTTGTGTGCCTAATTGTAGTATTAGGGAATTATTGGTTCGGGAAGGACATGGGGGTGGTTTAATGGGTCATTTTGGTGTTTTAAAGACTTTATCCTTGCTGCAAGAACATTTTTATTGGCCTAACATGAGGAGAGATGTTGAGAGAATTTGTGAAAGATGTGTGAAGTGCCGAAAAACAAAATCAACATTGAAACCGCATGGATTGTATAAGCCTTTGCCGATTCCTACCTATCCTTGGATAGATTTGTCTATGGATTTTATTCTTGGGTTGCCTAGGTCAAGGACAGGTAAGGATTCAATATTTGTTGTAGTAGATAGGTTTTCTAAGATGGCACATTTTATTGCATGTAATAAAACTGCTGATGCATCCAACATTGCTAATTTATTTTTCAAGGAAATTGTGAGATTACATGGTATGCCAAAAACTATTGTGTCGGATAGGGATGCTAAGTTCTTAAGCTATTTTTGGAAAACATTGTGGGCTAAATTAGGTACTAAGCTTTTATTTTCAACTACTTGTCATCCACAAACTGATGGACAAACCGAAGTAGTAAATAGAACTTTGTCTGCATTATTGAGAGCATTAATTAGTAGAAATTTAAGGACTTGGGAAGAATGTTTGCCACATGTTGAATTTGCATATAATAGGTCTTTACATTCAGCAACTAAATTTACTCCATTTGAAATTGTTTATGGTTTTAATCCTTTGACTCCATTAGATTTAACACCTTTGCCTTTAAGTGAGCGTGCTAATCTAGATGGAAAACAAAAAGCTGATTTTGTAAAGCAGATTCATGAGAAGACTCGAGCAACCATTGAGAGAAGGACCGAGCAATATGCAAGGGTGGCTAATCAAGGCCGAAAATCAATGGTGTTTGAACCTGGAGATTGGGTGTGGCTGCACTTAAGGAAAGAAAGATTCCCCGAACAAAGGAAATCAAAACTCATGCCGAGGGGTGATGGACCTTTTCAAGTTTTGGAGAGGATAAATGACAATGCCTACAAACTTGATCTACCGGGTGAGTATAATGTTAGTGCCTCTTTTAATGTTGCTGATTTATCTCCTTTTGCTGCAGGTGATGACTTCGATTTGAGGACAAATCCTTTTCAAGAGGAGGGGAATGATGCGAATCCACCCGAGACTGCTCGACCAACAACCCGCTGGGGTGCTGACCCAATACAAATGAAGGTGGGGCCGATCACTAGGGCCCAAGCCAAGAGGTTCAAGGACAATCTTGCTGTCTTCATACAAGGAATAAGTCACAGCCAAGAGGGGTTGGCCATATCTAAAGAACAAAGGCCTGTGTTACTCATACAAGCAATAGAAGCCAAAACGGGGTCGGGTGACGTTTTTGGTAACAATAAAGAGGCCGGGTTGTATGAATTGGAACCCCATCTTTATGGGTTCAATTCATATGGAGGATGAGTCATAGAAACCAGCCAAAGCAGCTTCAAAGCCGACCAACAAGGTGGTTTGCGCACAAGGAGAAGGAAAGGGCCGGATTTGCTGTATTCTCCGCGGGTTTTACTGTATTTTACTGTATTGGCCTTTTTTTCATACTTCCAAGCAAGGGCAACGTGGGGAACTTCACAATAAGCTTATTTGGCAACCTACAAAGCATATTGAAGCTGATTTGGAGATTAATTTGGTCAAAGAATAGTCAAAGTCAAATTAGTCAAAAAGCTAGTATTATAGTTTCCTAATTTTATTCTACTTTTTGTTTTAGGAAACTTCCTTTACTTTTTAAGTTTTATTTATTTATTTTCTGGATAAATAAGTTTAGGAGAGTTTTTATTTTATTATTTTCATTGTAAATTAATTAATTCCTAAATTCAAAATAAAGGAATTAATTAATCCAAATTAGTTTAGGATTAGGAAAGTTTCGACCAAGGTAGGATTCTCCATTGTGTGGCCGGTTTTTCCTAGGGTTTTTAGGGTTTATGTTGTTTCTTTCAAAGCCTATTTAAAGGCTTATTTTTCATTAATAAGATAACTTTAAAAACTTTGATTTGATTAAGAAAATACTTGTGAGATAAATTATCTCTTTGTTCTTTGAGAACACCTAAAACACCATTAGAGAATTGGTCGTTTTAGCTTGACTTATCAATAGGTTTTCCATCCCCTATTGTGGCGTCTACATTATTCCAAGGTTTCTAACCACAGGTTGGTTAGGGGTTGAGGTCCATTCCATTAGAACTTGAACTTAATTAAAGATCCGGGCTAATATAATACGGGTTTAGGAGCAGGTCGTCCTAGGTTCGTATCACAAGTCCTAGGTAGAAATGCTGGATTCATTTCTGGTGTTGGACCAGCTCAAAGAAAGAGCTATAGCAGGCTGCTTAACCAACCTACCCCTCAGTTGGCTACAGAGTTTGAAGATTACAAGGTTGAGGTAAAAAGGCTTGCACAAGTTGTGGATCAACAGGCAGAACTCATTGCCAGACTTTCTGCATTCTTGGATGTGAGTCAGTATCCTTCAAGTCCCAGCCAGTTGCCGCCACCACCATCACCTACTGCAACAATGACTTTATGTTATGGTTTCTGCTTGTGATATGCATAGCATTAAAATTCACCTATACATAGTTTTTTGATAGTGTACATATTGCATTCACAGGTGAATTTTTGGCACTATGCATGGTTATAGACATGTGCAATCACAAGTCTTTTTGCAAAGCATGTACAGGCACAAGTGCTCAGCTTACAGTCCTTTTGATACACTACTTTCTGTTTGTAGTGTAAGTATATAAATGTATGCAATGACAATTATGTGTAGGCAAGGACACTATTTTATAATCCTATAATTATGACATGGATTTTGACTGAATTCGATACTATGCCCTCTCCATGGTAGAATGACATTTAACTGCAATGTTTTAAAGGTTTAGGAGGTTAAACGAACTTGAGGACAAAAATGCAAACTTAAATAATTAAATTAAGGATAAAAAATGCAAAATGAAAAATAGTTTGTGGGATTCCATCTCTCCCCTACATGATTTTAATTTTGTTTTTCTGTTATTTTTTTTTTTTTTTACATTTTATTGTTCTCAATAACAAGAATAAACATAATGAGACAAAAAAAAAAAAAGCTTGTTTATATTAATGTTGTTTAAACTCGAGAGGAGGCAAGCTGCATTTTCTTTATTTTGCACTAGTTCGAATTTTATTTTTTTTTTTGTTTTTTTCACTAACTTTAATGTTATACTTATTTTTGAAGTAACTTATTTTTAATTTTTAATGTATTTTTAACTGTTCACAGGCAAAATTATATGTATACACATATGTATATGCATATATATTTTGTGCCTCAATGAATGCTTAACTTTTGACTATGAATTTATAATAAACGTGTTGTAAATTAATAATTGGTTCTATGCCAGGAAAAACACTTTTAATGTAATTGATTATTATTTGTCAAATCTTTTTGTTTTACTTAATATTCTTATCATTTTTTTGTTTTCGCAAATTAGTGCCACGATTATTACCGACATAACGTAATAATTATTTATGATTATATATTTTTTATTTTAATAATTAATTATAAAATTTACAAATTCTTACTCCCTTAATGGTTAATTGTGAAATTTATATTTATAAGTTGTTGGAAGATATTTTGATTGTACAAATAGTTTGATGGAAAACGTCTAACATTCACGGTCTTAGTGTATTTTTCTAACATCAAATTATAACAAACCTTATTACAAATCTTAAGGGCTTAGATGTATTATAGCATAGTTTTTATAAGTAACTATATGTATATAGGGGAATGTACTGTGTACAAATTAGGGGTTTGACACATATTAGCGATCCTTAACTGTTATTAGCTAATGGTAAATAATCGCTTATTTTTATTCAAATAGATAATAAAAATAATTCTTTTTCAAAATTATAATATATTTAAAATATATCAATTTTCAACTATTGAATGATCCTGCAATTGCTAGTGCGATTTGTCAAACATATTTGTCAAATATTTTTGATAGAACACGACCCCATACATATAGATAGTCCGCAATTTATTTGAGATACTATATGTCGCCATATAATTATATATAAAATATGTGTTTAATTATTATGATTTTGATCCTTCTTTGTTTTCTCAATAAACATTTGTTATGTTATTATAGTTTTTATCATACAAAGAAAGATGTTATTTACATACTAATCTACAAAGATACTTGTACATTTATATATATATATATATATTATCATTAGTGTTTAAATTCAAACTCATGATCATGATACAAAATAATTGCAAATGTACATAAACTTTTCTGATACTTAACCACATTATAAATATGTTTCCTAACAATTTACACTTGATTAATTAAGATGGACAAAATACATTTTTCACTTTCCATACATATAGCTTTCATTGTTATTTAACATATATATATATATATATATGGACATTGTTTTATAGAAAATGTATATTACAATATTTGTCATATGAATATTAAATGTTTATATGTTTAATTCTTAGGTTCATATGATTTGGACAGAAGAAAAAAAGAGAAAAAGAAAGAAAAGAAAGCAAAATAGAGAAAGTAAACGAAAATTTATATTGGAAAGTGAAACCCAAATATGAATTTCTACTTTGGTGGGAAGTTTTGCCTCCTTTTTCCATATTTCCCATTTATTTCATTTTGCTAAAATCCCAATCTGTCCCTTATGTTTACGTTTTAGCAAAAGCAAATCCCCATTTGAAACATTTTGTGTGATAGGAGTCCACCCCTCTGTGCGTCCATTTCGACCGGTAACACTCTCAACCTCTCTCTCAGTTTTGTTTTCTTCTTTTCAAAATACAGCTTATTACCTCTGCTACCACCTATCAAATTTTGTCCAATTCCAAAATTTTGGCTGACTGAAGAAGTCATTCTTCATATGTATTTTTGCTCAGCTTGTAAGGTATACGTGAATGATTGGGTTTTATACATATCAAACGAAAGCAACTGGATTGAGGAGCTAGTTGGATTTTCAGTTGGATGTGATGAGCCGAGAGGGAAAAGGTTCTTCATGACCTAAGGAAGGCATTCTTGGTAAGAGACATTTTCTTTCTAAGTTTGTGGTGTCTTTATGTATCAGATTTTTGTTTTTGCGTTCATACCAAACTACATGATGAGTCAATAGGAAAACAAATATATGTAACCTGCATTCTTTGTTGGAACAACTTACAGCTTATTGCAGCATATATAGGATTAGGTGAATACTTTTAGTTCCTATGACTTATACAAATTACATTTCCATATCCTATTTGGTTTTCATAATTTCTAAGCATAATTATATGTCATTTCCTGGAATTATGGTTTGTTTGTTTGTGGATGAGGTGGTTTTTTCCATTTGACTTACCCTCCAATAAGATTGAAAAAACTAATTTATTATTTTGGCAAAAACAATAAAAGTAGTGCATCTACACGAACTTGAGCCCAAAAATCATGTGGCAGAGCAATTGAAATAACCAAATGTAGGGATACTTGCCAAACTCCAAATCAGCTTGTAAACCAAGTCATCATAGAAACATAATAACATTGTCCACATTCTATTTAAAATATCATGTTACAAGATAACTCTATATCATACAGTTTAGCCATAACTTAATGCCTAGTAAGCTGGAAATTTCTATTTTTATTTTTTTCAATAAAGTATATCTACATACATATAATTTTTATGTGATACATAAATATATATTAGCAGCTCCTGACATTGTGCTTCCACTACCTTGCTGTCACCTTTAAAAAGGATCATGCTATAAGAAAACACACTGGACACAAGGTCATTGAAGTTTTATCTTTATTATGATAAAGTGAAGTTGATTATCAATGTTAATTCTAGATGGCTATGAATGTACTCCAAAAACAAATATTAGTGGAATGAATAATGCGTAGTATACCTATCATTGTTCTTTTTGTTGTTTTTTTTTTTTTTTAAATAGACCATTTCATGTCTTTGAGTATATGAATATTGCAATATCTGTTCTCCTTTTGCTAGTTAACTAGTTTACTATTCTTTTAATTTCCTATCCTTTAATGCTATCTTGCCGTGTATTGAGACACTTAAACCCATTTTAGCTTCAATATTGTACAAGTTAAGTTATTTTAAGTGCTTGATATATTATATCCTTATAACTATACTATTGGTTTCTTCTAGGAAGTTATGGAAAAAAAATGGATATGGTGTCATGATAAGCTGTCTGATGAATACACAAATGGTGTTAAATCATTTATTGAATTGGCTAAACATCATTTAGATGAAGATAATAGGACTAGATGTCCTTGTTGATATTGTCGGAATGTGTATTTCCAAGATATAAGTGTAGTTGAATGACATTTATGGGTGAAAGGATTTTCACCAGATTATCACAATTGGATTTATCATGGAGAGGCATTGAATTTTCAAGGTATTGAAATGGGTTTTGAGGAAGATTGATACGAACCTAGGATGACCTGCTCCTAAACCCGTATTATATTAGCCCGGATCTTTAATTAAGTTCAAGTTCTAATGGAATGGACCTCAACCCCTAACCAACCTGTGGTTAGAAACCTTGGTATAATGTAGACGCCACAATAGGGGATGGAAAACCTATTGATAAGTCAAGCTAAAACAACCAATTCTCTAATGGTGTTTTAGGTGTTCTCAAAGAACAAAGAGATAATTAATCTCACAAGTATTTTTTTTAATCAAATCAAAGTTTAAAGTTATCTTATTAATGAAAAATAAGCCTTTAAATAGGCTTTGAAAGAAACAACATAAACCCTAAAAACCCTAGGAAAAACCGGCCACACAATGGAGAATCCTACCTTGGCCGAAACTTTCCTAATCCTAAACTAATTTGGATTAATTAATTCCTTTATGTTGAATTTAGGAATTAATTAATTTACAATGAAAATAATAAAATAAAAACTTTCCTAAACTTATTTATCCAGAAAATAAATAAATAAAACTTAAAAAGTAAAGGTAGTTTCCTAAAACAAAAAGTAGAATAAAATTAGGAAACTAAAATACTAGCTTTTTGACTAATTTGACTTTGACTATTCTTTGACCAAATTGATCTCCAAATCAGCTTCAATATGCTTTGTAGGATGCCAAATAAGCTTATTGTGAAGTTCCCCACGTTGCCCTTGCTTGGAAGTATGAAAAAAAGGTCAATACAGTAAAATACAGTAAAACCCGCGGAGAATACAGCAAATCCGGCCCTTTCCTTCTCCTTGTGCGCAAACCACCTTGTTGGTCGGCTTTAAAGCTGCTTTGGCTGGTTTCTATAACTCATCCTCCATATGAATTGATCCCATAAAGATGGGGTTCCAATTCATACAACCCGACCTCCTTATTAGCACCAAAAACGTCACCCGGCCCTGTTTTGGCTTCTATTGCTTGTATGAGTAAAACAGGCCTTGGTTCTTTAGATGTGGCCAACCCCTCTTGGCTATGACTTATTCCTTGTATGAAGACAGCAAGATTGTCCTTGAACCTCTTGGCTTGGGCCCTAGTGATCGGTCCCACCTTCATTTGTATTGGGTCAGCACCCCAGCGGGTTGTTGGTCGAGCAGTCTCGGGTGGATTCGCATCAAAGATGATGAAGCTGTTGAACATGATAAGGAAGAAGATGGTAATGATGATATCATGGTAGCATTGCAAGATGCTGCAGGTGACATGGATATTGATGTAGATGCATATGAAGGTCACATTGGAGATCAAGATCATAGAAATAAAGAATTTTCAGGATTATTTGCTGAAGTTGAAAGCGAGTTATATCCAGGGTGTACAAAGTTCTCTGCATTGACTTTTTTGGTCAGGTTAATGCATATAAAAGCTTTAAACCATTGGAGTAACAAGTCATTTAGTATGTTGCTTGAACTTCTCAAGGAAGCACTTCGAGAGGGTACTAAATTGCCAAAGTCTTACTACAAGGCAAAATGTACACTTCATGCACTTGGATTAGGATATGAAACGATTCATTCTTGTAAATGGGATTGTGCATTGTTTTGGAAAGAATCAGCTGAATTGGATAAATGTCCAATATGTGCTGAACCGAGATACAAATTTCAAGGTACTGAGGGGAAAAGGATCCCTCAAAAGGTGCTTCGATATTTTCCTATCACTCCAAGATTGTAAAGATTATTTACATCTCGCCATACTACTATTGATATGAGATGGCACAAAGAGAAGCGTCCTAACACAAATGGAGTATTGAGGCATCCAGCAGATGGAGAAGCATGGAAGCACTTTGATGAACAATATCCGATATTTGCTATGAATCCTCGTAATGTCCGGCTAGGTGCTGCCACTGATGGATTTAATCCTTTTAGTAACATGAGTACTTCGTATAGCATGTGGCCAGTGATGTTAGTGCCTTATAACCTGCCACCTTGGAAGTGCATGAAAGAGACTTTTTTGATGATGTCACTATTAATACCAGGCCCAACAACACCTGGAAAAGACATTGATGTGTACTTACGGCCTATGATTGATGAATTGAAAGATCTATGGACAAATGGTGTCACCACTTATGACATCTCTAAAAAGGAGAGGTTTACAATGCATGCAGCAGTGTTGTGGACAATACATGACTTTCCAGCATATGGAACACTTTCTGGATGGAGTACCAAAGGATACAAAGCATGTCCGACTTGTAATGAAGATACTTCTTCCCAAGCTTTAAGAAGTAAGATTTGTTACATGGGACATCGTCGATATTTATCCATAAATCATGCATGGAGAAATAATCGACAATATGATGGAAAGCTTGAACGAAGGTTAGCTCCAAAGCAGTTTTCAGGAGCTGAAATATTACAACAGTTAGATAGGACAATTGAGAGCAGATCGGGGAAACATCCTAACAATGTGGATAAAAAGAGAAAGCGTGCTGCCTGTGAATTAAATTGGACAAGGAAAATCATATTTTTTGAACTAGAATATTGGTCTAAATTAAAATTTCGGCACAATTTTGATGTGATGCATATTGACAAAAACATTTGTGATAATATAGTTGGAACAATGTTGGACATCAAAGGTAAGTCGAAGGATACTGACAAGGCACGTATGGATTTAAAGGATCTGAAAATTCGAAAAGAATTGCATTTACAAGAAACTGGCGGTAAAGTTTTGAAACCTTTGGCATGTTTTTCATTAACAAGAGATGAAAAACATGAGTTTTATAAGTTTTTTAAGTCTGCCAAATTTCCAGATAGCTATGCTGCTAATATTTCAAAGAATGTGAACATTAAGGATGGTAAGATATCAGGTTTGAAAACTCATGATAGTCATGTTCTTTTGCAACAACTTTTTCCGGTGGGTATAAGACCTTACATTAAGAAAGAGGTTTGTGGAACAATTATTGAAATGTGCATGTTCTTCCAAAAACTTTGTGCACGAACTCTATCTGTTTCAGACTTGGATATGTTACAAAAGGGGATAATACTTACATTGTGTAAATTGGAAAGAATATTCCCTCCAGCCTTTTTTGATATCATGGTTCATCTAGCAGTTCACCTACCATATGAGGCAAAAATGGCAGGACCAGTACATACTCGTTGGATGTATCCTTTTAAAAGGTAAAGCCTTTGGTTATTAAAGTTGATCAATCAATTTACATTCTTTTAATTTTTTAATTTTTTTACTTTTTTTTTATTTTTATGATATTTTTCATTCATTATTAGAGCTTTGGGAACATTGAAAAAATATGTGAGAAATAAAGCTCATCCAGAAGGTTCAATAGCAGAGGGTTATGTTGTCAATGAGGCATTAACTTATTGTTCAATGTACCTTCATGGTATTGAAACTCGATTCAATCGGCCAGAACGTAATAAAGATGGTGAGAATCAGATTGCTTCGACTTTGTCAGTATTCACTCAACCTGTGAACTTGTTGGGGAAACCTCAATTTGTTGAACTGAAAGATGATGATTATAAAAAAGCTCATTGGTACATCCTTTACAATTGCTGTGAGTTGCAGCCATATTTTGAGTAAGAACCAAAACTTATATATTATTAGTTGAAGTTCAAAATAAGTAAATTATAAATCCATACTTCTAATTAAATTACATTTTTGCAGTGAGCACACCAAACTATTGCAAAACAGGGGTGTCACAAGTATTCTGCGGGTACAAGAAAAGGAATTTCCACAATGGTTTGAACAAAGGGTATGTATTTTTTAGTTATAAAAGGTAAAATTCCAGCTTGACATGTAAGTATTGTTAATTAATTAAAATTACATTTTCACAGATAAAATATTTCAGTAGATGTAAATATCCAATGGTAACTGATGAGTTGTACTCACTAGCATGTGGTCCTGATTATGGAATAAGATCATATAGTGGATGTGTAGTAAATGGAGTTCGATATCGTACAAAAGTTCGTGATGATAGGCGTGTCACTCAAAATTGTGGAATTTAGGTTGTGGTGATCATGATGGTGAATCTTGTGATTTTTATGGGGTAATAGAAGACATTCTTGTGTTAGACTATAGGTCCAAACACTCTGTTGTACTTTTTAGATGTGCATGGTTTGACACAAATGTGAAAAAGAAAAAGATGATCACAGAGTTTCAAATCACAAGCATTAATGTCACTTCATATTGGTATAAGAATGACCCTTTTGTCCTTGCCTCACAAGCTAAACAAGTGTTTTATGTGGATGATTACAAGATGGGTCAACATTGGAAAGTGGTTCGAAAGGTGCATCATCGTCATCTGTGGGATTTTCCAGACCGATTAGATGAAGGTGATGATCATGGTGATTCATTTGAAGTTTAAAAGTTGGATGCTTATCAAGAAAATGATTCAATGGACATTCAAAATTTATTTGAATCAATTGATATTGAACGTCTTAATCGTGAAGATATTGACCCAATAGAAATTAAATTGAAGAGTGCAACAAACTATGAAGATGCAGATAGTGAGGCAGAGAGTGGAGATTTTGAAGATGCAGATAGTGGTGCAGAGAGTGAAGATTATGAAGATGCAGATAGTGGCACAGAGAATGAAGATAATGGGGAGTACAATGAGGAAAACGACAATGATAGTGAAGATGAGTTGTTAAGTCATGGTGAAACCGGTGAGGATACTGACTCATTTGCATAAATAACTATATATATTTTTTTCCTTTTTTCAGTTTCCTATGTAATGATTTCTGTTCATGTTAAAGATGATTATGCTCCATTTCAAACTAATTTAATATAACTATATGTTGCTTTTTTAATATAGCTTACTAGCATATATATATATATATATTAAGTCCAGAATGTTCATATTGTCAGCTAATAATTCGTTTATGTTTTTATTGTCATCACTTTACATATACTCTTATTCTTTAAAGTTTTATCACAATATGATTATAATGCACCATGTTATCACCTTGGACATATTAGAAAGTTCCTTCACTTTGCATATACTAATTACTTGTACTGTTGTATTTATGTAATGATTTCTCTTCATCATACTGTTGTATTTGTGTAATGATTTATATTCATGTTTATGCTGATCATGCTCCATTTTAACTATAGGTTAATATAACCTACGCTGTCTTTTGAATGTGGTTTATTTGCATATATTAATTACTTATATTTATATTCTCACTTAATAATTTCTTTATTTTTATGTCATCATCAATTCCAATATGCTTTTATTTTTTAAAACAGGGGTGTCATCATAATAAAATATATTGCACCATCTTACCACCTTGGACAAGCACCTAATGACAAAAAAGAGTACTTGTTTTTTTTTTTTTTGCAATTGATTACATCTACAGTGCCGAACATGATCCTAATAGGATATTTCTTAAAGTGAATTAGGAGGATTAGATATATAAAAATATAAATATATATATATACATATGTATATTTGTTTTTATTCCAATTCATGATAATATTTAGAGTAACACTGATTCTATTTCCTTCAATGTTTTACCTTGTGCAAGTTATTTTTAGATTGAGAATTACTTGTATATTTGTGTAGAGTTTGTTTTGATTGAAAATTAATTATGTATTTTCATTTGTGAATTTATGCTCAATCATGAATGTTATTGGCTTAATAAAAAATGTTTTATTGGTGAAATTATTATTGCATTTTTTAGAGTTTGTCTTTTTTTTCTAAATTTTATTATTGCCTCTATTTGTCAAATATTCACAAATGCATTTAGTGTTCTTGGAGAATTTCAATGGAAGTGAGGGATATTTATTATAGAATACTATTGGAGCTGAATCAATTATGCACATTTTTTTCCCCAATATATCAATCAATTAGTAATTTGTTTCTAATTTGTTTCGTTTGTATTTTGTCTTCAATTTTTTTTAATGTTTTTTTATATTTAAGAATGAGATGGTATGATTACAACAAACATGCGTTGATACAGTTTATGGTACGATTACAATAACCATGGATATTGGTGCGTGCTTTTCAAATTACATTGTAGCATCTCACAAGTATAAATTATATTGTTTGCTTTATTCATGTTATATACAGATGCTTTTCTTCTTTAATATTTTGTGTTTGCAATGGAAATATAGTGTGATATCAATTTCATGTATGTAATGAAATTTATAATAATATAATCAGTTTTATACTTTTTGGTTAAACATATAATTGAAATTATACAATATTATTAATATTTATTAACATTCATAAAGCATAATTCACTACCAATCTATTGGTCACTCAAATTATATTTCACCAACCAATTCAATGGATACCAAAATAAAGGTTTATAGAAACCCAATATTGGTAATTGATAATGCCCTTTATTTTGGTATACAGTAAAAAAGGGATACAGTGACTAATATTTTTGTCATTAAAATGCATTGCAAATTGGCAATGATTATTATTATTAACCATAACATTCGTTAGTGAAAGGTTTCTCGACGACCAAATAATAGTTACAGAGTAATAAAATTTGCCACCAATTGTAACTAGCCACTATACCAACAATTTTAGTGACTACAAAAATGTGTCACTCAAACACTATTTAAGGACCAAATAATAAGTCGTTGAAACTAAATTCTTTGACCAAATCACATTACTGCTAAAACCATATTTTTGCAACCAACTACATGGTCGTTCAAAACCTCTTTTGATGACTGGAACATTTTGTCATTGAATACGGTTTTTAGTGACCATAATTTTGGCCATGAATATTTTAATAATTGGTCCCATAACATTTTTTGGTTACGAAGTTATAAGTTTTTATGACTAAAATATATGCTTAAAGTGACCATAAATAGTCACCAGCACAGCATTGAGTGACAAAATATTGGTTGCTCATATTTTATAATTGGTCGGTAAAAGCTTAAAATTGGTGTCCTTTTTAATATTCAAGGCATTTTAAAGACTAATTTATGGTCACAAAATCCTTAAAAACTAGCCACTAAAACCTCAATTGATTTAGCAACCAACATATATTAGTTACTAAATAGAATCTGTTACGACGTTTAAGCGACCACGGTTTTTTGGTCTCTAAAAGCCACTGGCGACCAAAATTGGATGTTTTGCAACCAAATTAACGGTTGTTAAAAGGCATTTTTTTAGTAGTGGACAAATGAATCAAAAGATTCATGTTTGGTTCGGGAAGGGATCGTGGAAGTTTTGAAATGAATGGAAAGATAATCTACTTTCATTAAGTGATTTATTAGATAATCAAAAATAGAAGATCTTGAAGACTATTAAAAATTCAGAAGAAATATGCAGGGGGGCCGTGGAATAGCTGGAAAAAGCCCGGTCCAACTTGCAGAAAGTAGATATGGAAGTGGAGCAGTTTCGAGTGAATGGATACTCTAGAATAGAACGCGAAAATTTGAATTTGATTAATTCAACTTGGAAAACCTTGGATCAATTAGAAAATTACAAAAATGAAACCATTCATTTTGAACAACAAAAAGCTATTAATCAAGTTCGACAACGGATTTTCCAACAAGCCTTGTAAGGAACTTGTTTAAACATCGAGTTACATTTATGTACCATCAATACTAATATTGGCATGTTTGGAACGATGAAAGAAATAAAGGGTTAGTCTTTCTATGGCAGGCATTACTTTTCTTTCAAACAAAAATAAAGAATTAAGAAATATTCATGGTAACTATTCGAGGAGATGAAATTAGTAACATTATTCGTGAATGTATTGAGCAATATAATATAGAAGTAAAGATTTTAAATACCAATACTGTACTCCAAGTAGGTGACAACATTGCTCATATTTATGGTCTTGATAAAGTAATGGCGGGGGAATTAGTAGAATTTGAAGAAGGTACGATAGGCATTGCTCTAAATTGGGAATCAAATAATGTCGGTGCTGTATTACTGGGTGACAATTTTGATGATACAAGAGGGAAGTTCTGTAAAAGCAATAGGAAAAATTTCTTAGATCCCGGTAAGTGAGGCTTTTTTGGGCTGTGTTATAAATGCTCTGGCTAAACCTATTGATGTCGAGGTGAAATTTTAGCTTCTGAATCCCGATTAATTGAATCTCCTACCCCGGATATTATTTCAAGGCGTTCGATATATAAGCCTCTTCAACAGGACTTATTGCTACTAATTCGATGATTCCTATAGGACGTGCTCAGCGAGAATTAATTATTGGGGACAGAATACCAATAAAATAGCAATAGCCACAGATACAATTCTCAATCACCAACAGCAAAATGTAATATGCATTTATGTAGCTATTGGTCAAAAAGCATCTTCTCTGGCTCAGGTGGTGACTGCTTTACAAGAAAGGGGAGCAATGCATTACACTATTGTGGTAACTGAAACGACCAATTATTTGGCTACATTACAATACCTCGCTCCTTATACAGGAGCTGCTCTGGCTGAATATTTTATGTACTGCAAACAACACACTTCAATTATTTATGACGATCTCTCAAAACAAGCACATGCTTATCGCCAAATTTCTCTTTTATTATGCAGACCACCAGGCCAACAAGCTTATCTAGGAGACGTTTTTTTATTTGCATTCATGCCTTTTGGAAAGAGCTGCTAAATCAAGTTTTCATTTAGGTGAAGGAAGAATGACTGCTTTACCAATAGTTGAGACTCAATCGGGTGATGTTTCGGCTTATATTCCTACAAATGTAATTTCCATTACAAATGGACAAATATTCTATCCGCCAATGTATTCAATGCTGGAATCAGACTTGCTATTAATATGGATATTTTTGTATCCAGAGTAGGGTCCGCAGATCAAATTAAAGCCATGAAACAAGTAGCAGGCAAATCAAAATTGGAATTGGTACAATTCGCAGAATTAGAAGCCTTTGCACAATTCACTTATGATCTCGATAAAGCTACTCATAATCAATTGGCAAGAGGTCAACGATTACATGAGTTGCTCAAACAATCTCAATTAGCCCCTCTCGCAGTGGAAGAATAGATAATGACTATTTATACTGGAACCAATGGTTATCATGATTCATTAGAAATTGAGCAGGTAAGGAAATTTCTCGTTGAGTTACGTACTTACTTAAAAATGAATAAAACTCAGCTCCAAGAAATCATAGCTTCTACCAAGACATTTATCGAGGAAGCAAAAGCCCTTTTGAAAGATGCTATTCAAGAACAGCTGGAATGTTTTCTACTTCCTGAACAAGTATAAAGAAAATAAATTGATCACTTTTAATTTTTATCAATCTTAATTCAATATTAATTAAATCTTAATCTAATACTAATTATAATAATAATAAATAAATTATATACTGTTTCTATTATATAGTTAACAATTATATAATTATTTAAATTATTTTAAAATATTAAATTATTTTAAAATAAAATATAAAAAAGTTATAAAATATAAAAGTTTTTGTTTTTTGTAATAATTATTATCTATAATACTATAGAAATAATAATATATTACATTTCTATATTAAATATAATATTAATATTATATACACATATTAACATACATTAAATATATAATATATTTAAATATATAATATATATTAAATATATGGAAATAATATATAAACTAGATTATACTTATATTACAAGTACTAAGTGTATAACAGCACCTTTTATTCAAATTATTCAATAGATCTTTCTTGACATGGAAATCTAAAAATATATGGAAATAAATTGTGTTCAATAGGATTTGAACCTATACCAAAGGTTTAGAAGACCTCTGTCCTATCCATTAGACAATGGACGCTTTGCATTCTAATTTTTTTATATTATTTTATTTTCACATTTATTATTCGGACAAAACGAATATGTGAAATTATTCTGGGAATTGCGTATTCAACTACGCACTACATTAATTATATTCATTTTTTTTTTTGTATTTCTATAAAACATATTTATCAGAAATTTGATATTTTAATGCATATCAAAATATATAAATATATATTAGATATAAATATCTATTAGATATATAGATTTATAGGTTTTGACTATAAAAAATAAATATTGAAAAAAATGGAATAGAGATAAGAGAAAGTAAGCACAAGCAGGTAGCGGGAATTGAACCTGCATCGTTAGCTTGGAAGGCTAGGGCTTATAATCGACATTGATTCATCATTGTTAATGTCTCTAATTCAAAATCGAACGTGAAACTTTGGTTTCATTTGGCTCCTTTATGGAAGATAAATAAATGTCCAAATATCAATTGAAATTAAAAAAAAAATTTGACCCATAACATCTATGTCATTTTTTCGGTCTGAATGCATTCAAAATGGCCCGCTTTCTAGATGATCCTTATAACAATCTTCCTAGTTACTTTGCTCTCTACTTCTATTTAAAAGAATCCCTAGGAAAAGGATTGTGTTTCCACTTAGCGAAAACAATTTTTTGATGTCTCTAGTAAACCAAAGTTATTGTTTAATTAGCTATTTTGTTTCATTCCTTATACGAAAAAGAAAAATTGAAGATTTAGTTACGATTAGAAATATACTTTCTATCTTTATCCATGAATCCTTTACTCATACTCGTTCAATTGGAAATATTGATTGATCCAATGAAAAAGAAAAAAAAAATTATGTTTCATAATTTCATAATCCAATTTTTCAATTTCTAATCGACTCTTGGATACAAATCACGAGAATGTATATTCTTCCTTGAATTTTTCATTGAGGTAAAGGATTTAATCCTTTTAAGAAATAAAGTTTTTGCTTAGAATGGAATATTAATCAGACTGACAGACTCCTTAACTATTCGGGGGTTAATAGAACAAATCGAACTTTTACCACTAAACTATACCCGCTCCAATCCGATTATTCTATATAAATGGACTTTCTGCCGAACAAGAAACTCAAGCGTAATCAAAAGATATGATCAGAAAAAAATGCATTATGCATGAATCCATAGTTCTGTTTTTTATTATATACATATTTTTATTTATTTTTTATTTCATTAACATATCAATAAACAAAAAAACAGAAAAGAGAAAAAAGAAAATAAAGAAGATAAGAAATCTTGCTATGATTCTATATCATTTAATTCTATATCAAAATAGATCTTTTTATGACTTTTGTTGTTTCAATAATAAGCATTTTTGTTTTGGTTTCAAATTAATTGTTTTCGAATTAAATAAATCATTTTATCTTATTACGATTGAACAGAACAAAAGAGGCCTGACCCGGCTAGGTACTGACCAAGCCAAGTCGTGGAAATAAAGGGCCCTTTCGGACGAACTGAAAGAGGTTTTTTTATTTATTATTAATAATAAATATTTTTTTTCTCATTATTTCTATTTTTTCTTTTTTCTATTTCTTTTTTCTATTTATATATTATATAAAATACATAATATATCTATTAAACATATATTAATTGTATAAATCTATTCAAAAAATCTACGTTAAACATATTAACAAATATAGATTCCATTTTTAGATTTGATTTATATTGGATTTATATATTGGACAATTATAGATTGTGTAGATTGGATTGTTGATATCTCTTACGAGTCATTTCTTTATACATATATGTTGTATCTTTATACATATATGTTATATGATTATAGAATTATATATAACATATATGCATACGTTTTATATACATTTTATATGATCTAATTATATAATATAAATGCTTTTATTTTATCTAAATGGTTTAAATTAATTGGTCTAAATCGAATTTGATTCTATATCATTATCATTTTGTATCTATTATATAAACAATTGTTTATATATATTATATATAATAAAATAATAAATAATAAAATAATTTAAAATATAAAAAACACTAAAGAAAAGGAAAAAAAAAGGCCTTTTTTCAAGCCTTATTTTTGTGATGTAACATAGTAATTAGCTCTTTTCAATTGGGGGAGAGATAGTTGAGTGGACAAAGCGTCAGATTGCTAATCCGTTGTATGATTTTCTTGTACTGAGGGTTCGAATCCCTCTCTTTCCATTTTCATCGATATCTTGTTCTTTTCTTTCAAATTTCTTGCAAGTTCAGTGTGGAATAGATACAATCCTACTAAGCTAAGAATGTTTTAAAATCAAGGACGAAAAACCTGATATTTTGTTTTTCTTCACATCCAGGATTATTTTAGACTGCATAACCTACTCTTTTTATTTTGTATTTTGACACCAAGAAATAAAGTTTTTTTTAGAAATAGAAAATGAAATTTTCAAAAAATGCATTTGTAATATTTGTAATATAAGTGGATAAGTGGAGTTTTTCATTAGCAACAATTTTCTTTCATGCCCACAATTTGACATTGTGAGTACTCCAATAAGGCTTTTCAATGGAAAAAATGTCATAATAAGGAAATGGGTTGATCCAAATTTCTCGCAGCTGTACAAAAATTTTAATATTGGAATCGAGAGTCCATACTCTAAAACCTATCTAATCTTATCAAGCTTTATGTTAGATTTTTTTTTTTTTTCGGAATCAATCATGAATTTGGCTAGGGCATTATTAAAGATCTCATTGAAAACTTACAGCAACCTACCAAGCAAAAGCTAAGAGAAGAAATAGCACAAGTATTACTAGCATAACATCTACGATTGGATTAAAAAAAGCATAGGCCTCTGGTAATTTGGGGACCAAAAAACTGTTTGGATAAAGGGCAGAATTAAGACAGATCTAGATCAAACCAAATATATTAAGCATAACAAATATTTTGTTATTCTTGTTATTGAAGATAATTTTATTATTATGATTGAGTTATTTATAAGTTGAGTTATTGATAGAAGGGAAAATGAATAAAACTGAATAAGATAGACCCTAAAAACCTTCTTTGATTTGAACTCCCCCAAAAAAAAATCATTCAATTCTCAAATCAAAAGAGAATAGAATAAATCATACTTTCATACAATATCTTAATTGAATTCTATGTAATGATCAATAAATTCAATTTAATTCTGTATTGACACATATTAAAATTCTAGTAACAATCTATATATTTTATACATATTTATACTGGAGTTGATGAACAGCCAATACCAATATTAGTGTTTATTAGGGTCGAATAGAAATCGGGTGTGGCCAATAGGTAAGGCAATAGGTTTTGGTCTTGCTGTTCAGAGGTTCGAATCCTTCCATCCCAGAGCTATATATCAGAAAAAAGATTGCCCTTTAAAATAAAACGCCTTTCTATTTAAGAGTATAATATTGGATTGGAAAATTTTTATTAGTATTCTTAATAATTATTCTTTGAATCATATCTTTTTCAAAAATTGAATCATGTTCAAATAACACTCATATATAATTGGATCCATTTGTGATCCCTAAGTGTTAAATATTTAACATAAAATATCTATAATTAATTTTAGTAACAATTTTTTAGTTTATCTGTATAAGGGTCCCAGATTATTGTTATTTCGATTCCAATTTTAAAAATCAATATGAAAAAACAACAACCTTACCTTACGTCAGTCTTTATCCACTAGTTCACTAAAAAAATAAAGTGGATTTTTTAGCTATCTAATTTTTTAATCATTGATGGTTTAATACAAATATGGATTTCTCTTAGGATGCTAAAATGTGGTCCTTACATTAAAATATTATTCAAATAATGATCTTGAGTCCAGAAAATTTTCAATTACTTAAATCTTTTTGATGATTTCTTATGGGTTCATAGTATTCAAAGAAGTGTGAAATTGGTAAATTTATCCTATCACTATCAAGTTACTTGAAGGTGCAGATTCAAAAAAAAAAAAATATTTATTTTATTCGTGGTATTCATATTTTACTTATATTTTTCTTATACTAAATAAATCAAAAATGAAATAAAATATATTTTAAAGTAAATATATGTATTGGGTGTTGGGGATTAAATTGAATTTGTTATGAGACTTTGTTAGAACCTACCCATTCATATTTTCATATAGAAAGAAAAAGTATAGATTACTATGTACCGACCGAACCAATGACTATTCATGATTCCATAATTGAATCAATTACATACTAGTTCCAAACTAAAGGAATGTTATGGTAAAAATTTGTTTAGAATATATTGATTCATTTCTCAAAGGCAAGAATCTAGGGGTAGTATTAATCAATAAATTGGGACAACTTCGTAAATATATTTGTAAATATATTTTCCATATATAAATCGAAAGGATCCAATTCGAGCAAGTTCCAAATTCAAAATTCAAATTTTTTGGAATTGGTAAAACTGTTTTGATCAAATCAAAAGTGTATTACACAAGAATCATTCAGTCGTATGATTCTTTGATATAAAGAAATCATAAAAAAAGGGTATGTTGCTACCATTTTGAAACGATTCAAAATCACCGAAGTAATGTATAAACCCAATGATTCAAGGAAAAGATAAAGGATTCTAGAACAAGGAAATACCATTTTTTATTGTCCCAATAACTAGATCAGAGTGCAGAATCAAAGAGATTCTAAAAGAGACAGACAAAAAGGGGTTAGGGACCACTCAATAAATGAAATGCTTAAAAAAAGGTTTCCTTGAGTTATTTGAGAGTTATCCAACTTGAGTTATGAGGGTGTAAATTCTAAATATGAATAATTTTTTTGGTGGAGGAAAGAATAAGTATTTTTAAATCATAGTCTAGTTGATTTGATGATTTTATGGATATATTTAACCTTATCATTCTATACATAGATATAATTTCCAATTTTCTTGAGCCGTACGAGGAGAAAACTTCTTATACATTTCTAGGGGGGATTGTTCATCTATCCCAATGAGCCATTTATCGAATCATTACAATTGATGTTCAACCCAAAAAAGAAGGAAGAGATCTTCGAAAAATGGGTTTTTATGACCCCGATAAAGAATCATACCTATTTTAATGTTCCTGCTATTCTATATTTCCTTGAAAAAGGCGCTCAGCCTATAGTAACTATTCATGATATTTCAAAGAAAGTGGGGGTTTTTAGATAACTTACCCTTAATCACCAAACAACAGTCAATTAATGAAAAATTAATGAAATATATTAAAATGAAATATATAAGAAATATATAAACAAAGAAGGTGGAGATCACTTGTAGAGAGCTGTGTATAGTCTTTTCTCCGCTATTCTCTTTTAATTTGTTATTCCTACTTTCGATTTTGCGTATTACCATTAATGGTAATGAAGGTTAGTTGGATTTCTATGAACAAATAAAAATGGGGATTAAGCGTTTTTCTTTTACTTATATTGATTGATTGACTAAATTTGAGCTTTTTCCTACTTCTTCTTTTTTCTTTTCTTTTTTTTCTGTTATTACCTTTTTCTTACATCTACATCCCTTATTTGTCTATATGTCGATTAGCTATGTAGTGCTAATCCAACATAAGTCCTTTTTTCTTTTTTAAATTTAAATTTATAATATTTTATTTTTTTCTAGTTCTCTATTGTATTCTTTTCTCAAATACTCATATTGACGACAGTGTATCAAATAAATATAATTTGCTCATGGACAAATGGAGCTATTTTTTTCTGTGCCATAGATTTGATTTCATTCAAGGAATGGGTTCATTGGATTTTCTATAATACAAGAAGTTTTTTTTTTATGATACAATTTGTTTTATCATTTCAAATTCAATGTTATGATTACGCCATGCAATTCAACATCTTTATTTATTTTATTGGGATTCTGATTGTATCTACACATTCTAATTCTTTTATTCGGGTTGCTAACTCAATGGTAGAGTGCGACTGGCATCTTTTACACATTTGTATGAAGCAAGGGATTCGTCCATACCTCCAAAACCTTGTTTAAATTGTTTGAATTCTTGGTGTGGCAAAAAAAAAGAAATTGGAAAATCAATTTCAAGTCAGGTTGAGTGAATAAATGGACAGAGCCTAACTGTGGCCCCAATTATAGGGAAACAAAGAGTAACAAGCTTTCGGTCTTCATTTTTGAATGATTATCTGAATGATTACCCAAAATAATTGGATGTTAAAAATATATTAGTGCTTGATGTGGGAAAGGCTTTTCCATGAGGGATTATCCATTTTTTATGAGTCCTACCTGATACGAACCTAGGACGACCTGCTCCTAGACTCGTATTATATTAGCCCTAATCTTAATTAAGTTCAAGTTCTAATGGAATTGACCTTAACCCCTAACCAACCTGTGGTTAGAAATCTTGATATAATGAAGATGCCACAATAGGGAATGGAAAACCTATTGATAAGTCAAGCTAAAACAACCAATTCTCTAATGGTGTTTTAGGTATTCTCAAAGAACAAAGAGATAATTAATCTCATAAGTATTTTCTCAATCAAATCAAAGTTGTATTCTTATTAAAAAATAAGCCTTTAAATAGGCTTTGAAAGAAAAAAAATAAACCCTAAAAACCCTAGGCAAAACCAGCCACACAATGAAGAGTTCTATGGTGGCCGAAATTCTCACTCCTTTCCTAATCTAATTGGGATTAATTAATTCCTTTATTTTGAATTAGGAATTAATTAATTTACAATGAAAATAATAAAATAATAACTTTCCTAAAATTATTTTTCTAGAAAATAAATAAATAAAAACTAAAAAGTAATGGTAATTTCCTAAAATAAAAAGTAGAATCATATTAGGAAACTATAATACTAACTTTTTGACTAAGTTGACTTTGACCAATCTTTGACCAAATTGAGCTCCAAATCAGCTTCAATATGATTTATAGAATTCCAAATAAGCTGAATATGAAGTCCCACACGTTTCGGATGCTTGGAAGATGAAGAAAAAGCCAACTCAGCAAAATACAATAAAGCCAGCACAAAATACAGTAAAAAACAGGCCAAATTTGAAGCTGTCCGTACAACCTTTTTGAATGCCTTTGAAGCTGGCTTGACTTGATTCATTTCATTCTGCCCGTTGTCCATATTTGTACCAAAACTGCTACTCGGGTCCGTATCAGCTTCCACCACTTGGATGCTTAGAATAGGCTTTGTATCTTCAAGTATGGACAAGCTCTGTTGAGATTGATTATCCCCTATATAAATGCTCCCAGGTTTTCCTTAAATCTCTTAACTTGAGCCCTAGTGATCGGCCTGGTCTTCATCTGTATCGGGTTGGCACCCCAATGGGTTGTCGATTGAGAAGGTTTGGGTGGAATCACATCATTCCCCTCCTCTTGAAAAGCATTTGTCCTCAAATCTAGGTCATCAACTGCAGCAAAAGGAAACAAATCAGTGTCTTTGGATGTAGTACTCACATTATACTCACCCAGTAAATCAAACGTGTAGGTGTTTTCATTGATCATTTCCAAAACTTGAAAAGATCCATCTCCTTGTGGCATAAGCTTGGACTTTCTTTGTTCGGGAAACCTCTCCTTCCTTGGTTGAAACCAAAACCAATCTCCTGGGTCAAACACTATCACAAAAAATACTAGAAATACAAGTTCATCACACTTTTTAATTTTATCAAGTAATCTCTCCCAAATTTTCAAATTTCCACTATGTAAAGCTTTCAATAATGCAGATAAAGTTCTATGCAACAAAAACATCTTTAAATAAGTATCTTTAATATTCATGACTAGAAATGATTTCTTATTCATAATTACTTTATTAACATCACCAAAGCTAAGATAAAAATTTGTATTTTTCCTCTCTTTTCTTTCTTTTCCTTTCTCACTCACGGATGTTGGGGTGAGAAGGTTATGACCAAGAGCAAGCTAGCATGAAGTGTTAGCAATAAGCAAGCTTTTGGTGATGCTCTTGGGAATGGTTGTGTGTGAGTTGTGTTTTTAGGTTTTGGTTATGGTGTTTTCTAGTTTTTAAGGTTCCTAGAGTGTTCTAAGGTATTGAAGGAGAGATGAGAAGAAGGGGACCACATTGGTTTTTGAAAATGAGGCCTGGATGTGTAGCCATCTCATTCATTTAACAATATAAGCTTGAAATTACAACTAGATCACACATGCCAAGCATGTGAGCTTACAAAATGGGTAAAGTATTTGAAATTTAAAAAGTAAAATGGTCAAAACCTAACTTTTCATACATAAAAGAGGTAAAAACCAGCTGCAACATGTCTATTCCAAATATAGTAAAAGGTGGCACATGGTTTGAACTAAGTTCCTATTGTTTAAATAGTTTCGGTAAACAACCAAACTAGCTTCACCTACTTAGTTCCCCTTTGTATCTGCTTATGAAACTTGGTTTGAAGCATCCTTGGTCATCAATAAATATTGTTCCAAGAGTTAAGAAAGTTCTGGAACTAGATCATGGGCCAAACAACTCCAAAACTGACCCATACTCTGTATACTGGGCCCATCAGATATAGCAATCTGTTTGGAATAGAAAATGGACTTTCCCATGTCATTTTGAGCTGAAACTTATACCATAGTCTGCTATATATGTCTGTAGACATCCCTCAAACTTTCAGCCCAAAACTCCATTTGAAACCTGAGATATAAGATAAACAGTGGACCTATGTTGCTGGAAATTATGAATCTAGCACCATAGGCATTTCATGCATAACGTTCCTACTCTTTTGTGCATAGTTTTACCTATGCTTTTGCATACATAACTTTGGTAAAAAAAATTATCAAAATATAAACTCATAAAAGGAAAGGAGGTGATACCAAGGTGTATATGCTAGCCGATGACATGCACAATCAAGTGGCAAAATTGCCACACTTCAACACTCCTCCTTGACAATTTTGTACGAGACATTGAGAAATCCTCTTAATATCTCAAATCTCTACTTTCCCAATGGCTTGGTGAAGATATCCGCCAAGTTCTCCTCGGAAGTCACATACTCCAACTTCACTTCACCACTTGCTTCTAATTCCCTTAAGGAATGATACTTGACCGGTATGTGCCTGGTCCTCCCATGTTGGACTGGATTTTGTGCAATTGCTATTGCTGAAGTATTGTCACACAATATTATCGTGGCTTCCTCTTGCTTCAAGCTCATGTCCTCCAATAATTTCCTAAGCCAAACACCTTGATTAGCACAACTTGAGCAAGCAATATACTCAGCTTTCGCGGTGCTTTGTGCAACGGTTTGTTGCTTCTTGGAATTCCATGGGAAATGACCATTTCCAAGAGTGTAAATGTAGTCCGATGTGCTCTTACCATCATCCAAAGAACCAGCGCAATCACTATCACTATAACCAAGCAAAGCTTCATTCATGCCATCCTTGTACCAAACACCAAAATCACTAGTACCTTTCAAATACCTTAGGATTCTTTTTGCACAACTAAGATGATTTTGTGATGGACTATGCATAAATCTTGACAAAACAGCCACACTAAACATGATATCCGGTCTAGTAGAGCATACATATAAAAGGCTACCAATTACACTTCTATAGATGGAAGGATTTACCTTTGGAGAATCATCATCCTTCACCAACTTGGTGCCTTCATTCATAGGTGTGGCAACGCTATTACAATCCTCCATGTCAAACTTCTTGAGCAACTCCTTCACATAGATTTCTTGAGATATGAAAATGCCCTTGGATGATTGGACAACTTCAATCCCAAGAAAGTATTTCATCTCTCCAAGGCTCGACATCTCAAAGTTCAATTCTAGCTCACTTTTGAAATTGCTCACTTCTTTCTTATTACCACCGGTCACTAGCAGGTCATCAACATAAAGAGACACCAACACCATGCAACCATGAGTCCTAATATACAATGTAGGCTCATTAGGTGATACGAACCTAGGACGACCTGCTCCTAAACCCATATTATATTAGCCCGGATCTCAATTAAGTTCAAGTTCTAATGGAATGGACCTCAACCCCTAACCAACCTATGGTTAGAAATCTTGGTATAATGTAGACGCCACAATAGGGGATGGAAAACCTATTGATAAGTCAAGCTAAAACAACCAATTCTCTAATGGTGTTTTAGGTGTTCTCAAAGAACAAAGAGATAATTAATCTCACAAGTATTTTCTCAATCAAATCAAAGTTGTATTCTAATTGAAAAATAAGCCTTTAAATAGGCTTTGAAAGAAACAAAACAAACCCTAAAAACCCTAGGTAAAACCGGCCACACACATAAAGAAACCTAGTTGGTCGAAACTCTACTTCCTTTCCTAATCTAAGTTTGATCAATTAATTCCTTTATATTAAATTAGGAATTAATTAATTTACAGTGGAACAAATAAAATAAAAACCTTCCTAAAGTTATTTTTCCAGAAAATAAATAAATAAAAGCCAAAAAGTAATGGTAGTTTCCTAAAACAAAAAGTAAAAACAAATTAGGAAACTAAAAATGCTAGCCTTTTTATCAAGTTGACTTTGATCAATCATTGACCTCTTTGAGCTCCAAATCAGCTTCTAGATACTTTGTAGGATGCCAAATAACCTGAATATGAAGTTCCACACGTTTCCCATGCTTGGAAAAATAAGAAAAGGCTAATACAGTAAAATACAGTAAAGCTAGCAAGCAATACAGTAAATTCGGCCAAATTGTTGAAGCTGTCTGTAAAAGCCCTTTTTGATTGCATTTGAGGCTGTTTTAACTTGGTTCCATGACCTCTTAGGCATATGTATTGAATCCATAAAGCATTGGAACCATTTCATGCTTCCCAGACTCCAAAAATATACCAAAATCGTCACCCGGGTCCGTATCGGCTTCCACCACTTGGATGCTTAGAATAAGCTTTGTATCTTCAAGTATGGACAAGCTCTGTTGAGATTGATTACCCCCTATATAAATACTCCCAGGTTGTCCTTACATCTCTTAATTTGAGCTCTTCTGATTGGCCTAGTCTTCATCCCTGTCGAGTCAGCACCCCAGCGGGTTATCGGTTGAGCTGGCTCGGGCGGAATTACATCATTCCCCTCCTCTTGAAAAGGATTTGTCCTCAAATCAAGATCATCACCTACAGAAAAAGGAGTTAAATCAGCAACATTAAATGCAGCACTCATGTTATACTCACCCAGTAAATCAAGCTTGTAGGCATTCTTGTTATTCGGCTCCAAAACCTTTCCTTTCGTAAGTGCAACCAAACCAATTCTCCTGGGTCAAACACCATTACAACAAAATCTAGAAATACATGCTCATTATGGTAAAAATTACACTTTTTAAAGTTAGCAAACAATATTTTCAAAATTTTCAAATTGCCACTAAGTAAAGCTCTCAACAATGCAGATAAAGTTCTATGCAATAAAGACATCTTTAAATAAGTATCTTTAAAATTCATGGTCAGCAATGATTTCTTATTCATAATTACCTTATTAACATCACAAAAGCTAAGATAAAAATTTATATTTTTCCTTTCTTGTCTACCTTTTCCTTTCTCACTCACAGCCATCTCACCTTCCTCACTCTCTACTTTTGGACCAAATTTTCACTCTTGGTTTTATTAAAATTTTTCCACACAACCTGAGTATTAGAAGACTTACCTTGGACAGCAAGCTCACATTTTTCCTCTTGAATGGATGATAGTCCACTTGGAATTTCATTTGGGAAGACATCTCCAAATTCCTTCAAAAGAGAAATCATTGAACTTGGCAATTCAAGTTCTTCACAGTTAGTTTGATTATTAAAATAATTTTCTTTATAAATCATGCCCAGCAAAGGTTTCTTACACTCAATAACCTTATTAATATCCCCTAAACTCAAATAAAAGTTGCTACCTGACCTTTCTTTTCTTTCTTTTTCTTTTTCCTCCCTAGATTGGTGCAAACCTTCGGATTTCCCTTCCTTCTCCAAGCTCTCGGGTTTGCCACTTTCTTTCCCCTCTCTTTCAGTTTTTCCTTGATCTTTCCACTCAATATGAGTCTTAGAAACCTTACCTTGATCAGCAACCTCATTCTTACCTTCTTAAAAGGATGGTGAAGCCGTTGGTGCCATACTTGCTTTTTCCTTGAGCTTTTCAGCTTCTCTCCTTTGTTGCATTTGTAATTGGTCTTTGTAAACCTCCTTAGCAGATAATGGTTCCAGCTTGACCTTCTTCCCTTTAAACCCGAAAACAATACTATTTTCTCGACCAAAATGAGTAGCATCTTTACCAAATTGCCATGGTCTACCTAATAGTATATGTCCAGCAATCATGGGTACAATATCACATAAAACTACATCCTACTTATACTAAATTTTACTTTGGCTTGTTTGTTTACTTTCATCTCACCACTATCATTAATCCATTGTAATCTATATGGTTCAGGATGTTTTATTGTTTTTAAGCCCAATTTATCAACTACAAGGTTATTTATTACATTAGTACAACTCCCACTATCTATAATCATGCTATAAATTTTACCTTGTATTTCACAACGAGTGTGGAAGATGTTCTCTCGTTGAATTTGTTCTTCATCCTTGTAAACATCAAGTACCCTCCTTGAGACCAAATTTAGCTCCACATTTGATGTGTTTAATGGTTCGGCCTCATCATCAAGTCTTTCATGTTCTTGTTCAATTTCAGCCTCACTAGCCCCACTCTCGGATTTCACCTCTCCATTACCCTTAATTACCATTATCCTTCTATTCGGGCATTGGCTGAATATATGTCCTCTTCCTTGGCACTTGAAACAAATAATTTCTCTTGAATTTTGAGGTTTAGGTTCAGATTTTACCTCACCTTTAATGGCTTCGACAGATTTGATTTTAAATTCTTTCCTCGGCCGGTTGGTAGCTTCTTCACCAAGTTTCGGCTTCAACTTGCCTTCATATGTGGAATTGTTTTCCCAGCCACTTGAACTTGTCCTTCCATTGCTAGAAACTCCTCCAAACCGTGTGCTAACACCCCTCCTCTTAAATAGGTTCTCAAGCTTAATTGCTACATGCAACATCTCCTCTAATTCCAGGTATTGTTGTAATTCAAGTTGGTTGGCAATGTCACGGTTTAACCCTCCAAGAAATCTTGCCATTGTCGCCTCCCTATCCTCATTCATATTCGGCCTCATCATTAACATCTCCATCTCTTTGTAATAATCCTCCACGGATTTACTTCCTTGAGACAAAGATTGAAGCTTTTGATGCAGCAACCTATGGTAATGGGATGGTACAAACCGTTTCCTCATGGCTCCTTTCATTTGACCCCATGTCGAGATTAAATCATCACCAACTCTCCTTCGGGTATTTTGCTCATTGGTCCACCATTGGAGTGCATAATGTCCAAACTCCATTGCTGCCAACTTCACCTTCTTACCTTCTGAATAGTTGTGGTAGTAAAAAATCATCTCTATTTTTTCTTCCCACTCCAAATAAGCTTCGAGATCATTTTTACCCATAAAAGGTGGGATGTTAACCTTGATATTTTCCAAATCATCGTCTGTATCTTCCCTCCTATATCTTGCATTGCCAGCTTTATCTTGGACAGCAAAAGTTTTGTTCATACCTTCCTCAAAGTCTCCACTGAATGGCACCTCATCAAATTCCTCTCTCGGTCTCTTGCGACCTCCTCATCCTCTATGTAATTCTTGCCTATTTCTTGTGTCTGAAATTCCTTGGGAAACTTCTAGCCTTCTCATACTTTTATTCACATGTTAAACTTATGCACTAACCCGCTGTATTGACTCCAAAACAGCTCTCATGTCCACTTGGTCTCCACTCCCGATAGCTCGGGCATCGCCATGGAATGCTACGGACTCCTCCTCATTGATCCTCAAAGGCGGATCTCCTCTCCTCAGTCTTGATTCTGTCATGTTAGTATAATAATACAATAAAATAGGACCTTACCAATTTCACTCCCTTATGTGTTTCACTTAAAAAAGGACTCGACAGTTGTGTTTGCACACTTGTTTTGGCTTTTACCCTCTTTTAAGCTCGCACTCTCTTGCCTTTTTCCACTCCAAGAATTATCTCAAAGTTCTATTTAAACACACTTAAATACAGAAATTAGATCACAAGTATGTTTTAATTAAACCTACCAACAAAGCAGTAGCAAAAAGTAGGCAATACCGAAAGAATCCAACAAATCCTAATTTTTCGGCTTTCTAGACAAGAAAACACAAAATAATGGGAAAACATTGGAATTTTTGAAAACTGCACCAGATAGTAATAGATTATGAGTTCAAGAATAAAATTCTAGAAAAAGAAATTCAAATACAAACAAGAATCAAAGAGAACAAAAATATAGAAAAGTGTTGGTTGTTGTTCTTGTAATTCAAGTTTTGTATCAATTCCTTTAACTAATTTTAATCCAAATAATTTAAGCATCCAAAATCCAATTACCCAGCAGCAAAGATAATTCCCCAGAAACTCAAATATTGAATAAATAATCAAAAAACCAGCAGCTCCAACAAATTTCCAGCAAACAGGTCAAACTCCAACAAATTGAAATATTATTATTAATTTTTTTTTTATTCGGCTTTACCTCTTAGTCTTTTTTTTTTTTTTCACTCCATAGAGCATAAACAACGGCAGTAGCAAGAATAATTACCAAAGTTGCAATTCCAACTCTAGAAATTCACCAAACCCGTGATCTCCAAATAAACACAAATGTGCAAAATTTTTTTTTTTATTTTTTATATATATATATATGTTGCTGCAAACCCTTCTTTTTTTCTTTTTCTTTTTGAATATATGAATGCAAATATTTAAGACCAAAACAGCAAAAGAAAAATCAACAAAAACCAAAATTAACAAGAACAATGATGAAAAAAAAAAAAACCAACAAACTAGGAAACAAAAAATACGATAAAACTAGGAAATACTAATTCAACTAGGAATGAATTTTTTTTTTTTTAAAGATGCAGAACGTGTATGGTGATAGAAGCAACCTTAACCTAATGCTAAAATTATAGAATAACACAAAAACAAATAAAGCAAATAAAGATAGATCAAACCTCAACAAAATTTAGCTCTGATACCAAATGATACGAACCTAGGACGACCTGCTCTTAAACCCGTATTATATTAGCCCGGATCTCAATTAAGTTCAAGTTCTAATGGAATGGACCTCAACCCCTAACCAAACTGTGGTTAGAAACCTTGATATAATGTAGACGCCACAATAGGGGATGGAAAACCTATTGATAAGTCAAGCTAAAACAACCAATTCTCTAATGGTGTTTTAGGTGTTCTCAAAGAACAAAGAGATAATTAATCTCACAAGTATTTTCTCAATCAAATCAAAGTTGTATTCTTATTGAAAAATAAGCCTTTAAATAGGCTTTCAAAGAAATAAAATAAACCCTAAAAACCCTAGGTAAAACCGGCGACACACATAAAGAAACCTAGTTGGCCGAAACTATACTTCCTTTCCTAATCTAAGTTTCATTAATTAATTCCTTTATATTAAATTAGGAATTAATTAATTTACAATGGAAAGAATAAAATAAAAACCATCCTAAAGTTATTTTTCCAGAAAATAAATAAATAAAAGCCAAAAAGTAATGGTAGTTTCCTGAAACAAAAAGTAAAAACAAATTAGGAAACGAAAAATGCTAGCCTTTTAATCAAGTTGACTTTGATCAATCTTTGACCTCTTTGAGCTCCAAATCAGATTCTAGATACTTTTTAGGATGCCAAATAAGCTGAATATGAAGTTCCACGCGTTGCCCATGCTTGGAAAAATAAGAAAAGGCTAATATAGTAAAATACAGTAAAGCCAGCAAGCAATATAGTAAATTCGGCCAAATTGTTGAAGCTGTCCGTACAAGCCCTTTTTGATTGCATTTGAGGCTTATTTAACTTGATTCCATGAACTCTTAGGCATATGTATTGAACCCATAAAGCATTGGAACCATCTCATGCTTCCCAGACTCCAAAAATGTACCAAAATCGTCACCCGGGTCCGTATCGGCTTCCACCACTTGGATGCTTAGAATAAGCTTTGTATCTTCAAGTATGGACAAGCTCTATTGAGATTGATTACCCCCTGTATAAATACTCCCAGGTTGTCCTTAAATCTCTTAATTTGAGCTCTTCTGATTGGTCTAGTCTTCATCTGTGTCGAGTCAGCACCCCAGCAGGTTATCGGTTGAGCGGGCTCAGGCGGAATCACATCATTAGGACTCCTCCTAAATCCATGCTTTGTCAAAAAACCATTTATCTTGGCATACCATGCCCTAGGAGCTTGTTTAAGGCTATACAAGGCCTTGTGTAGATTGTATACCTTCTTTTCACTTCCTTTATTCACAAAACCTTCGTGTTGCATAACATAGATCTCCTCCTTCAATACTCCATTCAATAAAGCTGACTTCACATCAAGGTGATATACTTTCCAAGACTTTTGTGCCAAAATTGCAAGGAGAAGTCTTATGGTTTCCATCCTTGCAACCGGTGCAAAAGTCTCTCCATAATCCTTACCGGCTTATTGTGCATATCCTTTGGCAACAAGCCTTGCCATATGCTTATTTATGGACCCATCTGGATTGTACTTGGTCCTAAAGATACACTTCACCCCAATAACATTCTTTCCCTTCGATTTTGTTACCAAGCTCCAAGTGTCATTCTTGTTTATCACATCGATTTCATCTTGCATGGCTTGTCTCCACTCTTTACTTGCCATAGCCTCTTGGACATTGATTGGATCACTCAATGCCACATTACATCTTTCATAAATCTCATTAAGAGGTCTTGTGCCTCTCACACCATCACCAATCTCCAAAGCATCCCCTATGGAGATTTCTAGCTCATTCTCATCATATTCATCATCATGGGCAGCACTTTCATCATTTCCTTGTTCCTCATCCTTATCATGAGCTTCAAGCCGATTATCTTCATCCATACTAGCCAACTCCTCCTTACTACGAACCCATTTAGCTTTCTCATCAACTATCACATCTCTACTTATCACAAGTTTCTTGGTTTCCAAGTTATACACCCTATATCCCTTGGTCACATCACTGTAGCCAACCAAGACACCAACTTGTGACCTTTCATCAAGCTTTCCTCTCTTCTCTTGTGGTACTAAGATGTAACAAATGCTTCCAAATACCCTTAGATGGTCAAGAGAAGGCTTATATCCAAACCAAAGCTCAAATGGGGTTTTACTCCTCAAAGACTTGGAGTAAAGACTATTTTTGATGTAGATGGATGTATTAACTCCTTCGGCCCAAAACTTCTTTGGCAAGCCACTTTCAAACAACAAACATCTAGCCATCTCCATGATGGTATGGTTTTTCCTTTCACATACACCATTTATTATGGTGTGTAAGGTGTAGTGAATTGATAAACTATATCATGATCCTTACAAAGTTGTTTGAAAACCTCACTTGTGTATTCCCCACCATTGTTTGTCCTTAACAGCTTTATAGTGCAACAGGATTGATTTTGCACTAACTTCATAAATTCTACAAACTTCTTCAAAGCTTGTGATTTTCTTTCAAGGAAATACACCCAACACATTCTTGAGTAATCATCAATGAAATTTATGAAATACTTGCTGCCATTTAAGGATGGAACACCCATAGGACCACAAATATCCGAATGTATAAGTCCTAGCTTCTCCTTTGATCTCCAAGAACAAGATTGAAATGCTAGCCTAGTATGTTTTCCTTTTTGACACATTTCACACACATGTTCTTGCTTCTCCACCAATGGCATGTCTCTAACAAGTTCATGTGTGCCTACCAATGACTTAAAACTAGCATGGCCTAGTCTTTTATGCCAAAGTTGAGAGGTGTTCTCAACTTTGGTGTTGAATGCAAGCGATGCACCATTTTCATCCATATTCAACCTAAAATTCTTGTTCTTCATTCCAACACACATTAATTCATTTCTATGAGGATCAACTATAGTGCATGTCATTTTTGAGAAGTGTATTGCATATTTGTTCTCAAGCATTTGACCTACACTAAGTAAGTTCTTACATAAAGAAGGTACATAAAGAACATCATGGATAGTTTTGATACCTTTGGTGGTGCGTAGCACCACATCTCCTTTGCCTTTCACTTCAATCAAGGCTCCATTTCCAATTTTAACTTTGTTGTGGCTGCTCTTATCCAAGTTTGTGAACCACTCATGCTTGTGAGACATATGGTGTGTTGCTCCACTATCAATGATCCATCCTTCATCATTCTTGATGCTACTAAAAAAAATAGCAACAAATAACTCTTCAGATTCACTATCACTTGCATTATCTTTAGCAACATTTGCTTGTTGCTTATCTTTCTTGTTAGCCTTGCATACTCTCTCCACATGATCCTTTTGTTGGCATTTATGGCAAAATGCATCCGGCCTTCACTAACACCTTCTTGGATGATGACCTTTCTTCTTGCAATGGTGGCAAGGTTCATAGGACTTCCTCTCGGGTTTGCTAGTTTTACCTTTCTCCTTTATGACCTTAAGCTTGTTCTTCTTTTGATTTTGTATCTTTTGATGTTGTTTAGACACAAATTCAGCCTCCATTAATTCTTCATGTCTAATCCTCCTCCTTTGCTCCGTAGATTGCAAGGCATTCACCAACTTAGTCAAGGAAATTTCATTTAGGTTCCTTGACTCCTCCAATGAAGATATCTTAGCTTCAAACCTCTCGGGCAAGGAGGCCAACACCTTCTCCACAATCCTTTGGTCACTTAATCTTTCACCTAGCACCCTAATTTGATTCACCACATTAAGAAGCCTTGTGGTGATGATACGAACCTAGGACGACCTGCTCCTAAACCCGTATTATATTAGCCCAGATCTTAATTAAGTTCAAGTTCTAATGGAATTGACCTCAACCCCTAACCAACCTGTGGTTAGAAACCTTGATATAATGAAGACGCCACAATAGGGAATGGAAAACCTATTGATAAGTCAAGCTAAAACAACTAATTCTCTAATGGTGTTTTAAGTGTTCTCAAAGAACAAAGAAATAATTAATCTCACAAGTATTTTCTTAATCAAATCAAAGCTGTATTCTTATTCAAAAATAAGCCTTTAAATAGGCTTTGAAAGAAACAAAATAAACCCTAAAAAACATTAGGTAAAACCGGCCACACACATAAAGAAACCTAGTTAGCCGAAACTATACTTCCTTTCCTAATCTAAGTTTGATTAATTAATTACTTTATATTAAATTAGGAATTGATTAATTTACAATGGAAAGAATAAGATAAAAACCTTCCTAGAGTTATTTTTCTAGAAAATAAATAAATAAAAACCCAAAAAGAAAGAAAGTCAATCGCAAATTAGGTAACAAGTTGACTTTGACATCTAGGCTGAATTATGTCTTCAACCGAGCTAACTTATGTCTGCCTGATGTCTGAGCTAACTTATGGTTTATTCGAGCTAACTGATGTCTGTCCAAGCTAACTTGTGTCTGGCTGAGCTAACTGATGTCTATCCGAGCTAAGTTACATCCGAAGTCCGAAGTCCGAGATCAGATGTTCGAGGCAAGGCTCCAATGTCCGAGGCAAGGGTGTCCGATATAAAATGTCCAATGTATGGGTATCCGATGTATCAGCCTCCACCACTTGGATACTTAAAACAGGTCTTGTATCTTCAGGTATGGACAAGCCCTTTTGATAATGAATTACTTTCTGGATAAAGGCAGCAAGATTGTCCTTACACCTCTTAGCCTGAGCCCTAGTGATCGGTCCAGTCTTCATCCGTATCGGATCAGTGCCCTAGTGAGTTGTCGGTTGTGCGAGCTCGGGCGGGTTCGCATCATTCCCCTCCTCTTGAAAAGGATTTGTCCTCAAATTGAAGTCATCACCTGCAGCAAAAGGAGATAAATCAGCAACATTAAAGGTGGTGCTATAATTCAGAAGAATAGGTGAGTGATTCATATACTACATCTCTTTCTTTTATCAACAGTTCTACCAATTGATATGTTTCCGCAAATAATTGAAGTTCAATTTCTTGATTTGTATCTTCAATTTTTGGAAACTTATAAAATTCATCTGTTAAGCCCCGATCAACGAGTCTACAAAACCCTTCAAATTGTATTTGATTAAATCCAGGTATTGTAGACATTTCCTCAGTTCCATCCGCAAGCATTTTTTTATTTCTTGTTTATAAGAAAAAAATAAAATCCCATTATTTGCTCAATCTTCATCAAATCATATGGATCAATATAGCAATGATGGAATTGATATTCTGTTTACTGAATCACATGAAATTTGACCTAACTCCATATAATATATGGAATATATGAAATATGTATGAAGGAGGGATAACGAGAATTTTATACTTAAATTGTATTTTGCAACAAATACAAATGAAAATGATAAATTCTGCTTTTTCTTATGGAGTTTTGTCTAGAAGATCCAAACAATTTGTATGGAATACCAAACCAAAAGTGATTCAATTTCTACCATTATTATGATATTCCGTATTCCAATTCGATTGGATACCATAAATGTATTCAGGATTTTCTTTTTTCTAGAACTAAACTTTTTCATGGATTCAATTGTTCAAAAAAGAATACGCAGAGATGAGCGAGATTTTTACTTACTCTTTTTAGTCAAATTCGTAGAATAGGATTGAAATGTGTAAAAAAGCTAATACTTATTAAGCATGCGTGGATATAAATAGAACTATCTATCTGCGCTCTCCCTTTTTTTTTTTTATTATATTGTTTTGTTGGGGACAGAAAGATCCTATTAGTATTCAGTCTATTCGCTGACAAATTGTAAAAATTGAATTGAAGCATGATAATTTCCTTAAAATTTCCTAAAAATACCTATAGGCATCATATACAAATAACATACCTTATTTATCTGTTTAAAAATTTTATATTATGGGGTTTACATATACCCCTAATTGCTGTTATAATTGAAATTAAGAAGCCTTCTTTTTTTTTTTAGTGAAAAAAAAAAGATTAATTATGTATCAATTTGGATTTTCTTAGATCATTATGGAAATAAAATTTTCGATTCAAATTCAAGAACTGTTCATGAATTATTAGTCAATAGTTAACGATTCAAATTTGTCTTGAATTTTTACTTTTGTGACTGAAAATCCACATCCACATTTGGTTTTTCACTCAAAAAGGGAAAGGAATTTTTTCATATATTTTGTATCGATTTGGCAGCATGGCCAAATGGTAAAGGGGGGACTGTAAATCCTTTTTCCCCAATTCAAATTTGGGTCTCGCTTGATCAACAAAAGGATCGAAATACCTTATTTTGGTTTGCTGATAAAACTTACCCCTTTTTTTCCAACAAAAACAAGTGGAGGAAAAGGACTATTGATACTTGCTTGATTCGAAGCATCCGGAGGTTTTATTTGTTCTTTAAAATGCTTTAAATACTTGCGCCTAGGGTTTAAGGAAATATTATAATATTGAAAAGGAACTAGTAAATCTTGATATGATAGCCCTTCCACTACTAATGCAGTGTCTACTGACTGGGTCTTGAATTAGATTGGATAGCCGGATGGGGAATCTAATGAAATTATTAGTTGCGAAAAGGGCAGAAGATACTTTGTATACATACTCATGAAAGACTTTGAGTACTACGGGACTCATTCAATATTAATTAAAATGAATGGATAATTGGCTTTGACTTATTTATATATGTATTTAATATATATATATATATATTTATTTGAATATATTATGTATTTGTTTATGTATTTATTTGAATATATAAAGAATATATTAATATTTTTCCATATTTTACTTATATTGAACTTATAATTTCTATTTATAGATAGAAATTATAAATAAAATACAAAAGAAATTCTTACTTTAATCACTAATCAAGAACGTCTAGTAGGACATCTTCGATTGTTTCATAGAGCCAATCGGAGACATAGATCAAATGGGAAAGGTTGGAAAGAAAGAAATAAAGGTATGTGATAGATAGTGATCTACATTTAATAAAAAATAAAACGAAGGGCACCAAAAGAAAGAATAGTTTTATTATTACTACATGTTCGCAATAACCTTTTGCTACTTCAACCAAAAGGTTGTCCTGCGTATTTTGCTGGTGCTTAATGTTTTCTGATTATAGCAAAAGTCCTATAATTATATTGGATTTATTGGATTGTTTTATCAACAGTGTTAGGTCAGAACCCCCCTTTGACTCTGTGCCAGTGATTTTTTTATTATTAGTGAACAATAATTGACTAATTCCTTCATATTCATAGAGATAGAGGACGTAATTCGCATGGACATAGTAAGTCTCGCTTGGGCTCCTGTAATGGTAGTCTTTACATTTTCCTTTTCACTTGTAGTATAGGGCAGAAGTGGACTGTAGAAGTACTGCTAATTGAATTTAGAAACCAAACTGTATCAATTTTTTTTTTATAGGTCTTCTTGCAAAACCTTTTCTTTTATTTTAATTTCACTATTTAAATTAAAATTCCATTTTGAAATGGAAATAAAAAACATCTTCATTTCGAAACGGTGTTTGATTCTAGTGGAGTAATGGATTCTATGAATAATATATGAACTCTTTCAATCAAACAAATATTGCAATTATTCCCATGTTTGTATTTCGAAAGGAATACAAATGGTAGGAAATCGATTCCAACCATATTCTTCATAACTTTTCTATTTCAATAACCCGACTCTTACCAAAGTTTTATATGGGCAGTGGGAAAGAACGGAACCTTTTTATTTTATTTTATTTTTTCTACTGTTCAAAGAGAAAAGAAATCTGTCATTACATGGATACACATTTTTTATGGGAAACAACATAGTGGTTGTCCAATGAGATACTACAACTCCACATTATAAGATATTATCTTGGACGAGTCACATATTACGCACTTACCGCTTGTTTTATTATGTGGTTGATTATTTTATAAATTTTATTTATGATGTGCTTGCTTTATTGAACTCGTTTCATATCATGGTTCAAACGTTAAAAATTGGTGAGGTTTACTAATCCTTTTTGAAATCCGAAGAAGTTCCCACGGAACCCCCCGAATCTCTATCAACTGCTCAATTAGTTACTTCTTTGTCGGAATACTAACAAACAGATTACTTGCTTTTATTTTATCCATACCCTTTTTTCCTTCATTAGTTTTTTACTTTCTTTTAGTGGATATCGGGATTCATATTAAAAATAATCCAAAATATAGGAATTAGAATCGTACAAATAAGAGTTTTCTTTCGATTACTTCCGATTATTAATTGGAATCAACACAACTTAAATAAAACTAGATGAAGAAATAGAATTGGGACACGACACGATGTAATTTATATATGGAATTGATATCTATATATATGAAGACAATAATGTAGATTGATATATATTAAATTAACCTGTATCTTTAGACAATAAACTTTATATAGTACATCGACAATACTAGACGATATGGTAGAAAGAAAAATATGAATCTTTCTTTCTACCATACTATTGTCTCTCATAGAATACTGCTAATTCTATTTTGTTCATTTCATTCATTTAATAGTGAAATTGGAATCTTTTTTGTTCTATTTATTTTCTTCAATCATTGATAAGAACTAAAAAGTCAAGTTTAACTCAAATTAATCGCTCTGACTTACTGTTTTTATGTATATTATAAGTAAAAAAAGCAATAGGAACTAGAATGAACAGGACAGTAGCAATAAATGCAAGAATATTGACTTCCATAATTTCAACATTTCATTTTTCTTTAATTGGCAATAACTTGGGATTTAATCCCATAGAGATGATAAATCCTTCGTCTGTAAATTCAATGGGATGAATTACGTCTCCATGTAATCAAATCGGATCAATATCATGAATAACAATACCATGGCTATCAAATTAATTCATCGTCAAGAATTGAATAGTATAACATAGGAAGATCTTTTATCCATACTGACTTTAAAGATTAATTCCTAATCTAATAAAAAATTCCTTTATATTAATTTAAATTTCAAATTTAAATTTTGATTTATCATTCTTTTCCATTCTTTTTTTTCTATAACTTACCATCTTCCTTGTACAATCATCTAATGAAGTATCATCTAACCACCTTTACACTGACCTTACTATTTATTTTAACCAAACCCAAACAAACAATCGAAATGAAAAAAAAGAGGGATTCGGTTAGGAATCAAATTCGGCTATTTGTACTCCCTTTCATAGAAAAATGGAGACAAATTGGTGTATTTTTGTTATTTTATTGGATTTGGATCCGTCGAGACTGATGGAGCTCGAACCCGTAGCTTCCACCTTGATAGGGCGGTGCTCTAACCAATTGAACTGCAATCCCAGGAAAATAACATAATAAAATAAAGTGTACAATATACCTATTCTTAATGATTTCATTCAAACCCTTTCGATTTAGATTTTCGATTAGAATTGTCATGTTGGAACAGAGAAGCAAGTGATATATTTCTATCCATATGGATATGCACTTTAGCAAAAGCAGCATGGATTACTAATAATCTTTTCGTTATTGCCAAATCAATTGGATAATCAATCTTTCAATGAAAATGTTCATTTTTCTTTATTTTACGCTTGTCCTTAGCCTTTACACTTACCGATCCTGATATGAATCTAGATCATTAGAAAAATTAGAATTTGTTGGAAAAAAAAAAAATAAATGGAGTAAGTAAATAATGGTAGAGATATATCAAAAAATTTTACTTTTTTCCTACTGGGATCAAGCATATCGGGAAAACAACAAATGGGTTATATCATGGCGGATCAGTGAATTATTAGACTGAGCTACATTTGAACCAGCATAGGCATATTGCCAACGAATTTACAGTCCATCCCCATTAACCGCTCGGATATCGACCCATGAAAGGAGAAGCAATTTCATGCTTATTGATAGTCCATGATCAACTTCCTTTCATGGAACCCTACCCCCAGGGGAAGTCGAATCCCTGTTGCCTCCTCAAAAGAGAGATGTCCTAAACCACTAGATGATGGGGGCATACTTACCTGACCACCATCATACTATGCTCATAGTATGAATAGTTTTTTGAACTTGTCAATATACAATATAATAGAAGGGGAATGGTATGACTCAATACAAAGGATAGCACTTTTCGGTGAGTAATTGGTCTACCAGAAAGGGGGATTAAATCCCATTCTTACGCTTTCATTCATCAATTTACTCATTGTTAAGATTAGGCGGGCATATTTCTACCTCACGCTAAGATAGAAAATTCAAATAAAAAATGATAAGTAATTGAATTTTTTTCTCTAAATTATTTTTGGTTCAAAGGACAAGCAGAATTTCTTTATCAATGATTGCTTCGATGAAATATTTTACGGCCATGTTGAATTGGTAGGTACATGTATCAATCAAATGAATTTCATTACAATGGAAAATAATGGAAAGAAATTAGGGTCAGCCGGTCTAAAAACAATTCATTGCATTGATATTTATCAAATCCAATATCAATAAACCTTTTTTTACATGCACTTACTAGTATATTCTATACTCACTAGGTAAATCAAATTGAGCGTTCCTAAATGACCCACTATGCACCTAAGATATATCTATTACATAGATTATAACGTATAAACGTATAAGATATGTCTATAGACATATAACATATACTTAGTCATAGTAACTAGCGGTTTATTCAGGAGTTGAAGTAACCGGGCCCTTTTAACTCAGTGGTAGAGTAACGCCATGGTAAGGTGTAAGTCATCAGTTCAAATCCGATAAGGGGCTTTGGTTTCTTTCATAAAACTCCAACGGCGGTATTCATATTTATAGAGATATTGTTGCCATTTGTAATAAAAAAAAAAAAGTAAAAAATCATAAAATGTAATTGTAATATAATTAATTTTTACATTGAAATTCTATTAAATACTAATGAAGTGTAGTAATTTCTAGTACTTACAATTATAAAGTTGAACATTTGTTATTATGTTTATTATATTATAATGATAAGTTTATAATGAATAATGCTAAGTTGTCTACTTGAATCTCCAAATATTCCTATTACTTTATTTTATTATTCCAATCAAATCAATTAGAAATCAACAAAAGAAAAAGTAAGTGGACCAACCCATTGAGTCATAACTATATCCACTATTCTGATATTAAAATTCGATTAGAGATAAAATTGGAATAGTGGTTCTTTTTTATTTTTCTTTTTTTCATTTTCATATTTCTTTGGACTACACGGGAATCTGTCAATATTTCCTATTAAATCTTCTTGTTTATAGATGCTGTATTGGAATTCCATTCTAAGCACAACATACATAAGATGTGTTTAAAATACCTTTCTTTGATTCCAGCACACAAGACAAGATCAGTTTCTATTTTATTATATATATTTCATAATTTATAAGTATTTATTTTAGATACTTCGATAGATATCTATCAGATCTTGGTTTCATGTAACAAATATTTCCATCCATATGGATACATACAATATTTTTGTTCCAATAATCAGATGGAAAATGGATGCAAGAAAGAGACTTTTATTTATAGTCTCCTATTATTAAATTCAGTACCCTATTAATTTAATAAATATAAATAGTAGAATAAAATAAATAGAATAGGAAGTTTATTAAAAGAAAATGAAAGAGTAAAATAAAAAGTAATAAAATATATGATACTGTAGTAGTTTAAGACACATAGATGATAGAAAAGGGCAATGGACGAGAAATCAAACCATACATAAATGATAGAAGCCCCAACATCTTGAAAATGCTACAAGGTGCTCGAAAATGGTTGAAGTAGTTGAATAGGAGGATCACTATGACTATAGCCCTTGGTAAATTTACCAAAGACGAAAATGATTTATTTGATATTATGGATGACTGGTTACGGAGGAACCGTTTCGTTATTGTAGGTTGGTCTGGTCTATTGCTCTTTCCTTATGCTTATTTCGCCTTAGGGAGTTGGTTTACAGGTACAACCTTTGTAACTTCATGGTATACCCATGGATTAGCAAGTTCCTATTTGGAAGGGTGCAACTTCTTAACCGCCATAGTTTCTACTCCTACTAATGGTTTAGCACACTCTTTGTTGTTACTATGGAGCCCTGAAGCACAAGGAGAGTTTACTTGGTGTCAATAAGGCGGTCTGTGGACTTTTGTTGCTTTTCACAGTGCTTTCGGACTAATAGGTTTCATGTTACGTCAATTTAAACTAGCTCGATCTATTCAATTACGACCTCATAATGCAATCGCATTCTTCGATCCAATTATGATTTTTGTTTTTGTATTCCTGATTTATCTACTAGGTCAGTCTGGTTGGTTCTTTGCGCCAAGTTTTGGTGTAGCTGCTATATTTTGATTCATCCTCTTTTTCCAAGGGTTTCATAATTGGACATTGAACCCATTTCATATGATGGGAGTTGCTAGGGTATTGGATGCTACTCTGCTATGCGCTATTCATGGTGCTACCATAGAAAATACTTTATTTGAAGATGGTGATGGTGTGGTTTTTAACCCAGCTCAAGCTGAAGAAACTTATTCAATGGTCACCGCTAACCGCTTTTGGCCCCAAATCTTTAGGGTTTCTTTTTCCAATAAACGTTGGTTACATTTCTTTATCTTATTTGTACCAGTAACCGGTTTATGGATGAGTGCTCTCGGAGTAGTTGGTCTAGCCTTGAATCTATGTCCCTCTGACTTCAGTTCTCAAGAAATCCATGCAGCGGAAGATCCAAAATTTAAGACTTTCTACACCAAAAATATTCTCTTAAACGAAGGTACATGTGCTTGGATAGTGGCTCAAGATCAGCCTCATGAAAACCTTATATTCCCTGAGGAGGTTCTACCCATGGAAATGCTCTTTAATGGAACTTTAGCTTTAGCTGGTCATGACTTATCACTTGGTGGGTTGAAAATGCCGACTTATCAACTTATTTGGTAAACTACTGGGGGCTCATGTAGCTCATCTCAGATTAATCGTATTATGGACTGAAGCAATAAACCTATTTGAAGTGGCTCATTTTGTACCAGAGAAGCTGATGTATGAACAAGGATTAATTTTACTAGTCTCGGGGAGGAAGTTCTAGACACCTTTCCATACTTTGTATCTGGAGTAATTCACTTAATTTCCTTTGCAGTATTGGGCTTTGGCCGTATTTATCATGCACTTTTGGAACCTAAAACTCTTGAAAAATCTTTTCCATTCTTCAGTTACATATGGAAAGATAGAAATAGAATGACAATAATTTTAGGGATTCACTTAATCTTGTTAGGTATAGATGCTTTTCTTCTAGTGTTCAAGGCTCTTCATTTTGGGGGTATATATGATACTTATACTCTGAGGAAGAAGGGGGGGGGGGGGGGGGAGGAAGATGTAAGAAAAATTACCAACTTGACCCTTAGCCTAAGTATTGTATTTGGTTATTTACTAAAATCCCCTTTTGTGGGAAAGGGGTGGATTGTTAGTGTGGATGATTTGGAAGATATAATTGGAGGGCATGTTGGCCAGGTTCCATTTGTATACTTGGTGGAATATGGCATATCTTAACCAAACCCTTTGCATGGGCTCATCGTGCGCTTGTATGGTTTAGAGAGGCTTACTTGTCTTATAGTTTAGGTGCTTTATCTATTTTTGCTTTTATTGCTTGTTGCTTCATCTGGTTCAATAATTCCGCTTATCCTAGTGAATTTTACGGGGTTTGCTGGACCAAAAGCTTCTCAAGCTCAAGTATTTACTTTTGGAGTTAGATACCAACATCTTGGGGCTAACATGGGATCCACTCAAGGACCTACTGGTTTAGGTAAATATCTAATGCACTCCCCGACTTGGGAAGTTATATTTGGAGGAGAAACTATGCATTTCTAGGATCTACGTGCTCCCTTGTTAGAACCTCTAAGGGGCCCTAACGGTTTGGACTTGAGTAGGCTAAAAAAAGACATCCAACCCTGGCAAGAACGGTGTTCTGTGGAATATATGACTCATGCTCCTTGAGATTATTTAAATTTCATGGAAGGTGTAGCGACCGAGATCAATGCAGTCAATTATGTCTCTCCTAGAAGTTGGATAGCTACCTCTTATTTTATTCTAGGATTTTTGCTATTTGTAGGTCATTTATGGCATGCGAGGAAGGGCTTGTGCAAGTGTTGTAGGATTTGAAAAAGGAATTGATCATGATTTTGAACCTATTCTTTCCATGACTTCTCTTAATTAAGACGAGAAGTGATGAGAATCCGCCCGAACCCACATAACCGACAACTCGCTGGGGTGCTAACCCGATACGGATGAAGACTAGGCCGATCACTAGAGCTCAAGCTAAGAGGTTTAGGGAAAATCTTGCTGCCTTTATCCATGGTATAATTCGTTCTCAACAAGGCTTGTCCATACCTGAAGATCCAAGACCTGTCCTGAGCATACGAGTGATGGAAGTCAATGCGAGCCCGGGTAGTAGTTTTGGTACATTTAAGGTGTCCGAGCAGCATGAAATGGTTCCTATGCTTCATCGATTCATTGCATATGTTTAAGAGGATAAGTAATCAAGTAAAGGAAGATTCAAACCAATCTAGAAAGGGGTTGTATACATAAGATGAAGAATTGGCTGGTTTTGCTGTAATTTCCTCTAGCTTTACTGTATTTTGCTGAGTTGGCGTTTTCTTTTTCTTCCAGGCAAGGGAAACATGTGGGACTCCATAATAAGCTTATTTGGCATCCTAAAAAGCATATTGAAGCTGATTTGGAGCTCAAATTGGTCAAAGATTGATCAAAGTCAACTTAGTCCAAAAGCTAGTATTTTAGTTTCCTAATTTGATTCTACTTTTTGTTTTACGAAATTACCATTACCTTTTGGGTTTTATTTATTTATTTGCTTGAAAAATAAGTTTAAGAAAGTTATTATTTTAATATTTTCATCGTATATTAATTAATTCCTAATTCAAAATAAAGGAATTAATTAATCAAAATTAGATTAGGAAATGAGTGAGAAATTCAGCCACTATAGAAAACCACATGTATGGCTGATTTTTCTCTTTAGTTTTTAGGGTTTTATTTTGTTTCCTTTAGCCTATATAAGGGCTTGTTTTTTAGGAAGAAAACACCATTAATAATATTTAGAATTTATCTTGTGAAATTGAATTTCTCTTTGTTCTTTTGAACACCTAAAACACCATTAGAGAGTGAGTGCTTTAGTTTTGCATCATCAATAAGAGTTCCATCACCTATTGTGGCATCTTCATTACATACCAAGGTTTCTAATCACAGGTTGGTTAGGGATCAAGGTGTTCATTACAACTTGAACATAATTAGATTTGGGCTAATATAATATAGGTTTAGGAGCAAATCGTCCTAGGTATGAATCAGGAAGCTTGATGCTTGAAGTAGGAATCAATTTGATTCCACCATACATATTAGGTTAGGTAGGTGAAGTTAGATTTAAAAAGTATTCCTTTTTCCATTCTTTTCAACCCATTTATATCTAATCATTTTTTTTTTTCTGGTTTGGCTATCCCACTTAGCCGAGCCATTCCTTTTTATGATACTGAAAGGGAAAAACCAATAAAATAAAGAAAAGCAAAAAATCTATTCACCAAACCAAGAAAGGAGAGAGAGGGATTCAAACCCTTGATAGTTTTTTGTTTCAAACTATACCGGTTTTCAAGACCGAAGCTATGAACTACTTGGCCATCTCTCCGAAAGCTAATTTCTACTTTATTTTATTTTTCGCTAAATAAAACACGAACATATGAGTTGATACCATTACTATCTATAGAAAGATATTGGGTATGAATCTACAAACCTATCTGTCTATATATATATATAGATGCATGATCCAGAAATCCCCTTTGTAAAGTAAAAAAAACCACCTCGATTCTATGCCGTAATAAAAAAAATGGCAAAAGTCGGTAATAAGTCATATAGAATCAACGAAAGAATCATGGTAAAGTACTTCTATGATGCATTTTTTTTTTTAACAATTTTTTAGCTGATAAAGAGATCAAATGGTATAATTCTTTTGTTGGTAGATTAGAGGATTAGAAACATGACTATTGCTTTCCAATTGGCTATTTTTGCATTAATTGCTACTTCATCAATCTTACTGATTAGTGTACCCGTTGTGCTTCTCCTGATGGTTGGGCGCGTAACAAAACTATTGTATTTTCCGGTACATCATTATGGATTGGGTTACTCTTTCTGGTGGGTGTCCTTAGAGGGAGGGGTCAAACTTATTGTATTTATGTATTTGTTTTGTAAATTTTGTTTATATAAATATGTATTATAAATTATATATAAACTATATAAACAAATATTATATCGAAATAAAATATAATATATAAATATATAATAAGATATATAAACGAAAAAAAGGTTATTTATTTTTTTATTCACAATATATCATAATGTAATAAATTTAAAAATTATATAAAATTATATTATATATATAGTTATATATACTATTAATAGCATAAAATATAAAAATGAAAGAGAGTATTTGGCTTGGCTCTGCTCCAATATAATCTATAAATTTCGTATCAAGAATGAAAAGAAAGATGCGGATATAGTCAAATGGCAAAATTTCTCTTTGCCAAGAAGAAGATACAGGTTCGATTCCCGCTATCTGCCCGAAATAATAACTTCATGTATTTAAGTTAATAGAATAAAGGATTAAGTAAAGTTGATCACAATAGTATATTGGTTCTATCCCCTTTTCTTTTTCTGCCGCTCCCAAAGAAAAACAGTAATTAATTACAAATTAACAAATTAACAAAACCAAATGTAAAATTTTTTGTCAAAAAAATGTTGCGGAGATGGGATTTAAACCCACAACCTCAAGGTTATGAGCCTTGCGAGCTACCAAGCTGCTCTATCCCACGACGAAAAGACGAGTGGGAAACTAATGTGCAAACAAGGATTGAATGCGCCCCTCGACCATATCTATACAAGTAGGATAGCCCATTTATACAAAATGGTAAAGCGGCCCTCTATTATCATTGTTCATAAAAATGAATAGAAAAACGAAGAGGTAGTTTAATCCATGCCAACTTGATCTTGTTGCTCCGGGCAACAAATATGCATAAACCATTTCATGAAGTATGTGTCTGGATAGACCGAAGTCTTGATAATTAGCTCTTGGTCTTCCGGTCGAAAAACAATGTCGATGAAGGCATGTAGGTGCACTATAACGGGGTGGGGATTATAAATTTCCATGAATTTCCCATTTTTCACTCAACGATGGAACTTTGCTTATTTCTTTTTTTTGAGGATCGATGAATCAAATGATATTTTTGTTCCAAAATTTGCCTCTTCTTCTCCCTCTGAATCAAACTTTTTCTTGCCATAACAATTCAACTCCTATTAGTTTAGTTTCAATTATACAAGTTGGATCCTAGACGTAGAAATATAAGAAGGTAGTCCCCCTTCTCCACCGAAAGAAATGATATTATTGAGGATAATACAACACATAAAAAAAAAAGAATTAACCAAATTTGCCTAATGTAGAGGCAATCAAGAAAGTCACATAAGTGAATATATAACCTACAGAAAAGTGGCCTAACCCGACCAATCTTGCTTGCACAATGGGAAGAGCCACTAGTTTATATCTCCATCGAATCAAATTAGCCAAAGGTGTTCTTTCATGAGCCCATGCTAAAGTTTCAATCAATTCCTGGCAATATCCACACCAAGAAATTAAGAACATAAACCCAGTAGCCTAAACAAGATGTCCAAATAAAAACATCCATGCCCAAATCAATAAACGACTCATACCAAAAGGGTTATATCCATTGATAAGTTGTGAAGAGTTTAACCATAAATAATCTCTTAACCATCCCATCAAATAAGTGGAAGACTCACTAAATTGTGAAACATTACCCTGCCATAATGCGATGTGCTTCCAATGCCAACAAAAAGTCACCCGTCCAATGGTATTTAACATCCAGAAAATCACCAAATAAAATGCGTCCCAAGCCGAAATATCACAAGTACCACCTTGTCCCTGACATTCACAAGGAAAACTATAACCAAAATCCTTTTTATCTGTCATTAACTTGGAACCACATGCATCTAAAGGCCCTTTTACTAAGATCAGTGTAGTTGTATGTAAACCTTAAGCAATAGCATGATGAACCAAGAAGTGTCCGGGACCTATTATTAGGAATAGTGAACTACTATTCCCATTAACAGCATTTAACCAACCAGGCAACTATATGCTTCGACTTGCATAAAACGCGGGACCATAGTTGAAGATAAAAGTACATATAACCCATATGAAGTTTTACCATGAGCTGATTGTATCCATTGGGCAAATATATGTTTGATCAATATTTGTTTCTCTAGAGTACCAAAAGTAAGCCTGACATCATTATGAACACAAATTCCTAAAGTATGCAACCCCAGAAAGAGGCTAGCCAAACTTAAATGGGAGATAATGGCTTCTTTATGCTCTAACATTCTTGCCAATACATTGTCCTCATTCTGTTCTGGATTGTAATCTCTAATAAAAAATATAGCTCCATGAGCAAAAGCCCCTGTCATGATGAATCCTGCACTGTATTGGTGATGAGTATATAAAGCAGCTTAAGTAGTAAAGTCTTGTGCTATGAACGCATAATCGAGTAAAAAGTACATGTGTTGAGTGACCAAGGAAGTAACAACCCCTAAAAAGGCTAGAGCAAGGCCTAATTGAAAATGAATCAAATTATTTATTGTCATAAAGACCTTTATGTCCACGCCCCAATCGCCTCGGCATCCCCCCCCCCCCCAAGAGGAATACGTGCTTCGAAAAGATTTTTTTCACTATGCCTAATCTCGAAATTAGTTCTATACATATGACCAGCAATAAGAAAAATAAATGCAATAGCTAAATGATGAAGAGAAATATCAGTCAGCCATAAAACTTTGGTTTATGGATGGAATCCTCCGGGAAGGGTTAGAATGGCGGTTCCAGCCCCTTGGGAGGTACCAAATAAATGACTACTTGAATCGAGGTTTTGAGCATAAAGATTCCAATGACCTGTAAAAAGGGGGCCTAATCCTTAGAGGTGCGGCAATACATCTAATAAATCATTCTAGCGAACGTATTCCCCCCTGGCTCCCCAAATAGTGACATGAACTAAATGTCCTATCCAAGCCAAGGAACTTACTCCGAATAGTCCTGATAAATGATGATTGAGGCACGATTCGGCATTTTTGAACCATGAAATGCTCAGTTTCCATTTCGGTTGTATGTGTAACCAACTGGCTATTAAAGATATGGCAGAAAGAAATAGTAGAAAAAGAGCTCCATTATAAAGATCTCCATTAGTAAGTAAACTGATTGTATACCACCACTAATAAGCACCAGAATAAGCGATATTCACTGGGCCAAGATCACCCCCTCGTAAAAGCTTTCATAGTCAGTTGACCAAAATAAGGATCCCAAATTGCATGAGCAATAGGTCTTACCCATAAAGGGTCCTGCACCCATGCCTTAAATTTTCCTTGCCAAGCTAAATCAAATAAATTTACGAAAGTCCATAGAAAAATTATTGCTAATTTCCTGAAATAGGAAGCAAAAATATTATGATAAAGACATTCCTCAGTAATATCATCATGACTTTCAAAGTCATGTGTAGTGGGGTCCTGAGATAAGCCTTGGCTAAACCTTGAAAATGTTAATGACACAATGCCTTTCAAATCCTCCTAGCCATTATCCTACTGCAATAATTCTTGCTAAGAAGAATGCCCATGTTGTGGCAATTCCATTTAGAAGGTAATGCATTACTCCTACAGCAAGTCCATCGACAATGCTCAAGGCTCTAAACTGAGTAGCAATAGCTACTTTTAATTTATTATGAGCCTAAATGATGGATTCAATAAGTTCTTGCCAATAACCAAGCCCGCTGAATAAAAACATTAGACTAAAAGTCCATACAAAATGAGCACCTAGGAAACAAAGGCCATATGTAGATAATGAAGAGCCATATGACTGAATTACCTAGCATGCCTGTGCCTATAAGAAATCGCAAAGCCACCCATTAATCTTAATGGAATTTTCCCCAAAGTTTCCTCCCGTGATGTGAGTTACCACTCCTTGATCACTTACACTAACATAAACATATGACGGCATTTTCCAACTGAAATGGAATATTACTACCGAAATTGAATTATACATCAAGAATAGCCCTAAGAAGACATGATCCCAAGTGGATACTTGACATGTCCCCCCCCCCCCTTCCAGGCCCATCACAAGGGAAATGAAAACCAAGATTTGCTTTATCTAGTATCAAACGTGAACTATGAGCAAATAGAACACCTTTCAAAAGTGATAGGAACCTAGAACGACCTGCTCCTAAACCCGTATTATCTTAGCCCGGATCTAATTATGTTCAAGTTCTAATGGTCACCTTGACCCCTAACCAACCTGTGATTATAAACCTTGGTATATAACAAAGACACCACAATAGGTGATGGAAGGCCTATTGATAAGTCAAACTAAAACACTCATTCACTAATGGTGCTTTAGGTGTTCAAAAGAACAAAGAAAATTCAATCTCACAAATAATTTTCTGTATAAAATTCAAGCTTCCCTTTTCTCATTGAAAATAAGCCTTTAAATAGGCTTTGAATGAACAAAATAAAACCCTAAAAGGATTAGGAAATTTCGGCCAACATAGAATCCAATTAGGAAATTGCCTAATTTCACTTCCTTTCCTAATCTAATTTGGATTAATTAATTCCCTTATTTTGAAGTAGGAATTAATTAATGTACAATGAAAATAATAAAATAATAACTTTCCTAAACTTATTTGTCCAGCAAATAAATAAATAAAAATCCAATAAAAAGGTCAAACGCAAATTAGAAAACGAGTTGACTAGTTTAACAACTAAGCTGACTTATGTCTGATGTCCGAGCTAACTTATGTCTGCCTGATGTCCGAGCTAAGTTATGTCTATCCGAGCTAACTTATGTCTATCCGAGCTAACTTATTTCTGTCCGAGCTAACTTATGTCTGCCTGATGTCTGAACTAAGTTATGTCTGATGTCCAAAGTCCGAGGTCAGATGTCCAAGACATGGGTGTCCGATATAAAATGTCCGATGTATCAGCCTCCACCACTTGGATGCTTAAAACATGTCTTTTATCTTTAGATATGGATAAGCCCTTTTGAGAATGAATTACTTTCTGGATAAAGACAGAAAGGTTGCCTTTAAACGTCTTAGCTTGAGCCCTAGTGATCGGTCCAGTCTTCATCCGTATCGGATCAGTACCCCAGTGAGCTGTTGGTTGTACGAGCTCGAGCGGATTCACATCATTCCCCTCTTATTGAAAAGGATTTGCTCTCAAATCAAAGCCATCACCTGCAGTAAAAGGAGACAAATCAGCAACATTGAAGGTGGCACTAACATTATACTCACCCGGTAGATCAAGTGTGTAGGCATTTTCATTTATCCTTTCCAAAACCTTGAAAAGGTTCATCACCCCTCGGCATGAGTTTTGATTTCCTTTGTTCGGGAAATCTTTCTTTCCTCAAATGCAGCCACACCTAATCTCCAAGTTCAAAGACCATTGGTTTTCGGCCTTGATTAGCCACCTTTGCATATTGCTCGGTCCTTCTCTCAATATTTGCCTTTGTCTTCTCATGAATCTGTTTTACACAATCAGCTTTTTGTTTTCCATCTAGATTACCACGCTCACTCAAAGGTAAAAGGTGTTAGATATAAAGGAATCAAATGATTAAAACCATAAACAATTTCAAATGGTGTATATTTAGTAGCTGAATGTAAAGACCTATTATAAGCAAATTCAACATGTGGCAAACATTCTTACCAAGTTCTTAAATTTCTACTAATTAAAGCACGTAACAAAGTGGACAAGGTTCTATTCACAACTTCAGTTTTCCCATCTGTTTGTGGGTGGCACGTAGTTGAAAATAAAAGCTTAGTACCTAACTTAGCGAACAAAGTTTTCCAAAAATAACTTAAGAACTTAGCATCCCTATCCAAAACAATAGTTCTTGGCAGTCCATGCAATCTCATAATTTCCTTGAAAAATAAATTAGCAACATTGGATGCATCATCAGTTTTATTACATGCAATAAAATGTGCCATCTTAGAAAACCTATCTACTACAACAAATATTGAATCCTTACCTGTCCTTGACCTAGGCAAACCAATAATAAAATCCATAAACAAATCTACCCAAGGATAGGTAGGAATCGGCAAAGGCTTGTACAATCCATTCGGCTTCAATGTTGATTTTGTTTTTCGGCACTTCAAACATCTTTCACAAATTCTCTTAACATATCTCCTCATGTTAGGCCAAGAAAAATGTTCTTACAGCAAGAATAAAGTTTTAAAAACACCAAAATGACCCATTAAACCACCTCCATGTCCTTCCCGAACCAATAATTCCCTAATGCTACAATTAGGCACACAAAGTTTGTTTTCCTTAAACAAATACCCCTCAAATATGTAAAATTTATTAAATCCATGTTTCAAACAGGTTCTAAAAATTTTTCCAAAGTCACTATCATGCTCATAAAGTTCTTTCAATTGTTCAAATCCAAGCAACCTAGCATCTAAGGTAGAAAAGAGTACATACCTTCGCGATAATGCATCGGCAACCACATTTTCCTTACCTTTTTTGTAGCAGATCACATATGGAAACGGTTCAATAAATTCAATCCACTTGGCATGCCTTTGGTTGAGCTTTCCTTGACCCTTAATATGATCCGTATGAATCACAAACTACTTTGGTATGAGATAATGTTGCCACGTCTCCAAAGCCCTCACCAAAGCATACATCTCCTTGTCATATGTTGGGTAGTTTAGTGCGGCTCCAGTTAATTTTTCACTAAAGTAGACTATAGGTCTCCCTTCTTGCATTAATAAAGCTCCAATACCTACACCCGAAGCATCACACTCAATTTCAAAAGTCTTAGAAAAATTTGGCAAAACTAATAAAGGTGCATTACATAACTTTTCTTTCAACAAATTAAAAGATTTTTCTTGTACTCCCCCCCATTTAAGGCCAGCATTCTTCTTGACAACTTCATTCAAAGGTGCGGCTAAATCTTTCCAAGCCATGGAAACTCCTCACTTGGGTGATTGTTATAGGAACCGGCCACTCTTTGATTGCTTGCACTTTAGCTTGATCCAATTTGATTCCTGCAGCACTTACTACAAATTCTAGAAAAACAAGCTCATCTTTGGAAAAATCACACTTGTTCATGTTAGCAAACAATATTTTCTTTCTAAGAACTTGCAAAACTTGTCTAAGTTGATCCACATGCTCCTCCAAGTTTCGGGTATGCACCAAAATATCATCAAAATAAACAACCACAAATTTACCAATAAATGGATGCATTACATGATTCATAAGCCTCATGAAAGTACTAGGTGCATTAGATAATCCAAAAGGCATAACTAACCATTCATATAGCCCATATTTAGTTTTAAATGCGATTTTCCATTCATCACCTTCTTTCATTCTAATTTGATGATAACCACTCCTAAGATCAATTTTAGTAAACATGCAAGCACCATGCAACTCATCAAGCATATCATCTAACCTAGGAATGGGATGACTATATTTAATGGTGATGTTTTTTATAGCCCTACAATCAACACACATTCTCCAAGAACCATCCTTTTTAAGTACCAACAAAACAGGAACAGCACATAGACCTAAACTCTCACGAATGTATCATTTATCAAGCAAGTCACTTGCCTGTTTATACAACTCCTTTATTTCTTCGAGATTGGTTCTATATGCTAGTCTATTTGGTACGGCAGCCCCTAGGACAAAGTCAATTTGATGTTCTATCCCTCGAATAGGTGGTAGTCCACTTGGAATCTCATTTGGAAAAAACATCTCCAAATTCCTTCAAAATAGAAATCATTAAACTTGGCAATTCAAGTTCTTCAAAGTTAGTTTGACCATTAAAATACTTTTCTTTATATATCATGACCAACAAGGGTTTTTTACATTCAAAAGCCTTATTAATATCCCCAAAACTCAAATAAAAATTCCAGTTTTTCCTCTCTTTTATTTCTTTTCTTTTCCTTCCCTCGGTTTGGCTCTCATTGGTAGAAATTTCCAGATTATTGGTGCTCTCAGGTTTGCTCTCTTTTCTCACCCCCCTCTCTACTTTCTCTTGGGTTTTAGAAAGCTTACCTTGATCAGCAACCTCAATCTCACCTTCTTAAAAGGATGGTGAAGCCGTTGGTGCCATACTTGTTTTCTCCTTGAGTTTTTTGACCTCCCTCCTTTGTTGCATTTGTAGTTGATCTTTGTAGACCTCCTTGGGAGTCAATGGCTTCAGCTTAATTTTCTTCCCTTTAAACTTGAAAACAACACTATTTTCTCAACCAAAATGAGTAGCATCTTTGATACGAACCTAGGACGACCTGCTCCTAAACCCGTATTATATTAGCCCGGATCTTTAATTAAGTTCAAGTTCTAATTAGAAACCTTGGTATAATGTAGACACCACAATAGGGGATGGAAAACCTATTGATAAGTCAAGCTAAAACAACAAATTCTCTAATGGTGTTTTAGGTGTTCTCAAAGAACAAAGAGATAATTAATCTCACAAGTATTTTCTTAATCAAATCAAAGTTGTATTATTATTGAAAAATAAGCCTTTAAATAGGCTACAAAGCCATGAAATAAAACCTTAGAACATAAAGAAAACCAGCCACCACACATAAAGAAACCTAGTTGGTTGAAACTATACTTCCTTTCCTAATTTAAGTTTGATTAATTAACTCCTTTATATTAAATTAGGAATTAATTAATTTACAATGGAAAGAATAAAATAAAAACCTTCCTAAAGTTATTTTCTCCAGAAAATAAATAAATAAAAGCCAAAAAGTAATGGTAGTTTCCTAAAACAAAAAGTAAAAACAAATTAGGAAACTAATAATGCTAGCCTTTTTGATCAAGTTGACTTTGATCAATCTTTGACCTCTTTGAGCTTCAAATCAGCTTCTAGATGCTTTGTAGGATTCCACATAAGCTGAATATGAAGTCCCACACGTTGCCCATGCTTGGAAAAATAAGAAAAGGCTAATACAGTAAAATACAGTAAAGCCAGCAAGCAATACAGCAAATTCGGCCAAATTGTTGAAGCTGTCCGTACAAGCCCTTTTTGATTGTATTTGAGGCTGCTTTAACTTGATTCTATGACCTCTTAGGCATATGTATTGAACCCATAAAGCAATGGAACCATTTCATGCTTCCCGGACTCCAAAAAATGTACCAAAAACGTCACCCGGGTCCGTATCGGCTTCCACCACTTGGATGCTTAGAATAGGCTTTGTATCTTCAAGTATGGACAAGCTTTGTTGAGATTGATTACCCCTTGTATAAATACTCCCAGGTTGTCCTTAAATCTCTTAATTTGAGCTCTTGTGATTGGCCTAGTCTTCATCCTTATCGAGTCAGTACCCCAGCGGATTATCGGTTGAGCAGGCTCGGGCGGAATCACATCAGTCTTTATCAAATTGCCATGGTCTACCTAGTAAAATATGTCCCGCATGTTGAAATGTGGTGATCTTGCCACAATGTGCAAGGTAGTTCGGTTACACTTGCACTCTTTGTTTTGCAACATCAAAGACCAAACATTACTTATGCTTATGCATTTTATTTTAACTTGTAATATTTAAGAACAATATCCTTTTTGTAATGCCCTAAGCTCATTATCTAGCTTAAGGCCTTTTTTGTCTAGTTGCTGGAATTGTATTTCCAGCAACATAAGTCCATTTCCTTGGATGCCGTTTGAAGTAGGTTTGGGATTTTGACCTGAATTTTGGATATGATAAACTAGATATGCATAGGAAGAAGCAGCAAAAGGAATGGCCCAATTTGGAGCTGGGAAGGCCGAGTTAAGCCCAAAACAATCTAACCCTTGTGCAGTTTTGTTACCCAGAAAACTGGGCAAAATTGCCTCGGGTTTGATTACTTTTGAATGGGTAAATGGACTTTGTTTTATCTCACTTTTGGCTAGAACATAGTTTAATATTCAAAAAGGCTTCCTTCCAATTTTCAAGTCAAATGGAGCTGGTTTTCATATTCAAATGCCTTAGACAAGCTGAACTGCCCATTAAAGAAGGTTTCTTGCATGCCTAGCACATTGATTAGAGTTAGTTGAGGTAGTTTGTCTTGGTTGGTTACTTTTAATGCTTTTGTATTTATTGCTCAATATGGCAGCATGTGTTATTGTCTTCTTTATGTATTTAAAAGTATGAAAATTGTAATGAAAAATGTTGAGAAAGAAAATATTCAAAAAACAGATTTTGAAAAACAACATTTTTGGCTCTCTCTCTCTCAACTACTACATTTTGGTTTCTTCTTCTTCCCAAAAGCTAACAACCTTCTCAAGAACCGTAAACCTCCATTAAAACCAGAAACAAAACCTTAACAAACCTAAAAAAAACAAAATCAAGAACCAAGAACCAACAACAATCATTCTTGACTAACACCTTGAATGATTGTGCTCTAGGGTACAACAACATAAACCTACACCAAATTCCATCATGGTATTAGAGCATAGTGTAATTTCTTAGGACCTTGTGAGCTTTCAACCTAGACCAAAACCTCCCAAAAAGACTAGTTGAAACTCACCAAAACACCACCACCCAAGAGCTTGTTCTTGTGTCCATTTTTCAAAAATTTTCAAAAACCATTTTTTCAAATGGCCTCACAATCCTTTGCAACCCCAACACCACCTAAGTTTGAAGGCCAAAACTATTCCATTTGGAGTATAAAAATGAAAGCCTACCTTCAAGCCTTTGGTTTATGGGAAGTCATAGAAGAAGGTTATGTAGTGGAAGAGTTGAGAGCTAATGCAACCCAAGCACAAAGAAATGCACATGAGGCTGAATTTGCCAAAGGGTTCAAGGCCTTCACTGCCTTGCACTCCTCCATGAGTGATTCCATTTTTACAAGGATAATGTCATGCACAAGTGCTAGAGAGGTTTGGATAAAGCTTCAAGAGGAGTTCCATGGAAATACTAGAACTCGGCAAATGCAAGTTTTAAACCTAAGAATAGAGTTTGAGACCTTGAAGATGAAGGAGAATGAGCTTGTTAAGGATTTCACGGAAATGATGCTCAAAGTGGTAAATCAAATTCGGGTCCTTGGTGAGCAATTGACCAATCAAAGGGTAGTAGAGAAAGTATTGGTGAGCTTACCCGAAAGGTTTGAAGCTAAGATTTCCTCCCTTGAAGAATCTAGAAATCTTAGTGAAATAACCTTGCGTGAGCTCATCAATGCTCTTCAAACAACCGAACAAAGGAGAGCCATTAGAAAGGAGGAGACCATAGAGAGTGCATTCTATGGTGGCCACAGCAACAAAAAGAAGAATAAAGGAAGGTAGAGTAACAACACCAACCAAACCTGTCTTACAACCAACAACAACACAAACAACAACAAAAGTGGATGGAATCAACAACAACAACAACAAAGCCATCAAAACCGAGGAAGGCATCCACCTTGCCCTCATTACAAGAAGCTTGGACATCCACCATCCAAGTGTTTTTGGAGGCCGGATGCATCTTGTGAAAGATGTGGAGGAAAATGCCATATTGCCAAAGTATGCAAGCAAAGGAGACAACAAGCCAATGTGGTTAATGAAGAAGCCGAGAACCTATTTGTGGCCACATGCCTTAAGGCCACAAGTAGTGGTTTGGGTTGGCTTGTGGATAGTGGTTGCTCACACCACATGAGTTTCCAAAAGGATGGCTTTATGGAGCTTGACCGAAACTACAAAACCAAAGTGAAGATTGGTAATGGCTGGTTCATGAAAGTAAAAGGCAAAGGAGATGTATGCTTGAACACCAAAGAAGGTACCAAAATTATAAAAGATGTGCTATATGTTCCTTGGTTGTGTGAAAATTTGCTTAGTATAGTACAATTGGTAGAAAGAGGCTTTGCTTTAAATTTTGCAAAAGATGGATGTATCATATATGATGCTTGTGGTAATGAGCTGTTTAAGGTACCATTGAAGGACAAAAGCTATAGATTAGACCTAGTTAAAAATGAACAAGCCTTAAAAACCAAAGTGGAGTCCATTTCTCAACTTTGGCATAAAAGGCTTGGGCATTCTAGCTATGGTGCCATGAAAAACACCAATGCCATTGTGAAGGACATGCCAAAGATTGAGGAGATCAAAAACCTATGTGATGTATGCCAACTAGGGAAATCCACACGGCTTCCATTCCCTAAAGCCGGTTCATGGAGAGTTAAGGAGAAGCTTGAGCTAGTCCATTCGGATGTGTGTGGACCGATGAGTTTGTCATCAATTGGAGGATGTAAGTACTTCCTAACCTTCATTGATGACTACTCAAAGATGTGTTGGGTATATTTTCTAACAACCAAGTCACAAGTGCTTGAGAAGTTTATGGAATTCAAGAAGATGGTGGAAACCCAAAGCAATGCAAGGATGAAGTGCTTGAGAACCGACAATGGTGGAGAATATACAAGCTTGGCTATGGAGGATTTTTATAAAGAAAATGGAATGGTGCATTAATTCACAACACCATACACACCACAACAAAATGGTGTTTATGAGAGGAAAAATAGGACCTTGATGGAGATGGCAAGGTGCATGATACATGAGAAGAACATGCCAAAGAAGTTTTGGGCCGAAGCCATATACACGGCAAGCTACATCCAAAACCGAGCATACACCAAAGCCAATGAGTCCAAGACACCCTATGAGATATGGTATGGAGAAAAACCATCTTTGGACAACATAAAATCTTTGGAAGTGTTTGTTTTCTCCATGTTCATCCACACATGAGAGACAAGCTTGACAAAAGGGTAAATGTGGGCATCTTGGTCGGCTTTAGTGAGGTTACCAAAGGTTTTAGGGTTTTCAACTTGGAAACCAAGAAACTTGTGGTAACAAGGGATGTGAAGATTGATGAAGATGCTGTTTGGGATTGGACAAAGGAGGAGCTTCTTGTCCATGAAGATAATTCTCGGTTGGATGATGAAGAAGAAGAAACCAATGACAATGACAATGAAGAAAATGAAGATGATGAGGAGGATGCACTTGAGACCATTGGAGCCGAATTGGAGATTGGAGATGGTGTTAGAGGAGAAAGGCCATTGTCCAAAATATATGAAAGGTGCAATGTTGCCTTGAGTGATCCTACCAATGCTCAAGAAGCTATGTAAAAGAAAGAGTGGATGGAGGCCATGCAAACCGAATTGGATATGATAGAAAAGAATGAAACTTGGTCTTTGGTTTCTAAACCTAAAAACAAGAAACCAATTGGTGTAAAGTGGATCTTTAGGACCAGGTTCAACCCAGATGGAACAATATGCAAGCATAAGGCAAAGCTTGTGGCAAAAGGCTATGCACAACAAGCAGGTGTAGATTATGCAGAGACGTTTGCACCGGTTGCAATAGTGGAGACCATAAGGCTCATCCTATCCATTTCGGCCTCAATGTCATGGAAGGTGTACCACCTTGATGTAAAGTCGGCTTTCTTGAATGGTGTGCTTCAAGAGGAGGTTTATGCCAAGCAACCCAAGGGCTTCGTTGTTCAAGGACATGAGGACAAAGTCTACCATCTACACAAGGCACTTTACGGGTTAAAGCAAGAACCTAGGGCTTGGTATGACAAGATTAATGGTTACTTAACATACCAAGGCTTTAGGAGGAGTCCAAATGAGCCAACACTATACATAAGGAATGAAGAAGGCATGATTGTTATCTCACTCTATGTGGATGATTTGTTGGTCACGGGTGAAAATGAAAAGAATGTGGAAGTTTTGAAAAATGAACTTGAAAAGGAGTTTGACATATCAAGCCTTGGTGAAATGAATTACTTCCTTGGAATGGAAGTGATGCAATGCTCTAGGGGTATTTTCATATCTCAAGAGAAATACATCAAAGATCTTTTGAAAAAGTTCAACCTTGATGAATGCAAGCCAATGTCAACACCAATAAGCCAAGGAGACAAATACAAGAAGGAGGATGGCACACCAAAGGTAAACCTGACCCTATATAGAAGCATGATAGGAAGTTTGCTCTATGTATGTTCATCAAGACCGGATATTGTGCATGCCACATGTGTTTTGTCTAGATATATGCAAGCACCATCCCAAAGCCATTTTGTAGGTGCCAAAAGAATTCTTAGATACTTAAAAGGAACACTAGACTTTGGAGTTTGGTATGATAGGCAAGATGTGATGAGATTAATGGCCTACTCGGATAGTGATTGGGCTGGATGCTTGGATGATATGAAGAGCACTTCGGGGTATCTTTTCTCACTTGGTAGTGGACCATTCTCATGGAATGCAAAGAAGCAAGCAACAACCGCTCAAAGCACCGCCAAAGCCGAGTACATTGCTTGCTCTTCATGTGCAAATCAATGCATTTGGCTTAGGAAATTATTGGAGGACCTTGGTTATCCTCAAGAGGGTTCCACCATCATCAAATGTGACAACACTTCAGCCATATCAATAGCCAAGAACCCCGTTCAACATGGAAGGACAAAACACATACCGGTGAAGTATCACTCTTTGAGGGAGTTTGAAGAAAATTGAGAAGTAAGCTTGGAATATATCAAGATCGAAGATAACCTTGCAGATTTCTTCACCAAGCCACTTCCAAAAGCAAGATTTGAGACCTTGATGAAGTTTCTAAATATTTTAAGCAAGAACACCAAGGAGGAGTGTTGAAATGTGGTGATCTTGCCACAATGTGCAAGGTAGTTTGGTTACACTTGCACTCTTTGTTTTGCAACATCAAAGACCAAACATTAATTATGCTTATGCATTTTATTTTATCTTCTAATGTTTAAGAACAATATCCCTTTTGTAATGCCCTAAGCTCATTATCTAGCTTAAGGCCTTTTTTGTCTAGTTGCTGGAATTGTATTTCCAGCAACATAAGTCCACTTCCTTGGATGCTGTTTGAAGTAAGTTTGGGATTTGGATCTGAATTTTGGATATACTAAACTAGATATGCAGAGAAAGAAGCAGCAAAATGAATGGTCCAATTTGGAGCTGGGAAGGCTGAGTTAAGCCCAAAACAATCTGACCCTTGTGCAGTTTTGTTGCCCAGAAAACTGGGCAAAACTGCCTCGAGTTTGATTACTTTTGAATGGGTAAATGGACTTTGTTTTATCTGGTTTTTGGCTAGAACATATTTTAATATTAAAAACGGTTCCCTCCAATTTTCAAGTCAAATGGAGCTGGTTTTCATATTCCAATGCCTTAGACAAGCTGAACTGCCCATTAAAGAAGGTTTCTTGCATGCCTAGCACATTGATTAGAGTTAGTTGAGGTAGTTTGGCTTGGTTGGTTACTTTTAATGCTTTTGTATTTATTGCTCAATATGGCAGCATGCCTTATTGTCTTTTTTATGTATTTAAAAGTATGAAATTTGTAATGAAAAATGTTGAGAAAGAAAATATTCAAAAAACAGATTTTGAAAAACAACATTTTTGGCTCTCTCTCTCTCAACTACTACATTTTGGTTTCTTCTTCTTTCCAAAAGCTAACAACCTTCTCAAGAACCCTAAACCTCCATTAAAACCAGAAACAAAACCTTAACAAACCCAAAAAAAACAAAATCAAGAACCAAGAACCAACAACAATCATTCTTGACTAACACCCTTGAATGATTGTACTCTAGGGTACAACAACATAAACCTACACCAAATCCATCACCGCATGCATTGGTACAATGTCACACAATACAACATCCTCATACCTACCTATATTAAATTTAACTTTGGCTTGCTTATTTACCCTCATCCCACCACTATCATTTAACCATTGTATCCTATAGGGTTCTGGATGCTTAATCGTTTTCAAGCCGAATTTATCAACTACAAGATTACTTATCACGTTGGTACATCACCCATTATCTATAATCATGCTACAAATCTTACCTTGTATTTCGCAGCGAGTGTGGAAGATATTTTTTCTTTGTATCTGCTCTTCATCTTTGTAGACAGCAAGTACTCTCCTTGAAACCATGCTTAACTCGGCATTAGATGTGTCTACTGGTTTGGCTTCATCATCATTGCATTCCTCCTCTTGTTCGGTTTCAGCTTCACTTTCTTCACTTGTAGATTCCAGCTCACCATCACCCTTTAATACCATGATTCTTCTATTTGGGCATTGACTAGCTATGTGTCCTCTTCCTTGACACTTAAAACAAATTATATCTTTGGAATTTTGAGGTTTAGGATCAGACTTTATCTCACCTCTAAGTGCTTGGACAGATTCGGTCTTGGCCTCCCTTTTTGACCGGTTGGTACTTTCTTCTCCAGCTTTCGGTTTTGGTTTGAGTTCAATGGCTGAATTGTTTCTCTAGCCACTTGAATTGATTTTTCCACTATTGGAGGCAACTCCAAGCCGTGATCCTCATCCCCTCCTCTTGAATTGGTGTTCAAGCTTAATGGCTACATGCAACATCTCCTCCAACTCCAAGTATTGTTGCAATTCAAGCTGGTTGGCAATGTCACAGTTCAAACCACCAAGAAATCTCGCCATTGTTGCCTCCCTATCCACATTCATATTCAGCCTCATCATGAGCATCTCCTCTTTTTGGAATAATCCGCCACGGACCTACTTCCTTGAGACAAAGATCGAAGCCTTTGATGCAGTAACCTATGGTAATGTGATGGCACAAACCGCTTTCTCATGGCTCCTTTCATTTGTTGCCATGTTGTGATCAAGTCATCACCAACTCTTCTCCGAGTGCCTTGCTCATTTGTCCACCATTAGAGTGCATAATGACCAAACTCCATTGCTGCCAACTTCACCTTCTTACCCTCCGAATAATTACGGCAGTCGAATATCATCTCCATCTTTTCTTCCCACTCTAAATATGCCCCGAGATCACTTTTTTCCCATGAATGGTGGGATGTGGATCTTGATATTGCTAAGATTGTCATCTGTTTCTTCCCTCCTATACCTTCCACGGCCAGCTCTCTCTTGGACAGCAAAGGTTTCGTCCATGCCTTCCTCAAAGTCTCCACCGAAATTCTCCTCCTTAAATTCCTTTCTCGGTCTCTCACGGCCTCTTCGTCCTCGATCTCGACCTTCATGGAATTCTTGCCTATTTCTTGTGTTCAACATTCCTTGGGAAACCTTTAGCCTTCCCATCCTTTGATTCATGTGCTCAACTTGAGCACTCACCCGCTGTAATTGTTCCACAACAGCTTTCAATTCCATTTGCTCACCACTCCCCGTAACTCGTGCATCACCATGAAATCCTACGGACTCTTCTTCATTAATTCTCACTGGTGTGTCTCCTCTTCTTATTCTAGAATCTTCCATGTTAGTAAAATACTGCAAAAATAAAATAAATCTCACAATATTTGCACACTAGTTTCGGCTTTTACCCTCTTTTCAGCTCACACTCTCTTGCCTTTTCCCACTCAATGAATTATCTCAAAGTTCTAATTAAAACACCCAACAAAACAGCAATTAGATCACAAGTATGTTTTAATTAAACTTATCAACAAAACATTGGTAAAAAGTAGGCAATACCGAAAGAATTCAAAAAACCTAGTTTTTAGTTTTTCTAGGCAAAATAAAGCAAATTAATGAGAAATCTTTGGAATTTTTAAGAACTGGACCAGATGGTGAGAGATTAAGGATTCAAGAATAAAATTTAGGAAAAGAATTTCAAACTCAAACATGAATCAAATCGAACAAAAATATAGAATATTGTTGGTTATTGTTCTTGTAATTCAAGTTTTGTATCAATTCCTTTAACTAATTTTAATCCAAATAATTTAAACACCCAAAATCCAAATACCCAGCACCAAAAATAATTCTCTAGCAATTCCAAATATGTAAAAAATATTCAACAATGCAGCAGCTTAAAGAAATTTCCAGCAACACCAAATTCAACAAACTGAATTTTTTCTTTTATTCGGGTTTTTTTTTTTCTTCTTCTTCTTTTTTTTTTCACTCAGAGAACATGAAACAACTGCAGTAGCAAAGATCAACACCAAAAATTGCAATTCCACACCAAAAAATCCACCAAACCAGTGGCCTCCAACAAAATAAAAATGCAATTTTAATTTTTTTTTTTTCATATGTTGCCACAAACCCTTCTTTTTTGTTTTTGTTTTTCTTTTTGAATATATGAATGCAAATATGTAAGACTAAAACAGTAAAGAAAAATCAACAAAAACCAAAATTAATAAGAACAATGATGAAAAACAACCAACAAACTAGGAAATCTTAATTCAACAAGGAATGAATTTTTTTTTTTTTTTGGGTCTTTGTTTTTTAAGATGCTGAACATGTATGAGATGGATGCAACCTTAACCTAATGCTAAAATTGTAGATTAACACAAAAACAAATAAATCAAATAAAGATAGATCAAACCTGAACAAAATTTTGCTCGATACCAAATGATACAAACCTAGGATGACCTGCTCCTAAACCCCGTATTATATTAGCCCGATCTAATTATGTTCAAGTTCTAATGGTCATCTTGACCCCTAACCAACCTGTGATTAGAAACCTTGGCATATAACGAAGGTGCCACAATAGGTGATGGAAGGCCTATTGATAAATCAAACTAAAACACTCTTTCACTAATGGTGTTTTAGATGTTCAAAAGAACAAAGAGAATTCAATCCCACAAATAATTTTCTGTATAAAATTCAAGCTTCCCTTTTCTCATTGAAAATAAGCCTTTAAATAGGCTTTGAATGAACAAAATAAAACCCTAAAAGGATTAGGAAATTTCGGCCAACATAGAATCCAATTAGAAAATTGCCTAATTTCACATCCTTTCCTAATCTAATTTGGATTAATTAATTCCTTTATTTTGAAAATAATAAAATAATAACTTTCCCAAACTTATTTGTCTAGCAAATAAATAAATAAAAACCCAAGAAAAAAGTCAAACGCAAATTAGAAAACGAGTTGACTAGTCTAACAACTAAGCTGACTTATGTCTGATGTCTGAGCTAATTTATGTTTGCCTAATGTCCGAATGAACTGGTGTTGTCCGAGACATGGATGACACCAGTGTTGTCCCAGACATGGATGGACTAATGTTGTCCGAGGTAAAATGCTCTCTGAGGTGTGGATGTCCTCCGATGTATGGATGCCCTCCGAGGTATGGTTGCCCTCCGAGGTACAGATGTCCTTCGAGACACAGATTTCCTCCGAGGTATGATGTCCTCCAAGTATGGAAGTGTGGGCACGGATGGAATCACATCAAAATGGGTGAAGCATTAAATGTTTTGGCAATTCCTCAGGGAAGGCTGAATCAAGATAATTTTGAACCAGAGCCCTAGATTTTTGTTCATCCCTTACTGTAATAATATCTCAGGGTTTGCGGCGACAACTTGGTATATCTACTATATGACCATTTACTAAAATATGTCTATGGTTAACCAATTGGTGAGCTTGGGGAATAGTTGAAGCCATACCCAATCGAAAAAGTATGTTAACCAAATGCATTTCAAGTAATTGTAGTAAAACCTGACCCGTTGACCCTTTGGCTTTTCTGGCGATATGAACGTATTTAAGTAATTGTTGTTCTGTAAGACCATATTGAAAGCACAATTTTTGTTTTTCTTCTAAACGAAGACGACGTGTTTTTTGAAACAAGATCCTCTGTAGTGCGACATAAACACTCCTTATTTTATTGAAATTTCATAAACCTAAACAAAATTAAAACAAAACTAAATGATAAATGAAGTGAAATTTACTGAAGTCTTGGACTACGAAGAATAATTAGATGAATTGTATCAATATTCGAACCGTATTGTATTGAATATATAAATATTATTTATTATTGTGTATAATTTGTATACAATACAATAATGAATGTATAATATATTTTATAAAAAAATATAAAAAAACAATATAATATATAAGCAATATATAAATAAATAATAAAGGTTCTTTTCTTGATTGATTTGTTATACAGAGATCGAACTTCTAGTTTTTTTTTTCCTTTTTTTTATAATTGGGAGTTTCTATGAGATAATAGAGAGATAATAGATCGGTGACCCTTGGTAAGGTAAAAGGGTACGAAGCCTTTTCAATATTCATATTATCTCAATATTCTTATTATCGATTTTGTAAATAAATAAAAAAATCAAACAGATGGAGAAAAACCAGCTATCGGAATCAAACCAATGACCATCGCATTACAAATGCGATGCTCTAACCTCTTAGCTAAGCAGACTCGCATAACATAAATTGTACATGCATAGGAATTTAGTAAACTACTGGGATCTTAGCTACTAACTATTCATAATTCAGATGACTGGAGAGAAGAATCTAGAATAGAAGTTCGAAGAAATATTGGAGATTTGAATATTATAAAACATACCAATTAACATAACAATTAATATAGCGCTATATAATTTCAATTTTTTTATCAACTATATGTTTATCAATAATCAATATCTTGATTAGATAGTAAGTTTTTTTTTTTTTTGGGTGAATTATTGTAATTATTTTTTAATATTACAATATTAGTGTTTATAATATGAAAAAGATTAAAAAATATATTATAATTATTATAATAAAGAATTAATATTATAAAATATTACAATAAAAAATTTCCTTTCTAGTTCTTTTTTTTATGTTATTGTTATAGAAGGTCTGCCCTAAGAAAAAAGGAAGAGGAAGAAAAAAATGAAAAAGAAAAGTGCAATCCAATCTATATAAACACAATCTAGATCATAATGAAGCATTCCAATGTTTTCATTCAGAAATGTGAAAGCTAAAACAAAAAGAAAAAAAGAATCAATCGTTCAAGTATTCAAAATTACATGCTAAAAATGATAGAAATAGGGGCATAGCATGTTAGCTTATACATCTACCACATATATATTTATGCATAATATTATTATGTACAATAAATATACATAACATATATGTGGTATATATCCATATATATATTGTATATTGAATTTAATTTCGAATACATAACTGATAGAATTTTTCATATTAGACCAAATATAAGTATCCGATAGAGATGAAAGAAGATAGATAATAAATCCAAATTAGGAGAAAATGTCTTTCAATATGGAACTGCTATCTAATGAATTCAACGGTTCCGGCCTAATATAAATAAACGAATAAAGAAGAGTGGCATCAAGACCCTACTAAAAAAAGGAGGGAGGGATATGGCGAAATTGGTAGACTCTACAGACTTAATTGGATAGAGCCTTGGTATGGAAACCTACCAAGTGATAACTTTCAAATTCAGAGAAACCCTGGACCTATAAATGGGCAATCCTGAGCCAAATCCTGTTTTCTGAAAACAAACAAGGATTCAGAAAGTGATAATAAAAAAGGATAGATGCAGAGACTCAATGGAAGTTGTTCTAACAATTGGAGTTGGCTGCGATGAATTAGTAAAGGAATCCTTCTATCAAAACTCCAGAAAGGATGAAGAATAGACCTGTATATACGTATGCATATCGAAATACTATTATATATGTATACGTACTGAAATACTATCTCTAAGCCAAATGATTAATGATGGCTGCGATTAATGATTAATGTTTATATGAAAAATGAAAAAATTGCTGTAAATCAATTCCAAGTAAAAAAATAAAAAATGGAATATTCATTGATCAAATCATTTACTCCATCATAATCTGATAGATCTTTTGAAAAATTGATTAATCAGACGAGAATAAAGATAGAGTCCCATTCTACATGTCAATATTGACAACAATGAAATTTATAGTAAAAAGAAAATCCGTCGACTTTAGAAATCGTGAGGTTTCAAGTCCCTTTATCCCTAAAAAGGCCCATTTGATTCCCTAATTTTTATCCTATACTCTCATTTTGTTAATAGTTCAAAATTCATTATGTTTATCGTTCATTAATTTTTTTTCTTTTCACAAGCCTTGTGATATATATGATACATGTACAACAACATCATTGAGCAAGTAACCCCGATTGTAAATTGGAATGATCATATTATTGCTCATATCGTACTAAAACTTAGAAAGTCTTCTTTTTTTTTTTTTTTTTTGGAAGAAGGCGTGTCTAAGACTTTGTACTCCCCTTTTCATCTTTTTCATTGACATAGACCCAAGTCATCTATTAAAATGAGGATGATGCATCGTGAATGGTCAAGATAGCTCAACTGGTAGAGAAGAGGACTGAAAATCCTCGTGTCACCAGTTCAAATCTTGTTCCTGGCACATGGATTGTTCGTATGATTACCGATTCTACAAATTGGTCAACATACATATTTATTAATTAATAGTATAGATCATGATACATGTTTATCCATCTAAGCGGCTGGAGAGATACCCCTTCTATTTAAGAAATAGAGAATATTTATAGATGAGTAAAGCGTATCTAAAGAAAGAAATAGATTTTGTTTCCTCATTTTTTAATTTATTTGTTCATACTGTGTCACTTGTCGTTCCCAAAGAATGGTACTACTTCTTCTATATTACAAAGGGAGTTGAGGGTATGAATAGCCAAGATTCATTTAAGATATAATACAAATAGAATATGATCCCTTTGCATTCATTTCTTTTGATTTTATTTTCATATTCTATTTCCCCATTTCCCCCTATGTTGTTACTTTCTAGAACCCATCTAAGTGATGTGCGGTACATAGTTCTGCATCATTAACTCTTTCATCCTATTCACTCAGCTCAGCTCATGTGGAAAAAGTATCTTTCAAAATTTGAAAATCGTACTAAATCCCTCTAATTTAATTTTTTTATTTTTTATTTAGGATTTTTTTTTTCCTGTCCTTTTTTTAACTTATACATAATATATGGAATGAATGAAACTTTAGCTCTTTGATCTATAAAAAAAAGTACAAATATCTTTGAATATCTGGAGTTGTAGAAGTGAAAATGAGTTTCTAATTATTCAATGAGCATCTTGTAGTTCATAAAAATTATGGGCAATATAATCCTTACGTAAAAGCCATCCTATCCAACTTTTCGGCATTAAGATACGTTTTATACGTGGCTGATTATTATAAAAGATTCCCAACATATCATAAGATTTCCTTTCTTGAAAATCTGCACTTTTACAAAACCCATAAAATAGACTGAATTCTAGGATTGCTCCTTGGGGCAAATACTTTTATGCATACTTTTTCCGGTTGGTCTATACCATACTCTATTCGTGTAAGATGATACGCACTGGCTAACAGTCCACCTGGTGCTACATCACAGGCACACTGGGACCATACATAAGTGTATGTTTGAATGCCAATCCTCAAGCTTTATTTGTAAAGTCTCTATTCCTTTATAATCAAAGCCTAAAAATCTATGAACTAGCCCATGTTTGACTAACCAAGCAGACAAATGACCCTGCATCTTTTTTATCTCTCCTCCATTTTTATTTGTATTGTATAAGTAGTTTATCTGTATAAGTATTATAAATATTTGACATTTACAATTATGATGAAATTTATGAAGATTGGCTTGCTGTTTGGTATTCTATATGTGTACCAAAAAAAAAAAAAAAAAAAAAGCTCCTACCTAATTCACTAATTCGTGGGAAGATATTGAACTTTTGTATTTCAAAAATGTTTTAGGGGGGATCTCTGAAGTAGATGGTGGTTGATAAAGCAATCCTTAATTATAATTTCCCGTATGAGTACTGCGTCCAACACGAAACTTATGGCTAGTAGTAAAACACCGATTTGCCTGTTAAGATCTAATTCGATCTTCATAGATTTCTCGAGATATTTTCTTCCAAAGTTTTGTTATAGCATTTATAACAGCCTCTGGTTTACATGGACAGCCGGGAAAATAGACATCTATGGGAATTAGCTTATCGACCCCTCGAACAGTACTATAAGAATCGATACTGAACATCCCCTCCATTATTGTACATGCTTCCATAGCAATAACATATTTCGGTTCAGGCATTTGTTCATATAATCTCACTACGGAAGGGGCCATTTTCATTGTTGCCATACCCCGTTGTTAAAATTAGTTCTGCCTGTCTAGGACTAGATCTTGGCACCAGTCCATAACGATTAGAGTCGAATTGCAATCCAATTAATGAAGCAAATTCAATAAAGCAACAACTGGTACCATAGAGAAGCGATCATAAACTAAAAAGTCTTGACCAATTTAAAAGATCACTTGATGTAGTTGAAATAACTGAATTTTGGATTGTTCAATCAAGGTCAATAATGGAATTCATAACTGTTTCATTTTTTTTTTTTTTTGTCTGTTGAATATTCAAGAGCTAAAACCATTCCAAAGCTCCTTTTCGCCATGCATAAATTGAACCAACAACTAGGATAAGCATGAAAATTAAAGCTTCTATAAATACGGATCCCCCCAATACATCAAAACTCATTGCCCATGGATAAAGAAAAATCATTTCAACATCAAAAACAACAAAAACGAGAGCAAACATATAATAACATATTTGAAATTGTAACCAAGCATCCCCCATTGGTTCTATTCCCGATTCATAACTCGAAAGTTTTTTGGATCCTTTGCTAATCGGGGCTAAAACTCCCGAAATTAGAAATGCCAAAATAGGAATAACACTTGATATTATTATAAATGCCCAAAAAATATCATATTCGTAAAGTAGAAACATAAATGCACTCCTATTAATAATGTGGAAAATATTCCAAATTAATTGATTTGAATTGGAATTAATTGTCAAGTCATCTATAATTGTTTAGTGTTATGGTATATGTCTCGTTTCAAGATTATCCATATCCACTATAAACTATAATTCTAATTCCATTTTATTTCTATTACCTATTACATTTATTTCGATATAGATACAATACATATTTGTTTATATTGCTCTCATACAAATAAACCTCTTTTGTTTCGCCTCACTTCAGATAATCTGATTAGATTATCTCTAAATCTAACTAAATCTAAAGAATTAAAGAAAAGGACTTCAAAATGTTTTTTTTTTTAAATTCTTTCTATATTTATATTCTATATTATAAATAAAATTCTCTATTAGAATTAATTCTAAATTTGAATATAGAATATTATATAAATTATTAAAAATTATTAATATTTTAATATTCTATAAATATTAATTTTTTTCTTTTTTATATTATAATTGTAATTATAGGTTTTAGGTTTATAGGGCTATACGGACTCAAACCGTAGACCTTCTCGGTAAGATAGATCAAACTTATTATTATCAAAATGATTTGAACTGTTTCAAAGACCCAACTTGCATTTTTTAGCATTAGGCTCTTTTGTTAACCGATATAAATATAGATTAGTCTACCATATTTTTTGAATGAAAAAGAGATAAAAAGATGGCTCCATGTCCTTCGATTCATTAAGTGAATTCCAATCCGAGAGCACTGCCAAAGTGTTTCAAAGAAGGGTTATTCTGACGTAGGTCTGCTTCTGGCCTAGATCAACTTAAGTTGTGGCCGAAGCGGGATTGGTCAAATTGTCTGTGGGTACATAAACTGCCTCAATAGAAGTTATGGACCTCTCTTTGGTAGAAGTAATTCTTTCTTGTAAAGAACCCATTTCGGTACTAAGAGTGGGTTTGATGTGATTCCACCCGAGCCCGCTCCACCGATAACCTGCTGGGGTGCTGACTCGATACGGATGAAGACTAGGCCAATCACAAGAGCTCAAATTAAGAGATTTAAGGGCAACCTGGGAGTATTTATACAGAGGGTAATCAATCTCAATAGAGCTTGTCCATACTTGAAGATACAAAGCCTAGCATCCAATTGGTGGAAGCTGATACGAACTCCGGTGACGGTTTTGGTACATTTTTGGAGTCCGGGAAGTATGAAATGGTTCCAATGCTTTATGCGTTCAATACATATGCCTAATAGGTCATGGAATCAAGTTAAATCAGCCTCAAATGCAATCAAAAAGGGCTTGTACGGACAGCATCAAGAATTTGGCCGAATTTGCAGTATTGCTTGCTGGCTTTACTGTATTTTGCTGTATTAGCCTTTTCTTATTTTTCCAAGCATGGACAACGTGTGGGACTTCATATTCAGCTTATTTGGCATCCTAAAAAGCATCTAGAAGCTGATTTGAAGCTCAAAGAGGTCAAAGATTGGTCAAAGTCAAATTACTCAAAAAGCTAGTATTATAGTTTCCTAATTTTATTCTACTTTTTGTTTTAGGAAACTACCATTACTTTTTAGTTTTTATTTATTTATTTTCTGGACAAATAAGTTTAGGAAAGTTATTATTTTATTATTTTCATTGTAAATTAATTAATTCCTAATTCAAAATAAAGGAATTAATTAATCAATTTTAGTTTAGGAAACTTAGTTTACGACATATTAGAATTCGGTCAAGTCTCCTAATTCCTATAGGAGTCCGGTTTTGAATTAATTTTTTAGGGTTTGTTTTGTTTATTTCAAGCCTATTTAAAGGCTTATTTTTCAGTAATAATAAAAACTTTGATTTGATTGAGAAAAAACTTGTGAGATTAATTATCTCTTTGTTCTTTGAGAACACCTAAAACACCATTAGAGAATTGGTTGTTTTAGCTTGACTTATCAATAGGTTTTCCATCCCCTATTGTGGCATCTACATTATACCAAGGTTTATAACCACAGGTTGGTTAGGGTTGAGGTCCATTCCATTAGAACTTGAACTTAATTGAGATTCGGGCTAATATAATATGGGTTTAGGAGCAGGTCGTCCTAGGTTTGTATCATTTGGTATCAGAGCTAAATTTTGTTCAGGTTTGATCTATCTTTATTTGTTTTATTTGTTTTTGTGTTATTCTGCAATTTTAGCATTAGGTTAAGGTCGCTTCTATCATCATACACATTCTGCATCTTAAAAAAAAAAAAAAAAATTCATTCCTAGTTGAATTAGGATTTCCTAGTTTTACCGTATTTTTTGTTTCCTAGTTTGTTGGTTGTCTTTCATTATTGTTCTTGTTAATTTTGGTTTTTGTTGATTTTTCTTTGCTGTTTTAGTCTTAAATATTTGCATTCAGATATTCAAAAAAAAAACAAAAAACAAAAGAAGTTTGCGGCATCATTTAAAAAAAAAAAAAAAACTGCACATTTTGTTTATTTGGAGGTAACGGGTTTGGTGTTTGTTTTGGAGTTGGAATTGCAATTTTGGTAATTATTCTTGCTACTGCAGTTGTTTATGTTCTATGAGTGAAAAAAAAAAAAAAAAAAGAAGAAGAAGAGGTAAAGCCGAATAAAAAAAGAAAAAAAGAAAAATATATTTCAGTTTGTTGGAGTTTGATTTGTTTGCTGGAAATTTGTTGGAGCTGCTGGTTTTTTTTTATTATTTATTCAATATTTGGGTTGCTGGGAAATTATTTTTGCTGCTGGATATTTGGTTTTTGGGTGCTTAAATTAGTTGGATTAAAATTAGTTGAAGGATTTGATACAAAACTTGAATTACAAAGAACAACAACCAACAACTATTCTATATTTTTGTTCTCTTGGATTCTTGTTCGTATTTGAATTTCTTTTTCTGGAATTTTATTCTTGAACTCATAATCTACTACCATCTGGTGCAGTTTTCAAAAATTCCAATGTTTTCCCATTATTTTGTGTTTTCTTGTCTAGAAAGCCGAAAAATTAGGATTTGTTGGATTCTTTCAGCATTAACCTACTTTTTGCTTACTGTTTGTTGATAAGTTTAATTAAAACATACTAGTGATCTAATTGCTGTTTTGTGGGTGTTTTAATTAGAACTTTGAGATAATTCATTGAGTGGAAAAAGGCAAGAGTGTGTGAGCTTGAAAGAGGGTAAAAGCCGAAACTAGTGTGCAAACACGAGTGTCGAGACCTTGTTTAAGTGAAACACGTGAGGGAGTGAATATTGTGAGGGTTTATTTTATTTTTTGCAGTATTTTACTAACATGGCAGATTCTAGAATAAGAAGAGGAGATCCATCCTTGAGGATCAATGAGGAAGAGTCCGTAGCATTCCATGGCGATGCCCGAGCTACCGGGAGTGGAGACCAAGTGGACATGAGAGCTGTTTTGATACGAACCTAGGACGACCTGCTCCTAAACCCGTATTATATTAGCCCGGATCTTTAATTAAGTTCAAGTTCTAATGGAAAGGACCTCAACCCCTAACCAACCTGTGGTTAGAAACCTTGGTATAATGTAGACGCCACAATAGGGGATGGAAAACCTATTGATAAGTCAAGCTAAAACAACCAATTCTCTAATGGTGTTTTAGGTGTTCTCAAAGAACAAAGAGATAATTAATCTCACAAATATTTTCTTTATCAAATCAAAGTTTTTAAAGTTCTCTTATTAATGAAAAATAAGCCTTTTAAATAGGCTTTGAAAGAAACAACATAAACCCTAAAAACCCTAGGAAAAACCGGCCACACAATGGAGAATCCTACCTTGGCCGAAACTTTCCTAATCCTAAACTAATTTGGATTAATTAATTCCTTTATTTTGAATTTAGGAATTAATTAATTTACAATGAAAATAATAAAATAAAAACTTTCCTAAACTTATTTATCCAGAAAATAAATAAATAAAACTTAAAAAGTAAAGGTAGTTTCCTAAAACAAAAAGTAGAATAAAATTAGGAAACTATAATACTAGCTTTTTGACTAATTTGACTTTGACTATTCTTTGACCAAATTGATCTCCAAATCAGCTTCAATATGCTTTCTAGGATGCCAAATAAGCTTATCCACGTTGCCCTTGCTTGGAAGTATGAAAAAAAGGTCAATACAGTAAATACAGTAAAACCCACGGAGAATACAGCAAATCCGGCCCTTTCCTTCTCCTTGTGCGCAAACCACCTTGTTGGTCGGCTTTGAAGCTGCTTTGGCTGGTTTCTATGACTCATCCTCCATATGAATTGAACCCATAAAGATAGGGTTCCAATTCATACAACCCAGCCTCTTTATTGTTACCAAAAACGTCACCCGACCCCGTTTTGGCTTCTATTGCTTGTATGAGTAACACAGGCCTTTGTTCTTTAGATATGGCCAACCCCTCTTGGCTGTGACTTATTCCTTGTATGAAGACAGCAAGATTGTCCTTGAACCTCTTGGCTTGGGCCCTAGTGATCGGCCCCACCTTCATTTGTATTGGGTCAGTACCCCAGCGGGTTGTTGGTCGAGCAGTCTCGGGTGGATTCGCATCATGTTTTGGAGTCAATACAGCGGGTTAGTGCTCAAGTTGAGCATGTGAATCAAAGGATGGGAAGGCTAGAAGTTTCCCAAGGAATTCCGAACACAAGAAATAGGCAAGAATTCCATGGAGGACAAGGCCGAGGACGAGGAGGTCGCGAGAGACCGAGAGAGGAATTTGATGAGGAGCCATTCGGTGGAGACTTTGAGGAAGGCATGGACGAAACCTTTGCTATCCAAGAGAGATCTGGCCGTGGAAGGTATAGGAGGGAAGGAACAGATGACAATCTTAGCAATATCAAGATCAACATCCCACCATTCATGGGAAAAAGTGATCCCGAAGCATATTTGGAGTGGGAAGAAAAGATGGAGATGATATTTGACCGCCATAATTATTCAGAGGCTAAGAAGGTGAAATTGGCAGCAATGGAGTTTGTCCATTATGCACTCCAATGGTGGACCAATGAGCAAAACACCCGAAGGAGAGTTGGTGATGACTTGATTACTACATGGCGACAAATGAAAGGAGCCATGCGGAAGCGATTCGTACCATCACATTATCATAGGTTGCTGCATCAAAGACTTCAATCTTTATCTCAAGGACATGGATCCGTGGAGGATTATTACAAGGAGATGGAGATGCTTATGAAGAGATTGAACTTGAATGAAGATAGGGAAGCAACCATGGCAAGGTTTCTTGGTGGTTTGAATCGTGAAATAGCCAATCGACTAGAATTGCAACAATATGTGGAATTGGAGGAGATGTTGCATGTGGCTATTAAATTAGAGCACCAATTCAAGAGGAGGGGTGTAAGATCATGGTTTGGAGGTGTTTCCAACAGTGGAAGGTCCAATTCTAGTGGCTGGAGGAACAATCCCATCTATGAAAGCAAGCCAAAGCCGAAAGTCAAAGAAGAAAGTTCAAATTGGCCAAGGAAGGAGACTAGAACCAAATCTGTCCAAGCACCAAAGAATGAGGTAAAATTAGATCCTAAACCTTTTAGAACTCATGATGTTATGTGTTTTAAGTGCCAGGGAGGAGGACACATCGCTAGCCAATGCCCGAATAGAAGAATCATGGTGTTAAAGGGCAATGACGAGCTAGAATCGGAAAGTGAAGAAAGTGAGGATGAAGCCAAGCAAGAGGAGGAGGACTTGGAGGATGAACCCAAAACCTTGCAAGCATCCAATGCTGAATTAAACTTGCTTTCTAGGAGAGTACTTGCTGCATACAAAGATGAGGATGAAATTCAAAGAGAGAACATCTTCCACACCCGATGTGAAATTCAAGGTAAGATTTGTAGTATGATTATTGATAGTGGAAGTTGTACAAATGTAATTAGTAACATTGTAGTTGATAAATTAGGCTTAATAACTATTAAACATCCAGAACCATATAGATTACAATGGCTTAATGATGGTGGTGAAATAAAAGTGAATAAACAAGCCAAAGTAAAATTTAATATAGGTAGATATGAGGATGTAGTTTTATGTGATATTGTACCCATGATTGCTGGACATATACTATTCGGTAGGCCATGGCAATTTGATAAAGATGCTACTCATTTTGGTCGAGAAAATAGTATTGTTTTTAGGTTTAAAGGGAAGAAGGTCAAGCTGGAACCATTATCTCCTAAAGAGGTTTACAAAGACCAATTACAAATGCAACAAAGGAGAGAAGCCGAAAAGCTTAAGGAAAAAGCAAGTATGGCACCAACGGCTTCACCATCCTTTCAAGAAGGTAAGAATGAGGTTGTTGATCAAGGTAAGGTTTCTAAGACTCATATTGAGTGGAAAGATCAAGGAAAAACTGAAAGAGAGGGGAAAGAAAGTGGCAAACCCGAGAGCTTGGAGAAGGAAGAGAAATCCGAAGGTTTGCGCCAATCCAAGGGGAAAGAAGAAAAAGAAAGAAAAGAAAGGTTAAGTAGCAACTTTTATTTGAGTTTAGGGGATATTAATAAGATTATTGAGTGTAAGAAACCTTTATTGGTCATGATTTATAAAGAAAATTATTTTAATGATCAAACTAACTTTGAAGAACTTGAATTGCCAAGTTCAATGATTTCTCTTTTCAAGGAATTTGGAGATGTCTTCCCAACTGAAATTCCAAGTGGACTACCATCCAATCAAGAGGGAAAAGGTGAGCTTGCTATCCAAGGTAAGTCTTCTAATACTCAGGTTGTGTGGAAAGATTTTAATAAAACCAAGAATGAAAAATTTGGTGCAAAAGCCGAGAGTGAGGAAGGTGAGATGGCATTGAGTGAGAAAGGAAAAGAAAGACAAGAAAGGAAGAATATAAATTTTTATCTTAGCTTTGGTGATGTTAATAAAGTAATTATGAATAAGAAATCATTGCTGACCATGAATTTTAAAGATACTTATTTAAAGATGTCTTTATTGCATAGAACTTTATCTGCATTGTTGAGAGCTTTACTTAGTGGTAATTTGAAAATTTGGGAAATATTGTTTGCTAACTTTAAAAAGTGTAATTTTTACCATAATGAGCATGTATTTCTAGATTTTGTTGTAATAGTGTTTGACCCAGGAGAATTGGCTTGGTTGCACTTACGAAAGGAAAGGTTTCCTAAACAAAGAAAGTCAAAGCTCATGCTGCCTATGGATGGACTTTTTCAAGTTTTGAAGCCGAATAACAAGAATGCCTACAAGCTTGATTTACCGGGTGAGTATAACATGAGTGCTGCATTTAATGTTGCTAATTTAACTCCTTTTACTGCAGGTGATGATCTTGATTTGAGGACAAATCCTTTTCAAGAGGAGGGGAATGATGTGATTCCGCCCGAGCCCGCTCCACCAATAACCTGCTGGGGTGCTGACTCGATACGGATGAAGACTAGGCCAATCACAAGAGCTCAAATTAAGAGATTTAAGGGCAACCTGGGAGTATTTATACAGAGGGTAATCAATCTCAACAGAGCTTGTCCATACTTGAAGATACAAAGCCTATTCGAAGCATCCAAGTGGTGGAAGCTGATACGAACCCGGGTGACGGTTTTGGTACATTTTTGGAGTCCGGGAAGTATGAAATGGTTCCAATGCTTTATGGGTTCAATACATATGCCTAATAGGTCATGGAATCAAGTTAAATCAGCCTCAAATGCAATCAAAAAGGGCTTGTACGGACAGCATCAAGAATTTGGCCGAATTTGCTGTATTGCTTACTGGCTTTACTGTATTTTGCTGTATTAGCCTTTTCTTATTTTTTCAAGCATGGGCAACGTGTGGGACTTCATATTCAGCTTATTTGGCATCCTAAAAAGCATCTAGAAGCTTATTTGAAGCTCAAAGAGGTCAAAGATTGGTCAAAGTCAAATTAGTCAAAAAGCTAGTATTATAGTTTCCTAATTTTATTCTACTTTTTGTTTTAGAAAACTACCATTACTTTTTAGTTTTTATTTATTTATTTTCTGGACAAATAAGTTTAGGAAAGTTATTATTTTATTATTTTCATTGTAAATTAATTAATTCCTAATTCAAAATAAAGGAAGTAATTAATCAATTTTAGTTTAGGAAACTTAGTTTAGGACATATTAGAATTCGGTCAAGTCTCCTAATTCCTATAGGAGTGCGGTTTTGAATTAATTTTTTAGGGTTTGTTTTGTTTCTTTCAAGCCTATTTAAAGGCTTATTTTTCAGTAATAATAAAACTTTGATTTGATTGAGAAAATACTTGTGAGATTAATTATCTCTTTGTTCTTTGAGAACACCTAAAACACCATTAGAGAATTGGTTGTTTTAGCTTGACTTATCAATAGGTTTTCCATCCCCTATTGTGGCGTCTACATTATACCAAGGTTTCTAACCACAGGTTGGTTAGGGGTTGAGGTCCATTCCATTAGAACTTGAACTTAATTGAGATTCGGGCTAATATAATATGGGTTTAGGAGCAGGTCGTACTAGGTTCGTATCAGGGTTGATATCACATAGCAGAGGGCATTCTACCTAACAAGGCCAATACTTCGGATCCCACTTGGACAAAATGAAAGATATTGTCAATAAATAGAAGTATGTCTTGTTCATTAACATCTCAAAAATATTCTGCCATAGTTAGGGTAGTTAAACCAACTCTCATACACGCTCATGGATGTTCATTCATCTGACGATAGACTACAGCTACTTTTGACTCTGAAATATTTTTTTCATTAATTACTCCAAATTCTCTCATTTCAATATAAAGATCATTGCCTTCATGAGTACGTTCACCTACTCCGCCAAATACGGATACACCCCATGAGCTTTGGTAGTGTTGTTGATTAATTCCAAATTGAGTACTGTTTTGCCCACTCCCACTTCCTCGAATAGTCCTATTTTTCCTCCACGGCGATAAGGGCTTAAAAGATCTACTACTTTTATTCTTGTTTCAAAAATTGATAATTCTATATCTAACTATATAAAGGCATGCGCAGATCTATGAATATGAGATGTTGTGCAAGTATCTACAGGATCTAAATTATCAATGGGTTCTCCAAGCACGTTCAAAATTCATCCTAGCATCACTCCACCAACTGGAACACTTAGAGGAGCTCCTGTGTCAATCACTTCCATTCCTCTCGTTAGACTGACAGTAGCACTCATAGCTACCACTCTAATTCGATTATTTCCTAATAATTGTTGTACTTCACAAGTCACATTAATTTTTTTAGGAAATATGAATATTAAGTAATAATAGCATGGCTCTTTGAATTTGATATAAAAAGAAATTTTTTTCAAAATACTTACATTATGTATCGAAAGAGTAGTATGACATAAAGAAAGGGTATTTCCAATTTTATATGATCTATCAGGAGACTTATTTCAGCGTCATAAACTTTTTTGTTTTCACACCGAAGATACCAATATTTATGTTATGAAAGAATATGAAAATAAATAAAAAATAAAAAAACATAAATAAGTAAAACAAAGAAAATCTTATTTATTTGTATTGAAAAAGAAAAAAAAAACTTTAGGATTGCTAAATAACAGACAAAATAATAAAGCAAAGGAGCCATCATAGTATTTTTTTAACTACTCCAAAAGGAAGGGTGATTACTGGATCATTTACCTATGTGAATCTGACAAACTCTATATATATGTATATTTTCTATTTTTTTTTTTCTATTTCCTCGATGTAAGGTAAAAAAGGTAAAAGTAAATTCCATTGTAGAGGTGTATACAATGCGTAAAAAATGCCTGTACGATTGTCCAATTCTATCTTCTTCTTTTTTCGCGCTATTTATTTTATTATTCTTTCTCTTCGACTTTCATCATGCAAGATAGAGGAACTATCTGTATGTTATATTATCAGGGTAATGATATATCAAGCTGCTAACGCTTTTTATGAGGCACAGACTGGAGAATTTGTCATGGAAGCAGAAGAGCTACTAAAGCTGCACGAAGGGTTTGTGTACAAAGAACAGGCAAACCTTTATAGGTTGTTTCCGAAGACATGGAAATATATATTTTTATGTCAGCAACAAAAGCCCAAGCTCATGGAATTGTTGATGGTGTAGCAGTTAAAAACAATAACCAAAACTAAAACTAACAGAACAGGGTTTTCATGTAAATTCGTGATTTGTGATTTATCGTCTTATCGGATTTAATATTCTATTAATTAGTAATTAATCAATTAATATATATAAATTAATCAATTAATATATATAAATTAATCCATTAATATAAATGATTCATAATCATGCAGTTAGGATCGATCTAAACCAGCTCATTACGTATATGATTTAACATGCTAACTATTAAACAACTTATTAGAAACACAAGACAGTCAATCAAAAATGTCATGAAATCTTCTGCTCTTTGGGTGTCAGGACCCATCCAAAGTTCCCCACTGGAACCCTAGACAAGCCCTGATCCCAGGGAAACCCTACCGGACCCTTCTGTGGAAAATCCGGCAGAACCTCCCCTAAGGGATGGACTTACCACAAAATTCCCTGCACTGAAAACACACTTCTATAATTATCCCCTTATTGCTCCCACAGTACTACAAACTGGTTCCACAAATTTCAGCACTCCAAAATAAAAATACAATAATCCAGTGCAATTTAAATACATAAGTGTCCCATACAGTATACAGAGCTTTATGACATACTACAAAGTATTGAATACAGCAAGAGTGAAAGAAATAATACAACTGCAGTAAAAGAAGAACAAGGTACTGCACGAACAAATATAGCGAGGAAGATCAAATCCGCTCCGAGTGGACACCGACAACCTCATACCTAGAGGAACGGAATTTAAGAGTGTGAGATGCTAATCATCTCAGTGAGCGACCCTACTGCTATACAATATAATACTACGGTAATAGGTATATAAATAATAATTATTTGGAAATAAAATTTTCTCTCAAAACCCTAACAATTCTCTCAGTTGGAAAGGTTCCCCTTTTAAAACATTTTCACAAAACCCTTTATTCGTATTCCCCGAAAACCAAAACATCAAATCAATATCAGAAACAGTAATAAATAATTTTTAATTCCCATACAATTTTAAAACATTTTATTTTGAAAACACAGTTCCAAAAATCAGTTGATGCACCCACTATATACCAGTGGCGCCAACAATACCCAGCGTCCCGAGGTACCGCCAGACAGGAGGTTATAGAAAGAAACCGGCATACGGTCGCGTGGCGTCCCACTGCGCCGCTGCTAACCTGGTGTCCCGGCCAAATGGGGGTGGCCACCCTCTCCGATGGCATCCACAGGACACCCTCATAATATCACCTGCGCGCTACTCACACCCACCTGCGCGCTAATCATATCCGTGTACACAATATCCATATCACATATACCATATCACATAATCAGAACACCAGTACGTGCACGGTGCATCTAAAAATTATAAAATCTGCAAATTAAAATTTTAAAACAAATTTCACATTTTTCATAAGCATAGCGGGCATAATCCATCCGCTTGAACCGGGAAATTCTCCACAATTTCTTTATAATCAATACCATAAATTCCATGATTTTCAAATCCACCAACTTCCAAATCCATCAATTCAAATATCCACGTTTTTCCAAGCATAAATAATTTCTCGAAATATCATAATCAAAACTCATAATATTCCATGGGCATATTTATAAAAATTGAAATCACCAACATAACCAAATATTTTCTTTGAAATATTTGAAAATCAAATCGTGTCCATTTTACTATTAAAACCACACCAATTTCAAAATCCTCAAATCCATAAAATAATTTCACATGGCATAAATTTGTAAAATGCGCATTTTCTTAAATCCAATAAATTCATAAATAATTCCACAATAAATCCAATAAATATTTGGCATATAAAAATTAAATTCCAAATATTTAAATCAAACATAATATATTCACCAATTAAATTCCCCAAAATAAATTGAAGGTGGGTCACTCACCTTGTGCACGTATCTCAATCAAGATCCTCCGTGGGATCGACTCCGCTACTCGCACGTGCACCTAAAACATCCACAGTACCAAACCACAAATATTAATATTTTATTCGGGTAATCCCCAAATGGGTACCCGGGGAGTGAACACCAAACGATAACCAAAATTTATGAATTATATACCAAATCGAAGCTCAAGTGATGCTAATCACAGATCCGATCTTAAATTCCGATGATCGAACCCGACGGGGTCGAAATTTCATCGGGAAGCTTTTCGAGTTTCGGCTCCGCAATTCTCCCAAACCATCGCGAATTGGCAGAAACGGATGCCGGATTCGGGTTTAGGAGGTCGAACACTGCGGACTGGAGCTGGCCGGAAAACTGGGTACTCGCCGGAACAGTATTTTCCGGCGAGCCGCCGCGGTCACCGGCAACCGTCACCGGCGGCGGCGCGTGCGGTGGCCGTTGGCTGTGAAATTTTGCAGACTTGTAGATCTTGAGGAGAGCAACCCAACCGGACCGGCGGTGAGCAAAACGGAGGCCGGACGGCAGAGAAATCACCGATTGAAGATTTCCGGCCCCTCACCGAAAAACGCTCTAATCCCGGCGCGTCGGTGGTCCGATGGCCGTGATTTTTGGTGGGTCGGCCGGACTTGAGGAGAGGATGATGGGTGTACGGCGCGTGTGGCCGGAAAATGGCCTGAAGAGGGTCGATTTGCGGTGGCCGGCGATGGAGGGGAAAAACTCGCCGCCGAACTTCGGAGCTCCGATCCGGGCGCGTCCGGTGGCCGTTCACCGTGAAATTTGGAGGTTTTGCCGGAAATGAGGTGGGCAATCTGGCTGACCGGTGCGTGTACAGTAACTTGGCAGGAAAATTTCAAAATCTCCGGTGGCCGACGACTCTCTCTCTCTCTTTCTCTCTCCTCTCTCTCTTCTCTCTCTTCCCCGAGTGTTTTAACAAATAAAAACCCCTGTGTGACACTGTTCATGGCATGTGGACCAATCAGAAGCTGACACATGGCGTTACTGTGCACTTAAGCCAGATATATTAAAATAATACGGTACCCGGTGAATTTCAAACGTCCGTAACTTTTTAACCAAATGTCCGATTTAAGCGTGCCGCTAGTCTATGAACTCGTATCGACGAGTACTTTACAACCATACAAGAGTCAACTCAAAATTACATCATAAGAAAAAGTCAACTCCCGGCACCTTTTGGACAGTTTGCACTTCAACTTGTTTCGCCCATAACTTTCAAACCGTAGCTCCGTTTCGGACGTGCTACTAGTCTACGAACTCAGGGCGTCATGCACTTCGCCACGATACCTTGGTCAACTCGAAATTCCAACTGGAGCAAAAAGTCAACTTTTGACCCGTTCGGTCAACGATCAACCTAGAGGAACAGATACGGGTACAGATACGGGTACAAAAATTTCATCCTCAAAATTTCCGCACGTCACTGGAACAGATACGGGTACTGCTCACGCATCTGCGCTTCGGGTTCCCATGTTGCTTCATCGACTAAGTGGTTCCGCCATAAGACCTTAACTAGAGGAATAGTCTTGTTGCATAGCGTCCATTCCTCGCGATCCAAAATCTGTACTGGCTGCTCCTCATACGAAAGATCTTCCCTTAACTCTATGTTCGGACTCTCGAGTACGTGCGAAGGGTCTGCAATATACTTCCGTAGCATCGACACATGAAATACATTGTGCACTCGAGCTAGCTCTTCCGGTAACGGCAACCTGTACGCCACAGGGCCAATCCTCTCCGTAACCTCATAAGGCCCAATATAACGAGGACCCAACTTACCTCGTCGACCAAAACGTACTACTCCTTTCCATGGAGATAGTTTTAGGAATACCCAATCTCCTACATCGCATTCCAAATCCTTTCTACGCACATCGGCGTAACTCTTTTGTCTATCTTGGGCAACCTTCCATCGATCCCTAATGATCTTTACCTTGTCCAAGGTCATCCTTAAATACTCAGATCCGACCGCATTATTTGTTGCAAGGAGTCTCGCTTCTCCTACCTCACTCCAACACAAAGGTGTCCGACACTGCCTCCCATATAAAGCTTCATACGGGGACATCCCAATACTCGCCTGATAACTGTTGTTGTAGACAAACTCTATCAGTGGCAGTTGTTCATCCCAGCTACCGCGAAATTGCATAATGCAAGACCTTAGTATGTCTTCTAATGTCTGAATTGTACGCTCTGCTTGTCCATCAGATTGCGGGTGAAAAGCGGTGCTGTAGTTAAGTCTTGCTCCTAGTGCATCAGCCAACTTCTGCCATAGTCGTGAAGTAAAGTGCGGATCTCGATCGGAGACGATGGCTAACGGTACTCCATGAAGACTTACAATGCGTTGCACGAACAACTGGGCTAACTTCTCGGGTGAAAAATGTTCTCGTACCGGTAGGAAGTGTGCCGACTTGGTAAGACAATCAATGATTACCCAAATGCCGTCGTACCTTCTAGGTGTGGAAGGAAGCTTGAATACGAAGTCCATGTTGAGTTCTTCCCACTTCTACACGGGAATCGGTAAAGGTTGGAGTAGTCCCGAAGGCTTCTGTCTTTCTGCTTTTACTTGTTGACAAATCAAACATTTTGATACGAAGTCTGCCACTTCTCTCTTCATACCAATCCACCAATAATACTTAACAAGCGTTCGGTACATCTTGGTACTCCCTGGATTCATCGCATACATCGAGCTATGCGCCTCCTCCAAAATCTCCTTCTTGAGTCCTGGGATATCCGGAACACAAAGTCGTCCTTTATACACGAGGGCTCCATCCCTTCTTATTGAAAATTCCGGATCAAGACCTTCTTGTACCTTGCCCTTAATTGTCCTCAACTTAGGATCTTCCATTTGGGTCTCTACTATACGATCCACCAACACCGATCGTACCTGGAAGCTAGCCATAAGAACTCCTGAAGGGTGGATATGCATTAACACCCCCATCTTCTTCAACTCCACCATGAGAGGTAGTTGGATGACTTAGACGTGAGCAAGGGATCCAGTAGCCTTCCTACTCAAAGCATCTGCCACTACATTTGCCTTACCCGGGTGATAATCAATCACACAGTCATAATCCTTTAACAACTCCATTCATCGCCTTTGCCTCATATTTAACTCCTTCTGAGTGAAAATATACTTGAGGCTCTTGTGGTCGGTATAGATTTGGCATGTGGCCCCATACAAGTAGTGCCTCCACTTCTTTAGAGCAAAGACTACCGCTGCCAATTCTAAGTCGTGCGTAGGGTAATTCTGTTCGTGCTGCTTCAATTGCCGAGATGCATACGCTACCACCCTTTGATTCTGCATTAGCACGCAACCCAACCCTTGATGGGATGCATCACAATAAACTTCAAAACCTTCATTCCCATCAGGTAAAGTTAAAACAGGTGTGGATGTCAACTTTTGCTTCAACTCCTGAAAACTCTGTTCACACCTGTCCGTCTAACTAAATCCAACATCCTTTCGGGTCAATCTATGAAGCAGCCCGGCAATCCTTGAAAACCTTTCAATAAAACGACGGTAGTAACCCGCTAAGCCAAGAAAACTTCATACCTCCCTCACAGTGGTAGGGCGCTCCCAACTCAACACTGCCTTTACCTTATCAGGGTCCACATAGATACCTTCTGCCGACACGATATGTCCGAGAAAACCCACTTGATTCAACCAGAATTCACACTTGTCAAACTTAGCATATAGCTAATGTTGCCTTAGAGTTTGGAGCACTCTCTTCAAATGTCTCGTGTGCTCTTCTCGGCTCCTTGAATATATCAGAATGTCATCGATAAATACAATGACAAAACGATCCAAGTACGGACGAAACACCCTATTCATCAAGTCCATGAAAGCTGCTGGGGCATTGGTGAGTCCGAACGACATCACTAGGAATTCGTAATGTCCGTACCTCGTCCTAAAGGCAGTCTTAGGAATGTCCGACTCTCGGATCCTTAACTGATGGTACCCCGACCTCAAGTCAATCTTGGAGAACACCTTGGCACCTTGGAGTTGGTCAAATAGATCATCTATCCTTGGCAACAGATAGCGTTTAGGGATGGTGACCTTATTAAGTTGTCGGTAGTCTATACACAGCCTTAGACTACCATCCTTCTTCTTTACAAACAAAACTGGGGCTCCCCACGGCGATATACTTGGTCTAATAAACCCCTTATCTACCAAATCTTACAATTGGACCTTTAGCTCCCTTAACTCCACTGGAGCCATCTGATACGGTGGTAGAGAAATAGGCATGGTGCCCGGAATTAAGTCAATGGGAAAGTCAACTTCCCTCTCCGGAGGCAATCCTGGTAACTCCTCAGGAAATACATCCGGGAAATCCCTCACAACGGGCATGTCTTCCAACCTGACCCCACTTACTCGGGTATCTACCACATGAGCCAAATACCCCTGGCAACCTTTATTCAGTAGCTTCTTGGCAGTAAGGGTAGATATCAACCTCGGTAAGGGCCTTCCAACTCCTCCACGGAATACTACTTCTAGCAACCCTGGCCTCCTGAATGTGACTTCTTTGCTGAAACAATCTACAGATGCATGGTTCCTTGCCAACCAATCCATGCCCAAAATTACATCAAGCCCGGACAGATCCAACAGGATCAAGTCCGCCTCCATCACTTGATCTTCGATGCAGAAGAAACATTCCTTGATTAACTGGCTAGGCCACAAGGATTCTCCTGCAGGAGTGGCTATCTCCACTAGACATCCTAAAGGAGTAGGGGTCATACCGACCCGAGTGACGAATTCCTTTGAGATGAATGAATGTGTTGCTCCTGGGTCTATAAGTTCCAATGCATCATTACCGAATATATTCAATGTACCTGTCACGACGTCCGGTGTAGCTAGGGCCTCCTGCTGCGTCATCGCAAAATGTAAATTCATGTTTGAGTTCGGATTTGAATATTATTTTGATTCAATTCACGAGTTATTTATTTTTAGTTCTCAAACCAGCAGTTCGAGTGGTCGACTCGCTTCTTTCAAATTGTTTCTCATTATTAAGAAAAGGTAATGTATTACATAATGGTAATACATATATGACTCAATGTGTATATGTAGTTAACAACTAACCATTTGTATTTGTACATAGAATCCCTAATTCAAATTGAAATGTACAACTTGACTTGAAATGTACAACGATTCACTACAGTAGTTAGTACAGTAGATAGTCAATATTTGTTTTCTTAAAACAAAAAAATAAATCCCTTTTTACTTCTACCTGAGAATTCCCAAAAAATATTCTTTTTTTTTTTATCTTATGTCGGGTTTTATCTTTATTTAATACATATATAATATACGTATTTTATTATTATATGATATATGATATATGAGACAAAAAAGAAGAAATAGCAAGATAGTTTGTGTATATTAATGCAAGAAATAAAGATGTGGAAAACATGAAAGAGATTCTCTACAATGACACTGTAGGCCAATTGAAAGGGATGTAGCGTAGCTTGGTAGCATGTTTGTTTTGGCTACAAAATGTCACGGGTTCAAATCCTGTCATCCCTACCTATTACTTATGGGTAATAACGAGAGATCAATTGAAATTGATTAAACTTGGATATACAAAATCAATCTCTAATTTTATTATATTTTTTTATGATAGTATATACATGCAAGACAAATTGGGTCACAAAATTATTTTTGTTATAATAAAGCGCTCTTAGTTCAGTTCGGTAGAACATGGGTCTCCAAAACACGATGTCATAGGTTCAAATCCTACAGAGTGCGATTCCATTTTTCTTATTTGTTTGGTTGTAAATTACACTAAAATACTTGAGCAGCAATCTTAATTTGACCTCTTGTAGATTAAAGAAAAAGAAAGTAGGAGGTCTATCAAAAAAATGAGATGTTAATTAATCAAAGGTCACCATGTTTGTATTGTAAATATGCAATTACAAATAATCCAGCCAAAGTAATAAGAATTAGACCTAAGACAATTCCAAATAGAAAAACTTCAATCATTTCAATTTCTTTGAATGGAGAAAATATATATATTCAATCCTTAAATATTAATCCGTATTACCTATGAATCTCAATGATCAAGAACTGGAAATTGACAGGGTAAGGAACTATAAAATATATGAACTACCACAGAAGGGTTTTTTTAGGAATGGTTCATGCAATTAGTTTCAAATAATCGTATCTTGTTTAGACCAATAAATGGGGCTAAGGTTATAGTCAAAGCTGCTAGTGGAAAACCAAAATAACTACCTATAGTAAGCATGAAGAGGATAAATTTAAATACAATATGTTTTTTCTATACATATGTTTATAAAGTACTTCCCTAAGTTTCCGTTTTTGAAATATACGAGGATAAGCAAAAATACCGATTGAAATGATAAATTCAATTGAAAGTTTTTGATTCATTAATTATTATAATTATAGACGGTAGTGACAAAAATAGAGTAACATAGGTAATAAATCAATTCATCATCTGGGGCATCTAACCCTCCTGGAAGTTGGAATCAACAGATTCCTTGAGCAACTCTTGAGTCAAGTAAATATCTAGAGTATATAGATATAAAATATTAATTATTATTATAAATATTTTATTATTAATATTAAAGCAATAAACTTTCTTTGAATGACTATGGAAAAAAAAGGAGAAAATTATTTCTAGTTTGATCTTTTTTTACTGTATCGACGAATCCTTTCTTTTTTTTTTTAGAATGATAAGTAACCTTATTTCATAATGAAAATGCCTTTTATTTATATTTACTTTAAGTTGAAATTGAACTTATTAGATTCAATAGTAGGTTCATTCACATAATCTATCGAATGAAAAGAAAAAAAGTCTCGTATGATCAGATCACTCGAAATGGGGCTTTACATTTTGTCTTTCCATATTACACAACCCCATCCTTGTAATTAGATCAAGAACGACCCCTTCTTTTGGGTCTAATACAACACCAATGTGTATATCGCGAGTATTTGTTTTTATTTTTTTCTTTGTACTTTCATTGCATACTATCTACTATTGTTACTTGTTATTGGATGACTAACCAATTCCTTAAAATGAAAAAACAATTCCAATAAAAAACATTTTCTCCAATCAAAAAAGTATTTTTTAAAATGGAACATCTAATTGAATCATGAGAATACAATAATCTCTTTCATAAATTATTGGAAACCAAGAAACCATCACATTCACATTTTACCTGATCCTCAATTTCGAGCCCAAAGCCAATAATAGAGAAAACCCTTATATTACAAGTACTACTAGAGTACTACAGGAATTTGACATATTTTCTATTGAATAGTATATAATTCTACATGGACAAGCAATAAGAAAAGAAGAAAGAAATTTTCTAACACTTCATTTTGATACGGATTATGAAATTTCATTGCTGTGTCAAAAGAAGGATAGCTATACTGACTCAGTCTACTTTAAAGACACCCTTGGTACAATATTGATGATCTCACAAAGAAAAGATTTGATTTTCATAAATGGAAATTTGCTGATTTCAACTTTTAAGGAATCGATCCCCCTTTGACAGTACAAGAATATATGGCGCTTAACATGTCTGGAAGCACAGGAGAACGTTCTTTTGCTGATATTATTACCAGTATTTGATACTGAGTCATTCATAGCATTACTATACCTTCCCTATTCATTATGAGTTGGCTATTCGTCAACACTGGTTTAGCTTACGATGTATTTGGAAGCCCTCGTCCAAACGAGTATTTTATAGAAAGCCGAAAAGGAATTCCATTAAGAACTGGCCATTTTGATCCTTTGGAACAACTTGATGAATTTAGTAAATCTTTTTATGAGGCCCCAATGAGTATAGATAGAACCCATCCACTTTTTAGAGTGCTATGGTTAGCTGTTCACGGACTAGCTGTACCTACCGTTTCTTTTTTGGGGTCAATATCAGCAATGCAGTTCATCCAATGATAAATATAATTCGAATCATAGAGCTATGACACAATCAAACCCAAACAAACAAAATGTTGAATTGAATCGTACTAGTCTCTACTGGGGGTTATTACGCATTTTTGTTCTTGCTGTTTTATTTTCCAATTATTGGTTCAATTAAAAGAAAGAAAAGAGAATAGTAAAGATATAGTATGAATTCTCTTATCTCATTCGAAAGGATATAATCTTATAATTATATATGGCTGTTTATGTCTCTAGCATGACCCCCTGATGAAATGTGGAGGAAAGTAGGAAAAATGGCCAATACTATCGGAAGGATTCCTCTTTGGCTAATAGGTACTGTAATTGGTATTCTTGTGATAGGTTTAATCGGTATTTTCATTTATGGTTCATATTCTGGATTAGGTTCATCCCTTTAGTAATCAGATGAACCAAGATGTAAACATTATATGAAAGCGTAAGAACTCAATGATGCCCCCTCAAATCAGAGAAAGAAAGAGGGGGTAGGCCCATTGAGTTCTAAATAATCATAATAGTTTATTCGTCTAAATGGTAAAAAAAATGGATCACTTTTTCCGATGTTTCAAAAAACTCCGTTTCATTTTTTTATGATGTTTTTGGAAAACTCACTTCATTACTTGATTCAGAAAATCTGTTCCTCGATAGTATCCAGCGATACTTTCAAAAATACGAAAGAATCACTCTGTTTCCTCTTTGTGGACGACACAACCGCAATTATATCTACGTTGTTTTTAATAAGATTTACAAGTTCATTGAAGAAGTTCTATTTGCTCACTATAGTTTCCTATATTTTTTGTTTGTCCACTATCACTACTTATGTTCCTCTCATTTCTCTTATAGTTTGGTTTCTATGCTACACTTATTTATCGCTTAATTTTAGTATCCAATCAAATAGAAACTATTGATTCATTCTATGACGTTGAAATCGGACAATATTGACATAATCATACCGCTTCAAATTGGATTGAAAAAACAAAGAAATAAAGAAGAGGGGAGTAAACTCAAACAGTCTTCTTCACAATATACATATAGGAGTGTGATCCAAGTAATTCAATTCCCAAACTCAGGTAGAAAAAAACAAGAAGCTTTTCAGAACTTTTTTTATCCTCCATAATTACATAACATAACATAACTGGCGATAAAAGTTGGATTCTTTTTAAAGCTTGGTGTGGATAAATCTTCAAATCTAGAAATTCATTTCGAACAATTGAACCTTCTCAAACTGTTTCTTTTTAAGAAAAAAAAAATATTTGTACCAAAATAACAGATACCAAGAAGAGCAAAATTCCTTGGATGTGTAATGGATCTTGAAGTACTATTTCCCCATCCCCCTTACCAAATTCACCCACATTAGGATTGCTCGTTACTAGTTGATCAAGTTTGATGGATTCTCCCTCTAAAATAAGAAGTTCTCATCTTAGAGGGATAATATCAACCACTTGACGTCCATCCGATGCATCCACTATGGTTATTTCATATCCCCTTTTTTCTTTTCATATGATTTTGGTTACTATACCCGACGCTGTAGCATTATAAACATTATTGTTATTCTTGCTTCCATTGGGATAAATCGAACCCCATCCCCTATTGCTGCCTACATAGATGGGATATTTTAAGAATTGCATATCTTTCTTACTAGGAGAAATAATAGGAAAGGTGATTTCACTATATTACTGACTAGGAACAAGACCTATCACAAGAAACTGTTTTTAGTGGGATGATAGCTCTGAAAAGATAGATTGCCTATCTTTCATTAATCTCGAGCAAAATACAATCGGGAAGGGCTAATTCAAACCCCGCAGGTAAAATAAGAACAGCCCCTACATTCAAAGCTCCTTTTCTACCATTAGCAAGAACTTGTTTTAGTTGCAGATCATAAGGAATTCGAATATCTACTTCAAATACAATATCAGGAAGTACCACTTGTGCCTCGATATCCATGAGCTTATTGGCTAAATGGCAATTGGCACATACAATACCGTCGGTCGCTTCCTGTGGATTTTCATAAACCTGCTGTGCAAAAATGGGATATGCATTTGAAATGGGTGCCTAAGTTATTATATATATCATGAGCAAGATAGAAATAGATTGAGTAATCTCTTCCTTTATCCAAGAAAAGGTATTTCTAGTTTGCATGGTCCAATCATTGATCCTGAAAGGTTCTACAATAAAGTTAAATAAGTCGCTAGTATAGTTCCCTATCTATGATTATGCTATTTATTGAAATAATTTTACTGGAACATTAAAGGAAGCCCCCATATGGGTAGAAAGAATAAGTACAATTTTGAATGGGTTGCATATGGACAAAGTAATAAGCATTATAATTGAATTGATCAATCGTTTTTTAGTCATTCATTGATGATAAATGACTACAAGTGACGGAGATACACGATTTAAATAATGAAAGATCCAATATTTAAAAATGGTATCTAAAATGACTAGAAAAGTAGAAACAAGACCTGATATAATTTGATCATTATGAGCAAATCCAAAATGTTTATAGACAGAGCCAATCATTAGTTCCTAACCATGTGGCGAATGGAATCCTATACATAAATCAATTAACAAAAGAATAGAAAACGCTTTTATTATGTTGCTTAAGTTATATAGGAATTCTTGAACCCAAGAGTTAAGAATAACAAGTTCATCATTACCTAGAGTAGAATAACCGCTTAGAATAAGGAAAGAGATTATATTTGTCAAGAAATGAAAAATGTATTCATACGATTCTCATTCTGCATTTTGATCAATTGGATTGTTTCTTTGTAGATTCCGCAGTGAGGCTTTGGTAAATGTGTTTTCGAGTATTCCTCTATCATTGCAAACGCAAACATGAAAGTGACCATCAGCCAAGGCACCTTGCTTGGTCTCGGGTTTGGTGTGTTCATGGCTAACAATGCCATGAATCTCTAACACATTCCATGAAATTGTGCACCACAAATAGGAACTAATGAAAAGACCTGCGATTCCATAGAAACAACCATGATCCTTTATGGAAAAAAAAAATTTATTTGCTGATAGGGAACTAAAGATATAAAATTCCTACCAAAATAACTGGAAGTTCCAACCAATAAAAATCCTAATGAACCTAAAAAAGGATAAAGGCCAGCAAAAATTACTCATTTTTCGAGACCCCACTATAAGTTCTATCCATATACGGTCTGATCGCCAACTCATGCTATACTAGAACTAGTTGCATTTTATTGGAATTGAGGAATAACCAAAAAAAAAAATTTACTTTCATTTTTTTGTTTCCGAAGTAACTCCCATCAACTAGCACTGTTGTGATGTGAACATTTAGGAGTAATTCATTGAATTGCCTAGATCTAAACTAAAACTACGAACATCCCTTTCATATGATATCCTATAGATATCCACATACATATATTGACTTTACATTTCAAAAATTCAGCCTGATATCGATCCATTTGAAAATAGCTCTAATCCAGTTACTCATATATCATGTTTACACATTCATATGAGCTTATGCTAGGAAGAAGCCACATGTTATACCATATTCTAATAAATAGATATCCATGCTATGATTCACGTAAGTCTTGAAAAAAAAATAGATAAGATTTTGCCCCATCATATTTAAAAAATTTTGTTTATTTGAACATGAAGAGATAAAGAAACCATTGCAATTGTTGGAAAAACTAAGCCCACTAAAGGCACAAAAATAGAGGGTAAGGTATTAAGAATTGTCATAGAATGGGTACCTCGATTTAATATTTGATTTGTACCTGTTATTTATTGTTATATTAATCTTTTAACTGTTACAAAGATATCTTATAATTCATACAATAATTATCCTATTAGTATATACACTAATTAATATTAATTATTAATAAAGGGTATATAATGTATATATACTAGGATATAATATAATAAGATAATAAAATAAGGATATACTAAGGAGTCTATGATATAAGAGTCTATAGACTAATATATATATATATATTTAATATAATATATATTAAATAAAAAAAGAAAATATTATAAGCCTCTAAGGCATATAATAGACCAGAATATACTAAGTACGTATATAATATAATTAATGTAAATCAAAAGTGTAAATATGTAAATAAAATAAGTAAATAAATGGGCTTATTCATCTTTCTACATGCAATATATGTATGATAATTCACTTTTTTATTATGTTCATTATTTATTTTTATTATTCTTCAATTTTATTTTTACCTTCACAAAAAAATTCGTTATAATACGATCCAACAAAAAAGATTCTTAGTAAAAATGGGGATTCTTGAGGGATATAGAAAGATGCAGGACCCCCCCGCCCAATTTCACGGACAAAAAAGATAGAATTCACTCTTTTTATTTTATTTGATAGAGATTTCCTGATCTGATTAGTAATCAGGGCTATCAACCAAAAAAAAGGCATCCACATGATTCTTTTTCCAATTTAATCTTATGTTACCAAAGAAAAATTCAGTTTTGGAATTTTGACTTTGCTTCCTATAAACTAAATAACTACTTAATTACCACAAAACAAGTAATAAATTTAAAACAAGTAATAAATTTTTGAATTTATTAAATTTAATAATTTATTAAATATTAAATTAAGGATAAGGATATATGGCTATCCTTAATTTTATTTTTTATTTCATTTTTCGATTCAAAGGAAAAAAAGCATGGAGCTAAAATAACTCACTTAGAACGCCTTTTAAAGGCTTATGTGGTACGATTGGATCAAATAAGCCCTCACGGAATAAATATTCAGCTGCTTGTGCACCCTCGGGTATTGTCTTATTCAATGTTTGTTCAATTACTCTTTTACCCGCAAATGCAATGTAGGCATTTGGTTTGGCAATAATGATATATCCCAACATACCAGGAGATGAAAGGAATGACACATAGAATAAGTTATTATTTGATTGATAATAATATAATGCAGTAGATATTTTAGCCATTTGCATCAAGCTCGAACTTCCTTCTTGCATACGTGCTCCTCCAGCAGCACACACTAGAAAAAGAGGTAAAAAATTATTGGTAGCATGTTCGATCAAACGTGTGATTTTCTCGCCCACTACCAATCCCTTACTACCCCCCATACTACCCCCCATAAACTTAAAATCTATAACCCTGATTGCTACAGGAATACATTTAGTCGACCTATGCCTATTTGAACAGCATAAGTTAATCATGTCGTTCTTTGATTAAAATCAATATGATCTTTATAAGCTTCCTCTAGTGAATGAAATTTTATAGGATCCCTAGAGACCATGTCTTCATCTAGAGGCTTCTAACTACCTGGATCAACCGAACTTTTGATTCTATCTAAACTAGTCAACTTCAAATGAAGTCCACAATGTTCATAAATATTCATTTGAAATTTAAAAAATTGTTTATAATTTAATCCATAACAATTTTCACATAGCACCCACAAATATTTGTATTTTTTAGTTGTCTCTAAATCACTTTTTCTGTCTCTTATTTGTATTTGATTTAGACAAAATGCTAAATCATTTTTTCTTTCTGTTATTTCAACTAGAGCTTTCTTTAATTTGTTTTCTTTTAAAATTTTATTTAATTTTAATTTTTTTTCTTTTACTTGAGTTAGAGCTCTCTCTAAATCCCTTTTTCTTTTTCTTATTTCAGTTAGAGCTCTCTCGAACTCTCTTTTTCTTAGAGTTTTTGCACTATCATCCGTACTAGTTCATATACTGGAACTCCTGCTTTTACTACTCTTATCGCTTTTGCCATGAACGTAACTATAAATGTAACTATCATTCGAATTGACACCACTACTTAAAATATAACGATCGGTACTGATTTGAGAACGAAGATAACTGTCAATGCAACTAGTAATGTGATTATTCCAATTGTATTTAGTATCATACATGTAACGATAATACTGAGGATCGTCACTCTTAGATACATTATTCGGATGATTAGAATTCTGATAACTATAAAAAGAACTTTTTGGTGCACTTAGAAAAGATCGATATGTGTCAGTCTAAAAAATTTGATTTTCAATGTCAAAATATATGGAGTAATGGTCCCTATTACTATCCCTAAAGAAAAAAGTTTGATCATATATGAAATTTCAAATGTACCTCCTAACGCCGACTAAATGATCAACATTACCATAACTATAATTGTTACTCTCAATCCCATTAGGAATTTTTTTATTCATATGATTTATAATCAGATCTTTATTTACACTGGTATTTTCATTTTCAATAGAACCACCAAAACTATCCATTGATTTACTTAACCCGCACCTATGTTCTAACCCCCTCCTAAACAACATCAAATCAAATCGACATTTTTCCATAGAGCTTTCTTGCCCCTATTTACATGAAAATACAATAAATGAATAGTTATTGGATAAAAATCATTTGAATATTCTGATTAGAATTTAGAATCAGAATAAGCATATAAACCCAATCGCTAGGATTATTAACTAATAACAAGTATATACTGAAAAAAAAAAAAAGTGATTATCCCATGCGAGAATCCGGAGTATCTTATCTCTATATATGATAAAATAAGGTGAAATCTTTTTTCAATTCAAATAATTGAAAAAGGTTTTTTTTCTTTAATTATAAATAGTAAATAGCAAGTTCATCCATGTTATGTCAAATTCACATCGAAAAAAGAAAAAGTTGTTTTCTTGTACGAATATGAAGAACCTTTTTTTGTAAAATCTCGCCTACTAATTAGTTTCTATTCAAACACATAATGAAAGGGATAATAAACAGGACGGGTAAAAGAAATTGTGATACTCGACTCGATCCATGATTCGAAACGGCAACATATAATAATATATAAAATAAAAAAATAATTAAAAAAATCATAATTAAAATATATAATACAAAAATAAAAAAAATACACCAATCCTAATGTAAATACAAGATTTCCAATCCTAGCAGGAAAAGGAAGGGAACGGATACTCAATTTAAAGTGAGTATATAGAATTCCATACTCGATCTCATAGATACATATAGAATTCTGTGGAAAGCAGTATTCGATGAAAGTTGTATGTACTGCTTAGAGGGAGATCTTTCATATCTTTCGAGATCCACCTTACAATATGGGGTCAAAAAGCCAAAATAAATTATTTTAGCCCTTATAAAAGGAAAACCGATTCTTGAACCCCTTTCATGCTCATCTCACATTGAGGAATTGCAGAAGAAAAAACTGCAAAATTCGATCCAATTTATCGTAATCGATTAGTTAAGATGTTGGTTAACCGTATTCTGAAACACGGAAAAAAATCATTGGCTTATCAAATCACCTGTTGAGCCATGAAAAAGATTCAAGAAAAGACAGAAACAAATCCACTATCTATTTTACATCAAACAATATGTGGAGTAACTCCCGATATAGCAGTAAAAGTAAGACGTGTAGGCGAATCAATCCATCAAGTGCCCATTAAAATGGGATCCACACAAGGAAAAGCACTTACCATTTGTTGGTTATAAGGGGCATCCCAAAAATGTTCGCATCGAAATATGTTTTCAAATTAAGTTTTGAATTCGCAGATGCTACCAAAGGGAGTGGCGATGCCATGCAAAAAGGAAAAGACTCATAGAATGGTAAAGGGAAACAGAACTTTGCACATTTTCGTTAATCCATTAACAGGATCTATATAGACGCATAGACCCATGGATCCATACATCTCGATCAGAAAAGAATCAATAGAAAAATAAAGAATCAGAATTGATGGATATATTTCTTAGCAGGTTCACCTCCACTATCCGTTGCTCTAGAATCTCCTTTGAATCCCATGGATTCTTCTTCAATATTACTTAATGCATCACCTCCTCTTCTCATTCTTTAATCCGTCATGTTAGTAAAAATAATGCAAAAATCCTTACCTGATATGAACGTAGGACAACCTGCTCCTAAACCCGTATTATATTAGCCCGGATCTAATTATGTTCAAGTTTTAATGGTCACCTTGACCCCTAACCAACCTGTGATTAGAAACCTTGGTATATAATGAAGACGCCACAATAGGTGATGGAAGGCCTATTGATAAGTCAAACTAAAACACTCATTCACTAATGGTATTTTAGGTGTTCAAAAGACCAAAAAGAATTCAATCTCACAAATAATTTCTGTATAAAATTCAAGCTTCCTTTCTCATTGAAAATAAGCCTTTAAATAGGCTTTGAATGAACAAAATAAAACCCTAAAAGGACATTGCCTAATTTCACATCCTTTCCTAATCTAATTTGGATTAATTAATTCCCTTATTTTGAAGTAGGAATTAATCAATTTACAATGAAAATAATAAAATAATAACTTTCCTAAACTTATTTGTCTAGCAAATAAATAAATAAAAACCCAAAAAAAGTCAAATGCAAATTAGAAAACGAGTTAACTAGTTTGACAACTAAGCTGACTTATTTCTGATGTCCGAGCTAACTTATGTCTGTTCGAGCTAACTTATGTCTACCTGATGTCCGAACTAAGTTATGTCAGATGTCCGAAGTATGGGTGTCCGATATAAAATATTCGATGTATGGATGTCCGATGTAACACCCTCCACCACTTGGATGCTTAAAACAGGTCTTTTATCTTCAAGTATGGACAAGCCCTTTTGAGAATAAATTACTTTCTGGATAAAGGAAGCAAGGTTGTCCTTAAACCTCTTAGCTTGAGCCCTAGTGATCGGTCCAGTCTTCATCCGTATCGGCTTAGTACCCCAGTGAGTTGTCGGTTGTGTGAGCTCGGGCGGATTCGTATCAGTCCCCTCCTCTTGAAAAGGATTTGCCCTTAAATCAAAGTCATCACCTGCAGCAAACGGAGACAAATCAGCAACATTGAAGGTGACACTAACATTATACTCACCCGGTAGATCAAGTTTGTAGGCATTGTCGTTTATCCTTTCCAAAACTTGAAAAGGTCCATCACCCCTCGGCATGAGTTTTGATTTCCTTTGTTTCGGAAATCTTTATTTCCTCAAATGCAGCCACACCCAATCTCCAAGTTCAAAGACCATTGGTTTTCGGCCTTAATTAGCCACCTTTGCATATTGCTCGGTCCTCCTCTCAATATTTTCCTTTGTCTTCTCATGAATCTCTTTTACAAAATCAGTTTTTTGTTTTCCATCTAGATTAGCACACTCACTCAAAGGTAAAGGTGTTTGATGCGAATCCACCCGAGACCGCTCAACCGACAACCCGCTGGGGTGCTGATCCAATACAAATGAAGGTGGGGCCGATCACTAGAGCCCAAGCCAAGAAATTCAATCACAGTCTCACTGTCTTTATACAAGGAATGAGTCATAATTAAGAGGGGTTGCCCATATCTAAAGAAGCAAGGCCTGTTTTACTCATACAAGCAATAGAAGCCAAAACGGGCCTGGGTGATGTTTTTAGTGCCAATATGGAGGTCATGTTGTATGAATTGGATCCCCATTCTTATGGGTTCAATTCATATGGTGGATGAGTCATAGAAACCATCCAAAGTAGCTTCAAAGACGAACAACATGGTGGTTTGCGCACAAGGGGAAGAAAGGCCAAATTTGTTGTATTCCTTGCTGGCTTTACTGTATTTTACTGTATTAGCCTTTTCTCATATTTCTAAGCAAGGGCAACGTGAGGAACTTCATAATAAGCTTATTTAGCATTCCAAAAAGACCAATGAAGCTGATTTGGAGTCCAATTAGGTCAAAGAAGGGTCATTATCAATATAGCCAAAAATTACCATATTTAGTTTCCTAATTTGTTTTTACGTTTTGTTTTAGGAAACTATCCTTAATTTTGGATTTGTACTTATTTACTTATTGAACAAATAAGTTTAGGAAAGTTTTTATTTTATTATTTTTTTTAAATTAATTAATTCCTAACTGAAAATAAGGGAATTAATTAATTAGTTTAGGAAAAGGAAAGGTTCGGCCAAGCTAGAATTCTTCATTGTGTGGCCAGTTTTTCCAAGGGTTTTTAGGGTTTATTTTGTTTCTTTCAAAGCCTATTTAAAGGCTTATTTTTCAATAAGAATACAACTTTGATTTGATTGAGAAAATACTAGTGAGATTAATTATCTCTTTGTTCTTTGAGAACACCTAAAACACCATTAGAGAATTGGTTGTTTTAGCTTGACTTATCAATAGGTTTTTCATCCCCTATTATGGCGTCTACATTATACCAAGGTTTCTAACCATAGGTTGGTTAGGGGTTGAGGTCCGTTCCATTAGAACTTCAACTTAATTGAGATCCGGGCTAATATAATACGGGTTTAGGAGCAAGTCGTCCTAGGTTCGTATCAGTGTTAGATCTAATGGAGTCAAAGGATTAAAACCATAAACAATTTCAAATGGTGTATATTTAGTCGCTGAGTGTAAAGACCTATTATAAGCAAATTCAAAACGTGGCAAACATTCTTCCCAAGTTCTCAAATTTCTACTAATTAAAGCACGTAACAAAGCAGACAAGGTTCTATTCACAACTTCGGTTTGCCCATCAGTTTGTGGGTGGCAAGTGCTTGAAAATAAAAGCTTAGTACCTAAATTAGCCCACAATTTTTTCCAAAAATAACTTAAGAATTTAGCATCTCTATCCGAAACAATAGTTCTTGGCATTCAATGCAATCTCACAATTTCCTTGAAAAATAAATTAGCAACATTGGATGCATCATCAATTTTATTACATGTAATAAAATGTGCCATCTTAGGAAACCTATCTACTACAACAAATATTGAATCCTTATTTGTCCTTGACCTAGGCAAACCAAGAATAAAATCCATAGACAAATCTATCCAAGGATAGGTAGGAATTGGCAAAGGCTTGTAAAATCCATGGGACTTCAATGTTGATTTTGTTTTTCGGCACTTCAAACATCTTTCACAAATTCTCTCAACATCTCTCCTCATGTTAGGCCAATAAAAATGTTCTTGCAGCAAGGATAAAGTTTTAAAAACACTAAAATGACCCATTAAACCACCCTCGTGTCCTTCCCGAACCAATAATTCCCTAATGCTACAATTAAGCATACAAAGTTTGTTTTCCTTAAACAAATACCTCTCAAATATGTAATTTATTAAATCCATGTTTCAAACAGGTTCTAAAAATTTCTCCAAAGTCACTATCATGATCATAAAGTTCTTTCAATTGTTCAAATCCAAGCAACCTACCATCTAAGGTAGAAAAGAGTATATACATTCGCGATAATGCATCGGCAACCACATTTTCCTTACCTTTTTTGTAGCGGATCACATATCGAAAGGGTTCAATAAATTCAATCCACTTGGCATGCCTTCGGTTAAGCTTTCCTTGACCCTTAATATGCTTTAAAGACTCATGATCCATATAAATCACAAACTCCTTTGGCATGAGATGATGCTGCCACGTCTCCAAAGCCCTCACCAAAGCATACATCTCCTTGTCATATATCGGGTACTTTAATGCAGCTCCATTTAATTTTTCACTAAAGTAGGCTATGGGTCTTCCTTCTTGCAATAAGACAGCTCCAATACCTACCCCTAAAGCATCACATTCAATTTCAAAAGTCTTAGAAAATTTTGGCAAAACTATTAAAGTTGCATTACACAATTTTTCTTTCAACAAATTAAAAGATTTTTCTTGTACTTCCCCCCATTTAAAGCCAACATTCTTCTTGACAACTTCATTCAAAGGTGCGGCTATGGTGCTAAAATCCTTGATAAAGCTTCTATGAAAACTTGCCAAGCCATGGAAACTCCTCACTTGGGTGATTGTTGTAGGAACCGGCCACTCTTTAATTGCTTGCACTTTAGCTTGATCCACTTTGATTCCTGCAGTACTTACTACAAATTCTAGAAAAACAAGCTCATCTTTGCAAAAATCACACTTGTTCATGTTAGCAAACAATCTTTCCTTTCTAAGAACTTGCAAAACTTGCCTAAGTTGATCCACATGCTCATCCAAGTTTTGGCTATACACCAAAATATTATCAAAATAAACAACCACAAATTTATCAATAAATGGACGCATTACGTGATTCATAAGCCTCATGAAAGTACTAGGTGCATTAGATAATCCAAAAGGCATAACTAACCATTCATACAGCCGATATTTAGTTTTAAATGTAGTTTTCCATTCATCACCTTCTTTCATTCTAATTTGATGATAACCACTCCTAAGATCAATTTTAGTAAACATGCAAGCACCATGCAACTCATCAAGCATATCATCTAATCTAGGAATGGGATGTCTATATTTAATGGTGATGTTATTTATAGCCCTACAATCAACACACAGCCTCCAAGAACCATCCTTTTTAGGTACCAACAAAACAGGAACAACACATGGACTTAAACTCTCACGAATGTATCCTTTATCAAGCAAGTCACTTACCTGTTTTTGCAGCTTCTTTGTTTCTTCAGGATTGCTTCTATATACTGGTCTATTTGGTATGGCAGCCCCTGGGACAAAGTCAATTTGGTGTTCTAACCCTCGAATAGGTGGTAGTCCACTTGGAATCTCATTCGGGAAAACATCTCCAAATTCCTTCAAAAGAGAAATCATTGAACTTGGAAATTCAAGTTCTTCAAAGTTAGTTTGATCATTAAAATAGTTTTCTTTATATATCATGACTAATAAAGGTTTCGTACATTCAATAGCCTTATTAATATCCCCAAAACTCAAATAAAAATTCTGGTTTTTCCTCTCTTTTCTTTCCTTTCTTTTTCTTCCCTCGGTTTGGCTCTCATTGGCGGAAATTTCCAAATTGTTGGTGCTCTCTAGTTTGCTCTCTTTTCTCACCCCCCTCTCGGCTTTCTCTTGGTTTTTTCACTCGATCTGGGTTTTAAAAAGCTTACCTTGATAGCAACCTCAATCTCACCTTCTTGAAAGGATGGTGAAGCCGCTGGTGCCATACTTGTTTTCTCCTTTAGTTTTTTGGCCTCCCTCATTTGTTGCATTTGTAGTTGATCTTTGTAGACCTCCTTGGGAGTCAATGGCTCCAGCTTGATTTTCTTCCCTTTAAACCTGAAAACAACACTATTTTCTCGACCAAAATGAGTAGCATCTTTGTCAAATTTCCATGGTCTACCTAGTAAAATATGTCCGACATGCATTGGTACAATGTCACACAAGACAACATCCACATACCTACCTATATTAAACTTAACTTTGGCTTGCTTATTTACCCTCATCTCACCACTATCATCTAACCATTGTAACCTATAGGGTTCTGGATGTTTAATTGATTTCAAGCCTAATTTATTAACTACAAGATTACTTATCACGTTGGTACAACTCCCACTATCTATAATCATGCTACAAATCTTACCTTGTATTTTGCAGTGAGTGTGGAAGATGTTTTCTCTTTGTATCTGCTCTTCATCTTTGTAGACAGCAAGTACTCTCCTTGAAACCAAGCTCAACATGGCATTAGATGTGTCCACTAGTTTGGCTTCATCATCATTGCATTCCTCCTCTTGTTCGGTTTCAGCTTCACTTTCTTCACTTGTAAATTCCAGCTCACCATCACACTTTAATACCATGATTCTTCTATTTGGGCATTGGCTGGCTATGTGTCCTCTTCCTTGGCACTTAAAACAAATTATTTCTCTGCATTTTTTAGGTTTAGGATCATATTTTATCTCACCTCTAAGTGTTTGGACAGATTTAGTCTTGGCCTCCCTTTTTGACCGGTCGGTACTTTCTTCTCCAACTTTCGGTTTTGGTCTAATTTCAATAGCTGAATTATTTCTCTAGCCACTTGAATTGAATCTCCCACTGCTGGAAGCACCTCCAAGCCGTCATCCTACACCCTTCCTCTTGAATTGGTGTTCAAGCTTAATGGCTACATGCAACATCTCCTCCAACTCCAAGTATTGTTGCAATTCAAGCTGGTTGGCAATGTCACGATTCAAACCACGAAGAAATCTCGCCATTGTTGCCTCCCTATCATCATTCATATTCAGCCTCATCATGAGCATCTCCATCTCTTTGTAATAATCCTCCATGGACCTACTTCCTTAAGACAAAGATTGAAGCTTTTGATGCAGCAACCTATGGTAATGTGATGGCACAAACCACTTTCTCATGGCTCCTTTTATTTGTCGCCATGTTGTGATTAAGTCATCACCAACTCTCCTCCGGGTGCCTTGATCATTTTTCCACCATTGGAGTGCATAATGGCCAAACCGCATTGCTACCAACTTCACCTTCTTACCCTCCGAATAGTTATGGCAATCAAATATCATCTCCGTCTTTTCTTCCCACTCCAAATGTGCCTCGGGATCATTTTTTCCCATGAACGGTGGGATGTTGATCTTGATATTGCTAAGATTGTCATCTGCTTCGTCCCTCCTATACCTTCCATGGCCAGCTCTCCCTTGGACAGCAAAGGTTTCGTCCATGCCTTCCTCAAAGTCTCCACCGAAATTCTCCATGGCCAGCTCTCTCTCGGTCTCTCACGGCCTCCTCATCCTCGACCTTGACCTTCATGGAATTCTTGCCCATTTCTTGTGTTCTGCATTCCTTAGGAAACTTCTAGCCTTCCCATCCTTTGATTCATGTACTCAACTTGAGCACTCACCCACTGTAATTGTTCCAAAACAGCTTTCAATTCGGTTTGCTCACCACTCCCGGTAGCTCGTGGATCACCATGAAATCCTATGGACTCTTCTTCATTAATTCTCAGTGGTGTGTCTCCTCTTCTTATTCTAGAATCTTCCATGTTAGTAAAATACTGCAAAAATAAAATAAATCCTCACAATACTCATTCCCTCACGTGTTTCACTCAAACAAGGTCTTGACACTCGTGTTTGCACACTAGTTTCAGCTTTTTTGGCTCACTCTCTTGCCTTTTTCCACTCAGAGAATTAACTCAAAGTTCTAATTAAAACACCCATAAAACAGCAATTAGATTACAAGTATGTTTTAATTAAACTTATCAATAAGACAGTAACTAAAAGTAGGCAATACCGAAAGAATTCAACAAAACCTAGTTTCGGCTTTTCTAGGTAAAATAAAGCAAATTAATGAGAAAACTTTGGAATTTTGAAGAACTGGACTAGATGGTAATAGATTACGAGTTCAAGAATAAAATTCTAGAAAAAGAAATTCAAATACGAACAAGAATCAAAGAGAACAGAACTAATTCAAGTTTTGTATCAAATCCTTTAACTAATTATAATCCAAATAATTTAGCACTCAAACTCAAATATCCAGCAGTAAAAAAAATAACTCTGCAGAAACTCCAAATATGGAATAAATAATCAACAAAGCAGCAGTTACAAGAAATTTCCAGCAACAAACTTCAACACCAATTTTCAACAAACCGACATATATATATATATATATATTTTATATTCGGCTTTCTTCTTTTTTTTTTTCTTTTTTTTTTCACTCGTTAAATATTAGACACAACTTCTGTAGCAAGAATAAACAACAAATTTGCAATTCCAACTCCAAAAATTCACCAAACCCATCACCTCCAAATAAACACAAATGTGCAGTTTTTTTTTTTTTTTCAAATGTTGCCGCAAACTCTTTTTTTTTTTCTTTTTTTTTGAATAGATGAATGCAAATATTTAAGACTATAGCAGCAAATAAAAATTAACAATAACCAAATTAAAAGAACAATGATGAAAGACAACCAACAAACTAAGAAACAAAAAAAATACGGTAAAACTAGGAAATCCTAATTCAACTAGGAATGAATTTTTTTTTTTTTTTAAGATGCAGAATGTGTATGGGATGGATGCAACCTTAACCTAATGCTAAAATTGCAGAATAACACAAAAACAAATAAAGCAAATAAAGATAGATCAAACCTAAACAAAATTTAGCTCTGATACCAAATGATACGAACCTAGGACGACTTGCTCCTAAACCCGTATTATATTAGCCCGGATCTAATTATGTTCAAGTTTTAATGGTCACCTTGACCCCTAACCAACCTGTGATTAGAATCCTTGATATATAATGAAGACGTCACAATAGGTGATGGAAGGCCTATTGATAAGTCAAACTAAAACACTCATTCACTAATGGTGTTTTAGGTGTTCAAAAGAACAAAGAGAATTCAATCTCACAAATAATTTTCTGTATAAAATTCAAGCTTCCTTTCTCATTGAAAATAATCCTTTAAATAGGCTTTGAATTAACAAAATAAAACCCTAAAAGGATTGGAAAATTTCAGCCAACATAGAATCCAATTAGGAAATTGCCTAATTTCACATCCTTTCCTAATCTAATTTGGATTAATTAATTCCCTTATTTTGAAGTAGGAATTAATTAATTTACAATGAAAATAATAAAATAATAACTTTCCTAAACTTATTTGTCCAGCAAATAAATAAATAAAAACCCAAAAAAATTCAAACGCAAATTAGAAAACGAGTTGACTAGTTTGACAACTAAGCTGACTTATGTCTAATGTCCGAGCTAACTTATGTTTGTTCGTGCTAACTTATGTCTGCCTGATGTCCGAACTAAGTTATGTCTGATGTCCAAAGTATGGGTGTCCAATATAAAATGTCCGATATATGGGTGTCCGATGTAAAATGTCCGACGTATCAGCCTTCACCACTTGGATGCTTAAAATAGATCTTTTATTTTCAGGTATGGACAAGTCCTTTTGATAATGAATTACTTTCTGGATAAAGACAGTAAGGTTGTCCTTAAACCTCTTAGCTTAAGCCCTAGTGATCGGTCCAATCTTCATCCGTATCAGCTCACTACCCCAGTGAGTTGTCGGTTGTGTGAGCTCGGACAGATTTGCATCATTACCAAAACCACTCCCTCACGTGTTTCACTCAAACAAGGTCTAGATACTCATGTTTACACACTAGTTTTGGATTTTAACCCTCTTTTAAGCTCACACTCTCTTGTATTTTTCCACTCAAAGAATTATCTCAGAGTTCTAATTAAGACACACTCAAAATAGCAACTAGATCACAAATATGCTCTAATTAAACTTATCAACAAAATAGTAACTAAAACAAACAAATACCGAGTGAATTGATAAAACCTAGTCTCGACCTCACTAACCAAAGTAATGGTAAAAATTAACAAATGAAATTTTCAGATTTAACAAGGGATAAATCATAATATTAAAGATCAATAATTCAAGGATAAAAAATGGAAAAGAGACTCAAACAACGAACAAGATAAAAAAAAATAATAATAATTGCTGGCTGTAGTCCTTGTAATTTAAGTGTTGTTTGAAATCCTTTACCAATTTTAATCCAAACAATTTTATCACTAAAAATCCAAAATCCAGCAACCAAATATTGAACAAATAATCAACAACCCAGCAATTACAATTGTGTTTCCCGAAAACAAACAATCTCCAATAATGATCTACCAACCCCGTATTATTTTAGCCCGGATCGAAAATTAAGTTTAGATTTTAATGGTCACCTTAACCCCTAATCAACTTGTGCTTTATTTTTGTTTCTGAGTCAAATTATGTTGAATTAAGTTCCAATAGATAGGATATTACATGAAATATAAAACTAAATAAAAAAGAGAGAGAGCCACATGTGGCACAAAACGATGGAAATAAGCATTTTGATTTTTGTGAAATGCCTCAAAAGTTCAAGTTAATCATAAAAAACAAGATCCAAAATAGAAAACACCATACAAAAGCATTCCAATATTCAATTAAAACTAGCCTTTGAGCTGCAATGGTTAGAAAATGGCATGTTTGTGTTTTAATCTTCACCCTTACCATGCCAAATTAGAAAATTTTATCTAATTTAAAGGAAAAAAAAAACACTTTTTTTTATATCATTTGCAACCTTGCAAGCCAATGCTATACAAATAGTAGCCGCAATGTAAGAAATAATGCCAAAGCACTCTGCAGCACAAAATGTTAAAGTGTGAAGACATGAAAACCAAAGCATAATATTATATCAAGTGAAGAAAGGGAGAAGCAAAGTTGCTAGACCGTAACATGGGGCAGCATATTTGTGTAGGAAAAGCCATAACCTTAAGGCTATATTGCAGCCTTAGGGAGGTCGAGCTATGGCCTTGTAGTGTTGCAGCTCCAAGATGACCACAAAAAGCTCTCCAATCCCAAGAGTTGTGACTGCAATGTCGGCAAGGAGGGCCACAATGCTAGGATGTCTATGGAAAAGCCTTAAAAGCACCACGGCACATACTGCATAAGGTTGTAATGCTATAGCAATATTTTTATGAGTCTTATTGTTTTGTCAGGTTTTACTTTTATTTTATAAGATATTATTGAGCTCTAATATGATTAGGTGATTATCTTAGTTTGAGAAACTTAGAGTTGACAAATGCGAACAAGAAAGTTCTTCACCATCTTTGTAAAACCTCCAAGTTTAATAATGGATTTTGAACGGAAGCACTCTGAGGACATAGGGATCACGTTGATCACCAAACAATGTTAAAAATTTCTTACACGTTGATCACCAAACAACGTTAAAAATTTCTTATCTTCTCCTTCATTTTCTATTGTGTTTTTATGTGTGCTTTGATATTTTTTTTCATTATTTATCTTTGCCATCAATCCTAAGATCCTAAAGAAATTGGAAGAAAACCATAATTTTTCCTAACGATTGGTAGCATAGCCATGTACGGCTAATCATCTTCAGCATAAAGGATTTGCTTCGATTGGGAGAGATGGGATTAAAGAAAGACTCAAAATTTGAGAAATTTGACATGACAAATTTTAGTATTGGAAGATGCAGATGAAATACTACTTTTATTTAAACGAACTCTATTTGCCTTTGGGTAAGAAGCTAGATGCAATGAAACAAAAGGAATAGAGGATTTGCTAGATTGTAAAGCCTTATGCATGATTAGGTTGATGTTGTCAAATCCGTTGGCCTTTAACATCAAAGCAAAGAATACAACAGCATCTCTCATGGAAGCCTTATCTAAAAAAAGGTAGTTTTAAAGAGCACCTAAATAAATTTAATGAGATAACAAATCACTTATATTTTGTTCCTATTAGATATGATGATAAGATACAAGCCTTGTTGATCCTTGGATAATTGCTTAATAGTTGAAAGGGTATTATCACTTTAACTAGTGGTTCTTTTAGGAAGCCTAGGTTAAAGCTTTCAGAGATTGTAGATAATTATCATCATTGAAGAGATCAAAAGGAAAGAGGATAGGCCCTCCAATACAAGTTCAACATTAAATATGGAGAGCAAAGGAAGGGGTAAAGGCAAGATACTAGACAAATGTCATTCTAAGTTAAGAAGTGATAAGTCCAGGTCTAAGAATCATAAGGACATCGAGTAAAAGCCACAAGGATGCAAATATTAGAATAAAAAGGATGATGATAGCAAAGAGAAAAATGTTGTGTCTAAGAATTCATATGATGCTCTGATTTGCTTAATGGAGAGTAAAATCGAGTTATGGGCACTAGATTCGGGGCCATCATTCCATGCTACATCATGTACTCGAAGATTATGTTTAAGGTAATTTGGGTAAAGTTTTTCTAGGTGATAACCAAGCATGTGACTTATTGGTAGTGAAGTTGTGAAAATCAACCTAATTGGGTCAGTTTGGAAGCTACATAACTTGAGACATGTACCAAATTTAAGGAAGAATTTTGATAGCCACTAGTCAGTTGGCAAAAGAAAGATATGTGACAACATTTGCAGGTGACAATTAGAGATTTCCAAAGGTGCTATAACCGTGGCTCATAGTAAGAAAAATGGGACACTTTACCTGACGAAATATGGATATGGGATTCTTGGAGTTGTTAAAATAAAGAGAAGTCCAACCAATGGCATTAGAGACTTGGCTACATAAATGAGAAGGGGCTGAAGATCATGAAATCGAATGGGAAGCTAGCAAGTTTGAAGTCAGTTGTGACAACTAGTGTGGACAGTTGCAAAAGGAACTGGCAGGCTGTGTGGTGTCCAATCTCACATCACTCGGATGTGGAATAGGGGATGGTTGAAATGTAATGATAGCTACTCTCATAAAGCAGAGACCTTTTTCAAATCGGTTGACTTCAAGGTTCAAAAGAACTCCAAAGTTAAGCATGCTCAAGTGAGAGTAGTTGAATAATAGATGACCTCCTAGTACCAAATGTAATGGCTAAATTGTGGACAATATCGACAAAGAGTGACAAGTCCACTAGTGGAGGCAAGGTATTACAAATGGTATTAGAGCCAATACCCGGCAAAAACTGTGCTAGCGAGGATGCTGAGTGCAAGTGGGGTGGATTGTGATGACCAACGTGGGAAAGTATAAGAGGTACTGCTAGACTATCTGGTGTCCAATCCAACATCATCCTGGTGTGGAATAAGGGATGGTTCAAATGTAATAATAGTCACTTTTACATCGATGCCTTTTCAAGGTTCGAAAGAACTCCAGAGTTAAGCATGCTCAAGTGAAAGTAGTTTAAGTATCGGTGACCTCCTGAGAAGCTCTGAACAAAAAAAATTTATACCGAGTGTGGTGGCTAAATTAGGAATAATACCGATTGAGAGTGACATGTCTATCAGTGGAAGTGGGGTATTATATTAAAGAATAATGACATGAGTAAGACTTACATTCTAGAGAAGCAGAAGAAAGTTAGCTCCAAGAGAATTGGTAGAACTCCAAAAGATGAGAAGTGCCAATTGTGCATACAGATGTAAGGGGACCAACTTCAGTTTCATCATAAAAAAGTAAGTCATATTTTATGACCTTCATTATTTTTCAGGTAGAAATTAGAAATATTCAAGGTGTTCAAAAAGTGGAAAGTTATGGTGGAGAACGAAACAGGGTAAAAAAACAAAAGCTATGGTTAAACAATGGTGGTGAATATGAAGGCATCTAGTTTAAGAATTTCTGCTATGATAATGGAATTAAACTAGAAAGAACTCTGTCAGGGATGCCACAACATAATGGTGTACAGAATGGATGAATAGGACATTGGCTACAAACGATAGAAGCATGATGTTGCATGCAGGCTTGTCAAAGCAGTTTTGGACAGAGGCAGTCAATACAAAAAGTTATTTGATCAATCATGGACCATCAATACCATTGAAGCACAAAATACCAAAGGAGGTATAGAGTGGAAAAAAGCTTATTCTTTCTCATTTGAGAGTATTTGGATGTGTGTCCTATGTGTATGTTAGTAATCCACCTAGGAGTAAACTAGATGCCGAATCACAAGGATGAACATTTATGGGGTATGGTGGTGACGATCTTGGGTATAGACTATTGGATGAACAAACTAGAAAGATCATCAGAAGTAGAGATGTAGTCTTCAATAAGAAGGTTATATACGAAGATAGAGATGCTTCAAATCCCACACGGGTGGTACATTTGAATATACTTATTTTAAGCTTGATGATGATGTTAATGGCTGGGCAGACACAATAGGGTGAATCCGACAAGTAACTCAGGATGAGGAAGTAGATGCATAGGTATAAGAAACCGATGCACACATCAAGGATCCACTGCATATGAAGTGGAGCAACCACAGGAACTTCCATTTAGGAGATCTAGTTGACCATATTTACCAAACAAGAAGTATATGAACTATTTGTTATTGACAGATGGTGGTGAGCCCGAGTGCTATGATAGGGCACGTCATGTAAATGATGTGAACAAGTGGGACCTTACAATGAATGAGGAGAACAAGTAGGTGTATCACTTGAAGGAGGAATACAATGGTCCAAAGGTCATAAGGCTAGGTTGGTGGTTAAAAGCTTTCAACAAAAGTAGGAGATGGAATACACTAATATATTATCTCTAGTGGTGAAACTAACTATCATCATGTCAGTTTTGAGTATTGTTGTAGCTGAGGAGCTTCATCTAGAGTGAAGACAGTATTCCTTCATGGTCACTTATAGGAGGAGATATACATGCAATAGTCAGAGAATTTGCATTCAGAGGCAAGGAGAATCTAGTGTGCAAGTTACAAAAGAGCTTATATGGTTTTAAGTAGACTACTATACAGTGGTATAAAAAGTTTGATGGCTTCATGAAAGAGAATGAGTATTGCAAGTGCAATGCAAATCATTGTTGCTACTTCAGAAGACCTGGTGAAGAGTTTTATTATTTTATTTCTCTATGTTAATGACACATTGATTTCTGGTTCAGATCTTAGTGAGATTAATAAGTTAAAGAAGAAGTAGTCGAGTAAATTTGAAATGGACTTAGATGAGGCCAAGAATATACTTGGCATGACGATTAATGTCAGGACCCGTTCAAGACCCTTTACCAAAACCCTGGACAAGCCTTAATCCCAAGGAAACACCACCAAACCTTCCGATGAAAAATCCAACAACATCTCCCCTCAGGGAAGGATTTACCACAAAATTTACCTGCACAAAAAGGCAATCCTATATGATACCACATTATCCCTCTCATCTTACAACAATAATTCCACAATGGCGCACTTCGATAACAATTTGTATAAAACACACATATATATGCAATAGGAATAATCTACTAAATAAACAATCAAATATACCTTTAATCATTCACGTCCGCCCACACCACCCACGTAGTGCCATAGATTTCAAATACATTCCAAATATCGTTCTACAAATTTACCGATGCGTAATATAGAAAGAAAAGTAAATCAATCACCATATCAACAATAATAGTAATAGCAATCATTTTAATGATAAAAATAGTATTAATATAATCTGTCTGAAGGCTACCATATTACCATAAATGCTCAAGGGCTATCATATTTATTAAGAGTAATCACCTGTCCAAGAGCTATCTCACCTGCCCAAAGGCTACCACTTGTCTAAGCACTATTATACTTGCTTAATGTCTATCTTTCTTATCCGTAGCTATGACACTTGTTCGAAGGTTCCGTATGATAATAATAATAATAATAGTAATAATGATAATAATAATAATTGTAAATGATTTCATGATAAATAATATTAACAATATTAACAACAAAAAACAATATTAACAATGGTGATGACAATAAAATCAATTAATTATAATGTTAGAAAAATCAATTTTTGAATAATTAAGATAATACAAGTAAAATAATGTTTTAAAATTCAAAACATATTATAAAATATACACTCGCATCGAAGGTGCGAATGATACCCTCTAATATGCTGTGCAATCCATGATTCCAACTGCCATCGGTACCTTGCTACCAGTACAGTCAGGGGTGGTTGATAGGAACCTAGGACGACCTGCTCCTAAACTCGTCTTATATTAGCCCGGATCTCAATTAAGTTCAAGTTCTAAAGGAATGGACCTCAACCCCTAACCAACCTGTGGTTAGAAACCTTGGTATAATGTAGATGCCACAACAGGGGATGGAAAACCTATTGATAAGTCAAGCTAAAACAACCAATTTTCTAATGGTGTTTTAGGTGTTCTCAAAGAACAAAGAGATAATTAATCTCACAAGTATTTTCTGAATCAAATCAAAGTTGTATTCTTATTGAAAAATAAGCCCTTAAATAGGCTTTGAAAGAAACAAAATAAACCCTAAAAACCCTAGGAAAAACAGGCCACACTATAAAGAGTTCTATGGTGGCCGAAATTCTCACTCCTTTCCTAATATAATATGGATTAATTAACTCCTTTATTTTGAATTAGGAATTAATTAATTTACAATAAAAATAATAAAATAATAAATTTCCTAAACTTATTTTTCCAAAAAATAAATAAATAAAAACTAAAAAGTAATGGTAATTTCCTAAAACAAAAAGTAGAATCAAATTAGCAAACTATAATACTAGCTTTTTGACTAAATTGACTTTGACCAATCTTTGACCAAATTGAGCTCCAAATCAGCTTCAATATGCTTTGTAGGATACCAAATAAGCTGATTATGAAGTCCCACACGTTGCCCATGCTTGGAAGAGGAAGAAAAAGCCAACTCAGCAAAATACAGTAAAGCCAGCACAAAATACAGTAAAAAGACAGGCCAAATTTGAAGCTATCCATACAACCCCTTTTTGAATGCCTTTGAAGCTGGATTGACTTGATTCCATATCCTCTTAGACATATATATTGAATCCATAAAGACTTGGAACCATTTTATGCTGCCCGTTGTCCATATTTGCACCAAAACTGTTACCCGAGTCCGTATCGGCTTCCAGCACTTGGATGCTTAGAATAGGCTTTGTATCTTCAAGTATGGACAAGCTCTATTGAGATTGATTACCCCCTGTATAAATACTCCCAGGTTGTCCTTAAATTTCTTAATTTGAGCTCTTGTGATTGGCTTAGTCTTCATCCGTATCGGGTCAGCACCCTAGCGGATTATCGGTTGAGCAGGCTCGGGCGGAATCACATCAGTCCCCTCCTCTTGAAAAGGATTTGTCCTCAAATCAAGATTATCACCTACAGAAAAAGGAGTTAAATCAGCAACATTAAATGCAGTACTCATGTTATACTCACCCGGTAAATCAAGCTTGTAGGCATTTTTGTTATTTAGCTCCAAAACTTGAAAAGATTCGTCCACATGTGGCATAGGCTTGGACTTTTTTTGTTCGGGGAACCTCTTCTTTCTTGAGTGCAGCCAAACCAAATCTCCGGGGTCAAACACTATCACAACAAATGCTAGAAATACAAGATCATCACACTCTTTAATATTAGCAAATAATATCTCCCAAATTTACAAATTTCCACTAAGTAAAGCTTTTAATAATGTAGATAAAGTTTTATACAACAAAAGCATTTTTAATTTAGCATCTTCGTAATTCATAACCAGCAATGGTTTCTTACCCAAGATAGCCTTATTAACATCCCCAAAACTCAAATAAAAATTTTTACTTTTTCTTTCTTTCCTTTCTTTTCCTTTCTCTCTTTCAGCCACCACACATTTTTCCTCCCTCTCAATTTTCTCATCATTTCTCTTGGGTTTCTCCATTCTTCTCACCCCTCTTTCAGCCTTCTCATGGTTTTTCCACTCAATTTTTGTTTTAAAATGCTTACCTTGGACAGCAAGCTCGGACTTGACCTCATGGGTGGGTGGTGTAACCATTGGTGCCGTACAAGCCTTCTCTTTGAGCTTCTCGGCTTCCTCCTTTGTTGCATTTGTAGTTGATCTTTGTAGACCTCCTTGGGAGTCAATGGCTCCAACTTGATTTTCTTCCCTTTAAACCTGAAAACAACACTATTTTCTCGACCAAAATGAGTAGCATCTTTGTCAAATTGCCATGGTCTACCTCGCAAAATATGTCCGGCATGCATTGGTACAATGTCACACAAGACAACATCCTCATGCCTACCTATATTCAATTTAACTTTGGCTTGCTTATTTACCCTTATCTTACCACTATCATTTAACCATTTTAACCTATAGGGTTCTGGATGTTTGATTGTTTTCAAGCCTAATTTATCAACTGCAAGATTACTCATCACATTGGTACAACTCCCACTATCTATAATTATGCTACAAATTTTACCTTGTATTTCGCAGCGAGTGTGGAAGATGTTTTCTCTTTGTATCTGCTCTTCATCTTTGTAGACAGCAAGAACTCTCCTTGAAACCAAGCTCAACTCGGCGTTAGATGTATCTACAGGTTCGGCTTCATCATCATTGCAATCCTCCTCTTGCTCGGTTTTAGCTTCACTTTCTTCACTTGCAGATTCCAGCTCACCATCACCCTTTAATACCATGATTCTTCTATTTGGGCATTGGCTGGCTATGTGTCCTCTTCCTTGGCACTTAAAATAAATTATTTCTTTGGATTTTGAAGGTTTAGGATCAGATTTTACCTCATTTTTATGGACTTGGATAGATTTGGTTTTATGCTTCTTCTTTGGCCGATTGGAGCTTTTTTCCCCCACCTTCGGCTTGCTTTCATAAGTGGAATTGTTTTTCCAGCCACTTGAACTTGTCCTTCCACTGCTACAAACTCCTCCAAACTGTGTGCTAACATCCCTCCTCTTGAATTGGTTTTCAAGCTTAATTGCTACATGCAACATCTCCTCCAATTCCAAGTATTGTTATAATTCGAGCTGGTTAGCAATGTCATGGTTTAACCCTCCAAGAAATCTTGCCATTGTTGCCTCCCTATCCTCCTTCATGCTTAACCTATCACGAGCATCTCTATCTCTTTGTAATAATCCTCCACGGACCTAGTTCCTTGAGATAAAGATTGAAGCCTTTGATGCAGCAACCTATGGTAATGGGATGGCACAAACCGTTTCCTCATGGCTCCTTTCATTTGATGCCATGTCGAGATTAAATCATCACCAACTCTCCTTCAAGTATTTTGCTCATTGGCCCACCATTGGAGTGCATAATTTCCAAACTCCATTGCTGCTAACTTCACCTTCTTACCTTCCGAATAATGATGACAATCGAAAATCATCTTCATTCTCTCTTCCCATTCCAAATATGCTTCCGGATCACTTTTACCCATGAATGGTGGGATGTTTACCTTGATGTTGCCAAGATCATCATCTTCATTCCTTGTTGGTCTCCCATGGATTAGCCTTTCTTGAGGTTCAAAAATTTCATCAAAGTCATCTCTATAGCTACTTCCCACAAATTCCTCTCCTAGTTGCCCTCGGCCTCCTCAACCTCAACCTCCATGAGCATCTAACCTTATATTGGGCACTCCTTAGGATGTTTCTAACCTGTCCATCTTTTGATTTAAATGGTCAAATTGGCCATTTATCTGCTGTAATTGCTCCAATATAGCCTTCATGTCCGTTTGCTCACCACTCCCCGTAGCTCGGAAATCACCTTTAAATCCTACGGACTCCTCTTCATTAATTCTTAAAGGTGGATCTCCTCTTTTCACCCTTAAATCTGCCATGTTAGTATGAAGAGTACAAAAAAAAAAAAAAATTCTCACCAGATTCACTCCCTCACATGTTTCACTCAATATAAGAACTTGACACTCGTGTTTGCACACTAATTTCAGCTTTTAACCCTCTTTTGTGCTCACACTCTTTTGCATTTTTCCTCTCAATGATTTATCTCAAAATTCTAATTAAAACACCGATAAAATAGCAATTAGATTACAAGTATGTTTTAATTAAACTTATCAATAAAACAGTAGCTAAAAGTAGGCAATACCGAAAGAATTCAACAAAACCTAGTTTCGGCTTTTCTAGGCAAAATAAAGCAAATTAACGAGAAAATTTGGAATTTTGAAGAATTGGACCAGATGGTAATAGATTATGAGTTCAAGAATAAAATTCTAGAAAAAGAAATTCAAATACGAACAAGAATCAAATTGAACAAAAATATAGAATAGTTGTTGGTTGTTGTTCTTTGTAATTCAAGTTTTTGTATCAAATCCTTTAACTAATTTTAATCCAAATAATTTAACACTCAAACTCAAATATCCAGCAGCAAAAATAACTCTCCAGAAACTCCAAAGATGGAATAAATAATCAACACAGTAGCAGTTACAAGAAATTTCCAGCAACAAACTTCAACACCAATTTTCAACAAACTAATATATATATATATTTTTAATATTTGGCTTTCTTCTCTTTTTTTTTTTTTTTTTCACTCACTGAATATTAGACACAACTGTAGTAGCAAGAATAAACAACAAATTTGCAATTCCAATTCCAAAACAAACACCAAACCTGTGAACTCCCAATCAAAAATTCAAATTGTGTGATTTTTTTTTTTTATTCGGCAAACCCCACTCTTCAATTTTATTTTTTTTTTTGAATATGTGAATGAAAATATTTAAGACTAAAACAGCAAAGAAAAATCAACAAAAACCAATATTAACAAGAACAATGATGAAAAAAAACAACCAACAAACTAGGAAACAAAAATACGATAAATCTAGAAAACCTATGGATGCAACCTTAACCTAATTCTAAAATTGCATAATAACACACAAATAAAGATAGATCAAACCTGAACAAAATTTAGCTCTGATACCAAATGATACGAACCTAAGACGACCTACTCCTAGACCCGTATTATATTAGCCCGGATCTCAATTAAGTTCAAGTTCTAATGGAATGGACCTCAGCCCCTAACCAACCTATGGTTAGAAGCTTTGGTATAATATAGACGCCACAATAGGGGATAGAAAACCTATTGATAAGTCAAGCTAAAACAATCAATTCTCTAATGGTGTTTTAGGTGTTCTCAAAGAACAAAGAGATAATTAATCTCACAAGTATTTTCTTAATCAAATCAAAGTTGTATTCTTATTAAAAAAATAAGTCTTCAAATAGGCTTTAAAAGAAACAAAATAAACCCTAAAAACCCTAAGAAAAATAGGCCACACAATAAAGAGTTCTATGGTGGCCGAAATTCTCACTCCTTTCCTAATCTAATTTGGATTAATTAATTCCTTTATTTTGAATTAGAAATTAATTAATTTACAATGAAAATAATAAAATAATAACTTTCCTAAACTTATTTTTCCAGAAAATAAATAAAAAAAACTAAAAAGTAATGGTAATTTCCTAAAACAAAAAGTAGAATCAAATTAGAAAACTATAATACTAGCTTTTTGACTAAATTGACTTTGACCAATCTTTGACCAAATTGAGCTCCAAATCAGCTTCACTATGCTTTGTAGGATGCCAAATAAGCTGAATCATATCAGTGATTTCCTAGATTAGCCGTCGGATCTCCTGGACTCGTAAGCAACATAGTTATAAGACTAGCTCTTTATAAACCACATCGAATCGTCGCCCCGTGCGGAGTAATACATTTTAACATAACATATCTATATATATATATATATAAAAAGATATTTGATGCACATACTATATACCAATGATGCCCAACGGTGTCCAACATCCCAAAACACCGTCTGATGGGGAGGTTAAAGAGAGAAACCGGCATATGGTCGCGAGGCATCCCACCGCACCGCTACTAACAGGCGTCCTGGCCATGGAGGGGGGTGACTAATGCTTACTGTGCATTATACCCTGCCTACCATCGGTTCAATGACAACTACAGGACAACCCTATAAATCAACAAGCACGCTAATCACATCCGCATCCACCTGCGCGCTAATCACATCCACTACTATAGAACACCGGTACATGTATGGTGCATCTAAAAACTATAAATTTTTATAGTATTATTAAAATAATGAGTTCGATAAAATAAGGCAAAATCAAGTTTATGAATAAATTAATTAATGCATAAATATATTTTTTGGAAATACTAAATTTTAAATAAATATTTTTCTTCAAATCAATGAAATCAATTTTTACCAAAACAATATAAAAATTCTTACATAATTAAAATTAAATAACAATTCTTCTCAAAATTTAAAGCATTTATAATATTCTTCAAAAATTTGAATGATATAAAATATAATATGTATAAACATCTTTATATACTAAGCATATATATAAATATATATATATATATTCACACAACCCCGCACTTACATATATATAGTCTCATGTATATGTACATGCACATGCATAAATATATATATATATATAGATATAAATTTAAAAAGTTAAAAGTTAGGTACTGTGATCACCTAACTATAGTACGCAGTATACAAGCGTTTCAAATGTTCCAATTACTAACCCAAACTCAATGCCAACCAAAGCTTCCTAGTATCCATACATCATTTCCATAGGTGAACTTTTAATTGAGTATACAGACATATATATATATAGGAACATTTCACATTTATAATCTCAAATCCTCAAGAATTTAAACCACCTTAGCATTGTGAATTCTAAAACATGTCAAAACCTCATATTGGGATACACACGCACACATACATACACGTATAAATATATTTATAATTTATTCAAATTTCACAACAATTATAATATATACCCCAAAAATAGCAAAATTCTAAATACCCACAAACAATTGACATATTATATATCAAATGGAAGCTTGATAGACATAGATTACCAATATTCAAAATTAACTTAGCTTAACTCGTCAACGGTGGTCAGAATTTCTATCAGAAAATGCTGTCAAGTGTGTCCTCTTTGTACGCCACAAACAAGCTCGAATTGAGCTAAGCGGGGATCACCATCATCTTCAGAAGGTTCAGATTAGTGAGAGAGGACTAGAAGTTCACTAGAAATGGCCAAAATCTGATGCATTGAAAGGAAGCCAGCCGCCGACTTTTATGGTGTTGTCCAAAGCGTCTCCCGCCGTCTTGGTGAACGGCGAGCACCATGGAATTTCTGGATGATGGGTCGTCAGCTAGGCATGGCGGTGATGCTAAGTCCGACCGGCATGGATGGCAGCACAAGGAGCAAGATGACCGGCGGGGAGGAAGAGGGGGAGAGCTCGAGAGAGTTCTAGAAAGAAAAAGGAGAATAAAAGAAGAAGAAAGAGTGCCGTGGGTATTTTCCCACATGGGGGAGAAGAAAAGAAAAAGAAAATAAATAAATAAACATATAAAATAATAAAATAATGTAATATTTGGTTATGTCTGAAATGTGTCATTTTCCTGTCATGATACATGGCACCCTTTATAATGTTACACGTGGCATCGCTGCTCACGCACACTCACAGATCGATAAATAGTAACAGCTATCGCAGAAAAACTTCACAGGTCCATAACTTTCAAAACACATGTCCAAATCAGGTATGCCCTAGTCTACGAACTCGTATTGATGAGTACTTCACAACCATACATAAATTGAAGCTCAATTTTACAAGAATAAAATGTCAACTCTAGCACCCTCGGACAGTTCGTACCTCAACTTTTTTGCTCATAACTTTCAAACTGCAGCTCCGTTTTCGACGTGCTAGTAGTCTATGGACTCGGATCAATGCGTACTTCGCAATGGTGCCTTGTTCAACCTAGAATTCTTACCAAATCAAAAAGTCAAAGTTTGACCCTTCTCAATCAATGATGGTCAAACCCGATCAACTTGAGAAATTTTCGGTTTACTTCGAGACGGGGTGTTACAATTAACAGAGATAAGAAGAATGGTATTCTGAAGCTTTCTTAGGTAGAATACATTCAGAAGGTATTGGATTGTTTGGTATGAGTCATGCCAAATGTATTATAGTGCATATAGCTAACCATTTCAGGTTATCCAAAGAACAAAGTCCAAAAACAATCAAGGATTTAGACTACATGGCTAAGATTGTTTATGCTTCAATATTAGTAGTCGAATGTATGCCTTAGTGGGTACAAAACCAAATATAACTCATGCAATGGGAATTTTTAGCAGATACATGTCAAATCTAATTGTTAGTAGATACATGTCAAATCTTAGTAAGCAACATTATAAGGCTATAAAATGGATATTTAGATACCATAAAGAAATGTCTATGTTTCAAAAAGGGTAAGTTAAAGCTACATGGTTCTATAGATGAGGACTACCCCGGTAATGTAGATAATAAGAGAAGCACTACAGGTTATGTTTCTCTAGATGGAACTGCCATTAGTTTGAGTATCTAAATTTCATAGGATTGTGACTCTATCCACAACTAAATTGGAGTATGTGGCAATAACGAAGGCTAGTAAGGAGATGATGTGGCTACATGATTTGTTGTCAGAGTTACAATTCCATCAAGAAGAGTATGCTTTGTATAGTGACAATCAAAATGCGATACACTTGGCTAGGTACTCGACATACCATGCACGGACTTAGCATATTGATGTCCATTACCACTTCATCAGAGATTTGTTTAAAATAAGCTTTTGGTATTTATGAAGATATAAAAGAAGCAAGAATCTTTTAAATTTGTTAACCAAGCTAATGACAATAGAGAAACTAGAGCTCTACACAACTTCAGTTGGTCTTTAGGGTTGAGGACCATAGGTGAACGCACAGCATTCACTATTCACTAAGGTAGGAGGTGGGTTTCCAGTTTTCAAGTGGAAAAGTGTTAAAGTGTGAAGACATGAAAACCAAAGCACAAGAATGAAGCAACTAAAGAAAGGGAAAAGTGAGAAAGAAAGAGTCGATAAAAAAGAACGAGAGAGTTCTTCACCATCCTTGTAAACCTCCAAGTTCAATAGTAGATTTGGAGTAGGTGTGTTCTGTTGTGTTTTTGTGTGTGCTTTGATATTTGCTTAATTATTTCTCTTCATAATTAATACCAAGATCCTACACTCGCAAATCAAGCAGGCAATTCAATGTATTATTCACAAATTAATGGTCCTCCCTATTGATTATCTAATTTAGAAGCAAAGCAACCAATAAACATAGTTTCAAATTTCAAAAACCTTAGAACCAAAGGGCCATGTGAAAATAATCAGTTTATAAATGAGTTATGTAGAGGCTGCAGAAAGTGATGAGAATCTGCCCGAGACTATTCAACCGACAACCGTTCAACCGACAACCCGTTGGGGTGCTGACCCATACAGATGAAGGTGGGACTGATCACTAGAGCCCAAGCCAAGAAGTTCAAGGACAATCTTGCTGTCTTCATACAAGGAATAAGTCATATTCAAGAGAGGTTGGCCATATCTAAAGAACTAAGGCCTGTTTTACTTATACAAGCAATAGAAGCCAAAACGGGCCCGGGTGACGTATTTGGTGACAATATGGAGGTCGGATTGTATGAATTGGAACCCCATTCTTATGGGTTCAATTCATATGGATGATGAGTCATAGAAACCAGCCAAAGCATCTTCAAAGCCAAACAATAAGGTGGTTTGCGCACAAGGGGAAGAAAAGGCCGGATTTGCTGTATTCCTTGCTGGCTTTATTGTATTTTACTGTATTAGCCTTTTCTCATACTTCCAAGCAAGGGCAACGTGAGGAACTTCACAATAAGCTTATTTGGCATTCCACAAAGATATTGAAGCTAATTTGGAGTCCAATTATATCAAAGAAGGGTCATTACCAACATAGCCGAAAATTACCATATTTAGTTTCCTAATTTGTTTTTACTTTTTTGTTTTAGGAAACTATCTTTAATTTTGGATTTTTATTTATTTACTTATTGAACAAATAACTTTAGGAATGTTTTTATTTTATTCTTTCCATTGTAAATTAATTAATTCCTAATTTAATATAAAAGAATTAATTAATCAATCTTTGATTAGGAAAGGAAGTATAGTTTCGGCCAACTAGGTTTCTTTATGTGTGGTGGCCGGTTTTCTTTATGTTCTAGGGTTTTTAAGTTGTCTTTTAAAAGCCTATTTAAAGGCTTATTTTTTAATAAGAATTAACTTTGATTTGATTAAGAAAATACTTGTGAGATTAATTATTTCTTTGTTCTTTGAGAACACCTAAAACACCATTAGAGAATTGATTGTTTTAGCTTGACTTATCAATAGGTTTTCCATCCCCTATTGTGGCGTCTAAATTATACTAAGGTTTCTAACCACGGGTTGGTTAGGGGTTGAGGTCCATTCCATTAGAACTTGAACTTAATTGAGACCCGGGCTAATATAATACGGGTTTAGGAGCAGGTCGTCCCAGGTTCGTATCATTTGGTATAAGAGCCAAATTTTGTTCAGGTATGATCTATCTTTTTTTGCTTTATTTATCATTGTGTTATTCTGCAATTTTAGCATTAGGTTAAGGTTGCATCCATCCCATACACGTTCTGCATTTTTAAAAAAAAAAAAATTCATTCCTAGTTGAATTAGGATTTCCTAGTTTTACCGTATTTTTGTTTCCTAGTTTGTTGGTTGTTTTTCCTCATTGTTCTTGTTGATTTTGGTTTTTGTTGACTTTTCTTTGCTGTTTTAGTCTTAAATATTTGCATTCATTTATTCCAAAAAAAAAAAAAAAGAAGGGTTTGCAGCAACATATAAAAAAAAAAAATCACGCAATTCGAATTTTTGATTGGGAGGTCACGGGTTTGGTGTTTGTTTTGGAGTTGGAATTGCAATTTTGGTAATTATTCTTCCAACTGCAGTTGTTTATGTTCTGTAAGTGAAAAAAAAAAACAAAAAGAAGAGGTAAAGCCGAATAAAAAAAAAAAAAGAAAAATATTTTGATTTGTTGGAGTTTGATTTGTTTGCTGGAAATTTGTTGGAGCTGCTGGTTTGTTGATTATTTACTCCATATTTGGAGTTTCTGGAGAGTTTTTTTTGCTGCTGGATATTTGAGTTTGAGTGCTAAATTATTTGGATTAAAATTAGTTAAAGGATTTGATACAAAACTTGAATTACAAGAACAACAACCAACACTTTTCTATATTTTTTTTCTCTTTGATTCTTGTTCATATTTGAATTTCTTTTTCTAGAATTTTATTCTTGAACTCATAATATATTACCATCTATTCCAGTTCTTCAAAATTCCAAAGTCTTCTCATTAATTTGCTTTATTTTGTCTAGAAAGACAGAAAATAAGTATTTTCTTCCGTTCGGTATTTGTTCATTTTTGCTTACTGTTTTGTTGATAAGTTTAATTAAAACATACTAGTGATCTAATTGCTGTTTTATGGGTGTTTTAATTAGAACTTTGAGATAATTCATTGAGTGGAAAAAGGCAAGAATGTGTTGTTGAAGTGTGGCAATTTTGCCACTTGATGGTGCATGTCACCGGCTAGCATGCACACCTTGGTATCAAATCATTTCCTTTTATGAGTTTATATTTTTTTTTTTTTGTATGTTTTAATTTATGCAAGGTATATTTTGATAATGTTTTGTGCCTAAGTTATGTATGCAAAAGTATAGGCAAAATTATGCACAAAAGAGTAGGAATGTTATGCTTGAAATACCTATGGTGCTGGATTCATAATTTCCAGCAACATAGTTCTACTATTTATCTTATATCTCAGGTTGCAAATGGATTGTTGGGCTGAAATTTTGAGGGATGTCTACAGACATATATAGAAGACTATGGTTCAAATTTCAGGTCCAAATGACATGGGAAAGTCCATTTTTTATTCCAAACAGATTGTTGTATCTGATGGGCCCAGTATGCAGAGTATGGGCCAGTTTTGGAGCTGTTTGGCCCATGATCCGGTTCCAGAACTTTCCTAGCTCTTGGAACAATATTTATTGATGACCAAGGATGCTTCAAACCAAGTTTCATAAGCAGATACAAAGGGAAACTAAGTAGGTGAAGCTAGTTTGGTTGTTTACCCAAACTAGTTAAACAATAGGAACTTAGTTCAAACCATGTGCCACTTTTTTCTATATTTGGAATAGACATGTTGCAGCTGGTTTTTGACTCTTTTGTGTATGAAAAGTTAGGTGTTGACCATTTTACTTTTTAAATTTCAAATACTTTACTCATTTTGTAAGCTCACATGCTTGGCATATGTGAACTAGTTGTAATTTCAAGCTTATATTGTAAAATGAATGAAATGGCTACACATCCAAGCCTTATTTTCAAACGCCAACGTGTTCCTCTTCTTCTTATCTCTTCTTCAATACCTTAGAACACTCTAGGAACCCTAAAAACCAGAAAACACCATAACCAAAACCTAAAAACACAACTCACACACAACCATTCCAAAGAGCATCACCAAAAGCTTGCTTGTTGCTAACACTCCAAGCTAGCTTGCTCTTGGTCATAACTTTCTCACCCCAACAAAGTGGTATCAGAGCAAGGCACATTTTTGTGAGATTTGTGAGGTTTTTGGGCTGGTTCATTCCTTGAGAGTGAAGAGATACTTGAAAGCACAAATATATTTTGATATTCCTTCATACTAGAAAGCAACATTCACATGGCTTCTTCAAGTTTTTCAACTCCTTCTCCTCCTATCTTCAATGGGGAGAACTACAACATTTGGAGTATCAAGATGCAAGCCTACTTGAAGGCTTATGGTCTTTGGGAGGTCACCATAAATCCCCAAGAACCCGAGCCTTGGAGACAAGGGGCAACGGTCAACCAAATCAAGCACCATGAGGAGGAATTGGCTAAAGGTTTCAAGGCTCTCACCGCCATTCATTCTTGTATTAGTGATACCATTTTCACAAGGATAATGGCATGTGAGAGTGCCAAAGAAGCTTGGGACAAACTTCAAGATGAGTTCCAAGGGAGTGCAAGGACAAGACTAATGCAAATCCTTAACCTAAGGAGGGAGTTTGAGACCATCAAGATGAAAGACAAAGAAACGGTTAAGGAGTTCACCACGAGGCTTCTTAATGTGGTGAATCAAATTAGGGTGCTAGGTGAAAGATTAAGTGACCAAAGGATTGTAGAGAAGGTTTTGGTCTCCTTGCCCGAGAGGTTTGAAGCTAAGATATCTTCATTGGAGGAGTCAAGGAACCTAAATGAAATTTCCTTGACCGAGTTGGTGAATGCCTTGCAAGCTACGGAGCAAAGGAGGAGGATTAGACATGAAGAATCAATGGAGGCTGCATTTGTGTCTAAACAACATCAAAAGACACAAAATCAAAAGAAGAACAAGCTTAAGGTCATAAAGGAGAAAGGTGAAACTAGCAAACCCGAGAGGAAGTCCTATGAACCTTGTCACCATTGCAAGAAGAAAGGTCATCATCCAAGAAGGTGTTGGTGGAGGCCGGATGCATTTTGCCATAAATGCCAACAAAAGGGTCATGTGGAGAGAGTATGCAAGGCAACCAAGAAAGATAAGCAACAAGCAAATGTTGCTAAAGATAATGCAAGTGATAGTGAATCCGAAGAGTTGTTTGTTGCTACTTGTTTTAGTAGCATCAAGAATGATGAAGGATGGATCATTGATAGTGGAGCAACACACCATATGTCTCACAAGCATGAGTGGTTCACAAACTTGGATAGGAGCAGCCACAACAAAGTCAAAATTGGAAATGGAGCCTTGATGGAAGTGAAAGGCAAAGGAGATGTGGTGATACACACCACCAAAGGTATCAAAACTATCCATGATGTTCTCTATGTACCTTCTTTATGTGAGAACTTACTTAGTGTAGGTCAAATGCTTGAGAACAAATATGCATTACACTTCTCAAACATGACATGCACTATAGTTGATCCACATGGAAATGAATTAATGTGTGTTGGAATGAAGAACAAGAATTTTAGGTTGAATATGGATGAAAATGGTGCATCGGTTGCATTGAACACCAAAGTTGAGAACACCTCTCAACTTTGGCATAAAAGACTAGGCCATGCTAGCTTTAAGTCATTGGTAGGCACACATGAAATTGTTAGAGACATGCCATTGGTGGAGAAGCAAGAACATGTGTGTGAAGTGTGTCAAAAAGGAAAGCATACTAGGCTAGCATTTCAATCTTGTTCTTGGAGATCAAAGGAGAAGTTAGAACTTATACATTCGGATATTTGTGGTCCTATGAGTGTTCCATCCTTAAATGGCAGCAAGTATTTCATAACTTTCATTGATGATTACTCAAGAATGTGTTGGGTGTATTTCCTTGAAAGAAAATCACAAGCTTTGGAGAAATTTGTAGAATTTATGAAGTTAGTGCAAAATCAATCCGGTTGCACTATAAAGGTGTTAAGGACGGACAATGGTGGGGAATACACAAGTGAGGCTTTCAAACAACTTTGTAAGGATCATGGTATAGTTCATCAATTCACTACACCATACACACCACAACAAAATGGTGTATATGAAAGGAAGAACCGTACCATCATGGAGATGGCTAGATGTTTGTTGTTTGAAAGTAGCTTGCCAAAGAAGTTTTGGGCCGAAGGAGTTAATACATCCATCTACATCCAAAATAGGCTTTACTCAAAGTCTTTGAGGAGTAAAACCCCATTTGAGCTTTGGTTTGGATATAAGCCTTCTCTTGATCAGCTAAGGGTATTTGGAAGCATTTGTTACATCCTAGTACCACAAGAGAAGAGAGGAAAGCTTGATGAAAGGTCACAAGTTGGTGTCTTGGTTGGCTATATTGATGTGACCAAGGGATATAGAGTGTATAACTTGGAAACCAAGAAACTTGTGATAAGTAGAGATGTGAAAGTTGATGAGGAAGCTAAATGGGTTTGTGGTAAGGAGGAGTTGGCTAGTATGGATGAAGACAATCAGCTTGAAGCTCATGATAACGATGAGGAACAAGGAAATGATGAAGGTGCTGCCCATGATGATGAATATAATGAGAATGACCTAGAAATCTCCATAGGGGCTGATTTGGAGATTGGTGATGGTGTGAGAGGCACAAGACCTCTTAATGAGATTTATGAAAGGTGTAATGTGGCATTGAGTGATCCAATCAATGTCCATGAGGCTATGGCAAGAAAAGAGTGGAGACAAGCCATGCAAGATGAAATCGATGTGATAAACAAGAATGACACTTGGAGCTTGGTAACAAAACCGAAGGGAAAGAATGCTATTGGGGTGAAGTGGATCTTTAGGACCAAGTACAATCCGGATGGGTCCATAAATAAGCACAAGGCAAGGCTTGTTGTCAAAGGATATGCACAACAAGCCGGTGTGGATTATGGAGAGACTTTTGCACCGGTTGCAAGGATGGAAACCATAAGACTTCTCCTTGCAATTTCGGCACAAAAGTCTTGGAAAGTATATCACCTTGATGTGAAGTCAGCCTTCTTGAATGGAATATTGAAGGAAGAGGTCTATGTTATGCAACTCGAAGGTTTTGTGAAGAAAGGAAGTGAAGAGAAGGTATACAAGCTACACAAGGCCTTGTATGGCCTTAAACAAGCTCCTAGGGCATGGTATGCCAAGATAGATGGTTTTTTGACAAAGCATGGATTTAGGAGGAGTCCTAATGAGCCTACATTGTATATTAGGACTCATGGTTGCATGGTGTTGGTGTCTCTTTATGTTGATGACCTCCTAGTGACAATTTCAAAAGTGAGCTAGAATTGAACTTTGAGATGTCTAACCTTGGAGAGATGAAATACTTTCTTGGAGTTGAAGTTGTCCAATCATCCAAGGGCATCTTCATATCTCAAGAAAGCTATGTGAAGGAGCTGCTCAAGAAGTTTGACATGGAAGATTGTAATAGCGTTGCCACACCTATGAATGAAGGCACCAAGTTGGTGAAGGATGATGATTCTCCAAAGGTAAATCCTTTCATCTATAGAAGTTTAATTGGTAGCCTTTTATATGTATGCTCTACTAGACCGGATATCATGTTTAGTGTGGCTGTTTTGTCAAGATTTATGCATAGTCCATCACAAAATCATCTTAGTTGTGCAAAAAGAATCCTAAGGTATTTGAAAGGTACTAGTGATTTTGGTATATGGTACAAGGATGGCATGAATGAAGCTTTGCTTGGTTATAGTGATAGTGATTGGGCTGGTTCTTTGGATGATAGCAAGAGCACATCGGGCTACATTTACACTCTTGGAAATGGTCCTTTCTCATGGAATTCCAAGAAATGGTCCTTTCTCATGGAATTCCGAGTATATTGCTTGCTCAAGTTGTGCTAATCAAGGTGTTTGGCTTAGGAAATTATTGGAGGACTTGAGCTTGAAGCAAGAGGAAGCCACAGTAATATTGTGTGACAATACTTCAGCAATAGCAATTGCACAAAATCCAGTCCAACATGGGAGGACCAAGATACCGGTCAAGTATCATTCCTTAAGGGAATTTGAAGCAAGTGGTGAAGTGAAGTTGGAGTATGTGACTTCCGAGGAGAACTTGGCGGATATCTTCACCAAGCCATTGGGAAAGAAGAGATTTGAGATATTGAGAGGACTTCTCAATGTCTCATACAAAATTGCCAAGGAGGAGTGTTGAAGTGTGGCAATTTTGCCACTTGATGGTGCATGTCACCGGCTAGCATGCACACCTTGGTATCAAATCATTTCCTTTTATGAGTTTATATTTTTTTTTTGTATGTTTTAATTTATGCAAGGTATATTTTGATAATGTTTTTTGCCTAAGTTATGTATGCAAAAGTATAGGCAAAATTATGCACAAAAGAGTAGGAATGTTATGCTTGAAATGCCTATGGTGCTGGATTCATAATTTCCAGCAACATAGTTCTATTATTTATCTTATATCTCAGGTTGCAAATAGAGTTTTGGGCTGAAATTTTGAGGGATGTCTACAGACATATATAGAAGACTATGGTTCAAATTGCAGGTCCACATGACATGGGAAAGTCCATTTTCTATTCCAAACAGATTGCTGTATCTGATGGGCCCAGTATGCAGAGTATGGGCCAGTTTTGGAGCTGTTTGGCCCATGATCCGGTTCCAGAACTTTCCTAGCTCTTGGAACAATATTTATTGATGACCAAGGATGCTTCAAACCAAGTTTCATAAGCAGATACAAAGGGAAACTAAGTAGGTGAAGCTAGTTTGGTTGTTTACCCAAACTAGTTAAACAATAGGAACTTAGTTCAAACCATGTGCCACTTTTTTCTATATTTGGAATAGACATGTTGCAGCTGGTTTTTGACTCTTTTGTGTATGAAAAGTTAGGTGTTGACCATTTTACTTTTTAAATTTCAAATACTTTACTCATTTTGTAAGCTCACATGCTTGGCATGTGTGAACTAGTTGTAATTTCAAGCTTATATTGTAAAATGAATGAAATGGCTACACATCCAAGCCTTATTTTCAAAAGCCAACGTGTTTCTCTTCTTCTTATCTCTTCTTCAACACCTTAGAACACTCTAGGAACCCTAAAAACCAGAAAACACCATAACCAAAACCTAAAAACACAACTCACACACAACCATTCCCAAGAGCATCACCAAAAGCTTGCTTGTTGCTAACACTCCAAGCTAGCTTGCTCTTGGTCATAACCTTCTCACCCCAACATGTGTGAGCTTAAAAGAGGGTAAAACCCGAAACTAGTGTGCAAACACGAGTATCGAGACCTTGTTTGAGTGAAACACATGAGGGAGTGAATATTGTGAGGATTTATTTTACTTTTGCAGTATTTTACTAACATGGCATATTCTAGAATAAGAAGAGGAGATCCACCCTTGAGGATCAATGAGGAAGAGTCCGTAGCATTCCATGGTGATGCCTGAGCTACCAAGAGTGGAGACCAAGTGGACATGAGAGTTGTTTTGGAGTCAATACAGCGGGTTAGTACTCAAGTTGAGCATATTAATCAAAGAATGGGAAGGATAGAAGCCTCACAAGGAATGCCAAACACAAGAAATAGGCAAGAATTCCATGGAGGACGAGGAGGTCGTGAGAGACCGAGAGAGGAATTTGATGAGGAGCCATTCGGTGGAGACTTTAAGGAAGGTATGGATGAAACTTTTGCTGTCCAAGATAGAGCTGGCCATGGAAGATATAGGAGGGAAGATACAGATGATGATTTGGGAAATATCAAGGTTAACATCCCACCTTTTATGGGTAAAAGTGATCCCGAAGCTTATTTGGAGTGGGAAGAAAAAATGGAGATGATTTTTTACTGCCACAACTATTCGGAAGGTAAGAAGGTGAAGTTGGCAGCAATGGAGTTTGGACATTATACACTCCAATGGTGGACCAATGAGCAAAATACCAGAAGGAGAGTTGGTGATGATTTAATCTCGACATGGCGTCAAATGAAAAGAGCCATGAGGAAATGGTTTGTGCCATCCCATTACCATAGGTTGCTGCATCAAAGGCTTCAATCTTTGTCTCAAGGAAGTAGGTTCGTGGAGGATTATTACAAAGAGATGGAGATGTTAATGATGAGGCTGAATATGAATGAGGATAGGGAGCAACAATGGCAAGATTTCTTGGAGGGTTAAACTGTGACATTGCCAACCAACTTGAGTTACAACAATACTTGGAATTGGAGGAGATGTTGCATGTAGCAATTAAGCTTGAGAACCAATTCAAGAGGAGGGGTGTTAGCACACGGTTTGGAGGAGTTTCTAGCAGTGGAAGGACAAGTTCAAGTGGCTGGAAAAACAATTCCACTTATGAAAGCAAGCTGAAGCCAAAACTTGGTGAAGAAGCTTCCAACCGGCCAAGAAGAGAATTCAAAACCAAATCTGCCTAAGCCACTAAAGGTTGATGGAATTTGGTATAGGTTTATGTTGTTGTATTCTAAAGCACAATCATTCAAGGTGTTAGTCAAGAATGATTGTTGTTGGTTCTTGGTTCTTAATTTTGTTTCTGGTTTTAATGGAGGTTTAGGGTTCTTGAGAAGGTTTTTAGCTTTTCGAAAGAAGAAGAAACCAAAATGTAGTAGTTGAGAGAGGGAGAGCCAAAAATGTTGTCTTTCAAAATCTGTTTTTTTGAATATTTTCTTTCTCAACGTTTTTCATTACAATTTTCATACTTTTAAATACATCAAAAAGACAATAAGGCATGCTGCCATATTGAGCAATAAATACAAAAGCATTAAAACTAACCAACCAAGCCAAACTACCTCAACTAATTCTAATCAATGTGCTGGGCATGCAAGAAACCTTCTTTAATGGGCAGTTCAGCTTGTCTAAGGCATTTGAATTTGAAAACCAGCTCCATTTGACTTGAAAATTGGAGGGAAGCCTTTTTTAATATTAAACTATGTTCTAGCCAAAAACCAGATAAAACAAAGTCCATTTACCCATTCAAAAGTAATCAAACCCGAGGCAATTTTGCCCAGTTTTCTGGGTAACAAAACTGCACAAGGGTCAGATTGTTTTGGGCTTAACTCGGCCTTCCCAGCTCCAAATTGGGCCATTGTTTTTGTTGCTTCTTCCTCTGCATATCTAGTTTATCATATCCAAAATTCAGGTCCAAATCCCAAACCTACTTCAAACGGCATCCAAGGAAATGGACTTATGTTGCTGGAAATACACTTCCAGCAACTAGACAAAAAAGGCCTTAAGCTAGATAATGAGCTTAGGGCATTACAAAAAGGATATCGTTCTTAAACATTACAAGATAAAATAAAATGCATAAGCATAAGTAATGTTTGGTCTTTGATGTTGCAAAACAAAGAGTGCAAGTATTTCTCTTGAGATATGAAAATACCCCTAGAGCATTGCATCACTTCCATTCCAAGGAAGTAATTCATTTCACCAAGGCTTGACATGTCAAACTCCTTTTCAAGTTCATTTTTCAAAACTTCCACATTCTTTTCATTTTCACCCATGACCAACAAATCATCCACATAGAGTGAGATAACAATCATGCCTTCTTCATTCCTTATGTATAGTGTTGGCTCATTTGGACTCCTCTTAAAGCCTTCGTAGGTCAAGTAACCATCAATCTTGTCATACCAAGCCCTAGGTGCTTGCTTTAACCCCTAAAGTGCCTTGTGTCGATGGTAGACTTTGTCCTCATGTCCGTGAACAATGAAGCCCTCGGGTTGCTTGACATAAACCTCCTCTTGAAGCACACCATTCAAGAAATCCGACTTTACATCAAGGTGGTACACCTTCCATGACATTGAGGTCGAAATGGATAGGATGAGCCTTATGGTCTCCATTCTTGCAACTGGTACAAACGTCTCTCCATAATCTACACCCGCTTGTTGTGCATAGCCTTTTTCCACAAGCCTTACCTTGTGCTTGCATATTGTTCCATCCGGGTTGAACTTGGTCCTAAAGATCCACTTTACACCAATTGGTTTCTTGTTTTTAGGTTTAGAAACCAAAGACCAAGTTTCATTCTTTTCTATCATATCCATTTCGGTTTGCATGGCCTCCATCCACTCTTTCTTTTGCATAGCTTCTTGAGCATTGGTAGGATCACTCAAGGCAACATTGCACCTTTCATATATTTCAGACAATGGCCTTTCTCCTCTAACACCATCTCCAATCTCCAATTCAGCTCCAATGGTCTCAAGTGTATCCTCCTCATCATCTTCATTTTCTTCATTGTCATTGTCATTGGCTTCTTCTTCTTCATCATCCAACCGAGCATTATCTTCATGGACAAGAAGCTCCTCCTTTGTCCAATCCCAAATAGCATCTTCATCAATCCTCACATCCCTTGTTACCACAAGTTTCTTGGTTTCCAAGTTGAAAACCCTAAAACCTTTGGTACCCTCGCTAAAGCCCACCAAGATGCCCACATTTGCCCTTTTGTCAAGCTTGTCTCTCATGAACATGGAGAAAAAAAACACTTCCAAAGATTTTTATGTTGTCCAAAGATGGTTTTTCTCCATACCATATCTCATAGGGTGTCTTGGACTCATTGGCTTTGGTGTATGCTCGGTTTTGGATGTAGCTAGCCGTGTATATGGCTTCGGCCCAAAACTTCTTTGGCATGTTCTTCTCATGTATCATGCACCTTGCCATCTCCATTAAGGTCCTATTTTTCCTCTCACAAACACCATTTTGTTGTGGTGTGTATGGTGTTGTGAATTGATGCACCATTCCATTTTCTTTGCAAAAATCCTCCATAGCCAAGCTTGTATATTCTCCACCATTGTCGGTTCTCAAGTACTTCATCTTTGCATTGCTTTGGGTTTCCACCATCTTCTTGAATTCCATGAACTTCTCAAGCACTTGTGACTTGATTGTTAGAAAATATACCCAACACATCCTTGAGTAGTCATCAATGAAGGTTAAGAAGTACTTACATCCTCCAATTGATGACAAACTCATCGGTCCACACACATCCGAATGGACTAACTCAAGCTTCTCCTTAGCTCTCCATGAACCGGCTTTAGGGAATGGAAGCCGTGTGGATTTCCCTAGTTGGCATACATCATATAGGCTTTTCATCTCCTCAATCTTTGGCATGTCCTTCACAATGGCATTGGTGTTTTTCATGGGACCATAGCTAGAATGCCTAAGCGTTTTATGCCAAAGTTGAGAAATGGACTCCACTTTGGTTTTTAAGGCTTGTTCATTCTTAATAGGTCCAATCTATAGCTTTTGTCCTTCAATGGTACCTTAAACAGCTCATTACCACAAGCATCATATATGATACATCCATCTTTTGCAAAATTTAAAGCAAAGCCTCTTTCTACCAATTGTGCTACACTAAGCAAGTTTTCACACAAACTAGGAACATATAGCACATCTTTTATAATTTTGGTACCTTCCTTGGTGTTCAAGCACACATCTCCTTTGCCTTCTCTACTTTCATGAACCGGCCATCACCAATCTTCACTTTGGTTTTGTAGTTTCGGTTAAGCTCCATAAAGCCATCCTTTTGGAAACTCATATGGTGTGAGCAACCACTATCCACAAGCCAACCAAGACCACTACTTGTGGCCTTAAGGCATGTGGCCACAAATAGGTTCTCGGCTTCTTCATTAACCACATTGGCTTGTTGTCTCCTTTGCTTGCATACTTTGGCAATGTGGCCTTTTCCTCCACATCTTTCACAAAATGCATCCGGCCTCCAAAAACACTTGGATGGTGGATGTCCAAGCTTCTTACAATGAGGGCAAGGTGGATGCCCTCCTCGGTTTTGATGGCTTTGTTGTTGTTGTTGTTGATTCCATCCATTTTTGTTGTTGTTTGTGTTGTTGTGGGTTGTAAAACCGGTTTGGTTGGTGTTATTGCTCTTCTTTCCTTTATTCTTCTTTTTGTTGCCGTGGCCACCATAGAATTCACTCTCTATTGTCTCCTCCTTTATAATGGCTCTCCTTTGTTCAGTTGCTTGAAGAGCATTGATGAGCTCACTCAAGGTTATTTCACTAAGATTTCTAGATTCTTCTAGGGAGGAAATCTTAGCTTCAAAACTTTCGGGTAAACTCACCAATACTTTCTCTACTACCCTTTGATCGGTCAATTGCTCACCAAGGACCCGAATTTGATTTACCACTTTAAGCATCCTTTCCGTAAAATCCTTGACAAGCTCATTCTCCTTCATCTTCAAGGTCTCAAACTCTCTTCTTAGGTTTAAAACTTGCATTTGCTGAGTTCTAGTATTTCCATGGAACTACTCTTGAAGCTTTATCCAAACCTCTCTAGCACTTGTGCATGACATTATCCTTGTAAAAATGGAATCACTCATGGAGGAGTGCAAGGCAGTGAGGGCGTTGAATCCCTTGGCAACTTCGGCCTCATGTGCATTTCTTTGTGCTTGGGTTGCATTAGCTCTCAACTCTTCCACTACATAACCTTCTTCTATGACTTCCCATAAACCAAAGGCTTGAAGGTAGGTTTCATTTTTATACTCCAAATGGAATAGTTTTGGCCTTCAAACTTAGCTGGTGTTGGGGTTGCAAAGGATTGTGAGGTCATTTGAAAAAATGGTTTTTGAAAAGTTTTGAAAAATGGACACAAAAACAAGCTCTCGGGTGGTGGTGTTTTTGTGAATTTCAACTAGTCTTTTTGGGAGGTTTTGGTTTCTATTGGAAGGCTTTAGGTGGGGGATCCTCTCACAAATAAAATGGTCTAGCTTGAAAGCTCACAAGGTCCTAAGAAATTACACTATGCTCTGATACCATGATGGAATTTGGTGTAGGTTTATGTTGTTGTACCCTAGAGCACAATCATTCAAGGTGTTAGTCAAGAATGATTGTTGTTGGTTCTTGGTTCTTGATTTTGTTTCTTTTTTTAGGTTTGTTAGGGTTTTTTTTCTGGTTTTAATGGAGGTTTAGGGTTCTTGAGAAGGTTGTTAGCTTTTGGGAAGAAGAAGAAACCAAAATGTAGTAGTTGAGAGAGAGAGAGCCAAAAATGTTGTTTTTCAAAATCTGTTTTTTTGAATATTTTCTTTCTCAATGTTTTTCATTACAATTTTCATACTTTTAAATACATCAAAAAGACAATAAGGCATGCTGCCATATTGATCAATAAATACAAAAGCATTAAAAGTAACCAACCAAGCCAAACTACCTCAACTAACTCTAATCAATGTGCTGGGCATGCAAGAAACCTTCTTTAATGGGCAATTCAGCTTGTCTAAGGCACTTGAATTTGAAAACCAGCTCCATTTGACTTGAAATTGGAGGGAAGCCTTTCTGAATATTAAACTATGGTCTAGCCAAAAACCAGCTAAAAAAAAGTCCATTTACCCATTCAAAAGTAATCAAACCCGAGGCAGTTTTGCCCAGTTTTCTAGGCAACAAAACTGCACAAGGGTCAGATTGTTTTGGGCTTAACTCAGCCTTCCAAGCTCCGAATTAGGCCATTGTTTTTGTTGCTGCTTCCTCTGCATATCTAGTTTATCATATCCAAAATTCAGGTCCAAATCCCAAACCTACGTCAAACGGCATCCAAGGAAATGGACTTATGTTGCTGGAAATACAATTTCAGCAACTAGACAAAAAAGGCCTTAAGCTAGATAATGAGCTTAGGGCATTACAAAAAGGATATTGTTCTTAAACATTACAAGATAAAATAAAATGCATAAACATAAATAATGTTTGGTCTTTGATGTTGCAAAACAAAGAGTGCTAGTGTAACCGAACTACCTTGCACATTATGGCAAGATCACCACATTTCAACAAAGGTGAGGTAAAATCTGAACCTAAACCTCAAAAGTCAAGAGAAATTATTTGTTTCAAGTTCCAAGGAAGAGGACATATAGCCAGCCAATGCCCAAATAGAAGGATAATGGTAATTAGGGGTAATGGAGAGGTGGAATCCGAAAGTGAGGCTAGTGAGGTTGAAATCGAACAAGAAGATAAAGGACTTGAAGATGAGGCCGAATCGTTAAACACATCAAATGTTAAGCTAAATTTGGTCTCGAGGAGGGTACTTGCTGTTTACAAGGATGAAGAACAAATTCAGCGTGAGAACATCTTCCACACTCATTGTGAAATACAAGATAAAATTTGTAGCATGATTATAGATAGTGGGAGTTGTACTAATGTAATAAGTAACCTTGTAGTTGATAAATTGGGCTTAAAAACAATAAAACATCCTGACCCATATAGATTACAATGGCTTAATGATAGTGGTGAGATGAAAGTAAACAAACAAGCCAAAGTAAAATTTAGTATAGGTAGATATAAGGATGTAGTTTTATGTGATATTGTACCCATGATTGCTGGACATATGCTATTAGGTAGACCATGGCAATTTGATAAAGATGCTACTCATTTTGGTCGAGAAAATAGTATTGTTTTTAGGTTTAAAAGGAAGAAGGTCAAACTGGAACCATTATCTCCTAAAGAGGTTTACAAAGACCCATTACAAATGCAACAAAGGAGAGAAGCCGAAAAGCTTAAGGAAAAAGCAAGTATGGCACCAACGGCTTCACCATCCTTTCAAGAAGGTAATAATGAGGTTGCTGATCAAGGTAAGGTTTCTAAGACTCATATTGAGTGGAAAGAACAAGGAAAAACTGAAAGAGAGGGGAAAGAAAGTGGCAAACTCGAGAGCTTGGAGAAGGAAGAGAAATCTGAAGGTTTGCGCCAATCCAAGGGAAAAAAAAGGAAAAGAAAGGTTAACTAGCAACTTTTATTTGAGTTTAGGGGATATTAATAAGGTTATTGAGTGTAAGAAACCTTTTCTGGTCATGATTTATAAAGAAAATTATTTTAATGATGAAACTAACTTTGAAGAACTTGAATTGCCAAGTTCAATGATTTCTCTTTTGAAGGAGTTTGGAGATGTCTTTCCAAATGAGATTCCAAGTGGACTACCACCTATTCAAGGGATAGAACATCAAATTGACTTTGTTCCAGGGGCTGCCATACCAAATAGACCAGCTTATAGGAGCAATCTTGAAGAAACAAAGGAGCTGCAAAAATAGGTAAGTGATTTACTTGACAAAGGTTATATTAGTGAGAGTTTAAGTCCATGTGCTGTACCTGTTTTGTTAGTGCCAAAAAAAGATGGTACATGGAGAATGTGTGTTGATTGGAGGGCTATAAATAATATTACCATCAAATATAGGCATCCCATTCCTAGGTTAGATGATATGCTTGATGAGTTGCATGGTGCTTGCATGTTTGCAAAAATTGATCTTAGGAGTCGTTATCATCAAATTAGGATGAAAGAAGGTGATGAATGGAAAACCGCTTTTAAAACTAAATATGGGCTGTATGGATGGTTGGTTATGCCTTTTGGATTATCCAATGCACCTAGAACTTTCATGAGGCTTATGAATCATGTAATGCGTCCATTTATTGGTAAATTTGTGGTTGTTTATTTTGATGACATTCTAATATATAGCCGAAATTTGGATGACCATGTGGATCAACTTAAACAAGTTTTGCTTGTTCTTAGAAAGGAAAGATTGTTTGCTAAAATTTTGCAAAGATGAGCTTGTTTTTCTAGGATTTGAAGTAAGTGCTGCAGGAATCAAAGTTGACCAAGCTAAGGTGAAGGCAATTCAAGAATGGCTGATTCCTACTTCTATCACCCAAGTGAGGAGCTTTCATGGCTTGGCAAGCTTTTATAGAAGCTTTTTCAAGGATTTTAGCACCATAGCAGCACCATTTAATGAAGTTGTCAAGAAGAATGTCGACTTTAAATGGGGGGAAGTACAAGAAAAATCTTTTAATTTATTGAAAGAAAAATTGTGTAATGCACCTTTGTTAGTTTTGCCAAATTTTTCTAAGACCTTTGAAATTGAGTGTGATGCTTCGGATGCAGGTATTGAGCAGTCTTAATGCAAGAAGAAAGTCCCATAGCCTACTTTAGTGAAAAATTAGATGGAGCTGCCTTAAACTACCCGACTTATGACAGGGAGATGTATGCTTTGGTGAGGGTTTTGGAGACGTGGTAGCATTATCTCATGCCAAAGGAGTTTGTGATTCATACAAATCATGAATTTTGAAGCATATCAAGGGTCAAGGAAAGCTCAACTGAAGGCATGCTAAGTGGATTGAATTTATTGAAACCTTTCCATAAGTGATCCGCTACAAAAAAGATAAGGAAAATGTGGTTGCCGATGCATTATCTCGAAGGTATGTACTCTTTTCTACCTTAGATGCTAGATTGCTTGGATTTGAACAATTGAAAGAACTTTATGAGCATGATAGTGACTTTGGAGAAATTTTTAGAATCTGTTTGAAACATGGATTTAATAAATTTTACATATTTGAGGGATATTTGTTTAAGGAAAACAAACTTTATGTGCCTAATTGTAGCATTAGGCAATTATTGGTTCGGGAAGGACATGGAGGTGGTTTAATGGGTCATTTTGGTGTCTTAAAAACTTTATCCTTGCTGCAAGAACATTTTTATTGGCCTAACATGAGGAAAGATATTGAGAGAATTTGTGAAAGATGTTTGAAGTGCCAAAAAACAAAATCAACATTGAAGCCGCATGGATTGTACAAGCCTTTGCCGATTCCTACCTATCCTTGGGTAAATTTGTCTATGGATTTTATTCTTGGGTTGCCTACGTCAAGGATAGGTAAGGATTCAATATTTGTTGTAGTAGATAGATTTTCTAAGATGCCACATTTTGCATGTAACAAAACTAATGATGCATCCAATATTGCTAATTTATTTTTCATGGAAATTATGAGATTGCATGGAATGCCAAGAACTATTGTTTCGGATAGGGATGCTAAGTTCTCAAGCTATTTTTCGAAAACTTTGTGGGCTAAGTTAGGTGCTAAGCTTTTATTTTCAACTACTTGTCATCCACAAACTGATGGACAAACCGAAGTAGTAAATAGAACCTTGTCTGCATTGTTGAGAGCATTAATTAGTAGAAATTTAAGAACTTGGGAAGAATGTTTGCCACATGTTGAATTTGCATATAATAGGTCTTTACATTCAGCAACTAAATTTACTCCATTTGAAATTGTTTATGGTTTTAATCCTTTGACTCCATTATATTTAACACCTTTACCTTTAAGTGAGCGTGCTAATCTAGATGGAAAACAAAAAGCTGATTTTGTAAAGCAGATTCATGAGAAGACACGAGCAAACATTAAGAGGAGGACCGAGCAATATGCAAAGGTGGCTAATCAAGGACGAAAATCAATGGTGTTTCAACCTGGAGATTGGGTATGGCTGCATTTAATGAAAGAAAGGTGATACGAACCAAGGACGACCTGCTCTTAAACCCGTATTATATTAGCCCGGATCTTTAATTAAGTTCAAGTTCTAATGGAATGGACCTCAACCCCTAACCAACCTGTGGTTAGAAACCTTGGTATACTGTAGACGCCATAATAGGGGATGGAAAACCTATTGATAAGTCAAGCTAAAACAACCAATTCTCTAATGGTGTTTTAGGTGTTCTCAAAGAACAAAGGGATAATTAATCTCACAAGTATTTTCTTAATCAAATCAAAGTTGTATTATTATTGAAAAATAAGCCTTTAAATAGGCTTGAAAGAAACAAAACAAACCCTAAAAAATTAATTCAAAACCGGACTCCTATAGGAATTAGGAAACTTGACCAAATTCTAATATGTCCTAAACTAAGTTTCCTAAACTAAAATTGATTAATTAATTCCTTTATTTTGAATTAGGAATTAATTAATTTACAATGAAAATAATAAAATAATAACTTTCCTAAACTTATTTGTCCAGAAAATAAATAAATAAAAACTAAAAAGTAATGGTAGTTTCCTAAAACAAAAAGTAAAATAAAATTAGGAAACTATAATATTAGTTTTTTAACTAATTTGACTTTGACCAATCTTTGACCTCTTTGAGCTTCAAATCAGCTTCTAGATGCTTTTTAGGATGCCAAATAAGCTGAATATGAAGTCCCACACGTTGCCCATGCTTGGAAAAATAAGAAAAGGCTAATACAGTAAAATACAGTAAAGCCAGCAAGCAATACAGTAAATTCAGCCAAATTGTTGATGTTGTTCGTACAAGCCCTTTTTGATTGCATTTGAGGCTGCTTTAACTTGATTCCATGACCTCTTAGGCATATGTATTGAACCCATAAATCATTGGAACATTTCATGCTTCCCGGACTCCAAAAATGTACCAAAACCGTCACCCGGGTCCATATCAGCTTCTATTGCTTGTATGAGTAAAAGAGGCCTTGGTTCTTTAGATATGGCCAACCCCTCTTGACTATGACTTATTCCTCGTACGAAGACAGCAAGATTGTCCTTGAACTTCTTGGCTTGGGCCCTAGTGATCGGTCCCACCTTCATTTGTATTGGGTCAGCACCCCAGCGGGTTGTCGGTCGAACAGTCTCGGGTGGATTCGTATCATTCCCTCCTCTTGAAAAGGATTTGTCCTCAAATCAAAGTCATCACCTACAGCAAAAGGAGATAAATCAGCAATATTAAAGGTGGCACTAACACTATACTCACCCGGTAGATCAGGTTTGTAGGCATTGTCGTTTATCCTCTCCAAAACTTGAAAAGGTCCATCACCCCTCGGAATGAGTTTTGATTTCCTTTGTTCGGGAAATCTTTCTTTCCTTAAATGCAGCCACACCCAATCTCCAGGTTCAAACACCATTGATTTTCGGCCTTGATTAGCCACCCTTGCATATTGCTCGGTCCTCCTCTTAATGTTTGCTCGTGTCTTCTCATGAATCTGCTTTACAAAATCAGCTTTTTGTTTTCCATCTAGATTAACACGCTCACTTAAAGGCAAAGGTGTTAAATCTAATGGAGTCAAAGGATTAAAACCATAAACAATTTCAAATGGAGTAAATTTAGTTGCTGAATGTAAAGACCTATTATATGCAAATTCAACATTTGGCAAACATTCTTCCCAAGTCCTTAAATTTCTACTAATTAATGCTCTCAACAATGCAGACAAGGTTCTATTTACTACTTCAGTTTGTCCATCAGTTTGTGAATGACAAGTAGTTGAAAATAAAAGCTTAGTACCTAATTTAGCCCACAATGTTTTCCAAAAATAGCTTAAGAACTTAGCATCCCTATCCGACACAATAGTTCTTGGCATTCCATGCAATCTCACAATTTCTTTGAAAAATAAATTAGCATTATTGGATGCATCATCAATTTTGTTACATGCAATAAAATGTGCCATCTTAGAAAACCTATCTACTACAACAAATATTGAATCCTTACCTGTCCTTGACCTAGGCAACCCAAGAATAAAATCCATAGACAAATCTACCCAAGGATAGGTAGGGATCGGCAAAGGCTTATACAATCCATGCGGTTTCAATATTTATTTTGTTTTTCGGCACTTTAAACATCTTTCACAAATTCTCTCAACATCTCTCCTCATGTTAGGCCAATAAAAATGTTCTTGCAGCAAGGATAAAGTTTTTAAAACACCAAAATGACCCATTAAACCACCCCATGTCCTTCCCGAACCAATAATTCCCTAATACTACAATAAGGCACACAAAGTTTGTTTTCCTTAAACAAATATCCCTCAAATATGTAAAATTTATTAAATCCATGTTTCAAACAGGTTTTAAAAATATCTCCAAAGTCACTATCATGCTCATAAAGTTCTTTCAATTGTTCAAATCCAAGCAATCTAGCATCTAAAGTAGAAAATAGCACATACCTTCGGGATAATGCATCGGCAACCACATTTTCCTTACCTTTTTTGTAGCGGATCACATATGGAAATGTTTCAATAAATTCAATCCACTTAGCATGCCTTCAGTTGAGCTTTCCTTGACCCTGGATATGCTTCAAAGACTCATGATCCGTATCAATCATAAACTCCTTTAGCATGAGATAATGCTGCCACGTCTCCAAAGCCCTTACCAAAGTATACATCCCCTTGTCATCAGTCGGGTAGTTTAGGGCAGCTCCATTCAATTTTTCACTAAAGTAGGCTATGGGCCTTCCTTCTTGCATTAAAACAGCTCCAATACCTACACCCGAAGCATCACACTCAATTTCAAAAGTCTTAGAAAAATTTGGCAAAACTAACAAAGGTGCATTACACAATTTTTCTTTCAAGAAATTAAAAGATTTTTCTTGTACTTCCCCCCATTTGAAACCAACATTCTTCTTGACAAATTCATTCAATGGTGCTGCTGTGGTACTAAAATCCTTGACAAATCTTCGGTAAAAGCTTGCCAAGCCATGAAAGCTCCTCACTTGGGTGATAGAAGTAGGAATCAGCCATTCTTGAATTGCCTTCACCTTAGCTTGGTCAACTTTGATTCCTGCAGCACTTACTACAAAACCTAGAAGCACAAGCTCTTCTTTGCAAAATTCACATTTTTTAATGTTAGCAAACAATCTTTCCTTTCTAAGAACTTGCAAAACTTGCCTAAGTTGATCCACATGGTCATCCAAATTTCGGCTATATATTAGAATGTCATCAAAATAAACAACCACAAATTTACCAATAAATGGACACATTACATGATTCATAAGCCTCATGAAAGTACTAGGTGCATTGGATAATCCAAAAGGCATAACTAACCATTCATACAGCCCATATTTAGTTTTGAATGCGGTTTTCCATTCATCACCTTCTTTCATCCTAATTTGGTGATAACCACTCTTAAGATCAATTTTTGTAAACATGCAAGCACCATGCAACTCATCAAGCATATCATCTAATCTAGGAATGGGATGTCTATATTTGATGCTAATGTTGTTTATAGCCCTACAATCAACACACATTCTCCAAAAACCATCCTTTTTAGGTACCAACAAAACAGGAACAGCACATGGACTTAAACTCTCACGAATGTATCCTTTATCAAGCAAATCACTTACCTGTTTTTGTAGCTCCTTTGTTTCTTCGGGATTGCTCCTATAAGCTGGTCTATTTGGTATGGCAGCCTCTGGAACAAAGTCAATTTGATGTTCTATCCCTCGAATAGGTGGTAGTCCACTTGGAATCTCATTTGGGAAGACATCTCCAAATTCCTTCAAAAGAGAAATCATTGAACTTGGCAATTCAAGTTCTTTAAAGTTAGTTTGATCATTAAAATAATTTTCTTTGTAAAGCATGACCAGCAAAGGTTTCTTACACTCAATAACCTTATTAATATCCCCTAAACTCAAATAAAAATTGCTACTTAACCTTTCCTTTCTTTCTTTTTCTTTTTTTCCCTTGGATTGGCGCAAACCTTCGGATTCCTCTTCCTTCTCCAAGCACGCGGGTTTGCCACTTCCTTTTCCCTCTCTTTCGGTTTTCCCTTGATCTTTCCACTCAATATGAACCTTAGAAACTTTACCTTGGTCAGCAACCTCAATCTTACCTTCTTGAAAGTACGGTGAAGCCGTTGGTGCCATACTTGCTTTTTCCTTGAGCTTTTCGGCTTCTCTCCTTTGTTGCATTTGTAATTGGTCTTTGTAAACCTCTTTAGGAGATAATAGTTCCAGCTTGACCTTCTTCCCTTGAATTTCACATTGGGTGTGGAAGATGTTCTCTCTTTGAATTTCATCCTCATCTTTGTATGCAGCAAGTACTTTCCTAGAAAGCAAGTTTAATTCAGCATTGGATGCTTGCAAGGTTTCGAGTTCATCCTCCAAGTCCTCCTCCTCTTGCTTGGCTTCATCCTCACTTTCTTCACTTTTCGATTCTAGCTCGTCATTGCCCTTTAACACCATGATTCTTCTATTCGGGCATTGGCTAGCGATGTGTCCTCCTCCCTGGCACTTAAAACACACAACATCATGAGTTCTAGAAGGTTTAGGATCTAATTTTACCTCATTCTTTGGTGCTTGGACAGATTCGGTTCTAGTCTCCTTCCTTGGCCAATTTGAACTTTCTTCTTTGACTTTCGGCTTTGGCTTGCTTTCATAGATGGGATTGTTCCTCCAGCCACTAGAATTGGACCTTCCACTATTGGAAACACCTCCAAACCATGATCTTACACCCCTCCTCTTGAATTGATGCTCTAATTTAATAGCCACATGCAACATCTCCTCCAATTCCACATATTGTTGCAATTCTAGTGGATTGGCTATTTCACGATTCAAACCACCAAGAAACCTTGCCATGGTTGCTTCCCTATCTTCATTCAAGTTCAATCTCATCATAAGCATCTCCATCTCCTTGTAATAATCCTCCACGGATCCATGTCCTTGAGATAAAGATTGAAGTCTTTGATGCAGCAATCTATGATAATGTGATGGTACGAATCGCTTCCGCATGGCTCCTTTCATTTGTCGCCATGTAGTAATCAAGTCATCACCAACTCTCCTTCGGGTGTTTTGCTCATTGGTCCACCATTGGAGTGCATAATGGCCAAACTCCATTACTTCCAATTTCACCTTCTTAGCCTCTGAATAATTATGGCGGTCAAATATCATCTCCATCTTTTCTTCCCACTCCAAATATGCTTCGGGGTCACTTTTTCCCATGAATGGTGGGATGTTGATCATGATATTGCTAAGATTGTCATCTGTTTCTTCCCTCCTATATCTTCCACAGCCAGCTCTATCTTGGACAGCAAAAGTTTCATCCATACCTTACTCAAAGTCTCCAACGAATGGCTCCTCATCAAATTCCTCTCTCGGTCTCTCGCGACCTCCTCGTCCTCGGCCTCGTCCCCCATGGAATTCTTGCCTATTTTTTGTGTTCAGAATTCCTTGGGAAACTTCTAGCCTTCCCATCCTTTGATTCACATGCTCAACTTGAGCACTAACCCGCTGTATTGACTCCAAAATAGCTCTCATGTCCACTTGGTCTCCGCTCCCGGTAGCTCGAACATTGCCATGGAATGCTACGGACTCTTCCTCATTGATCCTCAAGGGTGGATCTCCTCTTCTTATTCTAGAATCTGCCATGTTAGTAAAATACTGCAAAAATAAAATAAATCCTCACAATATTCACTCCCTCACGTGTTTCACTCAAACAAGGTCTCGACACTTGTGTTTGCACACTAGTTTCGGCTTTTACCCTCTTTTAAGCTCACACACTCTTGCCTTTTTCCACTCAATGAGTTATCTCAAAGTTCTAATTAAAACACCCACAAAACAGCAATTAGATCACTAGTATGTTTTAATTAAACTTATCAACAAAACAGTAGCAAAAAGTAGGCAATACCGAAAGAATCCAACAAATCCTAATTTTTCGGCTTTCTAGACAAGAAAACACAAAATAATGGGAAAACGTTGGAATTTTTGAAAACTGCACCAGATGGTAGTAGATTATGAGTTCAAGAATAAAATTCCAGAAAAAGAAATTCAAATACAAACAAGAATCAAAGAGAACAAAATTATAGAAAAGTGTTGGTTGTTGTTCTTGTAATTCAAGTTTTGTATCAATTCCTTTATCTAATTTTAATCCAAATAATTTAAGCACCCAAAATCCAAATATCCAGCAGCAAAAATAATTTCCCAGCAACTCAAATATTGAATAAATAATCAAAAAACCAGCAGCTCCAACAAATTTCCAGCAAACAAATCAAACTCCAACTAACCGAAATATTTTTCTTTTTTTTATTTTTTATCTTTTATTCGGCTTTACCTCTTCTTTTTTTTTTTTTTCTTTTCACTCACAGAACATAAACAACTGCAGTAGCAAGAATAATTACCAAAATTTCAATCCCAACTCCAAAACAAACACCAAACCCGTGACCTCCAAATAAACACAAATGTGCAGTTTTTTTTTTTTTTTTTAAATGTTGCCGCAACCTCTATTTTTTTTTTTTTTTTTGAATATATGAATGCAAATATCTAAGACTAAAACAGCAAAGAAAAATCAACAAAAACCAAATTAACAAGAACAATGATAAAAGACAACCAACAAACTAGGAAACAAAAATATGATAAAACTAGGAAATCCTAATTCAACTAGGAATGAATTTTTTTTTTTTTTTTAAGATGCTGAACGTGTATAGGATGGATGCAACCTTAACCTAATGCTAAAATTGCAGAATAACACAAAAACAAATAAAGCAAATAAAGATAGATCAAACCTGAACAAAATTTAGCTCTGATACCAAATGATACAAACCTAGGACGACCTGTCCTAAACCTGTATTATATTAGCCCGGATCTTTAATTAAGTTCAAGTTCTAATGGAATGGACCTCAACCCCTAACCAACCTGTGGTTAGAAACCTTGGTATAATGTAGACGCCATAATAGGGGATGGAAAACCTATTGATAAGTCAAGCTAAAACAACAAATTCTCTAATGGTGTTTTAGGTGTTCTCAAAGAACAAAGAGATAATTAATCTCACAAGTATTTTCTTAATCAAATCAAAGTTGTATTATTATTGAAAAAATAAGCCTTTAAATAGGCTTGAAAGAAACAAAACAAACCCTAAAAAATTAATTCAAAACCGGACTCCTATAGGAATTAGGAAACTTGACCAAATTCTAATATGTCCTAAACTAAGTTTCCTAAACTAAAATTGATTAATTAATTCCTTTATTTTGAATTAGGAATTAATTAATTTACAATGAAAATGATAAAATAATAACTTTCCTAAACTTATTTGTCCAGAAAATAAATAAATAAAAACTAAAAAGTAATGGTAGTTTCCTAAAACAAAAAGTAGAATAAAATTTGGAAACTATAATACTAGCTTTTTGACTAATTTGACTTTGACCAATCTTTGACCTCTTTGAGCTTCAAATTAGCTTCTAGATACTTTTTAGGATGCCAAATAAGCTGAATATGAAGTCTCACACGTTGCCCATGCTTGGAAAAATAAGAAAAGGCTAATACAGTAAAATACAGTAAAGCCAGCAAGCAATACAGCAAATTCGGCCAAATTGTTGATGCTGTCCTTACAAGCCCTTTTTGATTGCATTTGAGGCTGCTTTAACTTGATTCCATGACCTCTTAGGCATATGTATTGAACCCATAAATCATTGGAACCATTTCATGCTTCCCGGACTCCAAAAATGTACCAAAACCGTCACTCGGGTCCGTATCGGCTTCTATTGCTTGTATGAGTAAAAGAGGCCTTGGTTCTTTAGATATGGCCAACCCCTCTTGACTATGACTTATTCCTCGTATGAAGACAGCAAGATTGTCCTTGAACTTCTTATCTTGGGCCCTAGTGATCGGTCCCACCTTCATTTGTATTGGGTCAGCACCTCGGCGGGTTGTCGGTCGAACAGTCTCGGGTGGATTTGTATCAAAAGGTTTCCTGAACAAAGGAAACCCAAACTCATGCCGAGGGGCGATGGACCTTTTCACGTTTTGGAGAGGATAAACGACAATGCCTACAAACTTGATTTACCGGGTGAGTATAGTGTTAGTGCCACCTTTAATGTTGCTGATTTATCTCCTTTTCTTGCAAGTGATGACTTCAATTTGAGGAAAACTCCTTTTCAAGAGGAGAGGAATGATGCGAATCTGCCCAAGACTGTTCAACCGACAACCCGCTGGGGTGCTAACCCAATACAGATGAAGGTGGGACCGATCACTAGAGCCCAAGCTAAGAAGTTCAAGGACAATTTTGCTGTCTTTATACAAGGAATAAGTCATAGTCAAGAGGGATTGGCCATATCTAAAGAACCAAGGCCTGTTTTACTCATACAAGCAATAGAAGCCAAAACGGGCCGGGTGACACTTTTTGTGACAATATGGAGGTCGGGTTGTATGAATTGGAACCCCATTCTTATCAGTTCAATTCATATGGAGGATGAGTCATAGAAACCAGCCAAAGCAGCTGCAAAGCTGAACAATAAGGTGGTTTGCGCACAAGGGGAAGAAAAGGCCGGATTTGCTGTATTCCTTGCTGGCTTTACTGTATTTTAGTGTATTAGCCTTTTCTCATACTTCCGAGCAAGGGCAACATGAGGAACTTCACAATAAGCTTATTTGGCATTCCAAAAAGACTATTGAAGCTTATTTAGAGTCCAATTAGATCAAAGAAAGGTCATTACCAACATAGCCGAAAATTACCATATTTAGTTTCCTAATTTGTTTTTACATTTTTGTTTTAGGAAACTATCTTTAATTTTGGATTTGTATTTATTTACTTATTGAAAAAATAACTTTAGGAGGGTTTTTATTTTATTCTTTCCATTTCAAATTAATTAATTCCTAATTTAATAGAAAGGAATTAATTAATCAAACTTAGATTAGGAAAGGAAGTATAGTTTCGGCCAACTAGGTTTCTTTATGTATGGTGGCGGATTTTCTTTATGTTCTAGGATTTTTAAGTTGTCTTTTCAAAGCCTATTTAAAGGCTTATTTTTCAATAAGAATTAACTTTGATTTGATTAAGAAAATACTTGTGAGATTAATTATCTCTTTGTTCTTTGAGAACACCTAAAACACCATTAGAGAATTGGTTGTTTTAGCTTGACTTATCAATAGGTTTTCCATCCCCTATTGTGGCTTCTACATTATACCAAGGTTTCTAACCATAGGTTGGTTAGGGGTTGAGGTCCATTCCATTAGAACTTGAACTTAATTGAGATCTGGGCTAATATAATACGGGTTTAGGAGCAGGTCATCCTAGGTTCGTATCAGAAAGGATATACAATACAAACTTTATGGAAGGTGGCTATAATGTAGACTCATTTTGTCAAATTTATGGAAGAGATTATGGAACCCGTAGTTCATTTTGGTTACGATACTAGAAATTGGAATATGAAAATGACACCTTATATCACTGCAAAGCATAAATGCATTTACATTATAAATCTTACTGCAACTGCTCAGTATTTATCAGAGGCTTGGGATTCAGCTCTTGATGCAGCAAGCACATACAAATAATCAAGCCAACTACACATTATATAAAATATAAAGTCAAATTCATGAAATGGACATTAATTAATTGAGGTATCTAAAATGGATTATGGAAATTCAAATTCATGTCTTAGTCCAGACTGATTGTGAAACTCAAATAAATTATCCATTCGGCAGATCAGTGCTTAAATATAACACAATACATATCATACTAGCAATAAATTCTGAACTTCTCGACAATTTCAAAGTATAAATGCTGAGAAAGATCCTGGCCTGTCCTATTCAAGCAAATTTAATTAAAAAAAATAAACAAATGAAATATCCACAAAAATCAAGTTCACTTGCAGGGTACTAGAAATAAATCCAAATGATATTTCACAGAATCAAACCCAACTATAGAATCAAATAAACTTGATGCCTCTGCTCGTGAAGAATGTAGAACAATAATAAACTAAAAACGACAAAAATCATCAAAGGTGGTAACATTGACATACATTAATGAATCCCACAATTTTAAACCGAGATTAAAATGAAAGGAAGTAAACTAGTAAGCGTTCGGTTACTAGGATTTGAAATGGGTTCAAATAGATTCATGTTTATCACTAACAAACCATAGCAAGGCTTAAGCAACTGTTTATTACTATAAGTTCACCGCTAATGGAAAAGGTTATTAAAGATTTTAGATAAAAATGGTTTGGTGTATTTAGGTGAGATTTTTTTAACACCACCAACTCCAACTTAGAGATGATGTTGGTATAAGATTGTGGCTGTGGCTCAGTGCATAATAAGAGTTTACCTTCAGCTGCAGAGGAGTTTTAGTCAGAGCACACAGCACATGGTGGAGACTCTTCTACACAATGTTTTGTTTACTTTAGGATTAGATATTTATAGCGTACATTTGTATTATTATCGATGTGGTATCAAATAAGTCGTTATTCCATTTCTTTCTTTCATGGTTCGGTGCCCAATATAAAATATTCCTATTCTTCCCTGATAAGGGCATAATTAAAAGCAGAAAAGAAAATTTAAGCTGCTTAAGGTGACTAATATTGAAAAGGAATATATAAAACTTGTATGTTACACTACTAAAATTTGGTTTAGCAAAAAAAATTATGAAAAAAAAAAGTAATTTTGGTTTTATTATGCGTTCATAATATAACAATACTATTAACATTTTTAAAATACTATTGATTTTTTTTTAAAGTAGAGCACCTTTATCGTAAATCCAAAAGGCAATAATCTATGATCAATTTTTAGAAGGAAGTTAAATTAGTTTGGATTAACTTTTGCTACGAGTAAGCTAAGCGATTATCATCATAATCTCATGACTAGTTATGACCCTCAATTTACCGAACAAATTGATTGAAAACAAAACAACATGAAATAATAGTCTTCATGGGTGGTGTTGTTGCCACCCCTTCCAAGGTATTAATGTTTGCAATCCCTATTTTACCCTTTAATTTTAAGAGAAAAATAAATATACCCAAGATAATCGCCAACTAGTCAATATGATTCTACATCTAGTGCCAAGCATCTAAAAAAACAAGAAAGCTTCAAATTTTTCAAATTCAACAAAAGTCCACAATTTTTAATTTTTTATCTTTAATTTAGCATGACAAAAATTGCATATTTTTACCCCAAAATTGCTTGAAAGAAATTCAGAAGAAAAGAAAAGGAAACAAAAAGAAGTGCAAATCCAAGTTGCAAGTTGCAACGGTTATGTACAAACTCAATTGAAGGGAACAAAACCGTGGGAGTGTCCTTTCAGGTGTTTAGGCTTCAGGCCAAATGATATCATACCAGGCCATTTTGCAAATTTAACCCCATGCCTAATTTTAATTGTTTGTACAACTTACAAAAGATGTTTGCCACATCCACCTTTACACTCCAGTCTTGAAGGTTGGATCCATAAGTAGGTTTTAGTTAAAGGTTATTGGGAAACTAAGATTTGGAGTGAAAAGATTATGAGGCCAAGAAATCATGAGCTTTTAAAACTTAGAATAATATCTCAAAAAGAAAATATGTAAGTTCCTATCAAGGAAAAAACGAGTCCAATTATCACTGTTTTAAAAGTTAATGAATAGATTGCAGGCACTAATATTAAAGAAGGCGAGAAAATTCCCATGTCAATAACGCCATCCGTCTTCATAAGTAAATCCACTATTCTTCAATAATCCGCTTCTTTTGTGATTGCTTAAAATTACCACCATCAAAGAGCTCCAACTTCACAAAGTCAATAGTAAACTCTCAAAGAAATTACAATGGTGCCATTTCAAAATAATGTCTTATAGTAAACTCTCAAAGAAATTACAATGGTGCCATTTCAAAACAATGTCTTAAGATTGTAAGAGACATTATGGGTATAATATAATAAAATGTAAAAGTTGGTGTAATACAAAAGTAAAATACACCTAAATCTTCAAATGCTTTAAGGCGCATTACCATATTGTTTCCTTAAGATGTTATTTGTCTCTACCAATGAAGTTGTGCAATAGAGTTGCAAATATGCCTCAAAATACAATGAAGCTATGTACATATGCTTGCATTATGCACTTCACAAAAGGAAACCCAAATACCTTTGATGTTGTAGGTTCTCCAAGGTACTATATATTGTTTCTGCATTATAATAATATATAGGGATTTTGTATGCAGTAAACTAATAATATAGTGTTTTGTATCAATATGAGAAAATGAGAAGAAGAGAGATTTTTTGGTTCATAGTCAGATATATTCTCAAATGACCATCTTTTGGTCCTATTTATAGACTTTTTGATAACCTTTTCATTCCAATTGTATATCTAGAATATTAAACTTTTTCATTGAAAGTTGTATCTCTTGAGATAACATTATAGTTCATACACCCATTCAAATGGGTTACAACTTTTAATATTATACCTCATTTAGGTTTACATGTTGCCAAAACACCTAATCAATTAAGTTGCATCTTTTGGATGGACACCTTTACAATCTCTATAAACATCTTCCTCATTTTGAAAATATTCTAACAATCCTCCATTACTTTCAAAATGAATGAGTTTTGAAAAAATTCCTTGCAAAGATTTGGAAAGCTTATGCCTATGTAAAAGTGTTTTATGAACTTAAACCTTTACTTAGTGTTTGGTTGTAAATAAAAAAGCTGCATTAAATGCTTATTAAGCTGTATTAAATGCTTATTAAATTTCTATATAAGGTTAAAAAAAAAAAAAAAGATTTTTTAGAGAAGCTCAAAATTTAGACTTCTCTAAAACAACTTAAAAAAGCTCATTTTTTTGTCAATAAGTACTTATTAACTTTTGCCAAACACCTTTATTTTTTTATAAAAGAGTTTTTAGCCCTCAAGTAGAGTTTTTAATCCAAAAAAAAAGCCCTGCCAAATAGAGGCTTACTAAAAATATATCAAAGTTAACTAAGGTGAAATTATAAGCAAGCTTTGAACTAGCTACCTTATATGACTAACCGAATTTATCATACACATAAGAATTCTATATCTCAGGTATTCTTTAGGGGACACATGCATTAGCCTTGTATCTTATTTCTTGTTTACATTAACGCTTCAATAATTAGCTAGGTTATATAGTAAGTGGCATTACTCCCTACACTCATATAGGTAGGCTCTATATATTTATTATTCCGACATAAACAAATATGTTATAAGTCTATTCAAAACTTATTATTTATCCTTACCTTTTCCTCATTAGAAGTACCAAGTACTTTTCTCCTTTGGAACGTGTTATAAATATCATACTGCTTGCTATCACTTCTTATGATGTGCTTTACTCATTGAACACAAGAACATGATGTTTCATGCATTAGGGTGATGTTTTCGATATTAAACTCCGGTCTCAACAAATTCTGGTATAATTTTTCAAAATTCATTGTAATTATTCATCAAGAAGTAATTTTTTTACAATAGTACTATATCTTAAGCCTAGGTGACTTGATTTTCCTTTATAAATTGTCTATATGCCCTTGATAAAGTTGCCCCACTATCACAATTGTCATGACAGCAACTTATTTGGTTAATAGATGTCCATCAACAGCTATAGAATTTAAAACTCTTGAAGAAATGTGGACAGGCTTATACTAGACTAAAAATCTTTGGATGTGTAGCATATGCTCATCAAAGTGAAGGGAAACTTGAGCCTAGATCATTAAAGTGTATTTTTCTAGGTTATCCCAAGGAAGTTGAAGGATATAGGTTGTGGGTGAGAGACTTAAAAGGCTTTAAAACCATCATAAGTAGGGATGTTATTTTTAATGAAAATATTATGCCTTGCTTAAGTAATAAAGATGCAGGAACTGAAATTTGCACCAAAGATAAGTCAGTTCAGTTTAAGGTGGAGTCATATATGAAGGCAAAGGAGGACCAAATAACCGAAATGAAAGCTAAAGTTGAAACACAACTTCCAGAATCTGTAGATGAGCAACCAAATCCAGAAATTGAAGAAGAATCAATTACTGAAGGCTCTAATCCTCTCCAACATTACCAGCTGGCCAGATATAGGTAAAAGAGAGTGGTAAAATCCCCTGTCAAATTTATTTCTTCTAACTCCACTATGTTTGCTCTAGTATGTTTTCAGGAACTTGCTGATGAGGAACCTAAGTCCTATTCTAAAGCTATGAAAAGTAAGCATTCCAGATTGTGGTATAAGGCTATGTTAGAAGAATTGGAGTCATTACACAAAAATAAGACATGGGTATTGGTTCCAAAACCTGCAACTCAAAAGGTAGTAGACTACAAGTTGATTTTTAGAGTGAAAGAGGGGATATCAAATGCTGATCTAGTCAGATTTAAGGCAAGATTAGTTGCCAAACAATTCACACAGGTACAAGGGATAGATTATACTAAAATTTTCTCACCTGTGGTGAAGTACACAACTATTAGGATGTTTTTGTCATTAGTTGCTCATTTCAACTGGGAGCTGGAGCAACTTAATGTGAAAACAGCATTTCTACGTGGTTAGCTTGATGAGGTTATATATATGAAGCAACCTGAAGGCTTAAAGGTCTCAAACTTGAGTAAGGAGATGGGTTGCTTGCTGAAGAGGTCATTATATGGTTTAAAGCAATCACCTCAACAGTGGTATAGGATATTTGACACTTATATGTTAAAAGTTGGATTTAAAAAGAGCAGCTATGATAGTTGTCTGTATTACAAGGATGAAAACTATCATGAGTCAGTCTACTTATTATTATATATAGATGACATGTTATTGACTGGTCAAAATATGAAGAATATCAAGGCTATGAAGGACGTGTTGAAGGCTAAATTTGATATGAAGGAGCTTGGACCAGCAAAGAAGATTTAGGCATGAACATTGAAAGGGACAGATTGAAGAATCAGCCTTTCTAGAATCAGAAAAGTTATGTTCAGAAAATATTGTCTAAATTTTTATGAGTACTGCAAATTCAACAAATATACCACTTGGGAATCACTTCAAACTATCTGCCAATTTGTGTCCTCAAACAAAAGAAGAAAAGGAAGACATGAATAATGTGCCTTATGCAAGTCCAATAAGGTCTGTCATGTATGTTATGATCTGTACAAGGCCTGATCGAGCTCATGCAATTAGTATTCTTAGTAGATATATGGCAAATCCTGGAAGAAAACATTGGGAGGCTCTTCAATGGCTTCTGAAATACCTTAAAGGGACTCGTGATGTTGGCTTGATGTTTAGTCACTACAAAGAAGGTGTGGTTCTCAAGGGATATGTAGACTCTGATTATGCAGTGACAGAGATAGAAGAAGGTCAACTAGTTCTTATGTATTTACACTTTGCAATAATTGTATCGGCTAGAAGTCTAGGCTATAGTCAAGAGTGGCATTATCCTCAACTGAAGCTAAGTATATTCCTACTACAGAAGCTATGAAAAAGGCTTTATGGTTAAAGGGTTTGCTGCAAGAATTAAAGCTTTTAGAGGGTGAAGTTACTACATATTTAGACTATCAAAGCTCAATTTATTGGTGTAAAAATCCTGTTTATCATGATCAAACAAAGCATATCGATGTGAAGTACCATTTCACAAGGGATATTGTGAATGAAGTAGTTATCATCTTGGAGAAGGTTGCAACAGCATATAATCGAGCAAATATGGGAACTAAAGTGCTTCTTGTTAGTAAACTTGAAACTTGCAAAAGTTTGCTAAGAGTTTAACCTGGCTAATAGGTTAATCAGTGAACTGAGAAGTCCAAAGAGTCTTGCACAAAATTTTTCCCTCTCATTTGAATCAAGGTGGAGTATGCTGGTTGTGATTCAATTGAGAGGAGTCAAAGTCAACAGGGTTTTCTTATATATATGCTTTAGTTATGAAAACGGTGCCGTTACACTTAAGGAAGTGGTTAGGATAAGTCAGTAAGAGTTGGTTTTCTATTTTGGAGGCTTATAAAGGTGGCTTAACTGCAGAAACAGAAGGCATATGACAGAAGCTATTAACTCTCGATCAAAACAGCCAATTTCATTGTTCTTCATCTTCTTCTTGCTTGTAACTCCTTTCTCGTTGGTTTTATCTCTTTCTTTTGGTAGTGGTTGGTTCATTCTGAGTGAGTGATCTGTGAGAAAGAGAGAGGTTGTAAAGGGGTTCTCTGGGTTGGTTTTTGGGTACAGAAAAATAAATCTTATTGTGAGAAGAATGTATGTTTGAACATTATTCATGGTGCAAGAACTTCTTGGATGGAGTTCACCAAGGATGTAGGTCACTTCTAGATCGAACCTCGTTAAAATTTTGGTGTTTTCTTTGTGTTTCTTTCTTTTGTTGTTGCTGTGAAAGAATTTAGTATTGAATTAAGTTTCAATAACAATATATTGACACAGTAGGCATTGGTTTGGGCCACGTAGGAAATTCTATTAATAAATTACTCAACTATTCAGATTCTTTAGTACATGAAGCTAATGCTATGAATTTTGCAACCATAATGAATTTACTTGGCATGTTTGCTTCTTTTGAACCTAAAATATTACTCCTCCATCAAGCATAAAAATCCATCCACTTGTTCATGTATAATCATTTCAATCAGTTATTCAACTAGCATCTGTAAATCCTTCTAAAATTAAAGATAACCAATATATTATATGCCATAATTCATAGTGCATTTTAAATATTTGAATACTCTTGATACAAACCTAGGACGACCTGCTCCTAAACCTGTATTATATTAGCCCTAATCTTAATTAAGTTCAAGTTCTAATGGAATAGAAATCTTGGTATAATGTAGACGCCACAATAAGGGATGGAAAACCTATTGATAAGTCAAGCTAAAACAACCAATTCTCTAATGGTGTTTTAGGTGTTCTCAAAGAACAAAGAGATAATTAATCTCACAAGTATTTTCTCAATCAAATCAAAGTTTTATTCTTATTGAAAAATAAGCCTTTAAATAGGCTTTGAAAGAAACAACATAAACCCTAAAAACCCTAGGAAAAACCGGCCACACACATAAAGAAACCTAGTTATCTGCAACTATACTTCCTTTTCTAATCTAAGTTTGATTAATTAATTCTTTTATATTAAATTAGGAATTAATTAATTTACAATAAAATAAAAACCTTCCTAAAGTTATTTGTCCAGAAAATAAATAAATAAATATCCAAAAAGAAATAAAGTCAATCGCAAATTAGGTAACGAGTTGACTTTGACATCTAGGCTGAATTATGTCTTCAACCGAGCTAACTTATGTTTGCCTGATGTCCGAGCTAACTTATGGCCTATCCGAGCTAACTAATGTCTGTCCAAGCTAACTTGTGTCTGGCCGAGCTAACTGATGTCTGTCTGAGCTAAGTTATGTCTGGCCGAGCTCACTGATGTCTGTCCGAGCTAAGTTGTGTCTGGCCGAGCTAAGTTACATCCGATGTCCAAAGTCTGAGATCAGATGTCTGAGGCAAGGCTCCGATGTCCAAGGCAAAGGTGTCCAATATAAAATGTCCGATGTATGAGTATCCGATGTATCAGCCTCCACCACTTGGATACTTAAAACAGATCTTGTATCTTCAGGTATGGAGAAGCCCTTTTGAGAATAATTACTCTCTGGATAAAGGCAGCAAGGTTATCCTTAAACATCTTAGCTTGAACCCTAATGATCGATCCAGTCTTCATCCTTATCGAATCAGTACCCCAGTTAGTTGTCGGTGGTGTGAGCTCGGGCGGGTTCGCATCAACTCTATACAATGCTTTCAAGACTTACCAACAACAAATGCTATGTCCAGTTTAGTACGTGTTATGGCATACATAAGACATCAAATAACACATGCATGTTCTATTTATGAAATTGATCTTCTAATATTAGGATATAATTTTATCTTTGAATAAAAAATTGTATACACGTGTTTACATCATAGACATAAAATTTTTTTAATATGTTTTCAATATAATGTGGTTCGGTAAGTCTAGACAATCATCATTTCAGATAATTTTAATATCCAAAAATACATCTGTAACATTCCGACCCAAGAAAATACCTCAAGTTTGAATTTTTGACCAAGTTTGACCAAGGTTGATCGGGATTGATCAATTAGGCTTGATGGTTGACTTTTCACTACGGGAGGAATTTTGTGTTGACCAAAGTACGATGGCAAAGTACTCATTAGCATGCATTCATAGATTAGTAGTATGGCAAAATCAGAGCTAAAAGTAGAAAGTTATGGTCAAAACAAGATGCAATCTGGACTGATATGTGAGCTCGGAGTTGACTTTTTGTTTATATGGATTTTGAGATTGACTCCTATACTATGTGGTAGTGCTCGTTGATACGAGTCCGTAGACTAATAGAATGCTTAATTTAGATCTACGATTGAAAAGTTATGGGTCTGTAAAATTGTATCTATTTTTTTCTGAAACTAACTTTACCAAGTAGTGGAATATTTAAAAAAGTTTTTAATTTGCACCATATGTCTCCACTTGGAAAGTGCCACATGTCATGATGATGGAAGAGGGTTCACGATGAGAGTGGGACACATGTCATCTTTAAAAATTAAAAATTAAAAATAAAATAAAAATAAAAGCATTCCCCCCCCCTCTCACGTGCATTTCTCTCTCTCACTCTCTCTTCCCTCTCTCTCTGTCTCTCTCTCTCTCTCTCTCTCTCCCCTCCCTCTCTCTCTTTCTCTCTCTTCAGGTGGAGGCTGAATGACCGTGCCTCGGCCGCCGAACGGCCACACACATTGCCCAGCATGGTGGCTCATGATTGGGTGACCATGGCCATCAAATTACCGGCCATCTCTTTAGGTTTCCATTGATACCTTGTTTGTGAATTATGGGTGTGTATTTGAAAAGTTGCCATTTTTATGCATATATTGTATTTCATTGGTAATTGCATTGGATTGTATATGTATGTATATAATTTTGTACAAATATGTACATGTGCAATTGTAAAGCATATTTCTATAAATATGTGCGTAAGTACGTGTGGGTACTCCCTTGGTATGTGTGTAGATTGATATATATATATATATATATATGTATATATATACGGAAATTCTATGGTGAGGACGGTTCGCATGAGGACCGCAGTATTAGTGACGGTTTTTCATAGTATTAACGACAGTTTTTTAGAAAATCATCACCAATACTATGAAAAACCATTACCAATATTATGGTCCGCATGAGGATCGTCTGCACCATAGACGCACTATGTATATATATATAATGAACATATATATTTGTTAAAAGGTTTTGTGTATATATATATAGATGTGTGTGAATATATATGAAAATATATATGAATATGCATATGTGTGAACATATGTGACCATATATATATATATATATATGAATGCATATAGATGAGTATATTTATGTGATTTCAATATATTGGATGCACGAAAATTAAATCTATGGTTTTAAAGAAATTATTGTGTTAAATTATTGTACTAAATTATGGTGAGATTTATTGTTATATCCTATTATTAAATTTATTATACAAATAAAATATATTTATGTGCATTTATTTTTATGTGAATTTAGAAACCTTTTGTTGATAACTGGATTGGAATTAGTTATTAATTGCCAAATTAGATAATCACATGATAAATTTAAGTGAAATAAAGGCCCTAGACTTTTAATTCATAGATTTCCTTACATAATTATTGGTGTGCTTCTTTCCAATTGTCTCCATTATATTATGATAATATATAGTATTTAGCCTAATTTTCATTTATGTTTGATTGCCTAAATAAAGTTGAGTAATTACTATCGTGATACTTGACCCAATTTTGCAAGTCTATACAGTCTCAATAAGGACGATACTCTACTCACTATCTTTATTGCTTATGCAACATTTATGGGAATTAAAGTAATCAAGTTTTTGGTTTAATTAGTCGGAAATTTGAACTGTGGTGATCATCAATCAATTATCATTTGTTTAGCATGTATGTCTCTAGTTCCTTCCGTTACGAAAACTAACTTTATGGTTCTTGTGTCCTTTTGCTCCTTCTAATTTAAATAAGTTCGCGTCTCTTACCAGGTTCCAAGGATTTAATAAAATTAATTTACTTTGGTATAGTTGAAAGTCTATTCTCATTTTTAATTAAAAAATTAAAAAATAACATATCTAGATTCCACTGTTGTATTAACATTTACAAAGTTCTTTAGCTCAATAACTAGAAATGTATAGAATTTGTTATTCTTGGCATAGCCTAGGAATATGCATGAAATACCATTTTCACCTAATTTCTTTATTTTAGGCTCAGGTAACCAATAGCCTAACAATATCATATTCTAAAATATAAAAAATGAGGATTCCTCTTTTTCCATAATTCATGGAGTAAAACTCTAATTATGAGGCACTCTATTGAAAATATGACGAGTAGTTAATAAAGCTTCACTCAAATATCATTGATTAGACTAGAATTACAGAACATAACATCTACCAGTTCAGTTAGTGTTTTTTTTTTTTCTCTTAACTATACCATTTAATTGTGATGTATATGCATATCTTACATCTTTGTGTATTAATTGCAATAAGAAAATTCTCATTTAATTTTAAGAAAAGGAGTTTTTGTGATTTTTGTTTGTTCACGTATCTTACATCTTTTAAGCATGTCATGAATAAAAATAAGAATCAATTTTAATTTGGTCATGTCATGCAACCATTTATTGTGCATGTCCTAAACAATTATGCCACAAAAACAAAAAGTCAATCATATAAGCAGAAGAAATATTATTAGCATTATTAAAACTGTTAGTCCCCAAACTATGTGGACTTTTACAAGTTGGTCCCTAAACCCTCTTCTTTTTTTTCTGTTTTTTTTTAAGCAATTTAATCCCTTAGCTAGCTACAATGTTGCACCGCTCATCCCTAGCCTTCTTTCCATCTAAAATTCACTATGAAACTCAAGTGCGATGCAGATGAAACCTAATTGAGGGGCAAGCAATGTCTTTTCACATGTCTCCCTCATCTGTTTTATCTCATCATATTTCCCTCATCTCTCACAAAATCAAACCCAAATAAAATCTACATATAGACCGAATCTGCCATAACCAAAAGGCTCTTTGACCAGAAGAAATTATCTTCTTGTCTAATTACACGAAATTTTCTCACTTCATACTTTGCTTTGATTAATGCAGTAAACCCATACTATTTCATAGATGAGAATAACTTTCACTTTAAAAGACTACCAGAATATATACTGTAGTAGAATTTCAAGTTCCAATAGACACCCATTTTGAATATAAACAAGCTAAACTTGACCATGAATCCAAATTTTGTCTTCGATTCATCCTCTTTTTCTAAGGGTTTCGTAATTGGACGACATTGAACACATTCCATATGATGGGAGTTGCTAGGGTATTGGGCACTGCTCTGCTATGTGCTATTCATGGCACAACCGTAGAAAATACTTTTTTTGAAGATGGTGATGGGGCAAATACATTCCAGGCTTTTAACCCAACTCAAGCTGAAGAAAATTATTCAATGGTCACTACTAACTGCTTTTGGTCCCAAATCTTTGGGGTTGCTTTTTCCAATAAACATTGGTTAACATGGTTAGAGGGAGAAATCTGAAAATATGCAGAACAAGTTTGCTTTTGTCAAGTTGGATTGCTCTAATATAAGAAACTAATGCCAAGTAATAATTGTAAGTGGCTTTACTCCATTTAGCGTTACTTTGGAAATTGGAGATAAACATGAGAATGCTTAAAGTATTTTATGTATATTATCATCTACCATATCATCTACAATATTCATAAACAGGAAGCAGGGGATTGATAGACATGGAAATCCCAACACATAAAACTTAACTTATATGCTTACAAAGTTGGAAAAAAAAAAGAGCAATCAAGAGCTTCTAATGCTCAAGTCTCTGTAGCTGAAAGAACAGGATCAAAAACCTTTATTTTCCAACCCAAATGAACTTTTTACTCCGCAAGATTTCAAGGCTCAGTTATAATCTTGGGGATTCATAGGATTCAATGCTTCCTATACCATATATTACAATCATCATCTTCAATTCAGAGCTCAAAATCCTATTAAAATAATCTAAGGTTTCTGAGGGTTGAATTTGATCCAATAAAGTGATTAAGAATTGAGAAACCTGCAATTTCTTCACGTAGATCTACATATTCTGTTTCTGTATCAACTATGATTCTTACAATATCGATTTCGAAACCAGAACAAGCCCAAGATAAGTTTTATTGTTGTTGTTGAGGCAGAGTTTTGGTTCCAAGCGAATTTTTTCTATCTCTTACGTTGGGGTAAGACAACCTTCCAATCTCCATTTTTGTCAAGAAAATAATAATAATAATAACAATAATAAAGCGGGATTTTTTATTGCAAGGGTCTTTGCACAATCTACTATTGATATGCCGATAATCCTCTCTAATCTTCTTTTACAATAAGAAAAAGTTTGGTGTTCTAGCAATCTACTGACCAATTAGAGATGCTCTAACTTCTGTACATGATACAAACTGATAAGAATTAAAGTCTTTCCAAAAGTAAATTCAAGTTTGACTTTACCTTTCCTTTGATCGTTGTTGTAGATCAGCTTCCCAGGTAAAGCACACTTTTATTATCTGTTACATCATAGAAATACAAAGACTTCGATCTTTGCATAGAATCTTTGTTGCACCGAAATTTATCCCCGTGCTTCTTCATCTTCAAGTACACTAATCTCATATATCATAACAACAAATTTTGATATAGATTCATTCTTTTGTTTCTTTAGAAGATGACATTCTCTTTTATACTAGTCAGGCTTATTGTAATGGTGACTAATGGTGACTTGTGCCAAACTTTCTCTTATCTTTCTTGGGATTTTTAGGCTTTTTATCCTCTTTTACGTCTACTACGATATTGATTGTAGAGAAGACCATGGCTTATTCCTCAAGACTGTTAAGTTGATACTACGATAGGTACTTAACTTCTAGAGAATCTCATAATCATCAAAAAGATTTTCGAGCATTACATTTTAGATAATGCTTCTTGCATATATAATCATATTGCTTCCATATTTTACATTCAAGAAGTTCTAGTTACACAATCAAACTAACTTTATATAGTTTTATTATAAATTTACATTTTTATTTTTATTTGAAATTATGATTAAAAATATTTAATAACTAAACATATTTATATTAAGAAGTATAAGATTGAACATATGAAAAATGTTCATAAATGTATGACTGAATATCTCAAATATATTTTAAAGTAATACGATCGAACATTTTTAAAGACGGACATCTCTAATATATTTAGAAAAATACGACTGAACATTTCAATTATGTTCAGAAGTATGCAACCAAATGTTTTTATAAACATTTATAATTTTAAAACCAAATACCTTATTAAATACATTTTTCCATTGTACAAAATCCTTCTGAAAGTTTTTATCATATTAGTTTTGTCTGAAAGTATAATAATTCATTGTCCAATCATGACCATCAATTTTCGTGAAGAGTTTCCACAATGTGGAAAAAAAAATATTTTTTACCTTGTTAAAACTATATAAATTGTAAATATTTTAAATATTAAGAATATTATGTAATATTATTTTATATTTTTTATATGTTTAAATGGTACTATATAAAGAATGATCCTGAATAAAAAAATTTTAGAATTATAAAAAGAATTTCTCTTTACATGCTCTAGTTTTTACCAACGTCTCATCTTCTTTTTCTTTAGGCTTTGCTGTAGTAAGCACATAAACTACATTGAGACTTGCTAGTAGAAAATGCAAATTCTTATGTCATTGATTAAAATTACCATTATCAAAGCGCTCTAACTTCACAAAGTCAATATAGTAAACTTTCAAAAAGATAATAATGGTGTCATTTCGTGTAACATCCCGTCCCGAATCATGTCGGAAATTTTTGCATGTTGACCGAGGTTGACCGTTAACCGTTGACCGAAGGGGTCAAAAGTTGACTTTTTGATCCGGTTGGAATTCTAGGTTGACTAAGGTACCGTTACGAAGTACACGTTGGCACGAGTTCGTAGACTGGTAGCACGTCGAAATCGGAGCTACGGTTTGAAAGTTTTGAGCAAAACAAGTTGAGGTCTAAACTGTCCAAGGGGTGCCGGAGTTGACTTTTTATTCATGCAAGGTTGAGCATTGACTCATGCATGGTTGTGAAGTGCTCGTCGATACGAGTCCGTAGACTAGCGGCACATCCGATTTGGACATGTGGTTTGAAAGTTATGGACCTGTAAAGTTTTTCAAATACCGTATTATTTTAATATTATTTTTACACGCGTAACGATGTGCCACGTGTGACTTACTGAAGGTGACCATGTGTCACCATGGTGAAATGCCACATGTCAACCATGTGTAAAATCAAATTATTTTTATTATTATTTTAAATAATAATATTATTATTTGATTATTTAATTATTTTTATTTTTATTTCTTTTATTTTCCTTTTTCTTTTCTTTTTCTTTTTCTTTTTCTTTTCTTTTCCCCACGTGGGAAAACACCTGTTTTTCTTTTTTTTCTTTTTTTTTCTTTTCCTTTTCTTTTCTTTTTCCCTTCTTCTTCCCCGAAACACACACACACGCCCAGTACCTTTTTTTTTCTCTCCCCCGTGTTTTCTTTTTCCGGCCACCCATACTGTACACGCGCCGGCCAGTGACGTGCGGAAGGAGGAGGCGAGCTCGGCCACCAAGTTTCACGGCCAGCCGCTGCCGGACGCGAGCCGATCGGGCTGGAGAAGCCGTCGGCCGCCGGATTTTCTCTCTCCTCTTTTCTTGTGTTTTCCGGCCAGCCCACTCCCAATTGAGCCTCCTCTCCCCCTATTTTGGGTCCTCTGAATTCAAAAATGGCCTCCAATCTCAAAAATTCGAAGCGGTTTGCGAGATACGAGGAAGTGAAAATCGGCCGAACCTTTCCGACCAAATTCCGGCCACCTCCGGTGGAATTGGGGTCGATGGAGACCGGATTGGTGATCCTCGTTCCACGAGCTTCGATTCGGTATATCATTCGCCTATTTGGGTTAATGTTTGTGTTTTGACCCCCGGATACCGGGTATTATTTACCCGATTAAAATATTAATTTATTTGACTGTCTGTGAATTTTGTTCTAGGAGCACCGATGAGTCGTAGAATTGATCCCGTGGTGGATCATGGGTTAATTGCGTGCTCCAGGTGAGTGACCCACCTTCAAATTAATTTTGGGGAATTTAATTGGTGAATATATTATGTGTGAATTAAATATTTGGAATTTAATTTCCATGTGCCAAATATTTATTGGATTTATTGTGGAATTATTTGTGAAATTATTGGATTTAAGAAAATGTGTATTTTACAAATTTATGCCATGTGAAATTATTTTATGGTTTTGAGGATTTTGAAATTGGTGTGGTTTTAATGGTAAATTGGGCACGATTTGATTTTCAAATATTTCAAGGAAAATATTTGGTTATGTGGGTGATTTTAATTTTTATAAAATATGCCCATGAAATATTTATGAGATTTGATTATGATATTTCGAGAAATTATTTATGCTTGGAAAAATGTGGATATTTGAATTGATGGATTTGGGAGTTGGTGGATTTGAAAATCATGGAATTTATGGTATTGATTATAAAGAAATTGTGGAGAATTTCCCGGTTCAAGCGGATGGATTATGCCCGCTATGTTTATGAAAAATGTGAAATTTGTTTTATAATTTAAATTTGTGGATTTTATGATTTTTAGATGCACCGTGCACGTACTGGTGTTCTGTTTATATGTGATATGGTTAGTGTGCACACGGTTGTGATTAGCGCGCAGGTGGGTGTGATTAGCGCGCAGGTGATGTGATTAGCGCGCGGTTGATATTATGAGGTTGTCCTGTGGTTGCCATCGGATGAGGGTAGGCCACCCCCCTTTGGTCGGGACACCAGATTAGCAGCGGCGCAGTGGGACGCCACGCGAACGTATGCTGGTTTCTTTCTATAACCTCCTGTCTGGCGGTACCTCGGGACGCTGGGTACTGTTGGCGCCACTGGTATACAGTGGGTGCATCAAATGATTTTCAGAACTGTGTTTTAAAAATAAAATGTTTTGAAACTGTATTGGAATTAAAAATTTAATTATTACTGTTCTGGTATTTATTTGATTGGGGTTCTTAAATTGGTTTAATTTTCTCTTTACTTAATTATTCAATAAATTAAATTCCTTTAAATCAAAATTGTCGGATGCGTGACTTATTATCTTCTATTTGATATTTAGTGAATTAATTGATGTTTTGGTTTTTGGGGATTACGAACAAGGGTTTTGTGAAAAGGTTTTAAAAGGGGAACTTTTCCAACTGAGAGAATTGTAAGGGTTTTGAGAAAAAATATTATTTCCAAATTATTATAATTATTATTTATATACCTATTACTGTGGTATTATATTGTTTAATAGTAGGGTCGCTCACTGAGATAATTAGCATCTCACACTCTTAAATTCCGTTCCTCTAGGTTCCAGGTTGTCGTTGTTCATCCAGAGCGGACTTGATCTTCATCGCTGTTTTACTTCGTGAAGTACCCTGTTCTTCTTTTATTGCAGTTGTACTATTTCTTTCACTCTTGTTGTATTTATCTTGCACTGGATTACTGTATTTATTTTTAAAGTGCTGAAATTTGTGGAACCAACTTGTAGTATTGTGGGAGGAATAAAGGGATATTTTTAGAAGTGTGTTTTCAGTGCAGGTAATTTATGGTAAGTAAATCCCTTAGGGGAGGTGCTGCCGGATTTTCCGTTGGAAGGTTCGGTGGTATTTCCCTGGGATCAGGGTTGTCTAGGATTCCGGAGAAGGAATTCTGGACGGGTCCTGACATTTCGTGTTAAGATTGTTGGAGAAATTGTCGGTATAATATAATAAAATGTAGAAGTTGGTGTAGTACAAGATTAAAATAAACTTGAATATATTAATGCTTCAAGATGCGTTACTGTGTGTTGCTTTCCTTAAAATGTTATTTGCCTTCACCAATTGAGTTGTGCTGTAGACTTGCAAATACGCCTCCAAGATATGATGACGATATGTATGTATGCTTATAGGGATTTTGTATGCAATAAAGTAAGGATATAAAATTTTGTATAAATATGAGAAAATGAGAAGAAGATTTCTTGGTTGGTAATCAAATATCTTCTCAAATGACCATCTTTTGGATTTATTTATAGACTTATTGACAACCTTTCATTCCGACTGTATCTCTATAATTATTAACTTTTTAATTCAAAGTTGTAGCTCTTGGAAAAATATTTTCGATGAATAGTTGTGTCATTTAGTTCATACACCTATTCAAATGAGTTGCAACTTGGCTAACGGGGCCTTACTTATTCAGGGGGGACAGTGGAGTCTCGAGAAGCACTGTTGAGAGGAAGATCGAAATATTCTACCCGTTCATTTGGGTATTATATTTCATCAAAGCATCCAATCATAATTAGGTTGTATTTTTCAATGAATACCTTCATAATAGGCTGTATCCTTATAATAGGTACCCATACCAAATACTTGCATCTTTAGGATAGACACCTTTACCATCTCGATAAACATCTCATTATTTTAAAAATATTCTCACATATTATAATTTACTAGCAAATATCATCAATATTTCAAAAATATTTATATTTAAAATTATATTTGACCCAAAAAATTAAAGATGTAATATTGAGTATTGGTACTTAGAAAACCTGCAAAATTATTTGTGTAAAAAATTAAATATTTAAAAATATTTATAAGTAATAAAAACTATCAGTTTATAATAAATCGTGAGAATAGAACTAAACCAATACTGACAAATATATAGAATATATACATATTTATATAAATATATATCTATATATATATATATATATATATAATATATAAATGGATTGCATTTGTTTATGAAAAGCTATATAAATATTTAAGAAGTATGAAACATATATCTTTGCCTAAAATAACCAAAAAAAAAAGGTTTTAAAACATTGTAACTAGACAACATTATATAGGTGTTTGAATATTTAAAAATGTTAAAAGACATACATGAATAAATATATATATATATATATATATATAATGAAGAAAATATTCTCTTCAATGTTCGGTATTTGAAATAAACGAAGTTTACACAATCAATAAGATGAATGATATCAATTACGAACTTTCGGAAGGTGATACTCTAGGTATTCAAAACGCATTTCCATATGGAAATCACCACTTTTCCCCACTTCGCTTTGCTCTCAATTTTCGAGCATTCCTATACCCCAAGTCAACGAGTAATTTTTCATTAATAATCGTTGAAGCATCTTCTAAACTAGACTATGTGGTTGTTAGGGCACTTGGTGCAATCTTACTCAAAGAGTTGAAAAAAATCTTCCAATTTGAGTTTAGCGTGCAATACATTTATCAATGATAATAATAATAATAGATTTTACCTTGAGATCATTGAAGAGTGGAGGGACTAGAAGCTCTTCTTTCACTAGATTACTTTAATTTTTCAGATGTTTTCTCCTAGTCTTAAGCTATAGAAAAAGTATGGTCCTTAATATAAGAATTAAATGAGATATTTTTTTTTTAACCCTTAAATTACATTAAAAGTGGATATTTGAAATTACATTTATTAATTAGAGGCCTAACAAAGTTTATTTTTTCTAAATAGGATTACCAAATTTTGAATTTTAAATCCTAACTTATCATTTTTTGAATTTTAAATCCTAATTCTTAATCATCCAATAGTCATAAAGGATGAAACTTAATTTACTAAAGTAAAATAAACCTTATTTGATATTGAATATGTGCATATATATATATATATATATATATTCTCTTTTTTTTTTTTTTTTTCATCTTCCAATTCCATTTGAAAAAAAAAAATCTACTTACTTGGAATGCAACATACGTGAAGTAAAAAACACAACCTAATTATGATTGGATGCTTTGGCAAAATGTATAAGACTTTAATGGGCATTGATGGATTTTTATAAACATTTTTTAGGGATTAGATTTTTATAGATACGATAGACATTTATTTACTTCTAAACATAAAATATAAACTTTGAGAATGACATGGTAGACAGAGTACATACGGAATTTATATACAAGTAATCCTCTAGTCAATCCTAGAACTTGTAGTAACTTTTTTTTTTTAATTATTCTTTTAAATAATATTATTTATATGAGAAATATAATTTTATACTATTATTACCTAGGTGATTACTCGCAATATAATAAAATTTTACATATATATATACAAGCATCAATAATCTTTTGACACTATAAAATTACCAGTTACATGCCATATGGGAAAAAGAAAAAGTCTTTCAACGCTGAAAGATTGCCAATATTCAATATAATCTGGGAAACTATGCCTGATAGAATAGTACTACATATATAAATATGTATATAAAGAGTCTAGCTTGCATCAAGTTGACTTGATAGTTTTAGATCAAATTGACATAATGATTTTAGCTTGAGATTTTTTAGTATTATATTCTTTAAATTATATCAAAAGTTATGATTTAAAATTTCATTATTGATAAAATATAAATCTAGTAACATACTAAAATTTTATTTAAACAAATTGAACCCTATAAAGACCCAGATAATCTTAAGCAAATTTTTAAATATCAACTTTTAAAGTAATTCAAAACTTAAAAAAAAAAAAAAAAAGTCTGAATATAAAATATCAGGTTGACTTAATAAGAGTCTGGTTATATATACAAATATTTGTATGCATATAAGATGTATATAAGGCTTGTTCTTTGTAACAAATCTTCTGAAAAATATTTTTGACAAATAATAGAAACTTTTGGGATGCGTTTGGTACGTATGATAGGTTCAGATCTGACAAGACAAGTCTGGATCTAACAAGATTGGACAGAATAGAATAGTGTAGTCCTGTATTTGGTATAGTTCTAGACTGAATGGTGGACTAATTGTTCCATATTTGGTGCAGGATTGGATTGGATTGAACGATTTTATAATTTTTTAATTATTTTAAGTGAAAAAGTATAAAATTCTATTTATAATTACAATAAAAAATAATATACTTAATTAATATTTTAAATTGATATATTTGTATTTACATATAAAATTTAATTTATTACATCCACAAACTATATTAATTTAAAATTTTAAAACTAAATGGAAATTAAATTATTACATAATATTTTATAAATAATAATTGAAAAATAAAGATAATTAATGAAATTTTGTAATTGTAATTTTATTTTTAACATTGTAATTAAATTGTAATTTTTTTTTTTTACACTCACAAATTACATTAATATATGGTCGTCAAAACAAATTAAAATGATATTATAATATGTTAAATCATATGTACAAATAAATAAAGTTAACATCATATTTAATTAAGAACTTGTTGATAACTACGAATTCACATACTTGTCTGCATACAAATGTATATATTTGATTTTACACTGATAATCTACTTATATGCCAAACAAGTAAATACACCCATTGATAGTAATCCAAACAAACAGCCGATTATAAAATAATTACGCCACTCATTGCTCAAGTTGGCAAGTGTATCTGCGGTGATATGTTGTATTGGATTTGCCTCATTTAGATTCCTCATCATTTGTTCTACATATTCAGCATATGCTATTTTAACTTCTTCAGTTATATTATAGGCTTTATATAAATTATCCTTAAATCCTTGCATTTGTTGATGACATTCAGGCCAAGAAGTATATACCCCTGGTTGTCTACCTTTAAATACAACATAAATTCTTCTCCTTGCCATTTAATGTTCCTGCATATTATAATAAATTATAACATAATATAATAATATAATAATATAATTAAACAAAATAACAATTAAGTAAATCAATCAGGTGCATATTAATACACTAAAACATAACACATGCTTCATAAAAGTGTCTTTACATGCATAATTAGATACCAACATCCATTACCACACCACATATATCCATAAACAACCATACAACATATGTCCATAAAGTTCAAATCCAAGTGTCCATAATTATCATCCCCTCATACACAGTCTTAAATATATGATCCACAATGATACTTAGTAATTTAAAAATTTTCTAGCAAATTCAATCTTGCCCGCATCCGTTCTAATAATCTTAAAAACCTCAACGTTCGATGGATCCAATCTCATTGCCTTAAAGATTTCAAGATTGTCATCAACAGAGAAACCTAACTTGTCAAGCTCCATAGCTAGGTATTGTGGATAATTGGCTTCAGATTTATCTAACTTTGCAGCCAATTTATCAAACAATTTATCTGCTACATTGCCAAACCCAATCACAATGTCATCATCCTTCAATCCAGATTTTCTCTTACCCCTTGATTTAAGCCGGATGGACGGTTCATTATGTATTTCATTCACAGACATTGGAGAACACACATCATTAAATTGTTCATTTCCACTCTCCAAATTTAAATCATTGACCATATCAATTGGAGTTTATGCTCCATGTCCTGTTGTCCGATCCTTTTCAAAAATATTAACAAGCCTCTCATACATCGGAAATAGTTTACCTCTCCATGCCTTTGCACTTGGATTACTCTAAAATAAAAACACAAATTTTTAATTGTAAACAATAGAAAAACATAACTTCATATATCAAGTTAAAAAATTCAATGAAAGAATACGTCCAAAGTTTCAAAACCTGCACATATGCTTTCCATACTTCATCACTATCAACTTCCACACATTTAAGAGAGTCATTCCATTTGAAGCCACTTTTGTTTAGCATATCGTATATTATATCGTATTGCTTTTTCCACTTTTTCAGCTTTGACTCACTGTGTGGATTTGCTCACAACCCCGAATTAGGACATATCTCAGCCAATCGCCTCTCAATCATAGTAATTGTGCTAAGCTTGAATGATCTTATGTCACACTACTACCCACTAGCTACAACCTCATCTAAAATAAGCAGCAAAGCATCTTCCTCCCCTTTACTCCATGTACGTCTAGATTCAACCCCTGGGATATCGTGACTGCTACCTCCAACTTCCATTTCTATCAAAATACAAATTTTTATGATTTCAACAATACAATAACAGCAAGCAAATAAGAAAAAATAATTCACGGATGACAATAATGGCACATAATAAAATTAGTTTTCATACAAATGATCCAAGGTGTTTAACAAACAGTATAAAATAAAACAATTACAAGAGCATTAAGGACAACAATCGGCCACTAATGTCCACGACAACATCTCCACTCATCAAACATTTGCTTAGCTAAATCATCTCTCTAGTTAGTCCATTGGTCCGAGGAAAAAATCGTCCTATAATGTCATCCTTGGTACTAACGTCAACATCTTCACTCCTATCAAACTCAACTTTCCCAGGATCAATTATCATTTCTCTTCTAATAAGATTATGTATAAGGCAGTATGCAGTAATGATCTTGATTTGTGTTGCAATAGGATAGAAAGATGGACTTTGAAATTGCCCATCGCTTTTCAAGAATCCCAAAGCATCTTTCTATGACATTCCTAGCAGATGCATGCTTCATGTTGAAATACTCTTCGTGATTTATGGGTGCACAACCATCTCTCCACTCAGGAGGTGATATCTTGTTCCTCTATATGGTGCAAGAAATCCTTCACCATTAGTGTAACTAGCATCCACTAAGTAATAACAACCTAAAAAAGCAAAAACATATCTCCTATTAGTGTATGCAATGTTGGCTACTACAATGTAAATTTTGAGAATTAGTCTTACCGGTTGGTACTCTTAACCCATTTGGCCTACTTAATGCATCTCAGAGTACTCTTGAATTTGAAGCAGAACCTTCTCAACCAGCTAATGCAAATATAAATTCCATTCTTGTTCGATATCTTGGCTTATCGATTTCTGGTACATTCACCTTAATATAAGTTCCATTTAAAGCTCCCAAACAATTATGTCATTAACAAAGTTACTAAGATCAGATAATGTTCCAAATAATTGAACTATAATATTAATAATCAAGCTATTCCACAAACGTACCTTAAATACTTTCCATCTATCATCAAAACAATTATCTAATACAGGTTCTGGATGGCTCAACAAAATCTTATGTAAGCACAGTACTCCATGTAACACAGAATTGAAATATCAATTTCTCGTCTCTCCTGATTTAAAAAATCTAGTGATAATTGTACGTTTCTTTGTATGATGAGCAATTATGTGCAAAAATATACACATTTGCTCTTACAATGTAACAATGCCATCACTTTTAACATATCCATCCTCGTCTAATAACTGACACAAAGTATTAAATGTTCTCCTATTCATCCTAAGTTGACTAATACAATTAACATCCTTGTCTAACAGATTATTTAGAAAAGACATATGTAGTGACTTTTCTTCGATTCATATGTACTACCAAAAAAAAAAAACAAATAAATAGAAAGCATATTAAATTTGAGATACATAAATTACTTTGGACAAAATAGAAAAAATCATCTCCAGGAATAAAAGATAAAGAAGCATTATTAAAATATTTTTTTGTTTAATTGATTATGGCAATGAGTTAGAATTAAAGATTAACAAAAAATATTAATTTCATGTTTAATATTTATATATATTTATGTGCTTAAAATCCAAGAATGAAAATGCATGAATATCAATAGATTGTCCAAGATACATCTATTTGTATGAAACAATGCAAATCAATTCCTTCCATTTGCCATAGAATGAGTATGACTAATCAAAATTTAATTCCACTTGTCATATATCAACTATGAAGCAAACCAGGATTTTTATTTACCTTTTTTCAAGTATGAGCAAGCATATTCTTAACAACATGTGTCATTTAACAAGCTGACTAATCCAATAATTCAAGTTCGTGTCAAGCATTTGTAGACTTCTAAAGCAATTCTCATTCCATTTGTCATCAACCAAAGTACATACCGTGTTTAAGAAATTATAACTTAATAAATTTTATGTATAAAACACTAAAACAGACGTAGGGTTAAAACACATAAGTTAAACTAGGATATCACATGTAATAATGCTCCAAAACTGGTCCGATATTTATGGTTGAAATACCAAATGCCCATAATTTTTTTAAAACCCAAATCATCTATCAGAGAACAACCTAGTTGCCCTTAAAACCTATGTCTTAAATTTTTCCATCTCACAAGGTTAAAACAAAAAAAAAAAAAAAATTTAAAAGAACAACGAATTATCTATTTTTTATTTAGTTTAGAGGCCATGTAAATTTAGTTGATTGGGCAGGTTGCAATAATTGGTAATGACATTTATAAATTATCCTTATAAATTAAATCTTTTAATTTTTCAATCTTAAGCAAAAATTATATTCAATAATGTAATTTAAAAGCCCTTATTGTTAAAAAAACAAAATTAGCTAAATAAATCTCAAAATAAAGTTTGAAAGCTTGTTCACATTTTTAAGTGCGTACATAATATAAATATAGATTTTATTTTGGTTTTGGAACGGATATTTATTGGCATGCTAATGGAAAACACCAAATGAGCAAACATGAGAGATTTTCCAAACATCATTCCCAAACTTAAACTGTCGCCAAACATCATCAATAAAAAGCTTCAAGATGGATTTTAAGAACATGAGATAGATTTTCTTCAAGATGGATTTTAAGAACATGAGATAGATTTTCTTCAAGGAAATAAAAAGAAAAAAGACTTAACAAGAAAACCAACAAAGAAAATCTAAAACATTTTATCAACACCACTATTAAGAAGCATTGTTCGTCTAACCAAGCTTTTTTGGCTGTCAGGGATCGAATTTCTCAATCACAAATTGCACTGCCTCTTTGTCTGACCAATCCAAATCACAAGATAATCTAAGAACTACACAAAAAGAAAGGCATTATGCATAAAAGATAAGCTCTAAACTACACATAAAAGAAAGGTATTATCCATAAAAGATAAGCATATGCAGAACCACTGGATTATAATTATCTTTTCCTTCCATCTTACTTTCCACCACTCTTATCTAACCAATCATTTGTTTAATAATTGCTTCCTAGATATGTAGGTTTTAACTAAAAATCAGGGCATCTAACTTAAAGCTGAACATGCAGAACAACTGCCCGGGGATAAACAGTAAAATCAAATGCCAAACTAATAGCATTCATAGCTAGAGTTTTGCACAACGCAATGGAAACACAATAATATAGTCATAAACTAGTTAGCATCCACAATTTAGTTCACCAACTCAATATTTTGAAAACCAAGTCCTAACTTCAATAAATAGTTCCATTCATAGCCGGTAAAATTTTATGCTAAAAAGAGTGACGATGTAAAAATTATATTTAGAGATATTGCAAAGGAAATAGAAATTTAAGTTTAAAATATATCATTGAGTTATAGTAGAAGGATTTCACATACATGTCCTGTCATCCTTTCAAGTACCTCCAACTGTACTAAAGATTTGAAAAAATTTGCAAAACTCACTATAAAAGAACAAAATAATGAAGCCAACAGCTAACTTAAAAGCCAAAACCATCTTCAAACTAGAAAACAAAGCCAGCATGTCATAAGAACAAACTAATGAAAACAACAACTATAAAACCCAAAACCATCTTCACACTATAAAACAAAGCCTGCGTGTCATAATAACATGAAAGCAGCATCTAACTTGGAATCCTCATCAACAATAACATACAGCCCGTGCAAGGAAGCAACAAACATACAACTCCTAAAACCAAATATTACAACTGCAACCAAGGAACACAAGATAGGTTTTCTTCAATGAAATTGAAATAAAAATGACATAGCAGGCAAACCAACAAAGGAAAGCTTACCGTTTATACCTTCTGGAAAACCTTCTGGCAAGTTGCTAAACCGTATTATTTGTTGTTATATTAGACTCTCTCTGTCAAGACTTTAGGCTAAGAGCAGCCACACCACACATAAAGATGACAACAATAACTGAATTGTCTTTAGATGCTGAAGTTAATCATGTTTGCACTTCTTTTGTCACATGCAACAAACAGAGTAATATTTGCTATACTATCACTAAAAAGAGCTTTGCAAAAGACTAAACAGCATGCATGTACCCAAAAATGGAAGTAATAGAGGTTAGGCAAAAATTTTGCCTCTTCTCTGGTTTACTTGCAGTGCTAATGAAATTCACCCAAAAAAAAGTGCAATGACATTCCAATATCTAAACACAAAACCAACATCGAACACTCCAAAATCAAATCAATCCCGAGATACCACACTAACCATAGGTGAAATTAACACCAAACGAGAACAATCAATCAAACCGACCCAAATCAAGATAGTACAAAGAAGACCACAACTAAGTTAGAACCATTTCACATACTTCAGACACATAAGACCAAATAAAAAAAATATATATGCAATCCATTAAGCTAAAACCTATTACTGTAACTAGAAAATTGGGTTTCAACTCCGGGATTTACTTGCAAATCTGGGTTTTACTTGCTAGTTTCATTGCCTAATTCCAAATCGAGTAAGATCGACACATGAAGAAAAATCATGACATAGAAGGAAGAAGAAGAAAACATTATGCAGAGCTGCAGAGATGGAGGGTAAGAACCATACTCACCGACCATGTTTCTTTGTCCGAGTGATGCTGGTGTCCGGCGAGCTCCTTCGATCTTCTGCAATGAAAAGCCTTGTCTGCAATGAAATAAGAAGAAGACGAACAATGCCCAAGCCTAAAGAATATAAACCCAACCCGAAAGAAAACACAATTTGGAAAAAAAAAAAATTTCCCAAACGCAGAGAAAAAAAAACAAATTTTGGTAAAAATTCTAAGGATTTTTTTTTCTTTTTAGATATGTCGGCGAGAGATGAAAAGTGGGTTTCAAATCCGCACCCCCAACGACATACAGAGAGGAAGACAATTGCCTGGGTCCTTGCAAATTTGGGGTACTTGCAAATGGAAGCCCTTTCCCAACCCGAAAGAAAACACAAATTGAGGGAAAAAAAAAAAACTCCCAAACGCAAAGAAAAAAATAACGAATTTAGGTAAAAATTCTAAGGATTTTTTTTTCTTTTTAGATATGTCGGCAAAAGATGAAAAGTGGGTTTCAAATCCACACCCATGACGACATACAGAGAGGAAGACAATTGCCTGGGTCCTTGCAAATCTGAGGTACTTGCAAATGGAAGCCCTTTCCCAACCCGAAAGAAAACACAAATTGAGAAAAAAAAAAATCTCCCAAACGTAGAGAAAAAAAATAATGAATTTTGGGTAAAAAATTTTAGCATTTTTTTCTTTTCTTTTTGAAGATATGTCGGCGAGATATGACATTGGGTTTCAAATCCACACCCACGACAACATAAAACAGAGAGGAAGATGACACTTGCCTAGGTCCTTGCAAATTTGGAGTTTACTTGCAAATTGAAGCCCTTTCCAGATCGAGTAAGATGGCCTTTCATTTCAAAGGATAAGAAGAAAGGTCACAACACAGGAAGAAGAAAACAGATACAGAGGTGCAGAGAAGAAAACATACTCACCGACCATGTTTCTTTCTCTGAGAGTTGCAAATGTGATTTTTCCTTTGATTTTCCATGCGAGCCAACGATACGCTTCAGCAAGAGAACAGACTAGGCTTCCTTTGAGTTTGAGACAAAAATGACTCGGGGGGTAGACGGGTCAAATGTGTCCCAATCGATTGGGATAAATTTACTATTTAGGTTAAGCTTGTCCCGATCTCAAAATAACAAACCAAACATCAGACTAGGACACAGTCCCATCCAATCCTGGCCAATCCGACATACCAAACACACCCTTAAACTATAATCTAAAGGTAAATATATATTTTTAGCAAACTCTTTTAATCCTTTGGAATTCTTTTACCTAAATTATTTTTATTGTATTTGAAGTGCTTATAATTCTAGCACGAATGCTATGACTCTAAGATCCCATGTCAACCCACAATTATAACATTCACACTTAAGGAAATTTCATATTTTTCCTTCCTGAATAAGAAATTTCCTTGAGCATGAGATGATACATCAATAGGTTGCAATGGATTCTTGTTGCTAGATACCCTCTTCTTTGGAAGCATTTTCGATATAGTAAAATTATTTAGGGAAACGAATTCATAATGTTTGGATATGGGAATAGGAAGGTTAAAAAGGTCTCCAAGAGTTAGATTTTCATGTTCAAAATAGATCAGTTTAAAGGACCATATTAAATGTTTAAATGTTCAAGAGTTAAAAGTCTTGGAATAAAGGATTGGCCCCTATATATAGTAATTCTATGGCCAACCATATAATTCATTATGATTGCCATATAGGAAAATTAAGGGCATGTTATTTATTATTTTCTAAAAAAAAATTTTAAATCAATTTTATAAAATGAAAATATTAAATTGCATTCATATTTGTAGAATTTAGATCACATCTACTAATATATTTAAAAATACGTACATATAATAAACATTTTTATTTAAAATAATAAATATAACCTATATCATTTTGTATCTCTATTTTCAAACTTTTTAAATACACGTGAAATGTCTTTAGAATGTTTTCTAAATTTATTTATACATGGAGAATCCTTTCAACTTTGTTTCAGACATAACTACCAAACACATTTTATTTTTATCATTTTTCAATATGTAAAATGAAAAACAACTTTGCAAAATGATACATGACAATACCTTAAATTATCAAACAAATTTAGAAAATACTTAATTAACTTTTTATAACAGTTATCATTGAATGCCATGCAAATTTGACTCATTATTATTTTCTTATTTTGATTTTATATAAAAAAAAATCAAAATACATATTTAAATAATATGACATGATTTAAATGATGTGACGTATCAAATAAAATGTCCTCATGAGATTCTTATCACATGCTTACTAAATCGTAACTATAGAAATTTAATATGGTAAGAATCTTGTTACCAACTTATGGAGAGAGCCACCTATGTGTCAATTACATTATTCAAATAAATAACGACACATTATCATGAAATTATATTTCTCAATTCACAAGTATTTGAACCAACCAATATAATGGTGAGTATAATGATAGGATGTCTAACCCATGGAGAATAAGGATTAATTGTGTTTTTAATCCTTATTATAACACATTAAATAAAGGTTCAAAAAATCGATATCGATGGAAATATCAAGAATTTAAAATACGAAAATTTTCATAAAAATATCGAATATCAATAAAAAATTATAAAAAATGATGAAAATTTATTTTAAAAAATAAAAATTTTTATTGAAACTTTAGAATTAGCTTATTTAATCCATCAATTATCAAACTGATTATAAAATTTGCTAAAATATTGAATGGATGTTATATTCTTCTTAGTAAATTGATTTATAATAAGCATTAATAACCATAGATGAATTATTATTAATAAAAATATGTCAAAAAATACATATATGATAAAATGATTTATTAACTAAAATAAATAAAACAATTATTACATTTACATTATAGTTCATAAATATCATCTTAATACCACATAGAACTTCTGGGTGGTTGAAAATCATTGGTTTCTTCTTCATTTTGATTTTGAGATGTGAAATGTGAGAAGTAGTTATGAAAAGATGTATATCCCTGATAATTTTGTATATAATTATTAATATCCTAACCATATGGATCTTGCATTATTGGCTGACTATATGCATAACTATTACTCTCGGATGGTTGAGTTTGATATGGTACCCATGAGTTGCTACTTGATAATATTCCATAAATATCCATTGAATAAGGGTTATGAAAATGACTTCCAACCCTCATAGATCCAAAATTCATTAAAATCGAATCTTCTTCTTGCTGTGACATTTTCATTATAGATTTCTCTTTACATATATAGTCGTTTCCAACAGCACTGAATCCTTGACCTGCATCTCTACTCCCATGATCTTCATCTTGTGTTGCATATGTGTAATATTGTTCACCAATAAATAGACTTAATCCAACTTCTCGACTTGGTGATTTCCTTTGGCCACTACCTCTTCTCACTTCTTCAAAAATGTGAAAAAAAAAAAATTGTAAATTGTTAGGAATTTTTTTTTTATTTTTCAAACAAATATTATTATTTCACATGTATATATTTCATCATCTATTTACGTATATTTGTAAAATAGATATTCCAAACAATAAAATTTACTACATTCAAATATATAATCCACAATCTTTATATTTTTGCTTTATCAATATTCAATAAGTAGAACTTATTAATGTTATTCAATTCAATTAATTCTATTTTGCTTATATTTTAAATGTCTAAAAAGCAATTAAAGGGTAAAAAAAATTATCAATAAAGTTAATTTGATAAAAAAAATTTACTAAATATCAATAATATTTATGAATTTTTTTAAAAAAAAATTAAAAAATTTCCTGGATATTTTCAAAATTTTAATGGAAATTTCAGAAATTTCCATGGAAATTATAGATTTTTTAACCAAATTATTAAGGATTTAATATGGATATTTTACGGAAATTTTCATGGAAACTTTGGTGAGATTTTGGAAATTCTAATGGATATTATAAAAGTTTTATCCATTTTCATTTCAAACCTAAATTTTATTTCGACCCCTTCAAAAAATGAAAATATCCAGAAAATTTTGAAAAATATCGGATATTTTAAATCTTGTTGTAAATTAAAGCTAAAACAATTAAAAATTAAAGAAAACAATTGGATTGCATAAGAATAAATTACAATGATTATGAAAATATTAGAGTTTCAAATTCACCACTACTTACTCATATTCATTTTAATGCATGTAACCAAACTTAACAATGATATTTGTTAACCACACTTAACTTTTAAAAATTAATCAAAAGATGGTTTCTCAAACAATTTATTTAATTCACACAAGATAATTGAATTATACCTAATCTTGATAGATCTATTTAAGTTCTAAGACATGCAAAACCAATAAAACAAGATTAAGCTTTATCATGGCATCAAAGGTATGACATGAATATGGCATAATAATATTTCTATTCATCATGTAATCCACTGCAAACAATATGCTTTTCTATAATCCTATACAAAAATAATATTAAATCATTCATTTTTTTTATGGAAATTAAGATCAACAACAGACTATTAATAGAATATCAAAAATAAAGATTTTTTACATTAAAAATGAATAATCATAGCTAGGGCCACATTATAGCCCTAGTTATGAAATTCAGTTAATAACTAAATTAAAAAACATATTCATAATCAAAATCAACAATGTGCTCACAAACATCAAAGAGAAAGAAGAAGAAAATTAATCAAACACAAAATCCCAAACTTCAACTCTATAGCTATTGGTAGTGATATTGTGTAATTCAAAATTGCTTCCCGTTGATCTTCTAAAACTCTTCAATGAAGGAATGGGTCATGAAAAGCTGTAATGGTGAAGGAAGAGAAAGCGTGTAAGGTTCTTTGTCTTTTTTCCTGTTTTCTAAAACTAGGTGTTGGCCACGAGCATTGCATGCGGACCATGGTTTAATAGTGTTACATATATTTTTTTTTTTACGTAAAATATAATTTTAATTTGTAATGTTAATTTTGAATTTGGAATTTTATTGAAGTTATATCATAATTATTATTCTAAAAAATATATGGAATAACTTAAAAGAAAATATCTTCATGCCAATGAAAATGATTGTTATATATATATATACATATATAATTATGCATATAATATATATATATATATATAGATATATAATTATGAATATATGCAATTTAAAAGTGAATGTAATTATTATATTTATATAAGAATGAAGATGGTCATCATAACCTCATTGAAGATACAATTTTTCAAATTTTTTTTTTGTATGAAAAGCTTATTTGATTTCATCATAAAAATTGATATTTTAGATATTAGCTTTTTTTGGCTTGTTAATTCTTATATTAAATATATCATATGAAAATCTAAAAGGAATATAAAGATGTTATATAGTTAATATTCAATATTGACAAGAAAATCTATATTCTATTTTATGCTCGTCACTAAATGATTTTACTACCATAACAAAATATATAGATATAACATACACATTAGAAATTCACATGATAAAAATTTCAAAAGGTTTTACAAAGTTTATGCATCATCTGACAATAATTGCCTTACCCGTTACAGTGCAAAAGTTGGTGCTACTTTACTGCTTATCATTGGGTTGTGCAATTATGTCCTATATACAACAGAAAAAAAAAAATTTCTTAGTGAATAAGTCCAAAGATAGGCTTGAAAAACAGTTCATAATTAGTTTGTTCTATAAGACCAAAGATAGACTTCAAAATAACTGATAGATTGTTTGCCTACAAAAATATTTACTACATACAACAAGTTATGTTTTGTTTTAAAATTTATATATCTCGTATAAGCATACAAATGATTTAATAAAAATGACAAAAATTATTATATTTTCCAACCAAACTGAATTTAGAATATAATAAAAATTGACAACATAAAAAAAAAAAAATGACTTCATCCATATTGAAATCCTTAACATTTATATCAACATTTGAAATATAAACATATTATAATTAAGATGAAATTTTAATATTTAACTAAACAAATACCTTGAATCCACTCTTGTAGAAGGGAAGCCTACTCAAACAATTTCCTTTGTAGGATGCAATAATTGAGAAAGATTCAAATCCTAATATTTGAATAGAAATATAATATCAAATGTAAACTTCATTTAAATGAAAAAAACAACAAAACAAAAATAAAACAAACAAACAAATAATATAATTAATTTTTCATGCTGGATACTTTGATGGAACTTGGAAGTAATTAATAGCCATTAGCTCCATCAACAACACCACATGCTTTGTAAATGGCGTTAGATACAACCACCAATTTCCTCTTTTCTTTTTCCTTCTTGCATTAATTAATTCATGTGCATGCTAAGTTTGCATGTTTCTTGTGATTTTGTATATCCAGACTCTCCTTAAATTTATGCCAATCTTTATATATATATATATATATATATATATAAAAGCTATACTATTGACTATATATTCAATATACAACATAACCATCAAAGAAAATTGGGTGGTTGTTTTAGCCCAAAAAAAATAAAAAAAAGGAAGAGGGGGAGGGGGGAGGGGGTGTGGAAAGATGGGTTGGAAAATAAAATATCATCTATAATTCATATAACACATATATGTATAAGTATGTGCATAATTAACCATTAATAGAAAAACAAAGAGGTTGATGGAGAGCTTGATTTGTGGGCATATAAAGTCCAAGTCCAAATCCAAAACATGCCTCTTTCTTGGTTTTTTATTTATTTATTTTTGTATGGTTTTGCTTGTCCAAAACCTGCTATCCAAAACCAACAAACAATCTCTACATTTTTTTAACTTTTTTTTTTTAATATTTGATCGTTTGGTCATCTTTTTTAAAATCCTTCAAAGAATTTAACTCGCTTTCTACCTATAATTGCCTAAAAAAAAAATTGCAAAGGAATAACCAAACATCAGAAAGACGAAGATAATAATTAGACCATTAAAGATAAAATTAGAAAATAACCAAAAAAAAAACTAAAATAGTAAGAAAAAGGGAAAGAAAGTGATAGAGAACATTAAAAAAAAAAAAAAAAAAAAAAAAAAAAAAAAAAAAAACCAAATTTGGTTAAATGCCAAATTTTACTTTCTCTGAGTAACCCAAAAACAAAAAGTTGAGTGTAAAGAAACAACCAAACATCAAAAACATAATTAGAATATTGAAAATAAAATTGGAAAAAAAAAAGGAAAAACATAGAAAAAATAGAGCACAATTAAATAAGAAGCCAAATATACAAGCACAGACAATCCAAAGGCCACAAATGCAGTGGAAATTGAAAATCAAAATTTCAAAGAAGAATCAAAGATATACATAAATTAAGTTTAGGAAATTCTTTTTTTCTGTTCCAGAAAAGCAACGGAAGCAAAAGAAGTAATGCAATAAAAATATATATATAAAATTTAAAACCATATTATATCTACAAATTCAATCTCAAAATTTCATAATAGCAGGTAAATCCATTTGAGTAGAAGCATGCCTCATTGTAAACTGTTTGGCTTCCCTCTATTGCTAGCCTCCGTCACTGTAGGAATAGAACTTGTAAATTTTCGAGGGAACTGTGGATGATTGGCCTTCAAAACCACCACAACATAAAGAGAGAGAGAGAGAGAGAGAGAGAGAGAAGGGGCGTTGTTCAGGTTTGAAATGACATTTCTGACTGTGCGCAATATAGAAATTTCTTATAAGCTATTGCTAATCTACCCCATAGACATGCGGCGCATCAAAGTTTATCTTTTGGCACCGTACGATTTGGGCATTTGGCTTTGAAATTTGATGGCTACCCATTAGCTCAAGCGGTGGCAAAATGGTAAGAAAGGGGCATATAACGTGTATACAGGGAAGCAAAAATCATCGAGACGGTGGAAATATTGGTGACAGTTTCCTTTGTCGACCCCGTCCGACCCGGGGGGGGGGGGGGGGGGGAGAAGTTTCTTGCACGCGTGTCATCGACTTGTCGCAGGAATCATCCATTGTCAGTGAAGATTTCGGGTTTTGGGTGGATAAGATGGAAAGATCGGCCGGTTGTCAACAGGAGAACGTGAAAATTTATGGGATATGTCGGCCGGACTGGTTGGGTGTGTTTGTGTTGATTTGTGTGTGTGTTTGGTTTGTGGTAATCGACCGGGAGAAGAACTGAAGGGGGAAGAGATGGGGGATACACAAAGAGAAAAAAAGAGAAAGAGGAGAGAAGAGATTGGCCGAGAATGGAGAAGTTTGAAGAGATGGCCGGCCGAGAAGAGAGAAGAGGGGAAAGAGAGGGCCGGCCAGAAGGGGGGAAGAGATGGGGGGATACACAGAGAGAAGAGAAGAGAAGAGAAGAGAAAGGAGAGGGCCAAAATTGGGAATTTTTTTTTTTTTTTTTTGGTTGTTATTGGCTTAAAAAAAAATTGAATGAGAGGTGAGAGCCGAAATTGAGGAAATAAACTGTGAATGATAATGCATGAATGAATGTGCAGAAATGATTGATTGTTTGATTTTTTTTTTTTTTTCAAAATATTAATCAAGTAGGATACCAAAAGTATAGGAAAAAAATTTGAAATGAAAAAAATAATAAGTTTACAGCTGTGAATTCACGTGTTCGACTGAAAAAGTAAAGTGATGGAAAGAAAAAATCACCAGGAAATTGCAGAAACAAATAATACAATGAGAGAATTGTTGGGAGAAATAATAAAATAAAATTTTTATAGGCAAGTATGTTGCTGTCGTTTTTATTTTCTTTTTAACTTTAAAAGTATAAACATTCACAAGACAACTATAATTTTGAAAAGATAAGGAAATGAGTGTAGTATAAAAATGCATGTATAGCACCTCAACCATATTTTGATGTTTTGAATCCTTCTGTTTCAGCATAAATCATAGAGAGAATAAGCATAAAGCTTCAGAAAAATGAAATTGAGTGCACGCGAAGTTTTCACTAAAAGTGATTAGTTTTTAATCTTTTTTTCTTTCTTTATTCAACATTTATATTCATAAAATGAAGAATTTTTGAAAGATCTACGTTAGAAAAAAAGTCTCAATTTACAATTTCTAGATCCTCAAAAGTAAATATTTTAATAATAAATATTGTTAAAATTATGTTTATTATTTAACAATTTATTATTGTTATTATTCTTATTAATACTGTTATTATTTATGTTATTATAATTATTAATGTAGTCATTATTATTTCTATTATTAATATTATTATTAATGTTGTTATTATTGTTATTTATTATTATTATTAATTTTATTATTATTGTTATTTTTCTTTTAATTATTATTGTTATTATATTTATTATCGTTATTAGTATTAATGTTGTTATTATTATTATTATTAATATTGTTATTATGGTTATTATTCTTCTTTTTATTATTGTTATTATTATTATTATCAAGTTGTTATTATTTATATTATTATTAATATTGTTATTATTATCATTATTGTTATTAATATTGTTATTATTGTTGATGTTACTATTATTATTAATGGAGTCATTATTATTTCTATTATTAATGTTATTACTATTGTTGTTTATTATTATTATTAATATTATTATCATTGTTATTCATCTTCTAATTATTATTGTTATTATACTTCTTATCATTATTACTATAAATGTTGTTATTATTATTATTAATATTGTTATTATGGTTATTATTCTTCTTCTTACTATTGTTATTATTATTATTATCATGTTGTCATTATTTATATTATTATTAATATTGTTATTATTATCATGATTGTTATTAATGTTGTTATTATTGTTGATATTATTATTTTTATTAATGTAGTCATTATTATTTTTATTATTAATATTATTATTAATGTTGTTATTATTGTTGTTTATTATTATTATTATTATTATTATTATTATTATTATTGTTGTTATTCTTCTTATAATTATTATTGTTATTATACTTTTTATCGTTATTACTATAAATGTTGTTATAATTATTATTAATATTGTTATTATAGTTATTATTCTTCTTCTTACTATTGTTATTATTATTATTACCATTATTTATATTATTATTAATATTGTTATTATTGATATTATTATCATGATTGTTATTAATATTGTTATTATTGTTGATGTTATTATTTTTATTAATGTAGTCATTATTATTTCTATTATTAATATTATTATTAATGTTGTTATTATTGTTGTTTATTATTATTATTAATAATATTATTATTGTTATTTTTCTTCTAATTATTATTATTATTATATTTATTATCGTTATTAGTATTAATGTTGTTATTATTATTATTAATATTGTTATTATGGTTATTATTCTTCTTTTTATTATTGTTATTATTATTATTATCAAGTTGTTATTATTTATATTATTATTAATATTGTTATTATTGTTGATGTTACTATTATTATTAATGTAGTCATTATTATTTTTATTATTAATATTATTATTAATGTTGTTATTATTATTGTAATTCATCTTCTAATTATTATTGTTATTATACTTGTAATCATTATTATTATTAATGTTGCTATTATTATTATTAATATTGTTATTATTGTTGTTTATTAATATTGTTATTATTGTTATTCTTATTATTATTGAAATTATTATTACTTTTATTATTTTTTTACTTGTTATTATTATTATTATTTTTCTTATTCTTATTGTTGTTCTTAATATTATTATTAACTTAATAATTATGTATGATTATTAAAAGGAAAAATAGAAAGTAGTAGCGGAAAAACAGATCCAACTTGGTCACATTGTATTCCAATTGAAGGTAACAAGTATGGTACAATTTGCAAATATTGTAACCATAAAATGCAAAGTGGTGGAATAACAAGATTAAAGTATCATTTAGCACATTCTGATCCAAAAAGTAATGTCAAAAAGTATCCCAATGTACCTCCAGAAGTGAAAAAAGAGATTTATCATTATTTGAGGAAGAAAGAACATGCAAAATTTAAAAAAAAAAAAAAACAATAGAGGAAGATATTAGTAATGAATTACGGGGTAACTTAGCTCCATCTCGGAGTGATTATGATGATGGTGATGATGATGATGATGATAATGATGATATATGTATATATCCAGCAGATATGCATCTTGATAAAAGAGACTTATATAAAGCTACAGTCCGTGCATCTAAACAAGACAGATGGGAAGAAGAACAAGGAAAGAACTTTGTTAACCCTAGAGGTCAAGGATCAGAATCTTCTCGAGAGGGTGGTAGTCAACCATGTGCTCAATTTCGTTGTGCAACAAGTGTAAGTTACACTTGCACCTTCGTTGTATAAGTCATCCGGTGCAAAACAAAAAAATATAAAAAATGTGTTGACAAAAGGTGGTATGAAAAACACATTGGGAAGACTAGTAGTAAAGTTCTTTATTTATGATAATGTCCCACCTGCAAAGGCAAAATCGCACCATTTCAAAAACATGATCGTTGGTCCTCAACAATCAGGTATGGGAGTTCAAATTCCATCTCCATATGAAATTAAGAAAAAAATATCTAGACATGAAATATAAAGAGATGCAACAGCATATTGAAAAGTTTAAAAAAAGCTGGAAGACATATGGTTGTACAATTATGTGCGATGGATGGACAGGACCAACTAAGCTATCCATATTGAATTTAATGGTCTATTGCAAAGGGTCATCAGTGTTTCTTAAGTCAGTTGATGCCTCAAATAAAATAAAAAACTATAAGTATATAAACAAACTTTTGGAGAATGTTATCAATGAAGTGGGCAAGAACAATGTTGTGCAAGTAGTCACGGATAATGGTTCTGCATTCTTAAAGGCTGGTAAGAAATTGATGACACAGTACAACTTGTATTGGACACCATGTACTGCGCATTATATTGATCTTATATTTAAGGATATTGGAAAGCATGAAAGTATTGCAAGGATCATTCAGCGTGCAAAAATGATAACCAATTATATTTATAATCATAATTGGTTACTTTCTTTAATGCAAGATATATGTAAAGGAGACATCGTTCGACTAGGAGCAATAAGGTTTGTAACAATCTATATTGCTTTAAATAGTCTTCTTAAAAAGAAAGCTTCTCTAAAACAAGTCTTTACAAGGGATGCATGGGCTGAGCATCAATTAAGTCGAACAAAAGCAGGTAAAGAAGTGAAGAAACTTATCCTTGATAATTATTTTTGGGATTCTGTTACTCACGTTGTTAATTTATATGGGTCATTATATAATATTTTGCAAATTATTAATGCTGAGTTCATACCTACGATGCCAATATTGTATGATTGTTTTCAAAAAATGAGACATGCAATCAATAACCAAAGAGGAATTCAGTGGGTTATGGGCATCATAAATGCTTGATGGGACAATACACTTTCTCATCCTCTCCATATGGCTGGTAATTTTATGTCAATTACTTATTATTAATTAATATTTTATCTTATAATTTATATATTAGATTTAATTTTATTATTATTTTGTAGCATATTTTCTAAATCCACGGTTCTAGTATAAAGAAGGAATTGGCACTGATTCAGATCTTGTACAAGCTGTTCATGATGTCTTTGCAGCATTATATCCAAATTCGGATCGTATATCTCAATTTGGAAATGAAGTAATATTTTGTTTATTATTTTTTTTAACTAACATAGTAATAACGTTTTTTATAATTTTTTCCACTTTTACATATAGATAATATGCTTTAGAGATGCACGAAAAGGGTTTAGTGATCGTGCAGCAATTGCCGCCTGAGCGGAAATGATACCTGGTATGTGCATTTCAATTACTTGTTATAAAAAAATGTGCTTAATATCAAAATTTTTATTAATATTTAAAAAAATTTTAAAATTTAATATATTTTGATTTATAATGTTGAAATATACAACTGAATGATGGACAATATATGGTAATAGTACCCCAACGCTCAGAAAATTGACAATGTGTATTTTGTCACAAACTGTATCATCATCCGCATGCGAGCATAATTGGAGCACCTTCACTTTAATACACACAAAACAACGAAATAAGCTCGCATATCAAAAACTTCAAAAATTGGTTTTTTGCTACTATAATATGAAATTGCGGATACGTGATATGGAATTAAAAAATCAACCGCAATTAGATTCTGATTATTTGGATCTTCTTGAAATTGGAGCTGATCCTGGTGAAGATGAAAATAATCCTATTATCCAATAAGTTAAGAATTCACACTTAGATGATGATGAAGGCAATCCAAATCCTCGAGTCGCAATGCATACTTCACAATTAAGGATAAATATTGAGAATGTTATTGCTGAAGAAGTTATGAGCAGTGATAGTGGAGAAAATTATTCGTTTGAAGTAGTGACAAGGCCTTCAACTAGACGATTTAGTCTTCGTGTATAAACATTTGGTAGTGGTTATTCTCAACCAAATGAATATGAGGATGAAGATGATGATGATGTTGTTGATCTTGATGATGATGATGATGATGATGATGATGATGACGACGGTGGTGGTGGTGGTGGTGGTGGTGGTGGTGGTGGTGGCAATAGAGGAGGAGGATATAATATAGGTGGAGGTGGGAGTGGAACATGCTATCGAGAACCAAGCCAACAACCATTAAGCCCATTTTCTGGTGAAGATCAATATACACATGCAACACAGGATTTTGATCATGGAGCTTGAATAGCAAGCACTGGTTCAAGAAAGCATTATGGCACTTCCATGATGAATCAACATGATGAAGATTATCTTTCTAACTCTTTGGATGCAATGAGTTTAAATACACAAGTTAATTCTCAATCTGGAAATTCTGAGATTCCAATTGTGTATCCAATTGGTCAAATGAGCTCACATAATCCTCACAGAGATTACGATATTGATATCTTCAATCATCCCATGTCTCAAAATGAATGTTATACTTCTCATTGGATAAATCCACATTATCCTCCACTTGGACAATTGGTTGGGATTGATAGAGAAAGATATACTTGGTACATCTATAATTACATGTAAAATTTCTCTAATATGATAAGTTGGAATGCCTATTATTATATACGTGAAACATCAATATATGATCATCAATTTGAAAAATCAAGGAATTCTTTTTCGTATTAATAATTTATTAAGAATTATATTTATAAATTTCTTGTATCTTACTATTATCTGTTAAATTTTCTATATTTTGGTGTGAATTAACTTTATATTTTATTCACTTATAAATAATTTGTTATATTTATAAAATATTTTATGATTATTGTATTCTAATTATTATATTTTTATATAATTTTATTATATTAATTATCTCATATATAAAAAATTATATTCTAAATTAAAAATTTATAACTTTCATAATTTTATCGATATTTCCATCGATATTGACATTTCTATTGATATTTTCATAAAATCATATTTTCGATTTTTCCATCAATATCAATATTTTTTTTACTAAATATATATAATTGATACCCAAAAAAAATATTATCTACTTCGAAGATTTAACCGTCCAAATAATAGCGATTATGGGACCACCTTAAGATTTTATTTAAATATCATAAAATATGGTGGAGCTGATTGGCTTTTTTTTTTCACCTTTTGAAAAAACAAAAAAAAAAAAATACATGCACATAAAAGCCTCTGCTCGCCTCCCAAACGGAAGAATGCTGTCAATCTCATCCGCACAAGTAACAGTAAAAAACTGTTTTTTTTTCCCCCCTTTTTCATACTTTTTTTTTTATTTTTTTTTAGTTTCCTTGACTCGTTGAATAGATACATTTGCCCCATCTCTCTCTAGCCCTCTGTGAAAAGCATCGATTTCTCCTTCGTTAAGCAATTTTTTTTTTTCTTTTTCTTCAACTTGATATTGCGATTTTGTTTCTTTTTATCTCCTTAGTTTTTCCATTTTCCTTTATTTATTTATTTTTTTAATTTCCCTAGCCTTCAATTCTAGTATCAATATTTTCTTTCTTTCTTTAACAGACATCTTTTTTTATTTTTGTGTTTCTTCATTTTATTTTTTTATGTATTATAACTTTAAAGTAATTTTTTTTTTTTTTTATGGTACTCATGGACGCCTATATATGCTAACAAAGGACAAAGGACAGAGTGATACAGTTATCTTTTCCCAAGACAAAAAGCTCTGTGTGTGTGTATTGTTGTCTTTTTCTTCAATTTCATAGAGAAGCACGTATCGAGAGAGAGATCGAGAGAGAGAGAGAGGACTGGCTCATCACGGTCTATACTCTGAATTCCCCTCAAGCGTGTGCCTTTTCGGAAAGCGAAAAAGAAATTCCTTTTTTTATTATTTTTTTCATTTTCTTTGTCATTTTGTTTCCTTTCCTATTTCTGTTTCTGTGGTGGAACTCTCCTTTTCTTTGTTTTTCTTTTTTCTTTTTTTTCTTTTATTTGTATTTTTTTTCAATTTTTGAATCTTATTAGTTTTTCTCTGAATCGAATTCCTAACCTTTCTTTTTTCTTTTTTCTTTTTTTTTTTACCCCGGTGGTTTTCCATTTCAATGAACAAGAAAGCAAAAGCGGAGCTGGGCTTTAATTAATACTTTCTTCAACTTGAATCTTCTTTACTGTTAAAAAGCAGAGTTCTTGTCCATGCGAAAGATTTTCCGATTTCTCTAAATTTTTTTTTTTTTATCTGTTCGTTAGTCGGAGGGAGGGAGTTCTTCGACGTCGTTTTGGAATCTGTGTTCCGTGGCAGAAATTGCCAAGCGTGGATATAAGCTGCGTATCCTTTTTCTTTTTTTCTGTTTTTTTTTTTTTTGGGTTCGTATTTAATTTTCTTGAAGTGCTAAGTTGAAGTTGAGCTATAGCAGTGCTGGATAACTTTCATGATGTGCCTTTATCTGTGGTTTTTTTTTTTTGGGTTATTATTATTAATTTTTTTCTATTTTTAGAAGATGATGAAGTCGATGCCCTGTTTGGTTACTGAGAAGATGTCGAAGTAAAAGAATAAAGTTAGGAAATTTTAAGTTTAGTCTAATAGGACAGAGTTAAAAAATTGATGGTCCAAGTAAATTCGGTTTGATTCGGGTCAATTAGAAATTTTAGTCTATTGTACAGAAACAAAAACAATAAATGGGTGTAAGACCCAGTTCGCATGCCAATTTATTGAAGTTGAGTTTGTATTAGTGTAATCATGTCTGTATTGATCAAGCTAAGTCCCTGTTCATTGTAATGTCCAATTTGACCATTTTTTCAAGTGTTAAAATAACGTAATTTGAGAAGAAAAAAAAGGGCATATTTGTATTTTCAACGGGGGCCCGAAAATTGGAACAGTACGTGGCATTCCGGCTTTTATATATAGCTATAGATACAAAATATTGCAAGTCACTGGGCCCATTGAATTTTTCAATTTAGACTTCAATTAATTTGAGTTTTAAATCCTCTAAATCATCATAAATTAGTACACTGCAATCTAAACTTAACATATACTTAAAAATATCAAACTTACTTATTTTTCACTTAAATCACATGAAAAAGTTAACTTTCTGAACCAGCTTTCTAACCATATAAGATAATAAGCATTTCGATATCTTAAAGCATTCAATTTCCAATTCTCCTCCAAGACTGAACAGTAGTAAAAACTATGCATATGCTCCAACTTCAAAAAATACTCGTATTAATCCACTAAATCAAATGCATTGAAATTGTATAGGGATTATCATCAATATCTTAAAAATATTCTCCAATTGAAATCATTCAAAAATTCCACCTATAGCTTTAGATAAGGTCAAAAACTTGACTGTTGTGTAGAAGTATAGCATCTTCAATATGGTACAGAATTAATTTTCAAATATTCAAAATTAATCTTCAAGGTTCTAAAATTCACATTCGGAATGGATACCCATAAACTTGGATCTATTTAAACTTCATAAATTATATTTCTCCATATTTTAGCTAAAAAGAATCCATTTTAATGTAAAAACTCCATCTTTTAATATTTTTAGAAAAATATGAAATCAATAATTTTATTCAAAATAAATGCAAATTATTATGAAAATAGTAAGGTTTAGTTTAATGTTATATTTATAATGTTTTGTATTTAATTTGATTATAAATTATTTTCGTAATTTATTATCAAAATAATGTATTACAATTATAAATGTTATATATTGCATGGATTTATAAAAACTGAAGTCTAAATAGAAAAATATCAGTATACAAAGTATGTGTGGGATTTAGTAGCAATTATCATCTATGATTGATTCAATTTTTTAAAGTTGATTTAAATTTTATCAAAACAAAATGTTCCACTTGCAATGCTGAAATATCTCTATACATTACCCCACAAAATTATTTTCTCAAAATACCCTTATATTTTCTCAACATATTGAAACCATTCTTTCAATTTTATTCTCTTCAACTCTCTCATTTACCAACCGCAGACGACTGCCAGCAGGATGCCCACCAGCCCCTCAAACTGTTACATATGTTTTTTTATTTTTTTTTTATTTTTTTTTTAAATGTTGAACCATCTATGTTTGTTAAAATACAGAAAAGGAAAACGCACTGGCGGCCACCCACCGGTGGCAAATCTGCCATCCCTTGGGCCTACGGGGCGATGGCCCCTTAATATATTTTACTTTTATTGGCACCAAACTACCCTTGGGCCTAATGGGCCATGGCCCTCTGCACTATTTATTTTTGTTTTTATCATATGTATATATTAATATATTTTAAGCATTTATTTAGTATTTTAGATATTTTGCCCCCGTAGTTTATTAGTTTCCATGATTATAACAGAGTTTGTAATTATCTATTAAATATCAGTAAAACTGAAACAGTTTGAAATAATAAATTAGTTATATATTGTCATTTAGATTAAGGTGAGCAAATCATGTATTTTATAATTAATTTCTTACTTTAAATTAAATTTTGTATAGGGTATAAGACTATATAAGTATTTTACCATCATATTGACAAATAAGAAAATACAAATTTATCACTTTTTTTACATGATTGCTAGCAACTTAGCATTTTATATTTTGCTAAAAAAAAAAAATATATATATATATATATATATAAAACCTTAGCATTTTATATATAGTTTTTTCAAGATATTTTCTCTTCCACTATATTTTTACTTATATCAATAAAATTAAATAATTTAATTTATGCTTGTTTTATTTATTTTCTAAAAAATAAGACATATATATGAAGAACATTTTATTTTTTAAAAATAATTTGATTTTAATTATTAACTTTTCTTAAAAAGAGTATTTTAAGTTTTACCCCACCCTTACATTTCTGGCTTCCTCTGTGCGACTAGCCATAAATACCAGCCTGACACATTTGCCTCGAGTGGTGGTTTTTTTTTACAAGAATAAATAAATAAGTAAATTCCGAAATTGAAAAAGGCCACCAAACAAAAAAAAAAAAAAAAAAAAAAAAAAAAAGGTAAAAATGTAATGATCGTCTGCGGAGTTTGCAAACAATGCTAGAGATAGTCACTAATTGGCCATTATGGTTCTTTGTCGTTGATGGCTCCAAATGGAGGGGAGGAGTTAACAATAAAAAGAAAAAGTAAAATAAAATTAGGGTTAGGCTAATGAAGAAAAAGTTATTTTTGGTAAACTCATTTAGATGAGAACTGTATATAGTTTTTCTTAAATTATGAAAAAAAAAAAAAACTGCTTAAATATTTTTTTTTTATAATATCTTACATGTTCCCTTCCATAAATTTTTTATTAAAATTTTTACTATATCAAAATTATATATAATTGATTTTTTTAGAACAATTTCCAATTTATGCTGGGAGATATAATGTGTGAACAATAAAAATATGGTCCACATTGATTAATCAATTTAATTTTACATATTAATCTTTTAAAAATATATATTTTTAATACTAAAAATTTAGTGTGGGAAAATTAACCCTTAAGAGTAAACATTTAAATCTCTATAAGATTATGTGTCTCATTTTTAGTATACATTAGTATGAAAAATTTTCTAGTACACAACGTATACCAAAGCGAAATCCATTCTAGTGCACATGATCAATAGTGAAGTGTCAGGTGTAGTATCGTATCCCAGTCATCTTCTGTTATATTGTAGCATCATTTAACCTCTGTTATCTTTTTTTTAGTTTATTTTTTTTTACTCCTCTTCCATCTTCATTTCATTCCATGTCATTTCTCCTTCTCCAAAAAGCTAAAATTCCTCTCGTGTTACATCTTCACGCTATTATCTTTATATTCTTTCATCCGCACTAATCTATAGGTAGAGGTTTCCAACATCTAGATCATCCTTGGCGAAATCTTATTTTCCACTATTTAGGGTTCAATTTCTACCCCTTTTTTCTTGATATTCCATTCTTTTTGTTAACATATAGAAATCCTTTAATATGGAATCATTTTGAGGTTCTACATTCTCAAAGACAAAATTCTTTGACAACTCCTCTACATGTCTAACAGTAAGTTAACATAGTTGAGGCTGTTATTGGTTAGAGAGAGAACAAAAAAATTTGAATATGCAAGAGGGATATTGAAAGATATTGAACGAGTCGAATGTGTCCTCTCTTGGATTAGTTGTGTGTAGAGAGAGAAAAAAAAAGTTTCTTATGCTTCTTCATTTATGGGTAAGGAAGCATTCATCCAACAAAGGATTTCTAGATATTGACAAAAAGAACAAATTCGCAAGCAAAAATGGGGAGAGAAGTGGATATGAGCATGCAAAAGGAATTAAAGACTCTACCAAGGGTGATGAGGGACCTCCATATTAGGTTTTTTTTTTTTTTTTTTTTTTTTTTTTTTTTTTTAAGATAAATAACCTCTATATTAGGTTGGTGTGATGAGAGGCGTTAATGGAGATCTCTAGTTTGTTAGGGAAAGGACGAGCTGAAGTGAAACAAATATGGGAGAGAAAAAGAAATACAAAATAAATAAAAGGGATAACAGAAGTTAAACGGTATTTATAGAATAATATAAGCTGATATGAATTTTTTTAAATGATTGGGATATGGTGCTGCACGTGGCATTTCACTATTGACCATGTGAATCAATATAGATTCCACCTTGATACTCATTGCATATTGAAAATTTTTTCACATTAGTATATCTCTTGTGATTAATTGTAAGATAATTCCTAAGAGAATATTTCTATATATACATATATATATATATATATATATACAATGTTCAATATATTAATATTTTTAATAAGTCATCCTAGTCATTGATTGAGTACATCAAGGGTGAATAAACATTAAGAAGTTATGATAATTATTTCACGATCTATTTAATATTAGATTTAACCATTCAATGAATAAAATGATATTTATCAAAAAATATCTTAGTACATGGAAATAACCTCTATATAAAAATATATTTGACAAATGATCTTGACCATTAGATGGGTCTAATCTATTGGTAAATAACTGTTAAATTTGAATGAGATTTTTTTTTTCGATGTCTAAATTAAAAGTTTTTGCATATATGCCCTCTCAATTATTAGGCTTTTGCACTTTGGTTCATTTTTTATTTTTTTTTTGATATTTTGGCCTAAAAATTCGATATTTTATAAATTTTTGTTCCTTAAATTATTTTTTGTTTTTTTAGTAATTTTGAGATATGGTGCACTTGCTACAACAATAAAACAATAAAATTATAAAATCAAACAATCCTAAAAGATCTTTCTATATTGCATCAAGTGCCCAAAAAACAATTTAACCAAAATACATAAAAATAGAAGTTTAAAGGTCAAAATACAAAAAATAAAAAAAATAAAAAAAATTCAGAGACTAAAGTGTGAAGGTTTTAGTAATGTAAAGCATATAGAGGCTAAGTACCCCTAAAATTACTAACTTTTTAAAATAATTAAATTTACTGACTTCGAAAAAGAAAAAAAAAAACAACTAGGATGATTTGTCAAAATATCTCAGTTCATGAATCATTTGAATCTTTTTTTTATTATTTTTTATTTTGGATAACATTGAACTCGTTACAACTGAGAAGAGAATATGAATTCAAAAATTGTGTTTGGATTTGGCTTTGTAAGTTTTAAGTTTAAAAATTTTAGATTTTAGTAAAAGGAGAAAGTATCGAAGAAATTTGATTTTCATAAATCAATTTTCAGATAATAATTTTTTTTGGAATTTTTTTTTATAATGTTTAATTAATAATAAAATAATATAAAATTTACAAATAATTAAATAAATTTATACATTAAAATTAAATAATAAAATTATATTTAAAAAAAAAGTAAAACTAAATTTTTTAAAAATTTTAGAATAATATATATTTAAGAGAATAATATATAGCTTATAAATAATTAAATAAATTTATGTAATAAATTAAATAATAAAATTATATTTAAAAAAATAAATAAAACTAATTTTTTCAAAAAATTTTAGATGACACGTATTTAAAAGAATTAATTTTTCATATTAGAATTTTTTTTTTGCTGGACCTTCCAAATTTTTTATTTTAAAAAATTATCTAAACAAAAAAAAAAATTTACATTTTTACTAACTTTATTATTATTTAAATATCCTTTTAGATTTTACTTGATGGATATTAAGTACTTAAAATTTTGAATTTTGGCCAATTCCTACTTGTGTAAAACAACCAAATGTTTTAGTAAAATCTCTTGAACATTTCAGAAAATAAAAATATTTACTTTTAAAATAAAATTGATTAAAATAATTTATCACTTATAACCTTTTTTTTTATTCTTTTACTAAATAATGCAATTCAACATAAATATTAAAATAAAAAATAATAGCAATTTACCAATTATTTTTGAAAAAAAATATTTTTAGTTATTTATATTTTAACAATTTAATTCGATTGGTTTGTTTGATTTTTGTTTTTTAAAATCCGTCCAATTCAAACCAAACGTATTATCAATTTAAAATTTTTAAATCAATATAATCAAATTATTATGAAACAATCGAATCAAATGGATTGTTTGAATTGGTTAGTTTGTTCAGTTAATAAGTTTTTTTATATACCATATCAAGATTTAAATTTTGAACATGAAAACGTATCATTAATAATTTCACTATTATTCGAATTTTTGAATATATGTTGAACCAATTGAGTTTATAGTATTAAATTTACGATATTATGCATTTATTTTTAGAGCTTATTACATATTTTATTTATTTATTTATTAGAATATTAATTTATTTTTCTTTATCGTCTTTTTCATCTGCAAATCTGATTACCAATAAAAGTACTAAAAACCCTATCTGCTGCCGCCTCTTTCTCAAACTCTCTCTCGGTCGGTCTGTCTTTTGTCTGACTTTCTGATCTATTCTCCTCCATTGTTTCACTGAAAGTGTTTGATTTTGAGTCTTGGCTAGCTCTCCATAAGGATAATTGGATTATATATATATATATGTATTGCTCCGATTATATTTAAAAAATTTCTTCAGTTGGAAAAAGATCTATGCCGTATTCCCCTCCAATCGCACCCACTCTCAGACTCCTCCCCGTATCTCTGCGGCCGGCGTCTCTAGCTCGCTTAACAGTTTCAGCCTACTGCCACGTAATTCTCTTACACTTTTTTATTTATTAATTAATTATTATTATTTTGGGCTTTGATTGTTTTGTAAACAGATTGAAATTTCAGATTTCATCATCTTTTCTCTCTAAACAGTAATTGTAATCTTTTGTCGATATATTTGTAGAACCCCAGAAGCTAAGATGTTGATTTTTTTTTTTTTCGCGTTATTTGCAGGCAAATTTAAAATGTATGATACATTTTTACATTGGGATTTTTTTATTTTTTTTATTTTTGTTTCCCTTTCTATGTGATTTGTCTAATACACATCAATTTTCCATGAGCTGGAAGCTTCAAATTGAAGTATGGTTGATTTTTTGTCGGAATATATTTTTAAGATTCCAATTAAAGTTCAAATTTCTTCTTCTTGTCGATTTTGCGATCAGATATCTGTTGGTTGGGTTGACTCGCGTAGTCCTGCATTTTTTGCCTGGTTCTATGTGCAGCTTATGCTGTTTTATTAACATATCCTGATGTGACCTCAAGTTTTGGTTTCTGACTGGGATTCTTTTTTTATTTTTTTTTATTTGTTAACAAATCAATTTTCCATAAGTTTTGACTTTGAAGCTTCAAATTGAAACATGGTTGGTTCTTTTTCTGAATGTATTTTAAAAGAGAGATTAAGGTTTTGTTCTTCTTGTTGAATTGCAATCTGATATCGGTTGGTTGGGTTGACTCGGGTAGTCTTCCACTTTTTGCCTCTTTCTTTGTGCAGCTTATGCTGTTTTATTGATATATCCATGAGCAAGCTTATATTTTTGTAGTTTTTAAACTTTATGTGTATCAGAAAATTGAGCTTCTCATTGATGGGTGACATCCCTTTTGGTCTTCTGAGATATATGAGTCGGGTCATTAGGTCATAATGGAGTTTTTAAGAGGCCTAGTTGAGTTTGAAAAGAGTGGTTCAAAGAATGCAGTAGTTATCTCCTAAATGAATACTACTTATATATTGTGTTAAAGTTTTCATTAGATTGGTTTTTAAGCTTTGAAATTATATCAGGTAGCGATGTGGTTAATGTGAATAAGGAAGTGCTTTTTCATTCTACAGATAGGAGTTTTTCAGAATATGTTCAAATTATGTTAGGGTCATTTTATCTTTGGTTGTAACTGAATATGGTTCATCTCCTATCTAATTCATTATAATTGGTCTACCTAAGCTTTGTTGAAAAACTGCATTAATTGTCTTAATCTGATTACTTTTGGTTAATACAACTATGCTTTTTTTTCTTTTATATGTTATATAGATAATATTTAGCTAAAGATTGTTGGACTTCCTCTGTAATGTTCAAAGTTTTTCTTTTTTTTTCCCCCCCTTTTCTCATTTTGTTTATCTCAGCAACTGACGTGATATAAATGCCAATGTACATAGTTAAATAATGGCTGTTGAGACTTCTGCTAAACCAAACCTGGTTAACGAGTACGATGATGATGATGGGCCTGTGATATTTAAAAGAAGTAATGCATCATCCAAACCAAACCAAGTAAACTCAGAAGTAAAGAAATCACCATTGCAAAGAAATGATATACAGTCTGGAAGGCAGATATCTGACGTTCATTCTCGCAATGGTTTAAACTCCAATTCTAAGGGTAAGCTGGTGTCATTTACCAAGGCATCACCCATAAAATCTCCTGCAGCCAGCCAAAAAGCTTCAACTTTGTCTGCAAAGACATCACCAGTGAGGTCACCAGTAAATGCTAATTCTAATAGTGACTCTGAGGATTCTGAAGATGATGATAAACCTTTAAGTGCCAGGCTCAAGGAAAACTCCAACCATGCCAACAAAGGGCTTGCAAAACCTAAACTAAGTCCTGGTTCATCACAACCAGCAGTGTCAAAGAATATTCTTGGACTACCTTCAGGAGACTCAGATGATGAACCTTTATCGTCTAGGTTTCAAATGAAGTCCAATGCAGGAACATCGGGCAGTAAGCTTTATGATGCTGATGAGAAGAAGCCTCTCGTGTCAAAAAATCAGCATAGTGGTTCCACACTGACCGATAAACAAAAGAAACCATTGGCCATCTTAAGTAAGAGACCTCTAGATAAAAACTATTCCTCAGATCAATCTTTGGTTAAAAAGCCAAAACTTGTTGGTTCACCAACAGTGGTAAAAAGTAAGCAGGTAACAGTCAAAGCAGAAACGAACACAGAGGACGATGACCATATTCCAATTTCCCTGAGAATGAAGAAGTCACCTGCATCAAATAACAAATTACCTACCACTAAAAAAGTGGTCACAAAAGCTGTTTCCTCCTCATCCAAGAAAATAACCAAGAAAAATAAAAAAGCAGCTAAAAATTCAAAATATTCAAAGTCTACTAAATTGCTACCTTCATCCGGTGATGGCCAGAAAAAATGGACTACCTTGGTTCACAATGGTGTTATTTTTCCACCACCATACGCACCTCATGGGGTAAAGATGCTCTATAATGGGAAGCCAGTTGAGTTGACTCCTGAACAAGAGGAGGTGGTTCTCTCTCAATTAGAAACTTAGTTCTTTGGTGTTATTTTATTTATTTATTTTTTTAAGGTCATTCTTTTAGTTATTGTACTTACCTGTCAAAGCTTTTATTTACAGGTTGCAACCATGTTTGCGGTGATGAAAGACACAGAGTATGTGCAGAAAAAAACATTTAGAGATAATTTTTGGAATGATTGGCGTAAGTTACTTGGGAAGAGCCATGTGATTCAGAAATTGGACTCCTGTGACTTTACCCCAATATATGACTGGTACCAAAATGAAAAGGAGAAGAAGAAGCAATTGAGTACAGAGGTTAGTTGATATTTCCCATATATTTTCTATCCTCTGGTGAAATTTTGCTTTTTCTTTATTTTCTACAATTTTTCTGATACATTTTTTGCCATAGTTAATGGGAAAAAACTATTATGTTAACAATAACACACTTGTCACTCTTGTAAATGGTCTGTTGTTGTTATTATTATTATTATTATTATTATGCTTTTGAGCTCTCCAAACATTTATTTCTGAACTGCAACTGTGAATTGTTGATAAGACTAAGATCATAAGTTTGTTGTTCACACTGTAATGTCATGGTTGAAAATGTTCCTTAATTCATTATCCATGGTGGTTCACTTATGAGCGGCGTGTAAATACTATTACTTGCTGCATGAATTATGTTATGGATCAAATCTCTACTATGTGTTTATTTTTTGAATTTTTGACTCAGACAGTGTGTTGATGCAGGAGAAGAAGGCCTTAAAGGAAGAGAAATTGAAACAAGAGGACAAGTATATGTGGGCTATTGTTGATGGTGTGAAAGAGAAGGTGGTTATCTTTACATCTAATTCTCTTAGGAGGAGGAGGATTTGTGGATATTTCCTTGTTTTTCATCCTCAATAGTATAGACTATTTTCCTTATTGTGCTGATCGAATGATTTAAAACAAGGGAATATATCATGATCCTCCTCTTGATGTTTGATATGATTATAGAAAGCAACCGTTGTTCTGAAAATTATTTTGTTGGTGTCTATGCTATATAACGTTGTCATTTGAAACAACTGTACATGGCAATAAGGGACATAATTGATGAATTTCAAAACTATAAAGGAACAAATCAACGACTATTATAACCACTGGTGCCAGGGAGATCAACAAAATTAGTCCACATAAATATTTTTATTTAGTTGAGTTCATATCTTTTCTTTGTTTGGCTTAACATTGTACTTGAAATAGTCTCAAGAGACTTCACATGTATACACACCTGAATGGGTGACAAATATCTTTCTAGTATGTAGCTGGGGCATTTTGCTATTAACTTTCATGTAAAGAAATTGTGTTTCCTTCTAATGTACAAATATATTCTAATCACTATTATGCCTTTTCAATGTATAATTTGTATTGAAGTTTCAAAATTGAGGTTTCTACTAAAATAACATTTTATGTATATATATATATATATATATAGAAATGCATTGATTGGATGGTGATAAATGGTTGTTGCCCACCGTACAGTGGGGGGCGTGGCCCAAGGTAGCATTTCTGTGTGTATATATATATATATATATTTTAGAATTGTGTTGATCGAATTTTATTTCTGTTTTCAATTAATGACCCCTGAGTTGTTGTTTCTCCTTATTCAACCAGTATGTTTGAAAGGTTAAAGATAGTGATGCAAAATCATGGTGTAGTGTAAATAAATGAATTGTAGGCCGCTAAATTATGGTTATTTAAACTGCTATCTGAGGTTAGAAATATGTGATGATTATTACTCAGTTTTTTTTATTGATCGCATAAGCAACAGTACCATTCTACTGAAGTGACGTAATTAACTAATTTTTTTATGGCGCATTTAGAGTGAGAAAGATATCACTTTTGCTAAGACTTTCACACTCAAGACTTTTTGTATAATTTACAATTGTTAATTTGATGATGCTATCTTGTGATGGGTTTGTGCTATTCTCAATTTCAGGTTGGAAACTTTAGAGTTGAACCACCTGGGTTATTCCGAGGTCGTGGCGAGCATCCGAAGGTTTGTTTAACTTGTTTCTATTTAATGAAATAATTTAGGTTTATTCATAATGTGATGGTTCAATGTACAGTGGTTTTGTGTTGAAGGTTTTGAAATAATTCTTTAACTTATTATGTATTTTTTTTTTTGATTGTGGTATCAGTCTGGAAAGCTGAAAAGGCGCATTCGTCCTCGTGATGTTACAATTAATATAGGAGTGGATGCTCCAATTCCAGAATGCCCTATCCCTGGTGAAAGGTTTTCTTCTTCATAATTTCATCGGAAATAAAATACAAGAATAGAAAAGAAAAAAGATATATATGTATTTTATGGGATATTTAGTCGTTGGTACGTCATTTTTTGATAGATGGAAGGAAGTACGGCATGACAATACTGTAACGTGGTTAGCATTCTGGAATGATCCAATCAATCCAAAAGAATTCAAATACGTGTTTCTGGCAGCTAGTAGTTCCTTGAAGGGTCAAAGTGATAAGGAGAAATATGAGAAAGCAAGGATGCTGAAGGTGCTTAGCCAGCAAGTTCTCCATAAGTTTTTTATAGCAATCGTATTGTTTTCTGATGATTCAGGAGTGGACCTTCTTATTGATAAACCTCTGCTATTTTGAGCACAGGAATACATAAAGAACATCAGGACTGCATACACAAAGGATTTTACAAGCAAAGATGTTTCAAAGCGACAAATAGCAGTTGCTACCTATCTTATTGATAAACTTGCTTTGAGGGCAGGCAATGAGAAGGTATAAACAGTGTGCAACTTATTTATCATTTGTAAAAATGAAAGAAAGAAAGAAAAAATGTACATGTAGCATATGCACATGTAAATGAATGGGCCTATATATGTAATTTTGCCATGGTGGGTTTGCATGCTTACTTTATGGTGGACATCTTATGTTTGAGACATATGATTCTGCAATTTTTTTCTACATCCCACCACATCTGGCAGGATGTGAGACACCCATAAGTGGGCAAGCTTATGTTTGTGTTGCTTATTTATTAAAAGGGTTTTGGATTTTGCATCTCAAGTATGACATGGTACAACAGTTTAGGCTCTCTGTAGTTCATACTTCTATTTATTTTGTTCTTGTATGATTATTAGTTGCATTGCTTGCGTTTACCCCCTTCTCTTTTTTTTTTTTTTTCCTCTTTTTTGTGTGTTTGTTTTATGGTGCCGATGGTTTCAGGCTACAATATGCACTCTTATTTGCTAGTAACTTAAGGCATTTTTGACATTATTGGTTGTCCTAATGCAGGATGATGATGAAGCTGATACTGTTGGTTGTTGCACATTGAAAGTAGAAAATGTAAAAGCAATTGCCCCAAACAAGTTGGAGGTACAATGGTATAAATTCGTTGAAATTTAAGAACTATGCCGGGCATTTCCTACTCAGGTTACGCCAGTATTGATTGGTTTTTTTTTTTTTTTTTTTTTTTTTTTTTTTGATGTTTGAAAAATTCAGTTTAACTTCCTTGGTAAAGATTCAATCAGATATGAAAATATTGTTGAAGTGGAGCTTCCTGTTTATAAAGCAATTATGCAGTTCCAGACTGGTGAGTATAGTTAATTATATATTTTACTTTTGGATATATCTTTTGATTCAGTGATCAAGGCATATTAGCATGTCTTTTCTATTTACTTCAGGAAAACAAGGCAATGATGATCTTTTTGACAAGCTGGATACAAGTAAACTTAATGCGCATCTAAAGGAACTCATGCCTGGCCTCACAGCAAAAGTTTTCCGTACTTATAATGCATCTATCACGTTGGATGATATGGTGAGGTCCTGGACTTGTGCTAGCTCTCTGTTTTCAGCATTTTATGCATGGTTCGAGTTTGTGTAATCTTGTTATATTCATGTATATTTCTTCCATAATGTGTTTGATCCAGCTTGTTATATATATATATATATATATACACACACATATATCCTGTAACTTTCATTTATTCTTTTGGGTTTGGCATGATGCCAGTTGAATAGGGGAACCAGAGATGGAGATGTTGCAGAAAAAATTATTGTTTATCAGCATGCTAACAAGGAGGTGATGACAGTTAATCTCTGGAAAAGTTTCACTGTATTCAAGTTCTTTTACCTCATGTATAAGTTTTTGGGGATTCCCATTGCAGGTCGCCATCATATGTAATCATCAGCGTACTATATCCAAATCTCACAGTGCTCAGATGACAAGGTTAATGGAGAAAATTAGTGAACTTCAGGTAATGGTTATATCTGTAACGTTAACAGAGATCTTAGGAGCTCATTAACTAAAAGAAAGAAAAATCCTTGGATCTCTCTGACCAAAAATTTTTTGGAGAATATTTCATGTCCTATGCATATGGGAACGCACATGTTGTTTCAATGTATTTCCCAGAACTGATATGATCAGTTTGCTTGTAGGGTGTCCTGAAAGAGCTGAAAACAGATCTGGATAGAGCAAAGAAAGGAAAGCCGCCATTAAAAGATGCTGATGGAAAGCGGAAGAGAAACTTAACCCCTGAAGCGTAATATATATATATTTATATATTTTATTTTTATTATTTTTCTTTAAACCCAATTTCACTGCTTGTGAGGATATGCAGTTTCATTATTATATATAATTTTATTTGGCACAGGTTAGAGAGGAAGATGGCTCAAACAACAGCAAAGATTGAGAAAATGGAAAGGGACATGAAGACCAAAGAGGATCTGAAAACAGTGGCATTAGGAACATCCAAAATTAACTACCTTGATCCTAGGATCACGGTTGCATGGTGCAAGCGACATGAAGTTCCTGTTGAGAAGGTGGGTTGCTATTGTACTTCGTTTTCATGTTGTATGAGATGGTTTAACATCTAAACCTTGGTAACTCCATGCCTTTGCAATGATGATGAGGTAACCGTAAGCTGTCATTGCACTTTAAGAAAGGGAAATAAAAAAGAAAGAAGGTCTAGCTGTTATTTTGTACACACTGGTTGTTGTTTTCTAGAAGCTGTTGGTAATTTTTGGGATTATCTATTGTTATTCTCGCAGATATTCAACAAATCTCTCCTAGCGAAGTTTGCCTGGGCAATGGATGTGGACCCTGACTTCAGATTCTGATGCTTGCTCAAATTCACGTCATTCGTGAAGAAAAACCCTGCCTCCTCTCCGTTGTTTAATTATAGATGTTAACAATTTTTTTTTTCCCCCTTAAATTGTTCCAGCGGAAAATTATTGTTGTATGTTCATCTAATCTAATCATGAGCAGAGCTGTTCACTACATTCTTCTTTTACTCTCAGTAGGAAGTACTAACAATTGTTATTTAAACTCGAACCTTTATAGTAATGGCTTAAATGTTTGAAATACATTGACTATGTTAAGATGGCATTTACAATGGTCTTTTGTTTTCTCCTGGTTTTTTCTTTACCATACATATGGAAACGTTATCCACCTCCTTGACCCTTAGTACTAAAACATCCGAGTAGTGGTACTGATCTGTGTTTGTTAGTTATTAACTGCAAGTGCAGTTTAGTTGACCAACCTAATATCATTCAATTTTTAATCCCCCTATTTTGGAATATATTCTATACTCCGGCTTGAAGTATTAATGTTTAGACAAATTGAATCGCCCTATACCTTTGTTTTGAATTGTCACAAATTATTATGTAAGAACATTTACTTTGTTTTCAGCCTTGCTATTTTGGGGCTATTATGTTATTTTGTTTCAAATCTAATTTTTGACTTAAAATCTTTGAATGCAATCCCAAAATCTATTTATCGTGTCATAAAAATAAAGTGCATGTAAATGACTGTGGAAGGCGGACCCATGTACGTTGTGAAAAAGTTTTTGTTGGTATATGAATTGTTTAAAATTCCTGAATGGATTCAATAAATAACTTTTGTGAACTTTTTATTCTTATTTTTATTTTATTTATGTTATTTCAAATATTAAAAATTTTATGAAAAAATTTTAGTTACACGGTCAAATTAAACTCTATACAATTTTATTATAAATTTATATTTTTATCCTTATTTAAAAGTATTATTAAAAATATTAACTAATTAAACATATTTATATTGAAAAGTATATAATTGAACATTTTAAATGTGTTCAAAAGTATATATCTAAATGTTTATAGAGATGAACATCTTAGATGTATTTAGAAGTATGCTATTAAATATTTAAAATACATTTAGAAATATGCGATTGAATATTTTCAAAAATAAACATCTCAAATATATTTAAAAATATATAATTAAGCATCACAAATGTATTTAGGAGTATACGATCCAATGTCCCTAAAGTCATTCATAATTTTAAAATGAATATTCCAATGAATATATTTTTCTATTGTTCAAAATTGTTTTAATCAAAATTTTTTTTTATAGAATTTCCATAAATATCAATTTTTTTAAAAAATATCACGAAAGGTTTTTGTAAAATGATATTTAACTTGTAAACAATTTATATATAAAAAATATATTTTTTGATATAAGTTAAAATAGTATAAATTATAAGTATTTTAAATATTAAAAATATTACATAAAATTATTTTTCATTTTTTATATATTTAAATAGTAACATGTATAAGGTAATATTGTATAATTTTGTTTTCTTAAATTATAAAAAAAAAACTTTTTAGTTTTTATTTATAAGATAATTTTATCTTGCATGTAAAATTGGTGTTTGATGTGTAAATTTTTAATGGATTGAGTAGTTATTTTATTTTATTTTATTTAATTGTTAGAGAGGTTATTTGTAAATGTCAAAGAGTTTCGTATAGCTTACGCTTTATTAATTTGTTTATAAAATAATTTTGCTGGCGGGTTTCAAATGCTACTTATCAAAATTAGAAATTAATTAAAAAAAATGGGGATTTAGGGTGGGCGATAGGCCACGTTAATATTCCAATTGTTATCATAAATAAATGGGGCCGGGCCGGGCAGGCCCGTGGAAATGCTGCACAAAGGAATTAGTGAGTTAGTGATACTGAAACTTGGGATAAGAAGATGAAGATTATGGTAGCTTCTTTGGCGCTGTCTCTGACTGTGACTGTGAATGTGAACCCTCCAAGCTCTCTTCTTCATCTTCTTCCTTTGCTTTCTTCTTCTTCTTCTTCTTCTTCTTCTGCAACTGCAAGTGGCGTTAGATTCAAGCATTCCTTAGTAGTTGAAAAGGCGGAGAGAAGATTAGCTTCAACTTCAAAGCACATTTGCAGAGCAGCAGCAACCGAGTACAAATTTCCCGATCCTATTCCTGAATTTGCCGATGCTGTAAGTACACGCCACACACCCCGCCCCCCCCCCCCCCCCCCCCCCCCCCCCCACCCCAATTCAAATTTTCACTGTATCCTTTCTCTTTAATTTATTAATTTATCAACTAGAGACTGAAACATTTCTTCTTTCTTTCTTTGCTTCCTAAATCCTAATCCTTATGTCGCAGGAGACCGAAAAGTTCAGGAACCATCTCCTCACCAAGCTCTCCAAGAGAGATATATATGGAGATTCTGTCGATCAAGTTGTCCGAATCTGCACTGAGGTATTTATTTATTTATTTGCAGTTTCTTTTTTACTATTTTCCGGTCTTGGAGCTTTACTTTTAGAGAACAAGGAAAAAAAAAAAAGGTACAATTCTAAGGTTTCTATTAGCACATTGAAGTCTGATTCATGATTTGATTTCATATTATCATTGTATCTTAGGGACAAGATTGTATTTTTGTGATTGTTAAAGTCGAAAATTTCGTTTAGTATTGATTTCAAAAACTTATTTTTAACTTTAAAATATTGAAAATGTGTATGCTATTCAAAAGTACATAAATTGTTTGGTTGGCCTTTCCGTGGAAACCCAAGAAAGTTCATAGTTTGCAGATAAATCAAACAAGGCCAGGAGTACAATCCCCATTGGTATTTTTTGCAACTCTGTATTTATTTTAAACCGCTTTTTGTTGTGCTAGGTGCTAATCAAAAAATTCTACAAGAGTCCACAAATAGGAAAAAAAATTTCATTATTTATTCCAATCTCCAAAATAGAAAAATTGTTTTTATTTAATTTACTTTCCTTTTACGTGGCTTCTACTTCATGAGAACATTTTAATTTTCATTTATTTAGTTTACATTTATCAGGCTTGTTTTAGTGAACTTTAATGGGAAGTAGAACTTACAATAGTTTGGAGATGCACTGATTTATGGATCTGGCCGTAGCAGTTGTAAAATATGGTCTACACGTCTCTACTTTCATGTAGTTGCGATTGTGTATGCTAACTTAACATTCAACTGATCTAATGGGTGTTTTTAAAGTGGTATTTGGGAGGTAGAAAGACAATATCTTTATAATTTCGCATAAAAATGCAAATAGATAAACACTTTTTTTTTCCTTAAAATTGTATTTTTTTTTTTTAATTTACAAATGGATCCTTTGCTGAGGTAAAATTGGGTCTCTTCTTTTATGATTGATCCTCACTGTTGAAATTGTTCATACAAATGCTCCTGTATCAATAATTTCTCAGCAAGGAGCTTTTGACTTTCCAACCCTAGTTATATATTTATAATGTGAGATAGTTCATTGACTGAATTATGCCCTTGATAATGATAAGAATCTTTTCTGTTTTGCATGGAAATATATAGGAACTGATTTTTCCCATATAAATTGGAAACAGATATTTAGTACTTTCTTACACACCGAGTATGGTGGTCCTGGGACACTCTTGGTCCTTCCTTTCATTGATATGGCCGATACTGTGAATGAACGGGGATTGCCTGGTGGACCGCAAGCTGCACGCGCTGCTGTTAAATGGGCACAAAAACATGTTGACAAGGATTGGAATGAGTGGACTGGTGGCGATGACGAGTAGCAGAAGAACTTCCTCTTCTTAGAATAATGTTTTTATCTTTTCAGATGTTCCAGAGTTGATCGAGCAGTTTTGATACCTTGAAAGTTTTTTTCAATCTGATGAATGAGTGCGTTGGTAGAAACATAGAATGTGAAATTTGAGTAGCTTCTTCTTGTAATTTTTAATAGTTGGGAGGATATATATGTAGCGTCTTTTATGAGGTTGGGAGTGGAGTGGAGGATACCAAATGTATGAAGGGCACCAAATGGATTTTAGTATCAATCAGAAGCCGTTGTTCTTAGAACTTGTTTTAATCCTCTTCAATTTAGAAATTGGATTGCAATTTTCTACCTGCATAGCTGGCAGCAGACAAATCTTGGATGTAGGCTAACATGTATTTTAGCCATTAAAGTTTTATAATTTCAACATCATCAACAGTCGAAATCTCGGCAATGCAAAAAGAATAAATAAATAAATAAACCGAAGAATAGTTGGATTTGTAAGCAAAATCATGCAGCAAAAAACTTGTGGTATATATAAAATAATAGTCTACATTTAAAACATTTTGTCCTACCAGAACCAGATGTCTGCTGGTAAGCATTTTCCATTTTCCATTTTCCATTTTCCAGCCAGAAACATATAAACACAAAAAGAAAGAAAAGAAAAGAAAAGAAAAGGGGGTCTAAATCTAAAGCTAATCCCGATCCATCATCAATTCTTCCCTATCGATGAAACGCTCCAGCAACCGTTTGTCTTGCAAAACTAAACAATGTTGGGACTTGCCAAGCCAGTGGTAGCGGCGCTTGGCAACATAATCATAGACAGCATCCCTAAGTGGAGTTGGAAGCAGCATGAGCGTGCTTAAAGCAGAGTAAGGCAGAGGCAAGTAAGACAAAACTCTTAGTGCAGCTGCAAAATATCAAAAAGATCATTAATTAATTAATTAATTAATTAATCAATGGTGATTATGGATTAATGATAAGAGTTGTAAGTTAAAAGTAACCAACCGGTGGAGCCCTGGTGGTAAAGGCCGGGGCCTTCGACGAACAAAAAACGAGCTAGAACATCCTGCCGATCAACACCGCAGAATCGCAGGTAGGGATCAGCAGTTTGCGACTGGAGGCAGCAGAACTTGATCTTTCTGTGCTTGTCTGCCTGGATTACCCACTTCACCCCTCGGTGGCACAGATGGCAGACTCCGTCATACACAACCACACGCGGCTGAAGGATAGTGGGTGTCACCGCCTTCGCCAGCGACGAAGAAGATGCTGCTGGATCAACGTCTTCTTCTTCATCATCAACTGACGCCACCTCAGCAGTGGCAGTCGGTGACTGGGATTGTGAGGCTGCCGTTGCAGTTGATGATGCAAATCCACCCCTCAATCCCATTAGAAAGTACCTTCTTCTTGTGATTGTTCTAATCATCATCATCATCATCATCATCATGGCGATTGGCGATGAAGGCGATCACTGCACTTCACTGTCCTCTCCGAACCAGTACGGATCGGTGAGCGATACTTATTAGTTCCTTGCTTGAGCGCTAAATAATCCATGTTCTACAGAATATAAATAAATAAAAAGTAAAGAGATACAAAGTGAAAGGACTAAAAGGTCTTTTTAGAACTTTATTTATTTTAGAATAACAAATTTTAGGGAAAATCTATTCGTTCAAAATTTTTTTTTTTCTCGAAAAAATATATCTACAACGACCAATTATTTTGTATTTTTCTAATTTTTTTTTATATAAATAATAATAATAGTTTTTTCCATACATTAATCAGTGAAATAATAAACGGAGCTAAAATGAAATAATAAATTGTGACTCAGCCAGTAAAAGAGAAAGAAAATAATGAATAATAATGATGTTATGGGATGGATTGCATAGAAAGAGTAGAAATGCAAATCCGAAATCCACAAATGATGCGTTGGTTGAAAATTGAAAATTGAAAATCGAAAATTGAAATGGAGTGGGAGGCGACGGCGGCATTCGAGTGGGTGGAGGTTGGGGATGATGAGGAGGAGGAGGGCTTTACCATTACCAGTACCAACGTCAACGGCAGCAGCAGACCGAGAAGAAAAAGGAAAAGGATGATGCGAATGCGAACAACGTTGTATAATAATAATAATAATAGTAATAACAAGAAGAAGAAGATAGAGCTTGTGGGATGGGCTTCCAGACCCCTCCTCCACTTCCTCCACTCCATCGGCAAAGACACCTCCCACAAAATCCCTCACCACGACGTCACTTCCATTGTCAATGACTATGTGGTGCGCAACAACCTTCTCCATCCTACCAGAAAAAAGAGGGTTGTCTGCGACCAAGCCCTCCTCTCCCTCTTCGGCAGGAAATCCATTGCCCGCGTCAAGATTTTCGACTTGCTCGACCCTCACCTGGCCGAGAACCGACTCTACGACTCCTCCTCCGATGACGGCGACGATTACGAAGATGCTGCTTACTTCGAATTAGAAGAAGAAGAAGACGATGACGAAGAGGACGAAAAGCAGCAGAGTAAACCTCCGCCTCCGCCTCGTAAATCCACCACAGTCGAAAGAAGCTGCTTTGCGGCTGTAATTCCCGACAACATACGGCTTGTGTATTTGAGGAGAAGTCTTGTCGAACATCTCCTCCTGAAGCAGAAGCATAATCATCAGGAGGTGGAGGTGGAGGTGGAGAAGGAGGAACAAGTGGTGGACAAAATAGTGGGAAGCTTCGTGAGGACCAAATCGGACCCTAATGACTACCTTCAGAAGCACTCTCATATCCTCCTTCAAGTTACAGGTAACCTTAACTCCTGCTGCTGCAGTTGCTTTTCTATTATCCTTTTGGATTTGCAAGTTATTGCTGTTGATTGATGCATGCTGTTGCTTATTTATTCATTTAGGGCTGACCATAAACAAGGCCTCTCAAACTGATTGCAGCACTAGTCAATTTCTCCTTCAAGTTTCCGGCATGATAAAACACATCCACGTTTCCATGCTTTCCGATGATAATTTCACCGAGGTAATCTCTTACTCTATGCGCCCACATCCTAGAGCTCTGCTTTCATAATTCTGCTCCTCTTTTCTTAGGGTGCATACATCTTCACCATCATATTCATATGCATTTTTAACACTCCTCATTTCTTATTCATTTGATTAGTGATACTCATACTCAGTTGTTTTAAATATTTTTGGTTATGGAAAAATTGGTTCCTAACCTTGTTCTGCTATGCTAATGCATCCATATATAATTTGGATTAATTTCTAAAATTCAAGTTATCCTGGGAATTTTGTACTTCGTGTCTTGCTTTCTTTGCTTTTCCTTTCCTTCTTTCCTTGGTGATTTATATATATAGAAAAAAGGATGAGTAATTGCCTTTGAAACATGTACATAACTTCTTGGAAATAAAAACCATAATGACTCCAAAGACTTTACTTTTCTCAATAAAAACCTCACTTCATCAAAATTGTCTTCAAATAGCTTTCCAATCAAATTATTAAGAATAATTAATTGCATAGGTAAAAAAAACTCTCCTACTTCCTTTATACAATTAAAATTGTTGGACATAAGTGACCCACACCTGGAGAAACACTTCTGAAAAAGAATTTAAATTGTTCCTTTCCAGTCCTCCTTTGTCTTGAGTCCCAAACAGGACCTGGCTTTATATCTGGTACTTACTATAATGATGCATAAGTCTAAATCCTTACAAGATAATTAGGGGAAAAGACCCTAATCACATATCCGAATTTTGTCCTCAAGCTTCTCTGCTTGAAGGATCATGGGTGATTTTGAGGCAAATGTCTGGTATATGAACACCAATTCAATATATATTGCTGCAAAGTTCTGCAATCATTAGAGAGAGGTGGGAGGAAGATTAAGGGGAGAGATGGTGATGCGTGCATTAAGACCACCCATAGTCTTGATAAGCAGGGTGTTGGGCGGCATGGTAATTAGACAGATGAGTGAGTGAGCCATCTCTACTCCAAACAAGTATTTAAGCTTTTCTTAGTCTTTGATTTTAAACCCCCTTGCTAAAGAATTCTTCAATTTTCCCATTTTTCTCTTTAACATTACCAGTAACAATGATATCATTGAAATAGAAAGTTAATGCTGCCAACTGCCCAAGAGATCTTCATTTTAGTAAAAGGGTATTAATTGATTTGTTTTGACAGTTGCTTGTTGATTTCATCAAAAAAGTTCTTCTCTATGTTTGTGGATTTGTGAAGCTGTCTTATATGGCATTGGTTGCAGGAAGAGTGTGAGGATTTGCGTCAAAGAATAAAAATTGGTTTGCTCAAGAAGCCTACTGTGGTAATTCTCCTTTGTTCAGTTCTGGATTTATCGCTTTACAATTCTGTTTCTGTGGCTTTGATATAAAACTATATATGTTTCTGCTGTGTGTGTGAGTCTGCATTATGTAGAAGAAAAGAAAATGATTTTGTTTTCTTTTATTTATTAAAATCCATGCAAGCATATTTTAAAACCACACAGATCTGATACAAATAGGGAAGGTATTTCTTTTATTCTAATAAGCATCCTACTTTAACCATTTTTTAAGGATAATATTGTACACTTGAGGTAACAAGAACAACTATGGAAATCATTCAAATTTTCAACACTACCCCTCAAGTAGGTGCAAAGATGTCTTGCATCTCAGCTTATCTAAAATTTGATGGAAAAGTTAGATTCAGTTTTGGTAGTACACTGCTTGACGGTTAGTTGATGAGACAGGGTTCTAGACACTTGCCTAGTATCTGACCTTTGGGATTAATGATAACAAAACTATAGTGATCTAAACATTGAATGTTGCTTGTATTTATGTTACATGATAATAATTGATTAAGTTTACATGTTTACCATGAATTAGTCATGTCGTGTGTCTTTATAGTTGAAGTGTGTGTGTGTGTAAGCCTGTTATGGGTTATTGGGTGTGCTTCCTAATTGCTTAAGCTTTTGGGATTGATGGTAACTTAACACTGCTCAATATAATATCTATGCTCAAGTTTCCCTTTTATGTTTTATGATCTATTTGATATAATTATCTCCCTTTGTTTTATCTAATGTAAATTGTTGAACATTTATAGGATGAGCTTCAACAAAAGGCCCAGATTTTGCATGAGGATATAACAAAGCATGTAAGTGTTTCATGTGGAATATAGTTTTTCATCTACATGTCACATGTACGTGTCATACAAACTATTTTTTGAAATTTTTCAGTGTGTGGCCATACCTTTTTCACAATGCATAAGTTGCATACTGTATCTTTATTCTTAAAGCTTCCGGCTGAAATATGATTGACCATATCAAGTTCCATTTGCTGCTCTGCATACTATGCCATGCTCTTCAAGTTTAGAACATTTGATCAAATTATTGAAAATTATTTAATCATGAGTCATTATGGGGTTTTTCATATATTAGCTAGCTTTATCAAAATGTCTTGTGATGCTTCATATCTTTATCATCTAAAATCTGTTCTGGTAGGAGCTTGATATTGTTTTACTTGGTTCGTGACATCAAAAGCAATATCTCCTCTGTTATGAGTTACATGGTTTTTGACGTGGTAATGTAATTTTTTTATTTTTTTATTATTATTTTTTGGGGATGAAAATGCCGTAATGTAAGTGGTCAGTAATTGTGATCCTTTCTTCACAATGGGTGTATATTTTTCAGTGGCTTATGAGAGAACTCGCCTTGCTGCAAAATCTAATTGACCGAGCTAATGAAAAAGGATGGCGCAGAGAATATCCTTTTAAGATAATAATAGATAGCTTACTGTGTTTGAGTGTTCCCTAGTTCTGGTAAGGCTATCCCTTTTCGTTTTATTCACAAGGATAATAGATACTTTACTGTGTTTTGAGTGTTCCTTAGTTTGGTAAGCTTATCCCTTTTAATTTTATTCATAAGGAATCAAGATTGTTCATATTTATGATACAAGTGATGTATCGAGAGATTCAGTTTAGATGTTTGCTGGATCATACATCAAGAGAAAGTATAGTTGATAGAAAGGTAGAAAGAAATGAACATATAATAGCTAATTTTAGTTTGTTGCAAAATGTACAGAAGAACCATTCAGAAAAAAAATAATGCACAGAAGAAAAAGAGCACAGCATTACCCTTTATATAGTGTCAATTATTGATTATGTGTAATTATCCTCAGTTTGATGGTCAGCTATCCATTGATGAACCACCTTAGCATCCCCTCACAAACTCATCGGATGAGTACAGGAGGCTGAGTGTTTGTCTAGAAGTAAGAGAAAGCATGCAATGATGTGGGACTTGGCGGAGAAATTGACCCAACTGCACTGTAGATTTATGTGCTTCATACACATGAATAATAGAGTTAAAGAAATCTGAATAGCACTCTTGTTATCACAGTAGACAGGTGTTAAGAGTAGAAAGTGAAACCCACCCCCACATCTGCAAGCAGTCAGCTTAACCACACTGATTGTTTTGTAGTTGCAAGCTACAATTATTTGCTTTTTGCTTTTCTAAGAAATGGGAGAATCTCCTAGGAGTCACTTGGAATTTCATTAGGGAATGAGTTAGTGTAAATGAGATCAGAGCTACATCTAGTAGAAAAAGCGGAAGGTATGGAGAAGAAATGAATGTGTTTGAATTTTGCAACATGGTTAAAGCATCGGCATTCCTTTTGTTCATCCCCATAGCTAAAGAAAGAAAATGCAGCATAAAATAAGCACATATCTTTTGGTTCCTCCAACCTTAGAACCAAACAAGTGCGACCAGATACTTCTAAAAAGTGAATATCATAGATTCTTTAGAAAGGAAAAGTGCTGGAATTAGCAGTTGCAGGAATTGTATCAATTATATGAATAGTTGTGAGGGTCATTGGATCCTTAACTTGATTGATCTTTTAAGCTTTTTGAGTGCCTGGAAAGAAGGAAACAGCTTCAGACACCAGATGAACAGTTACGGCTATTGCGTGAGCTTCCAAAAGTAACCGCAGATGAATTACAACTTGAAGCTGAACCACAGTTTTGTGCAGGTGAAGTAAAAAAAAGTAACAACAGTTCATCAAGATCGATAGTCAGGGAAGCTCCTGAACTTCCTACCTATGATACAAAAACAGAAGAATGTGCGTCAATTTGGACCTTAGGTGGGATAGATTTTGCAGGTGCACCATTAGTTTTATTCATCCATGTTCTTGAATTTACTCTCCTGTAACATTTTAACTTGTTTGTAATGCATATATATGGTAGCATATTTGTTATGCATTTGTATCCTAGTTGTGAAATAACTGAGCTATAATGTGGGGAGATCGGTCTCTAGAAATACTCTAAAGGGAGAGAAGTGCAAGAGTAAGTGGAGACACTTTTTAGTGGTTGGACCAATCAAGGGAACACAATGCAGGAAAATTAAATTCAGAAGGGAAGTATTATTTATATTAAAGGAATAAAACAATAGTGTATGTGTAAATTTTAAAGTGCAGGGGAAATTATTGTGATTTGCCTATAGACTAACAAAAAATTTGATCCCTAGATTCTTGCATTTAGACACTAATAAAAGATTGATCCATAGATTCTTATTGTTCCTTGTCATATCTTGTAGGATCTCAGCATAATGTTAATGTGCAAGAAGATTGGCAGAAGCAACCAACGGAGTTCATAGACAAGAGTGATGGTGAGACACAGCATTTGGAGGTAAAGGAGAATAAGGCTTCTCAACAAATGGTGGACGAGATGGTTACAAGATCTCGGGTCATTGATTTGAGCGATGATGATGAAATTGAAAATCCAAGTAGTAAAAATCAGATTCCTGATGACCAATTGGGAAGCTTGATCTGGCATTATCAGGATCCCTTGGGAAACGCACAAGGCCCTTTTGCAATAACATCCTTGAAACGCTGGAATGATGCTGACTACTTTCCCCCAGATTTTAAAATTTGGAAAACAGGTCAGAGCTCAAATGAAGCTGTACTTTTGAAAGACATTCTTAACCAGGCTTTCTTTGGTTAATTGTACGAAACCCAGATTTTCTTGCTGTTTCAATAATGTCTGTAAATTCCTCTTAATGTATGCGCTCCAGAGCATCTATCATGTGATGAAATTCAAATTTTCTTGGCAAATTAAATTTCATGATTTCTAGTCAACTAAAAACGTGCATTACCATCCATATTTAAGCTTTCATTTTCCCGTTTGTCTTATTTGTAGTCTTGCTGTCTTCATTTTCCCAAATGTAAAATGTCTTGCTAGAAAGAATTCCTGTCAAGAGGTTATTACTCATCGATTATTAAAATCGGTGACCTCTGCTATGCCTAAAGAAATTGAAAACTTGGTAGATATTGCACCGAAAGTGAAAACAGAGTTCGTATACCAATCTAGGTGTTTTAGAAATATATGGATGGCCGCACCACCGACATGAAATCAGAAAACGCCACCAGCCTAACCATATATTGATGTGCTTAGGAATAAATTCCTTTTAATTCACACCATTAAAGATCAAATTGAAAGTTTTTCTTTTTCTTCTTTTTTGGGTTAAATTTTTTTTAAGATTGTTGGCATAAGCTCTTCCGTCTTGCCATGCTTGATTGGCACATTTGATATGTTATACTAGATACAACTGTGCCTTAAGGGTTTTGCCACACCACAGTAAAGAAAGGTACAACTTGAAAGGCTGTGGGATAATATTGAAGTGGAAATCGGAAGGTGAGTCCATTTCCCCGTTAGGAATGAAGAAAAGGTTGACATTCGTATGGTTTGCTTAGGCAGAGAGTGAATCAATTAAATTTCACCACAGATATTAGCTAAATTTTGTGACTTAAGCGAAATAAAACACAGATCAATTAATCCAATCCAACTCGCTTTTTTGACAGCTTCTGTTTAGGTGGGCGCTTTACTCTATAGCCCACACAAAAATGCCTGTTTTTTTTTTCAAATAAAGCGAGCACTCCCCTCCTCTGTGTGTGTGCGTTCAAAACTCTACAGCTAAGATGACATAACAAGGAAATAAAATTGCCCAGGAAATCTCCTTGGTTGAATTAAGGTCCTTCAGCACAAACCCACAACTCGTCGAGACCAATAATTTTTGGCAGATCAGCAATTAGCAATGTGGAGCAAGTAATGAACTTCACAGGCCAACGAGTTCAGTGCCTACCTTGCTTGAATTCATGGATGTGGAACATAAGCTGCAACCATAACCAAAACTCAAAAATAATACCAATAAACATAGCCACAGTGTAAAATATTGCATTACCTTTGTTCCTACATAAAAAGTCACAAACATTCCCGCCAGAACAGGTAGTCCTGAGTGAAAGAATATCATGTTAACTTGCTGCATTTGGAAACGAAAATCAGGGACACAGGATATGAGATTTAGGCGTACCATCTTTTCTAAGGAATCGAGAAACCAACCAGTTAATTCCTGATGGTCCAATGACAAAACCAACAAGGTTTGCAACCTGTATAACAAGGCGATTCCAGCTTATTAAAACTCTTCTATTAGAAGAGATAAAGATCTACACGAAAATATCTTCAAAGGTAGGTATCAAGAAATCAAAGGAATTTATGGAAGACTCCTGCCATGAACAAATTAGACAACAAAGGTACTTTCTCCAAAAAGTAGTGGACATGATATTCCTAGAGCTAAACGAAATACAAACTGCAGAATAAGCTCAAAATTAACACTTTTCAGTCATAAAACAACAGCAAAAAAAGCAGACAAAAGGTTTTATTTCTATTCATCAAGACGGTCTTCTGTACTTCATATTGACAGAAAAATCCAATTATTTTATATGCAAGTTAGCAACAAGCAATGCATATAACGGGTTTCTATGTTCATTTTCTACATTAGCATAAAAGAACTACTTTCTTTTTGGATTTCTCATTGTATCTCATTTTCTGTAACAAAGTTACTAGCATGTCTTTCAACCAATTTAGGTTTTGAAAGGCAAACAAAGGGATTGTTCAATTGTATAATGTACGTCTCTGAAAGATGCTTCACAAAATGTTTTCTTTGTTGGATTCAGAATTATAAATTACAATTATTGCAGATTGGCTTCATGGCAATTTTCACCATGATCCTTGATTTTAAAAAAAAATATATATATATATATATATATATATATATTGGTAACTTGATCTTTTGATATTGCCCTTCAACCATTCAGGAATGTAATAATTTAGATTATAAGGAATTGCAAAAGTTGTGTTATTAAACATTAAAAATGTTTTGGCCTTAATCATAAGGGGCAAACCATGAGACATGTGATCGTAACAGCACCAGCAACGGCATTCAGTTCACGAAGGACAAAATGGCCAAAAGCACTCTTGGCCTGAAAAAAAATAAAAATAAAAATAAATAAGAAGAAGAAGATTAATAGAGAGAGAGAGAGAGAGAGAGACAGGGGGGGGAAGGCAATTCAAACAAGATAATCATGATGTCGTTAGAAAAGAGAGAGGAAGGACAACAATGATATGAAACTCATGCACTGCAAAGAAAACCCTACCATATGTATAAAAGCATGACTTCTTATTCAAGTAACAGAGCAAGTCAACAACCCAACCTGCATGTGTCAAACTCAATGTTGGCAGATGGTCTAGTGCACTTATCTTCTAGTCAGAGGATAAATTCAAGCTATAGACCTATGTTTTTCTAATTATGCAGCATGGAATAGCTGTTGAAATGCATCAGTGTTCTGGATTCAATAAAGAACACAAACCGTTCTAAACGATTATTTTGAAATTTTAGAAGCATCCGCCAGGAAAGTTCAGAATGTTGCTTAAAAGAATGAAAGTTGAGATGCTTTCAGTAAAGTTTGGATGCAACATTGAATCAATTCAAATCATGAGTGGATGAAGGCATGCAAACATGGAATTCTAGCATTATGTCTGAGTGCTGAAGACATGCATCATAAAATCCAAATCATGATCAAACAAGGACAGCAACAAAAATTTAGCAATGTACAGGAAGTTAAAAACTTGAACCGCTATCCTCAAATTTGATGAAATATAAGAACAAAAAAGATTGGCAAAAAGATAAAGGGCACCTGAAATGAATTTGCTGTTGCTTTAAATACCATTTCCGGAACAAAGAACAAACATGTCAACCATGCCCATGAAAGAAGCTTCCTGACGTCAAGACAATAATGACTCAACTGAACTGTCAATTAAACAATTTTCTGCTTCTATTTTAAAGAAGATTAAGACATGTTGAAAGAGAAAAAAACAAAATGGAATATTAAAATTACCACTCCAAATCATGCCATATGGCAACAAATGTGAATATAACCCATATATTGAGTAGCTTCCTTTGTGATCCCCCAAGAGGAATGTACATATACCTAAACCCATATTTATTTATTAACAAACAGGAAATAATAAGGAGCAAGACTGCGGGAGAATCAAGGTATAAGAGTTATTGCACCTGACAAGCCATTTGTTGTAGGAAGCATGCCAGTTTTTCCAAAAGCTTTCCAAGTTATAGCAATTATTTATGCACCTTGGCATGTTCTCGGGGACCTCAATGCCACAAATCTGAAAAAGTTTTGAAGACAGACATCATCATTAAATCTTAGAGGTTGACATTACTACCAAAGATTACAGAAAGGATTACTTCACTTAGAGAAGACCATAATTCAGAACAAAAGAATTAAATTAAATTCAAATTTATGTACCAGTGACCAGAGCCGAAAATACCGCCATATCAAAAAAAACTTTAGCCACATGAAGTTTAAGACCTAGACGACATAACAAAACAAAAAATAATAAATTAAATTAAGGTCAAAAGATGCTAAGAAGTAGTTCGGACTCTACAATTGGACGAAAGAAACAACGTAAAAATTAGAATAAACTAAGTTATAAATGCATTGCTTTAATGATCACTGCTTACCCCATATCCAATAATGAACACATCCATAGGAGATAAATGTTTCCACATACCACTAAAAAACACAGAGGGAGATATACATAACTAGACAATGTAACTAAATAACTTTTCTAAAACAATCAAAGGTGTATATATGAACTCTAGAAAGAATCACCTGATCGCGAAAGCATTGTAATAAAATAGATGTGTTATTAGTTCCATAAGGACAAAATTGAAAATCCAACGTACACCATACCAAGCCACATCGGTAGGTGAGAAATTGTTCTGAGGCACATTAAGCTGAAAGAATATTGCAGTACGGTAATTTGATAAGGTTCTAAAAAATTAAAATAAAAAATAAAATAAAATAAAAACACATCATGTAAGGAATAACTGCAAGAAATTATAAATAAACTCCTGACAAGCTACAGGTCAAGAATTAAGCATGTACCCATGGCTATCATCCGATTTTTCTGTGCAACACTAGAATAAAACATATACCCATGGCTACCATTCATTTTCTTTGCTTCTTGTGTCAAAATTGATCAAACAACATCTAACTTTCATTTTTTCCAAAATCAATGCAGATGTATATAACTGAATTATTTTTTAAAGCTACTTCAACGGATCATTTTTCATCCTAATCTCTCAGATAGAAGAATGTGAACTACAGATTCTTCTAAGTTATTCTTTTTGCAAAGCCTGTTTCAATTTTTTTTCATATATGACTCTTCTTCTAAGGTCTTTGAATCTTCTGGATTATCAGCAGCAAATATGCGGTTGTATTTATTAATAAAAGCTCAAGTTTCCTATTGAAAAGAAAAGTCCTCCCATGACAAACAAAAATATCTAGGTAAAAAATCCAGCAACATCTAAAACTAGTAAATATTATTTCAGAGACTGAAACATCAATATTTTCCACTATATCTCATACTAGAAGGAGAGCAGTAGAGTACAAACATGAAAGTGACAAACCTGTGAAGCAAAAGCATTGAAGCTTAAAATTGGACCAGTAACGTAAATAGGTGCATAGACTAAATAAGAAAGGTATACACTAAAGGAAAACTTGTCGTTTGGGACACTTCTTTCCTGAGTAAAAATACAAATAAAAACAACCAGCAAATTTCCTTAAGATGAAAATTATGACAATAATTCACCAGAAAATACTAGGAGTTATATCTAAATAGAAGCTAAGCTAACCTGTAAAACCTGGTAACAAGTTTTTCCCGATTTACAAATATGGCAACGTTGAGTATGTTTCTGCAATCACAGACCATAAAAGTTAACGTAACTGGGAGGTAAGAGTTAAATCCTTAATACTCAACAGCATAAAACCAGCATCAATCTTAAGTAAGCATGCTTTTGTGTCAACTTAAGAACCAGAAAGAAGTTGAGTACCAAATTTCAATTAAAAAATAAAAAGTGAAGTAGTCATATTGTACATAAACTAATGCTATGATGGGTAGCATAATACCATAAACACTGCTTGTAATTAATAACCATGTGCATCTCATAAATGGATAAAATAACACCTTTGAATATTATGAAAGCACAATTTTCAACTACATATGAACTTTAAAACCATGTTTGGTAGTGCTTTGGAAGCTGTAAGTGCTTCCATGAGAGAAAGAGAGAGACCAAAAACACCACTTCAATATGTATTTGGCAAAAGACTCTTTAATTCAAAAAAGATCACACACTACACTTACTTTAGGTTTTCTCTTAATAAATGCTGCAAAATGAATAAGTAAATAAATAAAATAAACACTTGGTGCATTAAAGTTTCAAACTACCCAGAATAGCCTCATTTATAATTTATAACCAAATACCCAACTACCTTTTGTAAAGTGCTTTTCATAATAAAAAGCGCTACAAAATAGAAGTACTTATAAAAAAGAGCATGTCCAAAACACACCCTAAGGCTATAAGAAAGAACCTCACTCCACAATGTCTGGGTTGTGCTGGTAAAAGACCAAACCAGCTTGCTCAAAATAATTAATCAAGCAAATGGCCTTTTGCTTGTTTGTTACGTTCATTTTTTTTTTTTTTTCTTGTTTTCTTTAATCTTTTTCTTTTTTATTTCTTTTTTTTTTTTTTTTTTGGGAGAAGAATCAAGGCATTTATGTAATTAGCAGATTATCCTATTCTCTAACATTCATTGTGTCTCATCATGTAGTTTGATGTTTATTTGTGTCATATTGAAAAGGGCTCAAAAGGCACTTAAAAGGGGCATGGTTGGTCAACAATTGTTGGGCTAGATCACAGACATGGGTAACAACATTTAAGAGTTACTTTTTATGCATCAATCATTGCTTGTAAGCTGTTTCCTTGTTGCTTTTGAATGTAACTTGCTTTGTTGAGTGCTTCATGTTACCACTGTACTAATATCAAATGGGTTCATTCCAGCAAGGTACATTAACTGTTGGATTATTCTTTTTGGGATTGAAAAGTCTGTGGAAGCTTTTAGTAATTTTGTTTTGGCCCCAGGTTATGTTTATGAAAAGTTCACCTGATGCAAGATGGAAAAAATAAATTGTTGCAAATTGGAAACAACCTTTGAAAACTTATCAAAGAAAGGAAAACAGATTCTAAAGCCCAAACTTTGATTTGGAATAATCTAGGATGAAGATGGGCTTATTTGCCTTTCAAGGATCCTAGTAGCCTAAGTCTAATTTAGTTATTTTACTTAATTAGAGTTATTTAGTATTTTAGTTTTCTTATGTTTTTAGAAACTTTTATTAATTAGTTTCCTTATTTAATTAGGTTTCTTATTATTTTAGTTTCCTAATGTTGCTAGGTGGTTTTATTATAAATAGGGATCCTTGTAACTTTTTAGACAGTTGATTAATAATACAAGTATTTTTCTGACATTAGTTTCTCTGGTTTTGTGTGATGCGAACCAAAACTAGGCATGATACTAGAGATTTTAGGAGTGATTTCTAAAATTGTTCTAGTGTGATACTAGAGCCTATCTTGAATTTTCAGTTTTCTTTTCTTCCCCACCTGTCCTACATCATCACCTTTGGTCCTCTAGTGTGACAATGTAAGCCAAGAGAAGACTCACAACTGACCCTGGCCTTATCCTACAAACATATTCTGTTGAGAGATGACTAGGTACACTCCCAGTTAAAGACCATAATGACTTATATTTTATGAGAGCAAATATAACTTTGAAATGAAAATACACATGTCAGTTTTTCACTGTATGTTCATATCAAACATGTCACGTCCTTTTCTTGCATTGCATTTACTTAATTCACATTGCTTCAGAAATTTCAGGTTCACAGGCACAATTGCAATATAAAACGGCTGTAAAAACTTTATCATTTGCATTTAAGAACTATGCTCCGTAATTACCATTGTGTGGTTCGGGGTATGGCATAACATAATTACAAAAATAGATGAAGAGAAAGTCACAGCATAAATGAATACACCTCATAATCAAATCGAGAAGCTTGATTTGCCCAATGGTAATCATAACCGAAGCTGATCATGCGCAAAGCAACTGCAAAAACAATCAGATTGGAAAGATAATCATAAAAGTGAATACAAGATTTGCTGCTATCAAAATCATATAGCTTTTCCAGTTAGATTAGATCTCATGCTGCCATCATAGATGGAAAAACTTAATTCATTAGTGAGAAGCAAATGAAAGTGAAGTGCTGCTCTCCTGAAGTTAAAACAGAATATAGAAGATAATCAACAGCCATAGTTTATCCACCATGAATCCCTTAGTCTATATCTTAATCTTATGAGTGGTGTCATATTCATTCTAAGGTGTTAAACCATGCTAAACACTGCCTAACTGATTATTGATACTGCATGGGCCATTTGTGCTAAGGAGGTACCTTTCTTTAGCCTCCCTCAAGCAGAACACCAAACAAAGATCCAAAAAAGAATTTGTACTTTAATAATATATCAAGTATACTTTAGGAAAGAGAGAAACGAAAAACAAACATCTGATGCATATAAACTATACAATTTCAAGAAAAACCATCCATCCAAGAGAATGCAGCTCAGAACAACTATCTGGTTGACAAGTGTACAAAACATAATAACAACTCTCGAAACCTTTAAAGTTGTGAAATATATAACTACACGACTGATGAATCACCCAAACAATTCCTGCTTCATTTAACACACATTACCACAGTTTCAAAGACATCTCACAATGAAGGAACCAACGGTCAGAGAATTCTATACACTTCCTATACATTACACACCAGAAATCAGACAACAGGCCCTCAATCTTCACAAATCCTCCCTATGGTCTGAAAAGGTCTCGTCCCAGATCAAAAGGATCATCAACCAAGGAGTTAAAGTGGGATCGACATGAATAGATATAAAAAGATTCCAATATCCACAAATCTTTTATACATATATAATATTAAATGCAACCCCATCAAGCATTGACGACAAAGAAATAAGATCTGTGGTTCTCCATCATTCAGGTTCCTCAACAAAGTTAACTTTCTAAGAAATAGAAGTATTTGAGCTCAATGACAAAAAAGATGGTTCTTTTTAACGAGATTATCACTTAATCTAGGAAAAAGAGAAGAGATGGAAAAGATTTCCCCTACAAACATCCGCAAGTCACCCCTTATGACAACCAGTTTTACATGGATTAAGGATAACCCCGTGATATAAACTTCCACGGATTTCAAAAAGATCCTCTAGACACCATAAGTGAGTTCAAATGATTAGATTGAAGTTCATATGAACTTTAGATATCCTTGAACCAAGGATCCCTGCTCCTAAAGGAATCTCCCCAACCAAATTGAAAAAAAAAAAAAAAAAAAAAAAAAAAAAAAAAAAAAAAAACTGTAAGGTTTTGCTTCAGACACCACTTGCAAAGAAACCAAATTGTCTTTAAAACCCTCCTCCACAACCCTCCTATAACAATTCTTTCATCAATCTAAATTTCCAAAAACCACAGCTGGAACTCTAAAGAGACCACAAAAATAAGAAATGGAAATGCTAGAGAAAAAAAATATCCTAGGTAAGAATCCTGATACCATGAAGAGTACATTTTTGTTTTCTGCATGCTACTGAATATGATTACAAATAATAGACAACCTAAGTTACACATTAGAAACTAACACATTAGAAACTAAGTCAAACTTACCTATTAACATAATTGAATCCTAATCAATATAATTGACATCAATTGCATTTTTTCGTAAACTATCTATGTAAACATTTACATATAATTTACAACAGATATGGCACTTGTGTAAACCTGCCTCCCTACTTCAGAGAAAATTCCACCCAACAGGATGCCAGGTTAATTAATTAGCCATTCACCCACAAAACATCCAACTAATACACAGTAAATACTTCCAATATCCTATTCATATTTGAGAAATCTTCCTTATCCCACAGAATCAACAAAACAGCATCACTAGAAAATTGCAAATCTGAAACCTCAACTTAATCTTTTCCCAAAACTAACCTTCTAATACAGAGTCCTAAGTACATAACTCCTTTCTACACAAACATCAACTAAGTGTACGGAAAGGCATAAAGAAATGACCCTATCTCAACCCTCTGAAGCCTTAAATGTACCCCATGGTTTATCATTAAGAAATACAAAAAAATTTTACTCATCTCAACTCCCCCGCATCCACCTTCTTCATCCATGGTCAAATTCTTTCACTTGAGCACATAAGTCCATAAATCCCAATCTACATGGTCATAGGCTTTCTCAAAGTCAATCTTAAACGGCACTCCTTCCTTTCCTTCACTTCTATAAGCTTCCACTGCCTCATTTTCATCAAAGCAATACCCACTCTATCGACTTTTACAAATGCTCCTTGCAAATACAAAAGTGCACCCTCCAAAGTCTCCCTCAATCAAAGGGATAAATCTCCAGTCACTGTTTTTCAGAATCCAGTAAACAAGCTTATGAGACGGAAATACACTTCATAGCAATTTAGGTTGTTAAAAATCGAGCAAATGGAAGTACCACTTCAAAACCAGGCTTAATGGACTTATGTCAACCATTTTTTGACTCAAAAAAAACATTGTCAATGTGATTCATGGATATTATATACAAAATAATGGCTTGCATGTGCTTCATATCCGGTTATATAAATACTAGGTCACATATAAGTTTGCAGACATCAAGCTCCAACAATGTAAAATAAAAAAGTAAAAAGAATATGTTGTGTGAGAACCAAGAATGAATACAAATTATGCTTCAATAAGGATCAAAAACTATAATCTTGAAAGATTAACAAGTAAAATACCAAAATTAAAGCATATATGCCACCGAAAGGTTCCCCGAAAGTTGTCCAAATATGCCCAATGTTGCCTATGCAAAACCAACAACAAAGAAATAAGTAGAGTATATGCCATGCTTTCATAAAATCTCAACTACCAAAAGCAATAATACCCTCACCCAAATACAGAGAATGAATATCCTTCATAAATACGATTGCACAGGAGAAAAAATATGTTGAAAATCCAAAATACAAATGAGAAGTACTTTGTTCGCGCGACTATCTGCATAAACATGGATCTTGTGATACATCAAAACAAGAAACATTACTTGACTTTTATAATTGTTAATGGAACAGTAATGAAACAGTAGAAAACTGTTAAAATAGAATGACAATAATTCACCATATATATAAATAAATTTTGTTAAAAATGTATTGTGTTGGCTTGTTATACATAGCTGGACTCAATTCCTAATGGCTGAAGTTTTTGGGAACAGAGGTACTGCACATGTAAGTCCTAATTTCTATCAGTGTTAAACTTGATACTAATAATCTGACCAAGAGCATGGACAAAATTATTTCTATTGCAACACACACACACAATGAATGCTAGAAAAGAAATCCTTTGTTTCTATAGTAGCAATAAAAGGACTAGAAAGCATGCTCTCTCTATTTGAACTACCATGTCTCTACTTGCAGCTTAAGGAAGCACAGTGCCCCATACCTTAATGTGCAGTGCACAAAATAGTTTTCAAAAGTTGCAATGAATATAGATTCAATATGATGAAGCGTAACAAAGTCAGAAATGGCCCCTTGACATAAGCTAGCATCATTGCTCCAAGCTCATTATTACCCTAAATGAAAAGTATAAAACTATACAATAGGAATAAAGCAATCTAATCGATGAAAAACGCTGTGATAAATAAAAATTATAATTATAATACAAAGAATAATAAATAATATTAAACTGCGGTTGTATTACGGATTTGAGTTTGAAAGAAGACGCACCTTTACTAGAAGAAAATTTATTGAAGCTATTGTGAGGATGAAAATGATGCTAAGAAGAAGAAAAAGGGGGGAAAATGATAAAGGTCAGACAAACACACTAGTTGATGTTCAGGATTACGGTACCAAAAAATTGTTACAAAAGAAGCACTTACCATGCACCATGCAGATACGATAGATATATCAAGGAAATTAAAAGCCAAATAACAGACATCCCTCTTGCTTTAAAATGGAAATATGCCCTCGACATATTGGCGACGAAAGCAAAAATGGCCAAAACAACAGAAAGTAGAGGTAAATTTCCCCGAAAGTTTCTCCATTGGGCATCAGAGACATCCTAATTGGTCATGCATAAAATGTGTAAGCTTTTAGCAGAATAGGCAAAGGCCATATTTTAGAATAACAGGTACATATCAAGTAGAAAACATTGTTGGAAAAAAGAAATAAAACTAAAATTACGTATAAAGTTGCTTTTCTAAACTAAAATCGATCTCAAAGTAGTTAAATTATGGGAGTGAATATATATGTTATGAAAGAGAGAAGAAAGAAGATACATTGAGGGAATTTGGTAAGAGCCAACCAGGACGCAGACCAAAGAGTTTGGAGTGGTGATCTGCTTGTTAAACATAAATATATGGTCACAAACAAAACGAGAAATGATTTTGAAAAGAAAAACAAAAGCGTTAAAAATGAAATGAAATTAATAAAAATATAATAAGAGTGCGCGAAGAGTGAGAGAAAGAGTAGCGCACCGCGAGAGAGTAGCAGAGAACGATGAATGATGAAGGCATAGAAGGCAGCTGCATAAACAATGAGAAAGCCCAGCTCTTTCATTCCGATCCGATCCCCAGCTGATGATGCTAGTCAGATAGACGGATAGATATGTAAATCTCTCTTTTAAAGTCAAAACTAAACTAAACTAAACTTCTTATTTATTCATTTATAATAATAATAATAATAATGTTATTATTACTATCTCTCACTTTAAACCACTAAACCCATTTTCCATCCCATCCGCCATTTCCATTTCCATTTCGAATAAAGATTTTCTTCCTCAAATGACCACCTTACTACATGCTCTTTGGAACAATAGTATTTTCCCCGTTGGATCCTTAACCTACAAATGGAGCATCAAACTCCCAAAACCCACAACTCCTTTTCTTCTTCTTCTTCTTTTTTTCTTTTTTTTTTTTCGCCCCTTTTCTGAAGCGCTTCCTGTTATTTGGTATCAAAATCACTTGTGCGGAGAGCCCAAGCCGGGTTGGATGGAGTGTAGGATTCGGAAAATAAAAAAAAATAAAAGCTAATAATTCTTTCTTTATACTTTGACTTTTGAGCAATGCCAAGGCCTAGGACCATCCAAGGCCCATTTATTCGGACAAAAATACCCCAAACCGGAGAATCCGGCAAACAATATAAATGTGAAAATGCCATCTCCGTTCCTTAAAATAATAATAATAAAAATACAGCTAAAACGTAGAATTAGTGGCTTTCTTTTCTAAATTCTACAATTTCCAATTGATATATTTTAAAAAAATTAATTCAACACCGTTTTACAAGTTTAATCTGTTTTAAGTTATTTTCTTCCATTTTTAATATCACATAATATTTTTTTATCATAATATGTCTAGATATTCAAATTTAAATATATATATTCATATATATATAGAGAGAGAGAGAGAGAGAGAATTGCTCTGTATATTTTTACAATCACATACACGTATAGTTTACAGATTTGGTCATTGTGTTAAAAATTATAAATTAAACTCGTTTTTCAAATTTCTCACGACAAGTACAATAGAATTTGCCTATGGCAAGCAATATGTTATTTAAAAATTACTTTCAAATTAGAAAATCAAATATAAATTCATTGATTGTAGGTTACATTATTACACATAAAATGATTTAAACTAACAAAATTTGGTTATTAATGGTGAACTAATTAGAAAAGATTGAACTTGGATGTGGACCATGATAATCCGGAAACACAAAAAGTAGAATTATGATTTTAAAATATAAAGTGCTTTTTTTTAAAATAAAATAAAAATAAAGTGGATGGCGTAAATGGGAAGGGTGATCGAGGAAGATAATTGGTGGGTGTGTAAACCATAATGAATGAACAAGATGATGCGCTATGATTGAGTTTGATGGGGGTGTGCGCAGACTATCATATTTTTATTATTGTTTTTTGCGCTTGAAGACTATCATATTATTACATATATATATTATTATTTTTTTGCTGAAATTACATATATATATTATTATACATATATATATATATATTATTATATCTATATATATGTGTGTGTGTGTATTATTAAAAATAACAAATACCGATTAAATATTTTAATTTGGTTGAACTTAATAAAAATAAAAAATAAAATAAAAAAATTACACAAAACCAAAAGCATCACATCCCATCCGTCTGTCTACGCCGGGGGACGAAGATGGAGAATGGATACGATGGGAAATTGGCGAGGAAATTCGCAGGTCTAGGGTTAGGCTTAGGCTCAGGCTTGCCTCCCGTTGTCTCTACCGGCGAGCCTTCTTCCACCGCCACCACCACAAACAGTGACCACAACGACAGTAGCTTGTTTCAGGTCATGAAAGCCGTCGAAGCTGCTGAGGCCACCATCAAGCAACAGGTTCCCCCCACCCCAACTTCAATCTCAACTTCCAAAACCCCTAATTTCCTCTCTTTCGTATTGCTTGCTTTCTAGCTGATTGTCTCTCTCTTTTAATTTCCCAACTACTCCGCCAATCACTGATTGCTGGTTTCACAGGTTGAAGAAAATAACCGATTAAGGACTGAGCTTCAGCAAAAAATTCTCCAACTTGAGAAATTTGTGAGTCTGCCTTCTTCAATGTCTCATTTCGGAATGGGTTTCCAATATTAAAAAAGTTTGCTTCGTTTAGGAAATGGGATCTTTTTTTTTGCTTTGACTTCCAAGGTCTGATCATTTTTCCAGTTTATTAGTTCAGGTCCTTCAAACACCCCTTTCTAATAGAAGCAGTTTATATTGTAAGTGAAAGAACTTCATCCAATTTTCTTCCGTGTTCGAAGAAAGTCTTATGTTTCCCCAAATAAACCGACTTGGATTTTGGAAGCTGGGCACCTACAGATTCACAGCCACTTATTTCTCGTTCTTTGATAACCTTTGAAGTAAATTTTTCCTCTGACAGAAATCTAGAATAGTACCTGCAATTTCTCCCTCTTTCTCCTGCGCTAAGATATAAGGAGATCTAGTAGTTGGGATTTGGCGATTCGTTTAATGCTTTATAATTTTTTTGCTTTCCTGTTTTATATGGCTTTTTATGTGTTGTAGAAATAAAAAGTAATGCAAGTATAAGCTGCTCGTTGCAATTCATTTGAAAATAAGTATGTCACCCCAAATTTTTGTATATTCCCTTGCTGTAGCGGGTCTAGAGACATTCCAGCTTGAAGCTCCTACTATAGCCTACTAGTTTATAGTCTGCATAACACACCCTTCTCAAGAAGAAAGATTATTACTTTGAAAAATGATACGACAAATGTCAAGAACCCGCCCTGCAATATTTTGATAGGCTTAGATAATCTTATGGTTACTTAAAAATTTTTACTCCTGAAAAATGTTGACTGAGGATAGATTCTTCCTTCCATCAACATGTTTGGTTATAATTGATCCGTCTGTTAATGCTGTACCTGTTATTTAGCATGTTTCAGTACCTTCTCACAACTGTATTGACTGTTGAAATTTCCACCATCTGAAGTTTTACATTGTAGGATGTGCTCTGCTTGTGCTAGAAGCCACTTTCGTTACCGTTCTTACTAATTAGTCAGCAATATCCTCTACTTGTAATTCACTTTCCTTTTTTTATGACGCATGAAGTATCTACACTTTTTGCAGAAACTAGATGCATCAGTGGCACAGAGGTCTCATTCTGTCGATCACTGGTCTGAGCATGTTCATGGCTCCTACGAAGCTCATCAGTCAGTTAACTCTGTAGGTAATCAGCAAGACAGAGTTAAGAGCATGGGTAACACATCTGGAGTTGATTCACCTGGTACACTGGTTCTCCGTCATGATTTGAAGCCAAATAGTGGTGGTGCTCTACAAAGTAATGAGGGGACACAGTCCGAAAGGAGCAAGATTAATGGGACAGTGAAGGTACCGCCTGGTCAGTTACCCACTGATAATGCTGGATTCTCTTCTCCATCAGCAACATCCTTCTCTCCAAGCAGGTATCTCACTTCATATGCGAATAATGGTTACCTTGCTATTGTGCCACTAATGATGTCTTCTGAAGCATCATAAAGGATTTGAACAATTTTATACATTGTTGTGTTTTTCTCTTAGGTTTCAGATTGAAGGGGAATATGATCCAAGGTTCAATATGTCTGGACAGGGACTGATGCAGATGGCTGAAATAAATAATCCTAACAGCCTCTGGAAGCAGGTATTGCCATATATTTATAGAAGTTGAAACACTTATGTAACTTAGAACAGAACTTTCTTATGGACTATATGTTACATTTCATATGATCTTGTTCATAAGATTCGAGAACATGAGGAAGAGATTTTGCAGTTACGGAAACATCTGGCTGATTATTCTATAAAGGTAAATTATATATGTTATCGTTAGACATAACTTTTCATGTGCAATGGAAGAATATTTGTCTAATTATTTTTGCTTATATTCCAATTGAATGTCATATTATGTACATTAATTAATGATTAATATTATGATAGGAAGCACAAATACGCAATGAAAAGCACGTTCTGGAAAAGCGCATTGCTTATATGCGTCTGGTAGGGAAATAGGATTTATTGGCATGGCCTATTACAATTTCCCATCCTTTATCTTCTACTAGTATTTCTGGATGCATTTTTTAATATCATTTTCTGGTCATCATGCTATTAGGCCTTTGATCAGCAGCAACAGGACCTTGTTGATGCTGCATCTAAAGCTCTGTCCTACAGACAAGATATCATTGAGGAAAACATACGTCTCCATTATGCATTACAGGTGAGTATGTTTCCATCATGCATCATAGGTGTTTTCCCTTTCTATCTGGTCTCTGGTGTGCATGTATTCTGTACATTTATTTTGAACTAGAATAGTGCCATTAAAATTCGTATGATAGTTAATTTCATAGTTGAGCTTAAACGGGTATCTTCTTCTTTGGTTTTTCAGGATGCTCAACAAGAGAGATCAACATTTGTTTCCTCTTTGCTGCCTCTTCTTGCGGAGCACTCTTTGCAGCCACCAGTTGCTGATGCCCAGTCAATTGTTAGCAATGTCAAGGTCAGCTACAAATCATTTTCAGTAGTATCATGCATGGAACAATGTTTTCATCCTCATGTGCTATGTGTGAAATTAGGCTCCAATGATAGATATTTGACATTAATAAGCTCCTGAACATTTTATGCTTGGTGTGCAGATTACATGACTCTCACTTTTTGCACTAGTTTATCATTAAAGATGTTAAATATTGAATCAATCATTCACAATTCTCGGTCTTATCGTTTTTGGGTAGAATAAGAAGCAGCTTATCATCAAGTCATTTTTTTCTCTCTCTTCCTCTTTCCCTCGAAAGAAATGAAAGAATTTTAAAGAATTCATGTTTACTCCTCATTTCAAATTGCAAGATTAGAATCCTCCTCGATTTTTTCCACTATGCAATTGCTTTATCCTTCTGAATATATGTCTAACTTGTACTTACTTCTCATTCAAATTGCAAGATTAGAATCCTCCTCGATTTTTTCCACTATGCGATTGCTTTATCCTTCTGAAAATATGTCTAAGTTAACTTGTATGTTGGATAATAGAAAGAGATACCACTGGAATCAAAAGTGTCTCTGAAGTGAAGATACTTCATTTTTAGAAATCTTGTGCATGAAGTTAAAGGTTGCTTTGATTTCTTGCAGTTTCTGTTCAAAAATTTGCAAGAGAAGCTTTTGCTTACTGAGGTATGTCGCAGACATAAAATTCAAGCAACTTTGAATTAGCTGAATCCTTAAGGTTAATATGGGATGTATGTGGCCTTTATTGATTTCAGTCAAAGTTAAAGGAATCACAGTATCAACTGACACCTTGGCGTTCAGATGTGAACAACTCAAACATTGCCCCACAGTCACCATTTCACTCCATTGGTGCAGCATTGGCAACTTCAGTATGCTCTAGTCTTCTTGTTGTTCCTCTTAGCATCTCACCGGAATTTTCTTAACTTTTTATATTTTCTATCAGAACAAAAATGGGCTTGAATTGGTTCCTCAGCCAACATATTCTCATGGACAAGTACCAGTGTCTACATCAGATGCTCAGACAGGAGAATGGGATCTTGTACATCGTCATCAAAGTGGTTATGGTGGTGTTGGAACAAGGAATACGGAACCCGATGACTTGGGGAGGTATTCACCTCTTGCAAGCAGGTGAGCCTGGTCAAATGGAGACTGCTTCTGTGAACTGAATACAAATTACAACCATCTGCATTTGTTGGTGGGTTCTAATTTCATTGAACTTTTATGTTGACGGTCCTGTATGTGTGAATTATTGTCCAAATGCATCTTCAACATGGATGATGAATCTCTTGAGTTGACACCATGGTGCATATCTCTATAGAGTTTTACACTTCTTCCAAATCCTCCAAATAAAGGCTATCTATGTACTTTATGATTAAATTAATTTTACTGAATGCAAGTAAAAAGTACAAGCTTATAGCATTGTACTCCATCATTCCAAAGACAGAAGATGCATTGACTCCTTTTTTTCTTCTATGAAGTGAATCATTGGTATTCACTTTTCCATGAGCTGAAGTAGACAAACAAAAAAGTTTAGTTTAGGGGAAGCTAGACATTTTGGGTAGAAACTTTAGAATTAATAACTTTTGAAAAAGATGCATCAGTAAATTTCCAAGAGAAGGATTTACTAGAGAAAATAGCAAGAAAATGTAGAGACAGAGATTATATATTATTTCCAAATAAGAAGAAACGAGATAAAGGATTGCAACAAAACAAGAGAATGCCCTGTCTCTCTATAGGGAGGAGGTAAGAGAAAAAAGAAAACTAAAACATTGGAGCTTGCCAAGGAAGGTGCTACGGTTAAACCCATGTACATTGTCTAGTCTCTGTTAAACCTAATGAGAGTCTAAATTCCAAGTGTCCAAAATATAACTTTTCCAGGAAATGTGTTTGCCTTCTCTTCTATGTGATTCATGACTCAAAATCAGTTCTTCTTTATTATGATGTGTTGTCTTTTTATAAATAAGTTGCAAGTGTGATTATAGTGATCACTACACAGTTTAGTTTTTTGCACTTCCTTTGCCAAAAAATTAGTAGGTACTTCTAATTATTTTTGCTGTGAAATTTTAATTAGTAAAAAGCACCACTCTTAAGCACAATTATTCCTGAAAGCTCGAACTTGTAGGTAGGGTATGGTTGATATTTATTCTATGCCAAACATACTGTGTTCTGCGAACATAAAGAAGGTCTTTTCATATATTTCTTCAATTTTATTTACACTTAAAAGTTTTTTTTTTTTTTTTCGCATTCTTTTGAATTTAAAGTCTCAAATTTTTAGTCTGATTGTACCTAATTGACATGTAGAAATCTCTGTATATAATACCACGCAACTTTTTTCTTCAAAAGTGATGGTATATGCGATCTCACTCCTCCCTCTCTCCCATTTTCATGAACTGCATACAGGGATGCTTCTTTTTTTCATATGAAACATTGTTTTTTTTCTTTTTTCTTTTTTTTTTACTTCTTATCTACTTGGTCTACTAGCAAAATATGAGTGCAAACTCAAGGAGCTTTATAGTTAGAGATTGCTTGTGGTTGTTAAGAATTGCATGCAATGGAATGCATTTGTGTTATTTTAATGGCAAGCTTTACAAAACTACTTCCTTCATTTGGTAGGAATACTGCAACAAATGATATGCCTGTGCAACAGTCTGTTACCAGGGGTGATGCTCATGTTGCTCAGTATAGTGAAGAAACCACCAATAAACAGGTGACATTCCGTGACCCTGTCAGCAATAGTGAGATGGATGATCAAGATGCTGAGGGAAACCATAATGAGAGAGAGATGCCAGCCAATTGGAGTTCAGTTAACCCTACTTACACAACAACACTTGATGATCCCAGTTCTTCGTTTTCTCCTTTTCTAGCACCAGTTCTTGAAGAACCTTCTTCTTCATTTTCAGAGGGTAATGCGTCATTGTGGCTGAAATGTTTTTGCTGGTCCTATTATTGCTGCCAGCTACTTTAGATCAAGTATTTTGTCATATGTTTTGGCTACAATCATTTGTAGTATTTGGCAATATGCATTGTCTTCTTTATGCTACGTACATGGGAAATGCATTTGGCTATTTTTATGAAATATTTTATGATATGTGTTGGCTACTTCAAATCATGTTTTTTATTTAGTGGCAGATGATGATCCATTACCAGCAATAGAGAACCTCCAAATTTCAGGTGAAGCTTGGCCAGGGCAGGAGCTTCAAGCATGTGGATACTCTATTAATGGAACAACAAGTTGCAATTTTGAGGTGGAGTTTCTCAATTCTAATTTGTAGTCTGTCTGGCTGTTTTTCTTTCTCCCACTCCAGCACTGAAACTCTTAGAAATCTAAATATTGTTTTGAGAGGGGGCTTATGTTAGATACCGGAGATGTAATCAAGTATTTCCCCCTTATTCTTTAAGCTTTTGCCTTGTTTAGGAATACTTTTATTGGAAGCACTTTTGCAAGAGCAGTTTCCTAAAAGCACCTCCGTGAAAGACTCATTGATAAAAGTACTTTGATATATTTAGCCAAACAATTTTAAAAGGGTTTTATTCACGTACAAGTGCTCTAAACCATACTAGAAACATTCCCAAATAAATTCTTAATCCATGTTAAAAAGTTGTTTCGTAAATTGAAATTCGGTCTATCAAAAAAAAGAATTTGGTCTGTCATGTAATTCAGAGGATTTTTATCCTCTTGAATAGTAGCATATTTATTTCAGTGTTTCTTTTTACTGAATGGTATATCATCTATATGCATTTCAATTAATGGTGTGGTTCGGTTTAATTGGTTGTCATGTAATGACTTCTTATCCATTGCTTTTGCACTTCCAGTGGGTGCGTCATCTGGAAGATGGATCTGTTAATTATATTGAGGGTACTATTCTCTTTTAGATTCTTTTATTTACTTGCTTCTTTGTTTTTGTTTTTGTTTTATTTTATTATTATTTTTTTTTATTTTTTTTTTTATTTAAGTTCCTTTTGGTAGGTAAATATCTTAGTCGTCTTGGTGTTTTACTGTAGGTGCAAAGCAACCAAACTACCTTGTTACTGCTGATGATGTTGGTACATACCTTGCTATTGAAGTCCAGCCTCTGGATAACAGAAAGCGCAAGGTACTTTTTTGCTAGTAGTTACAGGATGCACATTCTTGTTTCTTCTATATTTTAGGTACATTTTTGGTGCACGTTGTATTATTTTCCTTCTTTTTTCTTTTCTATTCTTTTTGCCCTTATTCTCTTGGGAGGATGAATATTGGATGTTCAATACTAATCATGCATGATTAGCAGAACGTATGGGCTATCGAATTATATTGACAATTGGAACACTGTTAATGACTGTAGAAAAGTATTCTCTAAAATTAACTATACCTTTCTAGAATTTATTTGTTCAATGAGCAGTTTAAATGTACATAACATTTAGGGTAATTTGTGCATTCTTCAAAGTTGTGAGTCGTCCTTCTGCATATGCTTATTTACACTTTTTGGTATGGATGAGAAGAAGAGGGAAGAAAGCAGAAGGAACGAGTGTTGACTGTTGTATGGTTGTTTGGTATAAAGGATTGGAAGAGAACAAGAAAACAATAAGGTTCTCCAACTAGGCCCAACAGATTTGTCTTATTCACTCTTATAAGTTGTTCGAAGGTAAACTTGGAAATAGTTAATAGCATGGATAATTTCACTACATTACCTGTAATATCAAATGACAGACATACAATATTTTGCCATCTTATCTGTACACTACTCTTGTTCACATATGGTTCCTATGCTGTCTGCTGTTGCAATCTTCTTAGTTCTTATGGCAGAATCATACATAATTGTCATATTGATCTATTCTGTCAAGTGAGGTTTTTCTTTCCCTTCCCTTTCTACATCAATAGCAAGCAGGGGATAATGCTCCCTTTCCTTTAGTTTACCAAATAGAAAAGGGGATTGACAATCTACTTTTCATCCTTCACATTTTCCAATTATCCTATGTTATCGATCTCCTCCCAATTGTCTCTCTCTACTGCATGCATTGCTGACTATGGCCACTTACAAGATTCTGCTAGTCATTGATTTCTAATATCATTTGAGCATTTGGCAGTCGGTTATGGTGAATCCCATTCTTTATTTGCTATCTATGCGTACCTTTGAAGTAATCATCTGGTCAACTCACTAATAAACATTTTAGGTCCTCCTGATGACATAGAAGCATGTCCTTTTCACCTTCTTGACATGATAGTTTGTTTTAACCTAATAATTAATTGTATGGCTAAAGTGTATGTTTTACATTTATCTTTGTGACTTGCTGCATGCTATGTTTATAATTGTTACTGAGAAACTTTGGAGATTTACCTGTTAACAACTTTTTAGTAATCGAAAAATTTTTAAAATAAAAAATGTTTATAAAAAGGTTGTAATTATAAATTAATAATCTGAGTCAGAATGATTGCATACCATAGGTCATAAGTAATTTTCTTTTATGCACATAGGTCATAAGTCATTTGCTTTTATGCATAATATGTACCCATGAAACATAAATGGTACCAATGTGGTGGGAGTTCCAGTTCCTTAATACTGTCTTTTTATTTACTTGATTTGTCTTGTAGGGAGAGCTTGTAAAGGTTTTCGCTAACGATCATAAAAAGATAACTTGTGGTAAGTAATTTGATTCAGATATCTCTACAGAAGTAGCTTGTTATATTATGTGAACTTTTCTCTTTCATTATTTTGAAATTAGGTCGATTTCTGACAATAATCTATAATGAAATCATTGCATTGTGTGGCTAAGTTAAATGCCTCTCTTTCGTTAAGACCTATATTCACGTTTAATTCTCACATATTGTGATGATAACCTCTGCATTTGCATTTGCTTTATATTTTTCAGGGTAAATTACGTAAGCATCCTCTATAGGTTTCAATTTGTTATATTTACGTTCATGAGAATTTTATTTTATTTTTTACACTCTATCCTTCTGTCGGTCAGTGGACAGGAAAATTTACCCAATTGGGGTTAATCTACAGGATACCTTTATATAAATTTTTTCTTCTCTAGTTCTCATTTTTTTTTCTTTCTTTTTTTTTTTTTTTTGTGTGTGGGTGTAAAATTGTTTTTATAATTTTAGATGGTATGAGTATTATCAAGATCCTTGGTTTGTTTCTCATCAGGCATCATGCAGTGAAAATTATATTTTACAATTTACTTCCTGTGTTCACAGATCCTGACATGCAAAATGTCACACAGAAGACTGATACATTTTACAATTTACTTCCTGTGTTCACAGATCCTGACATGCAAAATGTCATAGAGAAGACTCTGTACAGTGGCCATGCATCCTGTAAAGTATCGCTGTCGGTATGACCTCAACGTGAAAAAAAAAAAAAAAAAAAAAAAAAAAAAAACTAAAAACTTGTTATTTTGGTCACATTTTTGTTTAGCAAGCTGTAGAAGCACATTTAAAATTTCCTTTCTTAAAGGGGCTAAGTAATTATTATTATTTTTCTTTCAGGTTGGGCATCTTGATATATGGGAACCAGCTCAACTGACCATTAAGAGGGATTCCTGCATTATTAAGTGCAGTGGCTCCAGTGGTGCTGTAGTCACAGAAAAATTTTTACCAACGACAAGTGTATTAACTCTTACTTGCTTAATCCCTTTTGTTACTTCACATGTACCATTAAGTGTTTGCTAGTTTAAGTTGACTTAGTTTGTGTGGTTCATGGTGATACTACATTTTTTTGGAGAAGTTTTTGGACTTTATTTAGATTATTGAAAAGTTTTTTTATTTTGTAGAAGTAGGAGTGCATGAAGCTGGTTTTTCTCTTTTGCCGTTTTCTTTTGTGCTTCATTTATGTTTTACAGTAGGTTCACTTTCTCAGAGCTACTTTCCATACTGGCATTGTGTAATGTTTTTTGGTCCAGATATAGGCTATATAATTTCCAAGTATATCTTCACCATAAAGTTGTATGTGATCTTGTTGTTTATTGTTTCTTTTCTTTAGTTAGTTTTCTTATTTCTTATTGCTGTTTTGAAGGTTACAATTCCATATGGAAGTCCAACAGAATTTATAATAAGTGGTTCTGGTGGTGTTGATCATCTCTTAAGAGCAGATGATAACTCAGATATTAGCTGGTAAGAAAATATTTATTAAAATTGAAACAACAGATTAAAAGATCTAAAATTTTGTACCTGCTGTATACTTAATGCATTCAATTGATACTATTGTTGACTATATTTTTCCAACAATTTATGTTTTTGAGTTGTTTATGGTTTTTCTTTGTTCCTTCCTTTTGGTTTTCTTTCGATAAAGATTTGCTGACTTTTGTTCTCTCCCTGTTGCAGTTCGAGAGACACAATTGTGCTCACTTTGAGAGTATTCATCCTAAGGGTATATGTTGCAATCTCTACTTCTCTTCTAATATGATTGACATGGAACTCTCAGATTTTGTTCAAATCTTTCCCTAACATGTAGCATACTTCATATATTATATATATAAACACACACACACACACACACACACACACACACTCACTCACACACATACATAGCAAATTGATGATAATAATAGTTAGCCATGTGAAGGGGGCAGTAGATGCACTTGCATTTGCACCCATAAAAGACACGGACACACACATATGGAGAGAGATCCATTGATCAGTATGAAACTGTCTAGTAATACTCACTATAATATTAATAGAATACCGTGTATTGGCAAATGCATCATTGGGCTATATTCCTTTCACATAATATATGGAAATGAAGAGGACATTACTATGGGAAGGTGAATTGAAACGAAAAAGTGGAAGAATAAAAATTGTAATAGCCAGTCATCAAGAAAAGGAACATAATGTGATTATTTTGGCCTTTTTGGGGAAATGTTCAATATTTGGAAATGTTCAATATTTCTCCCCATAAGACAGAGCAAAGGTGATAATGCACATAGCTTGTACAAGCCGCCATCTTGAGTACTTTTATCAGTTATGAAACTGTTTTACGTATAATGGCTTGGGAAAATTAGGTTTTTATATTTGATGAACAATAATTATGCAGTCACATAAAAACCATAATTTGTAAGTCACATTAAATGTGAACAAAGGAGGTTAACTTTTCCCTTTTTTTTGTTTTCTTTTTTCTTTTTGGATTGGAAGATTAATTTGTTACTTGAAGATGGGAGATGCTGCATTCACCATAACTCAACTCAAAATTTGAATTGCATACATGTAATTATTTAGAAATGAATCTTGGCATGTTTTGCTGACCGGTAATATTTGTTGGCGTGAAAAGTCAATTTTAAAGTTCTATCTTTTTGGTTCTTGTAAATGCAGGCTAGTGAGAGACGGAAAGGGAAGAAAAGAGGTTTATTTTTTAACAAGTAGGGTAGTTGATTCAGCTTTATGTTCATTCTGGCTCAAGCTAAGAAGTTATCTGCTTTTGAGGGTCACTAGTTCCATGAGTGAGAGTAATTAGAATGCTGCTTGAATTCCCGGGGTGGTGGTTTTGTGGGCTTTCTTCAATATTCTTTTTTTTTTTTTTTTTTTTTTTTCCTTTTCACAGGATAGAACAAGTTTGTATTGCTGATGTAATGTCAAACTTCGAAGTAATTTATTCTTCTTTTGATTCTCTCTCTCTCATATATGAGGACATTCTGATCTTCCTGCACACCTCAACGGACAGGCCATTAAGCAACAGTAAAGTTGAACTCGTACGGTCTTCCGCTGTTAAAAAGTATATAACATTACCAGTCTTGGTGTAAAATCAGGCCTTTGTGCATGGTTCGTCAGGCTTGGTTTGTGGCTGAATCACAACGTAATGCTTTATAATGGTGGAATCCAAAGCCACTTGAAATTTTAATGGATGCCTACATAATCTAAATCCTACCAGCATAAAACTTTTGAAACTGATTTAAGAGAATTCATGGCCATCACACTGAGACATTGCTCTTTTAAGTACCTTATTTTGTTCGTTTTATTTATCTTTGTTATATTAAATTTAATTTGTAACTTTCCTTTTTTCTTTTTTCAATTGTTGTTTTTCAAATTGTTGGACCAATAGTGACGAGAGCTTTAATTTTAAGAGCTTACTTTAACGAACATGTAAAGTAATGGTTTTTCTTTTCTTTTTTTCAAGGAAAAATGTAAATTAAAGCTCTTAATTGTAATGTTTTCGTACATGCGAAGTTCAAATTGCACGAACTTAATTGTTTTCTTCTTTTCTTTCTTTTTTTTCTTTTGTCAAAAGGAAATAAATTTGATAAACAAAAGCCAAGATTACAAATCCACCACACTAATGCAATCATATAACAAAGCCACACATTTAGCTTTAAGGTTTGGATCACAAGGAACCACTTAATGCATAACCTGAATCAAATTACTCAAGAATTTCTGGCAACACGTCCCAAACCACCCTTCATGGAGCCGTCTATATTGATTTTAATCTTATCCAACATTTAGGATACACATCACATTGACACACTGACACTTTAGCATTCATTCAAATTAGACAAATAAATCACCGTCTTGATGTTTGAATTCTAGCCATTGACCCAAATGATAAATTAGACAATAACATGCAGTGGATTCGAATTAACACCTTCGTGAATAAATAAATTCCTGCTTTTCCACTTTATCCCAAAAAAAAAAAAAAAAAAAAAATTCCTGCTTTTCCAAATCTCAAGGAAATCCACCATCTCCGTTAAGATCTCTTTGCCTGATATTGAACATTGCAGAACCACTCCAAAATTGAATTCCCATTAAAATCACCAATTTCCAAACCCAATTTGCTGCCAAATCAGAATGCTCTGGTTCATTCAGACAGCCAAAATAAAAAAATTAAAAAAAATGTTTTTGACCCCAAAAAAAAAAATTACAAGTATCAAGAGTCCTAAAATAAGTGAGAAATCGTTTAAGGACCATTGTTGCAAGCAGGACCCAATTCTTCCTCAAAATTCAATTTGTCCCAAAAAAAAATAATTGAGCCAACCTAATTGCAAGACACTAAAATGTATTTAGTCCCCCACGCTCAAAGAAAAAAAAAAAAAAAAGTACGGGAATCTAAAAATTTAACTTCAGAAAATTAAGATTACAAGAATCGGACAAGTTGCTAATAAAATGCAAATTATTAGAAAAACATAGAAAGTGTATTAACAAAAAAAAAAAAAAAAAAGGAGGAGAACCATTAATTTCCATAAATTTTAAGAAATGGAAGAAATAATTATTACTTCCTTTTTTTAATTTTATTTTTTTAAAAAAATGCAATAAAGCATAGTGGGACCAATCAAATAAATAAACGATACCCACTCAAGTAGACTGTGAACAATGCATACCCACACAATTCTAATGTTTTTTATTTTATCCACTTCTACCTATTATATCCCTCAACTAAAAAATTTGAAAAATAAAACAATTTTATAAATTTTCTCCTTCCTCTCAACAAAAACTTTTGGCACTTATGGTAAAAAGTTTTCCTAAACTTCAACGTCAACCACTGAAGCAGCAATAACAAAATTCAACAGAGATTGTGAGAATCTTGAAGCTTTGGTACTTTACTATCGATCTTCCAGCATAGTTCAAAGGTTTACAATTGTTGAGAACCACGATCTTGGTTCTTCTTCTCAATTTCTCCCTCTAGATCTCATTCTCCCTCTCGATCTCTCACAACAGCAGCACCAAGCACCACTAATTCACTGTTAGTGCACCACCCATTCACTATCCCTCTCGATCTCAATTTCTCCCTCTAAGTCTATATATATATATATATATATATTCTGAAACTTTGATTTTGTTTCATTGTTCCACAAATATTTTATTCTGTTCGATTGTTCTTTTACTTTTTTTTTTAATTGGTTTTTCTTTAATTAGATTTGTACAATGAAAAGCAAAATCATCTTCTTATTATTTTAATAATTATTTTTCATAAATTGGTGAGTTTGTACCTTTTGAAAGTAGGTTTCAGAGTATGTTTCAGTCTCCATTTGGTTGGTGTTCATAGCATTTGGGCATGTAATGAGCAGGGATAGGTGCTCCGGGTCACTACTTCGATGGTTAGGTTTGTAAGGTTACGATTTTCCAATTGTTTTCAACGATTAAAGATTGGTGGCTTTGCTATGGGTTTTCTGCAGCAATGGCCTCAAGTGTGACATTGCATTCTTGTTTGTTGGCTGGCTCCAATTTTCAAAAACTTTGGTTGGGAAGGAGATATGGATGTTATGTTGGTTTTCTGCGTTGGTGGTGGTGGTGGTATGTGCTGCGTTATTACAAGATCTGTTTATTTTTTTATTACGTCTCCATTGCTGGATGGAGAGAGTGGCTATTGCGTGGCAGCTTATACTCAGTTGAGAGTGGGTAGTTATCTGCATGTAAACTTCATTATAATTTTAAGGTTAGCGAAGATGAACTTTATAGCCTTCTTAGGCAAGCAGACGCTTTGTCTAGTGTCTACCGAGGAGAAATAGAAAAGATATATATATATATATATATATATATCCTTGTTATTGCTTTGTGTTGTGTAGTTTTGAATTGTTGTGATTGTGTTTTTTGTCTTCCCCCCCCCCAATCCCCCCCCTTCCTTATGAAATGCGTTATGTAAGTTCAATATAATTGGGTGCTAGATTAATTATAGGGAATCCGATCAGTCAGTTTAGGAAGTAATTTCTAATAGTTTTTGAGTGGCGAAAGAAAATTGAAAACGAAAAAAAAAAAATTGACCCGTTAAAAGAAAAAATTATACAATTGAAATTACCATGATAGCAACTTAATAAATTTTTCAGAAAGTATTATTCATATTGTATATGCCATTATAGAAGTTATACTAATAAATGAATCAAAATTTAAGGAACGAATTAAATAAAAAGGAAATTTAAAAAAAATAAATTGAAATTTTGTAATCAAAATTATCAATGCATCACAATAGCAACTATTAATAATTTTTCAATAATTGTTTTACTAATTTATGCATGTGATATTCTTTCCTTCTTTTTTTTTTTTTTTTTTACAATACCCTATATAGTATTACAATTATTTATATTGTATAGCATAATGAAAGTTGTACAAAAGTAGAAGAAAAATAAATTAAAAGAAAAAGACAAATTGACCCACTAACAACAAAAATTAAAAATTAAAAAAATAAAATTACATAGCCCAAATTACCAATTAATTATCATGATGATGGTCATTGGTAATATTTCTTGATATTTGAACAATCTAGAAAAATTACTGAAAGTGAGTTTGGTTTGGTAAAAGGGGCCTTGAGAGTTATGATAAGGTAGTAAAGAGTAGAACAGAGAGAAAAAGATGGGTGCTTAGTGATGGATATACCTTTTTTGCTACTTTTTTATCCAATATGGCCAAATAGGTGTTTAGTGATAGATATACCTTCTTTTGCTACTTTTTTATCCACTACATTAAATCTCTCTCTTTCTTTTCCACTTTTTACCAACTTACCATAACCGTAAAGTCCCCTTTCACCAAACCAAACTCACTCTCAATGATTTTTCCAGGTTACTCAAATCTTAGGAAATATTACCAATGACCATTATCGCAATTACATATTGATAATTAAGTTATATAATTTTATTTTATTTTTTTTATTTGTTACTAGGTCAATTTGTTTTTTTTCTTTTAATTTATTTTTCTTTTTCTTTTGTATAACTTCTATTATGGTTATACAACATAAATAATTGTAATATCCATATAAACAATAATAAATAAATAATAATTTTTATATGCATAAATTAGCAAAACAATTATCAAAAAGTGTATCAAAAATACCGATAGATGTTATTGATAATTTTTCTAGAGACTAAACATAATTTTTGGAAAAATTACCGAATGTTGCTATCGTAATTATTGATACCGCATGAGTAATTTTGGTTGCAAAATTTTTTTTAATGGGTCATTATTCTCTAAATTTCCTTTTGCTATCCTTTATTATTTAAATATTGATTTAATGTATTATTACAACTTCTATAACGGTATATACAGCATAAATAAAACTATCTGAAAAAAATTATCAATTATTGCTATTGTGATTACCGATGGGGGTATTGGTTATTCCGGTTGTATAATTTTTTCTTTTAATGGATTTTTTTTTTTTTTTCAGTTTCCTTTTGCCACTTGAAAACTATTGGAAATTGCTTCCTAAGTTGGTCGATTGAATTCCCTATAATTAATATGCCGTCCAATTACATTGAATTTACATAATGCATTTCATAAAAAGTAAAAAAATAAAAAGACTAAAAGACAATCACAACAATTCAAAACTACACAACACAAAACAATAACAAGGATATATAAAATATATGTACACACACATATATATTTGCCTTCATCAAATGCTCTGTCTCCACTATCTTTTCTATTTCTCTTCGATAAACTAGTCATAGCCTCTGCTTGGTTTAAAAAAGGCTATGAAGTTCATCTTTGCTAACCTTAAAATGATTTATGAAGTTCACATCATACAAGTACTCATTCCCAGCTAAGTATAAGTCGCCACGCAATAACCAATATCATCTAGCAATGGAGACGTAATCAAAAGATAAACAGATCCTACAATAACACAGAAACCACGCCACCATTGCCACCGAAAAAACCAACATAACATCCATATCTCCTCCTCAACCAAAGTTTTTGGAAATTGAACCCAGCCAACGAATAAGAATGCACAAATGCCATATTTGAGGCTATTACTGCCAAAAAAAAAAAAAAAAAAAAAAAAACCACCAATCTTTAATCGGTGAAAACAATTGGGAAATCATAACCCTACAAACCCAGCTACCGAAGCAGTGTCCTAGAGCACCTACTACACTTACTCATTGCACGCCAAACACCAATTGAATGAGGACTGAAACATACTCTCAACCCTCCTGCTTTCAAAAGGTAAAATCTTAATAATTAATGGAAAAAAAATTATTAAAATAATAAGAATATGATTTTGCTTTTAATTGTACAAATCCAATTAAAGAAAAACGAAAAAAAAAAAAAAAAAGCAAAGGAACAATTAAACAAAATTAAATATTTGTGGAACAATGAAACAAAATCAAAGTTTCAGAATATATACCTAAAGGGAGAAATGAAGATTGAGAGGGACAATAAATAGGTGGTGCACTAGTGTTTGGTGGTACTGTGACGAAAGATCGAGAGGGTGAATGATATATAGAGGGAGAAACTTAGAGGAAGAGCCGAGATTGTGGTGCTTAACAAACGCAGACCTTTAAGTTGTGCTAGACATCGAAGGCAAAGTACCATAGCTTCAAGATTTTTATAGTTTTAATTGGATTTTATTGTTGCTACTTCAGTTGTTGAAGTTGTTGATGATGGAGTTTAAGAAAAAAAATCAACCGTGGATTCAAAAAGTTTTGGTTGAGAGGAAGGAGATGATTTTTTATAAAATTATTATTTTTAAAATTTTTTAACTGAGGGATATAACGAGGAGAGGTGGATAGAACAAAATATATTAAATTCTGACCACCGATGTGGCGGAGGAAAACATTCTGTTTTCATATCTACCAATCTAAAAGTTAAGGTTTAAATCTTAAATAAATTTCGATATTATCCACAGCATAATGCCGTCTAAGTATATATCATTTACAGCCAATTTAATTGGGTAATGAAAGAAAATTCCTAAATGAAGCCTTTCTTCAAAGGAAAAAAACAAAAGTAATAATGATAATAAAGCTTTAAGAAAAATAAATTAATTAATTAACCTACGTGTGAATGAACAGTGACTGGTTAGATGAGAATTTTATTATTATTATTATTCCTTAAATGAGAGTGGTTAGAGGATTTAAATAAATTATATGTAACTCGTGAAGCTTCATTTTGTAAAATAAATAAATAAATAATAGAGTTGTTAAAAAAAATAATAATAAAATAATAATAATAATAATAGAGTAAATAAAAACTTTAAAAAGGCGGGGGAGGAGGTTTCCAGGGTTTTCTGCGTTTGTGGGTTGGGTTTATTATTAGGGTTTAGGAAGTTTCGACTTTAGAGAGTGAGAGAGATTGAGATTGGCATTTGAAATCAAATCATGCACGCACCGGTGCTGGTTCTGAGTAAGTCTGCAGATCCTTTTACTTTCTTTGATTTTTGATTTTCACAGTTTCATTTCGTCGTCGTCGTCGTCTTCTTCTTAAAAAAATTAAAAATAAAAAAAGAAAAAGAAGAACCTTTTTCACTGATTTTGAAATTGATGAGCAGAGGATTCTCTTAAGCGAGAGTCGGGAAGCAAAGTGCAGCATGCCAATATCCAAGCTTCCAAGGTTGGTTTTCTACTTCTTTCCCCATTTTCTTCTATTCTTGTTCTATTACTTGCTTTATATATATATATATATATATAAAATCTCATTTTATGTGATTTTCTCACTTCATTTCAGGCTGTTGCTGATATTATCCGTACAACCCTTGGCCCTAGATCTATGTTAAAGATGCTATTAGATGCTGCTGGAGGTATTTTCCAACATGCTCTTTTTCCACCGACATTATTATTCCTTGATCACTATTTTTATCTATTCGTAGCCGAGTTTTTTAAGATTGTCATATTTATACCCTCAAAGCTCTATATTAATTTCTGGTCCCTTCCCTCTCTGCCGCTACTGTTATGTTTCTAAGCATCTTTCTTGCTAACAGGAATTGTGGTGACCAACGATGGAAATGCTATTCTGCGTGAATTAGATGTCGCACACCCAGCTGCAAAGGCACAATTTTCATTTTTTCTTGGATGCAATATCAATTTCGCCACACACACACATATATACATATACATATATATATGCTCCCTTGATTTAACTGAAATTATGAAAATTTGAAGAATTAATAAATGTATGCTTAGTTTCAAGAAGGACATAGAATATTCTAGAAAATTAAGATATGTATTCTCCTCTTCTTCTGAAATATTTCTTTTTGTTATTGCTGACAGTCTATGATTGAACTTAGTCGCACTCAAGATGAAGAAGTAGGAGATGGAACAACATCTGTTATTGTCCTTGGTATGTTTTAAGCTAACATTTATTGCGAGTGCCTTTTATATTCATTTTTGCATCTATGGCGCAGATTTTGTTATGGGTTTTCACAAAGTTTATATTTTTGGAAGGGTAAAAACTTGGATCTTTGTTAAGCAATTGTTTCTTAAATTTAGATCAACACCATGCATGTTCATAGCAAAAAAGTGGTGCAGATGCGCTTGTTCATCACTGTAATTTAGCATGTTTCATGTGATAAGAAATGCACCATTCAGTTTATTTTTTTATTTTCCTTCCTGTCTCACATCTGGATTAAATTCTTCTTGTAGCTGGTGAGATGCTTCATGTTGCTGAAGCATTTATTGACAAAAACTATCATCCTACAGTCATCTGCCGAGGTAATGTTATGAGTGGGGTGATTGTACTTTTACATTCATCTCATGACAGTTTTTGTTAATGCATGCTAGCTCTATTTAATTTGCAGCCTACAATAAAGCACTGGAGGATGCTGTAGCTGTACTAGACAAAATTGCTATGTCTATCGATTTTAAGGATCGTAAGTTTTGAGTAATTGGCCTTCTACTTCTGGTTTCTTACAATTCTTCTTGCTTTGTTTTTGGTGGATCCATTTAGTACTGTTGAATGTTCTCCTATGGTGAAACAAATATTTGAGTGAGATGCTGGCTGATTAGGTTTTCAGGATCTTTTAGCTTGTTTTATCCAGGTCATAAATTTACAAACATGGTATTTATTTGCAAAGAAAACAAAGCACATTTACATCTCATATATTAATTACTTGGTATTCTTTCTTGTTGAATTAATTCATTGTATTATTTGTTTCCCCAACCTTCAAATCACCCTTTGAAAGTAATGAAATAAATTCCTGGTTATATATGGAAGCAAGCAAGCCACTGGGTTTTCTTTTTCTTTCTTTGTGTTTGGAAATAAAACAATTTAAAGCATAGAATATGATAGCAGTAGAAGTATTTTATTAAAAAATAAAAAATAAAAATAGAAAAAAGAAAAAAAAGGAGAAGCTAAGTTCAAATTGGTTGAAAGAGAAGATCAGCTATACTGTATGTTGATTTATGGATGTATGTCTATTCCAAGTGAAAGAGTTTGTACTTTGTACAAATGTTAGTATAACCATGGCAACAATGGTAGCCTGCTAAAGGGTCGGGGAAAAGTGTGCTGGTCAAATGGGGTTGGCTTTACAAAAAGTTTGTGAAATTTGTAGTATAAAAATCTGGCTTGCAATATGATTAAATTCATACATCAAATTTCTAACTGATATTTGTATAATTTAGACTAGGATTTCAGTTGTGTTTGAGCTGGCCCCATGGTAGTTCAAACTAAGCCTCAATTTAACCTTGGCCCTGAACTGGAGTTTATAACTTTGTACTAATATGTTAGTATAACTGTGGCAGCAATAGTAGCCTGCTAAAGGATCAGGGAAAAGTGTGATGGTAAAATGGGGTTGGCTTAACAAAAGTTTGTGACCAATTCGTAGCATGAAAAAACTGGCACTATGTGATTAAATTCATACATCAAATTTCTAACTGATATTTATCTAATTTAGACTAGAATTTGGGTTGTGTTTGAGCTGGCCTCATGGCAATACAAACTAAGCCTGAATGTAACCTTTAAAATGCCGAACCATTATTTTGACAATGAATATTAACCTCAGGGAAGTGCACTAATTTTCCTCAGTTTTGAGGCTTTTTTAATCTCCAAAAGGCCCTTGTTCATGTTCATTGATTTTACCTAAATATTCATCCCATTACTTGCCGATATCTAATCAACTTTGTCTGCTATATAATTAGTATGACTTGATTTTGTTCTTTTTCTTCTAGTTTTATAGAATAAAATGCTATTCTTTTCTCCAAGTATAGTTATAACTCAGAATGTGTCTGAACGACTAAGAGTGAAGTGCTTTGTGTATGAAGGGCTGGTGATTGTATGCTGCTGTGGACTTGCTATGAATAGTTTTCTAAAAATTTGAGGCAGCTGGTTGAAAAGCTTCTCCTGCACATCAGTCGCACTCCTATACTCTTATTTTCTTCTTCAACCCTTTTACTGTCCTTTACCATAATCTATTACTCTTAGTGTTTTTCACAATTTTCAAATTACTTTTGTAGCTTGAAGTGTTAACCACACAGATAAAAGCACTACCACATTCATAGAACTCTAGCTCCTTTCAATTTTTATTTTTGTTATTATTATTTTTTTATGCTTTTGGTATCTGGATGTATCTTTTTTGTGGAGATAGACAATGAGCTTCAGGAGAAAAGAAGTATGTAAAATGATAATTTATAATTTGACTTGCTCTTTTATTTGTGTGAGTAATTCATTGAATAATGTAATAGGCGTGACAATGTTGGGGCTGGTTAAGAGCTGTATTGGCACAAAGTTCACTAGTCAATTTGGGGATCTAATTGCTGTAAGTATCTTCTTATCAATTTTCTTTTGTTTACAATAAACGATCCAGTTATTTTTGGTGGAATTAAACTGTCGCGGGAATCTAAGTTTTGTGGTAGGCGCTTGAGTCATGAGTTTTATAGTACATCTTCATTGTCATTAGGTAGGGAAAATCTGACCCTTCCCCCCTATAGATATCTCATTTTTCTGTCTTTAGCATGTTGTTCATTGATAATATCATTTGTTTGCGTATATTTTAAAATTCCAGAAATGTGTTTTGTGCATTCATCTCATGTCTTCTTCTTCTTCTTCTTCTGGGGGCTGCAAGGTGGGGGAATGAGGTTTAGGCATCCACAAATTTTGTCAATGGATTTTAACCCCTTTTTTGATTTCTTAATTCATTTCTATATGCATTGAATTTTAAGTTTTGAGCTATTTCTTGCTAAATCCAGGTGGGTGAATGAGGTTTAGGTATCCACTAATTTTGTCAATGGATTTTATGCATTGAATTTTAAGTTTTGAACTATTTCTTGCTTAGGATTTAGCAATTGATGCCACCTCAACAGTGGGAGTTGATCTAGGCCAAGGCTTGCGCGAGGTAGATATCAAAAAGTACATCAAGGTTGAGAAAGTTCCTGGTGGACAGTTGGAAGATTCCGAAGTTCTTAAAGGTGTCATGATTAACAAGGATGTTGTTGCTCCTGGCAAAATGAGAAGAAAGATTGTGAACCCACGTATTATACTTCTTGATTGTCCCCTTGAATACAAAAAAGGTGAGAACCAAACAAATGCTGAACTGGTTAAAGAGGAGGACTGGGGAGTTCTGTTGAAGATGGAAGAAGAATACATCGAAAACCTCTGTGCACAGATAATTAAGTTCAAGCCGGACTTGGTTATCACGGAGAAGGGCCTTAGTGATTTGGCATGCCATTATCTGAGCAAGGCTGGTATTAGTGCGATCAGGAGGTTGAGGAAAACAGACAACAATAGGATAGCCAAGGCATGTGGTGCTGTCATTGTAAACAGGCCGGATGAATTGCAAGAGTCTGATGTTGGTACTGGGGCCGGGCTTTTTGAGGTTAAGAAGATTGGTGATGAGTTCTTTGCCTTTATTGTTGATTGCAAGGAACCAAAAGCATGTACTGTACTCTTAAGAGGTCCTAGTAAGGATCTCCTGAATGAAGTTGAAAGAAACTTGCAGGTATTTCACCTGTTTGAGATTATTCAAATTATCCCTTTTGGATGATCTTGCCCTCTGAAGCTTTATTTTGGTGGCAGGATGCCATGTCTGTAGCGAGGAACATAATAAAAAATCCGAAGCTTGTTCCAGGAGGTGGTGCTACAGAATTAACTGTGTCTGCTACTTTGAAGCAGAAGAGCTCATCTGTTGAAGGCATTGAGAAGGTGAATAAATTACTTGTGCTCCTTAGTTTTTCTTCTTTTTTAGCCTTTCCTTCCTTCCCCACCTTTTTTTTTTTGGGGGGGGGGGGGGGGGGGGGGGTTTGGTTATTAACAAGTGATACAACTGGAGGCCTTCTTTGAGCGTCAGACCTCTGTAAAAGTTAAAGATTGATTGATTGATTCTGGTTTATATATCAATCGGCTAGGTCGTATCATCCATTTGCGCATTACTTTGAACACTTGAGTGGTACTATTTATGTCATCAGACGCCAATATTTCAAGGATATGAACATTTATTAGAATATTTCAGGAACTTACCTGTTGCTTAATAGAATTTATTGATGCTGTTTTATCATTATGCTTCTGATGCTGTTTTATCATTATGCTTCTGATGCTGTTTTATCATTATGCTTCTGTATGTTTGTTTTGAAACATTTGCCTGATGAAACTTTTATATTTTTGGTGGCTGTATGACAGTGGCCTTATGAAGCTGCTGCTATAGCTTTTGAGGCTATACCACGAACTTTGGCACAGAATTGTGGGGTTAATGTGATTCGAACCATGACTGCATTACAAGGACAGGTACGATATAATTTCTTGCTCAGTTATGTTGAATTAATTTTTCTGTTTCTAGTAGATGCTGATTTTTCATCCAAACTATTGGATTAGCATGCAAATGGTGAAAATGCATGGATCGGAATAGATGGAAACAGTGGTGCAATTGCTGACATGAAAGAGCGGAAGGTATGATCAAAGTTGTGCTGCTTTTGTCAATTTGGTTGAACTTTAGTTAATTATAATCAGATTTTACTAAAGTAATAACTTAAGTGCTGATTGCATAAAGAGGAAAGAACTTCCATATGGGCTGATGTTGCTTAGTTCTATAATTTTGAAATTACTCTAGCATGTCAAATTGTTCTAAGTAGAATGATTTTAAGCAGTTTTGTTTCACGTAGCTACATGTCCACTCATTTAGTCTCAATTACATAATTTTGTTTGGACGCTCTGATCTGTCACTTGGCAGCTTGGCTGCTAAAGAGTTCAATTTGGTAGGAATTATAGTTTCCATTCCTTGTGTTCTTAGATATAATGTGATTATTAATAAGTATCCAGTTAAGATGGTGTACAAAATCACCTATTCAAAGTGGTCTCTGAAAGCTGACCTTATTTTCTATTTTAACTTCTCGTCATTGATGTGTTTTAGATCTGGGATGCCTACAATGTGAAGGCGCAAACCTTTAAGACTGCCATAGAAGCTGCATGCATGCTTCTGAGGATTGATGACATTGTGAGTGGGATTAAAAAGAAGCAGGCCCCTGGAGCGGGCCAAGCTCCATCGAAGCCTCAGATTGAAACAGAGGCAGATGCTGACAGTGAGCAAATTCTTCCAGACTGAAGATATTGAGGCTGTTGGTCTGAATTGTAATGAAGGATTTTACCATAAAGCCTGTCGTTTTTTGGATTTATAGGATTTTTAATTTGAGCACTAATCGAAATTTTGGGTCCTCCATCTAGGGTGTGGTGCTCTCTGGAACCACCTAGAAGAATGCTTTTGTGACCTAACATGGAAATCTTGCTTAACTGGGATTTCTGGCATGAACGGCATGCTTTTGGTTATCATGCTTTGGGGAAATTTTCGTCATCCTCTTAATATTGCCGTTTTCTTTCGTATATCATTCATGGTTTACCATTGCAAAGAGAGCTTATGTTTGTTAAAATCTTTAGCTTTATTTATTTTTATTTTTTGGGTTAAAAATAATCTAATTATTTACCTGATTTGTCTTAAAAATGTTTCATTTAGAATGTTTCATTGAGACTTCTTATTTTTGTCTCTTGTCGTAACTATATTTAAATCCTATGCTTAGCTATCATTTTTTTTTTTTTTAATATCAATCCAAAACATCTTTCTCTCAGTTTTATTAATTAATTTTAATAGCTAAAAATTAAAATTATATTTTTACAATGTTATATAATTTTAAAATATTAATTTTGAACTGCCCTTTTAATTGTTAAAAGATAGGTATATTTGTTCTGATAAATATAAAAATTAAAAAGAAAATTATTGTTTTTCATAAAATGTAAACAGCCATTTTGAATGGTTGCTGCTTGCTTTCCATTTTTGTAGATGTCAAATTTGGCAACTAACTCTTAGGATGTTGCGATTGAAAGTAAAAAAGGAACGTTAGGTACGTTTGTGGGACTTTTTCTGGTTTTTTTTTTTTTTGAGAAAAAAAATAATGTTTGGATAATTGATGTTTATCCAATATCTTGAGTGCACTGAACCCGACCTTATTTTTTGGCGCCACGCATTATGCCACCTGTAATATTTGCAATTATAAGAAGGATGTTGATCATTTTCTTGTGTTTATGCGACTTGGTAGTATTTCATGCGACTGTTGATGTTTTTTATTATATTTTTTTACTGTATAAAAATTTTAATTTAATAATGATGTATTCAGTTTAAAATTTGATAGATTTAAAATAAGTTATAAACTTTAAAAGATTTGATAAATTGTTATAGAATTCTATAAATTTAATAAAAAATTTATAAAAATCCAATGAAATTTTTAGATTTAAAATTCGGTTTTATATTGACAATTTTCTTTATAATTTTACTGTTAAAATCCTTTCAAATTCATTAAAATATATTATTTTTTATATTATTTTAAAATTAATAACTTTTTAAATATCATCATATTTTAAAAGAATTTTATAAAATTCTAATTGAATACATATAGATTTTAATAAATTTTTATAAAATTTATCAAAATTTAAATTAAATATCATTAGATTTTATGAATTCTTTTAAAATCTAAATTAAATATCTCTAAACTTTTAAAAATTTTTAAAATTTTTTAAATTTTAAATTGAATATATCCCACAAATTTCATTTTTTGTGTGTCAATTTCGTTCATTCGGCATTCAGGGTATAGATCACATCCCCTATTTGATTGCTTAAAAGAGGAATACAAATGATTTGAAGATATCGAGTTGAATGGCTGTCTATGCATGCCAAAAAGAATGGCAAAGTTAAGGGGCTTTATTGTCAATACCGAAGAAACAGACAATAAACATTGTTTGATGAAGAAACAGATATATAAACGAACACACGTTGTCGCGGCTAATGGATCCGACTCTTTTCCCTCTTACATCCTAATAATCACGACACTATCTTTTCTAATTCTAATGGAAGCGATTTTAACAATGACTCACATCATTTTAACAACTCAATGACAATTGAGTCGTTCAAAACAAAAGATTAGACTTTATTTAGATTTTTTTTTTTTTTTCCCCGTTTGATATAAGGAGTAATTTTTTTAGTTCAGAAGCTCGTGATAAAAAGTGGTTGTATATATCTGTATATATATAATATATATATATATATATATTTTTTTTATGGGAGAAAGGCTGTATATATATATAATATATATTACCATTATTTGTTTATTTATTTTTTGGTGGAATCTTGTCAATATTTAATATCCCAAACCCCAAAGCATTTGTATATAATATAATATGTTTTTTGATTTTTGATTTTTTAATTTTTGGGCAAAAAACATAATATATTTGTTTGTTTGTGTGTATAAACAAGCCATCAAAACTAAGAGCAAACAAAATCAGAGGCGGCTGCTAACTCCAACTCCAAGTACAACAATTGCTTAATTGCCATAATCCATCTAATCACCTACTCGTTTTGTAATATATTAGAGTTTTCTCTGTTTATGTGTCCATCATTAATTACTAAATGGGAGATTTCACTTTCACAGTGCGGCAGATTGTTTAAATTGGTAACCAAAAAGTTTGAGCATTTTTTTGCTCCTTTAGTTCTACCGTACTAGAAATGTCAAAGACAGGAAAAAAGAATAAAGAAAAGAGAGTAAAAATCTGATAAAAAAAAAATAATAAAAATGGGACATTTCTATGATACAACCTTTTAAAAGAAGGGTTGGACTGAAATGACTAATCTTAAATTGGATAATAAATTAGGTAAAATGGTCCACAAAATGGATAAAACTATTTATAAAATGAGTAATATGCCAAAAAATTAATAATATTATGCATAAAATAGATAATATGTTTGTAAAGTGCATAACACTGTCTCTCAATGAATTGATAATTGGATAATATTATTTATAAATTGAGACCGAGTGAGTGACATTTTCAATGCAAACGTTTTACACGGTAGCCTAACCTGTAAAAATGAGTTAGAGGGGCAGGGAGAGAAGTACAAAGGTAGATCCAAATATTAGTAAAAGCGAGGGGGCGAAGGGGAGCGAGTTATATGAAAATGACATAAATACAAGTCCGTCAAGACCCCCAGCACATGGACATGATAGAGATATAAGGCCTTTTTATGCCACCTCTGCTGCCCATTGGAACCGGGATCATAAGATCACTCCCTCTCATTTCTTCTTCTTCTTCTTCTTATTATTATTATTATTATTTGGTTATCAGTATTTTACTTAGAAGCGATCATACGCAACGCAACTCTCTCTTGTGGCGGTACAGGGTTGCTGATGAGCGGGCGAGCAGTTTGACTAGGCCAATCGCCACAACCAAACCATCGATATCTTCACCACCCTCACCCTGACTGCAGCAGCAGAGCAGAGAAATAAGCACATCTGGTTGGAGAATTAGCTTGCTTTTCTCCAAGCTCCAAGCTCCAAGCTCCAAGCTCCAAGCTCCAAGCTTCGACCTCCAACTCAACATGGAAACCAATCATGGACATAGACATGGACATGGGGATGATGGTGATATAGAGAACGTGGAGGTCCTTCGAGGGAAGGAAACTGGGGGGCACGGGGACTCGTTGGAGGTATTTGACAAGAACAACTCCTTCTACGGTCGCAGTCAACCTCTTCTGGTCAAGAGGACCAACACCACTTCCCAGATTGCCATTGTCGGAGCCAACAGCTGCCCAATTGAGAGCCTTGACTATGAGTACCAATTCCATTTCCCTCTTCTTTCGTTCTTTCTTTCTTGCCAAAATCCCTGCTTTTCACGCTCCCTCTTGTCGTATTTCTTTTCCCTCTTCTCCTGTTTTTCTTTTCAAATAAGTTTCTATGGTTGTTTGGGTGTTCTTCTTTAAGGGTGTTTTGCTTCTGAATTTCATTTCATGGGGCTTTTATTATTATTATTATTATTATTCACTTCCTTAATTTCTATTTTCTCCCTTAAAATCTGCATTCTGTTGATTTGTCTTGCAAAGCTGCTTTCATTTTCTGTATCTATTGCTTGCTTAATTGACACTGTCAAGTTATATTAAATGCCTTGGTTTTAATCTTTAACCTTACTGATTACAGAATTTTTTTTCTATGATTCCAGTGATTTCAGAATTATTGGACATCTTTTAGAAAGTCTGTTTCTTTCTTTCTTCTTCTTCTTCTTCTTCTTCTTCTTTTTTCTTTTTTTTTTTTTTGTTTGTTTTTTGTTTGTTTTTTTTTTTGTTTTCAAGGAGACATGTAATGTTATTATAAAAAGGTTTCTACTCATTTGTTCATTTATTTGTATCTTCAGGATCGTTGAAAATGAACTATTTAAGCAGGATTGGAGGTCAAGGACAAAAGTCCAGATATTTCAGTACGTTGTCCTCAAATGGGCATTGGCACTTCTCATAGGGCTTGGTACTGGATTGGTTGGCTTCTTCAATAATATTGCAGTCGAGAATATAGCTGGTTTCAAACTGCTTTTGACGACGGGTTTCATGGTTGAGGAAAAGTGAGCCTCGTTTCCAATTCCTGAGTTTATGATAGCGTTTTAACATTGTCATCTATCATCGACTTATTCATCATTATTAAGGAACTTATTTGGAGAATAGTGTTCTGTCCCTTGTGCATGTCATTGACGAGAGGAACTCGTAGGAGTCGGCTCCTTTTTTCATTGTAGCACCAATATTTCTGTGTGTGGTTGTTGAGATTGGGAAGGACTGTTTGGGAAAAAAAATTTATATTTTGGAATTCTTAAATAAAAATGTTGTAGTTAAATTATTGATTTCTTCTTTATTCTGATCCAATGGGGATAGGGATGCTGGTTCGCCCTTGACTGGGTATTCTAACTTTTTAGTAAATGTATTAGAAGGGCCTAAAAATGCTTCACTTCAGGAGATAATGTATTACATGAAAACCAGAAGAGTTGTGAATTCCTGTTTTCAGTAGGTTACATAATGCAATGTCTTACAAGTATGATGCTAAAAGCGTATATAGTTTTCATTCTCTTCTATTTAGTGTGTCTCATGTGGAAAAATAATAGAATTTTGATGCGCTAGTATTTGTGCACATGCATTCAGAGGTTATCAATACCTTTTGCTGGGTAACATTAACATGCGAATGGTCCTATAAAATTATGCAGCTGCAGATAATAACTGACATTAAAATTGGTTCCAGTGCAGATACTACAAGGCTTTTGCGGCATATGCTATTTGCAACGTAAGTTTAGCGGCTGCTGCAGCAGCTCTTTGTGCTTTCTTTGCTCCAGCAGCAGCAGGTTCTGGAATTCCTGAGGTCAAAGCCTATCTCAATGGCATTGATGCTCATTCAATACTGGCTCCAAGTACCCTCTTTGTCAAGGTCAATTATTATCTTTTCTTATAATCTCATTTCTCTTTGTGCTTTGTAGGTGCATCCTCTTATTAAATTTATAGAAGCAGTATTAGCCCTCCAATATTTTGGAGTTTGAAATGTATGTACACACACTTCTTGTGAATTATTCATCATAGTTCAGACTTCTGAGCAATAGCTAACTGTCTGGCTTGCTGGTCAAATGGAGCTTCAAGCAACAAATAAAAACTTCACATCCAAGCACCAACTGACCAACGGGTATATGGGGAAGAATACGTTTCCACTTTGGTCTAGACATCTGGAAAGCTTTAGAAGAAATCTGAGTCTAGGTTTTCTATCGAGATATCTGGGAAGCTTTAGGACTAGAAAAGAAGAAGTACAGCGAATGGTGATAAAATCAGTAGGATATGTCTGATTTGTATACCACATGAGTAACTGTTGGACTGGCAACTGTTGCTATATAAGTTGGACTTAATTATCTTTTTGTTTAAGGCCTCAATTGCCTGGTCCTTAAAATAATAAAAGATTATTATTGTTAGGACTTTTTTTATTTTTTTATTTTGTAAATTAGTATTCCCTGATGTTTTTACCACTCTGGTATTTTGCAGATTTTTGGTTCAGTTCTAGGTGTTTCTGCAGGATTTGTGGTGGGTAAGGAAGGGCCTATGGTACATACAGGTGCATGCATAGCCTCTTTGCTTGGGCAGGGTGGTTCTCGCAAATACCATTTGACTTGGACATGGCTGAAATATTTCAAAAATGACCGAGATCGACGGGACTTGATCACTTGTGGTGCTGCTGCTGGTGTAGCTGCAGCTTTTCGTGCCCCAGTTGGTGGAGTTCTCTTTGCCCTTGAGGAGGCAGCTTCTTGGTATGCAGCTCCTCATTTATTACCTTTCGTTTTACCACATATTTTTTGTTATTATCATTGTTATTATTATTCCTTGTATCCGCCTAAGCCCAGTAATTCAAATACACATTTGTGCATCAAGATCTCTTTGAGGTGAACAATATCATTTCTAGTACCATGTTTATTGATACATGCACATATAAGATGATGAAAAAAACATGTATCTGTTTTTTGTCCATTTTGGGCGTGCTTCAGGTGGCGGAGTGCTCTTCTTTGGAGGACATTTTTCACAACAGCAGTGGTTGCCATGGTATTGAGAGCTTTCATACAATTTTGCGCTACAGGAAAATGTGGGCTATTTGGGGAAGGAGGCCTGATTATGTATGATGTGAGTTCAGCTAAAACAGCATACAGTGGCCCAGATATACTGGCAGTAATCTTCCTAGGAGTTATTGGAGGAATTTTTGGGAGCCTTTATAACTATCTTGTGGACAAGGTTATTCGAACTTACAGCATTATCAATGAGTATGTGACTAACTGCTTTTTGTTCTTATTAATTGATAGCTATACATGTACCAATAAACGACTCTATACCCTTTATATAATTGTAACTGCTATATGATACTAATTAGTTCCTTGCAACACCACTGGTGTCATGTGCTGTGCTGCAGAAAAGGTGCTGCTTCGAAAATCTTACTTGCTATCACCGTTGCCCTCTTGACATCATGCTGTTCTTATGGGTTGCCATGGTTTGCAAAGTGCATCCCCTGCCCGGCAGATGAGTCTAGTTGCCCTACTGTTGATGGGTCTGGCAACTACAAAAGCTTCCAGTGTCCACCGGGCTATTACAATGACCTTGCATCCCTCTTTTTAAACACCAACGATGATGCCATTCGCAACCTATTTAGTACCAGTACAGAAAAGGAATTCCACATCTCCTCTCTCTTTATTTTCTTTGCATCTGTTTACTGCCTTGGTATTATTACCTATGGCATTGCCATTCCCTCTGGGCTGTTTATCCCTGTGATACTAGCTGGGGCTTGCTATGGGCGTCTTGTTGGAAGATTGTTTCAGCCTATCTCTAGTCTGGACACCGGTCTCTTTTCCTTACTTGGGGCAGCCTCCTTCCTTGGTGGCACCATGAGAATGACAGTCTCTCTGTGTGTTATACTGCTGGAACTCACCAATGACTTGTTGTTGCTTCCTCTGGTGATGCTGGTTCTCCTTATCTCCAAAACTGTTGCAGATAACTTCAACAAGGGTGTGTATGACCAGATTGTCAAAATTAAGGGATTACCATTCATGGAGGCCCATGCAGAGCCCTACATGAGGCATTTGGGTGCAGGGGACGTTGTTGCTGGGCCATTGATAAGCTTTTGTGGGGTTGAGAAGGTGGGGAATATATTGCATGCATTGAAGAGTACAGGGCACAATGCATTCCCTGTGATTGATGAACCACCTTTCTCCGATGCTCCAGAGCTTTGTGGTCTTGTTCTGAGGTCTCATCTGCTTGTTTTACTAAAGGGGAAGGTGTTTCAGAGGGAGAGGATTATTTCAGGAGGAGAAGAGATATTTAGAAGATTCAGTGCTTTTGATTTTGCCAAGGCAGGGTCTGGAAAAGGAATCAAACTGGAGGATGTTGAGTTTGATATTGAAGAGGAGGAGATGGAGATGTACATTGATCTACATCCTATTACTAACACATCCCCCTACACAGTGGTTGAGACTATGTCACTGGCCAAAGCTGCAATTCTCTTTCGCCAACTTGGTCTCAGGCACATGTGCGTCGTCCCAAAGAGCCAAGGGGTATCTTTCTTTCTTTTCTAGTTTCTTACTCTTTTTATTACCACCTTACTCATCTAGACTTCAACATTAATACTATTGCATTTGCAGAGGCCTCCAATTGTTGGAATTTTGACACGCCACGACTTCATGCCAGAGCACATTTTGGGACTCTACCCTCATATCAATCCCCACAAGTAAACCAATAAAGTGCTGGAAAATAATATACCTTTAGCTTGTTATGTTTCTGGCTGTGAGTGACCTAATTTAAATTGGGTGTTTCATTTGCACGTTTTCTGACAAATGAATTACTTGTCACAAGAAATCATTTCTCAAGGCGAAGATTCCTCCTCTTGCACGCGGAGAATTGCACTTTGCAGACAAAAACCATTTTTTTCGTAGCAGCACAATGCAAATGGTAGTTTCCTTTTCAAATACTACTCTGCACAAACAGAGAAAACAAAACCGGCCTATATCACACACTACTCAGCTTAGCCATGCAGAATGCAAAAGTTTCATTATCTGTCTTTTGTATGCCTATGTCTATGTCCTTATGTACATGATTCTTTCTGTGACTATATCTACATAGCAAATGTGGTGGTGATGATTGGTGAACAAAAATAAAAAGCAGTCTGTATTTTGATTTGAATTGCTTGCTTGAACCTGTTTCCCTCAGTTTTCCTTATTCTTTGAGGTGCTTATGTTTTAGTTTGATATGCCATACCAAAAGTATGGCAAATATATGGAAGACCCAGATATTGAAAGAGACGGGTATTTAAATGTAATAAATGGAACATCTTTTTGCTGTTGTATTAACTATATGAATCAGCGTTCTTTCGGAAATTTAAGAATGGAACCACCATTCAACACCTGGTGGTTTAGTTGATTGAAAAATTGAATCCTAAAATTTCTCAAATAGTATCATTAAATCATTTTATTATTATTTTTAAAAACAAAATTGATTAAAAAAAAAAAAAAAAAAACCTAATAATAGAAGCAAAAGATTCAAATAAAATTATAACGAATAATATGACACTCTTTTTTATGAATAAAAAAGGTGGAAAGGGTATATGCTTGCTAATCGTCCCCCGGTATCGCCCAATAGTGATGTATTTGCCTCTGTCCTTCTGATCTGATACCATGGCATGAATCATGAGACCAGTACGAATCATGAAAAGTCCATTAATTGGGGTTGAAATAGAAGTTGTAAAACTTATAGGATTGAAAAGTCCATTATTATTATTATTATTATTATTTTTTTTTTTTTTGCCTCCACGTTAAAAGTTTGTTTTAATTAAAGACTATAAGTCAGTAGCGCCAATCAAGTTTTAAAACTTTGAATTATCTCATTAATGAGATTTATTGGGGAAGTAAAAATTAATGCATATTTTTGAGCAAAACTCATATTTACAAAAAATAAAATGCATAGTTTATTTATTTATTTATTTATTTTGGGTGCGGATTGGATGCACAGTTAATTCTAAGAAAAGTAATCATCATCATAAATAATACATAATTAATGCTTAATAAAAAGTAATATTGTCCAGTTATTTTATTCATGTTTAGTGTTCAAAAAAAAAAAAAAAAAAAAAAAAAAAAACCTCTTATATTATAATCGACCCTCCTACGTGGCCAATGGTGTTACTTGAATCTCCCATGAAAAAGTCCGTTAATTGTGGATGAAATAGATGTTGTAAAAATATTAGGAATAAAAATTGAAGAATTGAATATGGATGATATCTAAGCTATATATTTATTTCAGTATTATAATTTAATATATATTTATTTCAATGTTATTAATTTAACTTAAATATATGTTTAATTAAGTAAATTCGTATATTATAATATATTAAATATATTATAATAACTAAGAATTCAACTGACAACTACTAATTAATGAATACATGCAGGGGCGTATTAAATATATTACAATAACTAAGAATTCAACTGACAACTACTAATTAATGAATACATGCAGAGGCGGATTTAGGATTAGTGAATCTAAAGTTTGTTTTTTTTTTTTTTTTTTTTTTGGGTTTGGAAGAGATATAGATCATAACTTTAAATTATAAAGAAGAATTACAAATATCAGCCTGAAGCACAGTAGTAAGCCACTGTGGACCAACTTCAAGCCATGACTCATAATGAGCTAAACCAGTAGCATATTGTGCAATACAGTGAGCCACTCTATTGGCCTCTCTAGATGCAAAAGAGCAAATAAAACCCGAATGGAGTGAGAAGATTTCCTGCAGAGATTCTACTAAGAAACAGTCTGGATCTAGCTGGGTATTCATTGGAAGAGAATTAACAGCTTGAACGGCTTCACTACAGTCACTAACAATTTCACCCTGGTGAAATCCCATATCAACACAAAAGTTCAGTGCTTCACGAATAGCAATAAGTTCAGCATGTTTAACTGACCAAGAAGCTTCAAAGGGCTTAGCAAGGGCTCCCATAAGTTCTCCTCAAGCATTAAGCACAAGGGATCGCATCATTGCAAGCACGCCATATCAACGGTTTGACTTTATTAGGGACTTGTAGGTGCCATAGAGACCGCCACCACTTACTGCTTTGAGGATCACTTGGACCGCTTATGTAACTTCCAATACCCAGCTTTCGAGCCTCCCAGTAGCCAGTCTTTACAGATTACTCACCGTTTGCGCTAAATTTCCATGCAAAGCGATCCTCTCGACCAGCACCACCGACAGGTATAGACTGTATAAGGGATGCTTCATCAACAGAGAAAGCAGCACGCAACAGATTAACAATCCAATTACCAAATTCAGTAAGAAGACTTTCCACTCGAGCATCTTCATCCAAAATTCGTGGTGACAGAGGACGTGAGGAACCTATGCATGGTAGCCAAGCATCCTTACAAATTCGAACGTTCTTCCATCCCCAACACGCCAAATCCCCCCACTCTCTAAAACCTGTCGACCCCACACAATACTACGCCAAGAATGGGAAGGAGTACGTCCAACACGGGCTTCCCAAAATGAACAGTTCGGGAAGTATTTGGCCTTGAGAACTCTTGCTAGAAGAGAATTTGGATAACGTATAATTCGCCAGCATTGTTTTGCCAATAACGCCCTGCTAAATTCTTCAAGGGATCGAAATTCCAATCCATCCAAAGCTTTAGGTTGTGTAAGTTTCATCCAATTAGTCCAAACCACTCCCTTTTTACCACCAGCAGAACCCCACCAGAAACGGGACAGAAGGCCAGTTAGCTCCTTAATAAGATTTTTCGGAAGTTTGATTGTGTAGGAAGGGATAGCTTGAGCAACAAATTTAATCAGCACCTCTTTCCCACCACGTGACAGAAGCTTACCAGTCCAACCTTCCAACCTCTTCCATACCCGTGCCTTTAAAGAGTGAAAAAGTTCTAACTTCCTCCTTCCAATATAAGAGGGCAAGCCAAGATATTTTTCATGTTTCACGTAACCGATTACTTATTTATCTATTATTCATAAATAATACATAATTAATGCTAAATAAAAGTAACCCGTCCCCAAATCCTGGTTCCACAATGCAAAAAATTTGGCTCATTCTACTGAAACTTTATTGTTGATTTATCAAAATTCATAATATTAGTGCCAAAAAAAAAAAAAAATCATAATATTTGATTATTCATTCATCTTTTTAAAAAAAAAAAAAAAAAAAAGAGTTTTAGACAGGGCCTTATTAAAACTTTAGCCAGCGAAAACAACTATGTTACTAGCTCCATAGTTAAAAGCTAGTCCGATAAATCATTTTAAAAAAATTAAAATATATAAAAAAAATAAAATTGATTAAAAAAACTCTGTCTTCTCCACAGTTGTCTCTCTACGTTGAGAGGTTTTCTGTCATGCAGTTTTGCTCATGAGGTTTTGTCTCCTTCAACTTCAATGAGGAGTTTTTTTTTTACGTTCTGATTCACTTATGGACGAAGTTACTACTAGTTTTCAAAAGAGATTACGTTTAACATAAGATGAATCGACATCTCTGATTGTTAACAATGCCAACCATTTGGATGTGGATTCTCTTTTTCATCAAAGTTTACTAGTGCAAGTCCATACACGCTCTCGTTTTAATAAACGTGCTTTTATGGACATGATGCAATCCTTAGGGCGTATTTCATGTTCGGTCCAATTCAAAGAACTTAATGATATGCTGTTCTTATGTTGTTTTATTAGTGTGACGGATAAGGAGAGAGTTCTTGACAGTGTTTCCATGGCATTTTGAGCGTGCTTTGTTATTAAAGAAGACATTTCTGGATCTGTTATTCCTACTTCAACTTCCATCCATAATGCACTTTTCTGGGTCCGGGTTCATAACGTTCCTCTGCAATGTATGACAAAGGGTATGGGAGAGGCAATTGGTTCACATTTGGGGGAATGTGTGTAGGTCGATTCTGATGAAGATGGGCTCTGTTTTGGAAAATTTATGCGTATTCGTATTAAACTGGATGTTCAGCGCTCGTTACGTAGGGGTATGAAAATTGTTTTGAACTCTCAACAGCAATTTTGGGTGGAGTTTCAATATGAAAAATTGCCTAACTTTTGTTTTCGCTGTGGACTTCTTGGACATACCCAAAAGGACTATTCTTCTGTTCCTGATGATCAAGGGGAACAGTACGGAGCATGGTTACATGCTAATCATTCTGTAAACCTATCTTTTGGACAAAAATCCATTCGCCATCAACATCCTCGTTCAAAGGATTCTACGGATGAAAATTCATTACCTTCACTGGCTCCGCCAGACAATCCTCATGAGATGGAGAACTATTGTGTTTCTCCGGTACCCCCGAACCATGCCTCACCGGTGAAGCGATTACCATCAGTTGCAGTTATCGAAATGGAAGTTCAGCACTCTGGATTACAAACTGCACCTATGCAACTGCTACCAGCAACCGCTGCTGATGTGGACAATTTAACTGACGTGGCTGTCTCACACATGGATGATTTCGGAATACAATTTATCAGGGACTCAGAGGTTATTCCACATGTTGACATTGTCTTAAAGAAAAATTAGATGAGTCTTATTTCTTCAAAACTACCTGGCCAGTCAGCTTTGCCCCCAGTGAAGCCCACACGTTCTGGCACTAAACGTGGCCGTCGTAGCCATGCAAAACCAATGATATCCAACAAACAAATCAAAATTTTTGCTCTCAAAGAAGGAGATGTTTCTTCTTTTGAAGTGGTGGGATGGATCAACCCTACCACGAGCCATGAAAATATTAAGTTGGAATGTTCGGGGTTTGGGGAATCCTCGGACATTCAGAACATTTCTCCAAATGCTCAAATATCATAACCCTGACATTGTTTTCTTAATGGAAACAAAACTTTCTTTACGTCAACTGGAGGTCTTTCGGTTTAAATGCAAGATGGCAGGTTGTTTTGGTGTGGAATGTATTGGATATGGTGGAGTTTTGGCCCTTCTATGGACATCTTCTGTTTCTTTGTCCATTACGTCTTTCTCTTCGGGGCATATTGACTCAATTGTGACTCATCCCTTCTGTTTGACTGGTTTTTTGGGTAACCCTGAACCAACTGCGCGACATTTCTCTTGGCAATTATTGGAGAGGCTGCATTCATTATCAAGTATGAACTGGTTTGTCATCGGAGATTTTAATGAGATATTGACACATTCAGATAAAGAGATGGCCGACCAATAGCATAGCACCAAATTGACCAATTTTAGAGGACAATTGATAATTGTTTCCTCCGTCTTATTTCTTTTTCAGCTTACAAATTCACATGGTTAAACAGGAGGATTGGTGATGCAAATGTGCAAGAATATCTGGACAGATGTTTTACTTCTGTTAATGGACAGCTTTTATTTCCTAAAGCCATTGTATAGCATATCTCAACTTTGGCTTCAGATCATAATGCTATTTTTTTGTCTCTGGAAGGTTTAAATAGTTCTGGACTCTGTTTGGGTAAATGTTTCCACTTTGAATCAGTACGGATAGGCGAGGCTGAATGCGGGAAAATTATTGAGCAGGAATGGAACTCTTTAGATGACAGAACAGTATCAATGACTGATATTATTACTGGTTTGTCAAGGTGCAAACGTCACCTTCAAACATGGAATAAATTCTCCTTTCATCATATCAAGCTATGACTTCGGGAATGCTATCAACGTTTATTGACATTACAGTTCCAATCTCCTATTGCAGACAACATTCGGTCTCTTCAACAGGTTGAAGATGAGATTGATTATTTGCTGGACAAGGAGGAAGCACGTTGGAAGCAACGTCCCGCCTATCTTGGTTGCGTGCAGGAGATCGAAACACAAAGTACTTCCATAATCATGCAACTAACAGGAATAGTAGGAATCAGATTTTAGGAATTACGGATTCATCTGGCCAATGGGTTACCAGCCAGCATTCCGTCAGTGGAAGTTTTCTGCATTATTTCCAAACATTGTTTACCTCAGCAGGCTCTACTACTTGTCGAAATTTGAGCTATGGAATCCAAGGCAAAGTGACGGCATTTATGAATGAATCTTTATGTAAGCCTTTCACTGCAGATGAAATAAAAAATAGTCTCTTCCAGATGCATCCTCGCAAGGCCCCGGGTTTCGATGGACTCCCTGCTTTATTTTTCCAAAACTACAGGTGCACGGTTGGTTAAAAATTAACTACCGCATGTTTATGTGTTTTTAATGAGGATAGTGATATGGGAGACATAAATCGTACTCTCATTGCCCTGGTTCTGAAAGTGAATGAGCCTCTACATATGTTTGATTTTAGGCCTATTAGTCTTTGTACTGTTATGTATAAGATAATTTCCAAAACACTTGTAAATTGGCTTAAGCTTTTCTTACTAGATATTATCTCGGAAGAACAGAGTGAATTTGTCCCTGGTAGGCAAATTTCTGATAATATTTTAGTAGCATTCGAGCATATGCACATGTTGGCTATAACAAAATTGGGATATGCTGGTTTAATGGCTGTTAAACTAGATATGAGTAAAGCATATGATCGTGTTGAATGAGATTTTCTGCAATGGATGATGTAAGAGATGGGTTTTGATAAAAAATGGATTCAATTAATCATGCGTTGTATTGAAGGAGTTTCATACTCATTACTAATTAATGGTAGCCAATGTGGTTTCTTTCGACCGAGTAGAGGATTACGTCAGGGTGATCCCTTATCACCCTCTTTTGTTCCTCTTATGTTCTGAAGGGTTGTCCAGTCTGCTTCAGCAATCGATTCACTCATCCACTCTTGCTGGTTTAAAGATTGCTCCCACTGCTCCTACTATTTGCCATATGTTCTTCGCTGATCACACACTTCTTTTTACAAGAGCAACACAAAATGATTGTCAAAGAATCCTTCAAATCTTGCGTGAATATGAGATAGCTTTGGGTCAGAGGATTAATCTGTAGAAAACTGAAATTACTTTCAGTCCAAATATCCAGCAATCTGTTTGGGACTCAATTACTCAATCTTTCCAAATTCAAGGGAGTCCAGGTCATCATAAGTACCTTGGTTTGCCTTCCCTCATTGGGAGACAGAAAAAAGAGGTTTTTCAGTCCATTAAAACAAGAGTTCGGAAGCGATTACAAGGTTGGAATGGGAGATTACTCTCACGGGGTGCAAAGGAAGTGCTCATCAAAGCGGTAGTACAAGCCATACCAACATACACAATGGGTTGCTTTCAACTACCAAAGCGTTTGATGAATGACCTCACAGGTCTAATGCATCATTTTTGGTGGGGCTCTTCTGGGGGCAAAAGGGGTTTGCCATGGATAAGTTGGTCAAAACTTTCGCAACCTAAGGCGTTAGGTGGTTTGAGCTTCAGATCGATCGACGAGTTCAACAGAGCCCTCTTGGGAAAACAATGTTGGAGGATTATACGATCCCCAACCTCGTTGGTATCTAGGGTGCTGAAGGCAAAATATTTCCCCAGATGCTCTTTCTGGGATGCACATTTTGGTAGACAACCTTCTTATGCATGGCGGAGTATTCTATGGGGCAGACCAATGTTAGAACAGGGTGGTGTTTGGCGTATAGGTGATGGGATTTCTATTCGAATTTATAAGGACCCTTGGCTTCCACGGTTGGGTTTTTCTCATGTGTTATCACCACGAAAACTGGACCCAAACTCGACCGTATCATGCTTACTCACACCTTCAGGTGGCTGGAATGTTGACCTTATTAATGATGTGTTCAATGAGGATGAAGCTACACTTATTCAATCTTGCCAATAGGTGGAATGAGATGCCCGGATCGTTTTGCATGGAAATATTCTGCAACTGGTACATATACAGTCAAAACAGGGTATTGGGAGGCTTGGAAATTTGATGTGGGTGGTTCACTTGTGGTCCAAGCAATTCAAAAAGTTTTATCTTGGTGGCGTCTACTTTGGACGTTACGGGTACCTAATAAAGTTAAGATTTTGCTTTGGCGTTCTTGCCATGAAGCTATCCCGTGTCTACATTCTTTAACATCAAGACATATCGCGGATTCTAGTTTGTGCCCCATCTGTCAAGCCACGGACGAAACTGCATTACATGCTTTATGGGAGTGTACTTCTGTGAGAATAATACGGAAGAATTTTTATTTTTATTCTATTCTCAAACATGAAAGGTTTGATTCGTTTGCTGCTTTGTGCTGTTTTGCTCTAAATCTGGTGTCTGTTTGCAAACGTGCGAAATTTACGTGGACTTGTTGGTGCATATGGAATAATAGAAATGCTTTTACACATGGGAATTTTGTTAAGTCAAATGTCCAAGTACTGGATACAGTGGCTCGTCTCTAGGTTGAATGCGCAGAAGCAATGAGGTTTTTTGTGGAGAGAAAGCAGGAACGGATTAGGCACTGTTGGTCACCACCACAAGGCAATTTTTTGAAAATAAATGTTGATGCATCACTAAAAACAGACACACAGCGAGTTGGAATAGGTGTGGTTGTCAGGAATAGTGCTGGCGAAATGATGGGGGGCCTTGGCAAAACCTTTTGATGTTTCTTGCTCGATTCTCCATGCTGAACTCTCTGCTATCCGTGAGGCGATGATCTTTTGTGTAGAGGCTGGTTTTAGCGGTGGACAAATTGTCAGTGACTGCTCTAATGCAGTGCGACTAGTTAATGAAGGTCGCATGGGAGATCTGTTAGATCCTTCATGTTTCCTGGTTGAAGATATTAAAATGATGCTTGGTACTAATGAGGGGTTATCTTTGTCTTTTGATTATAGGGATACAAATACGGTAGCTCATTGTATTGCTAATTATGCAACTGGTGTGTGTTTGCATGAATCATGGCTTGAAGTTGGTCCTCAGTGGCTAAATATTGCACTTTTAGGCTGATGTTTGTATTCCTGGTTCTTAATTAAATGAATATATCCTCTGTTTTCCAAAAAAAAAAAAAAAAAAAAAAAATATTGATTAATTAAATAAGATTAAGTCAAATTCAATGTAATGTAGCCCAATTCGAAATGTTGTTATACATGTTTAAGATGTCTCCTCGCCGTCGTTCTTTAATGGACTGGAATCCTAAATACGAGTATGATGTATGTGTAATTGAACCACAAGAAAAATATTTGTTTAAAAAAAAAGAAAAAAGGAAAAAAAGAGTAGATACGACCCAAAAAAATTCATTATCAAAAATCAGTGCTGATTGTGAAGCAGCAGAGCTTCACAGCAGAGCAGGTATAAACACACAGAGCACAGGACAGGAGAAGTAGTTTTGCATACCCTTGTATGCGTGCATGCCTGATTCTATTTCTGCTCAAGATTTATTTTATTGTCAGTGTTAAGACTAAAATTATAATTATAATTAGTTTACTTTTCCATCTTCTTCTTCATCTCAAATTTTTTTTTTTTTTAATTTTTTTTTGGTTTTTGGGTGATGGTGGCGGGGAGGTTTTGAAATGGAAATGGAAATGGCGCGGGAGGCTTTTGTTTTTGTATTTATATATATATATATATATATATATATTTGTTTTTTTTTTTTTTTTTTTTGGGTTAATGCTGTTATTATTGAGAAAGTGAAAATGGATGGAGAGACTAAAAAACGAAAAACAAAGTCAAAAGTGAGGGAGGGGGTTTTCCCGCCAAAACTCCCCTAGGAAACTCCTCTCCACCTATCATCCACTTGGCTTGCTTGCTTGCTTGCTTTGTCTCATTTCTAGGGTTTTTATTCCCTCTTCCTCTTCCTCTTCCTCATCGTTTACAAATCCTCCGCTTCCAAACTCTGAAAAACCCCAACCTAAAATGGGATCTGCTGCTCTATTGGAACCCACGGTTCCTAATCCGACTGACCAATCATCATCAGGTTCAGGTACATGCGGCCTCTATTTATTTGTTTATTGATTTAAATGGAACTTCTCCATTTTTATGGAGTTTGTGTGTTTAGATTTTTCCTACTCTGTCGCCGATTCATCATTAACCCTACTTACCAGCCTCTCAAATTTCTGAGTCACACCCCCTTTACAACTTCTGCACTGTTTCTCATACTTGATTGACGGCGGAATTTAGTAGAAACAAACCCCTAGCATTCTTTGCCCTTTTTAATCTTAAACCACAGGTTGTTGTTACGGCTTTCTGTGGATTTTTCCTTTTTATTTGATTAATTAGGTCTTGTCGGACTTGGAACTTAAAAAAGCTTGATGGTGGATGCATTAATTACATCTTTTTTATTTTTTATTTATTTGCAAGTTACTCTGCACACGCACTCAGATATGGCCCATGTCCAGTAAAAACATCTACTGGTGGTGGTACTGGTAGTAAGTTTCTTATTCTTATTAACATAGGAAGATAGTGATGAGCGTTTCAATTTATTTTCTCTTCTGAGTTTGCTCTTCCATGGGCTTCTTCTACTCCTTTTTTGTACGAAAATATGTGCATTTGTGTCCATGACTTGCGTCTCGATGTATACCTCTCTGGATTCCAATATGCCTTTCCTAATTCACTTATCAAGAACGTACCTTTGCCTTTGTATGTATGCGTGTGCTTCTTTTTTCTTTATTTGTTAGATATAAATGTGCTATATTTTGCTTCATTGACCTTGTGTTTTGAATTAGATATGAAGAAGAGCAAAAACAGTACTAAAAAGTCGGTGACAACAGGCCACAAGGGAAAGAAGCGAAGCTCACCAGAGAAAAATGAAGATTCATCTACTTCTAGAAAGATGCCAAGGCGAACAGCTGCATGTACTGATTTCAAGGAGAAGTCTGTTCATATATCTGAAAAATCTTCTGTTATTGGAACAAAGAAGGATAGGTTTGCAGAAGAAGAAGTTTTAGCTCTAGCCCTGACTTCTGGAAATGAGGTTGACCGAGCAAACAGAAGACTAACGGATTTTATCTTGCATGATGAGAATGGTACTTTGCAGCCCCTTGAGATGTTGGAAGTTACCGACCTGTTTATCTCTGGTCTTGTACTGCCTCTCGATGAAACTTCAAAGAACGACAAGGAAAGAGGTGTTAGATGTGAAGCTTTTGGACGAATAGAATTATGGGACATCTCTGGTTATGATGATGGAACTCCAGTTGTCTGGCTTTCAACTGATGCTGCTGATTATGATTGCCGGAAACCTGCAAACAGCTACAAAAAATTTTATGATCTTTTCTTTGAAAAGGCCCGTGTCTGCATTGAGGTCTATAAACAACTGTCAAAATCTTCTGGAGGGAATCCTGATTCAAGTCTTGATGAGTTGCTAGCTGGTGTTGTTCGTTCCATGAATGGCATCAAGTCTTTTTCTGGTGGGGCATCTATAAAAGACTTTGTAATTTCCCAGGGTGATTTTATATATAATCAGTTGATAGGCTTGGATGAAACATCAAAGAAGAATGATCGGAAATTTGCAGAGTTGCCTGTGCTTGATGCCCTAAGAGATTGTTGTAGAAAGCATCAAACTTTCATGAAGCCAGAGGTTATGTCTTCTGTTGAGGGTATAAAAATTGATCCAGGATTTGGAGATGTAGATAACAAAATCATTACATCTGGTTCATCCATATGTGCAGATCAGGAAGATGAGGACATGAAGTTGGCAAGGATATTGCAAGAAGAAGAGTACTGGCAGTCAATGAAACAAAAAAAGAATGAGGGTTCCACTTCAAACTCAAACAAATACTATGTCAAAATTAATGAAGATGAAATTGCCAACGACTATCCCCTGCCTGCTTATTACAAGAACACAATTGAAGAAACTGATGAATTAATCATTTTTGACAGTGACATTGACTTGTGTAAACCTGATGAGCTTCCTCGAAGTATGCTTCATAATTGGTCTCTCTACAACTCAGACTCAAGATTGATCTCACTGGAGCTTCTTCCTATGAAACCTTGTGCAGATATTGATGTTACTATCTTTGGGTCAGGTGTAATGACTGCTGATGATGGAAGTGGATTCTGTCTTGATAGTGATTCTAGTCAGTTTTCATCTAGTGGTTCAGGAGCACAAGGTTTTGATGGGATTCCTATATATTTGACTGCGATAAAGGAATGGATGATTGAATTCGGGGCATCAATGATTTTTATTTCTATACGAACAGATGTTGCCTGGTAATTTGCTTTCCTCACATTCAATAATGGGACAATAATTTTAAGGAGTATGAAATATTCTTTGGTAAAATTTTCTTTTTCCTTTATCATTATTTGTATAGCTTGTCACTGGAAATTTCTTGTTCTTACTTGTTAGCCTATATAATTCGTTACAGATAATTGAATTGCATTCGCAGAAAGAACTACAAAAAGTGTGGGTTCATATTTGTAGGATGATGGATTTAAAATAGGAGTTGGGACACATTTGTGAAAATCGGGCCAGACTAATGCATATATTGTATATCTTGATGTTGAAACTGTATTTGGAATTTTCTTCAGTTTAACTACATCGACTGAAATAGTGAAGATAGAAACATATAAAAGTACATCCATGTCCATACACACATACATACAAAACAGTTTATCTGTGTCTGTACATGTGTATAAGAATATTTATACAATTAGGAATACTTAGGCCTATTCTTCTTTGATCTATGTTTGTTGGTTAATAAAGACTTCGATGTCTCTACTTTTTGTAGGTACAGACTTGGTAAGCCATCAAAACAGTATGCACCGTGGTATGAAACAGTTATGAAAACAGCAAGACTTGGCATAAGTATTATTACTTTATTGAAGGAGCAAACCCGTATAGCACGCCTCTCTTTTGCCGAAGTCATGAAGAGATTATCAGAATTCAAAAAGGATAACTGTGCTTACATTTCTTCTGATTCAGCTGTTGTTGAGAGATATGTGGTTGTCCATGGGCAGATAATATTACAGCTCTTTGCAGAATTTCCAGATGAGAATATTAGAAGATCTGCATTTGTGACAGGTCTTACAACTAAAATGGAGGAGAGACATCACACTAAATGGTTGGTGAAGAAGAAGGTTGTACATAAGTGTGAACGCAATTTGAATCCAAGAGCAGGTATGGCACCTGTAGTGTCCAAGAGGAAGGCTATGCAAGCTACGACAACAAGGTTGATAAACAGAATCTGGGGGGAGTACTATTCAAATTACAGTCCAGAAGATTTAGACAAGGAAGCTGTATGTGAAATCAAAGAGGAAGAAGTTGAGGAGCAAGAGGATAATGTGGAGGACGATGATGATGAAAATGAAGAGTTGCTAGTTTTGGAGATGGCAGAGAAACCTAGTTCAGTTTCAAGAGGAAATAAATCACGCTCTGCTAAATTTGAAATAAGATGGGATGGGCAGCCTGTTGGCAGAACAAGTTCAGGGGAAGCTCTTTATCAACAGGTAACTGTTCATGGAGATACAATTGTTGTGGGGTGTGCTGTGCTGGTGGATTCTGATGAATCAAATGAACTACCTGCCATCTATTTTGTGGAATACATGTTTGAAGCATCAGATGGACGCAAAATGTTTCATGGGAGAATGATGCAGCAAGGGTCACAGACTGTTCTTGGAAATGCTGCAAATGAGAGAGAGGTATTCCTGACAAATGAGTGCATTAACTTGGGATTGGAGGATGTTAAACAGAAGGTCGTTGTGGAGATCCGGTTAATGCCATGGGGACATCAGCATAGGAAGGATAATGCTAATGCTGACAAAATTGATAGAGCAAGGGCAGAAGAGAGAAAGAAGAAAGGGCTGCCCACTGAATATTTCTGTAAAAGCTTGTATTGGCCTGAGAAGGGTGCTTTCTTTGGTCTTTCTCCCGATACTATGGGCTTGGGTTCTGGTTTGTGCCATTCTTGTGAAATAAAGGAAGTCCAGAAAGAGAAGGCTGTTTTCAAACTGAATTCATCAAAGACTGGCTTTGTATATAATGGAACTGAGTATTCTGTTTATGATTATGTCTATATAAGTCCTGATCAATTTGCTGAGAAAAGGACGGAAAATGGAACTTTTAAAGCTGGGAGAAATGTGGGTTTGAGAGCTTATGTTGTGTGCCAACTGCTGGATATTATTGTCAAAAAGGAAACCAAACATGCAGAAACAAAACATACACAGGTTAAGGTCAGAAGATTTTACAGACCAGAAGACATTTCAGTTGACAAGGCATACTCTTCTGATATTCGAGAGGTAAGAGTGACAAAAGCTGTATCCATCTAGATACATTCATCAATGCTTTCATTATCTCATCTGCTTTTTCTGGATGGTTTATAAACCTTCATCATAAGATCATCGATTTTTCAAATTTTCAGGTCTATTACAGTGAAGTAACACATGATTTGGCTGTTGAGAGTATAGAAGGGAGATGTGAAGTTAGAAAAAAGAATGATCTTCCAGTGTGCGGTGCTCTTGGCATTTTTCAGCATATCTTTTTCTGTGAACATCTGTATGATCCTTCTAAAGGATCCCTCAGGCAGGTTGTCATTTGCTGCATGAAATGTTAATATTAATCAATTTGATCAAGTAATTCAAAGGCATAATTTTTTTGTTTTTGGCTTTCAATGCTTCTTACTTGTATGTTATTTTGTGTGGAGGCACACAAGTATAGGGTAAAAAAATTATATCATTTTTCTTTCAAATCATAATCTTCTTTGGGTGCCTTTTCTGGACAGTTGCCAGCGCACATAAAACTTAGATATTCAACTGGAAACTTGGATAATGATACTGCATCTAGAAAGAAAAAGGGCAAGTCTGTAGCGGGAGAAAATGATTTAGAAGTTCAAAAACAAAGAGAAGCCTCACAGGAGAAATGTCTAGCCACATTAGATATTTTTGCTGGTTGTGGTGGTTTATCGGAGGGACTGCAGAAGTCAGGTAACTTATATTCTAATTTTCTTCCAGTGTGAACAACTTTCATTTCTATTTGTTTAAGAAGCTGATGGACCAGTTACTGCTGATGTTGCAGGTGCTTCGTTAACAAAGTGGGCAATAGAATATGAACAGCCTGCTGGAGATGCATTTAAATGCAATCATCCAGAGTCGCTGGTCTTTATCAATAACTGCAATGTTATTTTAAGGTAAAAGATTGCATGGAGGTGGGCTTTTTCTTGTTGGTCATTTACTAATGGGTTATAATTGTAATACAGGGCTGTAATGGAGAAGTGTGGGGATGTGGATGATTGTATCTCAACTTCTGAAGCCGCTGAATCAGCAGCATCACTCGGTGAGAAGGAAATTAGTGATTTGCCAATGCCAGGACAAGTGGATTTCATTAATGGAGGACCTCCATGTCAGGCATGAACAGATTTTTGCCTCTTTACTGTCAACTTTGGTATCCGATATAGAGTTTTATAGAAACTAATAAAGAAAACCATTTTTTCAGGGATTTTCTGGAATGAATAGGTTCAGCCAAAGTACTTGGAGCAAAGTTCAGTGTGAAATGATCTTGGCCTTCTTATCCTTTGCAGACTACTTCCGTCCCAAGTATTTCCTCTTAGAGAATGTGAGGAACTTTGTATCTTTTAATAAAGGACAGACTTTTCGTTTAACTCTGGCTTCACTTCTTGAGATGGGTTATCAGGTAGGTCTCTTATCACTGCTAATGATGAAAATTATCTGGTATTTTCAAATGCATATAGAGACAATAAGATCTCTAGTTGAATTTATATTTGGTTATTTGTTGACGTATTGGTCTTAATTTTTGATTGGGGTTACCTTGTACATGTGCATATTTTGGGGATGTGGAAGAGAAGGGGAGGATTCTGCAGTGTGCTTTTTAGTGGGGTTTAGTTAGTCTGAAAATTTGTTTTGGTTATATAGGTGAGATTTGGTATTCTGGAAGCTGGAGCTTATGGCATTTCTCAGTCACGAAAGCGAGCATTTATTTGGGCAGCCTCTCCAGAAGAGGTTCTTCCAGAATGGCCAGAACCCATGCACGTTTTTGGTGCCCCAGAATTGAGAATCTCATTATCAGAAAAATCGCAATATACTGCTGTTAGGAGTACTGCAAGGGGAGCCCCTTTCCGGGCAATAACTGTGAGAGATACGATTGGTGATCTCCCTGCTGTAGGGAATGGAGCCTCCAAGACCATTTTAGAGGTATTATGAATATATTTTTGCAGTATTATTTAGAAGTACTTGTTTCCATCATCAATTTTCATCAATTAATCAAACTTCTGGTTACACAGTATCAAGGTGAACCTGTCTCGTGGTTTCAAAAGACAATAAGAGGAGACATGGCATTTTTGACTGACCACATGTCCAAAGAAATGAATGAGCTGAATCTCATTCGATGTCAGAAGATTCCTAAGCAGCCAGGTGCTGATTGGCAATGCCTTCCAGATGAAAAGGTATGTAGTTAGTTGAGTTTATCTGTCATAACATTATTGTTTCTGACAGGACAAAAAATTATGTATAATGATTCATAAAATCAACAAAATTCAGGTAACACTGTCCACTGGACAGTTGGTTGATTTGATACCATGGTGTCTGCCAAATACTGCCAAACGCCACAACCAATGGAAGGGCCTGTTTGGAAGGTTGGATTGGGAGGGTAACTTTCCTACTTCCATAACTGATCCTCAACCAATGGGTAAGGTGGGGATGTGCTTTCACCCTGATCAAGACAGGATTCTTACTGTTCGAGAATGTGCTCGATCTCAAGTAAGTCTTCAATTCCCCTTCATCAGACATGAGGTTTAATTAAGTTATATTTTTATATTTGATATCAGTCAAGAAGATAAAGTGAAGGGAAAATAACGCAGATAGCAATTTACATGAGGGATCAGCAAGAATTGTAAATATTGTAGCTTCACTAGTATTAATAAATAATAATGGATAAAGATATAGCTCTCGAATTATTTGGAAATATTTGTCATGTGTTGTCTTGTAAACTTGACCAAAAACCTTCCTTGCGGACAGAGTCCTGATGGGTAAAGCTATTAAGTGCGAAATGCTCCTAAGTAACAAAAACCTTAAGTCTTAAGTAGCCATCAATCAGTTGAAAGAACTTTAGATTTTGGACGCACAATCTAATTTCGGGGCATTGTATAACATGGGCATAATAGTCCTGGCAACAGAAATCTGATTTTGATGTAGCATTTTACTGAAAATTCTCTTGAAACATGTGTGCAGGGTTTCCCGGATAGCTATAAGTTTGCTGGCAATATTCAACACAAGCACAGGCAAATTGGAAATGCTGTTCCTCCTCCTTTGGCGTATGCACTAGGTAGAAAACTTAAGGAAGCGATGGACAGTAAAAGGTTCAGATAGTGGGATCGTCCTTATGGCATTTGTCATTGGGATCGTCCTTATGGCATTTGTCATTGTAAATTGGCTTATCAGTTTTGAGTTCCTCGTCTGGTTGCTAAAACAAATCTCGAAATTGTCAAATGTCATTGAGGCCCTCTTGTGTTTTGGATTTGTTAGATGTACCCTTTTTTGGTTTCTAGTCTTGTTTTGGAGGACGCTTAGTTCTGTTAATAAGTACAGATTTTTACCAATTGAAAGAGTGAAATCTGATGATCATTTTGTCGTGAATTTTTTGTAATTATCTCTTGGCGCATCTGAAAGTAAATCTCATGCGGCCAGTTTACCCAACGATCTGATTTATTAGAGCTAAAAAGCAATTGAAATATATGTATATGCTCTCTTTTTTTTCTTTTCTTTTTTTTTTCATTTTAATGATGTCTTTTAACGATTCACCAATTTAAAAAAATGCTTTTTAACATACTATTTATCTTGCGATGTCTACAAAGCTCGCACATATCCTGTAGTTAGATAAATTTTAGGTCTCTTGTGTGCATCGAGTAATATCTTGTACATTACCAAAAATAACGAGTAATATCTTATAAGCTGCAACATAACCCCTAAAAAATTCTATTGTACCATACTAGAAAAGTTTTTGGTGCCAAGATGGTCTTGCATTGATACAAACACACACATATTACATGATAATATTGATCCAATGCTCGTGCTCCGAGCTACCCAAAAAACAATTCTGGGAAGCTTTTAATTAAGTCAAATGATGCTTTACAAGTGATCCTTTTTAATACAAAAGAAAATCTCCATCAGAGTATCCAAAAAAAAAAATCTTCACTGCTGATAATGTACATTGTTATGCTACATGACACAAATGAACACTGAAACCTGGTCCTAAACACAATTTGTGATGCAAAGGGCACATTTTAGCATTCAAGTCACCAATTGGTAATACGGTACTTGGGCCGGACGGTGATCACTCCTGGCCTGAGCTCTTCAAAACGGTATCTGCAAGGTGAAATTGTATTAACTACCCTGAACAAAATGACAACTAGCTCCTAACACCGCTTACACAAACAATAAAAGTATTATCTTTTCCGATTCCAAAGCCCATAAATAGAGGAAAGACAAATTACCCGTTCTCGCTAAGAAAGCCTCTTACAGCTGTTGGGAGTGCAGCTTGTCCTCGGCTATGATTACCTACACCTGTAAAGCGAACACAACACATCAGAATTACCTACACCCACGTTTAAAGTGGCATCCCAATGTCTAAACAAGTCCTGTGAAGAGAAAAACTAAAAGAGGGAAGTGTCATAAGTAAAGTTAGCCTATATTCTCGTCCTCTTTGCTAATGAAATTATTACAAAATACAAGCTAGAAAAATCCTAGCCTATTCCCTTGTTTCCTCTCTTCCTATCTCTCTTTCGTTTTCCGAGCATCAGTTGCAGTAACTTCTTTCTTCTCCATTAAATGTCTGTACAAGAAATTCCCTAATGTCATTGTGGCTCAAGGCAATGATATGGAGAGCACTGTCAAAGGCCAAATACCCATAATTACGCCTTCAATGTTTCATTTGTCTTTGCCTTTGGCTTCCTTGTTTTCTATTTATATATATATATATATATATTTATATATATTATATACGCAAAGAATCCTCGTCTTTTTTTTATATTGTTCCACTTCCCAGTCCTGCCAATCCACACATATACAGACATATGTACGTGTGTCCGTATATATAAAAATATAAAAGTGCACATATGCTTCACAATGGATCAATCCTCTTAACAGAGTCATACCTTAGGATGACAGTAAGATACACATATGCTTGCAAGTGGTTATAATTCATGAATGATTACCTGTTATTACTTCTAAGGATGTTGGCCTCTGCCTTGATGATGCGTGTTGTGTATCCAACTTCCCCACGTCCATACAAGTATAAGATTGAAGCGAGGACGAGCGTCCTATCCTTCCTTCCATTCCAACACTTGCTGGAGATAAAGAACGATTAGAATTGTAGACTTGGGTTTCAATTTGCTGCAGATGTTCTTTTAAAACCTGAATAGCTTCTGCAGCATGAAGACCATGTAAATCTAATTTCCAGAGATCATTTTTGCTATTCCTAATACTTAGAATTTCCTTAGCAGCCTCAGTGTTAAGCTTTTTAGCAGCCAGCCTTTGTTGTTGAGCCTTGAGTGAGTGTTGCTTGGCAGCAAAATGATCGCCTCTAATAAAAGCATTAGTGGCTGCCTTTGAATGTTGTGATGCTGACCTGCTCATTAAAGATATGTGTTATCTCAGTAACTGCCATATACTGTCTAAAGACAAGAGTAACATTTTCATGTAATTCTTAATTAGGCAGATAAGCAAGAGCAATCAAGATGTTAACGATACTACAAGTCTACAAGTAGTGTAAAGGGATTAGAGGCTTATTAGAGTAGCAAACAGTTAGATTTATGCATAGCGGAAGATCTAAGGGTTACAACTGACTTGGAAGTAAGACATCAAGTATAGCAATAGCAAACAGATTCGGTAACAAATTGCAAAACAGTTTGTTTTTGTTTTTGTTTTTGTTTTTCTTGGGAAAAACATTAATGATTAATGGGCAGGCTTTGTCATAGTATATATGAACCAAAGGTGCAAGCGTATATGAGTGCAACAATACAAAAAAAAAAAACCAACATATAAAAAATAAAAATTAAAAAAAGAAAAGAGAGAGAGAGAGAGAGAGAGAGAGAGAGAGAGAGAGAGAGAGTAAAGCATATGATATAGATATACATGATGCATAAAGGAAAGCCAAGTAGGGCTTACATGAAAGTTGTGAAAGCATTTTGACGAAGGGTCAAATAAAGGTCTTCGTGGTGGTCGCCGTCCCACTCGGGTTCAACGGGTAGAGAGCTGATTTTGGTGTCTTGGGAAACACGAGAAGAATCAGCAGCATGGTGAATATCATGGACAGCGTCCATGTCCATGACCACGTGCCGAGTGAAGGTGCGATCAAGGTGGTGTTTTGGGCGATTATAGAGAGACCCAGTAGCAGTAACAGAAGAAGAATGAGTTTGAGTTTGAGATTTTTGAGATTGAGATTGAGTTTGAGGGAGCAGGGAAGATAAAGGCCTTTGATGATGAGGGTGAGCGTGAGCGTGAGACTGAGCCTGAGATGATACTATAGCTGGGAAAGGGTCGCAGCTATTGTCATCGGGAGGTACAAGATTTTGCTTCTGGCGGTGCTTGAGGTCGAAAGCTGCCCATCCATCAGGCTTGTTTGACACTGAATGACGGCGTGGCCGTGGCTGTGGCCGTGGCCGTGGCTGTGGCTTCCACATGTTGGTGTTGGTGGTGGGGTGTTGTTGTTATCCAACTTGGGTTTGGGTTTGGGTTTGGGTTCGGATTGTTGTGTCGTCGCCTTTAATTACTGTTTTCCGCCGGTTCAAATTCAATACCAAAGCCTCAGATTCCACACCGATTATTTCCCCATCTCCTCCAACTCCAATTCTGCCTCCGCTGCATGATCTCACTGCCATATAATCAATCAATCAATCAATCTATTATTATTATAATAATCTTCTTCTTTTCCTTTCTTCTTCTATGTATTATATCAGATTCAGAGCGAGCGAAACAACCTGGAAATTGGGAAGGAAGACAAACTTGAGAAATAATTATAAAATAAAATAAAAAAAACAAAAACAAAAACAAAAAATGGGGAATTCTTCTGATTTCACATTTGTCCATTTTGTCAACGCCCGCCTCTTTCCTTTGATTACCTATTTGCCCCCACCTTCTTTCTATGTCCCGGGGTAGTTATGGAATTTAGCTGCCTTTTAATTCTTTTGGCCCTATCTGGCCCACTGCTTTTTCTACTGTAACCCGTGGCCAAACTTCCGCCACACCACCGGTTATGCCCGCTAACATTTGCCTTTTTATTCATTTATTTATTTATTTATTTCAAGAATAAGGTAACATTTACCTTCTTCCCTTTTGATTTTTTTTTTTTTGGCTGAATTATTATTTATTGGGCATATAAGTTTATATATATATATATATATGTGTGTGTGTGTGTGTGTGTGTCCTATATATGAGAATTGCTGCAAAGTGAGAATGTCGGCATGTTATAAAATGAGAACCGTGAGAGTGAGACATACCGTTAACCTGTAGAGACTTCTTTTGTAAGGTTAATGAAATGGTGTGTGGCAACTATTGTCAACAAAAAAAAAAAAAAACAAATGGATGCAGGTTAATTTCATGTGTTTTTTTCTATTTTGATGTTGGATTTCTATTTTTTTATTTTTCAAATTATTATTATTATTTTTAGGTATCACCAAACCGATTAAATGCAGATGTTATACTAAAAGAAAAAATGCTTAGCGTATAAGCAAACAATTGATATTGGTTTTGTGCTCTTTTGATCTTTATAGAAAGTGCAAGCTCTATTTATGATTTTTTTGTTTTTTGGGGCAATTTATTTACAACACTTTTTCATATTTTTCTCTTTTTTTTTTTAAAAAAAAACAAATTTTGGGGGGGGGGAGGGAAGTTTATGTTACTGGATAGCTTATGCATTCTTACTTTTGTGAATAACCAGTTAATCTTGACTCCAAGAAAAGAAGTATGCAATTTTGTGGTGTTTTTTTTTTTTTTTTTTTGGGTTGAAAATGGATGCCACGCACCGTTTCATGAATCTCACAAAGAAAATCTTTGCAGATTAACGTCATGTCTCCTTTTCACAGTTCTCATTCTATAACGTGTGGATATTCTCACTCTGTAGCAATTCTATATATATATATATATATATACACATTAGGTATGGCCACATGCGTTGCATGTGGACCACTATTTAATAGTGTTTAATATTATTTTATTAATTTTTTTTGTTTTGTATAAAATTAAGAATTTATTAGATTAACTTATAATAAATATCTAAGATATTACAAATGATACTATCAATTTCAAAAATATTTTACCTAAAAAAAAATAGCATAAAGAATTGAAATTAATATGTACAAAACTATGTGTGTATTAATATTATTATTATTATTTTGTTGACAAATTTTAAACATTTTTATTTGGAACAGGATAAAATAATTTTGTCCGTTCTTCTATAATGAGTGAGACTATTGAGATGGGAATAAGCAACTCTATTTGTATATCTTAATATATATATATATATATACATAATTTTTTTCAAAAAAAAATTGACTAAGAAGTATATATGGTAGATATTATATAGACCGATAGTATATTAGCTTTAGGCCGTCAAAACATAAAAAGAGGATCAAGCAAGAAACATGTAAACTAAATGGATAGCTTCAATGGTTGAACATCCTTACCTATACCTATAATAGCATACTTCGAATTTTATTGCACGTGACCATGATATAATGAGTTAAATGTTTAAAAGTTGCATGAAGGAATAATAAATATGAGGTGAAAATATTTGTTCATAAAAAATGTTATGTTTACATAGCCAAATTTTTTATTTCCATCCGAGATGATAAATTTTTAAGTAAACTATCAGTTTAAAAAAATAAATAAATAAAATCAATTCCATAACTTAGTGATTTTTTTAAAAAGAAAAGGATTAATTTGTTTTATCAACAAAATGAAAATAACTTCTTGAATTCAAAATTTAAATATTTGTTCATCACATATTTCAATTTAGAAATAAAATTTTAAAAATTGTTTGTCACATATTATTTAGAAATAACCTTATTTTACAATTTTAAAGTAAATATTAGAATAAAATCAATTTCATAAAAATTCTTAATATCATAATTTCGTCCAATTTAAAAAAAAAAAAATTACTATAACAACATCTAATTTTATAAAAGAAATAATATACTACAACAACGGACTTCTCAATGCAAATTCATTTTATTTTTTATGCGCTGTGAATTATATTAGCAAAATACATACTAATTTAAGAATCCAATATATAATTCCATAATCAACTCTACTATTTCCTTTGACAAATAAATTAATTATTAAACTCAAGATTTTCTAATAATGTGAGAGAATTCATTGTACGGACACAAATAAAATTTATATCTATAGAATGGATTTTTTTTTTGGGTGACAGTATCGGTTGATGAGCTAGCAACCTCACATAATTTCTAAATGAATTTCTAGACAACTAAGACAATATTGTACTGCTCTCTGTTTTTTGGTCAAGAACATTGTATTTCCTTACAGACCAAAAACAAAAAACAGAACATAATACCAATTCTTGGTTTACATCTAGCTTGTTTCGTATAAAAATATTTGACATGAATTAAAATTATGCATTTTTGATCATGCGATGAACCACCCTCGCTTGTCTCTTTTTTTTTTTTTTTTTTTTTTTTTTTTTTTTTGTGATAAACAACCACCCTCGCTTGTCTCGTTCCTTTGCTTGATCAGCATCTCTCATTCTGTTCAAATAACCAAACGTCAACAAATGGAACATAATAATCTAACAATTGTTGTTAGAGCTTCAACGATAACAAAAAATCTAATTCACTATTTTTGAGCCTTATTTTGACAAATCTAATTTCAAAAATTAAATTTAATTAAACTATTTTATAAATCCTTCCACTCATTATTTAAACCCCGATCCTTCAAGCATAATTTTAAACAAAAAGTACTAACTTGCACTACTTCATGAGTAGTGTCAAAAATTCCAAATTTATTTTAGAAATACTTCATCCAAGCACCTCTTCATGTTACAGATTTTTGAAATCTAATTAACACTTATAGAATTGAAAATAATAATTTATTTAACTTAAAAAATGCAAATTTCTTTTGTAGAAGGGTCAAAAAAGTCAAGAGAATATTTTAAAATACCAAGAAAAAAAAAATTTTTGGTTGATATTACTACCCAGCATGCTTTATGCTTGCTTAATATACAGCACTAAGAAGGAAAAGAAAATGAAAATAAAATGACAATAAAACAGAAAAAGAGGAGGAAGAAATTATACGAGAAAAAAAAAAAAAAAAAACAAAAAGATACAAAATAGGACATGGTGAATGAACTTCTCACAACAATAGCAACACATTATGAAATATGTTTCACACTCAAATAAAAAGATATAAGCAATGGACTACTCACCTAGCTGTCTATGCTTAATTCTCCAATAGCCCCTTGGCAAACTTAGCAGACAGCAGCAACAGATGCAGGGCTTTCAAAATCACGGTGGTAGTGGTAGTTTGTAATTAAACTTTTAGTTTCGTTTTTGACAAATTTATAGTATTACTTTTCCAGTAAAAAAGAATCGTTATTTCAAAAACGAAACTAAAAGGCTTTCAAAATCATAAAGATATGGGAGTTTTAAAAAATAGTTGAAATTTTTCCTTTAGACTAAAAGAAATGGTTTCTCATCAAAATTTAGTCCTAATTAATACTGAAAATCACGGGTTCCAACCAAGAAGAAAGAAACGCAAAGTAGGGAAAAATCAATAACTTCCGACAGAACATTTAATTGAAGAAGTTGCAGAGATTCTTCTTGGTTGATATTTAGAGGACTATGATTGATGCTAAAAGCAATGGTCATCATCTTTTTCTTAGCATTTTGGAAGTGATTTTCGGTTGTCCTATTTCGCCAACTCAAATCCCATTTCAAAACCTACCTGTCAATTGTTAGATCCTTTCTATATTCATCTACTGCTGTGCTGAATTTTTGTAGTTGGACAGAAGTAAACTTCAATTATCAGAGAATCAAAATGCTCCCAAAAAAAAAAAAAAAATATATATATATATATATATATATGCACCATTCTATTAAACAAGTGAATAAATAAAATTACACTTCTCAATACCGTTTTAGGAATGCGGCTTTCATCACCACACTCTTCACACATGAAGATCACAAAATCAATCCAATATATATATATATATATATATATATAAAATTTTATTTTCAACAAAAAAACAAAAAAGAAAGAAAAGCACAAACCTTGGAATAACAGCACAGCAGTTCCTTGTGTCTCTTCCCCAACAGAAAACAAGTATTCCTTAACATTATCAACAAATTCAGAACCATCATATTTTCCAGGATAATATCAATGTCGTAACAAACTTTGCCAAAAAGGCAAAAAAAAAAAAAATCAAAAATCAAAAATCAAAAGGAAGAATACCTATACATATGTGGTAATGCAATGCCCATTACACTCGTTTTATTAGAACTACTCCTCAAAATGACCAAATATGGTTGAGCACAACAATCAATTTCAATATATGTGTGTGTATAGAAGATGAAACAGAGATTAATTATCAAAAAATGAAAAAGGACCTTGAGAAAAAAAAAAAAAAAATTCAAACTAAACCATTGAGAGGACAGAAAAATCCCCAAAAATCAGCCAAGTATGGCCTTCTGATAGCCATACGCAAAAATCAGATTCCAACCATACTGAGAGTACAAGTCTAATTCTAAAAAGTCATCCTGGTGGCAGGTGGACCAATCTCAGCAGAAGCCATACCTTGTTCGGCCTTCCTTTTGTAAGCCGGTCTTATCTCTTTATTTATTTATTTTTTACTTCCGTAGCCTTCAATAGTTCTATTATCAATACTTTCTTTCTTTCTTTAACAGAACTATTTTTCTATTTTCACCAAATCTTTGTGTTTCTTCATTTTATTTTTTTGGGTATTGTAACTTAAAGTAATTTTTCCCCTTTTTTTTATGGCACTTATGGACGTTTATATATGCTAAGTAATTGTTAGAAATTGAATAACTATTAGCACTTTATTAAAGATTCAATAGTGTTTAAAGCTATTAATTTGTCATGTTAATTTAGTGGTGAGAGGTACATTACAGTGTCCCATGTTTTTAGTATGATTAAATGAGCAAAATAATGCACTCAAGAAAATCAAATGCCCATTCTAACCTTTTTTTTTTTTTTTCAAAATAATATGAAATATAAATCAGAAATGAAAAAAGACAGAGTGATAAAATTAAAACAAAGCATAAAGGAGAGTCCTATTATATACAGTATTATCGGAATAAAAAAGAGAGATAGAGTGTGTGTGTATGGTGTAGGAGACTTTTTCTTCATTTCATAGAGAAGCACACATCCCAATTATCCCAATTAAGAGAGAGTTCGTTTTCACAGATGACATATACCTCAAGCGAGAGAGAGAGAGAGAGAGAGAGAGAGAGAGAGAGAGAGAGAGAGCAGTGAATAATGCAAATACACAAGTGATGGGTATTTCGATAATTTTAGAGGGCTCGAAAATTTATAACAGTAGTGTACATCCTGCTTTTTTAATATATAGTTATAGATATATAACTTAATCTATTAAAATATTTATTAAATTTATTTATTAAATAATATATTTATATAATCTAAAATAAATTTTTAAATAAGTAAATAAATTTAAAAAATAAATTAATTAAATATTTATATATTATTCATCATATAATTTAGTACATAAATTGGTAGCTATTTTTATAATTCTAACCTTGATAATTTTTATTTTTTTATCAATTATTATAGAAGTTTTTTTATTTTTTATTTTTTATTTTTTACACTAAAACAGTTAGCATAGAGGTTTATAGAATTTTTTTTGCTGAAAGAGGTTTATAGAAGTTTTGCAAAGGGATAACAAGGGATTGTATAATTAACCAAAAAACAAGGGGCCGGGTTGTAACAGGGGATAATATACATTGGCACTTTGTAAGATACATATTCAATTATTAAGGTAAGGATAATACAGATTACGTTAAAATTTGTTGATTTTTTTTTTATTACCTAATCTCCAATGATGTGTTATATAATATATAAGCACCTTTTGCATCATTGATGACAAATGATAAATCTTGCTGAGGTCATTTATTGTGTCAAAATTGAAACCAAATTTGTGATTGGTAAAATTTATCATTGGATCCACTTTCATAAAGTATGATAGTCTCATGTCACTTAATGAATTAGTTAATATTATTTTTATTTTAATTGAAGTTGATATTTATCAAGGATTATATCAAAAATTAGTAATGAAGTTGATATTTATCAAGGATTTACCAATGTCATCCTTTGTAAATGCCAATAATAAAATATAATTTGCTATTGAAAATGCATTGAAATACATTGTCTGAATGCGTAGAATAGTCGTTGGTTGAATTTTTAATTCCCTTGTAAGTTTATAGTCAAGTTACTTTGACGTTTGAAAATATATTGGAGGCCGAGGTGTGGCTATGGATCTCAATCTCTCATCCACCTAAAAACAGTAACACATTTAGTAATGGAGTTTTAGTAGGTCACCCACCTTCGCCTCCATGTATCACTTTTAATTAATTCTACGGAACAATACAAAATTAAGCAACCATATACAAATATACGAACAGATCCTTTTACTTCTTTTTTTTTTTTTTTTTCTCTCTTTCTTTTTATTAAACATATATATAAATCCAATTCTCCGTACTACAATATAATATAAATATATATATATATATATATTTATATACATTTTTTAACCTTTAATGGTGGTCCTGTAATATATTCCAAAAGTGAGGGTGAAATAATATTTTAGGATACCTCCTTGAAAATATGGCGTTTGGATAGGTGGCATTAGGTGGCAGTTAGCTTCAGAAGTTTTTCTCTGTATTTCATGCTTGCACATAGAGAGTTAAGACTACATTGTAATTTATTTTTTATTTTTTATTTTTTATCATAGTCTACACTGAAATTGAAGATGTGATTTGCACCGACTTTGAACCATATATGTATCTCATTCTTTCATACACTTCTTTTTCTTGCTGCTTTATCCATCGGTGACTCTAAGGCTTCACCGATATGTGTTTTGCATACTTCTATTTCTTCTCTTTTTGTTCTTTTCTTCTCTCCTTGCTGTTGCTGCATCCAAGCATCTGTTTGCTAATTATACATTATTGGAAATCTTGTGTCTTTTCGATTTTGGAAGAGAAGGAGGTTTGTAATGCTACATTGTAGAAAGACTGACTTTATAAGTTAATTGTTCTTTTTGCCTTCCTGGGTTCATTAGCAATAAAACCGGTGGAACAATTTAATTTGGCCGTCTAATGCAAAGGAGGTTGTTAAGGGAAATAAAATTCTGATTTGAGAGCCTGGAAAATTCTGATTTGAGAGCCTGGAAAGTGGAGTACCATGATTATAATTCTAAAGATTAAAAGAAATACAGGTTCAGGCCCTTAAGTGATGGATCCTGCAACGGAGTGCTAGGTTATTTAATGGTCTGGCAGATTTGGTGGCCAAGAAGACATTAATGTCTTCCCAGCTGATGAGAATTAATGTTTAGCAGAACTGTGTGTTTTGATGGTAATTGCGCATTCCCAGCTGATGTGATTGATGTTTTGTATTGGGATAAGCTAGGAGGTGCTCGTTTGTTGATACCCACGTGCTAGATTTAGTACATACAATTTCATGCATTGAGCCATTCAATGCAGTTTAACAATTCATAAAACCCAAGATCAACTCACAGAGTCCATGGGCATGTATTTAAAATATTACAGTAAGCATAATGAGTAACATAACCCAGTGGGAGAAGCAGAGGCCGCAATCCTCAATCATCTTTCTATCAGTGTCCTCTTTAATTTTTCCCTTGACAAATTTTTTGACGGGTTTTTCTCTCTTTATTTATTTTTAATAATTTGTCATCCAAGTCAAAGGAGGAGGAAGGAGGATGGGTCCGGCGTAGAATTGCCATGAATTCCTTCTCAAATGAATGGTTATGATGGGAAAGCCCAATTTGATTTCAGATCAACGTGTTTTATCTCAAGAACAAGAAGCTTTTTGATAGAATTTTATTTTATTTTTCCTTTAATTGTTTATTTAAGATATTTGTTTCTTCGTCATTGGAAAGGCTATCATTTCATGGCTATGTCAAAAACTATGTCATTTAGCTCTTATTCATATAAGATAGAATACAGATGATGGCATTGACCTTCTTTGTCTTTTTATTTTCAAAAATGATTATACTTCATTTAGATGTTTATTGCCTAATTTTTATGGACTTTGGTTTTAATAGACATGCATATGTAAAATCAAAATAGTAGAAAGTTATAAAAATTATTTGATTAGACTTTTGTTAATGTTGATATATGATTAACGCTTTGATGAAAGAATTGTTTTTTTTTTTTTTTTCTTCGGCAATATTGGTGGGAGACTTCTTAAAAGTTGAAACAATGGTGCATCGTTGGTGATACATGCATATAATTATTATTGTGACACTTATTACTGTTATTATTTTTATTTAGTTTGCACATGTAGGACTCACCTTGTCTTAAGGATGGAGATTGGTGGGATTTAAGGACAAAATATAACATGAATTTAGGAATAGAAAGTATAAAAATTTTGAAGAAAAATAAAAATAGGTGATAAATATTTTTAGTTGGTAGGAGAGTTTGTTGGAAAAGGAAAATTGGACGAATGTTTAATCCCTTCCAAATCCATCAAAATTAAGAAGCTACAACAAGAAGTATGAAAATGATTATAGCTATTTTAACCTTTGGTTCATGCAAACCTTATTTTGCAACACTTCATTTATTGGTTTCATCTTAATCCTTTGTAACCCATATCATTATTTATTTTTATAAATTTATTATATTAATAGAATAATATTTTCTAGGTAGTCAAAATTTCGAAATGGAAAAATCTTATGAAGGTAAATAAAATTAAAAAAATGCAGCTATAAAGAGATATATTTCTACGTTTACCTGTGCCTTGATTAGCTGCAGCTACGAATAGAATTGATTGTTAGGAGTTTTCTACTATATGGCTATAAAATGCAAGATGTTCGAATGTGTTTTGTATTGATACTTAACCAACCAAATTGTCTTCTCTCAATTTCTTTCTTATAGAATAGATTAATTTTTTTCTCCAATATATTTAGACATTACTAATTGAATATTTTAAATAAACTTTATTTTTCATTTTGAAACGCCAGCTATACTAATATAATCAAGATAAACTAGCTTGATAAATTAGAGAGAACCAAAATAATAATAAACAAATAAACAAATAAACAAATAAAAGAATAAAAGAGAGACAGAATGATGAAACTGTCTTTATACTGACAAGAACGTTTAATCACACTATTACTACTTTGGATATGTGCGGAGCACATTACCTACCTCGCTCAATTTTTAAAAACCGAATACAGACAATTACATATTTACATATACAAAGCTGATATATGATATTCTTTTTATGATTGCAAAGCTCATAATATAAGATAATTTAATATTATTGATATCCCTCAGGCTTCCAGCTAATAGCTGCTAATTCTACTTGGAAAATAAACAAGTAAAAACAAATTAATAATAATAATAATAAAGATTAAGAAGGATCAATAGTATGACACTTTGCATTGACGAAATGCTTGACCTGCGTAATTAGTTGGTGGGCCTGGGGCAATTCGGGAAACACATAAAATGCATGGATCATGTTGGGATACTCCACCAGCTCCGCCTTGACCCCGGATCTCGTCAACCACTCCCAGTACCTCCTCTGCCAGTCCTGCAGCGGATCCAACCCTCCCACGAACACCAGAGTATCCGGATACCCACCAGAACCCGATATATCAACAGCATTTGGCCCGCTCACGTTGGACGCCGGGTGGTCCCTGTTGGACCCCTCCGGCAAGAACACCTTCCACAGCCAGTCTGTGCGCGCCAACGAAACCAGCGGCGCCTTCGCCAGCCGAATCTCCGACTCCGTCCTCTCCTCTCCTCCGAAGAACGGCTGTATGGATACCAACCCCACCACTTTCAGGCTTTTCATCAACTGCTCCGCCGCCGCCCTCACCGCCACGTGGTGTGCCAGGTTGGCGCCGGCGCTGTCTCCAGCGAGGAAGCACTTGGAGAGATCGGCGAATTCCGGGAGGAGGGAAGTGCCGTTGTGGTCGAGGTATTTGAGGACGTCGAAACCGTCGTCGTATTGACAAGGATAGCGATGTTCGGGGGAGAGGCGATAGTTGACGGAGACGACGATGGAGGGAATCTTGCGAGCGAACTTGCGGCAGACGGCGTCGTAGGCGAAGGAGGCGGGGTCGAGGAAGGTGAAGCCGCCGCCGTGGAAGAAGACGATGACGGGGAGGGATTGGGATTGGGATTGTGAGGAAGAAGAGTAGTGGGGGACGAAGACTCGTACCCAGAGGTTGCGGGAGGGGTCGAGGGTGTGGTCGCGGGATGTGACGCCGTGAAGTGGGGAGGTAGGGGTCGGGGAGGATTTGAAGTCGAGTAGACGGAGGAGTCGGCGGTTAATGGTGCCGTCGGGACGGCGAGCAGTGTCGGTGAGCAGAGAGAGGAAAGACACGGCGAGACGAGTCCGCCATGGGAGACAAGGCTTTGAATTTGATGATGATGGCACAGACGACGACGACATTGTAAAATTCAGTTGCCTTGGAGAAATGCAAAATTTATTTAAATATTTAAATTAAGGTTGAGGAGGACATATGCTCTTATTAGATAGACAGATAGAATGGATGGCTCAAGCCGGATGTGGGGACAATTTTTTTTTAACTGCAAAACTGAAATTTGGTTAAAATAAAATTGAATATAAACAAATTAGTGATTGGCTTTCTCATTCATGCCCTAGCAGTGCCAGTTACACTGCAACTCCATATATTCCATTTCCATTTGGATTCATATATATATATATCTGTGTGGCTTTTGGACGATGCCATGCCCTCTCTTTTCAATTATATTTATTTCTCGACTCTTCCAACTCTCAACCTACAGTTTGACATTTATACCTTCATTATGGCTTTTACATATAGGACTAGCCAGCTAATTTTACCTATTTATTTGCGCTCAAAAGTCAAAACTAATGAGCAATTTATTTTTTATTTTTTTTTATAATTTATCTAATTTTTTTATTTTTATGATTTGAATTTATAATTTTATAAATATAAATAGATATCTTCAACTATTAGAACAATTTATTTTTTTATATCTTGTTTACCGATTTAATTAGCAAGTGTTTTTGCAAGATAGTGTATGCTATTATTTTTTGAACAGTGCTACAAGCATAGGTTGTCAAATTGTTTATCCGACTTGGTTGACATCAAATGAAACCCTCTTATCTTCCAATTCTTGCCTTTGTTTTCATTCTCTTTCTTTGGAATGTCTTCCTGATTAAGATTTGAATGATTTAATAACTTTTATGGGCTTAAATGCAATTTTACTTACTACACAAATAAATTAATAATGATGTGACGACGCTAATATATTATTATTTTGTTAATTAAAAAATTAATATAATCTCAATATAATATAGTAAACCAACAACTGAGCCCCCCGCGATTAGAAAAGGTTCGCTTTTTGGCATGGATTCGAGACTTATGAGTTTTTTTTATTTTTTATTTTTATTTTTATTTTTTGTCTTTTTGTTGGATGAAACTTACGATTGGGGAGTTGGACCAGTTGGTAAGTGACCGTACTAGCAATTTCTTTTAGAGTAGCTTTAATGGTTTTAATTTTTTCCTTTTTGAAGACATTCAAAGGTTATCGAGGATCTACAGGGTATGTTTCTTGCTCTTTTTGGCTGTAGAGATACCAATCATATATAGTCATATTCATGTGAAAGCATTTCTAATATACTTTTTAAAATGTATTTTCTTTTTCTATTTTAAAGAATTTTATTTCATTTTTATAATTTTAATAAACTTTATAAATTGAAAATTTTAAATAAAAAATGATATTTGATTCTTTAAATGTAAAATGTCAAATCTACTATTTATATCTAAAGGTTTTAGTGAACTTATTTATTAATATATAATTTTATAGACACAATTTTAATTAATTTACTAATTATAATTTCATATTTCAATTTTTTAATATACTACTTTTAATGCAGAGAAAAAAAAATGTGAATCATAATTGTTTTGTAGGAAAATGCAAAAGAAGGAGTACCTATACATAGTACCATTAGAGTTGGTAAAAAATCCTACTATTTATTCTTTAAAATATTTCAAAATACTTTTATTTTAAAAATTATGCTTTTTAAATAAAAAAACACCATTAAAAATGCTTTTAAACATGCTTTGTCATTGTATGAGTTTTGTGCAGAGGGAAAGGTCTAATTGGCTTTTGTCCAACACTGCAATAGGATGTACCTTAGGATGTTATTTAAAAAAAAAAAAAAAAAAAACAGCAATAAAATAATAACATTTCTTCTGGCCATATCACTTCCTCATAACACAACTTAGTAAACCTTATTAATATTGTATTAGCTAAAAAATGAATATAAACTAAATAAATATAAATATGTTGAGTAAAAAATCATACAAACCAATAAATTTGTAAAAATAAAATAAAAATGGTGATTATTTTTATAACAAAATATTTACAAAAATAGAAAATCAAAATCAATGCAGAACAAATTTACACGTTATTTTGATATATGGTAATAAGTAATTGGATATATGTTTGGTTTTTTTTCAGGGGACAGAGTCTTGAGGGGAAGAGAAAGAAAAAGGATTGAAGGGAGTGCGTACGTGGAAGCGTGTAATTGGGTAAGAGATACGAGATCTCTGCCTATAAATCTAATTTGAAGGGAGAGGGGAGGAAGAAAGAGGTGTTGAGTTAGCGAAGCAGAGGCAGAGACCGAAGAGGGAAAGAGAAGAAGAGGAAGATGAATACGAATCGGAATATGATGGTGCTCAGCGCCGATGAATCCAAGACTCTCTTCTCACTCCTCAAAGCCAATCAACGCCCACTCATTGACATCTTTTCAGACTTCAACTCCGCCTTCTCCCACTCTCAACGCCAATTCATTGCTTGCTTCTCCCTCTGCACGCTCTTACAGGCAATCAAATTCACTTAGCTCTCTCTCTTTCTATATATATATATATATATATACCTATTTGTTTTTTGCTTGGACCTTGTAAATTTCTGTAGGGTTTTTTGGTGGAATTCTAACTATTGGTTTTAGGGTTTTCCTCTTTCTCTAAAGTGGGAATTCTAACCGTGCTGCATATACTTTTTTTGTTTTTTGTTTTTGTTTTTGTTGTATTAGAGTTACTTGAGTTTAGTTACCATTATGGCCACTGGAAACGCTGTATAAGAATGCTTGAGTAGATATAGGAATATACATAAAGAAAGACCTACAAAATGATCAGGAAATTCTTTAGAATTTCAATATAGTTAGGTAGCTTTTGATACTTGGGAAAGGGTTATTTTTAAACAATCTCAAATCCCTGCCTTCTTATTTCTTATTTGCATTTAGAATTCAACAAGTAAATCCTATTTATAAGAACTTTCTAAACGAATACAATTCACAACAAGATGATTAGAGACATTCTCCAAATCTTCAATGTGCATATGTTGTATCTATGTTCAAAGAGGGCTCTTAAGAAACTACTCTAACTGCACATTATCACAAGTGGAAGATTTCCCCATCGGAAGTTTGGCTCTCTAAAACTCCTATTGAGGTGGCTTTTTTTCTAGGGCCGTGGACTTGAGCACTAGGATGATTTAGCTTTGGACAATTAGGAGATGGATGTCAAAATGATTTCTACTTGGCGCTTTCTTGGAATTTTATATGCAAGAACAAATGAGATTGTGTTAAGAATTTTTATCAGTTTAATTTAGCTGAAAAAAAAACCCACCGCAGCTATTTAGATAATTTTCTACTACTTGTTCATATTCATATTCATATGTTTAGGTGAATGGTTTAAGCTAGCTATGCCAGTTCTCTGAAGCATTGTTCATTTGGTTTACAATTTCTGTCAATTCCTTTTCCCATTTTAGAATTTGATGCTGTTAATTTGTTTAAAAACTTTTGCTTTTGTTGTAAGGTGCATCTATTTTATATGTTCCTTTCAAGGGGTAGCACCTAAATTTATGTTGATTTTTATTTTCTCATGAATTTGTAACATTGTACTTCTTATTGGTTTATAATAAATGCCCGATGGCATAATTTGCTGAGTGATAGATGTCATTACACAGGACAAGAAGATGCTTAAATCCGCTCAACGGTTGATTGCATTCTCCATTCTTCATCAGGCATATTCTTCCCAGAAATCTTCTGCAAATCCGTTCATAACTCTAATCATAACTGTAAGCATTGCAAAATTGTCAAATGCTCTATCTGATTATTTGTTAGTGCTTGCTTCAGTCTTCTGCAACAAATGGTCCAAATGAGTCAGTTTCTGAATTGTCAATGTGATGCATGTTTGAGGCTAACTTGGTGTCATTCAGTTTGAAAGAGTTAGATTATCATCTTCTTCTTCTTCTTCTTTTTTTTTTTTGTTTTTTTGCTTTTTTTTTGGTCATGTGTACATGGAACTTTATCGGTATAAAAGTATAATGTTGGAACTTTAAATATGGCTGCATCTCGTTGTAATCCAAAAAAAGGTTTTCTCAACTTTATCAAGTGGCTAACTAATGGAAATACATTATGATTTTGGAGAATTTGTAAGTTTTAACCATTGGTGCGTGGTTTTTCTTCAAATATCTTTTCCTTAAATTTGTTTCCCCATGTTATCAAATTTATCCTCAATCTTCAACTTTCTTTGCTTCAAAGTAAATAATGGTAATATATGACTTTTTTTTTTACACATTTCTGGATTGTTTTTTGTCCCCTTTGTCTACAGTTATGCCAATAGTATATTTAATCTGATATTTTACCCTGTGTTTGCCCATACATACCAAGTTATGAACGTTCTCATTCTATCATGGACCAAGAATCCCAAAGCAAAGGAAAAATACAGTTCCATTATTGGTTTGAAAAAAAAAAGAAAAAAAAGACTCAATGCCTTTTGCAAGATGTTCACACCCAGTCACCTTGTGAATTAATTATAATTACCCCTAGGGTCTTTCCTGAGTGGCTATGCAACCAGTGAATCTGATTCTGACACAGCCAAAATGTAAAATATGCTAAAAAGGTAATTTAATAAATGAAATTAATAAAAGAAACCATGTTTTATTCTTGGATGGTTTTGTCTATGGATTTTGAATATGTAGTTATGTATTTGGATTTCAGATCTTGCTAAATGTATTACAGAATGATAATGAGCTTTAGGAGTATATAGAAGGCAGAAATATTCTGATGATAAGCTTGTGATTTACTCTTTTTGTTTAATTTTTCAATTAAATTTCATTTGAATATTTTTTATTGAGCTGATGATTATGTCACCAAATGCAAACAACGGTTGCACAAGTGGATTGTATCCTTTGAATATGGACAAGAAGTTAGTGACTCCTTTCCACATAAATTTGCTTGATATCCCTTCTTAATTAATGCTCCTTTTGATGTTAATGAATCCTTTGTTTTGTTGCACATATTTTATGCCCACGTTCTTGATAAAGAAAAGATGATATAGTAATACTATATCTTTTGCCAACTGTTTATGTGAATTTTACATTTTGGGTTACAGGCTGCATCTAATGATGATGCTGAAAAATATGAGAGGGCATTTCTTCTCCAGCTATTAGGTTTTGATGGCTCTAGTGATGGAAAAGAGGTTCTATTTTTTTTTATTTTTTATTATTATTATTTTTTTTGCCCTTTCCTGTACAATTGAATTATAATGTCTATTCAGTTGTATGAAAGTTATTCTTATGGTTTTTGGTTACGAAGGTTGAGAATTATATGGAAGCATTGAAGCATGTTAGCATAAGCCTAAACCGGAGACAAATGGTCAATGGTTTAATAACTATCATTATTATAAGATTGGCTTCTCTGTGGTTTTAGTGCTATTTAAGGTCAAGGATAACTTAGCTGCTATCTATGATTTATGAATACTAGTTCTACCAAATTCCCCTAGTTTTGTGACAGGAATTCTCCTCTCTCTCTCTCTCTCTCTCTCTAAAGGCGTTTTTATTTTTCCTACCTAGAAATCATACCAGAGTTGACAGTGAAGCTAAGTTGCTATTGTAATATGATATTTGTTATCAGTAATACTTAAAGTGAAGTTTCTTTGGTGCAGATTCTTAAACAGTCTGCTGAAGATTACATCGAAAGTTTTGATCCTTCACTACATGTATGTGTAGATACAATTGTCTGTATGTAACTTTGCTCATGATTATATGTTACCTTACTTCTTGACTCTTATTATTTTAATTTTTCAATGTTTCTTGCTGTCAGGCCTTCCCTCAACTAGAACAGTTGAAGCAGCAGTATTGTGATAAAGTTCATCCAGAACCATATAATTGTCCATTTAAGGATGGTTCAGTCAAAAATGTAGTGCCAGATCCTGATGTGCCCCGTGGTTGTGATCCTAACTCATCAGAGTAGAGTCCTTGGCATAATCATCTAATCTTTTGTTTTTCCGCTTGCTTTTTGCCTTTTGTTCTAATTGAAAGCTTTATACGAGGAAACTTGGGCAGCCATATTATCAGTATTTCTGTTTTTAAGTTGCTTTGCGTTTCCCACTTATACATTAAGGATCTGTTTTAGGCTTGATCTGCAACATGGAGCTAAACCTAAAATTGGAACTGGAGATAGAGATGAGACTCTGATTGCTCTGCTGTCAAGTTTGTCACTGGAAGGGTTAGGTCCACAGTGGAGCAGGCCTATTCCACCAAGACTACCAGTTCAGGATGGTGAAGTAAGTTATTATAAAAACCTATTTTTAAACCACTCTGTTAGGCTTACTTGAGTTCATTAATGCTTACAAAGCCAATTCCAGCTTGTGTGGCTCAATCCTGGTGACAATCATGACCTTCTATGGGACTATGGTATGTGTGTTGATACTAGCAGAGGGACAGCAGTAAGGGACTTAATTACAAAAGCTTTGAAGGGACCACTAGCACCAGCACAACAAGAGGTGCTGATATTATACTTGGTTCTGCTAATGTATGTGGTATATGATCTACACACACACACACACACACACACACACACACACACTCTCATGAGTTTGTGTCTGTATGTATTGTATATTTTAAATTTTCCATGTAGAAAACTGGGGGTTGTTTTTAAATTAGGTGTATGAGTTGTTATTTGGTTGTCTCTATGGTTCTTTTATATTCCTGAATGCTATGTCTCACCTATCCTGAGTTACAGTATGCCTTCCATGACACATAAACATTTGAAGTGACCACCTTCTGTCATTGGATTCAAAAATATTAGTAAGGTTTCTATATAGATCGGAAATGTTTCTCTATGCTTTTCTATACATTTGTCCATGAATGAATTGGAATTCCCCTGCTAGTGATGTCATATCCCTTTGCATATTAAATATGCTTGTAATTAATATAGAAGGAACAAAAGAGGAGAGAGGGAGGGGGAGTGGGTTTGCTGATTATCACCTTTGGCATTTGGATGAAGTATTGTGATTAAAGTGTCTATATACATATGTAGATGAATGAATTAGAATTCTCCTGCTAGTGATATCACATCCCTTTATATTTTAAATACACTAGTCGTTATAAGATAGAAGGAACAGAAGAGAAGAGAGAGGGAGGGGTTATGGGTTTGTTGATTATCACCTTTGGAATTTGGATGACCTATTGTAATTAAAGTGTCCGTTTTGAGCAATATGAAATTGGCTCTGATATACGTTATTGTATTTTTTACGTGTATTAATGTTCTGAATGTAGATGATTATAGAAATCTAATTATCAATGAGAAGTAGATTTTGTTGATGGCTTAGAGATCTGTTTATGTTCCTTCGTGTTTAAGATTACATTCAAATCTAATTTTCTGCGAGAAGTAGATTTTGTGGGTGGCTTGTTCACGGTTGACATTTATTTCAAAGAACAATTGGGAATTAAGTTATTATTATTTTATATTGGGTTACGTCAGTTATTTTGAAGCAAGAGATGACCAAATGCTTGCCCTTTCGTTGTCCAGCAAGTCTTGAGGGAGTTGGCTAATGATCCAAAACTTGTATATCATTGTGGGCTGACACCAAGAAAGCTACCTGTATGTGTTTACCTGATCTAACTGTTCATATGCAACCTTTGGATGCATCATTCATCCTAAATGTGTTTCTTTATCTTGTTTTCAGGAATTGGTGGAAAATAATCCCCTTATTGCGGTTGATGTTCTTACTAAGTTGATAAATTCCCCTGACATTCCAGAGTATGTATTTGGTATTGCAGTTTACTTTCTATCTTATTTCCAATTAGGTGGTACACAGATTGACATTGTAAACTGTCCTGCTTTTCTTTTTAAACACAGTTATTTTACAGTTCTTGTCAATATGGACATGAGTCTTCATTCAATGGAAGTTGTCAATAGGCTTACAACAGCAGTTGAACTTCCCTCTGAGTTCATACGAATGTACATAACTAATTGTATATCATCATGCGAGAACATCAAGGTACATTTTTCCGTCTTGTTAGAATTAGAAAGTATTGTATAACATTATCCATTTCTTGTTTGAGCTTTAATTCTATGATATGATCAGCATTCTCTGTGGAAATGTAAAATTATAATACAAAGTTGAATTTAGCATTTAAGTGCTGATCCATGTCAGATAGACTAGTGTTAGGTACCAGTATTGGGTTGGATGGGTGCCTAAGTACTGGGTTAAATGCATGCCTAAGTACCTGTTCATCCAAATGCCTAATTTTGAGGTATGCTGGCTTTTCCATGGTGAGTCCAAAAATTTGGTATCTTGATGGGTAATTACTCGTGCAAATAACAAAAAATGAACTTATTGGACCATTAATATAATTATAATAGTAAAATAAATAATTTGTCCCAAAAAAAGCACAACTCTTATGCATGCAATCAGAGTTGGGTGGGTAGGTGTGAATGATGTATCACGGTGTTTCATATTGACTTTATGTATGGACTTCAATTTGAGAATCTGTTTCCCCGCAGGACAAGTACATGCAGAACAGACTTGTAAGGCTTGTATGTGTTTTTTTGCAAAGCCTTATCCGAAATAACATTATTAATGGTGAGTAACTCTTTGTATTTGCTGTTTGAACTACACTTTTTTATCTTGACTAGTTTGATCATGTATTATTCTAATTAATATGCAGACAGCGTACTATTTCAGAGTAGTTTTATCTAAGAGTATCAGCTTGCAAGTTTGATCATGTAGTAGTATATTTTATACACCACCAGTACCGATTATTGATTAATTCTGCTGACTTTGTTTGCCCCCAAAAAAAAAAAAAATAAAATAAAAATTCTGCTGTCTGTCATTTTATGCAGTTAGTACATATATTTAAATGAGGTGATGAATTTAAATAGCTGACAGTTTTTTCACTTGTAGTTAAATGTTGGTGGTTGTTTTGTTTGCAGTCAAGGATCTTTTCATCGAAGTTCAAGCTTTCTGCATTGAGTTCTCACGGATTAGAGAAGCAGCTGCATTGTTTAGGCTTCTAAAGTCCTTGGAATGAATGAACTTGTGTTTGATGCTTGTCTCTTGGGAAAGGAAATTATGTTCTTCTTCTTCAGTTTTACCTGATATTCTTCTACCTGTACATATGAAAGTTTTAATTTAGAGGCTAGATGGTAGTAAGAGATTGGAACCCAGGAATTTGAGAGTTGGAAGTATTTATTTAACCAAAGTTTAAAAGATTTTGAACAGAATGCCAGATCAGATCAGATGGGTGACCCATTGCAAGGTGCAGTTGTAATCTATTTTGGTAGACACTGAGAAAGGGTATTTAAACTTGAGTTCCTTTCATAAAAATATTACTTTTGACTAGCATTCTCTGGCTTGAAACAATTTATATGGTCCAAGTCAAAATTGAAATCACCTCACTTTTTATCTTTTGGTTTTTTTAAGGGTATATTTATATCTTTTGATGTTAGGAGAAGCGTTTCAAAGGTTTGGGTACTACCCTATGAATCAGCACGCGGTCATCTAGTCTTTGTCCAGCAATTTGGCATGCATTTAGACGAGGACAATGGGAAAGGAACTGGGTTAAACGGAAATTTTTACCTAAAAGTAAACCAACACAGTTAAAAATTCGAATGATAATTTGCAGAGTGTCAGCTGGGCCGTCAATCATTTGATTAAATGGCTGATGTTGTTAACCTGTTAATAAAAAGAAAAAGGGGCTTCTATTTGTAAACCTATGTTATAACAAGCATCGCAACATTAACATGTGTCATATTTTTTTAACATGTATTATATTTTTTGATCATAAATTAACATGTATTATTAAATTAGAATATATTTGGTAAGTAAGAAATTTTTTTAATAATAATTACAATAATAATAATAAAATTAGCTATAGTAATTATTATTATTATTATTTTTTTGTTTTTGTTTTGGGGTAAATATAAATTAGGTATGGCACGGTATGTAAACAGCGTTGGAAAAAGAAAAAAAAACAATTGATGGCGTTCCCGCGAAGGGTAGTTGTCATTCCTAAAATCCAAAGCGGAAAATGAAAAACGTGAGGGAGAAGGAGAGCAGTGGTAGTGGTGGTAGTAGAACAAGTGGAAGTAGAATTTGAAGTGGTTTTTATGTTGTTGAATTCTTCTTTCTTTCTTATTATTAGGGTTGCGAGGCGAGGTGACGCTTGGCTTGGCTTTGCGGAAATCTTCTTCTCTTCCGGTAATTAACTCCCATCATTTTCTCTCAATTTTCCCAATCCCCAAACACCACTAAATTATTTTCTATGATTTTGTTTCACTGCTTCCGAGTAACACCGTCCTTCGATCACTCTTTAAAAACTTATTCTTTTCCTCTTTATTCTCTTTTGACTTGTCTCACTGGCTTCAATTACATTATACATTCATTTATACCCAACCAAATTCTACTCAACACTAACAGTTCTCCTTCCTGATTTCCTTTTTTTCTTTTTCTTTTTTAAATTAAAATTAATTTTTATTTATGCATTTTTTCCGTTTAGGTTAACTTGTCGCTGATTTAGGTTGTGAGTGTTCAGTTCATCACCATATCATGGTATTTAAGCTTGAATTTTCACTGTGGTTGAACTTTCTCGACTATGCATCGAGGCTATTTGTGGAATATGAGTTTTAGTTGGTCGCTTATCTTTGCTTATTATGTTAATTCCTATATAGCTGTTTTGTTTTATTACAATTTTAGTATCAATGCTTGTATAAAAGAATGCTAATAATAACTTGGATTTTTAATTTTCACCCTTCTCTACTTATTAATTAATAGCTTTTCTTTTCCTTGCGGCGCTTGGGGTTTAAGGTGTAAGTTTGTTTCGATTGACCATCAAATTTACCTAATTGAATGACGGAATACATAATTGAATCCCTGGAAACCACATTGAGGGATTTTGTGCTAACCAATTGGGAAGAGAAATTATGTTGCGGTTGAAAAATATTTATAAATATCTTATATCGCACTTTGAACGTGGTTCAACTCTGCTCAGCTATTATATAGTATTCTAAGACATGAATTTCGTTATCGGAATAGCAAGTGGCATATTTTGTGGCTACTTAATCCTTATGATTGCAAAGGCCATTTGGTGATGTTGATTTCTGATATTCCAGCATCGTATGTGGCCAAATTACTCATCTATACTTTCCTATTTTGCTGTCTACAAACTTTTTTAATATTTGCATAATTGAATTTGATTGATTCATGGGTAAAACTAAATTATTTAACAGTTAAGTACTTTTGTGAAAGTGACAGCTCTGTTATTTGAAATTTTATCTTCAATCTCAGTGATTTTTGAAGCTGTTGAATTTATATTATAATTATTACGGCTTTTTGGCTATTTTAATCTCCTTTTCATTCCATATTGTTCCTGCTTTTCCTTTCATTTTTCTTTCTGGTGCTTTCTCTATAGTCAACAAGGAACGTTCTTTTTTGATAGAAAATGGAACCGTTGTGGTTTAATTTTTCATTTTGGTTTGAGGACAGTTGGAATCGGAAAATTCTCTGTTGTCGATTATCAAGTGTTGAAGCATGTCTGTCGATCCTAGTGCACCCATGACTTTTGTGGATGAGGATGCTTCTTCTGGCTCCGGAGATGATGTTAACACACTAGATGGAAAGAAGCGTCAGTCTGGAATGCCATCTAGTTCAGGTCGTCGGAAGAGAAGCCGCAAGGCTACAGGTGATGCTATAGTAGACGCCATGCTAGAAATTGCTGCTGCTTCAAAAATGAGGGCAGCGGCAATTATGAAGAATGAGGATCGGTTTTCCATAAGCAAATGCATAAAGGTTTTGGATGAGATGCAAGGTGTTGATCAGCAAACCTACTTTTTTGCTTTGGATTTATTTGAGAATCCCAATTCCAGAGAAACATTCATATCCCTAAAAAATGAAAAACGGTTACTCTGGTTGCAGGGAAAGTCTAGTGCTTCTTCTACTTGAATACAGGGATTTTTTTTTAGCTAGCAAAATATTCATGGCTGTATGTTCAAATAGACTCAAAAAGCTCTAATATTGTAAATAGTATGGCATTATGGTCGGTAACTATGTCATTTTTTGTTTGATAATTCAAATGACTGCTAGCAGATTTAACTTTTTTTTGTTGGTTTACTATTATTTCAATCAAAGACCCTTAGATGTTGAAATGATTTCAGGGAGCGATTGAATGTGTATATCACTCAAGAATGATCTATTCTGTACAGTATCTTAAATTTATTTCTACAGATATGTCAGCTGGCTTGGATGATTTCGACTTAGAATTGGATGAGATGGAATTAATTGCAGCAGCTGCTGGGTACTATTACTATAAAAGTATAACTAGGCAACCTGTTCATAGTTTGTCACCTCGTGGAGGATGTGGGTTCATGACTGAGGTACTTAATGGTCATGATGAACTCTGTCGAGAGATGTTTCGGATGGATAAACATGTTTTTCACAAGTTGAGTGACATTCTTCGTCAAAGAGGCATGCTACGTGATACTGCTGGTGTTATGATAGAGGAGCAACTGGCTATTTTTCTGAATATTGTTGGCCATAATGAGCGCAATAGAGTAATTCAAGAACGGTTTCAACACTCGGGTGAAACCATTAGCCGGCATTTCAATAATGTGTTGAAGGCAATCAAGTCATTGTCACGTGAATTCTTACAACCACCACCCTTCACTACCCATCAAGAAATCCTTAAAAATCACAGGTTTTATCCATATTTTCAGGTTTGTATCTAAACATTTATTTTTCTCATTTCTTATTCTGTAATATACCATTCACTCTTTTACTTATTTTCATCAGGATTGCATTGGGGTTATTGATGGAATGCACATTCCTGCCCATCTCCCAGCTAAAGATCAATCCCGTTTCCGTAACCGGAATGGTGTCCTCTCACAAAATGTGTTGGCAGCTTGCACATTCGACCTAAAGTTTATATTTATTTATCCTGGTTGGGAAGGTTCAGCTGCTGATTCACGTGTATTAAGGGCGGTCCTCGATGATCCTGATCAAAATTTCCCACAGATTCCAGAAGGTTTGGGCAGATATACAGTATTTGAATCTTGGCGTTTTAATATTAACACATCTTTAATATTTTACATCCAAGCTTATTGTCAATAACACTATCTTTTAGGCAAATATTATCTTGTTGACACGGGATACTCAAATATGGAAGGATTTCTTGCTCCATATCAAGGAGTGCGGTATCACCTTCATGAATATAGAGGTGCCAATCAGCTACCCAGAAATGCAAAGGAGCTATTTAATCATAGGCATTCATCTCTAAGGAATGTCATCCAGAAGTCTTTTCATGTGTTAAAGACTCGGTTTCCTATTCTCAAACTTGCTCCTCAATATGCCTTTCACATTCAAAGGGATATAGTTATCGCTGCATGTGTTATACATAATTACATCCGCTATGAGGAAGAAAAGGATTGGTTGTTTTCTAGCATGGAAGGGATGACAGTAGATGAATTGCCTGATCTTGATGAACAGCCTGATATCCACTTGGTTTCTACAGTGCAAGAACAAGTTGCCTTCTCAATGAGAGATTCAATTGCAGCGGCAATGTGGGATGACTTCATAAATAAATGGGAAGAGTGGTGAGTGTTTGCAGCAGCAGAATCAATCAATGGTGCGTCCTTTGAAAAATTTTGTGATGGCTTACAAGTTTGTGGATACTGGATTTAATGGGCAAGGCCTTGTGATATCCTTGTTGGACTGAAAACGTTGACTTATCACTTTCTATATCCGTATATATATATATATATATATATATATATATATATATATATATATATTTCATTTAATCTACTATCTTCTTCTCAACACTTTTTGCTGGTATTCATCTTTATTCAGTTATTATTTCAATCTAACCTTGCATTGTGTTTCTTGTTGCCTGTATGTTGTGTATAATACGTGGGTCTAACTGTTACAGACAAAAGGAAAGAAAGATGATGTTCTTGTCATGTGTTGTACTGCTGTTGCTGCTACGCTGCAAGTCAGTTGATCTATTTAAGATAACTCATTATCTGTCATGTTGAATACTGGCCCTATGAATGGGTGCTAGAACTAAGACAGATAAAATCTTTTTCTCCTGAAAAAATATTGCTCATTAAAATGCTCCTCTTTTCAGACAATAAAGCACTGGAAGATGCTGCCACACAAGTAGAACTTTCATTGATGCCTGTTGGGTTAGGACATATTATTTTGTTGGAAAGATGGTTTGAGAAGCATACATAGCTGGTTGCTCTTGATTGTTCGATGGAGTTCCAAACCATGTATCCATCAAACTACCCTGCTTCGATCTTTATGTGGAGATACCTCATTCATGGTAAGACCCTTTTCATTACAAGGTAGATGGATCAAAAGATTTAACAAAGAGGAGTACTGGGGCTGGATGATGGATCCAGCCCTACTGTTTTCAGTTTATTAGGTGGAGACTTGGTGGGAAGGCTTGGCCATAGATAGAAGAAAAGCCATATACAATATGACCCTGCTTTTCATTTGTCATGGTTAATGTGAAGTTTTGAACCCATCGAACTGATGCAGTATTTCACATTGGTGACTGACCAGCGTTTATTTAGTGGTAAAATTGTAGGATAAGGATTTGTACTAACTTATAAGAGAAAGCAACTGTGGCCTGATGATGGGGTTTACAAAAATAAATGCCGAACTAAAAATGGAACAAAGTTGATTTTTGGGGCCTAGCTTCGTTCAATGCTATTCAAATAACTTGTCTCTGCACACAAACACTAAATCAATTCCAATAGATATTTCATTTATAAATGCTTGTTATCTGGTTAACATACAGCTAAATTTACTTTTATAATTTTTATTTTTTTTTTTGGGTAATCAAATTAACTTTTATAATCGCAATATTATGGGGGATGCAACTATTATTTTCTCGTCATTTGGTACCTGTTAGAAAACTAGCATCGCTTTCTGATGTAGATTTGACATATTTTAAATTTTTATGCATAAATCTAAACCCAGACTTTAGTCACCCATGCCCACCACTGTCGATCTTGTTTTTGTCCCATCTGTCTTCCTTCGTTCCCTCTCTTCTAAGCTCCGGGCTTGATGGTTTGGACTGACATTCCAGGTATGGCATCAACGAGTGGTTTGGCAAGGAAAGGTGTGGAACTGGTTTGGTGGCCTGAAAGAGCGGGACCAACTGGCATGCCATGCGGCGATGTCAAGGTGTACTTAGAGCCCGTGTGGGCGTAGGGTGGGTAAGCAATCCCAAATTCCCAATCGCAATCACTCACTTTCCAGATAGGAGTGATAATCTGATGCATTGGTGTGGTGGAAGCAACCAACAACCAGTCAGCTTTCATTTTATTATTCAATAAATGGTAGAGGCTGAGGGTCTTAAGGCATTCTAACTTGCTTCATTTAGGGATCAATTGACTTGGTGTTGGATTTGAACTTCAGACTTCTTCATTGCTCAACCCCTTTCTTTTTCTTTTTTTTGGTTTTTGTTTGAGTTTATGAGTTTGTTTGCCTTCCTTTCAGATTTTCAAACTGTCCTCATAGCCGACTACCTTTGTTTTAAATAACTCATAACCCTGACAAGTCAGAGGTCTTAAGCATCATATAGTAATAACAGTAATTGATTATTGATTATTATAAGTAAAACCTTTATTACATAATTATTTTATTATACATGTACCTACCAAATAACTAATTCCAACATTGCTTTAATTTTTGGAGTTTTACTCAATTTTTTTCACCTTTATTTTGTGTTGGAGACGTACCCCATAAAGTAATATGCTTAAAAATAATAATAATAATAATAGTTTGCAGTAAACCAATAACAATTCAAGGTTTTAAAATTAAATGGTACAACACAAAAGTAGTTTAGACGTCAAATTAAACATATTTATTTCGAACAAATACTACAAACCTCTTATAATTCGAAAAGTTAAAAGAAAATGTTGATTCCTTAAACAAATTGGGTGTTAAAAATTCTAGAAATAATAGTATCTTCCTTTTTCTTAAAATTGGAAACGATTTGATGAATTGAAAAAACTCGGTAACATGAAGCGGTGCTCATAACTCCATGTCCAAGGGCTCTTCCTGCAAATGCAAATCATTAAAACCTACACCATTTTATGAAATACATATCCTTTATTCCCTTACATTGAATCAGTATACACATACGCCCCAATTAGAAATCAGGACATCAAGTTCTACTAAATACATGTGAAGAAAAATAAAAATGAAATAAAGATAAAACCATGTATAACTTTTGGCTAATTCATGGATAGAAAATGAACCCGTGCTAACGTATATTCCTTTCCAGCAACCCAAACACCAGTTTGCGACCACTGTACATCTTCCCAGTCAAGGTTCTCCTCCAGCACCTAATCACAAACACCCCCAATAAAATTTTATGAGCTACTTTAGTTTAAAATTGAGTTCACAAACTCAAAAAAAAAAAAAAAAAATACAGCTTTTACTAAAATGGACAGCCTTAGAGCTCTTCCACATAAACTCTTCCAGTTTAATCCTTATGCTGCTAACTATGCAAGCAAGTCAAAGAAGGAAATCAATAAGTCAGTACCTCCACATGCTCAAGGGGCAATGGGATCCCAATGGAACGCATGACTTTCTGGGGAAGGGGCCTCTTACAACGAGACCATCGGAATGCATCGATTACCACATTGTCACATTCAATTCTATCACCATTTGTGGAATGTGAATGATGATTTTGAGACTTCTCCGTTTCTGCTTCATGTGCCTGAGAAGATTGTGTAGCTTTGACCATCTTCTCTCCAGTAAAGCAGAGCTCATACCTTCAGATGATTGTCGAGGGATAAGAGAACAGATTACACAAATAGAAAATCAAACTTCAACAATCACACATATATATGCACATATCCCAAAAAAGGAGGGATTAGGAAGACAACCACAGGTTTAAAATTCATAAAGACCTTTTGCTGATGCCACCTCTTGACAGGTTAGAGCACCTCATTTTTAGACAAGAAGAAAAGAACACGGAAAAAAAAAAAAAAAAAAAAAAAGAAAGGAGAAGAAGAAGAAAGGGTATATACAGATCACTCAAGCTGGATACGACTAATACCTGCACGAATGTGTTTCTAAATACAATACTTCACCCTTTTTCAAGCGTGCAGATGTATATAAGGGTTTCTTGAGACCCTTGTCAGCAACTATGCTTATACTGTACTTGATCCTGAACAAATTGAGAGCATTGAAACTGATGAGTATAATAAGACAATATTAAACAACTCTGCTTATGCACATTTGGAAAGATCATTATAAAAATATTATCAAGACAAGATTCATAATGTACCAAGGCTCATTGCAGAGGTTGTACTGTATTGTAACTTCTCGTACAAATCTTTGTTGCCGTAAAGCATTCTGAAGAATGAAACCCATCATTTAAGTTCATATATATGGAAACATGTCGGTGTTCATTCAATAAGGTGAAATTACACAAAATGAACGATTGTTACAGTAGTGTCACGAAGAATAATAAAAAATGGAAAAAAAAGGGGGGAGCAAATATAGGGATTGATGAAAAAATTAACACAATAAATCCAAAAACTAAATATAATAAAAAAGATAAAAACTTTCATATAGCAAATTTCAGTCTAAAAGAGATCCAGACAATACCGAAGCAGCAGCTCTTGTGGTCATAGTCCTCTCAACAGCCACAGGAGCAAGAGTAGGTTCCACTGTAGATGTATGTGTAAGACAAGGCTCTAGATCAATGGTTCCACCTCCTTTCTGAAAATGAAACCAAAAGATAGGAAAAAAGCATCAAGATCAGATGCTACAATAAGTTTGCAAATGCACAGTCTGGACTTTAGATACTTGCATGCTTCGGGAGATGGATGAAATGTAACAAGTCCAAAATTGCAGGTGCATAACTGTTTAAACAGCTCCAATTATGCATTAAAAATTCGAATACCACATGGAGAAATGATGAATAAAAATATAAACTGATAAAACCTTTACAATGCAGCACCGCTCAACACGATAACTACAACCAATTGCAGCTCCCCAAGCACGAGAACGAACATTGTTTCTTAGAGTAGAAACGTAACCTAATACAGATAATAAAATTAAGATTAAACAGATAAGGCATACAAATGTATGGTCAATAACAAAAATTTACAAGTTATTGAATTGCCAAACTTTCTTCGATTTTCCCTCTCTTTCAAGTAATGAAAAATGAACTACATATTAGTAACAAAAGTAGACCAACATACAAAAATAAATGGAGAGGATAGATGTAGAATTGAAATCCATTATCTCCATTCAAATCCAAAAAGAAAGTAATCACGCGATCACTACCAAATAGCAAATACTTTGTCATCTGCTACCCAAACACATACTAGAAAATTATAGTAACAATAAAACAAGTTACAATAAGTAGTCAAACAGTCCTTACAATCTTGTGGAGGTAACACTCGGATAGTAGCACGTAACTCCTGGATAGCAGGAGGAGGAGGGGAAGCTGTAGGGCGGCAATAGCCAGTATGCATGAGAACTGCAGTGCAATAAACATAACATTAATACCAGCTTGTGTCCACCCCTAAGACCAAGTAAATACTACTAACTAGATAACTATTATAATACCACATACCAGCAACAAGATCTGAGTCATCCGTATATATATCTGTCCCCCATAATTGGCCACCTCTAACCTGCAGGAATGGCAGAGTTCAGCAGAAGTTACATGAATAAAAAGAGCAAATATTCATGTTGCTATCCAATAATGTACACTAACACTAATGAAAACTATTTATTTATATGATATTTTACAAATTTTGCACTTATCTAGGATGTCTCAAACTATAAGATATTGCTAAATGTCTTTGATCATGTTAACTCTACTTTAAACAAAGGTTAAGAGACTGAATAGCACTCTCTTAATCAACACAAAACTCTTCCTCGATAAATACTACAGCTTCCATCGTGCAACCTTTTGTTCTGCACTTCAATGGGTAACTCAAACCCTTACCCTGACCATCTTCCTAAGTTCTAAATAATCTACCAACTTCATCCAGTTCATTTATTTTATTCAAACATCACACTTTCATCAGAAAAAGGATCTAAACAGATTATAGTTTTGTTATTTTGTTAAAAAGGTTCCCACACTCCTGTAGAGAATGGTTATTTTTTCTTTTTGTAATTAATCCATTCATCATTATACCATCATTGCACTTCCTACCTCATTTCTGTCATACAGGATATCCAAACAAGATCTTAACACAAAGCATACAAGCCACAAATTCATTAAAAGAGGGAGTATATGAGGGCAAAAATAAAGAAAAGAAAAAGAATAACAAGAACAAGGACAAGAAACATGACAAAAATCAATAAAAAGTGCATTAAAAGAAGTGATGCTATAGCTGAGTAAAAGAACAAAATATGCTAAGCTTGACACCTGACCCAGCAGAACTTATACAACCAAACTCCTACATAAAACATGTCCAGTATGTCAGCAGATAGGAAGAAAAAAGACTTGATGTTAACTGTGCAAAATGTCAATCAAACACAAAAAAGCATTGACCCAACATTAAGTGTACAACTTCATAAAGCCCTAACAAAAACTGAGGAAAAATGTCAGGTTCTCAGAAAAACATTTCCAGATATTCAAGCTAAGTGCTTCCACATCTGACCTTGTATCAATAGCTAAAATGTAAGAACACAACTACGTCACCCAATCAACTTCATATAAACATGAAACAGATCTTACTTGGCGATTTGTGGCAGTAACATGTTCAGCTGGTATACGGATTTCAAGAGTAGGACCACTATGAGAGCTTTTACCATTTTTTTCAGCTTGTGATGCTTCATATTCCTTCCACAATTTTATCAATTCTTGCATACATTCACCAACTTTATAAATAACGGAGGACACTTCAGCTTTACCTGTCACAAGCAGTTTAAAGAAACATTTAAAGTAAACCACACAACACCTAAAAGACCCAATACCATTGTGTTTTCAATAATAATAAAATATATATATATATATATATAAATAGCAACTCTTGACGTGGAAAAACATCATTATGCCATCATGCATAACCACACAGTAAAAATGCAACAAAATTGCTTTTTTCTTCTTTTCTCCCCCTAGATAAGCATCAAACATCTTCTTAACTATAAGTACTTAAGCACTTTGGCTCTATAATGATCCACAGTTAGATTTAGGCTTTATATTAGGACAGTAACACTGAAGTCACAAAAGAATTCCTCCATAACGCTTTCAGCGGAGTAAAATTGCAATTTCTCCATAAAGCTTTGTTTCAAGAAAAGGAAAAACCTTTATCACATGCATATATATAGAAGAAAGCACTTATACATTTACACATAAATAGACATAGACATGCAAGCATACATATAAATATAAATATGTATGTATGTATATTATGTAAGTAAAGCAGAAAGATGCATAAATCTGTTCAAAGCTGTAGCACTTTGCCAAGGCACAAGTTCCTGTTGGCTACAGTTGGCATAAAAAGTTCCATGGAACCAATGAAGTACACCTCACCTTGTGATCTGCAAAATAAAGCACCAAGAAAATACGGCATTAAAAGCAGGAAGAAATACAAATAAAAATGATTCCAGCAAACAAGATGAATATCCAAAACCAGCACTTACAAGTAAAATGATATTATATCCCCTAGGTAGACAGAAAGAGTAAAGCAAACAAAATAAGAAATTTAAGTTTGAAAATTCAATTAGAAAAACAACCACCTTAGACCGTTATTATAGAGTTTATACGATATGATACTATAACCTATAACACGGTAAGCTCTGACATACAGTATTACAATATGCCCCATAATATATCCCTATTCACATGGTAGAATGTATCTCTTTATACTAGAAGCTAAAAGCAAGAAACATGATAAAGAAACCAGAATTAGATCTAGAAAACTTAATTTCAAAATTAATTATGGACACAAAATAGAAACCAGACAACATTTTCACGTATGAACTGTTTAAATTGCAAAATTGATTACTACGCTGATTATGTTTGCAGTATGACACACCCTTCATTGTCTTGAGTACGGGGCTTAAAACGGGGCTCACGATTTGCCACTTGTGGGCTACCCCTAGACCGTTGCATCCTTTTGCGCTGCTGAACTCCATAATTATGAACCTCCCTTTCCCTTTCTGGAAGGCCCTCAGCATCTGCACATCCATCATCCGATTCTTTGTCATACCCCCTGCTTCGCTTTTCTTGTCTATCACCATCAGCGTCACCATCTCTATCTTTCCTCCTATCTCTAGATTCTTTATCAGCAGTTTTCCAGCCATCAAACTCTTTCTGTTTCTTCTCTGATGCTTGATTGTCCTGCTCAGGCACTCTGTTGGAACCATCCCCCAAATCCTTCTCATTATGTGAGCTCTCTTTGTCTACTCCATTCCATGAGTCTCTCTTTGTATGGTCCCTTTCTCTCTCTTTTAGTCTTTCCTTGTCTTTTATAGGATCATTCCTCTCTCTCTCCCACCTCTCTGCATCTCTTTCTTCCTTTGCTGATTCTTTGCACTCGCTACCACTGTTAGCTACTTGCATACTGCTCCTACGATCACCTCTTTCCTTATCTCTTTCTCCCCAATCTCGGTGCTTCACATCTTTCCTTTTCCTATCCTTCTCTTTGAATTTGTCCTCCCCTTTTGAATCGAATTTGTTTTCCCCAACAGCCTCATGTGCTTCCACATGATCCCTTTCCTCGGTGGTTAAGCCTTCCTTTCCAACCTCAACATGGCCTTGGGAATTTGTGCGTGAAATCCAGGGCTCTGTACTTCCAGGTGGGGCATCGGGATATCTTTTCCCTCTGTGGTATTCTTTTGATTCTTTCCAATTCAAGTGACTGCTTGAAACTCCATAAGCATCCTTTTCCACCTTAACATCACTCTTTGCATCATTATAACCTTCTCTATCATATTTTGTCTCCTTAGTATCATCTCCTCTAGTCTCATATCTAACATCCTTTTCACCCTTCACATTTTGAGACTCCCTCCGCACCTCACCATATAACTCCCTAATCTCTGTCTTAGTATCTCGGTTCTCAAACCGGTGATCTCTGCTATCCTTGGAATCTCTTGATTCCAGCCTAGTCTCAGAAGCAGAAGCATGATCTACGTGTGAATCATTTGAAGATGATGGCACCCGGTACACTGAATGCAGAGGAGATCTTCTATCCACATCACGAGAATCAGTGCGAGGGATTTTTGGCAATCGAGCATCTTGACTAATCTCATATGGTGGGTGATACTCGGTGGAAACTGTTGATGACAACTTTGGGTATGAACTGGAATCTTCATGTGGATATTTTGAAGAGGAGGAATGGCCACTCTCTTCATGAGATCTTTTAGGCGCACCACTCATACTAAAGTATGGTACAACTATAAAACCCAAATGGTATGCAACACAATGACGAAAATTATCCTATTTCTCTAATGATTGGAGCATTTGATAATTTCAAACCTGCAAAAACTGACATTGAAAATTTGAGCCCTACAAGGTTTCCATATAAATGTCAAAACAAGTAAGGAAAAAGGAACTCATCATAAAGGAACATAACTATAGCTCCAATTGAAAAAAATATAAATAAGTTTGAAATTGTAATTTATATAAGAAGCTTTTAACATGTAATTTGGGGTGGCCAAAGGGAATTCGGATTAACAAAAATACAGCATCCATACATATCCTCCATAATATGAAATTGAATAAAAATAACAAGCTTTTACATTTATAATAACCTCCAGATAGGTTAAAAAAAAAATAATAATAAATAAATAAATAAATTTGGCTTGACGCAAACAAGGAATAAAAATATACTGAAGAATAAAGAAATCCGAATTTTTTCAAGAAAATAAGTTTGAAAATCAAACAAGGGGGAGAAAATATGTGGAAGAAGAATTCACAACGAAATAAGAGGAAGTAATACACAAATCGAGCACTAATGAAAGCCGTAGAAATTGAAGCACTAGGGTACGTTTGGTTACTGAGGAAAAAATAAAAAAATAAAAAAATAAAAGAATAAAAGAAAAAAGCAAAGGCATTGAGAACACATCAACGGAACCAAAATTTCTTGGTTATGAGTGGTCGTTGTAGGGAAGCAAGAACAGCATTGCAGGAAATGAGGATAAAGAACTGGAATGGAAATACCAGATTTCTTAAACCAAAAAAGAAAGGGAATTTGGTTGAATTTTTTTTTTTAAAAAAAAAAAAAAAAAGGAAAAAGGAGGCTCTTCAAAAGCGAATTGAAAAAGAAAAAAAAAACAAAAAACAAAAAACAAAAGAAAAAACATAAACCCTAGAAAGCTGGAAAGAAGAAAGAGAGCATACCGGAGGGTGTCTCTCAGGGTCTGTGTGCGCGCTTAATGGTTTTAGCCTTAGGGTCTCTCTCTCTCTCTCTAAGCTATTGCTCTGCTCAAAGTTTGCCAATTTTTCTTATTATTTGCGAATAGAGGTACCATACATACCGCTCGCTGCCTCCTACATTTACCTTCCCGTTACGGGTCTATTTCATAGGCTGACATATACGCCTACGGCCCAACTCACAATGGGCCTGCTTTCTTTTAGGCCCATTGTTACTATTTTCAGACCCGTAATGGCCATAATTAACTTTATGCACGCTTCTTCTATCAAAGAAAGAAACTTTGTGATTGTTTGGCCAGTGGTTTTCTGGCTAATTTAATTAAAACCATTACATTCGGAGAAAATATGTTTGTTTTCGTTTGTTGAAAGCGGAATAAAATTCATAAAAGTGTTAAATAATAAATAATTTTAAACGAATATATCAATGTAATGTAAGAGACACAAAAATAAAGATACTGGCGTCATAACAAGATTATAGATTTAACCCCAAAAAATTGATTCTTTATTCCGCTCAATCAATATTCAACCATTTATTTTATTTTATTTTGTAATGACTTTTTTTTTTTAATTGAAAAATAGAAAATTCATTATTTCCTTTATCTCACGCGCTGTGGAGGGCTCGTGGAAGCCACCAATTCTTTCATGAGAACAGAACGCACGCACAATATGTGGCATCGTACTCGTTTGTCGTCTAGTTTTGAATCCCAAACAAACATAATTTATTTATTTATTTATTTATTTTGATTCTTGTATATTAAGAAAGAAATGGGGAAATGGAATCAAAACCCAGACGGCGACGGCCTCAGCAGAGCTCTGGAGCTTCAGGCCTCGAAGTTTCCACTTTCCAGGCTCCAAAGGCCAAGGTCCAAGGTGAATTGCTCACTGCACAGTCCAAACTTCTTTTTTCTCTGCTTCCTTTTCATGCATGTTTTCTTGTCCAACACGCTTTCTACTTTTTCAGCTCAGCAGCATTAATTTCCACTGTTTTATATATTTCTTTGATTCCATTTTCATGTTTGTTCTTATATAATGGCTTATGGCTTTTTTTTTTTTTTTTTTTTTCCTTTGTTGCATTATGATATCTGCCGGTCATAAGGCTTGCTTGGAGAGGCTTCATCGTTTTTATATATACACTAGGGATTGAAGGAAAGAGGTAAAAATAAATAAATAAATAAATAAAAAAGACAGGGTTTTACTCCGATTGCTATATTGTTGTTTTATCTTTTGATTTCTTTTTAAGAGTTGAATGGACTGAATGGCTTTCTTTTAATTACAAGCCAAAATTTGGGCGTTATTATGTCTTTTATTTATTTATTTATTTATTTTTTACACTACTGACAATCAAGGACTTGAAATAAGTGAAGAATGGGATGAATATATGAGTTGCTTTCGGATTAAACACCTCAGATCTCTCTTTGTTTTGGTTCTTCTTCCCGTCCTTCTTTCCAGATAAATTTTATACATGTATAAACACTTACACCTAAGCTTGTGCTACAGATTTATATATATATATTTATATATATATATGAAATGTTTTCAGGGAACTTTAATGGACCAGACCTCAGCAAGCGATATAAATGTAGGTAAAAGTGAAATGGATGAATATGAAGAAAAATCTTATCAAGAGCTAAAGAATGGAAACCATAAAGTGGAAATATCTGATGAGAATTTTAGTTGCCCCTACTGCCCAAATAAGAAAAAGCAAGGCTATCTGTTCAAAGAGCTCCTCCAACATGCTTCTGGGGTGGGACATAGTACTTCAACAAAGAAAAATGCCCAAGAAAAGGCCAATCACTTGGCTTTGACAAAATATTTGGAAAAGGATTTAGCTGCTGCTGCCAATAATCCATCAAAATCTATGGATGAAGACCATCCCACTCTTCATTGTGATCGTGACGAGAAATTTGTGTACCCTTGGACTGGGATTGTGGTCAACCTTCCTACTAGACTAGGAAATGATGGGCGATGTGTTGGAGAAAGTGGATCCAAGTTGAGAGATGAGTTGAAAACGAGAGGGTTTAATCCCATACGAGTTCAAACTCTATGGAATTACCGGGGTCACTCAGGAACTGCTGTTGTGGAATTTAACAAAAACTGGCCTGGCTTACACAATGCTTTGTCATTTGAGAGGGCTTATGAGGCAGAACATCATGGTAAAAAGGACTGGTATTCCAATAGTGATACAAAATCTGGTCTTTATGCTTGGCTTGCTCGTGAAGATGACTACAATTTGACCAACATTGTGGGAGATCACCTACAGAAGAATGCAGATGTTAAAACCATTTCTGAAATTACTGGTGATGAAGAGAGGAAGCAAAATAAACTTGTATCTAATCTGACAAACCTCGTTGAGGTCAAGACTATGCATTTGAAGGAGATGGAGCTCAAGTATAGTGAAACTTTGATTGCTTTTAACAATTTAATGGAAGAGAAAAACAAGCTTCAACAAGCTCATAACGAAGGTCTGTTTTATATATGTTGCTTCCTTATCAAGAATGGAATATAGATGAAGATGTCCAATGTTATACGTGTTTGGTAATCAGGTTTCTTGGTAAGCCATTTATGGTTGTACAATGTCCAAGTCACAAGTGTGCAAAGTAGATTTCATTTCCATATGCTTTCTTTTTTTCTGATGTATATGTGTATATATTTATGAAAGATATATTGTACGTGCTATTAACTTTTATTTCGTTATATGTCATTTGCATTATAGAGATTCAAAAAATTCAAATGAATGCAAGGGATCACCTCCAGAAGATATTTAATGACCATGAAAAAGTTAAACTGCAATTGGAAGCTCAGATGATGGAGCTTGAGTTGCGGAGAAGAGAATTGGAGAAGCGCGAGGCAAAGAATGAAAGTGAAAGTAGTAGGCAGGCTGAAGAAATTAAGAAGGTCTGGCATTTTAAGCTTCACAGATTCTCATATTTCATATCATTATCCTAATATGAACATCTAGATGCCTTAATCTCTTCTAGAAAGGAAAAAGAGATAAACTGAAGAAAAAAAAGCGCAGTGTGGGGAGGGGTGTGGGGGAGGTATGAGCATGTTCCTCAAATGTCAAATGTCAGTTATCCTACATATAGACATCTAAGTGCTCTAATGTTTTCTATGAGGGGAAAGCAATATTTTATATAATGGATGCCATGAGATTAACCCTGGCTATAATTAGGTGAGTTGTTAGTACTAACCAGAATAATTTGGTGCAGCGTAAATTGTTAAGCAATAGATTTGTAATCTATTTACAATAGATCACAACATGGTTATCCATGCTTCTTTTTTTATGATGGTGCATACCTTACATATTTGGTTTGACATGCTAAAAAATTTTGGTGGAAAGTTTACCATCATGTACAATTTCAACATAGCATAATAAGTTTCAAAGTAAACTGTGCAGATTTATTTACCAGGACAGCATCACCCATGACTCTATGCTGTCTTTTCAGCTGAAGCATCACCCATGACTCTATGCTATCTTTTCAGCTGAAGTATGTTAGGTAAACCTAAAATTTTGTTTGTTCTTTCAGAATGCCATAAGGAATAGTTCTCTTCAATTGGCTGCTTTGGAGCAACAGAAGGCTGATGAAAGCGTAATGAAACTGGCAGAAGATCAGAAGGTTTTTTACTTGTTTTGAACGCTTCATAACAATCAAAATTTCATTATAGATGTCAGAAAAAACAAAGTTAATCTTTTTGGTTATCAATTCACTCAGAATGAAAAAGAAGAGCTTCGTAATAGAATAATTGAACTGGAAAAGAAACTGGATGCAAAGCAAGCACTTCAATTGGAAATTGAACAACTAAGAGGGACATTAAATGTTATGGGGCACATGGGAGAAGATGGTGATGAAGAAGTTCTGAAAAAGATTAGTGCAATAAACAAAGAGTTGAGAGCAAAGGAAGAAGAACTTGAAGTTGTAATGGCTTTGAACCAAACACTAATTATGCAAGAGAGGAAGAGCAATGATGAGCTGCAGGAAGCTCGTAAAGAATTGATTAATGTAAGTTTTCCCTTTTTAATTTGATGCTGGCTCTTTGGTTTCTTTGGTTTTATTTCAGTCAATCAGTGGTTGTCTATCATTTAAAATGATGTACTTAGGAGACCTTGTTGTGTATTTTGAGTCGCAATTATATGATTTCACTGGAGTGTTGGAACATATCCCCATGTAATGATTAGATTGGTTGAACCAAACAGTGGTAAATTATAAGAAGTTTATGATGTAAGCAAACTGTAACAACTGATTTGAAGACAAGTAATTATGTCTCTCTAGCTGAGGGACTGGAAAAAAATTTATGACTACCATATTTCAGAATCTTATTACATCTGGGGCATGTTAACTTTTTGGTTCTTTATGTTAGGTCTGGTTTATACGTTCATACTCTTATGCGGCTGTTGACTTTTGCCAACCAGATAATTTCTTACGAACTGCTTTTCATATGCCGAGTACAAGCTCCTCTAGCTTGAGAAAAAATAACGTCTTTTGATTGGCAGGTGTTTAAAGGACTAGTTAGTAGTGCTTTTATTGGTGTTAAGCGAATGGGAGAACTTGACAGTAAACCATTCCATGAAGCAGTGAAGAGAAAGTATGATGAGGAAGAGGCAGGATATAAGGCCTTGGAGCTATGCTCAGTATGGGACGAATATCTTAGAGACCCAAACTGGCATCCTTTCAAAGTTATAACGGTTGAAGGGAAATCTAAGGTTTGCTTTTTGTTAATCTTATCAAGTTTGGTGTTGTTTTTCTTACTGCTAGGTTGGCTAGGTTCTGTTTACAAACTGTATCTCTTTGTTAGACAAGCACGAAAGGAAAATTATATTAACTTGTGTACTGGCACAAAGATTGTTTTACATGAATGTAGAAATCAATGCCGAATGCATGCATTTGGCATTGTTCCAGCAAACAATTAACATCCAATTACATGCAGAAAACTGTGTACTTTAGTTTGCATTCTACTTTCGGCTCCGTACTTGAGTATATAAGATATTGGCTCAATTTCCTATATTGGGATTTGTTCTCCTCGAATCCGAGAACAATTTTCAATTACCTATTCCAGTTTCATATTAAATTCTTGGTTGCATTGCACTGATATGGTTTTCTCATTTGCGATGGCACTGTTTCAGGAATTTATAGATGATGAAGATGAGAAGCTGAAAGGTCTAAAGAAGGAAATGGGTGAAGAAGTGTACAACGCTGTAACGACAGCCTTGAAGGAGATCAATGAATATAACCCAAGTGGAAGGTATATGGTGTCAGAACTGTGGAACTTTGTTGAAGGGAGAAAGGCTACTCTAAAGGAGGGAGTTGCATACATTCTGAAGCTTTGGAAAGCTAGGAAACGCAAGAGGCGTTAGGTTTGGAGGTTTGTAGTTTATGTTCTTGTTAGGAGTATTTCTCTCTCTGTAGGAAACAAGATTTAAGGGCTTTGAAAATGAATCATATCATGCGAATATATAACATTAATATTTCTGTGGGTTAGCATGAGAATGGGCTTCAAACCAAGGCACTTGGTGCTCCGCTAACTGCTGAGGTTGGTATTTTAACGTTTTAATATTACTTTACCATATGGCTAAGAGATAAACTAGGAGTGACTGCCAGGCTAACATTGTTATAGTTCTCAAAATAAACCCTTTAGTAGTGCACAGATTGGGTTTACTGTCTACGTTAGATATCATATTCTCTCTAGTCAAAAAGCAGCTAATGATTGGATATAAACATTAAATTGAAACAGATACAGATTAAGATACTAATTTGGTAGTTCTAACATACACCCACGATTTCTTTTTTTTTCTTTTTTTTTTCGTTTGGACTAGGAAAGTCAATTCTTTTAATGCTTTTTTTTTTTTTTTTTTTGGGTTGTTTTTTGGTCCACATGGAAACATTTTTATATTTATCTTTTTTCCTTTGCAGCAAATAGCTCATCGCTTATCAGGTGCCAAGACAGAGTATTGCTGTAGGAAACTGAAAGGCTTTGTAAAGACGGAGGGAAGGGGATGAAGGGATTCATAGTTAGCAGACCTTTTATGTATGAAACGTGATAGGAACAAGAGCATCCATTTTTGCTGGGAAACCTTTGATTTGTCTTTTATAGTCCTCGTTCATTTACAAAATATATGTCTAGTCTGACCCTCTTTGAAAGAATGAAGCAAACATTACATGATCGATGGAGTTGGTACCTGGTAGGAGTAATTAGCTTAGTTCATGGATATGGATCTATTCATGTTCCAAGTATGTGAAACTTTACTTGTACTGAATTTTTGAAGCACTACAGGCAAATGTTGTGAAAATTCACTGTGTTGTGGACTGACTACAATTTAACCAACAAAATATAGTTAAGTCCTTTTTTTTTTTTTTTTTTGGGTGGTCAACGTATACAAGTCATTCTTGATAAGTGAAACAACGAAGGAAGAAATCTCTTGTAAATGAATTTTTTTTTTTTTTTTAAGAATTTTATAGAATGGACGACTTTCTATTTTCTAAATTCCAACCAACAATGAATCCGAAAAAAAAAAAAAAAATTGAAAGCCTAGAAATCTGTATAATCTCCAATAAATAAAGAGGCATGGTTTACAACCTTTCAATAAAGGAACTGAATATGGAATGTGTCTAATATACATTACTCAATAAATAATTAAAATATTAGAAATTTGGAGATTAATATCAAAAATGGCCAACAACCATTGCAATTTGCAATAGAGGAGGGGTTTCATTTTATTTTTGCAAATAAAAGAAACTAGAAAACAAACACCTAACATATTAATACGTTTAGCCCAAAAAAAAAGAAAAAACATATTAATACGTTATATGATAGGTTCGAATTCTTCCCTTTGAATACTTTAATACATCATCCAAAAATGAAGAGGGAGAAACAAAGGGCTATAAAAACGTAGCAAGCCTTTGTGTTGTATTGTATTGTATTGAATTGTATTGGTTTTAATGTGTGTGTGTGTGTGTTGTTGTTGTGGTAGTGAGAATGAGCAGCGGAAGGAGGCGATTGAGGGCTTTCAAGCGGTGGATGGCATCGCAAGGGATCGAATGCAGCGACGCCGTCCACCTCACTGAGATTCCCCACTACCAGGGTGGTGGTGGTGGTGGTGGTTTTGCTGTCAAAGCTCTATGCTCTCTTCGCAATGGCGACTTGGTCGCCAGGATTCCCAAGCTCTCCTGCCTCACCATCAGGACCTCGGCTGCCTCTCAGCTCATCCAACACGCCTCTTTGGATGGCTCTCTGGCTCTGGCTCTGGCTATCATGTACGAGAGGAGCTTGCGGCACCTCTCTTCTTGGGCCTCCTATCTTCACCTCTTGCCTCACCACGAGTCCTTGCCCTTGGTCTGGTCCATGGATGAAGTGGACTCCCTTCTATGTGGCACCGAGCTCCACAAGGTACCCTTTTTTCCTTTTCTTTTTTGTCATTGAATTGACCCCTCTTGAATTGCTATTGGTTTTTGTTGATTATGGTCTTCCTGGTTGATGATTATTGCAGTCTGGGACTGACCCAGCTTTGTTTTGGACCTGCTAACTATAAGCTAATGTGGATGCAACATCCATTTGTGAATATTTTTTTCAAACATTTGCTTTATCAAAGATTTCATACAATGCCTTTGATTTGATATGTTGATTTCTTTAACTGTTTTGAGGTAATGAATGTATTTTGTGAGATTTTGATGCTTTTTATTTTTTATTTTTATTTTAAAAATTTTTTGCAGCTAATATTTGTTAAGGGGATTCTATTTATTTGCAAATTATGATGTATTGAGTGGTTGGTGGTGGTATGAAGATATTCCTACTTGCGTGGTTTCTTTTACACTAACTTGTAGGCAGACTGTGAAGGAAGACAAAGCTCTTATCGTTGAAGATTGGAAAGAGAGCATTCTCCCTCTTTTGGATTCAGCGCCCTTTAAGCTTGACCCCAGCTTTTTCAGTGTTGAAGAATACTTTGCTGCCAGAACCCTCATTGCTTCTAGATCTTTTGAGATTGATAGCTACCATGGATTTGGAATGGTTCCTTTGGCGGACCTGTAGGTTATGTTTTAAGTTCTCATTGTATCTCTATCATGCTTTACTTATTGATTGACTCAAGTTTTTCCCTACTTTTCATAAATTGCATTCTTTTCTAATTACCCAGCTTCAATCATAAGACTGGAGCTGAAGACGTTCATTTCACCTCTGTATCTTCTCAATCTGAACTAGTTGATGAGGCTCAATCTGGACCAGACAATGAGGCACACTGCAGCAAAACTATTGAGTCTGATAGTGCTGTTAATGATGAGCCAACAACTCTAATTCCTCCTGTAGATAATACTGGATCGGACACTGATGTCATTGGAAGGAATTCTTGTAGTGATGATGAGCCGGAGTGCCATTCAGTTTTGGATGAAGGTTCTGCAGCATTGGAGATGATTATGGTGAAAGATGTTGAAGCTGGAAATGAGGTGAGGTTTAACCGGTTGAATCCAAACAATCATTTCTTGAACAGAGACGAGAATTTATTTATTTATTTATTTTTATTTGATTCTCTCTGATATTGGATGATTATTTTAAGGACCCAAGTTATAGACCTGTAAATCTACTTTGGGCTTATATCTCATGGCCTTCCTTCTGAGAGGAGGTTGTATTGGATTTACATACAGTTGAATTCATTTTGATAGGTAGAGCAGCGTATTTGCTATTAGCCTTAACTAATTGATGAGGATATATGGATTAAACTACATTTATGTAAGTTTGCCATGATTATATCATTAATATTCTTAGGCACTGAGCATGTATGGAATCACCTCCATTACTGCTTTACAATTGAAACTCCAAGTGTGTAAAGTGCACTCTTTGAGATTACTGTTGAGTCTTGCTTGCTTACTAGGGGTCCCATGTAAACAACTAATGTAAGTCAACTTTGTATGCTTGTTGAAAAATAGTCTCTTCTGGTTTCAACACTTCAATATAGGTTACCGTCTTGAATCTTGATATTGATAGTTCTGGAACTGGTTCAGTTATTTTGGTTCTTAATCCTTTTATTATTCCCTCAGGTCTTCAATACTTATGGTTCATCGGGTAATGCTGCATTGCTTCACAGATATGGATTTACAGAGCCAGATAATCCATTTGACATTGTTAATATTGATTTGGAACTGGTGCTTCAGTGGAGCTCATCATTGTTTTCTAGCCGATATAGTAGAGCTAGGCTGTCCCTTTTTAGAAGATTGGATTACTCCGCATGTGTCAGTGAGAACTCTGAATATTTTGAGATTTCATCTGATGGAGAACCCCAAATTGAGTTGCTGATTTTGTTATACATTATGTTGTTACCGGAGGATGCATATTGTAAATTGGATATCACAGTATCAACAGCAGGAAATGTTAATGGATCCATGGGCATGCTTCTGTTAGACAAAAGTGATATATTGTGCAAAGAGACTTCAAAAATGACCCAAATGAACAAGGATTTATTGCTGACAAAAGATGTTTGTAAAGCTCTTTTATCGCTTGCAGATATCAGAGAGGGTCTTTATGGTCCAAATTCGATTAAAGATGATGCTGAAGCACTGGCAAGGTGTTGTCGTGTAAGAGAGAGGAAGTTGTACCATTCTTTGGTGCTTCGAGTCAGTGAGAGGAGGATCCTTGAGAAGCTGAGAACTTATGCCACTCTTGGGGCTCGGTTGAGAAATGCTAAGGGATGCTCCATGAGAAAGAAGTTGAAAAGGACTTGAAATATAGAGCTCTGTCAGAATATAAAGTGTCATCCATGGTCCTTCATCCACACTGCATGTTTCATTTCTGCTTTCATTTTAAGCAAGCAATGCTGCGGCTGAGTTTTCTGATATTATGTAACCTTGATCGGTAGGCAGGCACTGACTTGATTACTTTTGAGTTCTAGATGAATCAATTTTTGCCAGATTTAAACCAGACTTGACATTTGTGTTGTAGCTGGAACGAAATCCTTAATGTTTAGTTTGCTATGTTGGTGATTTTTATTTTATTTTATTTTATTTTTTCTATGAAGAACATAACCTTTTTAATGCAGTTTGAGTATACCATTGTAACCTTTTGCAATTTGTTTTTTTTTTTTTTTTTTAAAAAAAAAGAATCATGAAACATATTATTAATATGTCAGTAGATAAGACTGTAAGAAAAGGAAAGAAACAGTAATTCAGCAAAAGAAGAAAAAGCAAAATATAAAAAAGAAGAATAGAAATAGTATAGAGACTAGGAGAGCAGGAGGCATGAATGTGTTAATGATAATAAAATGAAGGAAAGAAATGGTAATACAGCAAAAGAAGGAAAGGAATAGTGTAGAGACCAGGAGGCATGAATCCATTAAATACTAAATGACTATATCTTAGTGTGACAGAAGGAATGAATGTTGTTTTCAGTTTATGGGGAGGGATGACTTGTATGTTTTAATTAATTTAATTAATCATATGACATGTTTGAAAATAATAATATATTTTTGGTATAAATAATTTGGGGGTGGGGGGGTTTGGTATGTGTATAGTGCGTCTGCATGTCCAACTTCCCTTCCATCTCCTTGGCAGAAGACCGGCCGGGGCAGACAACGACACGACAACAAACCAAATTACACCAAACCAATTTTGAACCAAAAATATAACCACAAGAAAGAAGAAGAAAAAGAAGAATCTCAACGACAACAACTACAAGAAACGACAAGAATTGAATTGAAGAAGAATGATGATGAAGGAGACGTTCTTCATATCGCATGGATCGCCAACGTTGTCAATCGACGAAAGCCTTCCGGCAAGGCACTTCCTCAAATCATGGAAGGAGAAGGTATTTCCGCACGTGCCCAAATCCATCCTTGTCATTTCCGGCCACTGGGAAACTGATGTCCCTACGGTCAACGTCATCTACAATCGTCACGACACCATTTACGACTTCTATAACTTCCCTAAACCCATGTACCAGGTCACTTTTCTTTTTTTATTAATGTTTAATTACGTTGTTCTATCTATCATTATCTAATTCAGTTATGTTTCACAATCTTCACCTGACTCCTTGCATTGCATATATCGAAAAGCATTGAATTTTTTTTTTTTTTTTCAGTATATTATTTAGACAAGGTTGGGTTGGTTGCTTTGGAGGCCTTACCACCAATTCCGTTCTAATTTTTTATTTTATTTTATTTTATTTATTTATTTTTTTTTAATTTTTATTTTTCATCTGGGTTTACTTTTTGAAGTTCGATTTTCATTACTACTAAGATATTCACCATTCCATTCCTTCCCATTTCACAAAGTGAATTTCAGATTGAAGTGCCCACAAAAAAATCCCTTCTTTTTTATCTAAATAATTTTTTTTTCTTTTTTCTTTTTTTTTTTGGCGGTTCATGCCCACATTACCATAGGCATAGCCTCGCTGTTCTTTTGGTATTCCAATTTTTTTCTTTACCTTTATACCACAAGCTTCATGTTGTGATGCATTTAATAAATTCCTCAATTTTAATTGTTCTGTTTAATCTTCATATCGTTTCAAAGCAATGATGGTTTGCAAATGGGTCAAATGTAGTAATCCTTTTCTTTGTGTAATTAAACCTGATGGAATTATCTTTTGTAACATAATGGTTTATGACATTGTTTAACTCATTTATTCATATTGTACAATCTCTTTTTATCTGTTTAATTCATTTATTCATATTGTACAATCTCTTTTTATCTCCCTTGTTACCAGCTCAAGTATCCAGCCCCAGGTGCTCCTGAATTGGCAAAGAGGGTAAAAGAACTACTTGTGGCATCAGGCTTCAATCGTGTTGACGAAGATAGTAAGCGTGGGCTTGATCATGGAGCATGGGTGCCGCTGATGCTAATGTATCCGGAGGCCAATATTCCAGTGTGCCAACTCTCTGTCCAATCACATAAGGATGGTACTTACCACTTCAACTTGGGGAAGGCACTGGCCCCTCTTAAGGAGGAGGGAGTCCTCATTATTGGTTCTGGAAGTGCTACTCACAATTTGTCGACCCTCATGAGGAATTTTAGTACGGATGGTGCAGTTGCTCCTTGGGCTTCAGAGTTTGATACTTGGCTTAAAGAGGCGCTTCTTGAAGGAAGGTAACCAGTACTTTTTGAATTTCTGGGTTTCTTAATGGCACACATAGTTCATAATTGTTATAGAATCTTTTGGAAAGAGAAGGTAAAGGTTATTATGCTACTGTTAACAAGAAATAGGCGACCAATTCTCTTTGTTGGTTTATTAGTATTCCACAAAATGTTGCCATTGTGCTTGTTAAAGTTGTCTCATCAAGGTTGAAGATTCTTGCAATAGCCAATAGGCTGGATTTGGGAAATATATTGGGACGTGCAGCTTGTTTAGATCCTGCTATTTCTTTTTGGCGAGATTTTGTTTCTGAAATTTTTGTTTTCATTGTTGTGGCATGAAAGACCTGTAAATTTGTGCAGTTAAATATTTGCTAGTATTTTTAACTCTTGTTGTAGATATGAAGATGTGAACCACTACACAGAGAAGGCCCCATATGCAAAGAAGGCTCACCCTTGGCCTGATCATTTCTTCCCATTGCATGTAGCCATTGGTGCTGCAGGTGAAGATGCCAAGGCAAAGCTCATCCACCACAGCTGGAGTCTTGGTACTCTTTCTTATGCCTCCTACCAGTTCACGTCAGCTACCAGTTGAATCCCCATTCCAATTGCAAAAGTGGAGCTATACGTCATGTTTATCCATCTATTCGTGTTTATTTGTTTGATGCTAAAGGTATATGAGTTTAAATTTTAGATCTGTTGATCTATATTAATGTTATGCAGCTACCAGTTGAATCCCCATTCCAATTGCAAAAGTGCATCTATATATCATGTTTATCCTGCTATTTGTGTGTTTTTTGTATGAAGTGAAATGTATATGAGTTTAGATCTTTGGATCTATATTAATGTTATGACAACATATAGATATTGTGTGTTTGCAATGTAAAATAATGCTCCGCACTGTTTGGTTTGACTACCAGAAATTCAAGTAAAATAGTTGATTAACCTGTATCCAGAACTCAAAGTTAGCTTTTTTTAAGCGATAGAAATCTTTTATGTGGTAGATACATATTAGAATTTCTTTGATTGAACCTTGAATCAATAGTTCAAGTTTTCATGAAGACCCATGTGCTGGACACTCATGAAATTGTGTATCAGCGGGTACAACGATAGCAAAAAAGAAACCCAACTAAAATCTATCAAGCGCTTGGAGAATAAAATTTTATGTAATTTTTCTCGTCATATCATCAAATTTTTTAATCTAATATTTAGTAATTAAAGATGACAACAAAAGATAATATTGTAAAACATATATCATTGAATAAGTTAAAATATGTGAGATTTTTATTTACAGAGATATCCATAAGACTTGCTCTATCTCGTTTAATGCGACAAACTAAGAAGGATTAAACTCAATTTAACTTTAAATATTGGGTTATCATGTATTCTTGATGTGATTTCTATGCAAATCCTTGTTAATGTATGTGGTGGTCTTGCAGTCACAGCCTTGTTAAAGCAATGCATATATCATATATTGCCCTGCTCTTAATCTTAAAATAATTATAATTAGTTTTTGTTAAAGTGCCTTTACTTTATTTTAATTTTACTTTTTTGGCCTTTTCCAACATCTTTCCATGGCGTAAGCTTGATATCTGACATTGCAAGCAAAGCAAAGCAAAGCAAACAGAAACAGCCTCCCTCCCTCTATGGTTTTGTTATAGCTAGCTTTAATTCTTCTCTACCCCCTTAGAGTTTCTCTCTAATATATTAATACTATAATCAATCTCCTGGCCTGTTAGTTGCCAAGCCACAAAATACAATTAATAAATTAAACTAATCCATCTCTACCCGTAAGACACCTCCATCTCTTCCACATACATACTGTGCCAGTTGCTTCACTTGTAATTAAAAGTCTCCACTCCAACTTTTGTTCCTTCTTACCCTACTACTCCATATATATACATATACTATATCTATATCCTCCTAGCTTTCTCTCTCTCTCTCTCTCTCTCTCTCTCTCTCCCCCCACCCCTCCATCCCCCCATACAAAGACATAATAAATAAACACTTAGAAGAGTCATGAAAACCTTGTTAACACCTTGTTTTCCCCATTGACAACCATATTTATGAAACCTCCATTAAGTTATATATCCCAAGATCAGATATAGGTTTCAGAAAAAGAGGTAGCTAGAGCCTAGAACAACATGAGTAGCAATAGCATTAATCCTTCAGGAGAAAGAAATGGTGAGATTATTATGGAGGAGCAGAAGAAAGTGGCGGTGTACAAGGAATGCCTCAAGAATCATGCAGCTGCAATTGGTGGGATAGCCACCGATGGGTGTGGTGAGTTTATGCCTGCTGGAAAACTAGGCACCGTTGAAGCACTCAAATGCTCTGCCTGCAATTGCCACAGAAACTTCCATAGGAAACACATACAACCTGATGGTTGTGATCGTGATCGTGATTATCATTCTTCTTCTCCTGTATTCTTTCTCAACCATAACAATGATAACAATGCTGCTGGGAAGAAACCCATTAGATGGGGGCATCAGAATGCAGTAATTTTGGGTTCATCTCAACAAGCTTGGCACCCAACAAAACCCTCGTTTGAAGTTTCCTACAAAAATAAAAGTGGTGATGATGATGATGATGATGATCAGGTTCATGAGAAGGAGAAGGTGATGATGAGGAAGAGGTTCAGGACAAAGTTCAGTCAACAGCAGAAGGAGAAAATGTTAAAGTTTGCAGAGAAGGTAGAATGGAAGATACACACGGTGGAAGACTCAGAGGTTCAGCAGTTTTGCCAAGAGGTTGGGATCAAGAGGAGTGTCCTCAAAGTGTGGATGCACAACAACAAACACAACTTTGCCAACAAAAATCGCCATTAATATTAATACACTTTCTTCAATCTCGTTTTTCCATGTTAACTTAATAGTCATTTGTTTTTCTATTTTACATTTTTCCTGCATGCTTAAATATTATCTCTAGAATTCTTAATTAATTTTCTTCTTGTCTTGGCTATTTATGTTGTGTTTAACTCAATGTAATGCATGTGTATGTTAACGGATTAATAGATCTTTGATTTGATTGTGAGATTCTATAGCTACAACTACTCTTTCTTTTACTTATATAGTTATCTTCTTGCTGAGACTAAAGCCATGTTCAACTAGTTCTTAGATTTAACGCAATGCTTTTTTGTTTTATATATTAACCAAGGTACGATTTAATTAGAAACAATTATATTCTAAAAAATTACCAAAAACATCCAAGAAACTTTAAATTCTTCAAAGATTCTTTGTTTTTTATATGTTTGGTTGCATTTAGTTAATACATAGATCCTACATATAATTTCATTGATGAATAAGTTTCTTTTCGCTGATAATACATATAATTTGATCAATGGTAAGCATTGATTTTTCTAGTGAGAATAAAAAGATTTATAAAAAGAAATTCAACTGGATTATGTAATTTTGTCTAATTTGCCAAAATATATGGTCTATGAGGACAAAGCTGGACCAGGCTATGGATTAAATGTTCCACGAATACCATTTTTTTTTTTTTTTTTTTTGATAAAAAAAATGTTCCATGAATAAAATTTACATATATACATAAGAAAAGAATGTTAAATTATAAGTAGCAAAAGTGGAAGATGATTGTAGGAGTCTTTGACAAACACAATCAAACCTAATTAATCAAAACCCTGCATGCTTATTAATCCATTAAGCTAGCTAAAGTGACTAGACGCCATTTGCTGTAAGTTTACTTTAAAGACAGGTCACAGGTTGAACGATATTACTTGACCCATCGATGCCTACCTACACTAAGATAATCCTAATGGGTAAACTTAGGATACCCTTTCATTTAGAGGGAAAAAAAAAAAAAAATAGAGCCACACACACACACACAACAAGACAAAACCAAAAAATAAAATAAAAATGAAGGTTAACATTGAATTGGGGTTTAATTATGATAAAAAACACGGGCACTAATTGATGCTTCCATGAACCTTATTGTATATACAAAAAGTGCACCGCCATCCATTTTCATGGTTTCTTTATAACAAATGGTGGCTGGTGGATTTTGTTAGACGGCTAATCTTGATTTGTTTCTTTGTTTATGGATAGCAGCGACATGATTAAGGATAAGACCACTAAAACACACTTTATCCAGTTGGAATTTCAAAATTTTTCATACAAGTTAGACAACATTTTTCTTCACAATCAATTGTTGCAATTTCTTAAAAAAAAAAAAAAATACCATCTATTATTATTGGTTAATGATCATTAATAAAATATGTCAGATAACAATTTAAATGATTCAGTTAAAAAATTCATTTTAAAATTTTAATATAAAAATAATAAAATTTTAACACACCAATTAATATTTGCCATATAAGTTGATGATTATCTACTGTACTGGTCTTTTAAAGTTGATTTGGTCTTTTACCAGCACGACTAATTTCTATTTTCTAATAAGCATCAATTTTAAATTTCAATGTGTACTTCAAAAGTCCCAAAAAATTGCATGGTCTAATTTTCCAAGTTCAATAAAACCAGTCTTAGAGACTTGTCAGAAAACTAGTTTCTAGAGCCTGTACAAAAGTTTCTTAAGAAACGTAACTCCAGTGCAAATCAGCCTATTTGGATGACTTCAAAATTACGTTATGCTTATTACAAAACCATTTTCATATAACAATTCGCATTATTAACTAACATATTCAAATTTTGTCTTGCAATGAACCATGGTTCCTTAAAAATTTAACAGTTATTAAATTATGAGATTCAAAATCATATAACCTGATGATGATTCAATAACAACCAGATCATATGGTTTTCAACCTGGGTAGAATTCAACCTGTTTCTAACCAATTGAATAGCACAGCTTGAGCCAACAGGATGAGACAGAGAGTTGAAGTTATGAAGACAGTTCTATAACAGATCAATTTTTCTCAAAACAGAACAAGAAATTCTCCGGTAACACAGGTTGCAAGATAACTGGAATATGGACTGGGAAAAAATGGATATATCTACCCATATACAGCTTATACTTAAATTTTGTTGAGTTTATGTGCCAAGGGTGGGGCTAACCTCCCTCTAACTATGTGCAAGATTACAACAAAATTCTCATGTGTACAAATACCAAGACCATGCTCTTCGATAGGATCCATCACGAGTGTCCATTTGTATATCATTCTAGAAGTCAGTGTCAAAACAAGCTACCATGATCTTTGATACCATGGACCTTGCAAAAGGGATGTAGCTCAAACTATACCTGTAAACCAGCAAGAAAATAAAATATATATATACATATATATATATGAAAAAAATCTATCAACATAAACGCAGATGAAGACGAAGCAAGCATATCTGTTGAGACAACGTATGCAAGAGAATGAATCAGCGTTTAATTTATTGCATGAACTGTACAACATATGAAAGATATCATTATTCGATTCAATGGCATGAACTATACAATAGGTTTCATCCAATTTGGAGACTCTTTTACTTCTAGAAACAAGGTATAAAGGTCATGGGAGCAAATCTACCTGTACATTCCAGTATAAATATTACATGTATCTTCTACAAAATAATTGACTATAGCTGAAACTATTCATGATGGTCATTCCAGTAAATATAATTCACTTGAAAGTGTAAAATCGGTTGCCTAAAATATCCATAATGGTATTCGATGGGCTGAATAAATTCGCTCCAAACCATTTTTGTATATTTACTTTTTAGTGTATGAGCATCAAATTATGAAAGGGCACACACTATGATATGAGCATCAAATTATGAAAGGGCACACACTATGAAGATGATACTTCCTGCCTCAACTTATTTCTTCTTTCGTTTGGTGAGAATATTTTATTCCCCATTTTTCCATGTCATAAGTTGGAATTATGGATGACCTCACCTAGTTTATACCAAGGAAAAAGTTATATCAATACTTGATGCAGCAGGGTCAGGCACTGTATCCCCAGGCTTCTAGCCTCACTGTATCATTTACTTCATAGTTATCAATTTCCACTTCCATTATGGATTAGACCAGATATACCCTACTTGTCAGAGGAATTCCTAGAGCAGGGGTAATGTCTTAGAACAATTGATTCAAACAACAATGATGCTCTAAAATAGGCATAGATGTTTCTAATTGAAAGAAGAGGGTGTCCAACCAAATCCAAAGTAACTGGTTATCTTCAGCTCAATGGTGATCCCAAAGTTCTGAAATTGAGATAATATAGACACAACACAATAACATACCCTAAAGAAGAGTCTTACTTTTTCTAGCATAACAAGTTTAAGATCTTACTTTTTACCAATATAGGCATAATCAGATAAGAAGCATACATTTTACATTCAGCTCAATGGTGGTGCCAAAGTTTTGGAATTGAGATAACATATCCTAATGAAGAGTCCTGCTTTTGGTAGCATAACAAGTTTAAGAACTTATTTTTTACCAATATAAGCATAGTAAGATAAGAAACATATTCTTGTAAGTTTTAAGTGTAATTTAATTTATGTATTTATTTGTGTGTTGAACATGCCAGCAACAGACCAAATATATATATAGATGATTGTCCTTCTGCTGTAACTATATATACATTTAATAAGTTTGTTTGCTCAAATGATGCATCGTGAAATATATGTGTATCTCAACCCACTAAATGCATGAGTAACATTCACAGAAGAAGGCAAAAAGACAATTAGTATAAATACTTCTACATACCAAATCAGAGCGCCAAACTCCAAAATAATTGCCAAAAGTGTCAACAACTTGTTGCGAACCTGGTCCGGTGGAAAAAGAAAGAAACAGGGAAAAAAAAAAAGAAAAAGAAAAAGAGCTAACATGAGAGGAGTGAAAAAACCTATCATAATATTCAACACAATATTATATATATATATATATATTTCAAAAAGAGAAAAAGCAACCAAGGGGAAAGAAAGATTTCTACTTACATAGAGAGCACAAAACAAGGCAATTATTATACTTGCAAGGTATATTGCTGTTGCATAGATACGAACAGGATCAAGCATCATTGTCACTTGCCGTTTAGGACCTATAAGGAATCCTGTGCTGCCATCACAAAAGACTTCAACTTAACATTTAATGCACAGGAAAAATCAATTGAGAATGGTTGTTAAAAAAACTAAGCATACAAACTCATTATTTTTGAAATAGGCTACAACACAAGAGAAAACAACCAAAAAGAAAAGACTATTACAGTAATCTGAATGCATGAGAGAAAAACGAAAAGACACTGTACTGGACTCAAAAGTAGACATTATTTGAAAAAGACACCACATTGTAGAAACACAATATTGAAACTAACTAAAGAACTATGGGCCATGTAAAATGAAACAAGAGTAATCGCAAACAACGTAAAATGAAACAAGAAAAATCGCAAACAACAATGTATCACATTCACATATCAAAAGATAAAACCAAAAGGAGATGTTTCAGTTTCATGTAGGACTTCATTTCAACCAAAATTAATCTTACAACCATATTTCAAAATTTCAATGTTCAATGGTGATCCCTACAAACGTCTAAAACCAAAAAACTAACTTTTAAGGCCTTTTATTCCCATCATTTTTCCCCTCTCTTTCCATCCCAACATTTGAGAGATAAAGTGCTTATACAAGACATCTATTACCTAGTTTGAAAATTTGTAAGCGTGGTGCTGTTAGGCTCCATATAAACTGAAACCGTATCTTATGATCCTTAAACAATGAAAACTCACCCCTGTTGCGGGCTATAGGTACCTTGTGCCCAATTTTGTAGGAGGCTCTATTCGCCCAGCAGGAAAAGACAAAAAAAAAAAAAAAAAAAAAAAAAAGGAAAAGGGAACACACTCCAAGCAAGTATTTATAGCATTAGCCGAAAGCAAAATGATACGTACAATGGATAAATCCGAAAACAAACCTTCCAAGTGAAAGCAGATTTCCAAGCGTGAATGTTATTCCAAACTTGATTGGATTGAAGAAGACAAGCATTGACTGTGATAAGGAAAGAAAGAGGCCTAGACATTAGTCCTTTATGATGAGGAATTAAAGAGCCCAGAAAAGTTTAAAGCCTAAATAAGGAACTGGGTGGGTTAAGCCAAAAGTATCTGATTATAAAAACATGTTGAACAACATTTCAGGTACTGATCACGGTGAAATTAGATTATAGAAAAGAAATAAATTTTAATATTCTTGGAATATCAAGGCACCATTAGATTCACACAAATGAAGTCAGTTATATTTTTGCTTAGCATTCTCAAAGGAAAACGGTTGGACACCTAAGTAAAATTGTCAGCATAAACATGAAGGCTCAAAATGAGATTACATCGTTGAAGAAACTCACCAGAAGAGTACACGTGATACCAGCAGACAAGCAAATGGCGAAGCCGTAAAGTCTCTGCAATACCAGTGAAATACAATCAGTTTGTAACAAAATACAATAAAATAAATAAATAACTCTAGGGAATTATAATTGTAGGTATAAAATAAAGATCTCTGCTTGGATGTGTCATAGAGATGAGAAGGATCTGAAATTTGATTGAAAAGGCATGGAAATGGAAGCAACCCAGAAGCAAAAGAAAGAGAAAGAAATGAACCTGCTTGGTGGACAAGGTACAGTCACGGTTCAAATCGTCCATGAAAGAGGAGGAGGAGTCAGCAGAAGCGGTGGCTTCCTCTTCATCAGGCTCCATACCCACCAGCATCTTCACCTTCTCAAAGGCATGGTTCATCTTCTCCATTATCCTTCCTTTTTTGTTTTTTCGCTCTCTTCAATCAGTCTCTCTGCTGTAAGAGTCGGACGGATCAATTAACTATGTCATTCTCGTCCAGCCCCCCATGCTTCATATCCAACAACCATTGCCCTCTTCACTGTATCTTTATTTTTTTCTTTTTTTCTTTTTTGTTTGTTTTTTTTTTTCTACTAATTAATCATCAAAATCATTAAAGGAATAATTTTTGTTAAAAAAATGAAAATAAAATAACTCACTCTTATTTTTTGTACTGTAAGTTTAATTGATTTCTTTTTCTTTTGTTTTGTTCTAAGTTTTATTAATTACTTGACGAATGAAAAAGTAAATAATACATATATAATATATTATCATGATATTTGCTTTTTAATTTATCAAAAATGATATTAGCTTTTTATGCTGCATATATTAAATTGGAGATGGTATTTTCACATTATAGTTTTTTTATTTTTTTTTATTTTTTTAAATTGTTGGTAAATGTGAAATTGGGCATCAGTGGATTGTCAAGTTAGTTCGGGGTCTTATTTGAGGGTGTAGCCCTTCACCTAGCTCAATAGGATTAGTTTCATTCTCCATCCCAGCTCAGGCTTTCTGCACAACTAAACTTCCGACTAGGAAAATTTTTGAAACATTTTCACATAATTCAACTGGGGGTTTAATTATATTTGATGCTCCATTCCATCTTTTCAATTGATAGCATTCTGTGCTTATGGCTGTGGCTGTGGCTGTAATTCCAGTTTCCCAATCCAAAGTTCGAATATATAAATATAAGAAGATGATGCCACATACAGGTACACCAATGACAGCACTCTCATATTAGTTTCTATCATTACTGATTTTCTGTGCTTCCTTCCCTACTGGGAAACAAGGGTAACACTACTTATTTTCTTTTAGGTTTTTTACTTCAAATTCATTTCATTTTCATGCATATCTTGATTTGACAAAACTGTTTCTTTTTCTTTTTTATTTTTTATTTTTTGCCCATGTAATATTTGACTTCATGCTTGCTTATCAAAATGATGTTTATTTGTTTTCAATTTTCATAAGAACGTGAAGCTGCTTTAGCTAGGGATTGTTGATAAAGGAGACTTAGAACCAATGAGGTTGTGGAATTACTTGTTTTAACCCTTGGAAGGAAATCAAATGCAAGAAGAAGCCATTACAAGGCAACTGCATCACCTACTATTTTAAACGCAATGCAGATTTTTTTTCTTGTTTTTTCTTCTTTTTTCCTTTGGGATATATGCGACTGAATTTTCTTTTTTCATCAAGTGATTAAAACTAGTTGCCATTCCTACAGTATTCTCAAGTAGGGACAAAAATAAAATAATAAAAATATCAAATTCAACTCGCACGAAATGCTTTCAAAGACTACAAAGTATATAAAATTAAGCAGGAACTGCAGCACTATTTGAAGCATTTTTAACGATTATCAGACGAATTTGCAGCTCAATTAGGACAAATCTAATAAATAATACACATTTAGTTAAACACTGTTTATACTAAGACTTGCATCATTCCCTAAAGTCCAGATGGGTGGATGAAAATTGAAAACTAGTTAGTTGCAAGCAGCCAGTAGCAAATAATTAACATTCATTCATTTTTCATGGTTTTCCGTGTTAGTTTTCTTCCTTTTTTTCTTGTTATTTTCAGATGAAAAGAGTTCAGCCATTACATAAAAACATATATACACACCTACAAAAAAGAGGTAGGATTTTCTTTTTCTTTTTTGGGAAACGAAAAAAGGAAAGTACAACTGCCTGTGCATGCATGCAATTCTTCAAGCCTGATTCTTATATACACTCACTTTCAGGCCCAAGGCAACTCTCCTGCCAAAACTCAAAAACCCCTAGCAACATCGAAATCTCATCTCAATCAGCATCATCAGGTGTTGTCAAACTCCTGGCAAAGCAGCTGCTACTACTACAACCATTAGTCCCTACCTTTTCTTTGCAGGGTGCACCAGTTTTCGCAAGAAGAGAGCTCCTGCATCTGTTGCAAACAAATCTCGCAGGGACAGACTCAGAATCATGAATCCCAGAGCATCTGGTGTGCTGCCACACATTACAAACATCACAGGCCAACATTCTCTCTCCATCATCATCCTTTGCCCCACATCTGCATTCCACTGTCCATCTCTCAACTCCTCTCTCCATGCTGAACCTAATCAGACTATTTTTAGCATGGCATCTCCCTCTTACTCGAACAGACTTTGTTGACCCTAACAAGTTCCGAGCCTGAATCGATTCATCGACAGTGCCATAGCCAACTAGCTCTTCAGCTTGAAATCTTTCAAACATCAAATATACATCTTGGAATGCTTTTGATGTTTCATTCTTAAGGTCCAATACAGTAGCATTTTGTGGCAGCACGATGAATTCTGGAGGTGGGTTTGCCACACAATCCTCAGATTCATCCATCAGTTCCACATCACATGAAAGGCATATGGTAGATGGCTTGTTAATCGTCAGTACCTTTTCAAGCTTGTAGTTTTTCACAAACTGCTTGCAATCAAGGAGCTTTTCAGCAGAACTGACTGCACGAACCCTTGTTGTAAGAGGTATATGGCTACTCATAGTTTGAGGGTGCAGCATAGACTCATACAAGTACCCTAGATCCTGCAGGAGCTTTTCCTCAGATGGGCTCTTAGGAATGGAAGATTCAGTACTAGCAATGACTTCTTTTGAGGAAAAACTTGCATGCTCTAGTCTGAAAAAGTAGAAATGAGATATGTCAATATATGACCACTAAGAGATATGTAGAGAAAATAGAAAGTAATATGCCATAATCCAGCAAGCAAGCAAGAGTAAATCACATTGCTTTGATGGTTAAAAACCCCAAGAATTCTATCTCTTATATGTTAATATTTTTAAGACCAACATGATACGATTATAATATGCATGTAGATGCATGTACAATTATATACATGAATTCAAACATGTGTGTATCCGATTACAACAAATCATAAAACATAAGCAAGGTAATTGCTTTGTTGTTTTTCTTTTTTCTTCACATAATTGTAAAGTGCATTGTTAATTCTGAAATCGAGTCCTTGTCTAGCCATGATTTAAAAATTGTTTACTAGTTCTAAAAACAAATATTTATTCTTTAAATGAAGAAATTTTGTATTTAAAACCAAAAACTGCTAAATAATTCATGACAAAACAAGCTTTAAAAAACCTGTTTCCTTATAATGCCGTACATCCACAAAAAATAGGAAATGATAAACTATCTAGGAAGTAAAGTTTTCTCATAATTGTGACTACTAACCGATACTCGAACGCTCCAGTATCAGGATTGCATCTGGCATTAACAACCATCCCATCAGAAACGATTTTTCCCCCAAGTTCCTTAAGGCAGTAATCAAGGACCTCTTGGGGGGCCACCTTGCAGACAGCACCCCTCAGGGAACGCAAACTTACCCAATTGGCCCCGAAAACTGCACGTAGTACTCTAATCATGGCTTCTTCGGTTCGTTCAACGTCATGCTTACTCCATGGACACAAGATCCTAGAGGTACAAGCATACCGTTTCTTGCAGGCAGTATCAACTCTCAAAGAAGATTTGTATATATCACGTAATAAACTCAACAAAAAACAGAAGAGATCTTTAATATTTACAAGCTCATGTTTTGATAAGGACTGGTAATATGAGATAGTGTCATGCAGACGAGAATTAGGTTTCCACCCTTGATTGAGGAAAATTGACAAGGGTAGGCTGGAGAGGGTCTCAACAGCTGTTTTATAGGAATCAAAAGTGAGAGCAAAGCTACCAGCACCAAATTCATAACCCCAGTTACCATACCAGGGATGTCCAGTGGTTATGGAATGAATTAACCGGTACTCCAGCCCATACTTCTTCGATACATCCATCACACTAACTTTCCTGCAACATGTGAAAAAGAAAAATCAGCTGGAGATAATATTTATGGGTGATAATTAAATAAAATCAAAATGGAAATCACATCCACGACAGTTACATCCAAAAGCAGTAAAAACAAAGTGCGCCAATCATGAGAGGCTTTATTTAAAAATTATCATGCTTTAATTTTAATGTTTTATTTTAAATGTGTATTTATTTCATAGCATTTTAGTTTAACTAGGAATTAGAGTTTTCTCAAAGTTTAGAACTCTAGCAGGTTAAATAGCAACATTAGATGGTGGAAACACAATTCAAATGCATCGAGGCTTTGATAAAAGTTATCATAGAATAGGGAAAGTGACAAATAGTAGGAGAAAAGAGAGAAAACAACGTTCAGTGAACTAGTGCTCCACAATTTGACAACCGTAGTCCAGCATTATATACAACATCCAAACAGGATATATAAATATATATATATATATATATATCTACATATATAGTATACATATGTACATAGAGGAACAGATATTAACAGACATCAATCATCACTCTATGCAAGAAGCATTGTTAATGCCCTTGCTTCATGCGAATAAAAATAGAAGGGATCAGATAAATAATGATGCAAAAGATGAGCAAAAAAAATAATAGGCTCATACAAAGCGAAATTGAACATATAAAGCTATTGACCTAATATACATGGTAGTACCACTTTAAATCATGAACAATCAGGAAGTTGCAAGAATAAAGACACCTAACCTGACTCCAAGAACTTTACAAAGCCTGTCCCAAAAGTCCATGATATGACATCCGGAAAGAACCCTTGAGCCTCCTTCCCTGCCATTAATCCTCAGAAGGTGTCCATAACCATTTGAATGGACGACACCATGCAGAAGATGGGTTGTATTTTCTAGCTGGTTATAAACCCAATCTTCCACATCATCTGTACTTGTAGCAAGGTTACACGACTTGCACCTGAAAAGAAGACACATTATTCATCAATACCTCATAATGTAAAATGCTAGAACCAACTAGAGAGCAAAAGAGTAGCAACATAGCATCATTGCTCACAGCCTGTTCAATAATGCATGCAACCATGGCATTAAGACCAAATTTCCTACTAATTCCCATGTCATACAAGTCATTCTTTCTAAATAGTCATATTCCTTCATCTTACTCCCAAGGAGTAGATACATCAAACATTGGACCTAATTAAATAATCATATAAACAAAATAACAAGAAACTGGTTCACTAAACTAGCACACGGAGGAAAGGCAAGTTTTTTTTAGTATCAGGTCATTTCACTAGCACAGAAGTACATAATTGCATAGTCCAGATGAATTATTGTACTCTAAGTACAAGTACTTGTTTACTCATTTCCAAGTAATTAACTATCAAACAGTGTGTTAAATAGGTTTGATTCTTTTAGAAAAATTAAATAAACTGCACAACTCTATGGCCACTAAGAAATATCATGACAGGAAGCCAGGAACTAGGAAAAGAATAAAGGAGAAAGAAACAAACACAGCTAAGAAATGAAATTTTCTGAAACTGAAGAATAAAACCCATATCATCATTCACTGACACTTCAAGTTTTTTGATTGGACACTTTTTGAAGAAACTTCATGCAAAGTTGAACCAAGATATGATCCAGGAAAAGCAAGAGCTTTGCTAGTAGACTATCTTCTTAGGGGTGATTGACCCACCCTCATAAAACATTTTTGATGCAATTATATTCAAGATTAGATTTATATACCTAGATTCTTACTTCTATTTTCATGTTTGTTTTACCGATAATTTTCTGCCTTCACAGTTGCAACGTCTAACAATTTTTAAAAAGATGTTAGCACCTAGACTTATTTATATGTCAAACTAACCTAATCATTCACATAGCATATTCCTTTCCATTTTGATGCTCTTATGAGGAGTCATCTGAAGTGCCAGGACTAATTCTATTATTTTCATATAAAAGCTCAGGAATTATCTAACATATTAAAGATGGGATTAAGAAGCAATGAGGAGCCGTTTTGTACATTAAACTTCCAAGGGGAAATGTGTAATAGCATGGAGGCAAAATGTAAATAAGCCTAAAACGAAAAAATTGCATTTATGATTCATATAAACAAATCAATAGTGCATCAAGTAACAAAAACAACACATCCATAAATGCATGCATGAATCCATACAATGTAATACATCTATAAAAGGAAAAAATAATGGAATAAAAAACACAAAATCATCACAGCCACTTGGTACCAAGTACCAAAACAACGCTATACATCATTAAATGGAAAGACAAAAAGAACAAAAGAAGTCACTAAGAACTACATCACAACAATATATATACATGAAGGTATATACAAAAATAAGTAAATAAATAAATAAAAACAAGGTTAAGATCCTCACTTGGATTCTGACAAATGCAGGACATCTCCACAGCAGATACAAGGCTTGTGATAACCACCAATGGAATTACCATCGGCCTTGATAATAAAATGATAACGTTTAGAGCACACTGGATGACCACTCCATCCTAACGTGGAAATATGAAAGGTTAGATATCTCCTATGGCTGACTCTTGTTGCTTTACAATCTATAACATAAATGTTTCAAAAAAAAATATATACATATATATATATATATATATATTTACAAGAACTTGCAGTAGCTGTATCCCTGTATTAAAAATAATTAAAAGACTTGAGAGTCAAGCTAACCAATTTTAGAGAATGCTTTTAACTAGCACTGTCCGCCACCACTAACCGCAAAGATAACTACTAAATTAACACTACCAACCTCATAATGCATCATTCATGTTGGATTGCATTTGCATGCTTGTATTTGGATTTTTTCAGATTTTTTTTTTTTTAATCCTCTTTTCTTTTCTTAAATCAAACAACAATAAAACAGTAATAAATAAAATGACTAATAACTCCACGTAGACGGTCAAAACTGTAAGTCAATCACTTGACTGACTGGGAATAATACGTGAAGAGAGAGACGAGGGCCCTGTTTTTGTTTTTGTTTTTTGTTTTTTTTGTTTTTTGGGGTCCCCTTTTTTTTAAAATAAAAAAAAGAAAAAAAAAAGATTACGTGTCCAAAGGGAAACTATTGCCCTTGCGCTGACACTGTCTAGTCCCATCCCATCTGTCATGGGCCCCACCCACCCTCATCCAATCCTACCTCACAATTATCCACTTCTCCCTCCAATTTCTCACGATATGATTTAATCATATCGTGTGCTGTTGCCAAATTTTCTCTTAGTCTCAGTATTTAACTTTAACAATTCCTTTTTAAGGAAATTTTCTTCTCACGATATTAAACACTATACCGGCAATAAAACGGGAAGCTGAGAGAGTTTCTAGATCATTCTATTATTCAACTCGGCGATAAACTCACCAACAACTCGGCACTGATCGCAATACACAGATCTAGATCTGGCGACGTCCTCCTCGACGATGTCGAGGTAGATCGTCGGCCGCGAGACGTCGCCATCAGCCGCCGCGTCGCCGATCCTGAACAGGATCTGCCACGTCAGAATATGTGGGAAGAGCGACGACGGCGGAGGCGGGATCGCGTGCTCCGAGAGGAAGGCCCGCACATTGCTCCTGAACGGGCCGCCATCGGACTCCAATACCGGCGAGGGGAACGTGAGGAAGTCGTAGAGATCATCGGCGGCGTCGTCCGGCCTCTTCATCCGCTTGAGAGGGCGCATGTTGACGACCATGACGGCGGCGCGTGGTCGGATCGGATCTCCGATCTCGTCTCTGTGGAAACCAGGAAGCTTCTAGATCGGCTAAGAGTAAGAGATCTGAGGGTAAAAGTTGGTTTTGGATTGATGGTATACAAGGAAAGGAGAAGAAGAACACGACGAAAAGGGTGGGAAATAGAGGTGGCTTCGTTCGGAGGGGTCTTTTTAGGGTTTTCCAGTTTTGGTGCTGATAGTCTCTGATTTCGTCGCCATTGAATTCATCTTTTAATTCGTATTTATTTATTTTTTGTGCGAATAATTTTTTTAAAAATAATAATAAATTAGCTTTTTTTCTTTTCTGGGAATTCGCTAGAAAGATGTATATTTTTGGGGTTTGTTGTTCGCTGTGCGTGTTGTGTGTGTGGGCTACAAGTGGAGCGAAAGCGAGAATAGATCAGTTTATGCAAATCTATATCTTAATCGTTAAGCATATTGGCAAAGGAGGTTGGTGGTTCAAATTACCTTGTTACCCTCTATCTTTCTCTACAAGAAATACTAGCAAAGAAGTCGGATCAAATTACATTAACAACCCTTTATTTATTTATTATTATTATTTTGCTGTGAACAACCCTTTATTTGAGTTATTTTGCATATAATATGGCTTTGTGGTATTTAAAAATTATATAAATACTCCCTGGAGTTTATGTTTTGTTGTTGTATATAATTAATCTCTCTTGTGTATTCTATGACTTCATTTGCCTCTTTTAGCTAAAATAAAATAAAAACTTCAATTGCCTCTTTTTCGGTTAAGATATAACGTGGTTCATTTATATCACGCGGTAAGAGAATGTTTTTAATCTAATAATTTTTTTACATAATTTTACAATCCAATGTTGTTGTCTTCGATTTCCAAAATTGATTGATTATTTGTGATGATCACCTAATAAAAACAGGAAAAATAAAACCGAAAGAAAGGGGATATTTATAATGGTGGATTTCAATAACGCGATTTTTGTCCCGACTACCAGGGGGTGTTTATGGAATGAAAAATGCATAAGTTGATTGATTCAATGTTTCTGTAAAGCAGTTGAGGCCCTTTTTACAGATACATAATTAACATTTACAAGTGAATTTAAGTTTGAATTGGTAAATATAGCCGTTAAAAAAGGCTATATATATCAATCAACCAGCTCAAATTAGATTTTTATTGTGATAATTTTGTTTCTTTACATTTTAGAATGAAGACTGTTAAATGGAATGATTAAAGCATTTTCAATTGATATTTATATTGCAAAATTTAATTTGCCACATCATAAAAATAAACAAACATATTTAAAAAAAAAAAAAGTCTCTCTAATGCAATTATACACAAAAATTTATCAAGCTATGTGGCAAGAGAAAATAAACTACAAACAATAAAAATTAAATATTTACTTTCAAAAGGTTTAGACACCATAATTCAGCAAATATTTAATTGTGTTTATCTTAAAGATACAAACATGAAAATAAATACACACATGCTTAATTAATTATGTTTCTGACAAAATCAGTAGAAGTGATTTTTGATTTGTTGTCAATTCGACCTAATTATTGGAGATTGATTTTTTATCTAAGTCTTAATAAAATGCTTTGTTTGGTATAGCTTCCTAAAAATTGATTTTCACTTTTAAGGGTCAAAATATATTTTTAGAAGTGTTTGATAGTTTTCTGTAAACTCACAAAGAATAATTTTTCATAGAGTTTTTTTAAAGAAGTAAAAGAAAAAATTAGTCTAACAATTATTTCTCACTTCTATATTACTTTTTATTGAAAAACATAAAAAATTTGTACCACCTAAATGGCAATCTCAGTCCCAGTTAGAAAGTCATCTCTGTCCATCCCATTTTATCATGGTAAAGGAATTCCTTTTTGTATTTGTTTTTCTTATTTTCATTTTTAAAACAAAACCTTTATCAATGTAAAATATGTGTGTGTGTGTCCAATTTATATTGCAACTCCTTTTGTATAATTTTTTATCTACGACTTTTATAACTATATTGTAGCCTTTATTTTTCGGAGGGGAAAATTTTTTCTTAGGAGTAATATAAAATTTTTCCAAATGTCTAAGATTTTTACTTTTTTTTGGTTGAAGGAACAATTGTCTAAGATTGATGGTTCTAAAGTTTCTTATATACAAGGCTGGTTTATTGTAACAATTTTTAACAAATTAGTCATCTCACCTATTGGAAAATGGTCTTATTTAAATATATACTAAGTTGAATGCTCCAAAATAGACGTAAAACATTATTACTAAAAAATTGGACATACAATACATATTTAATATGGCTATTATTACTTGCCGAGAAATGTTTAACTTAATTTCTATTTAATGTTTCAATTAAATCGAGCTAGACTTCATTTTTTTTTTTTAATGGTTTCAGAAAACAATTATCTACTTTATAATGTCTTATATTTTCTATTATTGATAAGCTCTTACTTCGTTAAAAAAAAAAAAAAAATCACTTACTAACTTTTTTTTAAAATAAATTACCTAAATACAAACTACCAATTTCCCTTGCCTCCCGTATAACTAGAACTCGTATTTTCATAGGGCACAAATAGAAGTGCTTTACCACTAGAACTAACCCACTTCGTCAAATCACTTACTAATTTATTTACCAAATAACATGATAATATGTTATTAATTAAAAATGTTTGCAATAATTGAATCCTAAATACAAAACAATTAAGTATTGTTATGTTATTCATCATATCATTTAATAAAAAATTTTGTATTTTTAATATTATTATTTTTAAAATCAGTAAAAATGATTGAAACAAAACTTGAACATAAATAGGTAAAAAGGTATTACCCCTTATTAGTGTTTTTTTTGGTTGCTAAAATACCCCTTATCAGTGTTTGTTATCATGAAAGTTTGCACAGTTTGCATTTAGTAATTTGACTAACAACATAAGTTCAACATCAAATTCAAAAAAAAATTTATAAATTAAACATCAAATTGATTTTTTTAATCATTTATAACCAGTTTTTCTTTTTTTTAATGTCTATTGAACGAACAATCTTATATATGGACATTGATAGCATTAAACAACATCAAAATAATTTGGTATTTAAAAAAAAAAAAAAAAGGAAAAGAAAAGAACCTCTAATGGCTTGAAATATTACACCTTAAAGGACTGTTACCCATATAAAAAATAAAAATAAAAAAGCGGAAGACTTAGTCAATGTTGCCTTCTCAAGCAAGGGAGAAAACATTGCATACCACCGTGTTACCATATTAGATTATGCCACTTTCAACTTTCATTAGTTTACTACCACATGTTAAAATAATTGACATCTGTTTTTTTATTTTCCTCATCATTTAAAACTATCAAACTCACCATTTTATTTTTATTTTAAAAGTAAAAAAAAACTATATATATATATATATATATATATTCGGATAAAGTTACATGCGGACCAAGAGCAAAGCCAACGTAAAATCGATGTTTTATAGAAAAGTCGATTTTTTTTTTTTTTTGTAACGTCTGATTTTATCCTGTGAGAAAAGCCGACGTTTTTTTTTCTTGTGTAGCATCAACTTTTCGCGGATCCATACGCAACTTTATTTGGACGGCTCTGACTGTAGAAGGACTATATATATATATATATATTTTTTTTTTTTCCAAACGCTCTTCTCTTTCATAATAACTTCATATGTGCAATTTCACAAGTAATGCTGACAGTAGTTGTCGGAAATAATAATAAACATGCAAGCCAGATTTCATAAGCATAAACCTCCCATGGAGACACCAAAGTGTAGCTCTCCCATTTGCTTCTTCATTTTCTTAAGCTTTTGGGTTTTTTTATTTTTTATTTTTTTTATTTTATATCTATAGGTGGTGAATGAGATATGGGAACAGATTTGGGATACTGATGCTCTGTTATGGGATGTACTTCACCATTTTTCTAGGCTTTAAGTTTTTTTTTTTTTTTTTTTATTATTATTTTATCTGCAAAAGCTAAATGAAATATTCTAGATTTGAGATGTAAAGGATTAGTTTTATTTTATTACTTTTGTAAAAATTATCAATTAAACTTGAGAGAAGATAAAATGAAATTCGGATCTAATGCTCCTTTTGTTTTTTCTTTTACCTGTAAAAAAATTCATCAAAATTCCTCGAAAAGAAAAAAAAATCCTTCATCGAACTTAGATGAAGACCTTTTGTATTTGGATCTAGCCATCTATCACCAAATGAATAATCGCCAAATTAAGTATTTATAGACCCTTCAACATACCTATTTGATGTGTTTTCTGATCCACTTTATAATATAGAGTAGGTTTAATAGTGTATCAAGTGTAATATTCAAGTTCTAGTGCTTAACGATTAAGAAACTATGGAGAAAAAGCCAGACTTGGAATATGAAAGATTATTCCTCCAAGCATGTGAGTAATTTTTTTAAAATTTCACATTTTTCTTTATTTAAAAATGGTGAGCTGGATATATTTTAATTACAAAGTAAATGGAGAAACATGTGACAATAAACTATGGAAGTGGCATAATCTTATATGGTAACACGGTTGTTGGTATCATATATACAGCGGAAGCCTGATCGAGATTGAATAAAGCATGTGATAAATAACATCATTATCTATTATTTTATTAACCTTTATATGCAGGACCTTCCAAACTATTCTCTAATGATAGATCTGCGTGTGGGCGCACTTGATCACAAAAGAAACAAGAAAGTTAATCTGGAAAACACTCTGAAACTCACAGTTTTTGTTTTTCTCTCAAAGTGTTTTTAATTATCTACTGAGATTCTTAATCTCTAAAAAATAATACATAAAAACCTATTTTTGGAGGCTAGTAAGCAGTATATTTATACCTGCTAATCCTAATCCTCCTAGGATTTTATAATACCTTGGGCCCAGTTAATGGGCTCTTTTTTGTATCTTAATAATCAATTAAATGAACTAGTTTGGGGATCCTATAGTCCATTATTAATTAAAACTCTTGATCAACGATTTAGATTACTTCTGGAGCATAAATCCAACAATGGTTGTATGTCAGATTTTCTCCAAGCAAGGACCTTTACTGCAAAATAAAACAAAAGGCAAGGCTAGTCAATGTTGCCTTCCCAATCAAGGCTTCCTCCCACTGGGAATGTCAAGATACAAATGCAACTCCTTAATTGTTTTACTTTATATTAATTTTCACTATCATTTTTTCTCACAAAGAATAAATTTTCATAGAGTTTTTTTAAAGAAATAAAAGCAAAAATTACCCTAACAATTATTTCAAACTTTATATAATCTATTTATCGAAAAACATAAAAAAATTTGTATCACCTAAATGGCAATCTCAATACTAGTTAGAAAGTCATTTATATCCACCCATTTTTTTTCTCGTTCTTCATATAGAGCTGCATACTATTATATAAATAAATAAATATATATATATATATTTTGAAAGATTTGCTAGTTTTGTTGTTCTGTTCTTAATAACAATTTTGTCTTAAATTGTGTTTAAGTGGATTGGCATGGGAAATCAAGAACTTCTTGACTACTTTAGCTCATATGATGCTGCGAGGGCTAGACATTCTTAAGGTCCACAGGGGCACCGTGGGATAAGTATGTTGATCTTTAAGGCCTTAGTAGGGGGATATTTAGAGGCTGAACGTTTGCATAAGCATTTTGCAGAGCAAGGAACTGACAGGAATGCTTGGGATCGCCGTTGTAGCATGTTCCATCTAGGTGGGGAGCGCCAGCTTTATGGTTATTTGGCAGTGAAAAAAGACTTGGATATATTCAATCGGCATTCACAAGGTCTCTCTCCCTCTCTCTCTATATATATATGTATATGTAGATTGGTTTCCAATAGCTATTATGGGTGTCTATATAAACCTTTTGAATTCTTGATTATGGGTGTCTATATAAACCTTTTGAATTCTTGGTATCAATTTAATTGCGTTCTAATTATTTTCCTGCAGCCAGCAATAATTGTTATGCCAATATCTGAAATGTTTGATCATTAGGCAAATCTAAGCTGAAATTTGAGATGAGATCATACCATGAGATGGTGGTGAACCAAATTAAGCAAATGAGTGAGGACAACCAGCTACTTATCTGGTTAAAGAACAGGAATGCTAAACAAGAGATGGCTAATAAAGCTTTCTAGGAGAATTTTGGCATACTTAGTGAGAAGCTACACAAAACAATGGAGGAGAATCGAATTGTAAGACAGAGAACAAAGACGCAGCATGAAGAGAACAAGGAAGAGGTAATACCTATGACTACTGATGAATTAAATATTTTAGTAGGAAGGTTACTGTTGATGTATTTTAATTGCTAGACATTCTTTTCTTATTTTAGTATAGACAAATTACCAAAGTGTCTGGCACGTTGCTTTGATGTTTGTTTGTTAAGTATTTAGAAGTCAAGATGGAAGTTCTAAAGGTTTTCTATTGTGTCCTTTGAGATGCTTCAGTTCCCTTCTTCACTTTCTGTTTTTTAAAATGAAAAGTTTTAATTAATTTAATTTTCAGGTTGATAACATATTATTTGGTTATACTTATTTCCTTCAACTTTTCTTGTTAACCATTTTTGCTTTTTGTTTTTTGTGTTTGTATAATTTGGCAACTATGTTAATCTGAAAGGGCCAAAGGTTTTCTGCTGCCATAACCATTTCAAAGTTTCTAGCTGCTCTATTTATTTATTTTGTTGATTATTTATTTTGTTTTTTTCCTTCGTTATCCAAAAAGATGTACATGCAAGAAAAAATTTTCAAGGTCATTCATGAATTAAGGGATGCCAAGGAAGAAAATTTTGAGATGCTGCAGCAGGAGCATGAGAAGGTGAAGCAGGCAAATGATGATCCTTCAAATGCAGAGGAGTATAGACGCAAGTAATTAGATGAATATAGAACAAGATTGGAAATTTTGACCATGGCTGTGGAGAATTAATCGCACCTTTAATGCTGGTTGTTTTGGGAGACCTATGCTGTGCTTTAATAGTTTCGGACTTAAATTTCCAACTTTACTAATGCAATTTGATATTGTGAACTGCTGGTTGATGCTTTCTATCTGGTGTTTCTTATCTTCACCAACTGGTGGCTATTATCCTCATCAGCTTGCAGCAGTCCTTATCTTGATTTATATAGTTGTTATGTTAGAAGAGTTTATTTTCTTCATGTCTCTATTGTATATCTGTATATATATGTTATACTATTAATAAATAAGTAGTTAAGTTTTCTTCCAAATCCACTGTTCACGTATATGGTATCAGAGCACTAACATTACTCAAACGAGTTTTTTTTTCTTCTCATCATGTCTCTTGTTTCATCACCATCGTTAAAAGACACTTCTGCTGCAAACTTGCTCAATGTCAGTACTGAACCTATTCTTGCCAACCGAAATCTTGTTGTCATCAATGTTGCCACTCAAGTACCACTCAAATTAATAGAAACCACCTGTTTTCCCTGGAAAAAGTAATTCGATGCCTTGCTAATAGGATATGATTTATCTGGTTTTATTGATGGCACATTACCTTGCCCCTCACCTGTCCTATCTGACTCTGTCAATTCTCTAAATCCTGATTTGACCTTCTGGATTCGTCAAGATTCTCTTCTCCTTAGTGCTATTCTAGCATTATTATCATTGGAGGTACATCGCTTTGTTTCTAATACAAAAACCTCTAGAAACGCTTGGCAAAAACTGGCTCTCACCTTTGCCAAGCCTTCTCATCCAAGATTAATGCAGCTACGTGATAGACTTATTCGTGCTCAAGGTTCATGTTCAATTGTTGACTATTTACAAGATGTTAAGGCAGCTGCTGACGAACTCTCTCTAATTGACAATCCGGTTAGTAATGACGATCTTACTCTGTATAGTATCAATGGTCTGTCCACTGATTTTGAAACCATTTCGGCTGCTTTTCGAATGCGAGATACTTCTATTTCTTTTGAAGAATTGTGTAAAAAAATTTTGGAACATGATAATTACAGAAAGAGATTAGAACATAAATCGGACACCCTCTCCATGACTGTTCACTCGGCCAACAAATTTTCTTCTAAGAGTCCCACTCCATGACCTCCAATGTTTCGTAACAATGGTTCTGCTGCATTCAACACTCGCAAACCTCCTTCCTTCTCTGCGACGGGACCACCAGGTTCAACTTCTCGTCAATCTCCTGCCTCCATGCCATACAAAGGTAGGTGTTAACTTTGTTCTATCCATGGTCATTCAGCTCGTTTTTGTACATTATTGCGACAACAATGGACTTATACCCCTCGGCAACAACCTTCATTTCCTAGAGCACCATCACCACCACAAGCCTACTATACAGACTCCATTCTTGGACCTCCGCCTTCACCTCATTCTCCGCATTCCTCTTGGCTATTAGATTCCGGTGCCTCTCAGCATATCTCCACAGACCTTCAAAATCTTTCAATGGACTCTGAATATGACGGCACTGATGAAATTGCTGTAGGTAATGGTCATAAGCTTCCCATCACTCATACTGGTATTACTGCACTCTTCTCTCCTTCCACTACTTTTTTATTAAGAGATGTTCTTTGTGTTTCGAAGATGACGTGTAACCTTTTATCCATTTCTCAACTATGTAAAATAAATCATGTTTCTGTTGAATTTTTACCAACTGGTTTTCTTGTGAAGGACCTACGGACGGGCACGGTGCTGCTACAGGGACCTTTTAAGGGTGCTACATATGAGTGGCCAGTTCTTGCTTCTCCTATCTCTGGTTCTTCCACTGCTTTTTCTACCGTCAAAATGAGTCTCCAAGATTGGCACCATACTTTGTCATATAATTTCCTCCTATTCTTTTCCAGTCAATTCTATGAATAAATTTCATTGTGATTCCTGTAGGTGCAATAAATCCCATCGGTTACCCTTTGGTATTTCTTCTTCATTTAGTTCTTAACCTTTACAACTTGTTTATTCTGATGTATAGGGACCTACTGATGTTTTATCTTATGATGGTTTTAAAATTATGTTATTTTTGTCGATCACTTCTCAAAATATATCCGGTTCTTTCCCTTAAAATCTAAATCTGATGTTGCCTGTACATTCATAAATTTCAAACGCATGGTTGAAAAGTTTTTCCAATTACTGCTTATTTCATTTTACTCTGACAATGGAGGGGAATTCATCAAGCTTAAATCCTTCTTCTTATGAATGGTATTAATAATTTTTTCCCCATGTCATATACTCCGCAACAAAACGTTTATGCTGAACGCCGCCATCGGCATATTTGTGAAATTGGCTTAACTCTATTGTCTCAGGCTGGCTTACCTAAACAATTTTGAACTTATGCTTTTTACACTGCATCTTATCTTATTAACTGATTAATAAGTCCAACACTAGTCTATAAATCACCTTTTGAAATTTTATTTCAACGCTCTCCTCATTATACAAAATTAAAAATATTTGGATACCTTTTGTCAGGACCCGTCCAGAATTCCTCCCCGGAACCCTAGACAAGCCCTGATCCCAGGGAAATACCACCGAACCTTCCAACGGAAAATCCGGCAGCACCTCCCCTAAGGGTAGGACTTACCAAAAATTACCTGTACTGAAAACACACTTCTATATTCACCCCCTTTTTCCTCCCGCAAAACTACAAGTTGTTTCCACAATTTACAGCACTTCACAACAATAACAGCAGCCCAGTGCATAAATAAAACATAAGTGTCCAAATAGTATACAGAGCTTTATGAAGTGCTAATCAACAGAATACAACAAAGATGAAAGAAATAATACAACTGAAATGAATGAGTACAAAGGTACTTCTCGAAACACGATAGCAGCGGAGAATTGGTTTGCTCCGGAAGAACGTCTACCACCCCTTGCACCTAAGGGAACGGAACTTAAAAACATGAGATGCTAATCATCTCAATGAGTGACCCTAACTACTGAACACTTTTAATGATAATAATAATAATATAACAAATAAGGGAATTGAATTAATACCAACAATTAATAAATAAATAATAACAGTTGGAAATAATAATTTTCCCTTAAAACTCTCACCAATCACTCCGTTGGAAATGTTCCCTTTTTAAAACGAATTCACAAAACCCGATATTCGTACTTCCCGAAAACCAAGGGATCAAACATTTGATAAACAATAAATAAATAAATACCCCAATATATAATTAAAATGTAATAAATTATAATAAATAATTTTTGAACACCTTTGGGGTTTGAAACTTTATCTGAAAATTTCACTTGACACACCACACCATATACCAATGATGCCCTCCGATACCCAGCGTCCCTAGCATCGACTGGCGGGGAGATTAAAGAGAGAAACTTGCAAACAGCACTTCGGCGTCCCGACAGTACCACTGTTGAAACCGTCATCCTGGCCAAGGGAGGGGCGGCTGTGGCCAATATCAAACTTGCCTGCCCACGGTCCAATGGCAACCACGGGAGACATAATACTTGCGCGCTAAACCACATGTACATACACCAGAACACCAATACTGTATGAGTGCGTCTAAAATAATTATTAAACCAACCGTACCGTTCTTTCCAAAATTACCGTGGGAAATATACAAATTTTCACACTTACCATTCCACATATTTTTATTTAACAAACCGGTACGAAAACATTGATAACAAATACCAAAATTTTTCTCGTAATACGAGGTTCAACAAATAAATACCGTGGGCATAATTATAAAATTAAACCACCAATTTAAACGAATATTTTCATAAAATATTTAAACCAATTATGCCAAAAAATAATGCTTAAAACCACGTACGATTATTACCGAAATATACTTTGCTCATGCATAATAAATAAATTAAATCACAATAAAACCATAATTAAATTGTACCACATGAGCATAATTTAAATACCAATTAAACACCAATTAAACATAATTAATTGCCCAAAATATTTTTAAAGGTGGGTCACTCACCTGGAGCACGCAATTAAACCATGATCTACCATGGGATCAATTCCAGGACTCACCCGTGCTCCTAGAACACAGTTCACACACAGTCAAATAAATTAATATTTTATTCGGATAAATAATACATGGTACCCGGGGGGTTAAACACAAACGTTAACCAAAATGGTCGAATAGTATACCGAATCGAAGCTCGTGGAACGAGGATCACGGATTCGGTCTTACTTTCCGGTGATCGGACCCGAGGCGGCCGAAATCTCGCTGGAAAGCTTTCAGAATTCAACTCTTCGATTCTCTCAAACCATCGCGAATTGGCAGAAAAGGATGCCGGATTTGGATTCAGGAGGTCAGACACAGTGGACAAGGACTGGCGGTGCAACTGGGTACTCGCCAGAACAGTAACTTCTGGCGAGCCGCCGCGGTCACCGGCAACTGTGGCCGGCGGCGGTGCGTGCGGTGGCCGTTGGCTGAGATTTTTGGCAGTTTTGTAGATCGAGGGGAGAGGGTTCCAACGGGACCAGCGGTGAGGCAAACAGAGGCCGGACGGCGGAGAAATCGGGGTTTGAAAATTTTCGGCCCCTCGCAGGAAAACGCTCTTATCCCGGCGCGTTGAAGGTCCGGTGGCCGTGAAATTTGGTGGGTAGGCCGGACTTGAGGAGGTGGTGAGGGGTGGCTGGCGCATGTGGCCTAAAAATGGCCGGAAACAGGGCAAACGGCGGTGGCCGGCGGTGGAGGGAAAAATCGCCGCCGAACTTCGCCGCCTCGATCCGGGCTCGTCCGGTGACCAACGGCCGTGAAATTTTGGAGTTTGGCTGGAAATGGGGAGAGGCTTCCGTCTGGCCGGCGGGTGTAATGGGAATCGACCGAAAATTTTGAAGATTCCGGCGGCCGGTCGGTTTCTCTCTCTCTCTCTCTCTCTTTCTCTCTCTTCCCCGAGATTTTTGTCAAATAAAAGCCACAGTGGTGACACTGTTCATCCACGTGGACCAATCAGGTGATGAAAAGTGGCATTTCACTGTTCATCGACTCAAAAACATTAAAATATTACGGTATCCGGCAAACTTCACGCGTCCATAACTTTTTAACCGGATGTCCGTTTTAAGCGTGCCGCTAGTCTGTGAACTCGTATCGACGAGCACTTCACAACCATACAAGAGTAAAAACAAAATTACACAACAAGAAAAAGTAAACTCCCGGGGCACCTTTTGGACTGTTTGCACCTCAACTTGTTTTGCTCATAACTTTCAAACCGTAGCTCCGTTTTCGACGTGCTACTAGTCTACGAACTCGGGGCATCATGCACTTCGCCACGGTATCCTGTTCAATTAGAAATTCCAACTAGAATAAAAAGTCAACTTTTGATCCCTTTCGGTCAACGGTCAACTAGGTGATCTGCATTATTTCCTGGGTATTGAGGTCCTCCCTTCCTCTGCTGGTCTCTTCCTTTTTCAACGAAAGTATATCCCAGATCTTCTTGACAAAGCTGGTATGGCTACTGCTTACTACACCAATGCCTTCTTCCTCTCGCCTACTACTTTTAGATGGCCGACCTCTTCCTTCTGCCATTTAATCCCGCCAGATTGTAGGGTGTTTATAGTATCTCTCTCTCACTCGTCTAGACACTCATTTTCTGTCAACAAATTATCTCAGTTCATGCATCGGCCCACTAATGTACATTGGACAGCAGCTAAACGACTGCTCTGATATCTCCACAACACAGCTCACTATGGCCTCTTTCTTAAACACAATTCACCGCTTACTCTTCATGCCTTTTCTGAGGCAGACTGGGCTGGTAATTTGGAGGATTGTACTTCTACCACTGCTACAATGTGCTTCTTGGTTCCAATCCCATATCTTGGTCATCGCGCAAGCAACATTCTGTTTCTCATTCCTCAACTGAAGCTAAATATCGTACTATAGCACACACAACATCTGAGCTCTGCTGGCTTTTATCTCTTCTCCAGGAACTTCATGTTGAGTCCTCCTCTGTTCCAACAATTTACTGTGATAATTTAGGAACCATCTATGTTTGTGCCAATCCAAAACTTCACTCCAAAATGAAACATGTCCATATTGATTTTCATTTTGTACATGAAAAGGTCCAAGCTGGTGCTCTGCGGGTTTCCCATATTTTGAACAATGATCAGTTAGCTGATGTCTTTACCAAGCCACTGTCCAAGCATGCCTTCAGGTTCTTACGTAGCAAGATTAGTGTTCTCCCACGGCCCCTTAATCTTGAGGGGGGATGATAATGTGAACTGCTAATTGTTGCTTTCTATCTGGTGTTTCTTATCTTCACCAACTGGTGGTTATTATCCTCATCAGTTTGCAGTAGTCCTTATCTTGATTTATATAGTTGTTATGTTAGAAGAGTTTACTTTCTTCACGTCTCTATTGTATATCTATATATATATATATATGTTATACTATTAATAAACAAGTAGTTTTCTTCCAAATCCACTGTTCACGTATACAGTTTGCTCTTTTTGGTTGTGTAGGGCAGAGGAGATTGCCAAGTTCATTAAAATTCAAGAAAATGAGATGGAAGAATTTGTGCTAGAGAGATATGTACTGATTCAAGCCCATGAAGACAAGATGGCTGCAATGAGGAAGAGGCATTGGGATGAGGAGGTATAAATGTGATCTTATTTAAGTATATATAAAGTTGAATGCTCCAAAATAGATGTAAAATATTATTAATAAAAAAGTGGACATATGATATATATTTAATATGGCTACTATTACTTACCAAGAAATGTTTAACTTAATTTCTATTTAATGTTTCAATTAAATTGAACTAGAATTCATCTTCTTTTTTTTTCTTTTAATGGTTTGAGAAAACAATTATCTACTTTACAATGTCTTATATTTTCTATTATTGACAAGCTCTTACTTTGTTAAAAAAAATAAAATCACTTACTAATTTATTTACCAAATAACATGATAATATGTTTTTAGTTAAAAATGTTTGCAATAATTGAACCCTAAATATAAAACAATTAAGTATTGTTATGTTATTCATCATATCATTTGATAAAAAATGTTTGCAATAATTGAATCCTAAATATAAAACAATTAAGTATTGTTATGTTATTCATCATATCATTTGATAAAAAATTGGTTTTTTTAATATTATTATTTTTAAAATCAGTAAAAGTGACTAAAACAAAACTTGAACATAAATAGGTGAAAAGGTATTACCCCTTATTAGTGTGTTTTTTTTGGTTTGGTTGCTAAAATACCCCTAATTAGTGTTTGTTATCATGAAACTTTGTACACTTTGCATTTAGTAATTTGACTAACAACATAAGTTCAACATCAAATTCAAAATAATAATAATAATAATAAAAAAATTAAACATCAAATTCATTTTTTTAATCATTTATAACAATTTTCTCTTTTCTTTAATGTATATTGAATGAATAATCTTATATATATGGATATGATGGACATTGACAGCACTAGACAACATCAAAATCATTTGGTATTAAAAACAAAAAAAAAAAAAAAAAAAAAACAAGAGGAAAGAGTCCCCAATGGCTTGAAATATTACACCTTTAAAGGATTTTTACCCCAAAAGAAAAAGAAAAAAAACCTTTGAAAGACTTAGTCAATGTTGCCTTCTCGAGCAAGGATCTTTACCCAAAAAAGAAAATATATATATAAAAAAAAAAAAGAAAAAAAAAAGGTGAGGCTTGCCAAGCAAGGCTAGTCAATGTTGCCTTCCCAAGCAAGGCTTCCTCCCATTAGGAATGTCAAGATATAATTGCAACTCGTCAATTGTTTTACCTTATATTTATTTTCACTATCATTTTTTTTTTTGATAAGATTATTTTCAGTATCCATTTTAAAAAATATATACAACATTTTTATTTATTTTGTACTTTACGATTTTGTTAAAAAGAATCTTAACTCTCTACTATTGATTCTATGGTTTTTTAGGCCAATGTATTACCCTAAGGTGGTTACTCTAGAAAAAAACATCTGGTTGAAAATAAAATAATAATAATTATAATAATGAACAACATTTTATGCCTTACATTATCATGCATTTTACATTTTGCTCCTAAACAAAGTATAACTGTCTCAAATATACATATATATATATATACAAAATACAAACTCCATAATAATAATTTTGGAGGTCTAAATGATTTTTCTCCCTGAGAGATTCAAAATTCCCCATATAACGTATACAACCTATGGCAAAGATTTTGATGGAAAAAGCCTTGGATTACAACTATATTGTTATCAATATTTATTGAAACCTAAGTGAAATAAGTCTAATTTATGTTTGTCAACTACCATAATAAAATACGACCTTTTTTTTATATTTTGTGTATAAAATTTTAAAATTAAAAAAAAAAGGTATTTGAAGGATGTTAGGGTGACATAAAGTAAATAATCAAAAATGTCAATTGTTATCAAAGTATAATATTAGTCATCTAAAAATATAAATGCAGTATAAAAAGGAAAAAAAAAAATCATTGCATGATTGCACCATAAATTGTAAAAAAACCTTTACGTTGTTCTTTAAATAATTATTTGTTTTTATAATTTCAGAGTAAATATACATTTCAACATATAAGTTTAATAAAATCAAATATATAATTAATATAACTATAGCAATAATTATTTTATTATATTTTATTTAATCTGTATGCATTGTCTACTGCTATTCCTGTTAATAAAGAAATTTATTAGCTAAGCTTAAAAAAAAAAAATGAATCATGCAATGATTATTTTATTTTATTTTTTAATTTGGGGGAGCAGAGTATAAAAATTACTATAATTGAGGGGTAAAATATAATTAATCTGTAAAATTAATTCTCTCATTAAGTGACATTTGATAGTTATTTGGCGTCCGGGCCCACAGGAGCCTCAATAAAATGCCACGGCCTTCGCTTCCTGCTTTCCACGCCATTTCGCTTCCTCTGCTCGCTCTTTTTCTTCTTTTGCTTCCTTCCGTACTGCGCGTCCTCGTCACTCGCTGTCGAGTGTAACCGGCAATCTCGCCGTTCTGAGACTTTCCTTCGTCGTTCCCTAAGACGATCGGTTCGGCTTCTAGTGTATTGCTTCCGAACCTTGTTTATCTCTGTAAAACTCGTTCTCTTTCTTTTGCTCTACTGCACTACATGCATTATACTCTTCCGGGAGATATTTTCTCTGAATATTTACTTTACCTTGTATATTGTTTTCTGTAAGTGTAGCTGCTGAGATTGTTTCCTTTTAGATAAGATTGTGTATGTGGTTTTTGGCCTTTTTTTTTTTTTTTTGTTTGGCTGATTCTTTTGTTTGTTTGAGTGGATGTAAATGAATAAATGATACTGTAATGGTATTTGATTGTGTGCTTCGTTTGCTTAAATTTCTTGCTTTTTTTTTTTCCTCTCAACATTTACTTTACGTTTCTTTATTTTCTTCGGATGTAGTGTTGAATTTCATAAACATTATTGGTGGATTTAGGCGGTCTTGCAAGCCTGTTTTATTCAGTTTTACTGTGATGTGTTTGATTTAATAGCTCTTGCGATTTGTTTTGTTGCAAAGAAAAGAAAGATAACAAAGAAATGAATGGAAAGTTTATCGGTTATATTTTACCGAATAAAAAGTTGTGTATACACTTTTAAATATCTATAAAATATTTTATCTCTCTCTTATTTTGTTTATTTTTTTGGGCATTTAGGTCTATTTATTTTGGTAGTTTCTTAATCACTTGAATCAATTTGAGTTATTTAAAATTTTATTTAGTTAATATTTTCCATTAAATGTAGCAAATATTGTTAAGGATGAGTCTTGGGGTGGCAGTATCACGGATAAATTCAGGCCACTGCTTGTGCTCATTCTTCACAATACATGAAAATGTTGAACATGTTAAGATCATTGGAAGAGTCGGTTTTTAGTGTTCTGCCAACTGTTCAAAAACAAAAGGTTGGTCGCAGGTAAATTTTTGGTTGCTGTTATCATTTCTCACTTTAAATCTTGCTTCAGAGTAAGCTTTATTTGGAAAGAATGTGGGATTTTTTGCTGCTTGCAATTGATTCATCTGTATTGTTTATATATGCTTAGTGATGGGGTTGTATTGAGGGATGAATTAGGTGCAAAGCAGGGGTTGCAAAGAGTGCGTGATATCAAGCTATTTTTATAATCACAGCTGATTGTCATCTAACTTTTTCTACTGCTATTATATATTTACTTTAAAGTTTATGCAATTCTTTTTCTTTTGAAACTTCCAACTATGTAAAACACTCTTTCGGTTCTGTCTTCACATAACTGCTTATTTCTTTTCTGCCTTGACCTTTATTCATGAGAGCGCATCCTTTGTGCTGCTTATTTAAATGCTTACCCTATTGAAGTATTAGTTCAACAAAATGCCCTAGTAATAGTTTTTCATATTTCTATAGGACGATTGATAATGCTCCTGATATTTCTAGGGTATTATTGTTCATTTGTCAGCAAGTTGTTGCATCATTTATACATTTGATTTCTAAATGCTTTTTTATCTGACAATTGTCTTTCAAAACAGTACAGATAAGTCTAGCCAAGATGAGTTCGAGAAGAGGGGGTGGGAAACCTTTCAATTCAGGCGCTAATGGTGAGCGATCACCCAAGGGAAAAAATGAGCATGATGCCAATAGCTCAAAGGTTGAACAGCAGTTGAGCCACGGTGTAGCAGGCATTTCTTTGGAGTCAGCACAAGATGATGGTGAGTGGGAGGTAATTTCCAGGAAGTCCAAGAACAGAGCTGGAAGCAGTTCTGCAAAAGCATGGGTTTCTCAAAATTCTAATCATAAAGCATGGGGACATACAGATGTACCTCAAAAACCAGGATGGGTTCCTGGAAATACTTGGCAAACACAAGCTGCTGATTCTAAAAGACCTGCTGGCAGAGGAAATGTCAGATCCCAATTGTCGACTAGGCATGCACAGAGCAACTATGTGACCCCACAACCTGTAATTCGCCCTCCACTGGAGCATGGATGGAACTGGCAGTCTAGAGCTGCTTCCAATCAGCCTAAGGGTGAAGAAGATGGCCAGGAAAAAGTTGAAGTTGTCTCCAAAGTCCATACTGGTGAGGATATTGATGCTGACAAGGATAATGACATTAATGATGTCGATGATGATGATGACGATGATGATGATTTGGATGATAGTGATGATGAACTGTTGACTGATGAATTTGACTCTGATTCAAGTGAAAAGAGCTTTGGTACCCGTAAGAACAATAAATGGTTTCAGAAATTCTTTGAGATTATGGACAGTCTACCCCTTAATGATATTAATGATCCAGCAAGGCAATGGCACTGTCCCGCATGTAAAGGTGGTCCTGGTGCCATTGACTGGTACCGAGGCCTTCAGCCGCTTATGACACATGCCAAAACGAAAGGATCACTAAGGGTGAAGCTGCACAGAGAGTTTGCAGAGCTTTTGGAAGAGGATTTGCAAAGGAGGGGAACTTCAGTTGTACCAGCTGGTGAAGCATTTGGTAAATGGAAAGGTTTAATTGATGAAGAAAAGGATCATGATATAGTCTGGCCTCCAATGGTTATCATCATGAACACAAGGCTTGAACAGGATGAGAATGAAAAGGTAAAATTATATTATCATATTCTAATGTAAGGATTTTTAGGCCAAAAAATAAAAAAAATCTAATGTAAGGATGACATTACGGTGCTCCTTTATAATTACTCGACTTCATACTTCATATAGAGCTGCAAACTATTATATATTTATATTTTTTGAAAGATTTGGTAGTTTTGTTGTTCTGTTTTTAATAACAATTTTGTTTTAAATTGTGTTTCAGTGGATTGGCATGGGAAATCAAGAACTTCTTGACTACTTCAGTTCATACGAGGCTGCGAAGGCCAGACATTCTTATGGTCCGCAGGGGCACCGTGGGATGAGTGTGTTGATCTTTGAGGCCTCAGCAGGGGGATATTTAGAGGCTGAACGTTTGCATAAGCATTTTGCAGAGCAAGGAACTGACAGGAATGCTTGGGATCGCCGTCGTAGCATGTTCCATCCAGGTGGGGAGCGCCAGCTTTATGGTTATTTGGCACTGAAAGAAGACTTGGATATATTCAACCAGCATTCACAAGGTCTCTCTCTCTCTCTCTCTATATATATATATATATATATATCTGGAGATTGGTTTCCTGTAGCTATTATGGGTGTTTATATAAACCTATTGAATTCTTGATATCAATTTAAGTGCATTCTAGTTATTTACCTGCAGTCAACAATAATAGTTTGTTTAACATAATATGCCAATATCTGACATGTTTCATCAGTAGGCAAATCTAAGCTGAAATTTGAGATGAGATCATACCATGAGATGGTGGTGAACCAAATTAAGCAAATGAGTGAGGACAACCAGCAGCTTATCTGGTTAAAGAACAGGAATGCTAAACAAGAGATGGCTAATAAAGCTCTTCAAAAGAATTTTGGCATACTTAGTGAGAAGCTGCGCAAAACAGTGGAGGAGAATCGAATTGTAAGACAGAGAACAAAGATGCAGCATGAAGAGAACAAGGAAGAGGTAATGTCTACAACTACTGATGAATTAAATATGTTAGTAGGAAGGTTACTATTAATATCCAGACGTTCTTTTCTTATTTTGATGTAGACAAATTACCAAAGTGCCTGGCATGTTGCTTTGATGTTTGTTTGTTAAGTATTTAGAAGTGAAGATGGAAGTTCTGAGGGTTTTCTGTTGTATCCTTTGAGATGCTTCAGTTCACTTCTTCACTTTCTTTTTTTTAAAATGAAAAGTCTTAATTAATTTAATTTTCAGGTTGATAACATATTATTTGGTTATTTCAGGTTGATAACATATTATTTGGTTATACTTATTTCCTTCAACTTCTCTTGTTAACCATTTTCGCCTTCTGTTTTATGTGTTTGTATAATTTGGCAACTATGTTAATCTGAAAGGGCCAAAGGCTTTCTGCTCCCATAACCATTTCTAGCTGTTCTATTTATTTATTTTGTTAATTCGTGCTGATATGTTTTTTTCCTTCGTTATCCAAAAAGATGTACATGCAAGAAAAATTTTTCAAGGAACAAATCAAGGTCATTCATGAATCAAGGGATGCCAAGGAAGAAAATTTTGAGATGCTGCAGCAGGAGGAGCGTGAGAAGGTGAAGCAGGCAAATGCTGATCCTTCAAATGCAGAGGAGTATAGACGCAGGTAATTAGATGAATATAGAACAAGATTGGAAATTTTGACCGTGGTTGTGGAGAATTAATTGCACCTTTAACGCTGGTTGTTTTGGGAAACCTATGCTGTGCTTTAATAGTTTCGGACTTAAATTTCCAACTTTACTAATGCAGTTCACTCTTTTTGGCTGTGTAGGGCGGAGGAGATTGCCAAGTTCATTAAAATTCAAGAAAAGGAGATGGAAGAATTTGTGCTAGAGAGAGATGTACTGATTCAAGCCCATGAAGACAAGATGGCTGCAATGAGGAAGAGGCATTGGGATGAGGAGGTAGAGCTGGAAAAGGAGTTTGATGCTAATTTAACCAGGCTCATGGAGAAATACACCCCCCACCATCCGGAACACACTGCAAAGGCAATTTGATGTTGTCAGTGGTCTATATTATTAGTTTAGGCGTCAACTCTAAACGAGATATTGAGCATACACTTTTTGGCCACAGCATAATATGGAACTGAAGACAAGTTAACAGTATTTGCTGAAAGAAAATATCAATATAGTGAAAGAAACATGTCAAAACGGGAAGGCCAGTTAAAATGGTAGTTTCTTTGGTCATAAGGTTTTAACAGTACTTATCAATGGTTGTTACTTAGTAATGACAGAAAGGTTAGTAGGATCGAGACTCTTACCTCTGAACCTACTTTTCCTTGGCCACCTTATTGCTTAGTTGATTTGCTTTTGTCTACTCTTTATTCATATTTGGTGTTGTTTTATTTCGCATATCTGATACAGAGGCTATTGGAATTTGATGCTGATATGTTTTGACTTAAAAGTATGCATTTTTGTTTTTTGCTAAGAAAAAATTAAAAAGTATGTTACGACTGAAAAAGAATAAAAAAAAAAAAAAAAAATCCAAAGTAATGGTACGCGCTCTAGTTGGTTGGCTGGACTCCACTTATTTCTTTCTCATAGATCCACTTTTTAATCTGACATACAGATTCACTTTCTTGTCTAATAGTCGGACAGTGGAACACTTTAATAATTTCATTACTTGTTGCAAGCAATAGACGTCGACACTGGTTATTTATTTGTTAAATTATGAATTATATTGAAGAGTTCATTGTTGACTTCCAAAAGGAAAAAAGAAAAAAGAAAAAAAAGGATGGTAATATTTAATTGTTAGAAAATTTATGCATAGGTTATAACCAAATGCAAATGGATGTCATCTATGATCGAAGTTGATCATCAAATTATTCACCCAAAAAATAAAAAAGTTAATCTTCAAATTTTAATTACAGAACTAGTAATTCTATTTTCTTCATTTAAATTAAGTGCTGAAAATAACATTTTTTTTTTAAATGGAAAAAGGAAGTAAAATTGAAGATGGATATTTTGCTTTTGTGTTGATCCATGATCCATCCAAGGCAGGATTGATCAAGCCGAAAAATGCAGGCCCAGGGCAGTCGCACATATTCTACTTTGGTTTCATTTTCATATTTCTTATTTTTAAATGTCCCAAAAAAAAAAAAAATAATAATAATTTTATTTTATTTTTTTATAAAAAACCGAACGTCGAAGACAGAGACGGGCAGCAACTATACAAATAGAATACAAAAATGTGACAAATATCTGATTCTCTCTCATCCTTTTGCAAGAGCTGCGCTCTGTAAAACTCCGATCGCATCCAAAACTCTCTCTTTCTCTCTCTCCGTTTGGCTTCCTTCCTTTTGAGAGGGAGTCTGAACCCCAAAAGAGGAAGAAGAAGTAAAGGAGCAGAAGAACAAAAATGGCGCCGCCAGCAGCAGAGGGAGAAGTGCAGCGAAGGCAACCACAGCAGCAGCAAGCTGGAGGCCTTGGGCAGACCGTAACTGGAATCATTAGGGTTGCGGTGTTTTGGTACTTTGCTTCTAAATTCTTCTCTCCTAAAAAACCCTCCGAACCCTCTCTTCTTATCTCCAATCTCTTCCAGAAAGGCGAGCCCTTGGTACAATTCTCACTCTTTACATATCTCTCTCTTCACCCCCCCCCCCCTCTCTCTCTCTCTCTATATATATATATATATATATGTATATGTGTGTGTGTGTATAGTCTTTACTCATAAGCGTCAATTAGATCCTTTTTACTTTCTCTGAATGATTAAATTGTAGTTTTGGTACTTTCAGCATCTGGGTGCTCTCCTGTCTTTATTGTAATTTATACAGTTTTAGATTCTGAACCCGTACTTAGGTATTCTAACAAACAGAGCTTACCCATGACTGTTTGGCTTAACTACAGGCAGGTCTTTATTGTCCATTGGGTAGTTTATTCACAGAATTGTCAAAAAATAAAATAAAATAAAATAAACCCGTACTTCCAGTTAAATATTATAGTATGTGCTATTAGATAAATGAAAGTAAGCCAGCTCCAGTGCTTTGCACTTTTGAAGGATTCACAAAATTGATGGTCCTTTTTACACTTTTAGTTTATCTGTTTAGACTTTAGAGAAAGGCTTAAGCAAATCCTGATTCTAGCATATTTGGAAATTGGCTATGATATATGTTGTACATATGTGTTTCTCATTTTTCACATGTAAGACCCACTTTCTCTCCGATTATTACAAGATTGAGTTCACTCCCTAATAGCCTAGGCATTTGTGATTGATGGTAACTTAACGAAACTCACATAAACAGTTTGTTGTTTGTGCTTTAGGATTGTAGCCTTTGAGAACTACAACCATGTATTAAAAAATTGAAATTAAGCAGCTTTTGTCTTTTGACTTTTTCAGCTGTCTCATTAATGGCAAGTTTTTTCTGACACAGGTTTTTCTTCTTATTGTTTATTCGTTGTTCTTCTAATCAATTCTAATTACTGTTAATCTATATTCTGTACAGGATATGTGGTTATACCTTTCTGAAAGTGAAAAGTTCAATGACTTTGGCAATGAAGGTGCACTCGTATGGCATGAGACTAACATTCCATATGCTGTTTGGGGACCAGAAAGTACCAGGTCTCTTTCTTTGAAGTATTATCCATCAGAGGTATCACTTGCTGGAAACGTTATATTTTACTTTGAAGATACGCAAAAAGTTATCATATTTTTTCTTTTGCAATAGTTTTTCCCAACAAGTTGTCGTTTTGGGTGGTATGAAGATAATATTTTGTCTTTTAGGCTTTAAAGAACAATGGGAGTCTCTATGCTCACGTTTTCTTTGCACGCTCTGGTTACCCTCCAGACCCAAATGATCCAGAATACCAGCATCTGTCTGTGTTTGGGAGGACACATCGTAAGATTATCTTCTTTAGTGTGTTTTGTTAATTTCGTATTCAATTTCTTCCATTTAATCACTGTTAAGGTGGTTTCTAAATCATATATAACCATTTTAAATAGCAACCTTCCATTTGGTTCAGCTGTTGTGACGTATCTTCCCAAGTCAAATGTGGATAAGAAGAGGAGTTTATTGGGGGATACCAAAGGCACGGATGAGGCTAAACCAGTGACTCAGGCATGTCCTTTTTGCTTACTTAATTTCTTAAGTTTCTCTTAGATTAGATGATAGTGCTATGACTGAATATTTGATTCTGGTTACTAGTGATACTAGTATATTATTCACTTGGTATTGGATTATTGACACGGTTTCATTATTTATTTTGAAAGCTTACCAAATCTTACTATGCTAGTTTCTGGTGTAGGATTTTGAAATGCTTCAAAGTTCTCTATGATTCCCAATGTTACATTGATAGTTAGGACCTGACTTTGGTTTAGCACTACTATTGTTGATGATACAGGACTGTGCCAATTTCTATTGTTGTTTGTGCATTTGGGTTGGAATCTGTTAAATAATGCTATGGTCATGAATCTAAATGAAGTTTTATGTTTGGTTTTTAGGTGATTGATGAGCCTGAGGGTGATTCTAAAGACAATAGTCCTGTGGAGTGGGTATCATATTGGAAACCAAATATTACAATCAATTTGGTTGATGATTTTACACGGTATACTTTTCTGCATCACTCTCTAAAATTTGGATATTTGTTTACATATGAAAAACTTCCATTGTGTTTGACCTGTGCAATACATTTGGTTGTTTATGGATTTTTTTAGTGAAATTTCCTTTGGTTTATCAGCTCCTTCTGACTCTTGGCCCAATATCTGAACCCATTTTCTTTTTAATTTTATGATGTCGCTCGAAACAGGCAGGCTGGAGGCTACTTTTGTGCCTTTGATAATTTAAAAACTTGATAATTTAGTTGAGATTTTATAAAATCATTGAAAATATCATTCTGCTTTATTGCTCTTTTCTTTGAATACTTGTATACTGATAAAAGATTGTTCCTACTTAGAAAAGAAACTATCTTTTGGAGAAAGAGGAGAAAGATGTAATTGGTTCCCTTGAAAATAAAATAATAAATATTACTAAAATATGATAACTGTTGGTACGAATGGTTCTGTAGATTGATGTATGTATATTAGTGGTTGAGTTGATATTCTTTTGCAAAGGTAATGTTGTGACTTACGGAAGGGCTTTAAGTATGTAACTTTATTTAAATTTTAAATGCATTATAAATTTGGTACTTTAGTTTAGACCAAAAGGTATGCTTGAACTGATAAGAAGCATAGGGAATAAAAGAAAGGAGACAGGGTTTTCTCAATGAACTCCACTATTTTTTTTTTTGCTGTTTTTACTAACATCTAACAATTTTTTTGCAGATATCCTCATAATGCTGTGCCACCAAATATTGCTCCTTGTATCCTTGGCATTTTCTATTTTTAAGTGTCTAAATCTACTTATGATGAGTCTTCTTCAGTCTGTGTGATTCTACCGTTTGGTCTTTGTAGAAGTTTGTTTGGCAATTGTACTTTTATTTTTCGAAATAATTATTCCATATGCATAGCTTCTGCCCTCCTTATTTGTATGAATATCCATGCTATGAATATCCTTTTTGATATATTTTTTTCCACTCGAATACGAGCATAGATATTTGGAACTACATATACATGATAAGATAGGTTTATGTATGTAAAGGCATATTAATATATTTCCTTTTCTCACCATTTAACTTGTTGAGCCTGGAACCATATGTGCACAATAAGTTAATGATAGATTTATGGATTATCATCTGCTAAGGCGGGTAATATTCTAACTTTAGGTCATGCTTTTAGAGTCCTTAACTTCAAATTTGCAGACCTGAATGTAGAGCCTAGTTCTGGGAACTACTTCCCAACTGTCTTCTTCAATGAGTTTTGGTTACTGCGGGATAAATTGATAGCAATAAATGAGACAGTGACTGAACTGCCATTTAATCTGGAGGTGGGTCCCATAAGCATGACTAAGTGGCAGTTGTTCTTACAAATTGATCAGTCTTTTCAGATCCACCGGAGTTATGGGAGCATGCTTGAAGGCGAGGCTGATGAGCTGAAGGTGTTTGCCTATTTATTTAATTTTTTGTTTACAGTTGGAAATTCCTCTGGCATGACTTTTTGTTTAATTCAATAATGTTGCCTTTTGCTGAGCTTTAGATTTCAGAAATGGATTGTCATATTAAATTATGGATATAATTAGATGCTTAGTATTGCTTGTGTAATATATGATCATGAAATTGCACCAAGCTACCTGTCTATTTTATACTTTATAGGTAGTAGGTGCTATTGGTAATTTCTGCTGCACCATAGTGCTTTTCAGACAATTATTATACAGTTTTTCAGAAATCTACTGATAATGTTGTGCGATTTCTTATTAGAAAGTTGTTTTCCCGTAAATCATAATGGTATACCAGTTCTACATTAGTCCTGATAGCAAAATCAACTTTAATTAGTTATGAACTGTGTAATATGTTTATTCTTCTTTCTGATTTATGTGCTTTTTGATTTATAAAGTTGAATTACACTGATAATAATTTGTATTTCCATTTTTATTAATTTAAAGTATGGTGACAACGACGCTTTTACTCTTTGTTGTTTATGGGGTTTGGAGGTGACAAGAAAGTGAAGGTTTTGTGGAGACGTTCAGTTTTGGCAAAATTTTGGGTAATTTGGCTGGAAAGAAATGGAAGATATTCGAGGATAAGTTTCATGATATGAATTAAGTTTGGGATTGCATATAATTCTTAGCTTTTCTCTGAGTACTGTCTTCTAAAGAATTCAAAGAGTAAAATAATAATAGTTATGTTCTTTTTTTTTTTTTTTCTATGAGATCATTAGATATTATAAATTTAGAATGGACCCACGTTCATTTTGGCTGATTGATTTTTAAGGTTTGCAAAGATGTCTTGTGATTGTGTTTCTTCTTTTTCACACAGTCTGATTATCATTTTCTATAAAGAAGAATGTTGATTAACTTTACCATTTTCAGAGGGTGTTCTTGGAAGGAAATCCTTACCTCTTGGGAATCACAATGTTTGTTTCCTTACTCCATTCAGTTTTTGACTTTTTGGCGTTCAAGAATGGTGAGTGACTATTCTTTTTATATCGCAATTTTATGCGCTTCTTGGAATTACTGAGATTCCGTTATAACTTGTTTAATATATATATATATATATATTTTTTTCCACAGATATCCAATTTTGGAACAAAAATAAGTCAATGGAAGGACTGTCTGCAAAGTCTGTTGTTGTGAGCTTCATATGTCAACTCATTGTCTTCCTCTATCTACTTGACAATGATACTTCCTGGATGATACTTGCAAGTTCTGGAATTGGCTTGTGTATTGAATTTTGGAAGATTGGAAAAGCCATGCACATTGAGGTATTAGATTATTAATAATATTCTTTACCTTCTTGTATGATAAAGATAAGTTAAAAAGCTCGTATTTTGATGATTAACGAATGGCTTTATGCATACTAGATATCTGTGTGGAGATGTCATGTCATGCACCTGCATATTATGGTTTGATGGTGTGCTTGGCCTTTTCAGACATCTCATTTATGCCAGAGTTTGCCAGAGTTACATGTTCGGACTAATAATGTGTGTGTCCATGTATGTGTGCAAGTAAATTACAGGATATTTACACATAAAAAAAGGTCAATGCTTTTAACATATCATGTGTCTGTTAGTGGCTCTTAATCAAACTGATGGGGCATTTCCTCTTTCCACATTAATCATTACGTATGATTATTATCTAATCATTCAAATATATTGAAGGTTGAGCTAAACTTTGTGATTTGGGCATGTTTGGATTATGAATCAACTTTCTTTTTATAAATATTTGCATTAAATCATCTTGTTTGTTTCAAATATTCTTGCATGTTGGATATTTGATTAAATCTTGAATAATCTCTTAATGTATACTTTTTGTTTTGCCATTAATCAGTCAAAGTCTCATTGAAAGAGAAGTTACTACCATTCAATATCATTTGTGCCTTAACTCTTAACGATATAAAAGTGGTTTTTACTCTCAACATAACTTCTGTCTAGGGTTGAAGTTGTATGATGTGTCTATAAATATTTGATGCTTTCCAAATTAGAGATTTTCATGCTAGGTTTTGGATCAAGAAGTGTTATTCAATACGGCTATGGTTATTGGTGGTGCTAACTCATGGAATTCTCCATTCTACACTTGGTTTCGTGTTTTATTGCTTGTGTAAACTGTCATATTTCTCTTTTATTATGATCCATTGGACATTGAATATTATATTATTCTCTCACCTTCTTATGTTGTAATGTTTGACAGTTGCTAACATCAAATTTTGGCTGAACCTACCTTATATTGTCACTATCCTTTTAAATGTCCAGATTGACAGAACTGGGAAGATTCCTATGTTGAGGTTCCGAGACCGTGAGTCCTATGCAGGGAATAAGACAAAAGAATATGATGATATGGCAATGAAATATTTGTCATATGTGCTCTTCTTTCTTGTTGCGTGCTCCTCGCTTTATTCACTCATGTATGAGCGCCACAGGAGCTGGTATTCTTGGATTCTCTCTTCCCTCACAAGCTGTGTGTATATGTTTGGTAAGTTTCTGTTCCTGTTTTCTTCTGTTGATTTATTATTTTTACAACCTCTTTAATAATCTTGAAAGTTCATAATTGTTTAAGCTGTGTATATTGCACTAGTCGCACCCATGAGAATGGAAGGACAAACAGTAATATATAAGTTTTTCTTCAGGGTCTGAATAGTGCTTCCCTAAATTATTTATGTTATTCGCATGTTTAATTAAAAATCTTACCATTCTTTATGATGAACCATGAACATCCAAGATTAATATTTGATTATAACAATCCTGTTAAAGAAAGCGTACAAAATATGTGTTTGAGAAGGCCATATATATATGATGTAAACAGAGAGAGAGGCAAAAAAAAAAAAAAAAAAAAAATCCACCAGCAATATATAAGCTCATATATATATATATATAGATAATATGATTGCACCAACTATCAACTTGCTACTTATATGTCTGCCTCTCTATGGTGACTGGAAAATGTATTTTTGTTTTGAATACTTTTGTTTTTCAGGTTTCATCATGATGTGCCCTCAATTATTCATAAACTATAAGCTGAAATCTGTGGCTCATCTACCTTGGAGGCAGATGACATACAAGTTCCTGAACACAATCATTGATGATCTATTTGCTTTTGTCATAAAAATGCCTACACTACATCGGCTATCTGTCTTCCGTGACGGTAAGATACTATAATTTAGTTTGTTTTAGTAATACGCAAGGATGATTTTACCCCCTCCTGCCCCAAAATAAATAGTTGAATAGGTAATGGATGTGTGGAGAATGAATTGGATGGAAACTTGCATTCATTGTGCAGAGTTATGCGATGTCTTGCATGTTTGGGATGGAAACTTGCATTCAATGTGAGGAGTTATGCATCTGACGTCTTGCATATTTGGGGTGTTGCATTGGTCCAGATTTATGAGATATGTTAGGGAAAAATTGTAAACAAATTTTTTTTTTTTTCTCCGTAAAATACTAGCGACTGGGTTTAAATTTGAATACATAAATCTTTGACTTCATGGAGATCTATTCTAAAATGTTAGGGGCCCAAATCAAGAAAGGATAAAATCAGATCAGATTCTTATTTCTACTTCCTTTTTTGCTCTTTTCTTATATTATTGTTTCTATGAACTTGCGTAATCATGGATATAGATTTGTACATATTTATTGTCATGTGTCTTTGTGATATCATATCTAGTTTTTCAAGTATTGACATTATCATATTTGTGCAATTGCATTTCCCGTATCGCTATTTCTATTGGTACTAGTCAGGCCACTATGAGCGAAAATGTTATGCTACTGATACTTTGTTCTTTCATTTGAGAAGTTAAATAATTTAGTTTATAAATCATAATGGTAATGTAGAAGAACAGGTACCTTCCATTTCTTTGTATTTTAAACCATATGTAATAAGTAGCTCACCAACCCTGCATTGAAGGCATAAAACCTCAGGCTGCCCACAATACGTTGCTTTGTGCTGGAGAATTAATTTTAGCCATGAACTCTTCTTATTGAACACAAGGTTTTATGACTATCATATTTACCTTTTTCCGCATCATAGTTCTCCCATACCCTGCTGCCTAATCACTGTATAAGATCATATATTTAATCTCCATAAGAGTGCTTTTATTCCCATTCAATTATGCTCTTTGCTTCTTATTTATGATTTTTTCCACTCTTTCCATCTTGCAGATGTTATATTTCTGATATATGTATATCAGAGGTGGATCTATCCAGTGGACAAGAAACGTATAAATGAGTTCGGTTTTGGCGGTGAGGATGATCAGCTTACCGAGGGTGCAGATGCCGCTACTGTAACAGAAGAGGAGAAGAAGACAAACTAAGCTGATTATTTAGGGATCATTTGAAACTTTTTACAACACACTAGAGTACTTGGTTAGGCTAAACATGGATCGTTAGGGTGTTTGTCCCAATGTTTTTTGTTTTACATATTTACGGTAGATGTTTTTAACAATACTTCCAGATGCATTCGATGGCCCAGCGGAGTAAGGAATGTTGAGGCCCCTTGGATGGGATGATCTTGGTAGATGGTTTGTTTTAAATTTTGATGTTATTGTTTCTATTTTTTTTTTTTTTTTTTGAATTCCTATCCAACGACACATTTTTGTGATTCTTGTTTGTCTGCTATATTATTTTTTCCAATAATTATTATAGACTCGCTGTCAAGTCTAACTACTTTTTAAATTAAATGAAGAGGATCAAGTTGCCTCGATGATTTCTTGCCGCTTCATATAAATATCAAGCAACCTTTTAACTTTAAATGGTATCAAGTACTAAATAAAAAGCAAAACGAAAAATGAAAAGAAATACAAATAAATGTTGTTCAGTTACCAATTACATTTAAAAGCAAATAACAATAAATAAGCTGGGGTTGGTTAAAATTGTGCCACCATTTCTAAGTAAGATTATTAAAATCCGTAAAATTAAAATCTTTGAAAATTTTATGAACAGATACTAATAAAATTTTATAAGAAAAATTAAAATGGAGAAAATCACTTATAAAATAAGATTAATGCTAGATAATATTAAATTCAAAATATTAGAAATTACAATATAGGAAAATAAGGTTTGAGTTATTAATCTTTAATTTTTTTAAATAACCATAACAAAAATACATTAATAAGGTTCAATTAACCATCATAACAAAGATAATTTTTTGCTTTATGTTCATATATTTTTCTTGAGTTTTATTATTATTATTATTATTTTATATTTATTCTGTTCAAATTTATGTTACTTTTGTTATGTGTTTTGGTGGCACCATTATATGGTTTGTTGTCCCTAATGCCACTCCTACGTTTTCTCCTGAAAAAAACACAAAGCAAACAATGGCAGCCACTAACTCACCTTCAGGAAGAGAATTGGTTGTGGCAGTTGAGTGATCGGTTTCGCAATTTTGCAAAATTTGCAAATGGAAAACCAAAACAAAAAAGATTCAGAAACTGGCAACTAGAAATAAAAAGAAAGAGAATTATGTCCAGTTCCAAGGATGGTAATGAGAATAATAATAATAATAATAATAGTAATAATGATGATAATGGAAGAACTTTGTCATTTGGAGATAGCGAATGTAGGGGTAGGCTAACAGAACTCTTCAAGAAAGTAGCTCTTCATCTTTTGGGTTTCTTTATGATGGTGTTTCTTTGCAATGCTGTTCACTACTTTTTGAGGCCATTTTCACAACCTCGGATTACATCTGATATTGTTGTAAGTTTTCTTTTTTTTTTTTTTTTTTTTTTTTTTTTAAATTTTTTTTTTCAGGTTTCAAAAAAAGATCGAATCTTTTGGTTACCCTTGAGCCATATCAGGACAGATTTGTCCCTTTTCCCATGAGGTTGTGATTGGCATCAGCTTTTTTGTGTTTCTAAAGGAAAGGTTTCATTTGGTCCTTAAGAAAATAGGCAGAGGAAACCATTATATGATAATAACTGTGTCTTTGAGGTTAAAGTTGATCAACTTGAACAAGGAAAAGGCCTTCTACAATCCAAGGTCTTTTCCATCCTCGAGGACTATCATCCAAAAACTGCTTTGTGTTTCTTTGGAGTTTTGACAGTTGGTCTTTGTTTATCCATTTTGTACTTTCTGATCATGACAAGGTGATAAGTTTCTTATAAAATTTTCATTTTCACATACAGGTAGGACTTTTTTTTGGGAACTTGGGGTTTGTACACAGACAAGTAAATGAATCAGCAGCTAAAACTTTGAGATACATAATTGATTTTGGTATGATATGCTACATGTTTGTTCTGGGCATAGAAATGGATCCATATGTGTTGTTTAAGGCACCAAGTCGGGATGCAAAAGTGGCCTATGCCGGAATTCTCTCCACATTCATACTAGCAGGATGCATAACCCCATTTCTCCATTACACTGACGGTTTTGAGATTGACTTCACACTCTCACTCTCCACTGCTCTTTCCAGCACAGCCTCTCCGGTACTGACACGTCTGATAACGAGTCTCAAAATTGGCAAGTCAGACATTGGAAGGCTTGTCATTGCTGCAGGGATGTACTCTGACTTTGTGTGCACGCTTGTTATGTCCCTTGGCTATATAGTTTACCCAGTTGAGAATGATGATGATAAAACTGATGATAAGGCTTCATCCCGTATTAAAACAGCCTTACAGATGAGTCTTTCATTGCTGTTCCAGACAGTGTTTACAGCCAATGTTTCACCAATCTTCATGAACTGGGTCAACAATGAAAATCCAGAAGGCAAACCAATGAAAGGATCACATCTTGTTCTTTCAGTTGCTTTCATTACCTTGATCATTTGTTGCTCGCCGGTATATGGGTACAGCCCCATTTTAAGTGCATTCATGGCAGGAATCTTCTTACCAAGGGAAGGGAGAGTGTCCAAATTGGTGATTAGCAAGATTAACTACTTGTTAACAACCATTTTCTATCCAATCTTTTATTTTTGGATGGGATATGAAGCTAGGTTGTCAGAGTTTGAACCTCTCCACATAATGACCTGGGCAAGGTTGATTGTACTTTTTGTTGTAGTAACGCTCGGAAAAGTTTCTGGAGCAGTCCTTTCTGGAGCAATGTTGGGGTTTAACTGGCCTGAATCTGTTGCACTTGGCTTGCTTCTTACCACCAAAGGTCATTTTCAGATATATCTGGCTATTGCTGCGAAAACAGTTAGTCTCTTGACCTCCTCTGTTTCTTCCGTGTATTTTCTTCCTACCTAAGTTTCATTTGTTTGTTTATTTATTACTTTTATTTAACTTATTTATTTATGTTTTATGTAATCGAATTGTATATGCCAGTTTAGCTCCTAACCATTGTTATATTTTATACTAAAAATGCTCATTCTTTTTTCTTTTTCTTTTTTTTTTCGATGTAGTACGGATTCTAATTTTCTTGTTAATTGGAATCTTTTTCAGTATAGAAACCACATAATAATGTCATTGCTTTTGCTTATTTGCGAAATGCAGGCTGGAAAAACGTCTACCTCCACCAGCATTGTTATGGTAACAGTAATCTTTTTCACTGTGGTGCATGCGCCAACAGTTGTGGCACAAATCATTAAACGTGCAAGGAAACGGGCACCAACTTATAGGATGGCACTTCAGTTGCTCGACCCTTCGAATGAACTCCGTATATTGCTATGCCTTCATGGGCCTCAAAATGTGCCTAGCAGCATTAACATCATGGAGATATCCCGAGGGACAGCTGACCCTGGTGTTGTTGTCTATGTCACAGATCTAATTGAACTCACAGATGACATTGCTTCCACATTGGTGCAAGGCGAAGAAGGGGACACCGTGACTGTGACTGACAAGGTAGTCACAGACAAGAGAAGTGAAGTCACTGCCGCTGTTGAAGCCTTCGTAGCAGACAATGGTGATGGTATAACGCTAAGACGAATGCTTGCACTATCATCATTCAATGGCTTGCCGCAGGACATATGCATTTTGGCAGAAGACTTGATGATAGCCCTCATCATATTGCCTTTTCACAAGAGCCAGCGTGCAGATGGAACATTGGATGGTGGCCATTCTGGTTTCCGACATGTGAATAGGAAGGTAATGTATGCATATCAGAAAAAAAACTAACATTTTCAGATTCCAAGAAATTCCTTTCGATGGTTAAAATACAATCTGAGGAATTAATTCAAAATTTCATTTATGGTTCACCATCATCGAACTTATGAAGGAGTTGATAGTAAAAATCTGAGGAATTAGTGGCTTTCCTTCTTTAAGTAACGGTGTCATATTACATATGTAGGAGTTAATAGTAAAATTCTTAATCCGTTTAGTTTTACCACTTATTTCAAATTCATCATTAGATGCTCGCTGTATCTGAAACAGGTTCTCAGGAATGCCCCATGCTCAGTGGGAATTCTTGTAGACAGGGGTTTGGGAGTGACTGAGAAAGTGTCAAGATCAGGTAGATCTGTCAATGTGGCTGTCATCTTCATTGGTGGCAGAGATGACAGAGAAGCACTAGCCTACGCTGGTCGAGTAGCGCGCCATCCTGGTGTAAAACTCACAGTAATAAGATTCTTGGTGGATGCAGATGCAGAAAATGCATTTAGAAGAGCAAGCAACTTGAGGATCAGCATAGCTGAGCAGGAAGAAGAAACAAATCTTGACAATGAGTGTTTTGCAGACTTCTATGAAAGACATGTTGCAGGTGGGTATGTTGCATACTTAGAGAAGCATCTTGCAAATTCAGCTGAGACCTATTCAACATTGAAGTCATTTGAAGGACAATACTCACTTGTTATAGTAGGAAGAGGAGGAAGAGTGAATTCAGTATTAACAATGGGTATGAATGATTGGCAGCAGTGCCCAGAACTAGGTCCAATTGGAGATGTTCTTTCAGGGTCTGATTTCTCAGTCATGACCTCAGTCTTGATCATCCAACAACCAAATCTAAAAGGAGAACTAGATGGGCTTGATGATGACTTCTCTGTTATGTAGATTTTTAAACCTAGTCGAGATAGTTTAGAAACTAAAAGGATCAGTTGTAACAAAGAACATGATGTTTTGTAGATTCTTAGTGGGTAGAAAAATGGTAGAAACTATGTTGAGATTAGACAGCAGGGTAAGCCAAATTAACTTAACCGGAAGAAAAAGAGGTTAGAGGATATGTTAAAGAGGTATCTTAGTGTAAATCAACGTTTGACAGGTAGAAAAGAATGAATATGTTAGCTTTTTGCTGTCTGACATGGTGTTCGATTATGATTATAGTATATAAGCATACCATGTTTAGTTTTCTGTTATAACCTCACAGATGATCAAAATTATACCAGCAAATTATTAAAAAAAAGAAAAAAAAAAAAAGAAAAAAACAAAGATGGTAAAAATATATATAAACTTATGATAAATATATATATATAATCTATGCGATTGTTATGCTTATGGTCATTGATCACTATTTAGTCTTTAATCCATTGATGAGAACAGCATTCATTCCAGCAAGGATCACACAATATATCTTGGCTAAGATGATGATATCATGACGAACCACAGCCAACTTACATTAATTATATGAAAAAATCTAATAAACCATCAATATTTGATTTTTGGGTTCATATAAATTAATGGTACCTAAAATAACCAAACACCTATATTCTCCAGAAAGCTTCAAATGCTACATATATCCTGTGAGGCCTCACAATTTGACTTTAATCTTAAGATGTTAGTTTCTAAGTAAGCCTTCCTATGATAAAAGGTTAATATATAAATAATAAAAATTCAAAATTCATGAATCTATTGAAATTGTCTTGAAAACTTGAGTGAAAATTTTTGTTAAAATGATTTTCAACATTGCAAATTTTTTTATGAGTACTTCCGTTTTCCAGGCCCATATATCGAATGCTTTCAAGTCCCTTGGCTATATTACGAATGCACATATATCTCACTTGATCAACTCACTAAGATTGATAGTACAAAAACATGGCCGAAATTAATAATCTCCACTCCACTCACATATTTGGAATTTGTTAGATTACAAAAATATTCATGCTTTCTGATCGCTAGCCTGAGCTGTTGGAGATTCAAGAGGGAATAATGTAAGCAACTCAGGAACTTCGGTAGTGTCTCCTTTTCTACCTCTTGGTGAGGGATGCAAGTAAAACCTCCTCTCTTTGATGGCTTTCTCTTCTTCTTGGCTGTTCAACACAGCTGATGCTTCTGAGCCTAGCTTCTTTTCCTCTTCCAATATTGAAAGCTTTGAGAATATGGAAGAAGGGGTTCCAACTGGGCTTGGGAGGAAACCAGCAGAGTTTGGTGCCTTTGGTGGTGAAAAGCAGCTCTGGTGGTGGTCTGCTGGTTTGAAATACTGGAAAGTGGGTTTCACAATCTCAAGCTTTGGCCTCATGTACTGCCTTCTCTCATGGAGTTTGGAGGTTGATCTCTTTACATTACCCATCATCTTTGGAGCCACATGGTCTTGCGATGGAATTGTATTATTGGTTTGATCAGATGGTCCTGTCAGTCTCTGAACAACTTCCCTGAATGTGTTTGTGTCTGTTTGGACAAATGTGGTTAAGGGTTTACAATTACCACCTGCTGTGCCTTGTGTTGCTGCTAATTTCTCCATGATGATCTTTCTCACTCTCCTTAATCACCTGCAAAAGAATTTCACAATTTTAGTCCAAGTTTCATATGGGTTCTTTTTTTTTTTTTTTTTTAATTATTATTATTACTTCTCTTTTCTTTTCTTTCTCTTACTATGAGAAAAACCAGCCAACTGGATAGAAACTTTTCCCAACCCCATTAACAAGATACCTACTTGTTTATAAAAGCTAATTTACCTATATGTATCTGATGGTCAATATTAGAGCAAAGAATTTACCAATTTGGAATGTTGTCCCTTTTTGCTTGTCCTTGACTTGCCTAACTTTGTCTGGTCAAGCACATGCATGCAATTAATATATATTATATATGTATATATAATTTAACCTGAAAGATTATGGAAACCATATGGTTCATAAATTAATGCGATTAATGCCTAACTTTCGCAAGGTTCTTGGTACATATATAACTTGTTAGTTCTCATACTTTGCAGTAGAAGGAAACCATATGGCATATGGTTTACAAAATTTCTTGTACGGCATTGAATAGGATTTGATTGAGATGTTCACCCAAATTGTGCCATCTTTCCTAGGCTTTAAAATTATCTACTTTCAATTTCAATCCATTGAATATTGGACTGGCATTTTTTGAACTTTTGTCACTAACTCCACTACTTACATTATTATATACTTTATGATCCTAATTCACCAGACAAGACAAAAACTATAAGCCCCACTTTCTCTTTTCCTGATTTCTCCTTATCTTAATTACTGTATAACAAGTACTGAAACATTGCTATGCTTTCAAAATAAAGAGATTAATGGAAAGCACCTTCTGGCTTTGAAAGGATAAAGAGATTTAGAACGTTAGCAGATACGTTTAATCTGGTGTTTCAAATGTAATATTCCAAGCTATTTTTCATAAGAAACATCAACAGAATGAAAAAAATTGGATTTAAGGCCAATTTTATTGCTCAAGGCGGTTAATTTATATCCCAAAACTAAACTTTCTCCAATCAAGTCTTCTTTCCTTAAATTTTCCTGTACGTGTTGGTTCTATGGCAATCCTATACTTAACTGACTCAAACGTAATTAATTGATTCAATGTTTTTAAGACTTCTAAATTCCTAAAAAAGGGAAATAAAAAGCAAATAAATTAAGACTTGGAAATATATAATCAGAAATGGATAGAGAAGACCATATATATATTTTTTAATAAAAAAAAAAAAAGGAAAAAAAAAAAGGAGAAATCTATAACCATGAAGCTTTTGTACATATATCAGCAGAAACATGCATGCAAATGCAGCTAAGAAGCTTTATACATATCCACATATTAACTTGAACACATATCATTCAAACATGTAGTTCCAAAATTCAAACTCATTTAACTATGCTTTGGCTTCAATAAATAGAACGCATGAATAAATTAAGTTTGTAAACGTGCATATATACGTCTTCATACATATAAAATACCTGGACATCAAGACCTTGGACGTATATATATATATATATATATGATCAAGTATAGTGCAAATTGATGTGAAGGAGGAAGAAATTTGAGGGAGGGATGAGAAGAGTAGTCAAGATAGAGAGAGAGAATAGAAAGAGAAGGTAATGATGTTGAAGAAATTAATAGATATATTTGAAGTAATAAAAAGGAGGTTGAAAAGGTAATTGTGTAAGAGACACAGAAGCCAGTTAGGACAAATAAAAAAGCAACCTCAAAAGGAATTACAACCGCAGCGTTTGCCACATCAACATGGTTTGTTGTAAAGGGCATTCAACACCCATCTCACACATCCTCAATATAACGGCTTCAATTACCCTTTGCTTTTTTTAAGATTCTTGTAAGAAACAATCTCTCATATTTAGCAAATACCTTCTTTTTTTCTTTCTTTTTTTTTCTTTTTTTTAAATAAAATTACTCTTCAAGGACTCAGTCAAGTTGACCTCTCATGACTTGGGATAATTCATTTACAGCTAATTACAATTACAAGGCTATAATATTCGTAACAATATTCTATGTAGCTCTCTTTATAGATTTTGCTGTTGGATTCCAAGTCAATGTTAAAGGGGTGTGTTTCAATGCAAAGTTGTTGAACTATATTAATTTAGGAAAAAGGCACAAAGTGCTTACTCTCAGTCTCAGATACAAACTCCAATTGTCTTTATTCAGCCAACCCATTGTGTTTCCTAAAGAGCTATATTGGGCTTTTGGGTTAAGCCGAGCTTGCCCATGTGCTAGGTGGGTCACCCGAGCCCCAACCAAATGAAATTCCAGCAAACCCGACCAGTCTCATAAGTTGGTCAACAAAATGCTACTTCGACTGTTGAACACCAGCCAATTCACATGATTACAGGTGCCACTATTTATGTTGAATAGTTTTGAAGATTGCTTTGTTATTTTCTGATGCATAAATATGTGGAACACTGTTTTTGGCTTTGCTGCATGCATCAATTAATAATCTTCCAAGTCTTCTAGACGCACATGGATATTCCATCACTAGCTCCAATCAGAAAAGTGCATTGCTAATTACTTCATAACTGTTCCATGCCTAACTTGTGTTGATGCTATGAAATGATTTAAGGAGGAAAATACTTGTAAAAAGATTCATAAATATGAAAAATTTTCTTTTTTAAGATGGTTGGTCTTACTGGTAAGAAAAAAATAGCCACAAAGTCAGTCACAGTCAGTCCAAAATATTAAAATAGATTAAATGAATTAAGTGTAAGTGAGCGAGCGGTTGGGGTAGTGAAGTGGCACACCAGAAGAAACTCCCATTATTATTTTTTTGAATCTTTGTACATAAAAAAAAAATAAAAATAAATAAAAAAAAGAAAGAAAAAAAAAGAAAGGAAAAAACGAAACATACACACACATATCCAATTAACTTGCTCTTGGGATATCTATACCTTTCAACCATTTTATTTCAAACCCATACATCATCTCTCTCTCTCTGTCTCTATCAATCTCTTTCTTATTCATTCATTTAATCTTCCGGGCAATCCGGCGGTAGCTGAGATGAAGCAACCATCCCTCATTAAGATTATTTGACTTGTAATTGCCCCCCTTCCACACTGCCCCTCCTGAATATATACCATTGCATTCATTACACATAATAATAATTGAAAAAAAAAAAGAAAAAAAGAAGTACTCATCCTGATCTGATTAGTAGGCCAGATAATTCATATAGAAAAAGAGGCAGACACTAGATATAAATATCCAATCCAAAAGCCATTTCTGTGCTTCAAAAAACATATCCAACCAGACCAAATACTTAATCCCAACATACAGAATATGGTGCCAGATGATAATGATTTCAGCTTCCCAGTAATTGCCACCAAACCAGTCTCCAACTTCACAATCCCATCCACCTCCTTGTGGCGTATATCTTCTCTGGTTTATCCAGATTGTTATAGCGAAGGAGAAGATCATGATCAGAAAGGAAGTAGATCACAAGGGTCATCTTCATCACCATCAGAATTTTCCAGCAGGAAGAGCTTTTCTGATGATTTGGATACAGAGGAGAGGATGGACATGTTGTGGGAGGACTTGAATGAGGAGAAAAATATGGTGTCTCATTGCAGCAGCCTGGATAAGAGCAAAAACACAGATATTGGTCGTGAAGGAAGGTCAAGAACATCAACAACGTCTGCTAGTGAATATTTGGATGATTATATTTATGATTTGGATGGTGTTGGACAAAGTGGAGAGATGGAGATAGTCATGGTAATGAAGGAGGATAAGGAGGAGCATTCCTGTGAGAAGGCCTTAAAAATATCAAACAAAACCAGAGCCTTGAAGAGACCAAGCGTGGTGGTGGTGCTGAGATCATTGAAAAAGTTCCTCTTTCTTCGCAACTTGGCCAGGGCAAGAAATTAAAGACAGACTGACTACCTCTACAATCTACATCATGTCCTTGTTCTGCTCATCAAGCTTATTTTGATTGATTGAGATTGTATAATTACATAGATATTTCACAACTTTAACATGTGTTGTAATACAGAACTACCATTTCTCTACAGCTAAAATACTATAATTACTTAATACCCAATCCAACTAATATTGTTGTTTTGTTCAAATCTAAATTACTAATTCATGTTGCCATTTTGATTATGTAGTTATGAGTTTATGATGATTCATGTGATTGATTTGATTAAACTGGATGAGAAATTATAATTGTTTCTTAGCCTACTCTCTGAATAAATGAGGGGATATGGAAGCTAATTTTCAAAACCCTGTCCCTTTCTTTTTAGTGACAGCGCAAATTTCTTTTTATCAGTTATTGGAATACTGTTCGCGTGGAATATACATAACTGATCAAATATAAATTTTAATGATAGAATGAAATTTGCTATAAATTATTTATCTATCAAAAGAAGAGCACTAAAATGGTTTTCATTTTGTTGGTTCCGGAATTTTAAAAACAAGGGATTTTTTTTTTTTAAGAAAAAAAAAAGCTCTAAAACATAAATTTTTAAGTTTGTGCATGTAAAGTTAAAAAACTTCGGGAGTCTATTAGAAAATTAACTTTCTCCTATTGAAATAATTTTTTTCAATTTAATGTTGAAAGAAAATATGGTTTTCCCACTTAAAAATAGCTCTTTTATTATTATTTATTATTATCAATAACGATTAAAAAATACCTTAAATTTACATTTTTGATTGTCGAATAAGAAAAGAAAATAAACAGGAAGCCAAAAAGCTAGAGAAAGAGAAAGAGAAAGAGAAAGAGAGAGAAGGAAGCGAAAATGGAATTGGAGGCGGTGAAGAGGTACTTGGAGAAAGGACCTGAAAACGCCTCAACAATTGATGGCCTACCGCTCAGGTTCTTCGATGCCTTCTTCGTGGAAGGTTTGCATGTTGATCTCATTGAACCAGGACGTATTATCTGCTCCTTAAAAGTGCATCCTCGTCTGCTGGTAATCACCCTCCTTTTCTCTCTCTCTCTCCCTTAGCTCTGCTAATTTGCTTTCGGGGAAAGTTTGGACTTTTATTTTTGTTCTTGTTTCTTTCTTATACATACTTTGCCTTATGATTGTCATGTGTCTTTGGTTTGTTTATAATTGGTTTTTTTTTTTTTTTTTTCTCTCTCTCCTTTTGTTTGGTGTTTGATGATTTGTTGATAAAGTTCGCATTTTTATTTATTTTTGAAGAAAAATTATATCTTTGCTTTGTCTGGGCTTTTCAGTTTTATCGGTTTTAATTATTGATATAATTGGGTTTGTCTATTTGGTTGGTGTTTGATGATTTGTTGTGATCAAGAACTCTGGTAATTTCTTGCACGGTGGTGCCACCGCCACGCTTGTGGATTTGGTTGGTTCAGCTGCAATTTACACGGTTGGTGCTCCAATGACTGGTGTTTCTGTGGAAATTAATGTTTCATACTTGGATGCTGCTTATGCCGATGTAAGGCTCTTTCTTTCCATTTTATCCTGCAGTTAACTTTTGTTTCTTTGATTCAGTAATTCTACAACTCATGAGTTGAGTCTTAGACTTAGTTGTTTTTTGTGTTAAAAGAAATTGATGGAAGATGCTATGATGCTGTTCCTGCTTCGTGCTTGCTATCTGAAAATAGATGGAATACAGTTAAGGAATTCATGGAAATTGGGCATTGCAATTTGTAGGATAGATACGTTCTGTGCTTTTGAGAACGTGCAGGTCCTTTGTTATTCCTCCTTAGTTTTCAGTGTGTTGAAAAATGAGTGTAAACTACCGTTTTTTGGCTGGATAATTTGGCTCATTGTTGGTTACTGCCTTGGATCTGAACCATCTCATGTGTCTCTTTTTGATGATTATTTTTTGTTAATAATCACTATTTCAAGCAACCGCTAAAGGTCAAGTTCTGTTGAGCAACTTTTTCGTGTACAACTTCCTAGGGCCAGAGGCCTCAATATTTCTGGAGCCTTAGACTATTCTCTCCCCATTTTTATAATTGATTAACACTCTACATGTAGAAATCCCACCTTCAGATCCTTCCATGGGCCTAAAACACCCTTCTTGGAAGCACATATTGCACGAATAGAACCAAGGATTAGCTCTGCAGCTGCTCCATGGAGTAGGTCCATTACTGGTAGAGTTCATGTAGCAAACCGCAGCTTTTTAGGATAAAAGATTTAGTTGTATCTACTGTTTATAATTCGCAAGAACTTGGAGCCATGGTAGTTATGTATTATTTAGATGACATTTAGGAGGCTGGACTAGGGGTTGGAGTGAATTAAAATTCTTTAGTACACTGATAAACTTCATAAAATAGTGCGTAAGTGACAATTCTATAACATATAAACTGTGCATTGTAATAAATAGGAACAAAGAAAATTCAAATCTAGTGTAAAATCATCGTGAATATTTGATATATTGTAAGTCTTGAACATAATACGTAAGCCGAAAAGATAGAAGTAAAACAGGTACTTGAGGAAGTAAGGACCATTCTATGGCAGTGAAATGGTGTATAAAAATGAAAGTAAGGATAGAGCACTAGCCTTATTTTGAAGACAGTTAATGGCCTAATTTCAAAGTCTCTAGGTCTTTTGAGCAATAATGACAAATTAGAAATACCATTCTTCATTAAATTTTGGATGTTGACTACATATCGGAAGTAATTTCATGCTTTTCTCCTTGCTGCATGAGTCTACCACCTAGTTTTTGCAAGTATCAATCTTCTGATCATTTTTAAATGGAAATTTTGTATCTAGATTAGTGAGATATAATTTATTCCATTTCCCCTTGATGAATTCTTATTCTAAATTCTCATGCATCCCTGTAGTGAGTTATATGTAAGCTATTCACCATAACAAAGAACTTATGTGGTTGGTTATGCAGGAGGAAATTGAGATTGAGGCCAAGACTTTACGCGTTGGAAAAGCAGTTGGTGTTGTGAGTGTTGAGTTGAGGAAGAAAAAAACAGGGAAAATTATCGCCCAGGGCCGTCATACAAAGTACCTTCCTGTCGCTAGCAAATTGTGAAGACATTTTTTATTTTGCTATTTGGAATGTACTGAATTTTTTTTTCCAAATCCTGGTTTGGGAAACAATAATGTATTTTTATGTATAATTTATGCAATTTCAGCAAGCAGAAGGCGTCTTACGTCATTTATTATATGCTTTAAAGTTTATGTTTCCATCAAATACGCCAGAGTGACATTTCTATGTAGAAGGCATTGAATCAGTAATGCTTTTGTTTATTATTATGAATAACATTTCTTTATCATCCTTCAATAATAATAATAAAGTCATACAGTCAACATGCATTGGCTTCTATAGTTCCTTCAATGGAGCACCGTTGTAACAATCCATAATTTTTCTCAATGGAATACCTTTTTAACAATCAATAATGCCATCTGAAAGAGCTGAATTTATGCAACTCAAAAAGACTGGGATTCATTCTTGAAAAGGTGTCTACATTCACTTTAGTTTGCTTTTACTGAATGACAGTGAAATCCCGTTCCAGTTGAAAATAAAAAGAAACATTAGCTCGTTACTTGTTTGGAAAACCATGAACAGCAACACACTGCCTGCGTACTACGTGTTTTTAAGGCTGTGTTTAAAATTCAGACATGAAAATATGAAGTATTCTGGGACCAATTAATGCAAAATTTGAGCAGAAGGAAGATTAAGATATGAAGGGTTTGTTTCCACGTATTGATATTTCCCCAAAATAAAAAATAAATAAATAAACAGATTCAATCGCTAATCAGTTAGTTGGTTAACAACTGATAGGGCATCTCCCAAATTTATCTTGCTTCTCATGGTTCGCCTTCCAATTCCATCATTGCCCTTCCTCATCATTGCAGCAAATTCTCCATAATCTATTTGTCCATCCTGCAAAAGACAAAGCTTTTAGCTCTCTACAATTTGGCACTATGAATTTCATTTCTAAAGTAGAAAATTTTAGAGCAGGACACACTTACATTGTCTTGATCAACTTCTTTTATCATATCATCAAGGTGGAGCTCACTTAGACCAAACTCTTTGCAAGCTTGTTGAAGTTCATCAATGGTTATATACCCACTGCCGTCCTTGTCGAAGAAGGAAAATGCCGACAGCAAATTCTCTTCTCTCTCCAACTTATTCAAGTGCACGGTAGCAGCAAGGAATTCACCATAGTCAATTGTTCCGCTATTGTCAATATCGGCCTGCCATAGCACCCAAGAAGTGAGACAGTATGCCACCATCATCAAGTTTTCATGACCATTGAAATACATGTATATAGCATATATTATAATCAATGATGAAAATGGAAACTTTCTTTCATAAGCTTACTGCATCCATGAGGTCCTTGATCTCTGATTCCATGAGTTCAGACCCCACTCTCTTTAAACCCTCCTTTAGTTCATCAAATGTAATAGTTCCACTATTGTCTGTGTCTATCATTTTAAACAACTCTTTCAAACCTCCAATTTCTTCTTCGGAAAGCCTCTCAGCTATGACCTAATTCAGCAATGAAAGTTCAGAGTACTGCAAAATAAATAACATCTATAAAATTGCATGGATCTCTCATAAACTAGAATTGAGATAGTTTAAGAATCCAAAATGTCATGCAAACTGGCAGATATTGATATTGCATACAACACTAAATGGTTCCAGAAAACCTTGGTACACTGGAATCATGAGTTGCTCAAGACGAGAAAAAAATCTCTACATGCGTGTATTTCAAAGCTATATCTAAGAGTCTCCACTAAGTGTGTGAATTCTCCAAACCAAAAATTGCAACTAAAATTAACAATGTATCAGTAAAGCCTTACTCGCAATGCCAGTTTCTTAAGTTTGTTCATTGCAGAGAACTGCTTCAGGCGACTTAGCACTGCAGAATCAAGAGGTTTATCTGGTGCAATCCTGTCGTCTACAATCCATGGGTGGCCTGACAGAGAAGAAAACTCGTAAATCTAGTTAGTCCACCATATTAATCATATAAGGACTTTTTATCTGAAACATCACACTTACAAAGGACTTCATGGGCTGTCAGCCTTTTTTTTGGATTCCGCTCAAGCATTTTTCGTATAAGATCCTTGGCACTATCTGAAATGGCAGGCCACGGTTCAGATTCAAAGTCCAGTTTCCCTTGTAATATCTGTCGGAAGATCCCCATTTCTGTTTCTGAAGGTAACAAAGGATACAAAAACAGAATTGGTGACATGAACCGTATATGTAAAAATTGAAATTTCAGTGCAATATGTTTATTTCATCCATTCATCAACATTCACAGTCAGAGATGGCTACCTGCCCAAAAAGGCGGTACTCCACTTAACAAGATGTACAATATGACTCCGGCACTCCATACATCTGCTTCATGTCCATAATGCTTGCGTAGCACCTCTGGTGCGACATAGTACGGACTACCAACAACATCCAACAAATGTTCACCTGGGACAACAAATTATACCAAGCATTGCATGTCAAACATGGAAAGAAATTAAGATAATAAGGAGATATAACCTAATCAAAGTTTACCAAACATGAAGCATTTAGTTGTTCAACTGATGTATGAGGCAAAACTACTCAACCAGACTGCATCCCAATGTTTGTTTAGCAATGAAAGAGTAGATTCTCATCCATCACTTACTCAACCAGAATACATCGGATCCAATAATCCATGTGACCAATCAAACAAACACCAACAGCAACCACAAATTATAAATCTTCTACTATAGGAAGCTTGATTCACCCCTTTCATTCTTTCTATTTAAAACGACCTTTATTTTCATCCATTAAAATCTATGTCCCCATCAAAAGAGTAGTAGATTATGACGACAAATTTCGCTGAAATAATTAAAAGAAAACTGCATCCAAGTGGTTTATGATTCACTTCGTACCTAGTTGGAAGCAATGATAACAAAATCAATGAAATGTGAAACCATTTTGGACTGCGTAGCGTTAACCAAAATTAAGACAGAAATCCTATTGTCTACAATGGAAATTGTAAAGGGCACTCAGAACAGAATTCCGTCAAAACCGGCGAAAGGGAGATTTAAAGGAGGGAAAACAAGAACCATAAACTAAAAGAAAAGAAAGTTATATTCACTATCTGAAGTAAAAGCCAGTCAGCAGGAAAAATTCATAAAGAGATAAAAGTAAACCAGTAAGGCACGGAGTAAAATAAAAAAGGGAAAGTAAAGAAGAAAAATTGAACTCTAAATTGAAACACTAGTTGCTTTCAGGATCCTCAAACAAGAAACAAAGGAATAATCAAAATCACAAATCACACATTTACCCAGATCAGAAAACATATTTAGAAAATCCACAATAAAGATTCTATCTGACTTAAACAAAACTCAAAAACACCCATCAAAGAAGCATATAGACACAACGCAAAAATCTTAAAATCATAAATAGAGAAAGAAAAAGAAAAAGGAAGGAACCAACCTGGCTTGTAAAAGACAGAGAGACCAAAATCAGTGGCTTTAAGAGCAGCATCCTCGTCATTGCTATGGAACAAGAAGTTCTCAGGCTTGAGGTCTCGATGCATGACCCCAAGGGAATGGCAAGCCTCAACAAACCCAACAATAATCTTAGTCAACTTAGCAGCCTCTCTCTCACTGTAATGGCCTTTCTTGACAATCCTATCGAAAAGCTCTCCACCCTCACAGAGCTCCATTACAAGGTGAATAGAGAGAGGGTCTTCGTAGGTACCTTTGATCTTGACAACGTGGGGATTCTCGGAGAGATGGTGCATTATCTTAATCTCCCGGCGAACATCTTCGTAGTCATCGGCGCAGAGAAGCTTGCGTTTTGGGATGGACTTGCAGGCGTAGGTACTGCCGGTGGACTTCTCGGTGCAGAGAAAGGTGGTTCCGAACTGGCCCTGCCCGAGTTTCCTGCTCAAAGTGTAGAGGTCTGTGAGGTTTTGGGTCCTGTGTGGGAGGACCCATGTGGGCTTTGATGGCGCTGATGGGTTTGATTTCTTCATTGCAACTCAGAATCAACTGAAGATTTGATTTTGACAACACACCCACCTAAAGATTACCCACCCTCGTCTCTCTGATCAACACCTTTTCTTTTCTTTCCCTTTATGTTGTGTTTTTCCTTGTTCTTGAAAATAAACAGGACACCAGAAGATGAAGAAGAAGAAGAGCGAGGAAGAGTCTTTGGTGTAGACTCTCTCTCTTTTTCTTTCTTTCTCTCTCTCTCTCTCTCTCTCTCTCTTTCTCTCTCTAGAATGAGTGGGACAGCCAGTGGAATTTGTTTATGCATATCCAATTCTAAATCTAAAAATGACTTTTTTTTTTTGGTTTTTTTTTTTTTTTTGTATTAGATTCTTTCTGACGTTGTGTCTGGTTTTTTACTTTTAACCAATGGAGCACTGACTTGGGCTTTGGTATAGTCTTCTGTTCAGTCACAGTCAAATTCTTATCTCAACTTAAATTATTACACTCTTTTCTTTTAAAAATATTTCATTTAAAAAATAAATATACAAAACAAAAACGCTTCTTGTGTGCTTCCTGGTTTTATGACCAAAAAACAAACAATTCCTAAGCAATTAATTCATTTCTTTAAAATTTATAAAAGTTAAAACTCTCTCTGTGTAATAAATACATCAAAAATTGAATATAACTTGTTTAGTATCGTGTGTGTATATATATATATGTATTAAAAATGAAAAAAATTTAAGTTTTTGAATTATTGTTTAAAAAAATAGTAATTTTATCATTGAGGAGCAGATATAGTCAGTAAATAAATTAAGAAATTAGCTATTACTCTTTGTTTTTACTTTGAAATCTCAGAGAAACCTTTTTTTTTACTTTCTTTTTGGTCATGATTAAAAATGAAGAGGATTTCACATAAATTCATTATACTTTAAAATTAAAATTTGAAGTTGTATTTTCAATTATCCATGGTTAAGCGAAACCAACCTAAACAATTTCAGACGGGCCCTGCAACTTTTCTTTTTTAAAAAAAAAAAAGAAAAAAAGAAAAAAGTGTATATATATAGGATGACCCTACTCCAAAAAGAATTAATAATTAAAAAGAATCTATTACTTTATGAAATAATTAATCTATACAACTATGGACATCTTTTTTCACCTACTAGCTATTTTATGCCTATTATTATGTCTGTGTATAGAAAATTATTTTACAAGCTAAAGTTGTTGAATGGTAATATCACGGTGAAAAATATCCAAATGTTATTAAAAAAATTTTAACTTTATGTGGTATTATTCTTGGCAGGAAATTCATTAACGAAGTTGAACCAATGAAGAATCAATCTATTCTTTAGTAAAAAAACAAAGACGACAAATAAAATGTCACCATTATTTGGAAAAGTTGGTATAAAAATGGTCTGTCTTGATTGATTAAGCTAAAATTATAGTTCTTTTTTTTTTTGGTTAATTATTGAAAGATTAACAAATTAAATCTATCCATTTACTCTATTATATTTATTAGAGCATGTATAGGATTTATAATTCTGTAACAATATATAAATTTATAATCTTCTTACCAAAGATTTTATAGGATCCAAGACATGAAATGGAGCAAATAATGTAGATTGTCATCATTAACTTATGATTTTCTCAAGAAAGCATATTGAATTTTATTTATTCCTTCTTAATTCACATTTATACATCACATTATGCTTGAAACAAAAATAATACTATAAGACAATTGATTATTAATATTACAAAAAAGATTATTATAACAATTGTTATAAAAGTATACAAGAAGATATATGAGATTTATTATATGTTTTAAGGAGGTATATGAAATAATGTTATATTTTTTTAAGATACAGGACAGGATAAAATTATCTAACATGTGATCTAATTAATAAAAATTATTGATAGATAAAATCGTTTTTATGTTTTTCAAAAACAAAATAAAATGCTATCAGCACGAAATGAAATTTAATTTTATATGGAGAGAGTGGCGAGTAGCAGTCGGTGAAAAAAGACAGAGACAAATACTTGAATTAGTATTTATTGATTTTAATTAATTTTTAATATTTTTCATATTTTCGAGAAAAATGCTTAAAACAGGAGACAGGCCCCATTTCCAATTCGGAGGTGGATCCCACGTGACTGACCACGTGCAATCAATCAGAGGGAGAAAGCGAATCTGGCAGTAGGATCCACTCCAACCCAACTAGTCTTTCTGGAGTGGATCCCACTCCTCTTTTCCATCTCACAAATCACAACGCTCATCCACGCTTTCTTTTCCTAAATTCTATTTCATGTAGACCTGTTTTTTTTTTTTGTTCCTTGCTTGTATACTTGCTAAAGTTACAATAGCCAAAAAAATTAAATAAAAAAATAAAAAGGTTATTTATACTTACTTTTTTTTTTTGAAATATTTTAATTTTTTCCATTCCAAAAAAATATATTTTGATTCAATTATCATGAATATTTATTTTCATTGGTTTGTGCTTTTCAAAATTTGTGTATAAAATGTTTGATTTAAGAAAAAATAGATACTATGAAACAATGCTGTTTTTTTTTTTTTTTTTTTGGTTGCTGATAAAATTTGAATTCAGTTCATAAATTTAGATGTTCGTCCCTCTAACCGTCAGACTACCACACGATCTAGTATTTTCCTTTTTTTTTCTTTTTTTTTTAACTAGTGTGGCTAGTGTCACGATTGAAGCATTTCATCAAACACTTGGTGAGCATTCTCTCCATTTTGGGCCTTATAATCTACTTTGGGCCTATTTTGGGCCTTACAATGGGCCAAGCACCTAGAGTAGTGTAGAATTCTCTAGAACATTATGGAGAACTCTAGGTCAAGCCATGTACATATCAATTCTAGATGTTTCTTTAAATATTTTATGTAAAGTAGGTGGGAAAGTAGGTGGGAAGGTTCTAGACACCCATTCTCCACCGTAGGATTAAAGCAATTATAGCCGTAGGATTAAGCTTTGTATGCCTATAAATAGGTGGAGGCCTCATTTGGCCAAACCATCCAAGGATCCAAGAATCCAAGCTTCTCTTGTAAAGCTCTCTCTTAAGCAATATACTTTCATTCTTCCAAACTCTCTTTGTGCTCTAGCTTTCTTTGCTTAGCTTTCTCTTTTAGTGGGCAAAAGGCTTACTTAGTTGCAACAAAGGGTCGGAATAGCAACTAAGGCCGCACGGCTTGAAGGGTAAACAAACAAGTCCGTGACAAGTGGTATCAGAGACAAGGTTAAAGCTAGCATCTAGAGCAACATGTCTTCCTCAGAGGTTGTGATTGAAGAAGCAAGGGGAAGGGAGGTCATCCCCGAAGCTGCAAGGAAGGGACGTGGACGTTCAAAGTCGAAGGACGTTCTCACCGCCATGGAGACCAAGGTGGTCAAGATGGAGTTGGCCGTTGCCGACATGTTGGAGCGGCTTGATTGTGTGGAGCAAGGCATGGGGGAGCTCGATGGCCGAGTGGAAGGCCAAGTGGGGGAGCTTAGAGGTACCATGCAAGACACCAACGAGGCCAACACCGAGGCATGGCGTCATGAAAGCCAAGCTTTCCAAACAAAGGTAATTGAAACCTTGTCCCTTATGCAAGCTCAATTAGATGAGTTTAAGAAGAGTTTAGAGGAGACTCGTGAGGATTGGGCATTATGCAAGAGAGCTGCAACTAGTGGCACGGCCACCACCCAACAAATAGTCTCTACTCCAAGGGTAGATGTTCCCAAGCCCAAGGAGTTTAGTGGGAGAAGGGATGCAAAGGAGTTGGACAACTACATGTGGCACATGGAGCGATACTTCGAGGCCTTGGATTTCCAAGACGAGAAGCAAAAGGTAAACACCGCTACCCTATATCTTACTAATCTTGCTGCGGTGTGGTGGCGTAGAAAGCATGAAGAAATGAAGAGAGGCATATGCGCTATCAATTCTTGGGAAGATTTAAAGAGTGAATTGAAGAAACAATTCTATCCCGAGAATGTGGCGAATGAAGCTAGGAAACGCATGAAGGAGTTGAAGCACCAACGTTCCATCCGTGAATATGTGGAGCAATTCTCCGGGTTAATGCTCCAAATTCCCAACATGAGTGAGGAGGATCTCCTTTTCAACTTCATGGATGGGTTGCAACCGTGGGCATGCCAAGAGCTTCAACGAAGGGGAGTACAAGATATTTCCACTGCCCTCACTACGGCTGAAACGCTTGTCGAATTTAGGCAAGGTGAGTCTTCCAACTCTAAGCCTAAGATTAATTATATTAAAGGTGGGGGAGCCAAATTCCATAAAACTCCCCAAAGTAACGAGTTTCCAAGAAGGCCACCACTACCAACCAAAGATTGGAAGAAAGGAGGTAAGCCCGAATTCAAGCCGAAAGAAAATTGCTTCTTATGTGATGGTCCCCATTGGGCTAGAGATTGTCCAAAGAGGAAGTCCTTAAGTGCCATGCTCGAGGAGAGGGAAACTCACGAGCACACGCAAATGGGTTGTATACAACTCCTCAACTCACTGAAGGCTAGTCCAATCCCAACCAATAACACGAAGAACAACTCCCTAATGTACGTGGCGGCACGTATCAATGGGAAAGATGCCCAAGTCATGGTAGACACCGGCGCATCTCACAACTTCATAAGGAAGGAGGAGGCCATGAGGCTTGGCCTCAAACTCGACAAAGGTCAAGGGTGGTTGAAAACGGTGAACGCGGAGGCTAAACCGCTAGATGGCATGGCCCGTAACGTGGAGTTGCACCTTGGCACTTGGCAAGGTAACGTAAACTTCTCCATTGCTCCTATGGATGACTTTGATATTGTACTTGGCATGGAATTTCTTAGGCAATTCAATGTGGTACCACTCCCTCGCTACAACACGGTGTGTATAATGGAGGGAGGCCCTTGCATGATTCCAACCATGCACAAGCCAAGTACTTCCAACCGCCTCTCCGCCATGCAATTCAAGAGAGGAGTAAAGAAAGGGGAGCCTACATTCCTTGCTACTCTACGCGAGGAAGAAGAAGCTACTTCCAAGGAGCCACCGAAGGAGGTTAGCCAAGTCCTTGAGGAGTTCAAGGATGTCATGCCACCACAACTACCCAAGAAACTTCCACCAAGGAGGGAGGTGGATCATTGCATCGAGTTGGAGCCCGGTGCAAAACCACCCGCAAAAGCACCATATCGCATGTCTCCACCGGAGCTAGAGGAGCTAAGGAGACAACTTAAGGAGCTTTTGGATGCCGGTTACATTCAACCGTCGAAAGCACCTTATGGAGCACCCGTCTTGTTCCAAAAGAAGCACGATGGTTCGTTAAGGCTATGCATCGACTATAGGGCACTTAACAAGGTTACCATCAAGAACAAGTACCCTATACCGTTGATAGCCGATTTGTTTGATCAACTTGGAGGAGCAAGGTACTTTACCAAACTTGACTTGAGGTCGGGGTACTACCAAGTTAGAATTACGGAGGGTGATGAGCCAAAGACTACGTGTGTTACTCGATATGGAGCATACGAATTCCTCGTCATGCCCTTTGGTCTCACCAACGCACCCGCCACTTTCTGCACTCTCATGAACAAGATCTTCCATCCTTACTTGGACAAATTCGTGGTGGTCTATTTGGATGACATTGTCATCTATAGCAAGACGCTAGAGGAGCACATCCACCACCTACGAATTGTGTTCAAGGTTCTAAAGGATAATGAGCTTTACGTGAAGAGAGAGAAGTGCTCATTTGCAACCAATGAGGTGTATTTCCTCGGCCATAAGATCAAGGATGGCAAGCTGCACATGGATGAAGCCAAAGTGAAAGCCATCCAAGAGTGGGATCCTCCAACCAAGGTGAGTGAGCTGCGATCTTTTCTTGGTCTCGTTAACTATTACAGGAGGTTTATCAAAGGGTATTCTGCCCTGGCCGCACCACTCACCGATCTGCTAAAGAAGAACAAGACATGGAGTTGGTCCACCCAATGCCAACAAGCCTTTGAGAATTTGAAGGAGGCTATTATGAAGGAACCCGTGTTGGCATTGCCCGATTGCTCCAAACCATTCGAGGTGCACACTGATGCTTCCGACTTTGCCATAGGGGGCGTGTTGATGCAAGAAAAGCATCCAATCGCATTTGAAAGCCGCAAGCTCAACGACACGGAGAGGAGGTATACGGTCCAAGAGAAGGAGATGACCGCCATCATCCACTGCTTGCGCACTTGGAGACATTACTTGCTAGGGTCTAAGTTCGTGGTAAAGACTGACAATGTGGCCACAAGCTATTTCCAAACTCAAAAGAAGTTAAGCCCCAAGCAAGCTCGTTGGCAAGACTTTCTTGCCGAGTTCGACTACAAGCTCGAATACAAGCCCGGTACAGCCAATGTAGTTGCCGATGCATTAAGTAGGAAAGCCGAACTAGCATCGATAACCAAGTTCCAAGGGGAACTACCCAACCTACTAAAGGTGGGCATGGACCGTGATGTTGTGGCTAAGCAACTCCTACAACTTGCCATGGAGGGCAAGACTAAGAGGTTTTGGGTTGAGGACGGCCTTCTCTACACTAAGGGGCATCGCATCTACGTACCAAGGTGGGGCAACCTAAGGAAGAATTTGATCAAGGAATGCCATGACACCAAATGGGCCGGCCACCCAGGGCAAAAGCGTACGAGAGCTTTGTTGGAGACCAACTATTATTGGCCACAAATGCGGGACGATGTCGAAATGTATGTAAAGACCTGCCTTGTTTGTCAACAAGACAAGGTGGAACAGCGACAACCCGCAGGTTTATTGGAGCCACTACCAACTCCGGAGAGACCATGGGAGAGCATCTCCATGGACTTCATTATTAGCTTACCCAAGTCCGAGGGATGTAGCACTATAATCGTAGTGGTTGACCGATTCTCCAAGTATGCTACATTCATTGCCGCGACAAAGGAGTGTCCAGCTGAGGAGACGGCTCGGCTATTTTTCAAGCACGTGGTGAAGTATTGGGGACTCCCAAGATCAATTATAAGTGATCGAGACTCAAGGTTCACCGGAAGGTTTTGGACGGAATTATTCAAGCTCATGGGCTCGGAGTTGCATTTCTCTACAAGCTTTCATCCACAAACCGATGGGCAAACCGAGCGAGCTAATGCGCTATTAGAGCTATATCTACGGCACTTTGTGAGTGCCAATCAACATGATTGGGCAAAGCTGCTAGATGTTGCCCAATTCTCCTACAACTTGCAAAGGAGCGAGTCCACCAATCGAAGTCCATTCGAGTTAGCCACGGGGCAACAACCACTCACTCCACAAACACTTGTTACCAAGTATGGAGGAAGGAGTCCTGCCGCATTCAAGATTGCCAAAGGTTGGCATGAACAAGTGGACTTAGCAAGGTCGTACCTTCATAAGGCCACCAAGAAAATGAAGAAGTGGGCGGACGCCAAAAGAAGGCACGTGGAGTATCAAGTGGGAGACTTGGTGTTCATCAAAATCCTTTCATCCCAACACAAGTCTACCCGAGGACTACACAGAGGCCTTGTTCGCCGATACGAGGGACCATTTCCAATCGTCAAGAAGGTGGGCAAGGTATCTTATAAGGTGGAGTTACCTCCAACACTCAAACTTCACCCGGTCTTCCATGTAAGTTGCTTAAAGCCATACTACAAGGATGAGGAAGACCAAACAAGAGGGGAGTCCAAGCGAGCACCAATAGGGGTCTACAACACTTATGACAAGGATGTGGAGAGCATCTTAGCTGATCGAGTAGTTCGTGGAAGGGACAACCATCCGAGTCATGAGTACTTGGTGAAATGGAAGGGACTTCCCAATAGCGAAGCAAGTTGGGAACCTGCTATCGCGCTTTGGCAATTTGAAGATCATATCAAGAGGTTCCATGAAGCAAGCTCGACGAGGATGTCGACGGCATAGGTGGGGGAGAATGTCACGGTTGAAGCATTTCATCAAACACTTGGTGAGCATTCTCTCCATTTTGGGCCTTATAATCTACTTTGGGCCTATTTTGGGCCTTACAATGGGCCAAGCACCTAGAGTAGTGTAAAATTCTCTAGAACATTATGGAGAACTCTAGGTCAAGCCATGTACATATCAATTCTAGATGTTTCTTTAAATATTTTATGTAAAGTAGGTGGGAAAGTAGGTGGGAAGGTTCTAGACACCCATTCTCCACCGTAGGATTAAAGCAATTATAGCCGTAGGATTAAGCTTTGTATGCCTATAAATAGGTGGAGGCCTCATTTGGCCAAACCATCCAAGGATCCAAGAATCCAAGCTTCTCTTGTAAAGCTCTCTCTTAAGCAATATACTTTCATTCTTCCAAACTCTCTTTGTGCTCTAGCTTTCTTTGCTTAGCTTTCTCTTTTAGTGGGCAAAAGGCTTACTTAGTTGCAACAAAGGGTCGGAATAGCAACTAAGGCCGCACGGCTTGAAGGGTAAACAAACAAGTCCGTGACACTAGGCTCCAGACTTCTCTTCCCCCCTAAGACTAGATCTGGCAATTTGTGTTCATGGATCGTGTTCGTATCAACCCATTTAATAATCGTGTCAAAAATACCTAATCGAACACAACCCATTTATTAATCGTGTCAGGTACCTAAAACACTAACCTGACCTGTTTATAAATATGTCAACACGACACGACCCATTTAACACGATTACTTTAATGGGTCGTATTGATCTATTAATCTGTTAACCTGAAATTGATCCGTTAACCCGAAAATTAACCTATTAAACTGAAAATTAACCTATTTATTTTTGTTTTATTAAAGATTTATTTTTTATCTTTAAAAAATTAATAATAGAAAATTGTTTTTATAAAGTTTTTAATTTATAATATTTTTTAGTTATTAAATATTATATTATGGATAAAATTATAATTTAAATGGGTTGTAAAAGGTATATAATCGTGTCGGGTTGAAATTGACACGTTTAATAAATGGGTCATAACGGATCAATTTTGAATTAAATGGGTTAATCCGAAAATGATACGATTAATAATTGTGTTAAACGGATTAACCCAATTATGACCCAAATTCATTTATGATAAATCCAAATCTATTTATTCCGTATCGTTTTCGAGTCATGTCATCATGTTATGACCTAAATTGCCACCTCTACCTAAGACTCGATCCCAAGCACACACTGGCTGGGATGTGGAAACTTTGCCACTTGAGCTCCACGACGAGTCTTCACAAGACCTCATTTTAAACAATATTTTGTATATCTTGGTTTTTTATTATATATATATATATATATACAGTGAGTCTAGGATAGGGACCGACCGCACATAAATCATGCGGACCAAAAACATGCTTATTTTGCTGGCCGTTGGATTGAAATTGATGGTCCATATTAGATTGCCATTTCCCTCCCATTCCTCTCCTTTCCCACCCATCTCCAACCGTGTTCGACGCCCATCTCCCACCGTGTTCGAGCAAGCAGCCATCCCATTCCCTTCCTTTCCCTCCCATCTCCCATCTCCCATCTTTCCAGCCAGAAGTAGGGACCGTTTGATAGCCAGAGCCACCGCTGTTCAGCCCATATCGATGTCCTAAACCATCCAAAACCCATGGCCAGAAAGAGCCACCGTTCAGGCCAATGTTCGTCTGAAACCCATTGCCCAAGCCACCGCTCAGAGAGACCATCTTTCTCTTCTTGATCTTTTTCCTCAACGAACGGCAACGATTATGTTAGGGCTATGGTTTTTAAATACATTATTCAAATTTTTCATTCAATTTTTTATTTTTTATTATTTTTTGGGTTTTGATCGATCTTATTCTTTTTCTATATATTGATTTATTTATTTTTGAGATTCTCTATCATGAAGATAGGTTTTTGAATTTGTATGTAAGATGCACCATCAGAGACACCATCGACAAGGTTCTCGTCCTCTGATTTGGTCATGCTTCCTATTCTGTTTGTCTCCTTCTCGACGACGTTGTATGCGCCCCCCCTTCTTTTTCTTAGGGTTTCCTTTTTGCTATTTTGCTTGATTCTGTGTAATTTGTGAATTTATGGTGCTATACTGCTATTTGAACTAGCACCCCAGCTTTCTAAGTTCGCATCCATCGCACTTGTTGATATGGATTCGGAGGACGTTCAACCAGGAACCCAGAATTCTGCTACTCTCTCTGTATGTTTATTCCAATTTATATACAGTATCAGAGGAAACAGTGTTGGATACCAGAGGGAGACTTCTTTTGGAGAGGATGTTGTGATTGTGGCATAGGTTATTGATTTCGTAATTTCAGATAATTTAATAGCAACTCTCTTTTCTTTTCTTCTTTTTTTTTTTTTTTTTTTTTAATGGAAGCTTTTGTCTTTCATTATCTCCAATAATTCGCTGCAAAAATCATGGCAAAGACAGTGCATACCACACTGCCATTTCCAAATCGAATTTAGGGTGGTTTCAAGGACACACTTCCTGATGATTTGCTTGCTGCTATTTTGAAGGTTGGATACCTTTGATCAACTTTATTTAAAATTTTCTACAATTTTCAATAATAAATGTTTAGAACGAAGATTGGTTCTACTGCTTGGAGATTATGCTTTTCTGGAAGTTTGGTTAGTGTGAAGCTATAGTTTTTATAATTTTGCACTTATATATTGAAGCTTATCAATGCAGGCAGTGATAGAGAAAAACAAATTTGAATACTGGTGAAGTAGGAGACGTAGTTGTTGGCACAGTTTCAGCACCTGGTTTGCAGAGAGCAACTGAATGTAGGAATGCGGCATTTTATGCTGGATTCCCCGATAACTTTTTCTTTATTTTTCCTTTTAAATTTATGTTTTATCAAATTAATGTGCAGTTCTTCACTACATTGTTTGAACTTGATAAATTCTACTTCATGGTATAAGACTACACAACTTGTATTTTAGGGTATTCATTACCTGTATTTGGAACCCATATTGTAAACTAGGATTGGATCAATAATGAGTAATCGAATATTACAAGTTACTCTTCAAGTTTTCAATATTATAATCTTTCTTGGACATTTGGTGCCCTGATGTAAGATTCTATTTAGCTTATATTTCCACTGTACTGTTTAAAACAGAAACAATGCTCATAAGAACCATCAACAGAAAATGTTCATGAGGCCTTTAGGTTGTTGCTGATGTTGTTGCTTCTATTAAGGTGGGATTTTATGACATCAGTAAGGAACATCCTCGAATATGTTTTACACAATCTCAACTTTTGGCTCTGACCATTTTTGTATTCAGTGCAGGAATTGGAGCAGTATTGGAGTCCATGACAATAAATAAAATGAATAGGGTTACTAAAGTTAACCCAAAAGTATATTTCAAAGGCTACATTTTTGTTCTTCATTTCTTTTTCTTCTTCGAAAAATGACAGAAGTTGAATAAATTGTTTGGTGTATGATACGGTGTCAAGAGGTGGAGATCTTTACACATGCCCGTGATTGTCTTCTTCCTGATGGTATTACATCTGAAAATGTCGCACAACGTTATGGTGTGACACGTGAAGAGCAGGATATGGCTGCTATGAGGTTTATAGATTTAAATTGTATCTTTATGATTGTTATGGTAAAATTTAGTAGACCATCATAAGGATAAAATATATAATAAAAATTATTTATTTATTTTTTAAAGTAAGTAAAATAGAAGGGATATTGTTGGGAACTCTGATTCTGATTACTCACATTACCCGCGAATTATAATATGCCACTTTGTTGTGGATTACATTGTTCTAAAAAATATAACAGAAGTGAAAGGGAAAAAAAATTACGGTACTAAATGTTACAGCAGGTTATATTATATTTAAATTTTGGAATAGAGTTCATCCAAAATAGATTTGGAACATCAAACATTAACATAAGAATTCTCATTCATGTATAATTCTTACACAACTTATCAGCTAAAGCTAATATCCAGGTCAATTTCATCATTTAATAGGTACATCCTCTGATTGATGCCCCAACGATTTGTTGGGTGCTTAAATTGTTATATTTTTATACACTGGATTTATAAGCTGGAGAGTCCCCTTCCAGCTTCACCTTCATCTTTACCAAGGCCTGGAGCAAAAATCAAAGTTAAACACGAGTTATATTAAATTGCATCATGCATGATAAACCTCAATCAATCACCGCAAAATTGAGCTATAAGTGTCTATTATATATATATATATATATATATATTAAAAAACAAAGAAACAAAAAAAAGGAAAACAGAGTGCAAAACCAATTAAAAGAATTCACTTGCCTGAAACCATATTCTGAGATGAGTCACTTGCAAAGTTATAACACGTTACCAAGCTTTTTTTTTTTTTTTTTTGATTACACATTCCTAAGTTTTTAATCCTAAAGTACCATATACTCCAGGTTTATCATATGCGAGAGACCACTCCTTAACAATGGCAAGCAAAAATTCACATCGTAATTGAGAATGTCCCTCTTAAAGTCTTTATACCTACACCTAAAACCAAGGGATTTATGCAATGCTTGCATATAAATCAAATGACTGAAGAAAATTTAATACCTTGCAAGGCCATAAGGCTCTTACATAGAACTACTTGCTCAAGCAACAATGCCTGATGCTCACGCCCAAAGGACTGTCCACAAAAGAAGAAAAAGATATTAACAAAACACTCTGTTGGCAAAATATCTTAGCGGGAATAATGAAGAATAAAAAGTATGTACTAGCAAGAATTTTATCTATCTTAGAGGGAATTACCTCTCAGACATCCTCATGTAATAACTGATATTTAGGTATTCTTTCTGGGGGCAGAAAGCAATTCACTATCAGCTTCTTTGTCATTGCTCCCTTAAATATTGCCTGCAAAAAGTGCAAGGAAACTTCATCTAAGACATATCATGCATATATCTAGAAGCACATATATGAAAGAGCAAGAAGAAATTCTTAGAATCACAAAGTAAGAAAAAACATAGAATCTAAAACAATCATATGAAATGGTTAAAAGTAAAGAAAACTGCAGCAAAGAACCTTATATATACTTTGATGTATCCTAAAATTACCAGACTTTTGTCACTTAGATACAGATCATATTGAAACACATATTTTGCCTGTACAAGCAAATTTTGTCTAATCCAACGTACTAATTGAGCTAAAATTTTATATATAGTTTATGAAGGTTTTCTAAAAGCCTGACTACTAATAGAAATGGATTACCACTAAGACATATACAAGGCATGTAGCAAGACCATGATGTGACATGGCCAACAACTACAAGAAACGTGGCTGCTAATAGAAATTAAAAATAGGCATCTAATTTCAATTCAGGAAATTATGTGTCCTCATATTTATATGGCATCAAAAACACCCATAACTTGGAACTAGTGTTGTATTTAAAGAAAGTTAAAATAGTTATACTAAGAAAGTCAAATGGTTTAGCAAAAAAAAAAAAAAAAAAAAAATCTTATGAGAGTGTCAGTTCATTCATGGTTTAATTTATAAGAACCAAATGCCATTTACCGCCACAACATCAATGAAGTCCTGCTTTTGGTGAAATGCGCCAACCCATTTAGTGTGATCTACAGTCCTGTGTGACAACAAAACAACAGTCCAATGTGAACCACTATTCTCTCAAGATTTTAGTTGCGGGATGCTACTTAATATATCTAAAAATTTAAAAAGATTCTCCTTTCCCCCAAAGCCCATCCAAAAAAAGAGACAGATTCTATTTCTTTAAAATGCAAAGTCATAACTTTTATCCACTCAATTCATCTATAATGTGCAAAAACATCAATAAAGGAGTGCAAAATGCATAGGGTCCCTTTTGCAGTCACATATATTACATAAAAATCAGTTCAATTCAAATCCAATGATGTTCAGCATCAAAAAGTAATTTGCGAAGTGGAAAGATGGGCCTTAATGGAGGGTTTTTAAGATCTGATGGTTTAAAGAGAAAAAAATACAATGAAACAAATGAGAGGGAAAAAAGATTAAACCGTAGAATTGAAAAAAAAAAAAAAAAAAAAAAGAAGAAGAAGAAGAAATAATATCCAAAATCTATTGTCGAGAAGGAGACAAATAGAATAAGGGGCACGGCCAAATCGGAGAATGAGAACCTTGTCGATGGTGTCTCTGATGGTGCATCTTAGATACAAATTCAGAAACCTATATTCATGACACAGAATCACAAAAATAAATAAATCAATATACATAGATAAGGAATAAGATCGATCAAAACCCAAAAAAAAAAAAAATGAATAAAAAAATTCGAATAAGGTATTTAAAAACCCTAGCCGTAATGCCACCGCCGCTGCTCGTCGAGGAGAAAGATCAAAAAGACAAAGAGTCTCTGTGAGCGGTGGCCTGGGCCGTGGGTTTTGGATGGTCTAGGACGTCGATATGGGCTGAACGGCAGTGGCTCTGGATGTCAAACAGTCCCTACTTCTGCCTGGATAGATAGGAGATAGGTAGGAAAGGAAGGGAATGGGATGGCTGCTTGCTCGAACACGGTGGAAGATGGGCATCGAACACGACTGGAGATGGGTGGGAACGGAAAGGATTGGGAGGGAAATGACAATTTAATCTGGACCATCAATTTCAATCCAACGGCCAACAAAATAAGTATGTTTTTTGTCCGCATGGCCTTCTGTGCGGTCGATCCGTATTCTAGACTCCCCCTATATATATATATAAAGCATTTATATTGTGGGTCCTACGTGACTATGTCAGCATGGATGGGATAGGATTGGACTTAGGAGGCAAATTGCCAACTCATTCCCTAGATGGTTTAAGATAAATATGGTAGATTTAGTAAATAATTTTTTACTTAATATGGTTTATTGTTGCTTAACTTAGATACCTTTTAAATAAAAGAGATATGAATTTGGTAAGATAATAACTAATGTGGAACGCATAGTGCATATTATTAATGTGACTTTTATAAATATTTTTTAAAACAAGCCCATATTATATATTCTGTTATTATTATATATTGTGCAAAAAATATATAAATAACAATCCTTACGTGGGCAGTCCAGTAAAAAGTATAATAAAACTGCTGTGTATAACTTTGTTTGTTGTAATTGGCGTATAAAATATTTATTTTTGGAAGTAAATTTTGTTGTATCTTTTTTTTTTTTTTTCTTTGAAGATATGAACAAAGTTTTTTTTTTTTTTTAGTTAAAATTTTTGTAATTACTTTTTTTTTAAAAATTAATTGCTCATTTTTATAAAACATTAGTCCATATTTAGCCCATATATATGTACATAGAAAGACAGAGTTAGGCTCACGTTAGATTAGATAGATAATTATAGCATATCTTTTATCATTAAATTTTAAATTAAATAAGAAAGCTAAGAATTTAAAATTAATTATTAATCACATACAATTTAATAACATATTAAAATATTTTTTGGATAAAGCGAACATCAAAACCTAAATAACCTTATATAAAATTTTAAATGTTAATATTTAAAGACATTTAAAAACTGAAAAATGAAATTTTGATAATAAAATCATACCATAATGTTATTTATATTTGTATATAAAACTTGGATTTTAAGAAAGCCCATCAGATCAAATCTCAGAGCCCAAAATTGATTGATATAAATGAGCCCAAATACCCTCTTTTTTTTTTTTTTTTTTTCCTTGTTTTTTCATATGGCACAAACTAGCAGCCCAAAATGACTTCACAATACAATTCTTTCCCACAAGGAGAACGACGGCCATTTTGATTGTTGGCGGTAGCGATGGGATTGAGCAAGTACAAATCGTTAGTGGCAAAGAGGTTTTTTTTTTCATAATCGGGCTGTGGCAATTATGAGATTTTAAGCGTTGCCTTCTTTTACCTTAACACTTAAGTTGAAGGTTGGGTCTTGGTGTTGGACATGTTCCTGTTAGGTGTGTCATAAATTAAATCATCTATAATTATGCACAACAAATCATATAAATAATAAAATAAAATATGTGAATTCTATATAAATATTATTATATGATGGTTTCATACCTTTTTTTTTTTTTTTTTTTTTTTTCCTTCCTACATTTTTATTTTTCTTTAATTAGATTGCAATTACAATTATAAAAATTTTCAGTGAGCCGTGGATTATATCTTTCTCATCAAACTTATTGTATTTGGTTTCGTTCTTTTATATACCTAGCTTCCATTCTTGAATGACTTTTTGTTATACACACACACACACACACACACACACAAGTTGAACTAGACTATTTGGCATCAAATTAGGAGTAATAAAGTTAAATATGATGACTGATATTGGATTGATCTTTACCAAATTAAGTAGATCCACTATTTACCAATGCATTTGACAGCTTTAAAGGAGATGCCAATGCCAAAAAGAGCAGCTTTGTCAAACTCTTGTGGCTTTGTGATAGGAGCTCAGAACATAAAAAAGAAAGAGGAAACCCAAGTGAAACAAGTGATTGAGAAATTCATTCTGTATATATGTGCAAATATCATAATATGTATTCATAATGCAGAATACCAATGTATTAATTCTTGCTCAATATGTGAATTACACTGCCCTGCATACACACACACACACACACATATATATATATATATTATATAAATTAGATAATCCTAATAGCTAGTTTATTTAAACATAAGATAAAGAAAATTATTACACTAAAAGAAAATAAATAAAAAATTAATTAGATGCATGAGTAAGAGTGACTAGAGGGAAGGTTCAATTAAATTAAAATTAGCTAGGTAGATGGCATGAATTAGAGGGAATGAGTGAGGGTTAGGAAAGCAGATTCATCACAAGGTAGAACAATCCGGCCTTGCTTGCTCACATAACCATACTCCTCGGCAGCTTTGTCAAGCAGTTGCTGGAACTTGAAACTCTTGAGAAGAGACAATGGAACCACAAATCTCTTCAGCTCTTTCCCCACATAAACCACAAAATGTCCTTTAGGAGCCCGAGCCCTCCTATTATTCTTATTATTATTACTTGTGCCCCCATCAGCTGCTTCTTGTTTCCAAGCTCGTCTATCTCCCATTTTGGCTCTTGCTCTGCACCTTTAATTATATATCTGCAAACAATAAGTAGTACTCTAACTAGCATATGTATATATATATATATATATATAGATACACACACACACACACACACTAGTACAAGTAGTTGTAAAAGATGAGGGTTGTTGTTAATAAACAAACAAACAAACAATCAATCAATCGAGTAAAACGTGTGTGGTGTTGTAATTTGGATGTAGCTAGAATGAAAGAAAGATCATTGGAAGGTTCTTGATCGATTGCAAGGCGGACATGCAGTCGTAACTCGTACGTACTACGAGGGGGCACTGTAATTTTGTAGCAGCTAGCTAGCTAGCACATGTAGTGTTTTTTTCAACACTAGTACTACCTAATGGATGTCTATTGTTCATAATGAGAAAGCAACGAAGATCTGAATACCCCACTCCCCACTCTCACTCTCTCTGTTGTCATGTGGATTCAGGGCAATTTACCTGTTTATTATTACGTCTGCTAGCTAGCTAATTTGCAACATATATACAACAAAATTCTATATATATATATATATGTATGGGTTTCTAACTTTAGCATACTTGTAACAAGTAAATGATTAATGGTGACAATTCTGATGTGCATTCATGATATAAAAGTTGAAATTGGCATTAAGATTTTATAAGAGGCATGGTATGCATTATTAGCAGTAATTAATCAATGTTGTATATATTGGGTGGTGATTATAATTAATATATTGGGCAAATGGAGCTGGTGCAATGCACGCTTGTTGGGTAGCGACGTTGCATGATAAGACTGAACATATATGATGACCGAAAAGCAGAAATTGGCTTTTTCAAAACTCCAAATCTCCAAATCAAGTTTGTGGTTGAAAGTTGAAATTTCAAACCTGACTTTGTGAAGGCATGGCTAATGGCTATCTTCAATTAATGAGGCTGTATTTGTCCTAATTATTAAAACAGTGCCTTTTTTGTTTGTTGCGTCTGTCTCCGCTTCATTATTGATTATTCTTCACTACGCATGCACTTTCATCTTCTGCAACAGTTAACACATATTCCCCCCAAAAAATTTCTAGGAGAGGCATCTTTAAGAATATTGTACCAATTTCCACCCTATACCCAACAAATAATTTGATTATGTATTCATAGTTTCCTTAATCAGATGCATATTGGGTTTCAGATACAGTTTTAGTGTTGGACATGCACATGCTGCTAGAGTTTCTGACAGAAGTATTATTGTATATTTTGATAGATACGGAATGATATTTGAAATCCTGCAGCTGTATATATATGCACATTGTGCATGAACATATGTATATGCGGCTTGTGGAAAATCTGCAAATCGTTTTGAATTTAATCTGAGAATGGATATGCATAAATTATATAATTCAAAAGACAGTATATATGCAGGCTAGGCGTGCATGTTTATTTATTAATGTTGGAGTTGATCACATCCACACACACACACACACACACACACACACACACACATATATATATATATATATGGCCATGTGCAACAAATATCGCTGGAAAAAAAGTCAGATATTATTAATTTTTCGATTGGACTTGACAATGCAGGGGAAGGAGGTACACGATACATCATGCAGTTGTGAATGAAAAATATTCAGCACAAAATGAGTGTGCTAGTGGCAGAGATTACTGGTCTAAATATAAACTTCTAAGGTACGGAAATGAAGAATATAATAATTTCATACATTCAAACAATTAACACATATGTCAATTATATTTATCCAAAAGAAAAACATAATACATGTTAATTATTTAGGATGAGAATCCAATGTTTCCTGTGAATGTATAAAATATCAAATACCTGTGATATGTGTAGCTTTTGTTCAAATTATCCATAATTTTGATAATTTTTTGTCTGATCATTTTTATACTGTTTTCCTCACCCTCTTTAAATCGTAAATACAGGATGTAGCCACGTTCTTCGTCGCAGAAAAGTAGAACAAACTTTCATATGAATTGTAAAAACCCATTTTTATTTATTTGTAAGCAGTGTATTAATTAATTTGTCCAAAGTTCCAACCCCTTGCAATCAACGCTACATTTATGAGCAATAACATAAGCTCATTGTTAAGTAGTAAGACAAAGAGCCAAATTCGATGCCATACCAAGGGTTTTGATCCTTGATTTATAGAATGCATGTTAACAAAACAAATTCACATGAGCTTATTTCCTTGGTTCTAGAGTACAAATTATTCTGCGGTGTAAATTTATAAAACCCATAATCATCGACCCAATTATCATTTTTAATTATAGAAAATCTAAAAAGCACATCAAGTAAAACTCTTTGAATATATAAAAACAATACAAAAATGTAACCTGCATAACAAATTCTTGGAATGTGATAATATCACCAATTGTGGGCTGTGAGTTTACATTTCACCAGTATGAAGTATATTAGAAGCACCTCAAATCAAAGTTTTGTTTAAAGACTAGCGTCCTATTAATTATCCACCTCAAAAAGTAAAAGTGATTGAAATCAAAATCAAATCTTCAATCACGCAAGGGAAAATTTTCTTTTTCAGAATTTAAAGAGAGCTACTAACTCCATTCTTCCTATATCCCTTGTAAAAACTCTGCCTCTGCTGCTTAAGTGCCAAAATGTATGATCATTGCCAAAATGTTTGTATATAATGCATTCTGCTTCAACAAAGGAATCAGTCATCTCAGACACGTTTCATCAGTCATCTCAGATTCGTTTCTTCTTCGCTAAATTAGCTGCGGCGGTGCGTTGACGCTTCTTCCATGCTGGGATTCTCCCTGGGAATGCCAACCGCAATAACCTCTCCCACGAGTAACAGCTAATAAACATGATGAAAGCCCATACTATTAGCTTATTTCTCAATTCTACCGGCAATGGAACCAACTTCAATGAATCATTCAAGTCTCTCAACAGATCAGAAGTTATAACCGTGAAGAACCCAACAGCTGCCAAGAGGGCATACAAGAATGGCTTGTTTTCTGGTATGCTCTGGTTAAATGGATGCCCCATGTAGTTCACAGCAAAGGTGGCCACCTGAAGCATCATGCTCACCATGTATGAAACCGTATTCACCAGGTTGGGATGAAAATCTGAGTCTGGCTCGATGCATTCGTCAGGCATGTATTTTTCTGCCTCTTTTACCGACGAGATTAAGAAAAACAGATGGATAGCAAATTGTCCTAAGAGAGAGAGCAAGACATACGAGCAAAAGACATTAGGGTGAGGACGAGCAGCTGAAAGGGTTGGGAGTGGTCGGGCATGCGAAATAAATAGGAAGAAGGCTGCTGTAAATACACCACTGATTGTAGCCTGGATGTCCCCAAGTTTGACTCCATCCAAATTCATGACACTCAACACATATGCTGTGGCAAGGCAGTTAAGGCCAAGAATTTTGAACATCTGGAGGGTAGTCACTAGAGTACTGCGGCCTTGACGAATTATGTCAGTGGTTGGGGAAACTGATGCATGCTTTGCTGTGAAGGGTGATGCCATGGAAGCATCACCAAGCTTGACAACGGGTGCTGCACGACTATCACCTTCCTCATTCAGCTCATCCATAAGTTTCTTTAGCTTCTGGCGTTGCATCTCTGCAGCTGTCAAGTGGCGATTAGCAGCAGATTGGTTGGTAGAATCAGATCTTGTAGCAACTTTGCCTTTCGAAGAGCCTTCTCCACCGTGGCTATAAGATTTTCCCGCTGCTTCGGATGCAAGTTTTGATTTCTTAGATTTGCCAGACTTGGTACTTTCATCTTTAGATGCTTCTGAAGAAGAGTTTCCAGTTTGAGTAGGAGGCACCGCATTCAACAGGGCAACTCCCACATGAGCCTGAGAAAAGGTATCAGATAAGTTTTTGTTTCTAGCTATTATTTATGTTGTCAAAACTTCTGAAATTGGAACTGATTAAATTTCAAACATCAGAATGTAAATAATGCAAGAAATGCTAAATAAATAAATGTTTCACAAGAGCTCATATTGATTGCGTGTCCAATTTAAATCAGAACCAGTGTTTAGGCACTCATGTCTCATGAGAGAGAAGAAAGAGAGAATGGAATAATCTTATATATGACTAAAACAGGGCAAGCACACATGTACATTTGCGTTGAGAGCAGAAAAGCTTCCTTATTTGATTGGAACTATGAAAATGTTAGAGAAGAGAAAGATGAGACTTTAATGAAAGAAGTTGAGAACTAGGAGGGATAAACCAGACAAACTAGATAGAAAATAATCAAGCATCAATAATCTTTCTAAAAGAATGTTCTTTTATACTTTTATATAATAATAAATTTTCCTGTTAGCAAAACTCTTTTAAGTCTAATTGGAAATATACTCTACAAATCCCTTTAAATCCTAACTGACTAAAAACTCCAGTACAACATACACTTCAATAAAATACTATTTCTATTCCACATGAACAAATCAGTATTAAAAATAAAATAAAATAAAAAAATGTTATCCAATACTACCTGCTTCAGAGCTCCAACATCATTAGTTCCATCACCACACATCAAAGTTCCCCTTCCCACGGTTTTAAAAGTGGTCATGATGAGTTCTTTTTGTTCAGGAGCAACTCTTGCAAAAACCTGAAACAATGATTTGATATGCACTGTCAAAGCGAAATCTTTGTCCAAACCAATTTTAAAGAAAGTAACACAACCAAGAACCATATATACAAGCCAAAATAATTTTTTTTTTTTTAAAAAAAAAAAGAAAAAGAAAAAAGAAAAAAGAACCTTCACGTATGGAATGACCCGTAGAACAGCATTTGTCTGTTGTAACATTTCAAAGCAGTCACCTCCAATACATAGATCATGCGTCTCTGATAAAGCTTCAACCTCTTTCTCACTGGAATCAATTTGAGTTTATACTAATATCAGTCCAATCAACCAGACACCAGAGATATACACTTTTCAATCAACGAAAAGAAAAAGAAAGTATAACTAGGAAAGAGAAAATTAGCCCTGGAAAAATACATGACTATTAACATAAATTTAGAATTAAATACTAATTCATCCGACTAAATTTGCAGAACATGAAACTGATTTGAAGGAAGAGATTCAAAAGGACTAGAAATAAAGGTACAAGCAAAGATTTATAATTGACAAAAATTTATTAAAATGTAAACCCGGATAAATAAAAGAGTGATTTTCAACTTAATAATAATAGTAAGCCAAGACTTTACCTGAAATGGATCCTTTCCTTCTCATCTGGTGATATCCACTCATATCCTTGACCATTCGTTGCTGGACCAAGAATCAAAGCTGGTTTTGATACAATATGAACTTGGCTAGCAACATGGCAAGCAGTCAGAGCTTGGTCCCCAGTAATCATCACCTAACATCAAATTAATTTACTTATGTTAAAAGTTATAAAGGCACCTAAAACGCAGGTCAATGCCTCTTCTTTGAAATCCCAGACAGATGGTTGATTGATTATCGAATAAAAATTATCTTTTCTCCCTCTATAATCAGATTTCTTTATTTTCCTTCCCTTTTTGTCTAATTTCCTATCACTCATCAAATTTTATCTCCTCCACTTGTTTTTTTCCTCCCCTTTTGTCAAATTCTCACCTCCATCTTTTTCTCTTTCCTTGTCCTGCCCTCAATATATGTTTGTGCCCGCAAAAAACAAAGACGAAAATATATACTGAATGTACAATATTTATATTTGTATGTAACCATGCAGGTACGTAGGTGTTGTATACAAATGAAAATTTTTTGTTGGCTTACCAAGTCATGAGATGATCCTTTCAGTTCAGATAGGACAGCTGCTGAATCTGGTCTTATAGGACAGTTGAATACCTGGATTTTAAATAATAAACACAAATTATAAAGCATGAAAAAGGTTACTAGTATCTTTGACTGATTTATGTTGTTATTATTTTACTACTATCATTATTGTTATTATTTATTTAAGAACAATTACATAAAAAGAAATTAAAAGAAAGAAACTTGAAGGATGCAAAATAAGATAATACTACATAAATGACCAGAGCATATAAATAGAAGAGCCAAGTTATTACCGCAAAACCAGCAAATGTAAGGCCATTCTCCACTAGATCCCTATCCAAGCTTCTGGCTTCGCTAACCTTCACTCAATTAACAATAATAAGTAGCAATCAAACATGTATAGATGATACTAGGCAAAAAAAAAAAAAAAAAAAAAACTCTAAGAGAACTCTTACTGTCATATCTGGAAGGGACTTGAAAGCAAGTGCCAGAACCCGTGATCCTTGTCGTGTATATTTCTTGTAAGTCTCCACATATGATGATGGTATATCAGTGAGCCTATGCTCAATAGTTTCTGGAGCACCCTGGAATTACAAAATAACAATAATGACTTGGCCAGCAAAAGTCAAATGATGAAAATCCTAAGAACAAAGGCAATGTCCATGATCCCATGTAGTTTAAATGCCATTTCTTGGGAGCAAGAACACATGTTGCAATGTATAGAAAATGTATCACCCAGGATAATTATTTGAATATCAATCAAATAAGGGTAAATCATGTCCATCATATATAATTACATGGAAAGCGAAACGTCTGAATATCATGTAATGTTTCATTGTTATTGATATTTAAGCTTAAAATTCATTAGATTTCTGCAGAATGCGAGTCTCCCCTAGTTGAGATAACTACTCCCATTTCAAGTGCTCAAGAAAACTGCCAGTTTCATGAATTACATCTTTGAAACAGGACAAAAAGTTAAAGGCAGGTAGATGCCACTGTGAGTTCTCATTGCTAGTACGAAGTCTAATGTAAGTAATAAGACAAAGCCAAACCTATGACAAGAAAGTAACAACCAACAGACCTTCACAAAAGCAAAAAATTCCTCCTCAATGCGAACAACAACTGCCATTCTTTTCAAATGGGAAGCAAAGTGGTGTCTCTGAATAATCTGAACAGCACTGCCACCCCCCCTGTAGTGACAATAGAAACAAAATCAGCATACAGAAAATCTTCCATAATCATATAAACGAAGCTCAACATCACTGTCAGCCTTTGATAAAATATTCTGTTTTTACATTCTAATCTAATGGAGTGCTGAAAGAATAAAGTGTCAGAATTTATGTTGCATTAATATCTCACATTACTTTTAGTATCTCAGTTCTAAATATGCTTTGCAATTTTTTTGGCGAAAAAATATGCATAGACTCATTGCATTTTAGCATTGAAGTTTCTTTGATTTCATGAAACCTGATATTTGATAAACAATAGACTAGGAAATCAAGTCATGAAAGGGTCCCTGTCTGACCAAGAACCACCTAACAAAATTATGAACTCAAAAAGGGAAAGTGATGAACAAAAGAGACAGTTAAGAAGCAAACACCTGTCCATATAATTAAGCACAGACAAGATTCAAATTAAGACTCTTAATATCTGAATTAGTGACCCAAAAAAAAAAAAGGTCCACCCTACCTCTTTGGCATGGCCAAAGAGGAAGTCCTTAAGTGCCATGCTCGAGGAGAGGGAAACTCACGAGCACACGCAAATGGGTTGTATACAACTCCTCAACTCACTGAAGGCTAGTCCAATCCCAACCAATAACACGAAGAACAACTCCCTAATGTACGTGGCGGCACGTATCAATGGGAAAGATGCCCAAGTCATGGTAGACACCGGCGCATCTCACAACTTCATAAGGAAGGAGGAGGCCATGAGGCTTGGCCTCAAACTCGACAAAGGTCAAGGGTGGTTGAAAACGGTGAACGCGGAGGCTAAACCGCTAGATGGCATGGCCCGTAACGTGGAGTTGCACCTTGGCACTTGGCAAGGTAACGTAAACTTCTCCATTGCTCCTATGGATGACTTTGATATTGTACTTGGCATGGAATTTCTTAGGCAATTCAATGTGGTACCACTCCCTCGCTACAACACGGTGTGTATAATGGAGGGAGGCCCTTGCATGATTCCAACCATGCACAAGCCAAGTACTTCCAACCGCCTCTCCGCCATGCAATTCAAGAGAGGAGTAAAGAAAGGGGAGCCTACATTCCTTGCTACTCTACGCGAGGAAGAAGAAGCTACTTCCAAGGAGCCACCGAAGGAGGTTAGCCAAGTCCTTGAGGAGTTCAAGGATGTCATGCCACCACAACTACCCAAGAAACTTCCACCAAGGAGGGAGGTGGATCATTGCATCGAGTTGGAGCCCGGTGCAAAACCACCCGCAAAAGCACCATATCGCATGTCTCCACCGGAGCTAGAGGAGCTAAGGAGACAACTTAAGGAGCTTTTGGATGCCGGTTACATTCAACCGTCGAAAGCACCTTATGGAGCACCCGTCTTGTTCCAAAAGAAGCACGATGGTTCGTTAAGGCTATGCATCGACTATAGGGCACTTAACAAGGTTACCATCAAGAACAAGTACCCTATACCGTTGATAGCCGATTTGTTTGATCAACTTGGAGGAGCAAGGTACTTTACCAAACTTGACTTGAGGTCGGGGTACTACCAAGTTAGAATTACGGAGGGTGATGAGCCAAAGACTACGTGTGTTACTCGATATGGAGCATACGAATTCCTCGTCATGCCCTTTGGTCTCACCAACGCACCCGCCACTTTCTGCACTCTCATGAACAAGATCTTCCATCCTTACTTGGACAAATTCGTGGTGGTCTATTTGGATGACATTGTCATCTATAGCAAGACGCTAGAGGAGCACATCCACCACCTACGAATTGTGTTCAAGGTTCTAAAGGATAATGAGCTTTACGTGAAGAGAGAGAAGTGCTCATTTGCAACCAATGAGGTGTATTTCCTCGGCCATAAGATCAAGGATGGCAAGCTGCACATGGATGAAGCCAAAGTGAAAGCCATCCAAGAGTGGGATCCTCCAACCAAGGTGAGTGAGCTGCGATCTTTTCTTGGTCTCGTTAACTATTACAGGAGGTTTATCAAAGGGTATTCTGCCCTGGCCGCACCACTCACCGATCTGCTAAAGAAGAACAAGACATGGAGTTGGTCCACCCAATGCCAACAAGCCTTTGAGAATTTGAAGGAGGCTATTATGAAGGAACCCGTGTTGGCATTGCCCGATTGCTCCAAACCATTCGAGGTGCACACTGATGCTTCCGACTTTGCCATAGGGGGCGTGTTGATGCAAGAAAAGCATCCAATCGCATTTGAAAGCCGCAAGCTCAACGACACGGAGAGGAGGTATACGGTCCAAGAGAAGGAGATGACCGCCATCATCCACTGCTTGCGCACTTGGAGACATTACTTGCTAGGGTCTAAGTTCGTGGTAAAGACTGACAATGTGGCCACAAGCTATTTCCAAACTCAAAAGAAGTTAAGCCCCAAGCAAGCTCGTTGGCAAGACTTTCTTGCCGAGTTCGACTACAAGCTCGAATACAAGCCCGGTACAGCCAATGTAGTTGCCGATGCATTAAGTAGGAAAGCCGAACTAGCATCGATAACCAAGTTCCAAGGGGAACTACCCAACCTACTAAAGGTGGGCATGGACCGTGATGTTGTGGCTAAGCAACTCCTACAACTTGCCATGGAGGGCAAGACTAAGAGGTTTTGGGTTGAGGACGGCCTTCTCTACACTAAGGGGCATCGCATCTACGTACCAAGGTGGGGCAACCTAAGGAAGAATTTGATCAAGGAATGCCATGACACCAAATGGGCCGGCCACCCAGGGCAAAAGCGTACGAGAGCTTTGTTGGAGACCAACTATTATTGGCCACAAATGCGGGACGATGTCGAAATGTATGTAAAGACCTGCCTTGTTTGTCAACAAGACAAGGTGGAACAGCGACAACCCGCAGGTTTATTGGAGCCACTACCAACTCCGGAGAGACCATGGGAGAGCATCTCCATGGACTTCATTATTAGCTTACCCAAGTCCGAGGGATGTAGCACTATAATCGTAGTGGTTGACCGATTCTCCAAGTATGCTACATTCATTGCCGCGACAAAGGAGTGTCCAGCTGAGGAGACGGCTCGGCTATTTTTCAAGCACGTGGTGAAGTATTGGGGACTCCCAAGATCAATTATAAGTGATCGAGACTCAAGGTTCACCGGAAGGTTTTGGACGGAATTATTCAAGCTCATGGGCTCGGAGTTGCATTTCTCTACAAGCTTTCATCCACAAACCGATGGGCAAACCGAGCGAGCTAATGCGCTATTAGAGCTATATCTACGGCACTTTGTGAGTGCCAATCAACATGATTGGGCAAAGCTGCTAGATGTTGCCCAATTCTCCTACAACTTGCAAAGGAGCGAGTCCACCAATCGAAGTCCATTCGAGTTAGCCACGGGGCAACAACCACTCACTCCACAAACACTTGTTACCAAGTATGGAGGAAGGAGTCCTGCCGCATTCAAGATTGCCAAAGGTTGGCATGAACAAGTGGACTTAGCAAGGTCGTACCTTCATAAGGCCACCAAGAAAATGAAGAAGTGGGCGGACGCCAAAAGAAGGCACGTGGAGTATCAAGTGGGAGACTTGGTGTTCATCAAAATCCTTTCATCCCAACACAAGTCTACCCGAGGACTACACAGAGGCCTTGTTCGCCGATACGAGGGACCATTTCCAATCGTCAAGAAGGTGGGCAAGGTATCTTATAAGGTGGAGTTACCTCCAACACTCAAACTTCACCCGGTCTTCCATGTAAGTTGCTTAAAGCCATACTACAAGGATGAGGAAGACCAAACAAGAGGGGAGTCCAAGCGAGCACCAATAGGGGTCTACAACACTTATGACAAGGATGTGGAGAGCATCTTAGCTGATCGAGTAGTTCGTGGAAGGGACAACCATCCGAGTCATGAGTACTTGGTGAAATGGAAGGGACTTCCCAATAGCGAAGCAAGTTGGGAACCTGCTATCGCGCTTTGGCAATTTGAAGATCATATCAAGAGGTTCCATGAAGCAAGCTCGACGAGGACGTCGACGGCATAGGTGGGGGAGAATGTCACGGTTGAAGCATTTCATCAAACACTTGGTGAGCATTCTCTCCATTTTGGGCCTTATAATCTACTTTGGGCCTATTTTGGGCCTTACAATGGGCCAAGCACCTAGAGTAGTGTAAAATTCTCTAGAACATTATGGAGAACTCTAGGTCAAGCCATGTACATATCAATTCTAGATGTTTCTTTAAATATTTTATGTAAAGTAGGTGGGAAAGTAGGTGGGAAGGTTCTAGACACCCATTCTCCACCGTAGGATTAAAGCAATTATAGCCGTAGGATTAAGCTTTGTATGCCTATAAATAGGTGGAGGCCTCATTTGGCCAAACCATCCAAGGATCCAAGAATCCAAGCTTCTCTTGTAAAGCTCTCTCTTAAGCAATATACTTTCATTCTTCCAAACTCTCTTTGTGCTCTAGCTTTCTTTGCTTAGCTTTCTCTTTTAGTGGGCAAAAGGCTTACTTAGTTGCAACAAAGGGTCGGAATAGCAACTAAGGCCGCACGGCTTGAAGGGTAAACAAACAAGTCCGTGACACTAGGCTCCAGACTTCTCTTCCCCCCTAAGACTAGATCTGGCAATTTGTGTTCATGGATCGTGTTCGTATCAACCCATTTAATAATCGTGTCAAAAATACCTAATCGAACACAACCCATTTATTAATCGTGTCAGGTACCTAAAACACTAACCTGACCTGTTTATAAATATGTCAACACGACACGACCCATTTAACACGATTACTTTAATGGGTCGTATTGATCTATTAATCTGTTAACCTGAAATTGATCCGTTAACCCGAAAATTAACCTATTAAACTGAAAATTAACCTATTTATTTTTGTTTTATTAAAGATTTATTTTTTATCTTTAAAAAATTAATAATAGAAAATTGTTTTTATAAAGTTTTTAATTTATAATATTTTTTAGTTATTAAATATTATATTATGGATAAAATTATAATTTAAATGGGTTGTAAAAGGTATATAATCGTGTCGGGTTGAAATTGACACGTTTAATAAATGGGTCATAACGGATCAATTTTGAATTAAATGGGTTAATCCGAAAATGATACGATTAATAATTGTGTTAAACGGATTAACCCAATTATGACCCAAATTCATTTATGATAAATCCAAATCTATTTATTCCGTATCGTTTTCGAGTCATGTCATCATGTTATGACCTAAATTGCCACCTCTACCTAAGACTCGATCCCAAGCACACACTGGCTGGGATGTGGAAACTTTGCCACTTGAGCTCCACGACGAGTCTTCACAAGACCTCATTTTAAACAATATTTTGTATATCTTGGTTTTTTATTATATATATATATATATATACAGTGAGTCTAGGATAGGGACCGACCGCACATAAATCATGCGGACCAAAAACATGCTTATTTTGCTGGCCGTTGGATTGAAATTGATGGTCCATATTAGATTGCCATTTCCCTCCCATTCCTCTCCTTTCCCACCCATCTCCAACCGTGTTCGACGCCCATCTCCCACCGTGTTCGAGCAAGCAGCCATCCCATTCCCTTCCTTTCCCTCCCATCTCCCATCTCCCATCTTTCCAGCCAGAAGTAGGGACCGTTTGATAGCCAGAGCCACCGCTGTTCAGCCCATATCGATGTCCTAAACCATCCAAAACCCATGGCCAGAAAGAGCCACCGTTCAGGCCAATGTTCGTCTGAAACCCATTGCCCAAGCCACCGCTCAGAGAGACCATCTTTCTCTTCTTGATCTTTTTCCTCAACGAACGGCAACGATTATGTTAGGGCTATGGTTTTTAAATACATTATTCAAATTTTTCATTCAATTTTTTATTTTTTATTATTTTTTGGGTTTTGATCGATCTTATTCTTTTTCTATATATTGATTTATTTATTTTTGAGATTCTCTATCATGAAGATAGGTTTTTGAATTTGTATGTAAGATGCACCATCAGAGACACCATCGACAAGGTTCTCGTCCTCTGATTTGGTCATGCTTCCTATTCTGTTTGTCTCCTTCTCGACGACGTTGTATGCGCCCCCCCTTCTTTTTCTTAGGGTTTCCTTTTTGCTATTTTGCTTGATTCTGTGTAATTTGTGAATTTATGGTGCTATACTGCTATTTGAACTAGCACCCCAGCTTTCTAAGTTCGCATCCATCGCACTTGTTGATATGGATTCGGAGGACGTTCAACCAGGAACCCAGAATTCTGCTACTCTCTCTGTATGTTTATTCCAATTTATATACAGTATCAGAGGAAACAGTGTTGGATACCAGAGGGAGACTTCTTTTGGAGAGGATGTTGTGATTGTGGCATAGGTTATTGATTTCGTAATTTCAGATAATTTAATAGCAACTCTCTTTTCTTTTCTTCTTTTTTTTTTTTTTTTTTTTTAATGGAAGCTTTTGTCTTTCATTATCTCCAATAATTCGCTGCAAAAATCATGGCAAAGACAGTGCATACCACACTGCCATTTCCAAATCGAATTTAGGGTGGTTTCAAGGACACACTTCCTGATGATTTGCTTGCTGCTATTTTGAAGGTTGGATACCTTTGATCAACTTTATTTAAAATTTTCTACAATTTTCAATAATAAATGTTTAGAACGAAGATTGGTTCTACTGCTTGGAGATTATGCTTTTCTGGAAGTTTGGTTAGTGTGAAGCTATAGTTTTTATAATTTTGCACTTATATATTGAAGCTTATCAATGCAGGCAGTGATAGAGAAAAACAAATTTGAATACTGGTGAAGTAGGAGACGTAGTTGTTGGCACAGTTTCAGCACCTGGTTTGCAGAGAGCAACTGAATGTAGGAATGCGGCATTTTATGCTGGATTCCCCGATAACTTTTTCTTTATTTTTCCTTTTAAATTTATGTTTTATCAAATTAATGTGCAGTTCTTCACTACATTGTTTGAACTTGATAAATTCTACTTCATGGTATAAGACTACACAACTTGTATTTTAGGGTATTCATTACCTGTATTTGGAACCCATATTGTAAACTAGGATTGGATCAATAATGAGTAATCGAATATTACAAGTTACTCTTCAAGTTTTCAATATTATAATCTTTCTTGGACATTTGGTGCCCTGATGTAAGATTCTATTTAGCTTATATTTCCACTGTACTGTTTAAAACAGAAACAATGCTCATAAGAACCATCAACAGAAAATGTTCATGAGGCCTTTAGGTTGTTGCTGATGTTGTTGCTTCTATTAAGGTGGGATTTTATGACATCAGTAAGGAACATCCTCGAATATGTTTTACACAATCTCAACTTTTGGCTCTGACCATTTTTGTATTCAGTGCAGGAATTGGAGCAGTATTGGAGTCCATGACAATAAATAAAATGAATAGGGTTACTAAAGTTAACCCAAAAGTATATTTCAAAGGCTACATTTTTGTTCTTCATTTCTTTTTCTTCTTCGAAAAATGACAGAAGTTGAATAAATTGTTTGGTGTATGATACGGTGTCAAGAGGTGGAGATCTTTACACATGCCCGTGATTGTCTTCTTCCTGATGGTATTACATCTGAAAATGTCGCACAACGTTATGGTGTGACACGTGAAGAGCAGGATATGGCTGCTATGAGGTTTATAGATTTAAATTGTATCTTTATGATTGTTATGGTAAAATTTAGTAGACCATCATAAGGATAAAATATATAATAAAAATTATTTATTTATTTTTTAAAGTAAGTAAAATAGAAGGGATATTGTTGGGAACTCTGATTCTGATTACTCACATTACCCGCGAATTATAATATGCCACTTTGTTGTGGATTACATTGTTCTAAAAAATATAACAGAAGTGAAAGGGAAAAAAAATTACGGTACTAAATGTTACAGCAGGTTATATTATATTTAAATTTTGGAATAGAGTTCATCCAAAATAGATTTGGAACATCAAACATTAACATAAGAATTCTCATTCATGTATAATTCTTACACAACTTATCAGCTAAAGCTAATATCCAGGTCAATTTCATCATTTAATAGGTACATCCTCTGATTGATGCCCCAACGATTTGTTGGGTGCTTAAATTGTTATATTTTTATACACTGGATTTATAAGCTGGAGAGTCCCCTTCCAGCTTCACCTTCATCTTTACCAAGGCCTGGAGCAAAAATCAAAGTTAAACACGAGTTATATTAAATTGCATCATGCATGATAAACCTCAATCAATCACCGCAAAATTGAGCTATAAGTGTCTATTATATATATATATATATATATATATTAAAAAACAAAGAAACAAAAAAAAGGAAAACAGAGTGCAAAACCAATTAAAAGAATTCACTTGCCTGAAACCATATTCTGAGATGAGTCACTTGCAAAGTTATAACACGTTACCAAGCTTTTTTTTTTTTTTTTTTGATTACACATTCCTAAGTTTTTAATCCTAAAGTACCATATACTCCAGGTTTATCATATGCGAGAGACCACTCCTTAACAATGGCAAGCAAAAATTCACATCGTAATTGAGAATGTCCCTCTTAAAGTCTTTATACCTACACCTAAAACCAAGGGATTTATGCAATGCTTGCATATAAATCAAATGACTGAAGAAAATTTAATACCTTGCAAGGCCATAAGGCTCTTACATAGAACTACTTGCTCAAGCAACAATGCCTGATGCTCACGCCCAAAGGACTGTCCACAAAAGAAGAAAAAGATATTAACAAAACACTCTGTTGGCAAAATATCTTAGCGGGAATAATGAAGAATAAAAAGTATGTACTAGCAAGAATTTTATCTATCTTAGAGGGAATTACCTCTCAGACATCCTCATGTAATAACTGATATTTAGGTATTCTTTCTGGGGGCAGAAAGCAATTCACTATCAGCTTCTTTGTCATTGCTCCCTTAAATATTGCCTGCAAAAAGTGCAAGGAAACTTCATCTAAGACATATCATGCATATATCTAGAAGCACATATATGAAAGAGCAAGAAGAAATTCTTAGAATCACAAAGTAAGAAAAAACATAGAATCTAAAACAATCATATGAAATGGTTAAAAGTAAAGAAAACTGCAGCAAAGAACCTTATATATACTTTGATGTATCCTAAAATTACCAGACTTTTGTCACTTAGATACAGATCATATTGAAACACATATTTTGCCTGTACAAGCAAATTTTGTCTAATCCAACGTACTAATTGAGCTAAAATTTTATATATAGTTTATGAAGGTTTTCTAAAAGCCTGACTACTAATAGAAATGGATTACCACTAAGACATATACAAGGCATGTAGCAAGACCATGATGTGACATGGCCAACAACTACAAGAAACGTGGCTGCTAATAGAAATTAAAAATAGGCATCTAATTTCAATTCAGGAAATTATGTGTCCTCATATTTATATGGCATCAAAAACACCCATAACTTGGAACTAGTGTTGTATTTAAAGAAAGTTAAAATAGTTATACTAAGAAAGTCAAATGGTTTAGCAAAAAAAAAAAAAAAAAAAAAATCTTATGAGAGTGTCAGTTCATTCATGGTTTAATTTATAAGAACCAAATGCCATTTACCGCCACAACATCAATGAAGTCCTGCTTTTGGTGAAATGCGCCAACCCATTTAGTGTGATCTACAGTCCTGTGTGACAACAAAACAACAGTCCAATGTGAACCACTATTCTCTCAAGATTTTAGTTGCGGGATGCTACTTAATATATCTAAAAATTTAAAAAGATTCTCCTTTCCCCCAAAGCCCATCCAAAAAAAGAGACAGATTCTATTTCTTTAAAATGCAAAGTCATAACTTTTATCCACTCAATTCATCTATAATGTGCAAAAACATCAATAAAGGAGTGCAAAATGCATAGGGTCCCTTTTGCAGTCACATATATTACATAAAAATCAGTTCAATTCAAATCCAATGATGTTCAGCATCAAAAAGTAATTTGCGAAGTGGAAAGATGGGCCTTAATGGAGGGTTTTTAAGATCTGATGGTTTAAAGAGAAAAAAATACAATGAAACAAATGAGAGGGAAAAAAGATTAAACCGTAGAATTGAAAAAAAAAAAAAAAAAAAAAAGAAGAAGAAGAAGAAATAATATCCAAAATCTATTGTCGAGAAGGAGACAAATAGAATAAGGGGCACGGCCAAATCGGAGAATGAGAACCTTGTCGATGGTGTCTCTGATGGTGCATCTTAGATACAAATTCAGAAACCTATATTCATGACACAGAATCACAAAAATAAATAAATCAATATACATAGATAAGGAATAAGATCGATCAAAACCCAAAAAAAAAAAAAATGAATAAAAAAATTCGAATAAGGTATTTAAAAACCCTAGCCGTAATGCCACCGCCGCTGCTCGTCGAGGAGAAAGATCAAAAAGACAAAGAGTCTCTGTGAGCGGTGGCCTGGGCCGTGGGTTTTGGATGGTCTAGGACGTCGATATGGGCTGAACGGCAGTGGCTCTGGATGTCAAACAGTCCCTACTTCTGCCTGGATAGATAGGAGATAGGTAGGAAAGGAAGGGAATGGGATGGCTGCTTGCTCGAACACGGTGGAAGATGGGCATCGAACACGACTGGAGATGGGTGGGAACGGAAAGGATTGGGAGGGAAATGACAATTTAATCTGGACCATCAATTTCAATCCAACGGCCAACAAAATAAGTATGTTTTTTGTCCGCATGGCCTTCTGTGCGGTCGATCCGTATTCTAGACTCCCCCTATATATATATATAAAGCATTTATATTGTGGGTCCTACGTGACTATGTCAGCATGGATGGGATAGGATTGGACTTAGGAGGCAAATTGCCAACTCATTCCCTAGATGGTTTAAGATAAATATGGTAGATTTAGTAAATAATTTTTTACTTAATATGGTTTATTGTTGCTTAACTTAGATACCTTTTAAATAAAAGAGATATGAATTTGGTAAGATAATAACTAATGTGGAACGCATAGTGCATATTATTAATGTGACTTTTATAAATATTTTTTAAAACAAGCCCATATTATATATTCTGTTATTATTATATATTGTGCAAAAAATATATAAATAACAATCCTTACGTGGGCAGTCCAGTAAAAAGTATAATAAAACTGCTGTGTATAACTTTGTTTGTTGTAATTGGCGTATAAAATATTTATTTTTGGAAGTAAATTTTGTTGTATCTTTTTTTTTTTTTTTCTTTGAAGATATGAACAAAGTTTTTTTTTTTTTTTAGTTAAAATTTTTGTAATTACTTTTTTTTTAAAAATTAATTGCTCATTTTTATAAAACATTAGTCCATATTTAGCCCATATATATGTACATAGAAAGACAGAGTTAGGCTCACGTTAGATTAGATAGATAATTATAGCATATCTTTTATCATTAAATTTTAAATTAAATAAGAAAGCTAAGAATTTAAAATTAATTATTAATCACATACAATTTAATAACATATTAAAATATTTTTTGGATAAAGCGAACATCAAAACCTAAATAACCTTATATAAAATTTTAAATGTTAATATTTAAAGACATTTAAAAACTGAAAAATGAAATTTTGATAATAAAATCATACCATAATGTTATTTATATTTGTATATAAAACTTGGATTTTAAGAAAGCCCATCAGATCAAATCTCAGAGCCCAAAATTGATTGATATAAATGAGCCCAAATACCCTCTTTTTTTTTTTTTTTTTTTCCTTGTTTTTTCATATGGCACAAACTAGCAGCCCAAAATGACTTCACAATACAATTCTTTCCCACAAGGAGAACGACGGCCATTTTGATTGTTGGCGGTAGCGATGGGATTGAGCAAGTACAAATCGTTAGTGGCAAAGAGGTTTTTTTTTTCATAATCGGGCTGTGGCAATTATGAGATTTTAAGCGTTGCCTTCTTTTACCTTAACACTTAAGTTGAAGGTTGGGTCTTGGTGTTGGACATGTTCCTGTTAGGTGTGTCATAAATTAAATCATCTATAATTATGCACAACAAATCATATAAATAATAAAATAAAATATGTGAATTCTATATAAATATTATTATATGATGGTTTCATACCTTTTTTTTTTTTTTTTTTTTTTTTCCTTCCTACATTTTTATTTTTCTTTAATTAGATTGCAATTACAATTATAAAAATTTTCAGTGAGCCGTGGATTATATCTTTCTCATCAAACTTATTGTATTTGGTTTCGTTCTTTTATATACCTAGCTTCCATTCTTGAATGACTTTTTGTTATACACACACACACACACACACACACACAAGTTGAACTAGACTATTTGGCATCAAATTAGGAGTAATAAAGTTAAATATGATGACTGATATTGGATTGATCTTTACCAAATTAAGTAGATCCACTATTTACCAATGCATTTGACAGCTTTAAAGGAGATGCCAATGCCAAAAAGAGCAGCTTTGTCAAACTCTTGTGGCTTTGTGATAGGAGCTCAGAACATAAAAAAGAAAGAGGAAACCCAAGTGAAACAAGTGATTGAGAAATTCATTCTGTATATATGTGCAAATATCATAATATGTATTCATAATGCAGAATACCAATGTATTAATTCTTGCTCAATATGTGAATTACACTGCCCTGCATACACACACACACACACACATATATATATATATATTATATAAATTAGATAATCCTAATAGCTAGTTTATTTAAACATAAGATAAAGAAAATTATTACACTAAAAGAAAATAAATAAAAAATTAATTAGATGCATGAGTAAGAGTGACTAGAGGGAAGGTTCAATTAAATTAAAATTAGCTAGGTAGATGGCATGAATTAGAGGGAATGAGTGAGGGTTAGGAAAGCAGATTCATCACAAGGTAGAACAATCCGGCCTTGCTTGCTCACATAACCATACTCCTCGGCAGCTTTGTCAAGCAGTTGCTGGAACTTGAAACTCTTGAGAAGAGACAATGGAACCACAAATCTCTTCAGCTCTTTCCCCACATAAACCACAAAATGTCCTTTAGGAGCCCGAGCCCTCCTATTATTCTTATTATTATTACTTGTGCCCCCATCAGCTGCTTCTTGTTTCCAAGCTCGTCTATCTCCCATTTTGGCTCTTGCTCTGCACCTTTAATTATATATCTGCAAACAATAAGTAGTACTCTAACTAGCATATGTATATATATATATATATATATAGATACACACACACACACACACACTAGTACAAGTAGTTGTAAAAGATGAGGGTTGTTGTTAATAAACAAACAAACAAACAATCAATCAATCGAGTAAAACGTGTGTGGTGTTGTAATTTGGATGTAGCTAGAATGAAAGAAAGATCATTGGAAGGTTCTTGATCGATTGCAAGGCGGACATGCAGTCGTAACTCGTACGTACTACGAGGGGGCACTGTAATTTTGTAGCAGCTAGCTAGCTAGCACATGTAGTGTTTTTTTCAACACTAGTACTACCTAATGGATGTCTATTGTTCATAATGAGAAAGCAACGAAGATCTGAATACCCCACTCCCCACTCTCACTCTCTCTGTTGTCATGTGGATTCAGGGCAATTTACCTGTTTATTATTACGTCTGCTAGCTAGCTAATTTGCAACATATATACAACAAAATTCTATATATATATATATATGTATGGGTTTCTAACTTTAGCATACTTGTAACAAGTAAATGATTAATGGTGACAATTCTGATGTGCATTCATGATATAAAAGTTGAAATTGGCATTAAGATTTTATAAGAGGCATGGTATGCATTATTAGCAGTAATTAATCAATGTTGTATATATTGGGTGGTGATTATAATTAATATATTGGGCAAATGGAGCTGGTGCAATGCACGCTTGTTGGGTAGCGACGTTGCATGATAAGACTGAACATATATGATGACCGAAAAGCAGAAATTGGCTTTTTCAAAACTCCAAATCTCCAAATCAAGTTTGTGGTTGAAAGTTGAAATTTCAAACCTGACTTTGTGAAGGCATGGCTAATGGCTATCTTCAATTAATGAGGCTGTATTTGTCCTAATTATTAAAACAGTGCCTTTTTTGTTTGTTGCGTCTGTCTCCGCTTCATTATTGATTATTCTTCACTACGCATGCACTTTCATCTTCTGCAACAGTTAACACATATTCCCCCCAAAAAATTTCTAGGAGAGGCATCTTTAAGAATATTGTACCAATTTCCACCCTATACCCAACAAATAATTTGATTATGTATTCATAGTTTCCTTAATCAGATGCATATTGGGTTTCAGATACAGTTTTAGTGTTGGACATGCACATGCTGCTAGAGTTTCTGACAGAAGTATTATTGTATATTTTGATAGATACGGAATGATATTTGAAATCCTGCAGCTGTATATATATGCACATTGTGCATGAACATATGTATATGCGGCTTGTGGAAAATCTGCAAATCGTTTTGAATTTAATCTGAGAATGGATATGCATAAATTATATAATTCAAAAGACAGTATATATGCAGGCTAGGCGTGCATGTTTATTTATTAATGTTGGAGTTGATCACATCCACACACACACACACACACACACACACACACACACATATATATATATATATATGGCCATGTGCAACAAATATCGCTGGAAAAAAAGTCAGATATTATTAATTTTTCGATTGGACTTGACAATGCAGGGGAAGGAGGTACACGATACATCATGCAGTTGTGAATGAAAAATATTCAGCACAAAATGAGTGTGCTAGTGGCAGAGATTACTGGTCTAAATATAAACTTCTAAGGTACGGAAATGAAGAATATAATAATTTCATACATTCAAACAATTAACACATATGTCAATTATATTTATCCAAAAGAAAAACATAATACATGTTAATTATTTAGGATGAGAATCCAATGTTTCCTGTGAATGTATAAAATATCAAATACCTGTGATATGTGTAGCTTTTGTTCAAATTATCCATAATTTTGATAATTTTTTGTCTGATCATTTTTATACTGTTTTCCTCACCCTCTTTAAATCGTAAATACAGGATGTAGCCACGTTCTTCGTCGCAGAAAAGTAGAACAAACTTTCATATGAATTGTAAAAACCCATTTTTATTTATTTGTAAGCAGTGTATTAATTAATTTGTCCAAAGTTCCAACCCCTTGCAATCAACGCTACATTTATGAGCAATAACATAAGCTCATTGTTAAGTAGTAAGACAAAGAGCCAAATTCGATGCCATACCAAGGGTTTTGATCCTTGATTTATAGAATGCATGTTAACAAAACAAATTCACATGAGCTTATTTCCTTGGTTCTAGAGTACAAATTATTCTGCGGTGTAAATTTATAAAACCCATAATCATCGACCCAATTATCATTTTTAATTATAGAAAATCTAAAAAGCACATCAAGTAAAACTCTTTGAATATATAAAAACAATACAAAAATGTAACCTGCATAACAAATTCTTGGAATGTGATAATATCACCAATTGTGGGCTGTGAGTTTACATTTCACCAGTATGAAGTATATTAGAAGCACCTCAAATCAAAGTTTTGTTTAAAGACTAGCGTCCTATTAATTATCCACCTCAAAAAGTAAAAGTGATTGAAATCAAAATCAAATCTTCAATCACGCAAGGGAAAATTTTCTTTTTCAGAATTTAAAGAGAGCTACTAACTCCATTCTTCCTATATCCCTTGTAAAAACTCTGCCTCTGCTGCTTAAGTGCCAAAATGTATGATCATTGCCAAAATGTTTGTATATAATGCATTCTGCTTCAACAAAGGAATCAGTCATCTCAGACACGTTTCATCAGTCATCTCAGATTCGTTTCTTCTTCGCTAAATTAGCTGCGGCGGTGCGTTGACGCTTCTTCCATGCTGGGATTCTCCCTGGGAATGCCAACCGCAATAACCTCTCCCACGAGTAACAGCTAATAAACATGATGAAAGCCCATACTATTAGCTTATTTCTCAATTCTACCGGCAATGGAACCAACTTCAATGAATCATTCAAGTCTCTCAACAGATCAGAAGTTATAACCGTGAAGAACCCAACAGCTGCCAAGAGGGCATACAAGAATGGCTTGTTTTCTGGTATGCTCTGGTTAAATGGATGCCCCATGTAGTTCACAGCAAAGGTGGCCACCTGAAGCATCATGCTCACCATGTATGAAACCGTATTCACCAGGTTGGGATGAAAATCTGAGTCTGGCTCGATGCATTCGTCAGGCATGTATTTTTCTGCCTCTTTTACCGACGAGATTAAGAAAAACAGATGGATAGCAAATTGTCCTAAGAGAGAGAGCAAGACATACGAGCAAAAGACATTAGGGTGAGGACGAGCAGCTGAAAGGGTTGGGAGTGGTCGGGCATGCGAAATAAATAGGAAGAAGGCTGCTGTAAATACACCACTGATTGTAGCCTGGATGTCCCCAAGTTTGACTCCATCCAAATTCATGACACTCAACACATATGCTGTGGCAAGGCAGTTAAGGCCAAGAATTTTGAACATCTGGAGGGTAGTCACTAGAGTACTGCGGCCTTGACGAATTATGTCAGTGGTTGGGGAAACTGATGCATGCTTTGCTGTGAAGGGTGATGCCATGGAAGCATCACCAAGCTTGACAACGGGTGCTGCACGACTATCACCTTCCTCATTCAGCTCATCCATAAGTTTCTTTAGCTTCTGGCGTTGCATCTCTGCAGCTGTCAAGTGGCGATTAGCAGCAGATTGGTTGGTAGAATCAGATCTTGTAGCAACTTTGCCTTTCGAAGAGCCTTCTCCACCGTGGCTATAAGATTTTCCCGCTGCTTCGGATGCAAGTTTTGATTTCTTAGATTTGCCAGACTTGGTACTTTCATCTTTAGATGCTTCTGAAGAAGAGTTTCCAGTTTGAGTAGGAGGCACCGCATTCAACAGGGCAACTCCCACATGAGCCTGAGAAAAGGTATCAGATAAGTTTTTGTTTCTAGCTATTATTTATGTTGTCAAAACTTCTGAAATTGGAACTGATTAAATTTCAAACATCAGAATGTAAATAATGCAAGAAATGCTAAATAAATAAATGTTTCACAAGAGCTCATATTGATTGCGTGTCCAATTTAAATCAGAACCAGTGTTTAGGCACTCATGTCTCATGAGAGAGAAGAAAGAGAGAATGGAATAATCTTATATATGACTAAAACAGGGCAAGCACACATGTACATTTGCGTTGAGAGCAGAAAAGCTTCCTTATTTGATTGGAACTATGAAAATGTTAGAGAAGAGAAAGATGAGACTTTAATGAAAGAAGTTGAGAACTAGGAGGGATAAACCAGACAAACTAGATAGAAAATAATCAAGCATCAATAATCTTTCTAAAAGAATGTTCTTTTATACTTTTATATAATAATAAATTTTCCTGTTAGCAAAACTCTTTTAAGTCTAATTGGAAATATACTCTACAAATCCCTTTAAATCCTAACTGACTAAAAACTCCAGTACAACATACACTTCAATAAAATACTATTTCTATTCCACATGAACAAATCAGTATTAAAAATAAAATAAAATAAAAAAATGTTATCCAATACTACCTGCTTCAGAGCTCCAACATCATTAGTTCCATCACCACACATCAAAGTTCCCCTTCCCACGGTTTTAAAAGTGGTCATGATGAGTTCTTTTTGTTCAGGAGCAACTCTTGCAAAAACCTGAAACAATGATTTGATATGCACTGTCAAAGCGAAATCTTTGTCCAAACCAATTTTAAAGAAAGTAACACAACCAAGAACCATATATACAAGCCAAAATAATTTTTTTTTTTTTAAAAAAAAAAAGAAAAAGAAAAAAGAAAAAAGAACCTTCACGTATGGAATGACCCGTAGAACAGCATTTGTCTGTTGTAACATTTCAAAGCAGTCACCTCCAATACATAGATCATGCGTCTCTGATAAAGCTTCAACCTCTTTCTCACTGGAATCAATTTGAGTTTATACTAATATCAGTCCAATCAACCAGACACCAGAGATATACACTTTTCAATCAACGAAAAGAAAAAGAAAGTATAACTAGGAAAGAGAAAATTAGCCCTGGAAAAATACATGACTATTAACATAAATTTAGAATTAAATACTAATTCATCCGACTAAATTTGCAGAACATGAAACTGATTTGAAGGAAGAGATTCAAAAGGACTAGAAATAAAGGTACAAGCAAAGATTTATAATTGACAAAAATTTATTAAAATGTAAACCCGGATAAATAAAAGAGTGATTTTCAACTTAATAATAATAGTAAGCCAAGACTTTACCTGAAATGGATCCTTTCCTTCTCATCTGGTGATATCCACTCATATCCTTGACCATTCGTTGCTGGACCAAGAATCAAAGCTGGTTTTGATACAATATGAACTTGGCTAGCAACATGGCAAGCAGTCAGAGCTTGGTCCCCAGTAATCATCACCTAACATCAAATTAATTTACTTATGTTAAAAGTTATAAAGGCACCTAAAACGCAGGTCAATGCCTCTTCTTTGAAATCCCAGACAGATGGTTGATTGATTATCGAATAAAAATTATCTTTTCTCCCTCTATAATCAGATTTCTTTATTTTCCTTCCCTTTTTGTCTAATTTCCTATCACTCATCAAATTTTATCTCCTCCACTTGTTTTTTTCCTCCCCTTTTGTCAAATTCTCACCTCCATCTTTTTCTCTTTCCTTGTCCTGCCCTCAATATATGTTTGTGCCCGCAAAAAACAAAGACGAAAATATATACTGAATGTACAATATTTATATTTGTATGTAACCATGCAGGTACGTAGGTGTTGTATACAAATGAAAATTTTTTGTTGGCTTACCAAGTCATGAGATGATCCTTTCAGTTCAGATAGGACAGCTGCTGAATCTGGTCTTATAGGACAGTTGAATACCTGGATTTTAAATAATAAACACAAATTATAAAGCATGAAAAAGGTTACTAGTATCTTTGACTGATTTATGTTGTTATTATTTTACTACTATCATTATTGTTATTATTTATTTAAGAACAATTACATAAAAAGAAATTAAAAGAAAGAAACTTGAAGGATGCAAAATAAGATAATACTACATAAATGACCAGAGCATATAAATAGAAGAGCCAAGTTATTACCGCAAAACCAGCAAATGTAAGGCCATTCTCCACTAGATCCCTATCCAAGCTTCTGGCTTCGCTAACCTTCACTCAATTAACAATAATAAGTAGCAATCAAACATGTATAGATGATACTAGGCAAAAAAAAAAAAAAAAAAAAAACTCTAAGAGAACTCTTACTGTCATATCTGGAAGGGACTTGAAAGCAAGTGCCAGAACCCGTGATCCTTGTCGTGTATATTTCTTGTAAGTCTCCACATATGATGATGGTATATCAGTGAGCCTATGCTCAATAGTTTCTGGAGCACCCTGGAATTACAAAATAACAATAATGACTTGGCCAGCAAAAGTCAAATGATGAAAATCCTAAGAACAAAGGCAATGTCCATGATCCCATGTAGTTTAAATGCCATTTCTTGGGAGCAAGAACACATGTTGCAATGTATAGAAAATGTATCACCCAGGATAATTATTTGAATATCAATCAAATAAGGGTAAATCATGTCCATCATATATAATTACATGGAAAGCGAAACGTCTGAATATCATGTAATGTTTCATTGTTATTGATATTTAAGCTTAAAATTCATTAGATTTCTGCAGAATGCGAGTCTCCCCTAGTTGAGATAACTACTCCCATTTCAAGTGCTCAAGAAAACTGCCAGTTTCATGAATTACATCTTTGAAACAGGACAAAAAGTTAAAGGCAGGTAGATGCCACTGTGAGTTCTCATTGCTAGTACGAAGTCTAATGTAAGTAATAAGACAAAGCCAAACCTATGACAAGAAAGTAACAACCAACAGACCTTCACAAAAGCAAAAAATTCCTCCTCAATGCGAACAACAACTGCCATTCTTTTCAAATGGGAAGCAAAGTGGTGTCTCTGAATAATCTGAACAGCACTGCCACCCCCCCTGTAGTGACAATAGAAACAAAATCAGCATACAGAAAATCTTCCATAATCATATAAACGAAGCTCAACATCACTGTCAGCCTTTGATAAAATATTCTGTTTTTACATTCTAATCTAATGGAGTGCTGAAAGAATAAAGTGTCAGAATTTATGTTGCATTAATATCTCACATTACTTTTAGTATCTCAGTTCTAAATATGCTTTGCAATTTTTTTGGCGAAAAAATATGCATAGACTCATTGCATTTTAGCATTGAAGTTTCTTTGATTTCATGAAACCTGATATTTGATAAACAATAGACTAGGAAATCAAGTCATGAAAGGGTCCCTGTCTGACCAAGAACCACCTAACAAAATTATGAACTCAAAAAGGGAAAGTGATGAACAAAAGAGACAGTTAAGAAGCAAACACCTGTCCATATAATTAAGCACAGACAAGATTCAAATTAAGACTCTTAATATCTGAATTAGTGACCCAAAAAAAAAAAAGGTCCACCCTACCTCTTTGGCATGGCTTTCTCATCAGATTTATATGTCCAGTCTATTCCTTTCAGCGCAGCCTTTTCTAGAGGATCACCAACCTGAAGGCCATTATGGAGTAATATAGCATTATATAGAAATTTAGTAAAAAAATACAGAGTAAATAGTCAACTAGAGAACACATCCCTATCAGTGTGTGAAAGCTCATAGATATAATTGTGAGAATCAGTTACCAGATATGCAAGAAGTAAACATAAGTTGAGAGATTCCATTTTACAAAAGTGTAACCATACAGAGTAACAGAATGACAATGCCAGAGAGAACAACAAAACAATGGTGAAGTGCAGCATGGTTTCTTCATCGTGGCTGTTTATTTTCAGCGAGTTCACAGGTTCTTTCCCAACTTTTACCATAGAAATTGCTATTGTCCTTCAAAAGTGGTATCATTTAGGAACACTATCCAAAACTATTTTAGCAAAAATAACTTGGAACCCAAATAGATGAAAACAGAGAGAGAATAGAAGAAAGTTTGCAGAAATGCAAAGCTCATCTTTCTAAGCCAAATAGCTACCAAAATTCCTATGACATGTAGAGGTAACACAAAAAGAGGACCCAGATCTCTTGTTTCACTTTTTATTCTTTTTCCATGAGTTGTCCCTTCAGAAGTATATCAATAGCAGACTAACATTAGGACCATTACTGAAACCAATAAGCAAGATTATGTTCAACTGGCCATATAATTATTAGACACAAAACACAAGTGGCAAAGGGTCCTTGGAATTGCCGTATTTAAGGGTGCTAATAAAAGAAGCATTGGGGGTCACTGTACAGTAGTTTTCAAAGTTGTCCAAAGGAGGAACATAAATAGTGGTCTCACAAATAAAATTCCTATAATAAGACCTTTGTAAAAGATACCACTAAAAATATTTCTAAACTAGTGAATTTATCTTACAAACTTTCCATATAAATCTAAGGAAAATAGCATGGCCCACAACTTAACACACTATTGTAAACACTGCTCAACCAAAATGTCCAAAACAATACCAGCTTGTTGTCCACAAAAACCAATGCATGACAAGAAGCCAGAATCTCTACTGTTCGCACTGGCAATTTAGTTGTGTCAGACTCTATATCAGTATTTCCAGTCAACCCAACAATTCCATGGAACTCCTGAAGAAGACCGAGGAAAAAAACAATAAATTAACAAAGGAAGAGAATATTTCAACCTAACAACCTGATCTATCAATGAGAACATACCATGTCATCTGATGTAAGTGTTCCAGTTTTGTCAAAACAACATATATCCACCTACAAGGAGGAAAACAATTATAGATTGACTCATAGACATAATCCTTCCAGTAGAATAACATTGCTTTGTTAGTTGTTACATTAATCCTAAAACCAAAAAGAGAAAAAAGACAACACAAGAAAGAAATCATGAATACAAAAGCTACATGTTAGCTCAAATTATACAACATAATTTATTTATAATATAATTAGTATTGAAAGGGGAGGTTAACAGCCTACTCACCAGCCAAAACCTCTATCTACTTAAATTTTTTTTTAACAAGACATCTTCATGCAAACCCAAGAGGAAAATAAAACCGCCAATACATAATAAAATAACAACACTCCTTATGTTGACCACACATACCTTCCCAGCAAAAGGAATACGAAAAGGTTCAGTACAATATATTCCTCGCCGTGCCAGTGCAATCAGAGATGTATTCACAGCTATAGATAATTCCATTGGCAGCTCAGGAGGAATCACAGATGTAATGATGAGTGAACAACTAAGAAAAAGTTTGTACTTGCTTCTAGTGGGATCTTCCAGGCCCTGCATCAATGATGTCCCCATCATGTTCAAACACCAAAAGCCCAAGCCAAACCAAAATCCACTAACTACCTTAAAGTAACCAGTTATTTACCTTTTTTAGAACATATCCAGCAGCTATAATTGCAAATATAACTAAGAATAAAATGAAAAGTCCACTTTCCCAGCTATTAGCAGTAACCTACAATATACAAGAATAAGGGATTAAGCAATCCAAGGACAAGGAGAACCAATCACGAATAGTTACATATTTATAGAAGAAAAGAAGATCAACAAATTACCCTCTCTGTAGAAAAAAAAATTGTTCGCATCAGTTTCCCTTGACTTGTTTCAAATCCAGTTCTTAGAACAACAGCCACACAGCCACCATCAGGAGCTTTTAGAGGAAAGCTCTGACTCCATTTTTTTGTTTCAAGAATTAAATGGATAGATGTAAGTACATTGTAATTTGCAATACTAAGTACACTCCTAATATAAACTACAAAGGTCTGATGTAATATGAACTACCTTATCCTGAGTATGCTGCAATACTTTTGTCCCACCAAATAAAACATGGCTTTTATCTCTCTTTGCCGATAGTTTCTCTTCACTTCCTTTACCCATGACTGAAACCTGAATATATAATCATCTTATTAATTTACAGAAAGTGGGTAATTCACCTAGCATCCAGATATAGACTATTCCAGTTTCCACTTTAATGACTATTTATCGTTTAATATATCAAAAAGTAAAGTACAACATGTTTCAAACTAATCAACTAATTTAGTAAAACATCATAGGATTCAAACTTGTAAAGTACAGCACTAAAAATTCAGTAAATCAGAAAACGAGATCCACCTTCCATTGGGGTGTAGACTCGCCTGTGAGAATGGCTTCATTAACAATAGCACTTCCAGCCAACAAGAGCATGTCTGCAGGTACAGACTTATCTTCTCCATGCTGACCAGAAGAGCGTCCAATTGAAACAACGTCCCCAGGCAAAAGTTCAGTACCAGAGAGTTTCACCCACCTTTAATTCACAACAATACAATATATAACATAAACAGATTTTCATTTGCACATAATATAAGAACATATATAGAAGATGTTGTAATTAATATAACATACTTCCCACAACGATGCACCATTAGGGTCTGGTTATCTACTCTAACGCGTCTCAGCTCAGTTAGAGTCTTTAACCTACTTTTTGCCATTGTCGCCTCGAACATAAACAACATGAAAAGCGTGAACAAACTGTAATACCAATATTCATCCAAACACCAGAGTCCCACGCAAAACACCTAAACAAAGGGAAACAAATATAACAAAGTGGAAAAAGAGTCAAGAACAAAACATGAAGGATGTGCATGGAAAACCTGAAAATGAAATGTGCTTGTATGTGTTTCTGTGCATGTGTGTGCGTGTCTGCGAGAAATAAAGGGAGAAGAAACCTGAAATACAAAGAAGGGTTCCATGCAGTTTTCTTTCATTAATTTCTGGAACGTAGGTTGTGGATATTCAAATCTAGAATGACCAAGAAAATCAACAAGAAGAAGCATAAAAATCAGCGAACCAACCATTGTTAGCAAGGAGAAAGAGTAAGGTTACTCGTATCTTTATTCAAAAGGACACATGAACACTAGGAATATTAAACAGACACAAATATAAGGAAGGAAAGTGAAACAGGTAAACCTACACATTTCGTCCCCATTTTTCCATTGCAGAAACAACTTTAGCTTCAGAGCCATGGCCAGTGCATTTCAGGTAGTATGCAAATGTTTCCTTCGTAGGGTAAGGAAGCTTGCAAAAGGTGTTTTTCTCCTTTGAATAAATGAAGCGCTGCTTTCTAAAATCAAAGTAAATCTCTTCTGTATCTGTTAGGCCTGATGAATCTGCCAACTGTAAATGTGGCAGCCTATGTTACCAAGTAAATCAAGAAATGGAAAAGTGGTAGTAAATTACAAGGTTCAGAAAAGAAACTTGAAAAAGCTGTAACATTACGAGAGAACCAACTAATCATGTTGGGACACAGTTTTTACTTCAAAAGTTTACATGTAATTATTAACCTTAGGTAAATTATATAAAAAAGGAAAATACTTGAAACACTAGATGTCAATATGTGTGTCTACCAAAAGTACAGTAATCAAGGCCTTCTAAGATTTATATTCAGCATTTGTATTAATATGATAAGTATACACAGATTTCACCTTGCTTGTATAAAATTCAAAAGATAAAAACAGATGAATAGAATTTACATGATGGTCTGTCAACAACCTACAAAGTCAAAAAGCAGCATGGACAAAAACCAAAATGTTTGCAAAGGAAGACGATTCACACTTCTAAAATCAGCCAATGTGAACACGACACAACATCAAAATTCAAAACTACATTCAGCATTACCCAATAACCACAAACAAAAAAATAAACTCCACAGCTCCTACACCGCAGGACATGCACACAAGGACATCAATCATATCCATAACACATGTAGCTCCCATGGTGAGTATGCTACGTAATTTGGAAGTTCGTTTTAATAAGCTGCTATGAAATTTGGAAGTTTGTTTTAATAAGCTGTTTGGTCATTTAACAGCTTCCATGAGAATTATTTTCAAGAACCTTTTAGCCAAAACAGTGATTAATTTAATATAACCAATTTCTCTTTCTGCATTCCTAACCTATGTATATCAGGTATTGTGTTTGAATCCTGTGACGCCATTCTACCATTCATTGTTTTGCACATGTAAATTTCACTTTCTATCACCTTACTGGATAGATCAAAATATGAGGGGGATTGTTTAAGTGTTTCGGTGTTGTGTTGGCTTAACATACATAGTTGATCCACTTCCTATAAACTTAAACTTTTGGGACTAATGACAACTTAACAAAAAGAAACATCCTCAAATCCTAAGCGCATAGTTTGGAATTATTGCTCTAGATTCAAATTCCAATTGCATAAGAGAAATTTATAACTCCGAACAATAAGTTCTATAGGCAGAAACATACTTTTGAAACTAAAATTACAAGGATGACATAAGTAAAGGCCCTTCTTTTTATCCTTGCTAGTTAAAATATACATATATATATATATATATATATAACAAATGCCAGAGAGAATCCTAAAATTTTGTTGCCAATTCTGTAGAACAATAAATATAACATATGAATTAAATTCAACATTATTAAACCTTCACCTGTGATAGTTTTTTTTTTAAAGGGGAAGAGATGGAGTGCATTGGACTTACTACCTTACGAAAATAAAGTGGCACAACTTCTTTAGAACCAGAAAATTTTGCTGGAGTTACTTTGCATACATCTGCCTGGTGAATATCATTGACCTGCATCATCCTAGAATGTTATTTAAATATATAGGTGACCAGTACAAGAAATCTTTTACCAAAAGATGGAAACAAGAAGCAAACCCATTTAATATCATAGCATGTTTAATTTCTAACACTACAAACTCAGAGATATGTGATGATGCATATATAAAGCACATTCATTAGATACATTGCACGTATAAAACACAAACAAGTATATAGATAATCACAATGTATATGTGTAACATACATGTACATTCACATAAGCCATATACCTTAGCATATTGGACAAGACATTTGAAATCAACGGACCAAACTGTGAAAAGCCGGACCAAGATGTGAAGAGCCACAAAGCCACCTAAAACGATGGCAGCATCCACAATGTCTATGCTGGGAACAATGGTAGCCAGCCAGACAGCATAGAGAATACCAAAAGGCCATACATCCAACCGCCATGCCCAGTGCTTCTTCCTCAACAAATCAACTCTTTCCACCACTTTCCCGCCCACATGGAACCTCGACATCTTATCCTCCTATAAAACCACAGTCACATTAAAAACAAGCCCACATCTAAAATCATCGATTTTTTATGTCGAAACGAAAAAGACCAGATGGGTAGAAAATCAGCACGAAGATAACTAACAGCCCAGAAAGTATGAGAAACAAAAGGAAACAAGCTTTAAAGTCACAAACTATGGAGCCTCGACATCTTATTCACCCCAAAACCATATTTACATCTAAATCAATCCCACATCAAGAAATCATAACTTTTTCATGCTGAAACGAAAACGACCCAGATGATAATAAGAATAAGCAAGAAGATATTGGCTAGCAACAAAGTGTAAGAAGCAAATAGAAACAAAAAAGTCCCAAAGGACTTCCCATTATAAGGGGGATATACTGAAACTGAGAGCCAAAAGCAACAGATCCTTAAACAACCAGTTTGGTCAAAAAAAAAAAAAAATCTGAAACAAAAGACCCAATTTCTCAATTTCCGAACTTTCTGTTTCTACTAACTCAACTTTCTCAGCAACCAATCAAAGGGTTTTAATTGGAAAAATTCCAGAGCAGCAATACAATAAATCTATGTAGATGTGAAAAACAGATTCTATATACATACACTGTCGATCGATAAAAATAAATGAGAATATCTATGAAGGTAAAAGCTACCTGAGACAGAGAGGATTAAGAATTGAGAAGAATAAAAGAATCCCTTTTCTCAGAGTGGAGTGCCAGTACAAGAAAGAAACTTTGGGTTTTCTGCTCTCTGTTCTGTAGGACACAGATTCGTCTTCCTTGTAGTCTCGAGGCAATTAAGTATTTTTCTTTATTTTATTATTATTATTTTTTTTTTCTGTTTTCTTCGCCTTTTTATTTCATTTTATTTTATATATATATATGTATATATGTATGTATGTATGTATGTATATACGACTTTTGCTTTTAAAAGTTTATGCTTTTTTGTTTTTTGGTAAATTTATGCTTCTCTCTTATTTGCTTTCTAGCTCTAATAAGAAATATATTTTCCATTCTACCAAAAAAATAAATAAATATAATCTTCCAATCCAGGAAATTAATATTTCTCCAGAAAAGAAAATTCAATAAATGATACTATTTAGATAAAAAGTGATTGGATTAATGCTTCACTTGTTGTCTCACTTTTTTATATGTTCATCTCATTTATTTTTACAATAATTATATTATTATATTTTTTGTCCGCTGAAATAATTATATTATTATATTGGTTCGTGTCTAAAATTTTAAAAATTAAATTGATGTATAAGATATACTACCGACTCTTTGCGTTTGGTTTTAATAAAGAGTTGCAAATAGTAAAGTGGTATTATTTTTGTGTTCTTGTATATCTATTACATTGTGAAAAAAGTAAGAAAAAATTACACTTTAACATCTCATATATAAATTTTATATGTATATATACAATCCGTTTATGATGTGGATGATCCGGACCACAGTATTGTTGACGGTTTTTCATAATATTTGTGATGATTTTTTAAAAAATCATCGTTAATACTATAAAAAACCATCACTAATACTACGGTCCTCATACGGACCGTCCTCACCATAAAATTTCCGTATATATATATATATATATCTAATAACATTTAAGGCTTCTCTAAACACACTAAAAATAAATTTTTATTATCTTAAAAGCATTTTGATTTTCCCTAAAAAAACCAAATTTTGTTTTACATTTATGAGTCGTTGGCAGCTTTTGAGCGATCAATAAAAACACCCCCAAACAACGCTGAAGAGAAAAATCAAAATACAAAAGCCGACTTTGACCATGTTAGGCAATATTATTGAGCCACAGGGAACTACTCTTTTAATTAATTCCCTTTGTTTAACCCAAAAAACAAAAAAACAAAAAAATAAAAAAAGTGCAGCAGTTTACTTTTCTAATTCAGTCATTCAGCGTTCTTTCCATGTAAATGAATACAACAGACCAATTTTAGCGTACCTCACCACTCGTGATTATTTGAAAACTATGGAAACAAAAAGTTGATAAAGATTTGGCATTTCTCATAGAAATTCTGCTAAAACTTCTAACCATATATTACATTCTACCAGATTGCAACCCCACATCGCACATGTTTTTAAAAGAAAAAGAAAATAGAAACTAAACAAGTTCAGAACATGTATATGTAAATCATAAAGTTATTTTTGCATCAACAGGTTGCCCTTCAAGCTGATTTTGTACATCAATGGGGAGGTTTAGCAGCCTCCAAAGTCTCATGAACAGCTGAAAAGTCAAGGTCTCCAAGCCCCAAGCTTCTGGCTTTCTTGAAAGCCTACAGCAAACAAAATTTATAAAGATGTCAAGCTTTTTTAGACATCACCAAAACATTATTTTTTTTCCCAAGAAAAACCATCATTAGACATTCACAATTTGAGCATTTCAATTAGTTTACTTAGTGAGGAAAAGATTAGAAGAGCATATAACCTCATTAGCTGCGGCTGCCACAGGCATCGATACAGCATTTTCATCCCCAAGGGCAAGAGCCAATCTCATGTCCTTCTGCTGATGTTTCAGAGGAAAAGCTGGAGGGTAGTTTCTCTCTATCATAGCAGGTCCTTTCAACTTAAACATTGGATTAGCAATTGCAGCCAGATCCTGCCATAAGGTAACTTGTCAACAATTAGCTCCATTGTGAAGAAAGTAAGCCTTGTGTTGCCATCTTACCAATACGTCGAGAAGAACTTTAGGTTCCAGCCCACTTCTGTCAGCAAGAATAAGTCCTTCTGATAATGCATTCATCATACTGCAATAGTAGAGAACACCAAAATAAATAACCAAGATTGATATGCGTAGACAAATATATACCATAATCACCAGAATATTCAAAGTAGATTTTCAGTCAGAATGCAATGAAAATTCTTTCACATTGTATTTATCATATCCTAGGAGAAACTTTGTCTAGATTTATTAAGCTTTCAAAAGTTTTGTCACCATGGAGGTGGTTGCTGCAGCACAATAGGCATTCGAAATCACAAATTCACATCTCTCAGCTCATTAAAGAATGAACAAAAAGGGTTCTACTTACAAACCAAGCAAACAGATGAAAACAATAACTTCACAGAGTTTTCTTGACAAATCTTCAAACCACACTGGTACAGACATTTTAAGGTAAACAAAAGCAAGTCTTTCACAGGCTTCCAGATAACAATATGAATGTTCATGGTCATGCAGGATATTTTCAAGTTTATCATGCAGCCAAAAAAAACCATGGTGCTAACTTCACAAAGGGTGATATACTACTTGCAAAAACTGTAGAAGTTTTTTTATCCCACATTTGTGAACATAATGATTCACTAGAAATTAATAATCACTCTATTTCTAGCAAAGAGAAGAATGGAAATTACTCATTTACATGAAGGATTGTTTTTCATTCAAAAACAACCATTACCTGCCCATTATCATGTTGACAACAAGTTTCATTTTTGCCCCGTTTCCAACCTGCCCCAAGTAGAACGACTTCTTTCCAACGACATTAAACACTGGAATCATTTCATTATACAATGCCTACATTTACAAACAAAAAGTTAATGGAGGTCAACAATTAATAGAAGAAAATTTCACTGAGTCGCCTAAAGAGGTGATATGATAATACTAAAAACTGCAGCCTATTCCTTTGTGGAACTAGATGTAAATATTATGTTGTCAGAAAGCAAGAATTACTAATTGTTAGTCTATATGTCATTATTACCTGCACTCCAGCAGCGAGGATTACTAGCTGACCATCTTCTGCAGGCTTTTTGCTACCTGAAACAGGTGCTTCAAGGAAATCACCACCCTTTGCTAAAATTGCCTGTAGGTATTTGGCAAACGTTAGTATTTTTTTTTTTTTTCCAAAGAAAACTCGATATTCTTATTATAATACTACGAAACTATTATATAAAAGATTATATGTATCCTCTTTTACAACTAATAAAAGCTAAACAAAGCAAACCAAGTGACATCCTTGATCCTACCACCCAGAAAAATTAAAGAAACAAAGAAGTTTGTAAATAATAATCCCACAAAATCCACACATCTTTGACCTTGACTTCAAAGAGTCTTCTATTTCTTTCCATCCATATTGTACACATTTCCACGGAACACTCCCTCTTATTTCCTCAAATCCATCATAAGTGATGAACAAGAGAGAGGAAACATCATGAAATCCCCTAAAAGCCTAGTAATATATGTAAAGGTATTTCTTTTATTTATATTCTATCCTAAATTATTATAAGTTAAACCACAATTCACTAACAAAATAGTAGAAACCATAGAAACTGCCATTGAGCATTATAGTACATAGAGTCAACATTCTTCTACAAACTGCCAGGAAAGGCTTATTCCAAAACAGAGACCCAAATAGGAATATTTCTGGTGGCTCAAATCCTTCTTTGGACCTCATAATAAATTTTAGGTTTATGATATCCCTAGTTGAAACTTCATTATAGAACTGAAATAATAGGCCTTTATGATTTTACTGTATCTTATTTTATTGTTTCAGTAGTCAGTTGAGAATATCAGATATATTTTACGAATGTGTGTGAAAAATTTATTTAGACATTAAAATTAACTTAAATAGAAACATCATTCTTCCTGCTTTTTGAACGGTGTGAGCTCCATGCATAAGGAACATTTCAAACAACAACAGTGCATGAACATCAACTAATATATAAGATAGAAAAAGAAATCTGATAGAAAAAGAAATCTGATACGAAAACTTGATTTAAAGAGAAACAGGAAGGAACTTAAAAGGGGTTAGTTGCTAGTAGTAGCATGCAGCTTTCGAACCTCACTAATCTTCGAAGAAGTATCAGCATCAACTGTTGACATGTCAATATAACCTTTTCCACTTGAAATTTGCTCAAGAACGCCATCTTTGTCGAAAACCACCTACATAATTTTGCATTTTCATAAGCAAATGTTTAGCTGAAAACGAAGTGTCAAACTTCAAAGTAGCAATGAGTTACCAACCGAAAGAGCAGCAACAGGATCAGATAACATAGCAATGGTATACTTGCACTTCTTGATTACAGCAGCAGGGGTTTCTTCAACCGAAGCTCCAAGATCCAAAAGCTCACCGCACTGAAATCAGATTCAAGACCATCAACCACACAGTACCAGAGATAGAGTAGTCTCAAATCATAGCAAAGATAACAAAGACTTCCATTGACTTTCTTCTCCTTTTTTTTCTTTTTTTTTTGTTTGTCTTTTCTGGGACTGAAATAAGATATCCATTGAGGGTTGAAATTGAATTTCGATACATGAAATGCATGTGAAAGAAAAGAATAAGATAAAAAGACGGCTTCCACTGAATCTGGTCGCTGAAACTGAATAAATTAGAAAGGAAAACAAATCCAAAAAATCAAAGATTTTGATGATCAATTAATCAAGCAATCAACACTACAGTTGCAAACAACAACATGAAGTGATCAACAAAAACGGTGATGATGATGAAAATGGTTGCAAAAGAATAAAGGAAGGACCTTTGAGAGTGTCCTGTTCCAAACGGTGACCTTGAAGCCACTGCGGAGAAGATTCACAGAGATGGCCTTTCCCATTATCCCCAACCCCAAAAATCCTATCTCCATCTTCTCTATCTCTCTCTCTCTCTCTCTCTCTGTGCAATCAACACCTTCACACACAGAATACCTGCACTTCTTCCTTCAATCTATTATAATAAACCACTAAAATCTATTATTATGTTACTATATATTATTTAGTGGCAGCTTAGCTTAATGGGGAATATAATATAAAATAAAAAGATTTTGGTTTTATTATTATTATTATTATTATTATCTGTTTTGGTCCTTCTGGTTGGCCTGAACTGAACTCAAGCCTGCAGTCCGGTGTTTGGGTTTTGGACGGTGGGATGACTTCCACGTCACACTCTCTGTCTGATCGATTTTGGTTTCCAGCTTTTCCACTGTTCCTGGGAAACTACGCCACTCGATGCTTGCCACGTTGCTGATGGGGACTTTTCATTTTAATCCCACTACTACTCTTTTCCTTTCCCACAACAATTTCAAATTTCCTCCCGTTCCTTTTTCCGGAAAACTCTCCCCGAGTGATCACCGAAGAAGACGAATGAGCCGGCGAAAGGCGGCCGGAGAGCGATCAAGGAAGGTACCGGAACTCCGGAAGCCGCCGGAAACAGTAGCAGAAGACATTGAAGATTTGTTCGGTGATGCCGAAATCAAACGGATAAGAGATTCGCTTCTGGGTTGGTATGCCCTCAACCGCAGGGAGCTTCCATGGAGAGAACCAGAGGAAGACAAAGAGAAGAGAGCGTATAGAGTGTGGGTCTCCGAAGTAATGCTTCAGCAGACCAGAGTTCAGACCGTCGTTCAGTATTTCGACCGTTGGATGAACAAATGGCCCACGATTCGCCACCTTGCCGACGCTTCTCTTGAGGTTCTTCTTCTTCCATAAAGCTCAAATCTTTCCATGAAAGTTGCTTCTTTTACTACATCATTTGCATTTTCTTTAAGCTTTTGGGATTTTTTTTTTTTTAACCCCTGGTTTATTTATTTACTTTTTTTTCCCTTTTTTTTTTTTTTTGGTTGCAGGAGGTGAATGAAATGTGGGCGGGTTTGGGATACTACCGACGAGCACGTTTTCTTTTGGAGGTGATTTACAGTTGTGCGCTTTAAAAATTCCATATTTGCTTTCTTGTTTTGTCTTTCATCCAGAAGCGGAAGCAGCTTAGTTTATGTCATGGATTTTGCATAATTTCACTAGGGTTGCTCTTAAATTATTTCCCTTACTGCTTCAATGAATCTAGGTTCTTATTTAAATTATGAATAAGAGTAATAGATAATATGAAAGAGCAAGAATTCTGTCTTTGCGTTTCTTGTTTTCTCATTGACTTACAAGCAGCTCAGTTTAAAGTCATGGGTTTGCATATTCTTCACTTGGGTTTCTCTTAAATTGTTTGCTTTTCTTTACCGAATGAATCTTATATCGTGTTTCATTGTGTACACTTGTTGTATTTCTAGCAAATTTCATATGAATAAGACATATCTAAGCATGAATGTAGTATCCTTGAAAGAGCAATAAGTTGTATAGAAGGATGAATTGAAACCCATGAAAAAAGAAGTTTGAAGTCTAGGTGGTTTTGGCAAATTTTCACTTGGATTGCTATTGAATTATTTTTTTTTTTTTTTTTTCCTTCAGTACATGAATCCAGAATCGTATTTAATTCTGTACCCTTTTGCAATATTTAGTGAATTTAGTATGGATAAGAGAAATATTTAAACACCTTCTAATATCAATAGAAGACCAAGAAGTTGCTTGGGAGGACGAAAGGAAACTCATGAGAAAGGAACTTTTATCATCTCTAAAGGTCTGTTGTCTCTGCTACTTTCCCTTGAACATCCTTCTGTCCTGATTTCTATATCCTTTTTCTATGTGTTATTAGGGAGCAAAAATGATTGTTGCGGAAGGATGTCCATTTCCTAAAACGGTTTCTTCTCTACAGCAATATCCAGGAATTGGGAAGTACACAGCTGGAGCAGTTGCCTCAATAGCATTTAAAGAGGTGTGTAGTTTGCTGTGATTTTTGTTTAATCAACATGGAACATTGTTCAAGATGAATTATATCAGGTGGTTCCAGTGGTTGATGGAAATGTAGTAAGAGTTATTTCTAGACTAAAGGCTATTTCTGCAAATCCTAAGGACTCGGCTACTGTCAAGAGATTTTGGTGAGCTTTTGTTACTTCTGGAACATCTCCTAGTTATTTATTTATTTTAAGTTTCTTCCAGTTCACATAAATTTTCAAGTTAATCTGATTTAGGAGGAAAGAAAACTTCAAAGAAACAGAGATAGTTATTATTTACTAATTTATCTACGCATGTTCTTGCCAGTCTAAGAAAAATTGTTATGGACTTGGTAATATGTTAGTTCAACTCCTTAAGAGACACACAATGAGTGTAGCTGCTCTTATTGCAATCTGCTTAGTTGAAAAGGATATTTATGCTGCTTTCGTTATGTGTACAAGGATGTTAATTGTTAAATAATCTTTTTTCTTGAATAGGGAACTAGCAACTCAGCTAGTTGACCCTTTAAATCCAGGGGACTTCAACCAGGCTCTCATGGAACTTGGTGCAACTGTATGCACTCCATCAAGTCCAAGTTGTTGTTCATGTCCTGTATCAGATCAATGTAGCGCACTTTCAGTATCTAGACATGACAGTTCAGTTTCCGTCACAGATTATCCTGTTAAGGTGGTAAAGGTCAAACAAAGACATGATTTTTCTGCTGCATGTGTTGTGGAGATATTAGGAGAGAAGGAAATATGCGATGGACACCTAGCAGATAGTAAATTTCTCCTTGTAAAGAGGCCAGATGAAGGTTTGCTTGCTGGTCTCTGGGAGTTCCCATCTGTCTTGTTGAATGGAGAAGCTGACTTGGTCGATAGGAAAGAAGCAATCGATCAATTTTTGAATGAACATTTCGGAATTAACCCCAGTAAGACCTGCAAAATAGTTTTCAGAGAACATGTTGGAGAATTTGTCCATGTTTTCAGTCACATTCGTCTCAAGATATATGTGGAGTTATTGACACTACGGCTCAAAGGTTTGAGCTCTTTCTCTATTTCACTTTCCCGCTTATTGTGTTTGCTCAGTCATATGTTTACATGAAGCAGTATATGCCTACTTTTTTATTTTTTTATTTTTTTTGGTCGACGTGTAGGTGGGATTGACTTGTTTAGAAAGCAAGAGAAAGAATCTCTTCCCTGGAAATGTGTTGACAGTAAGGTCCTTTCAAGCTTGGGCTTGACATCCAGTGTAAAAAAGGTAATAACAGAAATTTTTTAATGTTTTGAAAAGTGAGTTGTCCTTAAGTTGTCATCTTGGTCGCAGGTATACACCATGGTTGAGAAATTTAAGCAGCAAAAACCATCCAATAATTCTGTCCCTGCCAAAAAGAGAAACAGAATAAGTTGAACAAACTGAGCGTGCAAATGCTTTGGTGAGCTCAAAAAAAGAAGCTGCTATTTGACGGTTAAAAGGGAAAATAACTGCAAAATTTTGTTAGGAGTTCCTTTCAAATTTATATTAATTCATTTGTAGCACAAATGAAATGGATAATATATATATATATATTACCATTTGTCATTTGTTGATGCTTATAGAAATTTATTTATAATCTTATATTCATCATCCTTGCAATTTTTGTGCTTGTATTGTGAGGAAGAACATGCCTTAACACATTCTAGCAAGGGGAAAAGGTTGAGGATTGGGTTTGGTTTTATTTTTAATTTTTTGTTTTGTTCGTATTGGGTTTGTCTTTTCTTATGAAAAATTACCCCGGTTAATCTTAAACTATTGTAATATGAATTGATTAAATATTTATGATAGTCCTTCTTTCAGCTGCCACACCATCTATATTTGTTTATAACCAATACGGTGATACATCAGCAAACTTTTTATGTAAGGCTTGGCATTATTATCGGATGCAACAACAAAATTATATCTAACGCTAACAGGTAAAAGTAATTATTCAAGGATTAATTAAAAAAAAAAAAAGAAAAAAGAAAAAGTAAATAAATTAATCAATCCTACAAAAGTAAAATCTAAAGCTAATAAGACTTTTATGATATATTTTGTAAGTAGAATAAATGTAGAATAAAATAGCTGTTCTACAATATTAATTTATATTTGGTACATTTCAAATAAAAAAATAGATTATAAGGAAATAGAAAATCTCTCATGGCTATTTCTTTTTAAAAGTTGAGAATTGTTATTTTTATATCTTTATCTAGATAAGTTTTAAATATCTCTTTACCATATTTATAATATATTTAAATTTAGATAATTAATCACATATAAAAAATGCATGAGTAAAAATAAAAGTAGTTCCTTTTTTTATCGATTTTAATCAAATTTGATATTTTTAAAAGCTAAATTTTGAATATAATTTTTTTTCATTGTTACCAAACATATAAATCAAAATTATTATTTCATTTCAATTTTTTTTTTCATAAATAGTTATTTCCATTATAACAGAAATAATCATTTTGGTAAACCAAATATGTCCTAATTAATTGATTGTTATTCATTTTGACAAAATGGTGGAAAGTTGAAAATTTGGTAGTCACCCCATCTAACAAGATCTCTTAATTACTTCGGGCTTCCCATTTACACCAACTTAATTTGATTTTTTTGCCTCCCCCTAATTCCTAATTTCATGCTAAATCATATTACCACAGGCATGCATAACCAAACTTGCCATAAATACATTACATTTTGTAATTGTTTGTTTCTGGAACAGTATTATTTCTAATGTATATATCCCGAAATTTTGGCATTTTATGATATATCAATTAGAACTAAATTAGTTACTTATTTATCTTAATTCTTAAATATTATTATTGATACCAAACATTTTTCCCAAACAAAGAATATATTGGAATTTGGAACGTAAAATGAATTTTGATAGTCTATCATATTGGAATTTGGAACGTAAAATTAATTTTGGTAGTCTATCTCTATCTCTATCCATCCATTCCAAACTGACTCACAGATGGATATTCCCTCCAAACTCTACTCTATATATAACGCATGTATGTGTTAATTATATCATATATGGACGTAATTGTAACATTAGCTAGCTAGCTGGTTTGTTTGTTTGCTTGTTCATGCCTCCATTATGTGGAAGATCCTTCCCAAATTTTTCTAGAAGTGGAAGATCCTTCCCTTTTCGACATTCATTATATGGAAGACGCTTACTGTTTGAATATCCATCATCATGGTGGAATGATGAACTAATGGCTGTGAGAAGAGAATGTCGGATTAAAAGAGAAATCAGCAGGAGGATGAGGATGAGGAGTTCCGGAGATACTACTACTGATGATGATGAAGATGATGAAATCGAAAAAACCAGCAGGAACAAGTGTGTGTCTGAGTTATCTTTTGATGGGTATTGCTCGAGCCGGGGTTTGAGTTTGAAGAATTTGGAGGAATCTGAAAGACTCGGTTTGGAGATGCTTTGGAATGAAGTCAACGATGCAAGAGCCAAGCTTCAGTGCAAGGAATCTAAATTAGATGCTAAGATAGGCCTCCTGATCGGTGGCACTTGATTTGATTAATTATATATGATGATATGTTAGTTATGACTTCTTCAATAGTTTGGTCCTTAGTATTGCCTTAGCTTATATCTATCTATTTTGAATGTTTCAAGTCCTTTAGAATATGAAATTCTTATTATGAATGAATGGTTATGCTTTATATATTTTTATTTAATTTTCTATCTTGGTTTTTTTGTGTATATGGTAATTTGGCCTTTACTTCCAAAAGCCATGTCTCTGTTTGGATTCATTCAGGAAGAAATAATTAATAAAAAGAATAATAACCCAAAAAATTTTCACAACCACGGGTTTTTCCTGGACGTTATATATATATATATATATATGTTGGACACCTTCTATTTATTTGAGTATAGACAACGAGTGGCATGTATTGGCCGAGTATTCTTTGTGGACGAGAAGCTTGGTTACAACTTGTTGGTCATTTGGCATAGCTTTGCTTTCTGGCCCTTGCTCAGTTCATATTTTTATTTCGTATACGAAGCTTCATCTTTCAAATATATGGTGATTTCTCAGTAAAAGAAACATGACTGATTGATGTGTAAATAAAGAGGAAAAAAAACAGGAAAGCAGCGCTTGTTACATTCTCCGATATGCAAATGGCAATGATGTTAAGATGTGGGCATGGAGGAGGTGGAGTTGGAGTTTCAAGTTTTCCATCATCTTCTTCATCTTCTTCATATTATACTCACAATTCAAAACCCACTTCCTTGTCTTCCTCAATTCATATGGTATCTTATTTGTCTTCTTCATTATGACCACAATTATTATTTTTTATTTACTTTAAGAACGATTAAGTAATTCAGGGTGCTTTCTTAATCAGGGAATGATTTTATACCTTACTCATTTTGTTTGAGATTTTGCTTTCTCTTTGTAAGTAAACAAACTGATAAAAAGTACTTTTACCTTGGGCTTGCTTTCCAGAATAACAGGATAAGATCATATGTGGTCATAAATGAATTAGCCTTATGCCTTAGCTTTACCAAAATACATAGTAATGGACATGACATACCAACATGCTACTGTTTTTGGTTTCTTCTTTTACCACTACCAACTCAATAAGAAGAAATTGATGTGAGATAGGGGGTAGACCAAATTTAGAATCATGCATATTGGATAGGCATGCAACTACTTGGATTACCCATATAACAATTAAAATCAACATTTGTGGGATCTGTATTATTTTTCTTTCTTTCTTATGAATTACGTCCTTAACTTTGTTTTCTTGGCAACCAAACATAATGAATTATTGGATAACTAAAAGTTGATCAATCAAAATTATGTTTGACATGTTCAGCTAGTAACACGACGCAGAAACATTGCCTGCTTTGCTGTGCAAGAATCATCTATTAAAACAGGTATGTTGCATTGCAGCTGCACTCGGCTTACTAGTTTATCTTACAATCTTCTGTTAGGATTAGTACCAAAAAGAATGGGCTTTTATTTCCAATACTATTTACTGGTGGCTGCAGATACAAAGGAGGCAGAGGCAAAGGCAAAGGAGGCAGAGGCAAAGGCAAAGACTGCTCCAAAAGCAGCTCCTGCAAAACCCAAAGCTCCAGCAAAAGCTCCAGCCAAGCCGTTGCCTCAGATGATGGAAGAAGATGTAATCCCGTCACTTCGATCCATACTTGAAGCTCAACAAGACATCTCGGAGCTTGAACTCTCTTTCCAAGACAACAGGGTCAGTTCGGTTCTCCATTCTTTCAACCTGTCTGTGGAAGATAGCTATAGCTGTTTTGTAACTCATTTTTTGATGCTTTACTGGTTTTGATTTTGATTTGAAGTTGGAAGGTTCATTTTTGAAGAAGGGCAATCCATATTCATTCTGGGCATTCTTTCCCAATGGAGTCCTTACCGGTATTCTTGCTAGTGAAATGTCTATTTATGTTCAGTGCAAATTTTATGATAAGACAAAATTAATCAAACCCTAACAATGGCTACTCTGCTCGGCCAAATGGGCAGGTCCAAAAGGCTTTTCTCTATCCTCCTATGGCTCAGGAGCAAGCACTGTCGAGCCCTTTCTCATCGACGAGAAGAAAATTACAGCAAAACATGTTGTATTTTGGGTGGAAAAGCGTTTGGCAGCTCAAGGAATCATCCCTGTGTGGAAAGATTAAACTCCTGCAGCAAGTTTTATAGATTCATTCCAACCTATGCATAATGGTCAATCGGTGTCATGCAATTTTTTTGCTTAATGACTGTATAATATAGCATATTGTTAATCAAAGGAGATCACATTGTTTATATCTAATTGCACCTTTCAAATAGGTTACTTGCTCCTCCTAAATCGCTTTGACTTTTTGATTTTCTTTGGACATCTCTTTCAGATATAAGAAGGGACGACAACAATAATAAGGAAAAAAAAAATTCAAAAATTAAATTGTGCTTGTAAATTCTAATATACATTATTATGAAGAACTCTTTCCTTTCTTTTTCCTCCCAAATGTTGTTCGCAAAGCAGTTACTTGTCTATTCTCTGAATCCAAATGAACATGATAAACAAAAAAAACAGGAGTTTTTATTAAGTAGGATGAAATTTTCCATCTAAATCTATGATCACCTTCTTCAACTGAAGTTCATGGAACTCACGGACAGTGCAGCAAATAAGGTTTTGAGCAAATATCTGGTATACAAATCTTGGACTGCTGAAATCAATCTCATATTTTTATCATATGCTTATAGTTTGTGATCTCATATCTTGCAAGAACAGCTGAAAGTTCTACATATTATTACGTATGGTAGTCTAGCGAAAACTACAGCAAGCCACTAATTAAATCCCTAAAATGATCCTTCAGTATTTACATTTGAAACTTGCAAAAGAAGAAAGAAATCTAGGAAATAGGAAGTTGCAAGCTCCATTTGTCAACAAAACCTGAGCAAAGAAAGCACAAAAGGACATGCCAAGCATAGAGAGCTACCTTGGACCAGAGACATCTTGTGAAGAGATGTAAGACAGAGAGTTGTACGAACCACTGGTTCCACTGTTGAACATAGTATCGAATTTTGTAAACATTTCAAACTCATTCTGCTTGCTGAAGGCTTCCATTTTCGATGCCTCAGTAAATAACCGGCCATAAGACCGCAGAAAATTCAGTTTCTGAATCCTTGGCTCATCCAAAGGCACTCTTCCTTCCAACATGCCAACCACATTAACCATGCTTGGCCTCAGCGCTGGCTCTTCATTCACACAACACAAGGCAATCCTCACCAGCATCTCAACCTGCTCAGCTGACACCCTCCCCTCCACCCTTGGATCTGCAAGCTCTAAATACCTTCTCTGCTCATGCATTTCCAATGCAAGTAAGGGGAAGTACACAATACCCGAAGATGGTGATGCACCATGTCCTCCACTGCTATGATCATTTTCTGCGCTTTGGCTCCACGTTTGCAAGGAGCAATTCTTCCTTCCACTAACAATTTCTAGTAACACCATTCCATAACTATACACATCAGCCTTGTCTGAAATTGGAGAGCTAGTTAGCCATTCGGGTGCTAGATAACCTCTTGTCCCTCTCATAGTAGTAAACAGAGCAGATTGTTCAGGGCTTAGCAGCTTTGAGAGCCCAAAATCTGTGATTTTCACTTGTGAATTGCCGTGCAAGAGAATGTTTTCTGGCTTGACATCACAATGTATGATCTTGGGTTCACACCCACTGTGCAAGTAAGCAAGCCCCCTCGCTGTTCCAAGGGCTATCTCAAATCTCTCTTGCCATTCCAAAACAGAACCATTACCGAAAAGGCTTCGATCCAATGAGCCCTTGTTCATATACTCATATACCAGAAACCTCTGTCTTCCTTGTGCACAGAAACCTTTCAACCTAACCAGATTGACGTGGTGGAGTTTCCCAATTATGGCAATCTCAGTGCAAAATTCTCTCTTTCCTTGAACTCCCAAGTTTGTGATCTTCTTCACCGCCACTACAGTTTCATCAGGCAGAGTACCTTTATACACTATACCAAATCCACCTCTTCCAATCTGAGTCTTGAAATTATCAGTTGCAGCTTCAAGTTCATCATAATTAAACCTCGCTGGTAAACCAGCAATGGAGATGGCCTCAAGCTCTCCTGATGAAGCTGACTTGGAACGGTTTAGTTTTGGATTTGCGCCCTTAGAAACTCTGTTTCTTCTCAACCAGAGAATTCCAACAACAATGACAATGAGTAAAAACCCAAACGAAGATATGAGTACAGATCCATATACTGGGAATTTGGAACCTTTCCTATCTGGGTTTTCCGGGGAATGTACCGCTAGGGTCTTTATATACCCCAAACGATCCTTCTTACCAAATCTAGACATTATGGAACCCAATGGGTTCTGAAGAAAACAACAAGAACCAGAAGAACTTCCATGGAAAATGCCCATGCAAGAACAATTCTTTGAGCATAAATCCTTACAAACAGATACGCTGACATCACGCTTTACAGGCTGTACAAAATCATTAGCGAAATAATCTATTTCATCATCAAGTTTCAAGTAAGAAATACTGCCATTATTGGTAATGGAATCACAACCAGAAGGCAAAGAAACTGATGTTTCAATTGGCTTGCATTCACCGTTATCCGAGTAACCTCCATTGCTGCTGCGGAAACCTCGCAGACACGAACAAGTCACCGACGTGGGCGGCCTGGGCTTGCACAAACCGAGTCTTCCACAGATTAAAGGAATTTGACATTGATCAAATGGGCGTAAAAATTCCACCACCCATTTACTTGCTATGAAGTTGCTGATAGTGAATTTCCCATCCAAACCCATCCTGGCAATCCTGAACCCCGCCGGACCATCCAACTTTACTTGAAACACAACTGTCGATCCGTCGCTGGCGAAGAGATAGAAACCGGAATTATTCAACGCCATGGAAGCCACTCCTGCATTCGAGTCCCTGTACGCTTTTATATCCATGGACAGTTTCCAGTACGTCAACCCGTTCCACTGCAGCAACGCATCACTTCCGGTGAGCGTAAGCCGGTACCGGCCTGCCGACAACGCTTTTCCGATGGCCAATCGCTGTCCGGGGACGACAGTGTCGGTGGGGTTATCGAAACTCTGCCAGAGAGAGCCGTTTTTGTCATCGAGCAAGACAAGGTTTCCATCATCGAAAAGCCGAAGAGCAAAAACCGAAGACTCCAATTTGGGGGTAGACCAGAAAACATAATCAGAGTCGTTGGAGATGGAAAGGCCATTGTGGGTGAGAGAAAGCTTTGCAGGGGTAGAGAGGGGTGGGTTGTCGGTGGACCAGACGGTGGAACTGGAGGAGACATGGAAAACAGAGAGCTGGGAACGGTTGGTGAAGAAGGCTTTGAAGGTAGAGTTGAGGGAGTGCAAGAAAGCCCCAGCGTTGTTGTCGTTGAAATGGAATGAGGAAAGGGTGAAGTTTGGTTTGATGTAGTCGGAGAAGAGAGCCCGTGAGGGGGTGAGAGTAGGAAGAAGAAACAAGATGAATATGAAGATGAAGATGGAGGAAGCCATGCAGAAGAAGAAGAGGAAAGCGTGAGTTTGGGTTTGGAATTGGAAATTGGGTTATGGTTGTTGTTGTTGTTGTTGATGTCCGTTTCCTCCATTATTGCTAGTGTGATTTTGTGAGTTACAGGAGGGCCACAGCGGACGAGGCAGACGACCAACGAATGACTGAATTTCTTTTCACACGGCCTTTTTTGCATTGGCACCATTCATCATATGCCATGTGGAAATTTGTGAGACCAGTAACCCCCCAACTTTGCTATGCTGTCGTCCCCACCCTTTGCCTTCTTGTTTTCTGGTACCACTCTACGACTAGCCGCCTGGTTGATTTTCCTAAAGTCAACATTACCATGAAATTATAATTATAATTAAAATAATACATTGTCAAAATTTTTATGACATACCCGGTGGGTGCATTGCTGTCGTTCTTTTTTTTTTTTTTTTTAAGTCGTGTTTTGTGGACGTTGACTATTTGTATTGCTTCTTTTTACATTTTAAATTATATGTTTTTTCCATCACCCTTTGGTTCCACCTAGCACTAACATACCAAGTAGCTTTAAGCACCCCCCCTCCCACCCACAAAAATAAAAAAAAGGTTTGACTTTCGCTTGTGAAAAATCATTTTTAAAATAAATACATTTTTCCTTAAGAATTAGCATATAATCAATACTACAAAAATATCGTAGCATCCAAAATAAATATAATTAACTCTAGTGAAATAGAATAAACTACTTTGAAATACCTCTGTTTATTGTTTGTTATTTATTATTAACAAAAAAAACAAAAATGTATGGAACAGTTAAAGTTTCAAATGAATAATAAATGAGTTGAACTTACTAAATTTGTTTTCAAAGTTGATTACTTATTTTTTAAGTTGAATGACTTTTTTTTTTTTAAAATAATTGTTCCATACAAGAGTACGAGATGAAGCAATTAAAATATATTAAACTTTAGTTTGAGATTGCTATAAATTGAGAAAAAAGCAGCAAAAGCTTTCTATACTGAAGCAACAATTAATTTTTTTAACAATTTGATTTGTTTGGGCCATATTATTAATTTTCCAAATCAATATTTTAATATATTGAAATATTATTATTGGGAAATTAATTAAGAAGCTTTAATTCCTCATTGATTGGAGGCAACAAAGACATCGAATTTGCACATGTATAAATTAAGATTTTGAAGTTGGTTTTTTGAAAAATTCCACATTGTAAGCGTGTAAAGCAATTTAAAATTCTCTACATACATAAATAGGAGCTTCATTGACTTGTAGAAAATCTCTACACACCTCCACAAATGACTATAATAATATTAATTAATTAGTTTATTTTTTTTAGATTTTATTTTCTTTATTTTCTTGTTCTTAATTATTTTTAATTGAAATTTTATTTTAAAAGTCATTTATTCATTAAGGAAATCTGACCTTGTAAAATTATTTTTGTTCTCTAATAATCAATATAATCGTCTAAAGAGTTTGATTCAATTGGCGCTTTTTTTACTTCTTTGAACTGTTACAGGTCTAAGGAGTTTGATTCAATTGACACTTCTTTTACTTTTTTGAACTGTTACAAGTTTTAAGAAGAGTTTGATTCAATTGGCGCTTTTTTTACTTCTTTGAACTGTTACAGGTCTAAGAAGTTTGATTCAATTGACACTTCTTTTACTTTTTTGAACTGTTACAAGTTTTAAATGGTACGCTCCGTAAATTTAGAAGAGATAATAGATTGTTGGAAATTTTCTGACATTATTCAAACATGATTAATGTTAAGTAAAATACTATTTCAAAATTGCTAAAAGTTGTAAAATTTAAATTTAAACATTAAGTTAAAAATTAACTTAACTGTTTTAATTGTATATGGTGACTAAAATATATATGAATGATTGTTTTGTTATGTGTATATATTTTAGTACTATATAATATATATAAATGGTTAAAAAAATATTTTACCTAAAAAAAAAATGGTTAAAAAGGAATTTTACTATTAATTGAAAGATATAATAGTAATTTTAATTTTTAACATTATGAATTTATGATTACGTTAGAAGAGGATCTAAAGTGCTACCATTGGTTACTTATCGTGTTTTAGTTTTTGATTACAATAGATTGTTTTGGAATCTAAAATCTATATTTTTACCAAAAACTACATTTAATGAAAAATTCTACTATAAACTATAAGTGAGGTTTAAAAGCAACACCAAATACGTATTAAATCTATTTAACATTATTATAATCTAAGAGTTATTAGCATTATTAATCCTTAAATTATACCCATAGCCACACTATGATTCTTAAACCTTTTATTTCCTGAAACTTTTGTCCTTAAACTTCATTTTTTTTTTAATGCACTTCGATTCTTAAACTACTTTTCAGTTTAATTTCTAATAGTTTTTTAGTCATTTAATGTATTTGATGTAATAAAAATAAAAATAAAAAAGAAATTACAAAATGAGACGTCTCTATAATTCCATATATGTTGCAATAAATATATATTGTACTACTTAACATTATTAAAAAGTAGAAAAGAAAATAATTTAAGGATTAAAGTGCATCAAAAAATGAATTTAAGAGCCAAAGTGCTAAAAAAAAATATATATTTCAACAACCAAAGTGTAATTATGAATATATTTATATATAAAGAAAACCAATAACACTAATTTTAACTATTTGCATTATTATGTTTATATTCTTTTTTGAAATAAAAAAAAAATAGCAAGTTCATTTTCCTATTGATGTTCCTAAATATATATTTGTAGATTTCTCATTGTATTATTCTTTTTTCCTAGCCATTGTTTGGTACAAGAGATGAAAAATCTAAATGATGTAAAATGGCAGAGATATGGGGAAAAAAAATAAAAATTAAAGGGATGAAAAAATATTTTTCCCTATTCTATTTGGCATGACACTAAGGTTGAAAAATTACTTTCCATCATTTATTTGATATATAAGTGAAAAACGAAATAGAGGGAAAAAAAAAAATTAAGTTTAACTATTTCATAATTATTTAATATTTTTCCTTTCAATAATCTCTCTATACTGAGGAATTGTTTTGTATGAAAAATCAATTATTTAAATTTTCATTTATCCTCTTTTCATTTTTAACAAAATAACCAAATCTATCTTTTTTCATTTCACTTTTCTGTCCATCTTTTCTTTTTCTTCCACTTTTCCACCATAATAAACAAAGCAGATATTAAAAAAAAAAATTGATTATCCCTTTGATCTGGTCATACACAAAAATACATAGGAACTATATATTTATAAAAAATATCTTGGAACTATATAACTTAATTTGTGGAAAAAATTATCTAACTAAGTTTATAAAAAAATTATTTAACTAATAAATTTTGAAAAATAAATAAGATTAAACAATGAGAAATTAATGGCATATATCGTCAATAATAAACAACATCATATAATATCCAAAATAAATATATATATACTTTTGTAATCAAATATACTTAACTTTAATGAAACACCTACCATTATTTATTTTTGCTAGTTGAACTTGCAAATTTTGTTGGTAATTATGTATATATATATATTTTTTATTTTTTATTGTGAATGAGTTTTTAAGATAAAATGACAAAAAAGAAGAAGAGGAAGAAGAATGTTTAGGCTTTTCACTTTCCATGTAAGAGTGTGATTCCATATAAAAGTATGAGAAGAAGTAATAATTAAATTTTCTAAAAATCGTTTCAGCCAAAAAAAAAAAAAAAAAAAAAAGAAGAAAATTCTAAAAATCGTTTTGACACTCTACCTTATTCATAAACAAATTGAAATTTTAAATGCGGAGGCAAGAAAGTAAAAATATTAATTTTAACTAAATAACGTTGGGGCAACCAAAAAAGAAAAAGAGTTTTAACCTCCTGTCTTTTTATTTTCTTTTTAAATAAGCAAAATACCAAAATACCAAATGAATCACGGAGCAGCCAAGTGCACAGATGTTCAACGGAAAAAAATCCACACGTTTTTGGAAAATAACAAATTAAAATTAACTAAAATGGGGAATTTACAAATAACACCCTTTTATTACATAAGATTTTTCCACAACTCAGAAAATAGAAGGGTATTACCATAATTTTAAATAAATAAATTAAAAAAAAGGGGGCGTTTGCTATCCTTCCCAAACACGGGGAAAAAACAGCAGAGAAGTAAAAGAGAAAACGTGAGAAGTTTCTCTACTATTTTTCGCATTTAAAAAAAAAAAGGGAAAAAAAAAATTATATATATTAAACTGTTTTAATAAAAAATAAAATAAAAACTAAAATACAAATCAAGAACCGCTCTCTCTGTAGCCTTCTCTCTCTTCATATTTCTTTTGGCATCCTCACAAGTCACAAGGTCGCACATTTCAACAGCTTCATTGCCATTGTAAGATTCACATCCTCTCCGTCTCTCTAAAAAACACACATACACTTTCACTCTCTATCTTTCTCTCATTAGCTTTGCCTTTTTATTGTTTATTTTTTTATTTTTTTTATTTATTTTGGCTATCTGTACTGCGGGGAATTCCACTTGTGGCGGGAACGCTGTTTTTTGCGGTCCATTGTCGGTGATTTGGTGGTGGTTGTCCATTTCTTTTTTCTCCTCTTTTGCATGCGATTGGACTCTTTCTTTGCGTTTCACTGCCCATTCCTATCTGATTTCCAATCATTCTGCCCCCCGCCCTTAGTCTTTTTCCATTCTCCGCCTCTATTTTTCTTTTGGAGCTTATGTTGTTTTTCGCCTTTTTTTTTTTTGGTTTTCCAAGAATGCGGGAATTCTAGGGTTTCGTTTTTGGATTTGGGTGACTGGGTTTTTTTCGTTTCTTTGTTTGGATGATGGTGAGGGTATATTAGGTAGGAGAATGATTGACGAGATAGAATGGAAGAGTTAGAATTGATTGGGAAACTAGTTTTTTCGTTAAGTCTTGCAAGAAGAATATTCTTTCAGGGTTCATGATAATTTTCTTAAATGATTTGCTGCCAATTTACTGCTCATGGTTTCAAATTTGGTGCCATGGTTTTTCTGTTTGTGAGGTTGTCGTTCTGAATCTTTATTGCCATTTGGTCTGATCCTGCTGTTGTGTTTTTTTTTTTTTTTTTTTTTTTTTTTCATCTTTTTCTGGTTGTTTTAGGGTTTCTGCAATGAGATGAATTCCTCATGCATTCATGTATTTGATTGACATTACCCATTGCCACTGATGGGTTACCATGAATATTATATCATATGAATTTGTATTGTCTTTGGCTTTTTGGTGTGCAATCTCTCTATTAGTTTTTGGTTATGATGTGGGAAAACTGTGGAAAGGGAAATATACAAATGTTTATGGTTTTTTAGTTTCTCAGCAAGTGTAGCATTACCTCTCAACTAAGCTAAATGTTGTACTTGGCTCATCCAAATGGCGTTTTCTTCCTTTCAAATTCGAATTAAATGCCAATGGCTCATGTCTCTCATTACGTTGTTTTGCTGTTCTGTTGCAGGAAGTGGACCTTCCACATCTCAGGGTCCTTCCAAGCTGATTTGAAGGATGCCTTTATTAAGAAGGAAGCCTTTCCCTTTGGCAGAACCACCTAAGGATCTTGAGCCTCGTGAGCTTGTATACCAAGTTAGATTTACAAAAGAGATATTTCGGGATTATCAGTATCCTTGTTTTGTAATTCTTCAAAGTTATTGGTACTTTTATTTATTTTATATTGGTGTTATGTCTTTAGCTTCTCATTGTTTTGCTGCTGAGAAATGTATTAGAAAGCACAAGATAGTGGCTTGAGTTATAATGGCTTGAGTTATAATGGCTTTTATTGTTTTTATGGAGAGCTTAAACGAAAAATGAGTTTTTAGCATTCTACTTCATTGTCAGCAGTGAGATGGACCTTACTCTATGTTTCACCACCTTAACTTGGATCAGTGAGTACTTGAACAGGATTAATTTGTATCGTCAGAGAGTTTGGATGTGCAGAGTCACTGGGAAGACTAGCTTAACTTATGAAGAGGCTCTGGTGTCAGAAAAACGTGCTACTGAGAAGGTCCAACAATTTCCCAAAGAAGTTGTGGTACCTGCACTGCGCACCATACAATACAGTTAGTGCAAACTCATACTTCCATTTTTTTTTTTCTTGGAAAAAAAAAGAAGAAAAAATTCGAATTAGCAATGCAGCAACTCATAATTGTCATCCGGGCCCTAAATGAATACTTCATTAGTGACATCATGAGGTTAAGCATGTAATATCTTTCTGTGTCAAGACTATTTATGACGTTCAGGTGTGAATTCTTCGATTAGTTGTTTATGCTTTGGTTGCTTTATAGATATGTTGAGTATATACTATCAGTGATTACATTATTTTTTAAATCTACTGTTGCACAACCTGGATGCCTCTTTTAATTTATTTTCACGTACATCGTTTCATATGGGCTATGTTTTGGTCACTTTTGGAATTTATTGTTCTTTTAATCTCAAATTCAATATATGTGCTTCCACTTAAGAAATTTGATTATATTAGAATCTGATTGGTACAATCTCTTGAATAATATAACTTTTGATACTCTATCACTCAAATTAGAATTTAAGGCACCTATGTAACTCAACTGCCTTTTGTTTTGGCAGGTATGCTTTCATTGAAAGATCTTGCTGACACAATAGCTGCAAAGTTGCAAAACTGCTTGTATGTGGGTGCTGAACTGAGTGGCAAGAAGGATGATGGTGTTTATCGATGCAAAATTTTGAAAGTGCTTGAGGACGGTGGTACAGTTAGATATAAGGTTGCATGGGTTGATAGAAGTAAGAAAGTTGTTGAGACTTCGGTAATGACTGGGGAGGATCTAATACAAAAGAAGCAGCCATTTAGTAGAAATGTTTTGAAGTCTTTTATTCGGGAATCTACATGCCGAAGTTCTCCGTGGGTCCTTCATGATGAACTGGCAAGAAAACATGGAATCTCAACTGATCTTCCAGAAGACTTAAGGGGCAAAGTGTCTTTAAAGGACGGACTAATAATATGCAATAAAAAGAGAAGGAAAAATGAGGAAGATAATCATAGTAACATGGTAATTATATAACTTCAATTTTCTTAATTATTAGTGAGAATTCAATATTAATGCTTTGTCTCATATGTATCATGTGCAGGAGGGAAAAAACGAGCTTAAAAAATATAAAAGGAGGAAAGTTGATGTTTCAACTTCAGAAAATAACAATGTGAAAGGTAGGTTTTAAGTTTTGATGGGTTTAATTTTGGTTAGTTTTTTAACTTTACCTGCAGCATGCTAGTTTATTTCTTGTGTGTGCTATATGTTCATCTTTTCCAACTTTCTTCTTCCTTAAAGATGATGGGAATATGGAGTTTGGGGAACTATCTGGCTTTTAACTGGTTGCACGTTAAAATTTTGGGCGTTCATAAGTGCAGTAAAATTTTGTTTCATCTGACTAGTATATCTATTTGAATTTGCAGAAGAAAATGAACCAAAGGAGGAACCTATCAAATATCCAGTTGATGATCTGTTGGTGAAACCTGGTGCAGATGATCCAGTTTTTACAGATCGCCCTTCTCCATCAAGGGACTTCAATGTTCCAATGGAATGTGTTGGAGATCTTTTAATGGTTTGGGATTTTTGTTCATCTTTTGGTAGGCTGTTGCATTTGTCGCCTTATTCTCTTGAAGATTTTGAAAACGCTCTCTTTCACAAGGAAGGCAATGTGATTCTTCTGGTGGAAACTCATTCAGCTCTTCTTCGGTTGCTTATAAAGGACAATGGCAAATATTTTTTGGCTGTACAGAAACGAAATCGTAAGCTGAAGGTTAGATAAGCAACACATACTCTTCAATTTATTTATTTTTGTCTATTTATTTTCTTGCTCTTTTCTTTAAAAAATGAATGTTCTGTTTTTCCACTGACATTTTGTGCTTAAATTGTTCTCTTTTGCAACTTCAGATTACATTAATCAATTGGGCAGAGTACTTGTGTGATTTATTAGAAATGGTTGACATTCCTGAATTACACACTCATATTTCAACCATTAAGCGGGGGCATTATGGTCTTCTAGATGTTCATACTAAATTGGGAATCTTACTACACTTGGTCAATCATGCAATCGGAACAGATATTTTTAGGGAGAAGTTGGATGAGATTATTGAACAAAGGCATGTCCTGGGGGCCACAAGAAGGGGGGAAGCATTGGAGGAAGCCAGAAAGAAAAGGGAAGAGAAAGAACAGTTGAAAGCAAAGCCTGATGCTAATGGCGTGGTGGATTTGAAGAATGTGGATAATGTATTATCAAATGGTTATGACATAACACAGCAAGGGGATAAAGTTATGAAAAAAAATGGTGAGGTCAGTTCATCTCAAGAGGACCATGCAATGGGTAAAAGGTTTGGATTCTATTATATTTTGATGAAAGTTATATGTTTAATTTTCAATCTTATCTAAGGCTTATTATTATTTGTAATTAATTATTTATAACTAACAGTGAGAGCAAGGATTTGGACACTGCATCAAAGACAGTCAAAAAAGATAATGTAGATGTAAAAATCCCGATAGAAAATGGGAAAGATTCTTCTAGGAAAGAAGCACTGAAACAGTTGAAGGATGAGAGAAAAGATGCAACAGAAGGGCGTAATAAAGAACAGAGGGTGCAGTTATCTCCTTACTTTACTTCTCTTTTTGTGTGTATACATCTTTTATTGACACTGCAATCTTACGCCACAGAAAGAATTTTATGAGCGGGAGATGGAGAAACGCTTTGTGCGGACCAGCCCCTTGGGCCGAGACAGAAATTATAATAGGTACTGGTGGTTTCGACGTGATGGAAGAATATTTGTTGAGAGTTTTGACTCCAAGCAGTGGGGATACTACAGTAGCAAGGAAGAGGTATGATTGTTTGACGGTTGGTTTATTTACTTGTTGGACCTGCATTTTCTAATTTACTTGTTATCTCCTGGATATCTGACTTGTCATTTCCAAACAGGTTGATGCACTGATGGGCTCACTGAACTGTAAAGGGGAGAGAGAGAGGGCACTTAAGAAGCAGCTGGAAAAATTCTATTCAAGAATAAGGTTGGTCCTTGACTTTGTTTCTAACAGCAACCAGATTGTCTCACCTTTTATCATATGGTTTTCCCTTTCTTTATTTTATTTGGTTTAGGTGGATGTTTTCTCCTTTTAGGTTGTGTCTACTCCCAGCTTATGTTGATGCTAGTGCCTCCATCGTTAGTCTGCCCGCTACTCACCCACGGAAACTAAGTTTAATCCTTTTTTCTCTCATTGTTAAAATCTTCATATGTTATTGAGAACATGTGAATGTGGGTATATGTATGTGCACTCTTGATAGCTGTTTTTAGGTGGGGCCGGATATTTCAAAAAAGATTAAGTAGAATTGATGCTGCCATCCATCTAATCTGTAGATCCAAATTTGTTGTATGGTGAAACTTTTCTGACATTTGAGTTAGGCTGGAGAAATTAGGTTGGTGCTATTTGAATGAACTTTAGTTCTGTTTAATTCTTAAATTAGCTTCCACAAATGGTTGAATTTATTTATTGCTGATTTTGGAAATAATTGCATTACTGAACAATGCCGTGTTCTTTTGTGTTGTTATAAATGCGGCAGAGTTCTATGCTTCTCATGCCTGCCAAATTTGTACAGTTTGCCTTATGAATTGTTTTTTCACAGCTCGGAACTCCAAAAGAAAACAAAGGGCTTGGCTCACAGGATTGCACTGGAGGAGGCTGTGCTGCGAAGATCTACTCGTGTACGAGCTCCACCTAGGGAGAATCCTGCTAATGCCTTCCTAAGATATGTTAACAAGTGGAAGGAGGACTAACTAATCTGAGTTTGGTTATGGGGGCCAAAGTTACAGCTCATATAATTCAATAGCTTGTACATCTCCATACATTTATCATTTAACTTGCAAAAATAGGACAAAGGAGAATAGAATTTTCATGACGGCACTGTATTAGTTGTTATTTTCTGTGGGGTTGGCGGCTGGAAAAAGAGTAGGGATGGACCTGTTTTTCAATCCATTCTTCTAATATCGGACAAGCATGTATTATGCTTCCCCCTCCCATTTTTGTAAATGACTCGACATTCTTTTTCAGAGATATCAGAGAGGCTACTGGGTGTCATTCTTTAATTTAATTTCATGTTTCATCTTTTTTTCATATGCGAATGGCAAAAGATGATCTATTGGTTAATATTAAAATTGTCAATTTGGTATTTACCCAAATAAATAAATAAAAATCAATATGTTCATTTACTTTTACATCCTTCATAATCGCATAATGCTCTTTGCAGCTTATGACAATGAACTATTCATGGGAAAATTTTAAGGTGATTTAAGTGACCAGTAAAAACTAGAATATGTTATTCATGGGAAAACATACCTTTGGATTACAAATCCATTTACACAGGGCTTTAACCACTTCCATACCAAGTTTTACAATTAACGTTCAAATTTATTGCATTGAACCAAACAGAAGACAACAAGGCTACCATTGTAGCAAAGCATTCTGTAGAAACATTTCTTAGCATTATTTATGCCACTTCAGATTGCACATACGTGCCTTGATACTGAAGGGGAAGCTTTAGCATTGAGAATTTGATGCTTGGAGAGAACGATATTACATTATCTCCACTACTGCACGACTAATGATTTTCCCTTGGTTGAGATCCTGGAAAGCCTTGTCTGCCTCCTCAAATTTATATCTTCTAGAAACAGCATTGCTTAGATTGAAAATGCCTGTTTCTGCCAATCTAACCAGCTTGGGAAGATCCTGCCTTGCCCTTCCTCCATATGATCCAATCACTTTTACCTATCCATTATATCATTTCCACAAAAAGTCAATCTTCTAACAAATGAAAGACAAATATCAAATATGAAGTTGCACATGAAAAATTATTTTGGTTCTCCACTTGAACAGGTAATAGTAAACATGATGCTGCTCATATCACCATCAAGCGAGTGTTCTGATCATGGCTTCAGAACAGCATTCTAATCAGCAATACTAATTTATCTAAACAACACAAGGAAATAGAAGAAACAAACATTAGTTAGGGATATAACATTCATGTGCTACAAGCCCACAGGGACTGGACTTGCAAATCTGTTAAACAACGAAAAGGCATTACAGATTCAAAATTACACAGGAAGTGTGAGAAAATACAGGGATGTGGCACTAGATAACTTTGATGCTCGTCCCAACCAGAATGGCTTCTTATCACCATCCATGAGACATTAATACTGAGGGAACTTTTCAAACACTTAAAACTATTGTTTTATTTATTTATTTATTTATTTGATAATGTTGTCTAGATATTAAGCTAATACAAAGTGGACCAGTGATGCATGAACAACACAATATATGACATGATACTTAAAGGAACATTTTATGATTTCCTTGCTTGCTTGCTAGCCTGAAAACTATGGAGTTTCATTTTACATCCATACGGTCATCCAAATGAATGCTTGTTGATGAGATAAGGTAATAATTCTATGCGAAGGTATTTTTATTGATTGGTAGACAGTTAGTAATCACCTTTCTACGAACAAGACGGTTTATGTCCACTTCCCCAACGGCACCAGCTTGTGCAAGTCCAATCATTACAGCTTTTCCTCCATCTCTCACACTTTGTGTACATTGCACAAATGTCTGTGGTTTCCCTAGGGCTTCCACAGCAATATCCACACCTTTCCCTCCAGTTATTTCCTGTCCATAAAAAGCAAAATAAATACACATAAGGCAAACTAGCAACATCAGATACATTTAAGTGTTAGTTTGTGCCCCTTTATGTATCAAGTTAAAAGTCAATGAACAGATACACATATTAATGTTATGGAAATGCCATGACCATGTAAAATAGAAAAACAATTTCCTAAGCATATAAGCTTTGCTTTAGAATTTTTTTGATGCAACTTATTTGAGCATCTCAGATGCCACCATGAGGAAATATCATGTAAATGACTAGAGATTGGATGAGGTTGATTGCCTCCATGGCCAGTTATGGTGCACTGGACAGTTTAGACGAAAAAAAAAGGAAACAGCTGCCAAGCTTTGGCAATGCTGCTATCATATAATAAAATGTTGACAATGAGATTAGAGATATTTGATTTGAGTAGATACCTTGTTCGTTTTCTTTGATTAATAAGCTTAGGAAAATTATACAGTACTTACTCTTATCTTTTCAACAGCATCTTCCTTGCTTGCATTTACAGCATGAGTAGCACCAAAAATCTTAGCTTTTTGCAGTTTTTCATCTTGAACATCCACAGCAATTACATCAGAGGCACCAAATGCTCTTGCTATCTGCAAACAACTGAAGCAATTGTTCTAGGCATGACAAATGACTCATTCAATAATCAAGCATATTGGTCAGCCTGATTTCTATCCAATACAGTCAAGAAAAATTTTAAACCAACAAACTTGATGTTGGATTCAACTTGGGAAAAATTGCATCCTATCCCTATCAAGGCAAAATATGAAGCACAAAATCATAATTTACCTTGAGCCAACGCCCCCGACGCCAATCACAGCAACAGAATCCCCAGCACGCACCTCAGCAGCATGAGCCATAGCACCATAAGCAGTAAATACTGCACATCCTAAAATAGCAGACTCTGTGTATGGCAACGAATCTGGTAAATTAGTCAGTGCATGTGCTGGCACAACACAGTACTCAGCAAGCCCCCCCATACTATACATATATACAGGTTTTCCTGGATAGTAAAGATATATTTTAGTAATCCAGCAACAATATAAATATTTCTCAAGCAATAGAGATAAAGTTACACCAAAAGCATAAAATAACAAAGAAAAAGAATCCTAAATGCAAACACCATATAAGTTTTAAAAAAATGAAAATAGAAAAGGTAAGCATGCATACACTCATAAAGAGAGATCCTAACCAGAAACAGAATTGTTCATAAGCTTTAAGAGATATGAGATCAAGAATAATCATGCCATTCTTCATGGGAAAAAATAACCTTTTCATTTGTTCCTACCTTGCAGAAACAGACAATTCTTCATTTCTATAAGAGGTTAAATCAGTTTCACACTTGGAAGAGCAAAGTCAATAATAAAGAGAACAGCATGAGCAATTGCAATTATGAAACACATACTATTATATATGTGTGTTCACATGTGTGTGAACTTACCATTGTTGCGGAGGAACAGCCGAGTTTCACCATCATAAAGAGTCCCTTTTGCGCGGTTATAAGCAAAAAAATCTTCACATAAATCATCTTCGCCCTATTTTCAATTCAGTGATGAATAGTGTACATGTTAACTCTTCTACAAAGATGTGCAATCATTCATTCAAGGAAGCAGTAATTACAAAATCGGAGGTCAATGCAAAGACATCGGAGTAGAATGCTGGATTGATATTACCTTTGAACAGTATGAACAGTTACCACAAGGCATGATGAAAGCTCCAATGACATGAGAACCAATTGGAAATCTGAAAAAATTGAAGAGACAAAACTAATAATCCTTGTTGCTTGTCATCTGCCTCAATCATAAAGAAAACACAGTACATAAATTCATTCATATACACATGTTTATACATAATAAGTTGCTCGAACTTATAATGTATATGCACCTCGCAATGATTTTGGCATCTGTAAGTGGTCCGTGTTCAACAACCTCACCACTTATCTCATGCCCGATAACAGAAGGGCTGGGAAATGGAATTTCGCCTTTTATAACGTGGAGATCAGAGTGGCAGACTCCACAGGCTACATACAAAAGGCACACACAGTATCAGACACTCAATTACAAACTGTAATTTAAACCAAAAACAATTATTCACTACAAAAGGCCAAAGATTAGAAGCACAAATGGGAAACCATACATTTAATTTGAGGAAGAAAAAAATCAATGCTGTAATACCCATTCCGGAAACAGCAATAAAGCTTAGGAAAAATAATTACATTAGAACATTCATCTTCAGCAAACAATCTCAGTAAGATCTCTTAATATAATCACACCAGAAACTATAATGTTCCGATCAAATCAGGCTCAAAACAAAATGGGAGCTCCAACTTCAATGCTATACTTCATTACCCAAATCATAATAATTCCAAAAAATTCTCTTTTTCTTGGAGAAAAAGAAAATAATAAAGAGAGCAAGATAATTCCAAATCGGGATCAAACCCTTGACTAAAAAGAATAGCTCAGATTGATTATTACATTTTTCCATCTGGGTATCTAAATTAAGTATTCCAAATAGTTGAGGAAATTTGTAGGAGAAAGAAGTAGAAAACAAGGAGAGATATTTTGTTGATACCCTTTGTTTTGATGAGTATTTCACCGGCTTTGGGACGAGGGATGTGGAATTCTTCAATGGTGAGAGGCTTGTTTGGTTCCCAAAAGACAGCTCCTCTCATGGATCCACCACCATGTGAGCTGGTGTCAGAGTGAAATCCAGTCCACCTAGTATTTTGATTGTTACCCACCAAGGAATTATATGAAGCAAGACAAGAAGAGTAGTGGACCCTCGAGAGGATTCTCCTGGAGAAAGCAGTGCGAAGTACTGGCAAAAATGTCATCTTTCTTCTTCTTGTTCGTCTTCTTCTTTCGGTCTTCTGTCCTCCTTGTGTCTTCTTCTTTGGCACTGGCAGTGGGGCTCTGGTGATTCTTAAGAAGCAAACAAATCAAAATTCGTACTTATCGTCCTCGTACACGTTGACTTGCCAAATTTTGATTTTGCCTAATACAATCATGCTATTACTTCGTCACGTGCTGGCATTTATGACTTATCCACATTTTACTTGGCGTTTCTCAATGTTTATAATTACTACTGTTCATAAAAAGAAAACAGTATATTTTTAAATAAAATGCATAATGAAAATAATTACAATACGAATAATAAAATAATTCAAACTTTTTTTTTTGAAGCCAAAAAAAAAAAAAATTCAAATTTAATTTGTCCACAACAATCACAAATATAAATATAACAAAAACATTAAAAAAATAAAAAAAAGAGCTGAGGGACCACAAGTGACGCGTTATTTTATCATTCATCTCCCACCCATATTTCTAATGCTTAATTAGTGGCATTTGCCATAATAAACTCAAGCACACAGCACAGCTCAGTTGTTGGTTTGTTCAAGCTCAATCGGCTGCCCATTAAAAAACGTTTGCTAAGATGGAATAATTTGATTTCACAAAGCTTATTTAGCATTTAGCTCAATCGGCTGCTTTATTCTTCCAAAACATTATCGTACAAAGTACAAACCATGGCTGAGTTGGTTCCGTCCTGGCCTACATCAAGGATTAGAGGTGGATGTTAGGTTCGGTCTGATGGGTGAAAACCAAATCAAATTCGCTTGTTTTAATCAGATGAATATTTTATTATTATATTTTAATTTTTCAATAATTTTTATTATTTTTTAATGATTTAAATTTAATATTATTAATATATTTAAAAATATAATTAATTATAATAAAATAATAAAAATTATATATAATATATAGATTGGGTTTAATTCGAATTGATTTGAACTATTTTTACCAAACTGGCTGGATTGATTATAGATAAAAAAACAAAAAAAAAAAAAAAATTGAACCGAACTAATTCAATTTGATTAATTTGGTCAATCCGTTTTGGTTTGTGCCTATGTAGATACCCAATTTACATTCACAGGTATAAACTGGTATGGTACATATTATACTTTTTGGATGATAAAGCTGGCTACACGAGGAATGTGACAATATCATTACTGAGCTTGCCCTTCCTCCATAAGATCCAATCACCTTTACCTACAAGTTACATGTTGCAAAAAATTAATGCCAAGTTCATGTGCCACGCTTAGGATTTTGTTCACCAGGTGATTTTTATATATAAAAACTTCCACTTTTACATGACAAATATACTTCTAATTTTAATGGTATACAGTAATCACCTTTCTACAAACAAGTATCTACTACAACAACAGTACCAGATATTGCAATCCCAATCATTACGGCTTTATCTCCATCTCTCACACTACAAGTACATTGCTCAAATGTCTGAGGTGTTTTTTATAGCTTCCACAGCAATCTCTACACCTTTTCCTCCGGTTATTTCCTCTCTAGGAAAAGCCAAATAAATATACATATCAAACTTACAGGGAAATATATATCACTGACTGTACACTTCCAGGTAGCTTGAAAAACATTTGTCCATTTTCTTTGCCTGTCATAAGCTTAGGAAAACTATAAAATACATACTCTAAATCTTTTTTTTTTCAACAGCATCTTGCTTGGTTGCATTTATAGCATGGGTAGCACCAAAAATCTAAGTTTTTTGCGGTTTTTCATCTTGAACATCCACAACAATTACATCAGAGGCACCAAATGATCTTGCAATCTGCAAACAACTGAAGCAATTCATCTGATCATGGTAATGTCGGAAGACTCCCTTAAAGTGGAAATACAAATTGCCGAAAGAGTCCCCCATCTCCATTGCTAAGTAAGCACAAAATCCTAACTTACATTGAGCCAACGTTGCCAATTCTAGATAGAGCAACAGAGTGTCTAGCACGCGCATCGGTAACATGAGCTACTGCACCATAAGCAGTAAATATTGCACATCCTAAAACCGCACAATCAGTGTACGGCAATGTATCCGGTGGAATAGTCTATCCATGTGTCGGCACAACACAGTACTCAATGAGGCCCCCAATATAGTATATGAATATTGGTTTTCCTAAGCACTAGATAACACATGTTGATATTCCAAGAACAACATAGATATTTCACAAGCATTAGATATAATGTTAATACTTAATGGGGAGTTCGAAAAAAAAAAAAAAAAAGAATCTTAAACAGAAACAGCTTATAGGTTTTGATGAATGGACATAAAATGGTAAGCATGTGCTTATGTCTTTATAATCTTATAGAGAGATCCTAATCAAAAACAGAATTGTTCATACATTTTTATGACAATATATAGTTAAATTCTTTTACTCAACTAAGAAATACAAAGTGAAAACATAATCATGTTCTCCTTCATAGGACTAATGGCTTGCTTTCATCTAATCACTCCCTTTTGCAAAAACTGGCAATTCTTCCTAAGTTGGTATTCAAAAACAGTATTGGATTTAAACAAATTTCATTTTTGAAAGAACTCAAACAGTAGTGCTATTTGGTTTCCACTTCATATAGGTGGTAAGTACGATGACTATAAAAAAAAATTGCAATTTGAAATAAGATAACGGGATCATTTCTCATGAAACCTAGATTCTTAAAAATCCAGGCAATAGAAATCCATAAAAGGGTGACTTTGATAAGTAATTCATTTCAAAAAAAAAAGATACAGTTTTATTATGTACTATACAAAGGTTAATGAAAATGAGTAAATTTGCCTTTTACGTCATCAGTATTATTTAGTAGTATTTACTTCCCAATTTAGGAATATAAATTTTTCTTTCATATTAACGAGTTAAAAATAGAAAGAAAAATGTTTTCTTTCCTTTTTTTTTTTTTTTGAAATAAAAAAATAAAAAAAGGAATAATTCTTATTAATATCCTTAAGTTTCAAGATCATACGAATCGACTCCTTAAATTTAAAATTGTTTGAATTAAACTGTGAAGTTTTAAATTTATTATAAATCAATTCAATTAATTAGTAGTGTTAATTTTACCGTTAGATGATGTTATACTAACATCATAATTTGTTTTAAGAAAAAATTAATTTTTTTTTATTTTTTCATTTTATATTTATGGTTTTTTATTTGAAAATTTTTATCCATTCCTATTTTATTTACATTAAAATTCCAAAAAAATTAAATATTTTTGGATCTAAAATTAGACAAAAAATAAAAACAAAATTGGAAATTTCGATCTAATAAATTTTTTTTATTAAACCAAAAATTAAATAACATAAGTTTATTGAAGCAAAAATTAATAATATTTTTTATGCCAAAACCATCCAAAATTAGACTTAAAATTAGACAAAAATAAAAATAAAACTAAAATTGGAATTTTTGTTGCAGTAATTTTTTTTTAAATGATTTGGGCATAAAAATTATTATTAACTTTTGGTCTATTAAAATTATTTTATTTAATTTTTCAAAAATTATAATTTTATTTTAAAATTTTATTTGTAGTCTAATTTTAGGTTAAAAATAGTTAATTTCCTTGTAATTTTAGTTTAAATAAAATAGAATTGAATATAATTTTTTCAAATAAAAAATAATAAATTAATTTTTTAAAAAATATATATATATATATTTTTATTTTTATTGAAAAGTAAATTATGATATTAGTATAGGATCAATATATCGATATTATTTAATGATAATATTAATATCGTTAATCAATTAAATTAATTTATAATAAATTTAAAATTTTAAAATTTAATTCAAACAGTTTTAAATTTAAGATCTCGATTTCTATAAGCCTAAAACTTAAAGATAGTAATCAACAATTAATTCTAAAAAAATAAAAATTGTATTAGATATTTTGATAACTTAGGAAATAATAATGATAAAAAAAAGCGTATGATTTTAGATTTTTTTTTTTTTTTAAAAAAAAAAAATTGTATAAAAGAGTAAAGATGGGTAACGATGGTGGTGGCACGAAGGAAAGCCAAACCCGAGAGTCTATTTTTATTAAAAAAAAAAAAAAAGAAAAAAAGAAAAAAAAGAAAGAATCTTTTGAGTCCAGCTAAGCACTACCATACAACACATTCATTATAGTTGTAAATTACCAATGCAATTTCTAATTTACAATAATCCCACTCCTCCTTTTTCCTCATGCTTACATCTGTCTTTTAATTTGATAACTTCACCTGCCTGTGCTGCAGCTTGCATACTTTTCTCACTCTTTTTTTTTTCTTTTTAAAAAAAAATTTCCTTCATTTTTGTAATCATAAAACAAAGAAAATATATAATTTTTATTATTCAATTTAATTTTAATTAAAAAATTACAAATTATCTTAATTTACGAAGTAAATAAGTACCTCGTACTATGATGATATTGATTTTCAAAAACAGTAGGACTTTGAAAAATTAAAGTAAGTTGGTTAGCAAAATGTGAAAGGAAAATATAATTGATGAGTTTGTTGACTGTGAAACAATAAAAATAAAAGAAAATGAGTCAAGGGAGTGGTCCACGTGTAAGGCAGGAAATGGAAGAACCAGACGTAGGGGTGCATGGGTTGGTGGGTGATTCCATGAAAACCCAACCTCCTCCAATATAATAATACAGTCTCTACTCTCTGCTTTTTATTTTTTATTTTTTATTTTTAATTTAAAAAATTAAATAAAAATGAAAAAAAAAAAGGTAGTATATTTAGACAGGCTGAGCCACGCATGGCCATGGCGGTGCGTGTTTGCCTCTTTTTTCTCTCTTTCTCTCTCTAAAAAAGTTAAAAGAAGCTTAATCAGTGACACAGAAGACGGGAGTGAAGAGAGAGAAAGAAGCGAGAGCCAACTCAGGTTCCTTCCTCACCACTCCACTAATCCTTCTCTCTTCTCTCTTCTCCTGCTCATATTCTCTCTCACATATATTTTTTTTTTCTCTAAATTATTAATTTATATCCCAAAAAAAATTTAGCAGCAAAGGAGAGGAGGGATAAACTATATATATTATACACTAAGTAATTCCATTTCTTTTTTTTTTTTTTTGTTTTGAAATTTATTTAAATTTAATTGTAAAGCTGTGGAGTGTGGAAAATTGGAAAAATGGAGAAGCTTCTCCACTGCTTGGCCACCTTCTTCCCTGTTCCTCTCCTGGTCTGTGTATCCTCAGGTACTGCGCCGCTGTCGTTTTCCCAATCAATCCTGGGTTTTGTTTATTCCTATTATTTTTATGAATCGTACCTAGTAAGGCAAATTCTCGATTTTGTTAATGTGGGGAGATAGTGATCTGTTTTAATTTCTTAATTTTATTTATTTTCTTAGGGGGCCTTGATTGCGATCTGCTATTTTTCTGTTTCTTTAATTGACATAATAATAATAATAATATGATTTTGAGAGAATAAAGGTAGTAAAATGGACCGACTTTACTAGATTTGTGAGCTTGAAAGAGATTTGATTGCTTCCTTGCAGTTTCAGAGTAGAGACTACGGCGTCGCATCGCTTTCCTGCTTCCTTTGCATTTCTCTCCATTTTCTTTCTTCTTTTGCTTAAATGTATGTGTCAACCTTCTCAACTCTACTGTTTCTTTTTATATTTTATTATCTCTCTCCCTCTCTCTCTCTCTCTCTATATATATATATATATATATATACATATTTGGGTTTGTTTTGTAGGATCTTCACCAACTTTTTTCTGTATTCGAAAGCGTTTTTATGTAATTTGGTGGGGTTGTTTTAAATAAATAGTTTTTGTATACTTCGTCACTATTTTTAGGTAGGAGGCAGAGGTAATACGGAATTCATTTTCATATTTTAAAAATTTGTTTGTTCTGTCTTTTTGACCAGATGAAATTTTTAACATAGTTTTTGCCAACCATGCACAGCTTAAATTATTGTGTTTTCTTGGAATCTCTCTCTGACTCCATTTCCACAGTAAGATTAGCATCCTGATTTCATGGGTTTTATTATGCGCTGAGTTTATGATTTAGTTATTGTTAACTACCAAATATGTTGAAAAATATATGTTTACATTGTTATACACTCAAGTGATCATATGGGGGGTTGGAGTAGAATCATCAACATAATTTGATACATTTTATAGTTTGAACGAAACGAATAGAATGTGCAGCGCATAATTTCCTGTATAAACGAGAGAATTAGATCTTGGAATAACCAGGATCATACACTACGCATACATGGAAGACCAATGGAGGTGATCACTAAACACTATTGGCTCACAAGACAAGCTTAAGCGGCCCCAGCCAAATCCTGTTGAAAAATTATTCTCATTTCCCACTGTAGGACTGGCTTCAATATTCTTGAGTTGTTATCATTGCATCTGACCTGTTTTCCATTTGATAATTATTTGACCTGATTTCCTTGAAAGTTTCTGTTTTTCCTTCGCTTAATTTGGTTAAGAGATGAAAACATTTCCTTTTGCTAAGATTTGTTCATACTTTTACTTGCTGTTCCTGTTATGAATCCTAGGATTAATCAGAAGATGGCTGCTGAGCTTGTCAATTCTGCAACAAGCGAGAAACTAAATGAAATTGATTGGACAAAAAATATTGAAATTTGCGAATTTGTTGCTCATGATCAAAGGTATAAACTATTGCTTATGATAAAAATATGTTGAAATATTCCAAAAAATATTGAAATTTGCGAATTTGTTGCTCATGATCAAAGGTATAAACTATTGCTCATGATAAAAATATATTGAAATATTCCAAAAGCTGAGTGTGAGTCTTTGAGATTATAGGTTGATGTATTTGGAATGTGTTAGCTCTTATACAAAGCCTTTTTTATCTCACACTATTCTTTCCCTGCACTTTGTTCCAATGCAGATATGAAGTAGGAGCAATTGATTAGTGTGCAATATAAAATCATTTATATTGATTTTTCCAGATGTATGATGCTTTTTTATTTTTAAACATTCGACTTAGAAGAAACATTTGATTAATCTTTAGTATTAAACTATTGATTAAGATGAGAAAAGTTCTATTGTGGAAATAATAGAAGAACAAGACTAGTTTACATATAGACACACACAGGCAAATAGATGCATGTATGCAATGCATGCCTTTACTTTTTTATGCATGTGGCATATTCTAAAATCTTATGTCACTTACTTTGTCCCATTACTACCCTGGCTGTCTAACAGTATGATGCCTCGCATTCTTGCTTTAAAATTTTAGCTGAATTTGGCCATATTTGAGCTTCTTTCATATTTATTGTTGTTGGTCTTAGTAGATAGTCTCACCATGTACTTGTCCTGTTAATATTTAGGCAAGCTAAAGATGTCATCAAAGCTATCAAAAAACGACTGGGTAGTAAACATGCAAATTCTCAGCTTTATGCAGTTATGGTGAGTGTAATCGCTTGAACTTAAGATATGTACATCCTAATATGCATTTCAATTTAGGTTACGAGGAAAACAAAGAGTGAGGCATCATTTTATTGTTCTAATGAATTTTATATAATTTTTTTCCCATTGTTTAATTAATACGTGATCAAGTGCATTTATAACATGAGTATTGGTATGCCATTCTGCTGTTCTGTAGCTTGCTGGTTGCTATCAACCAACTCTCCATTTATTTATCTGAATGTGCAGTTGTTGGAGATGTTGATGAACAATATTGGAGAAAATATTCATAAGCAGGTGATTGATACAGGGATTCTTCCTCTTCTTGTGAAGATAGTCAAGAAAAAGGTATAAACTGATTCCTTTACCTTTGCACATTATTCGCTGATTTTATATAAGTTGAATTTAATTTGCATTTTTTGGTTGCTTGCAGTCAGACTTGCCAGTACGAGAGCGGATATTTCTCCTTCTAGATGCCACACAGACATCTCTTGGTGGTGCTTCTGGAAAGTTCCCTCAGTATTATAATGCATATTATGACTTAGTGGTATGTTTAAATAAGCAATGTCCGTAGCATAAGGGAGGATTTAAATTACTGATTCATAATATATGTACTGGGTTAATATCACTGGCATATGAGGTTGGAAGGAAGAGTAGATTTTTAAGTGGGATATGTGAATAAGAAATTGTAGGGGTGGTGAAAAAAAATTATCTCTTCACAATCTGAAAGCATTTTGATGATTTGCATTATTAAACTTAATAGCTAGAAAGTTTTAATTAACTACAGAACTCATATTTATTAAAGGAAATACTTGAGTGCTTGCTAAATGAGAATGGGGAAGGCAGTCATGCTGTGTGATAAGTTGGAGGTTGACGGTTTTTTGAGTTTATATGGTAGGGTGATTTTGAGAAAATATTAAAGCTATTTATAATAGTAATCTGTTAACAATATTGCCCTGTGACTTGAAAGATGATTGTTCCAGCTCTTGTTCAGCTGCTTGGTATAAATTACTAGTGTAGCTTTTAATGATTGAAACAAATTTTTGTGCATTTTCTAGATGCAGTTTAAAACTCTGGGAAATGATCATATTTTGCTGTATTTCAAAATATCAATCTTATTTATTCAATTAACTACTGAAAGTTTTTACTATGTTATTCAGAGTGCAGGAGTACAGTTTCCTCAAAGGCCTCCTGCAGTGCCCTCAAATCGCCCTACTTCACAACCAAATCAGAACAACTTATCTAATGGGCATGGGGAAGTAGCATCATCTAGACATGACACTAAGCAAGTGGAGCCTCAGAATGTTCCTGAATCTAGGTAGCTTTCCATTAATCGTTTGGATGTTTTGGTTTATGTAGATATGCTTAATAACATAACATTTATAAACTTCTGTTGATTAACTTGTAACATTTTTTCTTGATGTTGGCTTCATAATTGGGACCGCTGTGTCTTTTAGTGACCGTGTGATCAATTATTTTATTGAATCTCCTCATCCTCGTTTTCTTTCCATGAGGTCTCTCTTTCACTCTTTCGACTGGGGTAAACTTTTGAGTCTCCTTACTGTTTTTTTGTTTCATGTAACCTTATCCATGTAACAAAATGTATGAACTATTAGGAAAATAGTATAAGCACATATTTCTGTACTAGGAAAATGGATGTATGCTGTTGATAATGCCTGAAAGTTTCATTCTCACCTTCCAAAATAATTTTCAATTTGATCTTTCTATTATACGAGATTTGGCTCCAGAGGTGGGGAGTGGTTTGTTGTGGTGGTGTTGATTTGATTTTACTCTATAGTTTTCCTTTTAATTTCAAATGTCGCTGTAAAGTTTTGTTTTGTTTTTGAATTTGTTTGCTGGGCCATAGAAGGTGTAAGTCTGTGAAAAAATATTTATCCGTCTTAATGTATTTTCATGCAGTATCATTCAAAAGGCTAGCAATGCCTTGGAGGTTTTAAAAGAAGTCCTTGATGCTGTCAGCAGTCAGAATCCAGAGGTATGTTGTCAAACTCTTATTCTGAATTCTAAGTTTTGCCAAGCAAGAAGTTAAGTTGCATAACTATCTTTCATTGTATGGATTATACAAGAGGATTTGTACTTGGCACACTGGGTCAAGTAAGGCATTTTTAACCAGTCTGAAATTCTTGTCGCTGTCAATTGAGATGTAAACATTGAAAATGGCCTCTTGTTAATAGTTATACTTAAATGATCCAAGGTTTAATTCATATGTCAACACTAAAGCTAAAGCCCACAAATTTGAAAAAGACATGCCTCCAACTGAAATGAGTCAATGGTTTTATGATAGGTCTTGGTCTCATTTTACTTTGCTTGATTTGTTTGCTGAAATTCACTTATATTCTGTGTTGTCATCTGTAATGATGGAATTGTTCCGTCAGGGAGCTAGGGATGAGTTTACACTTGATCTTGTGGAACAATGTTCATTTCAAAAGCAAAGGGTGATGCATCTAGTGATGACATCTCGGTAAGGCTGCTTTTGGGGTGACTACAATTTTGTTGCCTTTCTTCCACTTTTCCCCCCACCTCCCTCCCCATTTGATTCTGAGTATTGCCTATGGACTTAAATTCCATTGATTCTTTTTCAACAAATCTTTAATTTTTCCAGGGATGAGAAGGTGGTTTCTCAAGCTATTGAACTAAATGAGCAGCTACAGAAAGTTCTTGCCAGACACGATGCCCTTCTTTCAGCCAGGTCTACATCAATTGCTAATCATTTTAACGAGGAAGAAACAGAGGAGGAAGAGGAGGCTGAACAGCTTTTCCGAAGGTATGTTTGTTTACAACGGGGCAGTGCCTGTTCTAGAAAATTGGATTGTTTGTCGAGTCTTCTGTGGGATTTTAGAATCACTTAATTCCCTGAAGTTGCTTCCTATTTTCCTGATTTAAATCACTGTCTTAACTTCAAAACATGACAGGTTACGGAAAGGAAAAGCGTGTGCAAGGCCTGAAGATGAAGAGCACTCAGCTGAGCGGCCTCACTTGGGCTTGCTTGCATCATCCCTCTCTGGAGAAAGACTGAACCGTCCGCTTATACGACCTCTGAGTTTGGAGCCATCAGGTGAAATGAATGGACATTCTCCGCCGGTTGCAATTCCACCCCCGCCTGCAAAACATGTTGAGAGGGAGAGATACTTTCAGGAAAACAAGGATGGTGTGTCTGGCCACATGAGGGGTCTGTCATTGCACAGCCGCAATGCTAGTAGCTCTCACAGCGAAAGCATAGATTCCAGTGACTGACGGCAGGCTGGCTGAATGTGGCTCTCTTCTAGAGGAGAAGACCACTAAGGCCTCAGCCCATGTCCACAAAAAGCGTCCAACATAAAAATGTTATGTTAAATATGTGGTACTTCTATATTTCTTTTGTGCTTGAAGGTGGTCTTTTTGTTTTTTTGTTTTTATTTTTATTTTTTTAATTTAATTTTCTTAATGTAAAGGAACATGATACCTCATTGTAGAGGTCAAGATAGGAACAAGTAGCTTCAAATTCATCAGAGCTTTCCTTTGTTTTTTTGTTAGGTTGAACATTGTATGAAAACCAATAACTGAATCTAGGACCTTAAACCAGATACAATATTTTTCTTATCTTTTAGGTGAATACAAAGTGACTTTTATTAACTTACTCTGCATCTAAACCAGTATCATTTAACATAATTTTTTTTTTTTTTTTTTTGGGGGGGTCAAAAACAAGTATTATTTTGTTAAATTAATTGATATTTTTAGGACAGGAGTTGGACTGAAATAAGAGCAAAGCTCAAAACATGTGGGAGGATGAGGAATTATCCTTTGTGTGATTTGTTTTTTATCATCTTCACCGCGCTTACCAACATCATTCCGTGATCCTTACGGTAGAAGTTTGACAAGTTGCATCATGCGCGTGGAAGAATATTAATCCTCTTGGCTTTTGAAAAGTCCGAAGCTTGACTCTATGATTTTGAGAATGGTCAGTTTCTTCTTCTCCTGGTTAGCCTCTTGTTTAAATCATAGCCATATACCCATATGTACTGGATCTGTATTTTTCTCTGTAAAAAAAAAAAAAAAAAAAAAAGGAAGCCAAAATGAAGGAAAGCATAGTATTATACCCTGCTCCTGTTTTCCACCACATGGTCTCCATGGTGGAATTGGGAAAGCTAATCTTGCGACACCACCATGACTTGTCAATAACAATCTTGGTCCCAACTGGGGCGTTGGACGCAGCAGCAACATCTTCATACATCCACCAACTCTCCCAAACCGATCTTCCAATATCCTTTTTCACCCTCCGATCCATCCAATTTCCTCAATCCCTTCCCCAAAACCGATCAGCTGCCGCGTTCCAATCCATCCAGCTCAATGCTGAGGCTGTGGTTGATGCCCTCGGAACCATTTCTGCCACCTCAAAAGTCCTTGCTCTCATAACCTCGGCAGTCCATTCCTCCTACCACCCTCACATCCCAACTTATTATTACTTTTCATCTTGTGCTTCTACTCTTGCCTTCTTCCTCCATCTGCCTACCATCCATAACCAGACGAGTAAGAGCTTCAAGGACCTCAACGACACCGTCTTCCATCTTCCTGGACTGCCACCTATCAAGGCATCGGACATGCCCGATCCTGTTCTTGATCGAAATCAGCCTCCCTACCATTACTTTATTCACTATGCTTCTTGCCTTCCCAATTCAAAGGGATTCATAGTAAACACTTTTGAAGCGCTTGAGTCGCAAGCAATCAAGGCTATAACCGATGGTACTTGTGTTCTGGATGGTGGGACTCCTCCAATATATCATATCGGGCCATTGATCACCGATTCCAAAGTTAGAGCTATCGGGTATGAAGATTTGTCGACCGAGTGTTCGACATGGTTGGATGCTCAGCCTAGTCAAAGTGTTGTGTTCTTGTGCTTTGGAAGTAAGGGTGTGTTGTCTGAAGTGCAATTGAAGGAGTTGGCTATGGGATTGGAGAGGAGCAGCCATAGATTCTTGTGGGTGGTGAGGAATCCGAAGAATTTAGAAATGATACCTGACTTGGAAGTGTTACTGCCAAAGGGGTTCTTGGAGAGAACCAAAGATAGAGGTTTGGTGGTGAAGTCGTGGGCTCCACAGTCTGCTATTCTGAGCCATGAATCGGTAGGCGGGTTCGTGACTCACTGCGGGTGGAACTCAGTGGTGGAAGCGGTGAGTTATGGTGTGCCAATGGTAGCGTGGCCTTTGTATGCTGAGCAGAAGATGAATAGCGTGGTCTTGGTGGAGGAAATGCGGCTGGCAATAGCACTTGAGAAGGTGGCAGAATCATCATCATCATTATCTTCTTCTTCTTCTTCTACAAAAGAAGAGATGGTGAGTGCAGAAGAGTTGAAAAAAAAGGTGAGAGAATTGATGGGACAGGAGGGACAAGGTCTTAGAGAAAGGAGTTTGGCAATGAAATCTATGGCTATGGCGGCTTGGTCAATGGATGGTTCATCCTTGTCTTCCTTATCAAAGATGGTAGCTTCATGGAAACAAGGACATTGATTCTTATCACTGTAATAATTCCCTGGTTGAATTTTTTGTCTGTTGGAAGTTGGAACTTTTGTGGATATAAAGCTTTATTTTTATTTTACATTATTTTACTGAAATAAAGCTTTAAATTGGGTTGGTTTGATTTTAGGTTTTCTCTTTAATGATTCTTGAAATAACATTAACCAATTCAAGTCATAAAGAAAAAAGTTCATTTGGGTCATACGCTATTAAATGGTTCGACTTTATCTGAAGTATATACATATATACATACATTCAAGTGCAATGCACCAAATATACCATACATATACATATACATGCAAACAAGCCCTCAAAATCTTTCATAAAAAGTTATTTAGAACGATTCCATAAATATATATATAGTAGTTAGAGTTTCTATTTATACACTTATCTACGTTTTACCAAAAAAAGATAAAAATAAAAAAATAAATAAAAAGGTTAGGGGGTTGAAATAGTATGTGAAATGTTGGATTCTTTGGTTGGTAAGAATAGAGCATCAAGTTGACAGGTTGTATTAAATACGTGGTAAAAAAATTGTAGGAGATTCACAAAACTTGGGGAGCAGAAGGTTATTGACCCCTCCAGAAAGCCCGTGTAATAAATTAATTATCCACTTCATCATCCATATATGTAGATTAATATTACCAAGGACATGAAAAAGAAATTTTGAAAGAAAAAATTGTTAGATACATATTTGACTAAAATACAAACACACTTTTGGTGAATGATTAAAACACAAACACCTTGCAAGAAGGATGAAAGATAAGCAGTAGAATGGGCGCGGTGCTGGTCCCCACATGGTTGTATTAGTATTGGACCTCCAAAAATCCAAGGGTGGCAAAAAAGGAAAGACTTTGACTCTGACAAAATCCAGAGAGAGTGAATCACACAAACAGCAAAGCTGCACATCCCAAGGAGTTGGTTTTGGTATTGAGTGGGAACTTGGATTGGGCTGAGGCTGAGGCTGAGGCTTGGGAGGGGTTTAGTTTTGGAGTGCACGCACGCACATCAAACGCGTCATGATGAAACCGTTGCTATAACAAGCGACTTCTATTTCTTATTTTTCTTTCTTCCTCCAACAATTCCCATACCTCTACATACACTGTCTATTTCTGCCAAATTTTCTTTGCCTATCATTTATTGCGTCAGGTTTTGCAATCACCTCTAGCTTCTTTGGCTTATTTCCGACTGGGATTGGATTGTAATTGGGATTTTGGATTTTGGATTTTCTTTTCGGAAAAAAAGCTTTTTTGCTTTATCCCTTATGCTCTCGTCGTCACTAACGTATTTTCTTCTATCTCTCTCGTTCCAATATTCGATAGTCAAAACTGATTCGACGCTGCAAAAACAAGACGGAATCTAGGGCTCATTCTTCTTCTTTTGCTCTGGAATTCTTCAGTTCTAGGTACCACTTTCTTTTTGCTTTTTTGTTTTGCGGTGATGGGTTTTGATGATTGTGATTCAATTCAGTGGTAAAATAGAGAGGAGCTAGAAAAGCAGCGATTTTTTTATTATTAGTTGCGCGGTATCTGTGAATTGTACTAGCTTTCTTTCTTTCTCTCATTCGTTGTGAATTCTGATTGTGTGTTTGGATGTTTATGTCATAAAGATGCCAACTTTTTGGGTTGTATAATAGTGAAGCGCCAATTATATGTCAAAAAATCTCTCTTTTTATCTGGAAATTTGTGCCTCATACTGTAGATGTGGTTTGAATTCCATTAATTTTTGATGCTGTTACTGATTGTACGCTCCTGGAAAAATGTGTAAGGGGATTAAAGGACAAAACTTCTTCCTTCTTTTTTCTTTTAATAATGGAAAGGTTTCATGGTGAAATTTTGATGCTGAATGAATGCTACTTTTTAAAATTTCATAAAACATCATAATCTAATGCATTCTATCATGAAATTGACTGGTTGGGTACAGTTTATGAATGGTTCTGTATTGCATTACGCACCCATCTCATTTTTGGTTAGTCGGGAAGTTCACTCTCATAAATGACAAGAGTTTGGTAGATGTTCCAAAAGAGTGGGTAGCTAAAATGTCGAGGTAACCCAATGTAGCGCACGAAGAGTTGCCAAGTTGTAAACTTTCTGTTAACATCTTTAATGAATGCTGTTAAAGATAAAGACAATTTTTATTTTTCTTATAGGAATTTTTGAATAAACGGCTGAACAGCGTGGCACTAGAAAATTAAAAGAAGACAAAAAATGAAGTTTTAAGAGTTTGAGTGGGAAAATGTAGACGATCACATTTGTAGTAACATTGGTGAAAAGTGTTGTGAGTGAAGCATGAGGGAAAAGAGGAGGAAAGTTGCAACTAAATGTCTCATTCTATCTTAAGTTTTAAGTTACTGCCTGATTGCAATACAAAAAACTTATTCTCATTTGTTGGCATATAAAGGTACTTTGACGTTTATACACAGAATATCAAGTTGGACATGTTTATTTCAGACAAGCCAATACTTGAAAAAAAGCAACTATCTGTAATTTTTAAAAGTAAGGTAGCGATTTGAAAACTGAATTCAAATGAGGCATAAAGTTGAAAGTTATTGCTTGGTGCTATTGGGTGTTCTTCAAATAGGAAACCTGTACTGTATATGCTCTGAAACATGATGATAGTTGTAGTCCTTTTGCCATCTTCATACAGTTTTGAAACAATGAAGAGCTATTTAGTTAGGGCAAGGGGTCTTAAGTAATCCTGGCTGGTTAATATACCTAGGTGTTCTTGTGTTCAATTTAGCAGCGATACACATACTTTCTTTGCTTGTTTTCAGTTTTCACCACGTATTTTTTACTATCAACTCTTTTCTATTTCTATCAATCCTTGTAGCTTGAAAACAAATTGGTAGGTAATGAAATCTAAATATGTTTATTGTGTCATTTGTAAGTCTGTGGGGTTGTTGCATTTTGTCTCTGTATATTGTCAACTCTCTTAAATAATTTTGCAGAAATGTTTGCATGATCAATGCCAAGTACTGTTCTTGTGAATGAACAAATATGCCATGGAACATTGATCATTAGTTAGAATCTTCAGTTTCCTAAAACTATGTTTTCTTGTGGAATGATGCATAATGGAGTGTGGTTGACAATATTGTCAATTGGAAGGTGTTTTGTACTTTGAGAGCTGCAGTTATGATGTTGCTGTCATTTAATGTCTTCTATGTGTAAAGTTCCTCACACCTTTTATATTGTCTGCAATTTTGGATCTTTCCATGTTATATTGTCTCTGTAGACTATGTAAAGTATTGCTTGTTGGGGAGCTCTATTCTTGTTCTTTTCATGTAGCTTATGCGTTGCCTAGTTGGTTCACATGGCAGTTTCTGAATGCCATGGGCCAAAAGTTTGGTATGGTTGATTAGCTCAGAAGGCACAGTATGTTACAGATTGGTGTGTTCAAGTATAATAAGGAAGTAGCTCTCTTATTGCATTATTTTTTGTAAGATAGGTTTGCTTTTCTCTTTCAAGTTGGTTGCCAAGCTTGTTATAATGTCACAGGGTGGCTTTGTTAGACATTGCAGCAAAGGGTTGGGTGATTACTTACATGTTGTGTGGTGCATATGGAGGGATTGGAACTCTAGAACTCAACAATGGGAATTTATTTGGGTTTTCTTTGGGTGTAATGTCTGATTACCAGTGGAGGAACAGTTGTGTGTTAGATTCTATATTTCTTTTTGGTGTTTATACTTATATTATAATATAAAAAGATTGCAGCTTTTTCTTAATAAAATACATATGTTTGATATAATTTTATACTCTCATTATCAAGAACCAAACAACCAAAGAACCAATTAAAGAACTTTGTCCCCCGGAAATTTCAATAGATTTTTGCTATTCAGTTTTATTGTCTGGCTATTAGCTTATCTTTCCTTTAATCTCTCTCTCTCTCTCTCTCTTTGTATTTTTTTGTTTCCTTTTATTTTATTTTATTTTTTATTTTTTTTGTTTTTGGTAGTTGGCGGGGTTTTATGTATTATGGTACAATGTAAGGCAGGAGTCAGGACCCAAGGAAAGGAAAGTAAAGATGAATCTTAAAATGTTTTAGCAGTTGAAAGATTGAGTAAAATACTTGATTTCATCTTGGTTTTCATTATGGGTTACCTATGACCTGCTTGGGATGTATATTTGTGCTCTATAAAGTTGGAACTTGATAATTCTAATATCTATACTAATAGTTCCTTTATCGATCTTTAATTTTTGTTGCTATGCTGCTGATGTCAGTATTTGGCAATCACCTACTTCAAGCTAAGATATTGTAATTCTCATTATTTATGCAGGGGGTTTATCATTTTGTGAATGATAAGTTAAGAGCAGCCATCCATTTTCTAACTTCTTGTTGGTAGGGAAGGGTTAATTGTCCATCATGCCTTCTCTGCAACTTTTGCAATTAACGGAACATGGTCGAAGCTTTGTTGCTTCAAGGAGGTAGGAACATGCGTTCTTTAACTGTTCATGTACTTGCTTTTGTTTCTGTCTTCATTTGGATTCCCCCCCCCCCCCCCCCCCCCCCCCCCCCAATACATGTAAGTCAAGAAGCAGTGCAATTCTGCTTGTAGTCAGTCCTTTATAGATTGATACATTTTTTGATGAAATAGTTACTTTATGAAATGTGAAAAGTGAATAACAAGATTTGGGGGAGAAAAAAATGACCTTCATGAACAAACAAAATAAAGCTAAAAGTAATTTAATAATAAAAAAATCCATATTACGCCACATTCTTCCAATTTGTAAAATAATAAGATACTTGAATTATGTTGCTGAAGATACCCATAATGATGTTTTTAATTTCATTATTTCAAACAGAAATTCATCGTAAGTAGCAATAGAAGGATATATGTCTCCTGAAAATTTTGTTTTAAGTGCATATTCTCCTTCTATTGTTTTTTTGTCTCTCTAGAAATTCTTGTAGGTATTCTATTATGTGATTGAAGAATTCATAATATATATATGTTACCATATCAATACATTTTTTGAATTTGGTTGCCTGCTATGATTTTCTTCCTTTCATACATGTACATAAGCAGACACATATATGCATTGTAAATATGGTGATTTGGTTTGTTAAGATTGAACTGTACTTTATTGTTGAAAAGATGTACATAGGAAAAAGAGGATGTGAAATCCTCAAGCACTATTTATGATCGTTTTCTCTTCCATTGACCTTCCATTCAACATTTCTTTTAGTGGTGACTTGGCTAAATTATGATCAATGCCATACAGGAAAGCTTTGATACTTGCAACAGGTGTTTTAGTTGCTGGTGGGTCAGCTGCATATGTGAAGTCACGATTTAACTATAAAAAACATGATTCTTTCGGTCAATATAATGGCCTTAACAATAATGAAGGAGATACAGAGCAGTTAATAAATGATGGTAAACGAAAGAAGACTCCAGATAAAAGGGGAGGATTGAAGTCGCTTAAAGTCCTTGCAGCAATTCTCTTATCTCACATGGGCAAGATGGGTGCAAGGGACCTTCTATCTTTATTAGGAATAGTGGTAAGCTAATATATTGTAGTTAGTTATAATTGCTTATTATTAATGACTTTATATCCTGATGTTTTAATCATAAAGATAGTCCATTTATTTTTTAATTAACTAGTTTAAAGTGAACCCAAAAGCATAAGCCCAGATCCCTTTTTTCCTAGGCCTAGTTTGGTATTGCTTGTAAATCCAGATTATAAATTTTGCTTAGTGAAATCTGTTTTGTAATTTAACTAGATTATTCTATTTCGAGACTAATTATGCATCTTTTAATGAATAATTCTGAATACATGGCAGTTGACTCTTTTCATAGCCCAACAATGCTTTTTGTTTTAAATAACTTATAGCTATGCCAAATTGGGTTTTTTTAGCTTAAAATGTAGCTTGAAATGAGCCCAGAAGCCTAATCCTAAGACTATTCTTATATAATTTTCTTCTAAAATGAAGCTCATGAATAATTTCAATTGTTGTGAAAGCCCAAGCTACTCCAAAAATTTCTTTTGCCCTTTCTTGCCAATTTTCATCTCCTTTTCTCATTTTGTACTCACATTAATCTTTACTTTTAAACTAGTCTTAGATTTGCAAAATAAAAACTAAAACCATTTCTCCATTAGAGGCAAAAAGTTAATTATTTGAACTTATTGTGAAATTATGGTTGCCACTCTGCATCTTTAGGCATACAGGCAATGAATCATTCTGCAGCATCTAATCAAACGTCAGTGCCAATGGTTCTCAGTGCTGATGTATGCTTATATTGTTTGCAGGTATTGCGAACTGCTTTGAGCAACAGATTAGCAAAAGTGCAAGGATTTCTATTTCGTGCTGCATTTCTTCGACGTGTGCCATTATTTTTTCGGCTGATTTCTGAAAATATTTTGTTATGCTTTCTTCTTTCATCCATGCATTCTACTTCAAAGTATATAACGGGAACCTTAAGTCTGCGGTTCAGAAAGATTCTGACAAAACTTATCCATTCTCATTATTTTGAGGTAATCACATTATAGTTTTCTGATACACTTATCATTATTCCAATTTCCTCTTATGTATCGTCAACTTTTTCTTTCTTTTCCGATGTTAGTTTCCGTATATTCCTTGCAATGATATTTTTAGATGTTGAGTATGTTCTCCCATATTTAATGTCTTTATTAAGGTACCTTATTTTATGAATACCAATAAAAACCTTGTTAAAGATAGACAAATTGTAATCATGCATGTGAGCTTTGAAATCAAATTCTAAAAAGTATTGACTTAAAAAAAATTCATCAAGAATGAGAAACCATTAGGTACACCAAATTACGGCCCATGTTTTCTTTCATTAGCTTATTCGTTTCTGAACGGCTGCTCTACTGATGCTTTTTTATGTTTTCTCATTGGCAATTCAGAAGTGTGACTAGGTTAGATGATTTTCATGGATTGAAAATTGAGAATATGGCTACCTGAACAGCTTTGAACGCTGTTTTGTTATTTCAAAGTCTTGATCAGATTTTAGAAGTGTCTGGTACAATATCTTAGCTCTGTCATTTTAAGTACTTAGACTTTTGCCTCGATAACTCACTCTAGATTCTTTTTATAAGTGTTGTTGGTGTCCTTCCAATGCTAGTTGCGAAGATCTTGTTTTCTCTTTTGGATATTTTGCATATGTAGTAATCGTCAATAGCTCTACTGGAATTTTCAAAATAAAAATTTATGGATTTCTCTTTTTATCAAAAAATTATGGAGTGGTACTTTTCTTTTGTAGAAGGACATGCATTTTACTTGTTAAAATATGGGGGACTTGCATATACAAGCTATTGTTGAATTGAAAATATGCTGGCTTTTAAAACCAGACACAGAAAGAAATGTAGTTTTTAGTGACAGGTTGCAGTGATTTTATATAATATTTTGCCTGATTGTGGGGATGAGGTCTTAGTTTTGTATGATAATTCTTGTTTTTGTTCAGAACATGGCATATTACAAAATATCACATGTCGATGGGCGGATAACAAATCCTGAACAACGAATTGCAAGTGATGTACCGCGATTCTGTTCAGAGTTGAGTGAAATTGTACAGGATGATTTAATAGCAGTCACTGATGGTCTGCTTTATACATGGCGTCTGTGCTCTTATGCTAGTCCAAAATATGTCTTTTGGATATTGGTAATCACCTTTCTATTTTGGCTGCATTTGTTTTTCATGGCTATATAGGCCTTCTTATTTTCTTTGTTAAAGCTGTCTTTCCAAACACTTCCTGACAGGTTGTACAGCTTAACATAGTGATTATTGCATTTCATGGATTGCCACCTTAACATGTTATATTACTTTTTAGGCGTATGTAGTTGGAGCAGGGGCGATGATAAGAAACTTCTCTCCTGCTTTCGGCAAACTAATGTCCAAAGAACAACAATTGGAAGGAGAGTATAGGCAGCTGCATTCACGGTTAAGGACCCATGCAGAAAGCATAGCATTTTATGGTGGAGAAAGCAGAGAAGAATCTCATATTCAGCAGAAGTTTAAGACGCTAATTAGGCATTTGAGAGTTGTGCTTCATGACCATTGGTGGTTTGGCATGATTCAGGACTTCTTATTGAAGTATCTTGGTGCTACAGTTGCTGTAATATTGATTATTGAACCCTTCTTTTCTGGCAATCTGAGACCTGACACTTCAACTTTAGGACGTGCAGAGATGTTAAGCAATCTGAGATATCATACTAGTGTCATAATTTCATTATTTCAATCGCTTGGAACTCTTTCTATAAGTGCAAGGAGACTCAATCGTCTCAGGTATTATTTGACCCATCTAATATGTTTTGAAAAAGAAAGAAACAGGAATTTCCTAATTCCTTTTGTCCTTTTCTCTTTACTCTTTATGGTAGCTAAAAAGTATGTCCATGATAGAGGGCTATTTTTGTGCTATTCAGCATGTATATGACTGATTAATTTTGATATTTCTCACTTGTTTACTTTGTTTTCAGTGGTTATGCAGATCGCATTCATGAGTTAATGGCCATATCAAGAGAGCTAAGTGTTAACGATAAATCTTCTTTGCAAACAGATGCAAATAGGAATTGCTTTAGCGAAGCTAGTTACATTGAATTCGCAGGTGTCAAGGTATGTGTAAAATTTGTCATATAACTACATGTTGATGGGATTTTTTCTCACTTCAGTTTTCTAATGATAATGGTATCTTCCAGGTCGTTACTCCAACTGGTAATGTCTTGGTGGATAATTTGACACTTAGAGTTGAAACAGGATCTAATCTTCTGATTACAGGTAGCCCTTTTAGATCTAAGAGATTCGTTTTGGTTGTAAGGATTGACCTGGTATTGCTTTATTCTCTTTATTTTGTTATTTTCTGTTTGCTGTTGGACATTGTTCAAAGCTGGGTATTTTTCTCATTTTTATTAAAATTTTTGTCAGGAAAAGAAAAAGAAATTTTGTATCCCATAAAATTGTACTTTCGTTTTTCTCATGAATAAGAAATCTGACTTTATAAGATTAATTCTGGTTTACAGCTGGTTTTTTGTGGATGTTCTGGACCATTATTTCTATTGTTGTTGCAAAATTATTAATTGGGTATGATATTTCCTACTGGAAGCTTATTGCTGGAAAATCAGTGGTTGTCTTTGATTTTATTAGATCACAACCCTTGGTTTTTTCTTTTGTTTTCAGTGATAGTTTTTGATGCTATTGTGGTAAAAAGCTTAGTTGAGTGAAATTTGATGTTCTTTTGCTCGGATAGAATTAGATTACAAGAGCAGAAGCAAAATTCTCTTTTTGTTGTTGATAGTATATTGCTTGTCAAAAGGTTACTGGTTATGTTGTCTATGTCTATGTTGTATTTGTCAGATACTAGGTCAACTTATAATTTTGTTCTGACATGTGGAAATTATATTAACTCGTTTTTAAGGTCCAAATGGTAGTGGGAAGAGCTCACTTTTTCGAGTCCTTGGAGGTCTCTGGCCGCTAGTATCTGGCCATATTGTAAAACCTGGTGTTGGTACTGATCTTAACAAGGAGATTTTCTATGTGCCTCAAAGACCATACACAGCTGTAGGAACACTGCGAGATCAGTTAATTTATCCTCACACTGCAGATCAAGAGATTGAACCACTCACACGTGATGGAATGGTGGAGCTATTGCGAAATGTAAATTTGTATTTCATCATTTTCTCTAATATTTTATTTTTTTGGGTGTTTTTTGGGGTGGGGGGGATCTCTATCTAGTCTTCTGAGTACACATATCAGTAAATTTATTGTTCTAGTGATGTTGTAGTTGCTTTCTTTGATGTAATATTTGCATTGTGTATTCAAGGTTGATCTTGAGTATCTATTGGACCGCTATCCACCTGAAAAAGAGATAAACTGGGGTGAGGAACTATCACTGGGTGAGCAACAAAGATTGGGCATGGCCAGACTATTCTATCACAGACCTAAATTTGCAATTCTTGATGAGTGCACAAGTGCTGTTACAACTGATATGGAGGAACGTTTTTGTGCTAAAGTTAGAGCAATGGGAACTTCATGCATTACCATTTCACATCGTCCGGCGCTAGTTGCATTTCATGATGTGGTCCTATCATTGGATGGTGAAGGAGGCTGGAGTGTTCATTATAAAAGGTTGGGACACTCATTTGGTTAATTTGTACCGTGTGTTTTTTTTTGAAGATTTTACATATGTTTGTTTATTAGACTTCTATGATATTTTCAGGGAGGATTCTTCAGTCCTTGATGAAGCAGGAATAGATACAATGAAGGCTTCTGAGACAGATCGCAAGAGTGATGCTATGACTGTTAAACGAGCATTTGCCTTGAATAGAAAGGTATAAAATTTTTTAAAATTTATATCTCATCGGTTTGTTAGATTCAGTAAATATATATTTTTTTTCTCCAGATCATCAGAGTATATAGATTTGATGCAATTTGTGTTACAAATTTATTTTCAGGACTCTGCATTCTCAAATTCAAAGTCACAATCTTACATTGCTGATGTGATAGCAGTTTCGCCCTCTGTTGATCTTGCTGGTCCCTTGCCACTTTTTCCACAACTCCATGGGACTCCAAGGGCATTGCCTCTGAGAGTAGCTGCCATGTTCAAAGTACTGGTGAGTCTCTTTAATTTGGTACTTCTTTCGATTTTATTTATTTATTATTGTTTCATGCTCTGCAATATTGTCATGCTCCAATTGCCATCACAGTGGCGAATGGATGGTTTTTTGCTTTCCCTTTTTTTTTTTTTTTTTAAAATTTTTACTTTGATTTCAGACTGATAGATTTTTCCTGATTGATGACCTGCCCATTTTTCCAAGTTTTGGTTTGGTATATTTGAAATGCAGGGGTATGCATCCAAGTCTACTATTCCATCCTTAATTTAGGGTAAGGAGTTCGGTAGCAAACCACCTTGCATATAGCCATTTAGGAAGAAGAGTTTATTCAGTTGACCAAATCTTGCTGCTTGTTAGAGAACTACACAATATTTAGTTGTCTATAGGAAAACCCTAATTAAATGGAATATCAGTCTTTTAGTTAAAAAATCTGAACTCTTAAAAATTAATGAGGAAAAGGCAAAAATAAAGCATAATGTACTAAGGAGAGAATAATACTCGCTGCTCCAACGGCACCGACAATATTGCTAGAGTAATGTAGCCATAAGTCTAACATAAAGTTAATAGATAGCTCAACGTTCATTAAACATCAATGATGTTGCCTGTGTGCTTGTTGGTCTCGCATCACAAGTAAAGAAATTCCAAATTAATCTAGCATAATAGGTGGAACCAACCATGGCATAAGCATTAAGCATACATATAACGAGTGTTGCAGCTTCACTTAATAGGAAAAAACATCTCTACTCTCCGAAATAAAAGATTAAAAGTAGGTCTTCTTTGAATACTGTACTCGCCCAAATCTTCATCAGCTTAACAGCCATATGGCCATCATGCTATTCATCTAGCCTATCGCTTATGACCTTAAATACGTTTGTGAAATTATTGGCCATGTACTTGTTACTTTGTCGTTTTCCTCCCTTTTTTTTATTTTTATTTTTATTTTTAATTTACCGGTTTGGCGAATGGTTGTTTTCTTTGATTGTATGGAATTTTGTATTTTATGTGTCGTCGTTAATATTCACTAAGATATCTTCTAGTGGTTGCCTTGTCATGAATCATGATCATCCAAGAAAGTTTAGTAATATCTTTTATTAACCTTTGAATTGCTTGCTTTCAGGTTCCCACAGTACTTGATAAACAAGGTGCACAACTTCTTGCAGTTGCTTTTCTTGTTGTATCAAGAACATGGATTTCAGATCGTATTGCCTCATTAAACGGTACTTTTCTTTTCCTTTTCTGAGCTTCCCATTACATGAGATAATGCTGTTAATTGAAAGGTATGAGTTTATACAGGAACCACTGTGAAATATGTTCTGGAGCAGGATAAGGCATCCTTTATTCATTTAATTGGTGTTAGTGTTCTTCAGAGTGCTGCATCATCTTTTGTTGCTCCTTCTTTAAGGTAATTTGATCTTCAGCAGGATTCGAACTTATTAAAAGTTCACAGTTCATAGTGACCTTGCATGTTTCTTACTTAGCTTATCATGATGGTTACTTTGTTGAGGTTATTTTGATTGTTGAATGGTGGGTAGAAGCTTATCATGACGGTTACTTTGTTGAGGTTATTTTGATTGTTGAATGGTGGGTAGAAGTTTGGATGATGAAAATAGTACCTTCAAAGTGAGAAGATTATATTTGTCCAAGATTGCTCAATTTGTTATGTATTATAAGTGTGACATTTCTTTCTTGTGACATTTCTTTCTCAGCAAAAGAATTTCTATTAGAAATCCATATTTTAAAAATGAAAAAGCAACTAAATGAACAAACAATATGTTGGGTTGGGCATGTTCGTATCAAAGTATTTGTTTGGACAACTGAACATCAAAATGGTGGATAATTTTAATGCAGGTATGGCCCTTAAGAAAAAATCCTATGGTGTGTGACGCCGCAGCTGAAATGGTGGATCCTTTGCTGAACTTTGTTTTATGCCTTAATAATAGTGTGGTTCATTTTTTTGCTTGCTTGTGGCTTTGTGGGTCTTGATGGGCATAAATGTGGAGTTTTTTTTGGTTGGCATAGTAATTTGGGAAGAAAGCAAATTGTTGGGTGAATTTATCTGTGTTTTCTCTGCTTTTGGCTAAAGAAATAATATAACCCATTAAGGACAGGACCTGTCTAATGGGAATGTAGGATACTTTATCACTAGCACTCCTATGTGGTGCATTTCTATCTTTCGTTGTTAGCCCTTGTTTGAGAAACTTGCTATGCTATTTATCACTCATCTTTCAGCAATAGCTTTTCTTCTGAGTCGGTGCTTGGCATCATAGAGTGGTCTATCCGCCCTTAAGTAGTATTACCAGCCATTCTGGAGGAGCTGTTGATTTAGCAATTTTTAGTCTTCATCTATCTGGCGTTTCATCCATTTTAGGTTCTATCAATTTTATAACAACTATCTCCAACATGCATGGACCTGGAATTACCATGCATAGATCACCCCTATTTGTGTGGTCTGTTCTAGTGACAGCATTCCCACTTTTATTATCACTTCCGGTACTGGCAGGGGCAATTACCATGTTATTAACCGATCGACAAGTTTTGCAGTTATGCTTAACCTTTGTGCATGGAATTACTTCCAATTGTCAAGTATATAATGCGATTCTTTTTCAGGCACTTGACAGCTAGGCTGGCTCTTGGATGGAGGATTCGGTTGACACAACATTTGCTGAAAAACTATTTGAGAAAGAATGCATTTTACAAGGTATCCATATTAGAGGTGTTCAATTAGTTCATTTAGCTTTTCCTTATCTAGATTGAATTCAGTAACTTTACTAAATATTACTTTTAAACTTTTGCATAAAATTATATGTTGCATATATAAATTGAGGTTTTGTTTTTTTTTTTTTTTTTTAAGATTTTATTTCTTACACTAACATCACTCTTTTTCCCGATCGTCTTATTTCCCTGTTGGATGTTTTGTTTAGAATTGTTTCAAATTCATATAACCGTGTTTCTTTGTAGATCTTCAACATGACGAGCAGAAACATTGATGCTGATCAGAGATTAACTCATGATCTGGAGAAGTTAACCACTGACTTGTCAGGACTGGTGACTGGAATGGTAAAGCCAACTGTGGATATTATATGGTGAGTAATTTGTTTATTTTGGTCAACATGTGCACCACCTTGATTTGAGGTTCTTAGGCATGGCTAGCTGTTTTTTGTGATTTTCTTTCTGAATCTTACTCTTGAATGCTGCTTCTATTTTTAAGGTTCACCTGGAGAATGAAGCTGTTAACGGGTCAGAGGGGAGTTGCTATATTGTATGCATATATGTTACTGGGGCTGGGTTTACTTAGGGTTGTTACCCCAGAATTTGGCGATCTGGCAAGTCAAGAGCAACAGCTTGAAGGAACCTTCAGGTAAGTGTATTTTAGTTTCTGATTCCTATATTTCTAATGCTGAGCTATACTGCTGTAAATTTTATCCTTTCTTTTGACATCTTGCATGAATTAGGTTCATGCATGAAAGACTGCGTACTCATGCTGAATCTGTTGCTTTCTTTGGGGGTGGTGCTCGAGAAAAAGCTGTAAGCTACCTCAACTGCACATGTTTTTATTTGATGTTAGGGACTGCCGAATTGCGTGTCTGGTTTCTTGATATTGATTTTGCTTCTTTATTAGGTTTTGATTTTTAGGACATGGACAAAGGATTGCACTTTGTCATAAAAAATTAAAAAGTAACTCATTTTTGTTTCATATTTCTCATAATCATAGCAGAATGAAAGCCATTTTTGTGTTTTTAGAAAAGTTATACTCTTATGAATTTGGCTACACTAAATTGTAGGATCTCCTTCCAATCGATGAAGTTGCAACATGTCTATAATCTAGGATATGTTAATTCCTTGCTTAATTATTCGCTGTCTTTATCTTGGAATTTTACTTTGACGTTTACATAATTAACTGAGTGAATGGAAAATGAACTCTTGTATCCATGTATAATCATTAGTCATGTATTAAGCTCCCACTGCATCCCTTTATATAGCTATCAATACATGAACGCATAAAACATACATGTTGGTCTAACTAGATAACTTAAAATCATGGTTCAGTTTTGCAATGTAACATGTATATGATGCACTGATGGATGGTATTTTCATTAATCTAGATCTTTTATTTATATGCTTTTCTTATTAAGCAGATGGTTGAGTCAAAATTCAGGGAGCTTCTTGATCATTCCTTGTCCCTTTTGAAGAAAAAATGGTTGTTTGGTATACTGGATGATTTTATAACAAAGCAACTTCCACATAATGTGACTTGGGGATTGAGCTTGTTATATGCTATTGAGCATAAAGGAGACAGAGCCTTGGTATCCACTCTAGGTTAGACTAATCTGACTATTGTTTGAGATGCAATTACCATAATCTGTCTCTTTCTTATCTTACATACTGTGTATTCTAGGTGAGCTTGCACATGCTTTGCGGTTCTTAGCATCTGTTGTATCTCAGAGCTTTTTAGCTTTCGGCGATATTCTTGAATTGCATCGGAAGTTTGTTGAACTCTCTGGTGGAATCAATCGAATTTTTGAGCTTGAAGAACTATTGGATGCTGCACAGTCTGGTATATCTTTCAATGTTCCTTCGCAATCATTTTACAAATTCAACAACTTCCTATTGATGTTAAGAATTTTCACTATACTTATGTATGATATGGTTTGGCATTTGTAAATTTCATTTTTTCCTTCCAGAATTCTTTTAGCAGGTTTATTATTTAAATTGGGATGCAAAAAGTGGTACTATAATGAACCAAATAAATTCGTTACAAGTAATTTATGAATTTTCAAATGACAATTTTATTTTTTTGAACCTATATTTTCAGTGAAAACTTAAGAATGGACTAGTTTATATATGTGTATGTGTGCTCACTTCATTAATTTGTTGATTGACCTATTGGAATAGATTTTGCTTGGTTACTTTTCTGTTGGGTTATTAGAAATTCATTCATGCATTGAACAAAGTTTTTGCGTCTACAGGGGGTTCTGTTACTGATACTTGGTCAACATCTGAAAATAGAGATATTTATTCTGAAGATGCCATTACCTTCTCTGAGGTTGATATTGTTACCCCAGCTCAGAAAATGTTGGCTAAGAGATTGACCTGTGATATAGCTCCTGGGAAAAGCCTGCTTGTTACTGGTTAGTGCATTGTACATTTTTTTATTTTTGTTGATATTGCTAGTTTTTCGTCTTATGCAAATGTAATATCTCATGAGTATGCATTTGTTAAAGGTCCAAATGGGAGTGGAAAAAGTTCTGTCTTCAGAGTTCTTAGAGGTCTTTGGCCAATCATGAGTGGAAGACTCACTAAACCATCCCAAAATGTTAGTGATGAGGTCGGACCAGGTTGCGGTGTCTTCTATGTTCCTCAACGACCTTATACATGTTTGGGAAGCCTTAGAGATCAAATTATATATCCCCTTTCTCGTAAGGAAGCCGAGTTAAAGGCACTGAAGCTCTCTGGAGAAGGTAAATTCTTTTTCAAATAGAAATACCTTAATAAGTCATCACTTGTTAAATCTTTATATGCTGCTAAATTTTTCCTCCTTTATACAACCACTGTTGATCAAGAAGTGAATTTATTTAAAAATATGGGTTGTCTTTTATGATGGTTGTGTTTTGAATACCCAAAACCTTAGATATATATTTCTCCAACCTAAACTCTTGGAGTAGTATTTGTAATCACATTTCACCTTGTAAGGCTTCTATGCCAACACAACTGGAAGGAAATAAGAACCTAGGTGAGACCAAGTGCATGTTAGGAAAAAGCAGACATCTTCCAAGAGAAAATTTATGGTCTCTCACTTGGTACAGTTGCATATTGGAGTCGGACTTTGCCAAGCTTCCTAACTTTGTGCAGCATATTGGCAATCTTTTGAGGAGGCTTTCACTGCTTTTAGCTTAAATATTTGGGCGCCAATCAATGCAAACAGCTTGTTTAAGGTTGGTACAAGACTCAATCCCAGGTGGAACTCACTTTGGCTTGAGGTTGCTTTAAGAGTTCCAAGTTAGTGGTATCTGAGCCGTCTCCATCAGTATCTACTCTGATATCAAGTCCATCTCATGAGCTTTTCTGACAACTTAAATAATCAGCTGCTTCCAAGAAGTTTGGCAAAATGGACAGTTGAAACCGTTTAAGTTTTCTAATTGTTTTCTAGAAGCTTTTTAAACTGAAGCAAATTTAGTTAATTCCTGCCACTATTTTTGCTAAATTCTGATAGTTGTGGCAAAACAGGTGAAAGATCTGCGGACACCACAAAAGTTCTGGACATTCGTTTGAAAGATATTCTGGAAAAAGTTAGATTAAATTATCTTTTGGAAAGAGATGAAAGTGGTTGGGATGCTAAATTGAATTGGGAAGACACTCTTTCTCTTGGAGAACAACAGAGATTAGGCATGGTAAGCAAAGTTCATGTTTCAGCATGGTCAGATATCCATCGTTTAAACAAAAGTGTTATATTATATGTTTGCTTTCATTGAAGTTTTTATTATCTGACTTGATGTTGGTTTTCAAGGCCCGTTTATTTTTCCACAAGCCTAAATTTGGCATCCTTGACGAGTGCACCAAGTATGTGAGAAAACTCCAAACTGGTTTTATCGTTCTTTTCCTAACCTCAAAAGAAAATTTTCCTGTCATCTAATTTTCTCTTGGTTTTTAATCTTTATTGCAAATGCCAGTGCTACAAGTGTAGATGTTGAAGAACATCTCTATAGGCTTGCAAAAAGCTTGGGCATTACAGTAGTTACCTCTTCACAAGTAAGTGTTCTGTAACTACATTACATATTAGATTAGATTTGCTGATATTTCTTGTCTTTTAATTCGAAATACATCTGGCTAAGATGAGAGATTTGATTTGCTTTCATGTTGTTAATTTCTTCTGGAGATACCAAAACCTTAGTGTTATATCTGTTGTCAAATACTGGAAGTGCTTTTTGAACTGATAATCCTCTTGAGCATATTTTGGTTTTGCAAATGTTTTCAGCGTCCTGCTCTAATACCGTTCCATTCTGAGGAATTGCGGCTTATTGATGGGGAGGGTAACTGGGAGCTGCGTGCCATAAAGCAATGACTTGATTTGGCGGTTTCTGTGACTAATTTTTGCACTTGGTAAGATGTAAGATAGCACGAAGGTAGCGTTGAACCTTACATGTTGTGGCATAGGCAAGCAAAAGCTGGGTTTTGCTGCAAATTCGGTGAAATTATTTGTTCAGCTACATAGGAAGAGCTTTATTATTGTGCTCGGTACATAATTTGGGGGCCCAAAAAAAGGGGAAGCCAATCAAGAAAAGTTTTAGTACATTACTATTAAATTGTAGTCAATAAGATTGAATCATACAAAGCATGTAATTATGTACAGTTGCTCCCTTTTGGTTAAAGTTCATTTCATTGAGTTGTAAGAAATATGTTCCTTAAGTCATAAATAATATTCATTTAAGCCCCCCCATATTTATATGTGTAAAACCGTAAAAATTAAGGAGAAAGATTATTTAGCTCTGCTCTTGTTTGCTGGTCTTATCTTCCTATTACAACATATTCCTCTCCTAGCCAGTACAAGGGTTGGTGTGCCTACAAGCTTGAATTTCGTAAATTGCAATGTTAACATCAGGTAATTGGACCATTTAATCTTGTAGCAATGGAATATGCTAGGGATTCTAAATTTTGGTTTTCCAAATGAACTATATAGATTGCCATTTTAATATGTGATTAGAAATAATTAACCTGGTGAAGAGATCCTTGGCACCTTTCCTTAGTAATACAATGAATACCAATACCCAGTGGCCAATGGCCAACTCTATTAAATTGTTGCGTCATTTGCTCATTTAGTAATAACCTTATTATTAAATCTTTTCAAAATTGATTATACAAACATGTATATAGTCTTAAAAGACTAATCTATAGGGTTCTTTTTGTTTCATACCAAAGGAAATGCAAATAATTTTATTTTGATATTTCTGCTTTTCTTTTTTTCTTTAAACTTGTCGTTAGTTTTTTTTTTTTTTTAATTAATAGCTATGTAAAAAGTCTTAACTACTATTTCAAGCAAAAATGAACTATAAACCACTAAAATTTACACTTTTATTTTCCTTAAAAAAAAAAAAAAAAAACTGAAGAGAACACAAGTTTTATTTATTTTTATATTAGATATGAAACAATACAAATTTAGATATTGCCGTATATGTTATCCAGGATCACAGTGTACTTATCAATATTAATTAAATGCATTCAATAATCTTGGATGTCTTTTACCAAAATAATAACAATGATAATGATAATGATAATAATATAATGTCGCAATGTCGATTTATGTTGGAGGAAATAATGAAACTTTGCATGTCGTATTATGTAGCTTGTAAAATATCTTCCTTAGTTATTTATATATATATATATATATATATATATACATATACATATATGTATATTATATCTGTCTTAAAAAAAAGGGTTTAATATTAGCCTTTACTTTCAACGTTTTATATTAACAAGAACAAAAGTAATATAAAAGTCATTTGTTAATTTGTTTTGGATAGTATATTACTATATTTTTTGTAGTTTCCCAATCAATAATATTTTACTATATCTGTGTTTTGGAATCTAGGAGCTGGGATTTGTATCTTTGTTGTACATGGGATAATAATAATAATAATAATAATAATAATAAAAAAGAAAAATAAAAAAGAAGAAGATGGAAAAGTTCTCCACAAGACACAAACCACATGTTGATCAAAGTAAAAAACTGGCCCGAGTTCGATGATTTGAAAAACAAAGTAAAAAAAATAACTTTTACACTTTACAGAGAAGAGTAAAGGACAGAAGAAAGAGGTAATAGCACGCTAGCAAGCTGATGAAAAAGTCACAATCATGAATTTTGGAATAAATTCATGTGGCGAATAAAGAAAGTTCCAACTAACATCACACATATGGATCAACTAGCAAGCTAATGCGTTCAGTTTTTTCCTTCTTTTTTTTTTTTTTTTGCGTGGATGGGATTATATATTTTATATATCATCAGAGTGCGGTGGGACGTTAAGTGGGAGAGAAATTAAGATATATGATGAATATATATGTCGTACTATTAGACAGTGAGAGAGATTAAGAGCTGAGATCTCCTCCAAACATGTCGCTTTTTACTTCATCTTCTTTTTTATTGGTTTTCCATGTTATTCCTTTACTTGCTGTTCTCCTCCTTTTCTTCACACATCCCAATGTTCTAAGATCTTCTACTTCTTCTTCTTCTTCTTGGACTGTTACATGGAACTTTCCTTCTTCTTCTTCTTCAATAAGTAGAGCTTTTTATTCTTGGGTAGAGGTACAACCTGCTAATGGCTTATCTAATGAGACTATTGATATTGTAGCTTCTCATCATGAAGTGGCTACTGCTCATCAACAACCTCCTCCCCCCTTTTCATCAGCTCTAACTCCAGCTCCAACTCCAACTCCTGCTCCATCTCCAACTGTAATATATAATTAATCCCTCTTCTTCTTCTTCTTTTACACCAAGCAAATATACATACAGCTCAAATTGATGCTATAGATATATATACATACGTGTATATATATATATATATATTTTCAAATAATAGAGTTATCGAAATGATGTTATTAATGATGTGATAATATTTAACCAGTTTGTATTTATTTATTTATTTATATATATTTAAATTTTATGAATTAACATATATTATTCGATAAATGTTTTCCATAAATATTTTGATGTTTATAATACTGCTGATATATTTGTGTTGGAATATATATAATATAGGTCACAAAATTAGATGGTGAAGAGGAGAGTACGGAAGACAGGAATATTTCATCAAGTAGCACAACTGGAAGAGCAAGTGTTGCTAATAAAACAGTACTCACCAGATTGCAAAAAATCGAAAGGAGTTTGCTTAAGGCCCGGTCTTCCATAAGAGAAGCAGCAGCAGCAGCTGGTGATAATTATCAACAACTAATAATTAGAAACTCATCATCAATATCATCATCGAAAGGCACAACTTTATTAATCGATGCAGACGATGACCCAGATTACATTCCTCGCGGACCCATTTACAGGAACTCAAAGGCTTTCCATAGGAGTTACTTGGAGATGGAGAAGCTGTTGAAGATATATGTGTATGAAGAAGGAGAGCTTCCAATTTTCCATAACGGTCCATGCAAAAGCATTTACTCTTCAGAGGGAACTTTTATTCATGAAATGGAGATGAATCAAGTGTTCCGTACAACTGACCCTAATGAGGCTCTCCTTTATTTCCTCCCTTTCAGTGTCAGCATGATGGTTTCCTATCTCTATGACGCTGCTGATCGTCAAAATTTAAATGGGATTAAGGTTTCTGTCACTGACTACATCAATTTGATTGCCAACAAATACCCTTTTTGGAATCGAAGTCTTGGTGCTGACCATTTCATGCTCTCATGCCACGATTGGGTAATCAATCAATATTTTTCTTCCAAAATGTTTAATTTAATTTATTATTAGTATTATTTTCCCATGAGTTTCTAGCTGTGATGAATTTCCTGTTCTCTTTTTGTCTGCGTGTGTGATATATATTCGTTACATTTTGTTTTGGACCACCCCAATCCATCAATTTTGTGTGGCTGTAAAATTGACGAATCAGTTTGGGTTTGGGATTGGGATGTGAAATTAGGAACCAATTCCCTAAGCGATATATATATATATATATATATATACATATATGTGATTCCGTGTAGCAGTTGGCCTTTGTTTGGCTGCTTTTATTATATTGCTTTGGACACAACACACCTTGCTATCTTTGAAGGATAAGGCTTGGAACTATTGCATTGCTAAATATCCACCTTGTCTTTTTTTATATGCAGTGCAACCCTAGATTACTAAACTTAGAAACTACCATTTTAATTTGTCTTTATATTTTTTTGGGGAGCTTGATTTGTTTATATATGTAGAGAGAGAGAATATATATTTGTTACAGTAAGAATTTAAACTATATATAAGTTTATATATGTAGCATATTTGTCTTCATGCTTCAACCGGATAAATTTTTGGAGATGTTTTGGTTATGCACCCTTAACTTGAGTCCCTCAAATATCTAAAACAGATTATTTCTTCAGGAGTAGTTAAACAAGCTATCCTTCTTTTTACTATATATTCCAATTTAAGGTTACTATATTTTAGCTGAATTTCTTTATAACGCAAACATAAACTACCGCAAGAAAAGTCATAGAATACAACAAAATAATTATTTCCGCAATAGCTGTATCCATATATATATTTTCTTAGATTTTTATATTTATTTTCTAATTCCTCTATATTTTGTCCCTATTAGGTATCTTAGAAAATCTTGCAAGTTGCAACTGACTCACGGTACCCCCAATGTATATTTACCTTCTTCATTAACCATATATATAATCACTTAATTTCCTACCCCATGAATTTCATTAATTTCAATTTTTCAAAAATCAATATTATAACATGTACATGTGCAAATATGTTGCAAACATCTATTAATAGTTATAGTGAAATATTAGAAAACTCTTCCAATGATAGATAGGGAATCAAGTAACCATATATTCCTGGAACCAACATGGATACATTATGCCTCACCATCAGCTCTTTCTCATTGTATATGGATGTATGTATGGAGGTATACACGTATATTCTGATATTAACCAAAAAAATTGTGTACAATAATATTGACACTGCAGGGACCAAGGACCTCATCATTCGTTCCTAATTTATACCACAAGTCCATTAGGGTTCTATGCAATGCAAACACATCCGAAGGATTCAATCCATCAAAAGACGCATCCCTACCAGAAATCAACATCCTGACCGGAGAAACTCCCTCCATCGGAGGTTCGTCTCCTTCTACTCGAACCGTTCTTGGATTCTTCGCCGGACATCTTCATGGCTATATAAGGTACTTGCTTTTGCAGCAATGGAAGAACAAAGACAGAGATCTGCAAGTCTACGAGGAACTTCCGAGAGGACTTTCCTACCAAACCATGATGAAGAAGAGCAAGTTCTGCTTATGTCCAAGTGGGTATGAAGTAGCGAGCCCTAGAATTGTGGAAGCCATTTATGCTGAGTGTGTTCCTGTGTTGATTTCTGATGGATATGTGCCACCTTTCAGTGATGTTTTGAAATGGAAGTCGTTTTCAGTGATGGTGAAAGTGAAGGACATCCCAAATATCAAGAACATTTTGATGGGAATTTCTCAAAGGCAGTACTTGAGATTGCATAGGAGACTGAAGCAAGTTCAAAGGCATTTTGTGGTCAATAGTCCTCCTAAGAGATATGATGTTTTTCATATGATTTTGCACTCTGTTTGGCTTAGGAGATTAAACATTCGCATTGATGATTTAGATCCCTAATTAATCAACAATTAAATCGAAAACAAAGAAATACTTTTTTTCTTAAAAAAAAAAATTTTTGTTTTTTTGGAGATTGACTCTACCTATGGTGCAATAAAGCTTGTTTTGCATGAATTGTTGGTCATGTTCTCTTTTTCCTTGTTACATTAATTCTTTCCATAAAAATTAAGTTGTAAATTTCCTTTAGCAGTATTTGGAAAAAAGAAAAAAAATGAAATAAATAACTTCAACACATGAATATAGCTTTTGATAAGGACAACTATCTGTAAACATACATATAGAATTCATTGTGAGACAAATAGTACATGGCATGAAAATTGACCAGTACAAGTTACAACATATACTCTCACACCTTATAGCAATATTACCCATCATAGACACATATAGACTATATAATTAGCATTAATAAAGCAAAAAATTGTAATTACCTAATCACTAGAACAAGGATCATGCTAATTAACTAATTTGGAATTCTCCACTTGCAAGAACCTCCCCCACCCGCTTTTCAAACTCGTCCTCTTCGTCTTCTTCTTTGACATCTGCCTTTACATCCTCATTGCCATCCTGATCCTTTTTTGTCTCCCAGCCCAAATATACAGGCCTAGATGTCGAAGGTGGGTAGCCTCCCCTACGATTTTCATCATCTTGTCCACACTCTGAAGAGAAGAAAATCTTGGGTTGTCCCTGTGGTAACAGATGCCTTGTGCTAACTCTGTTAGCTCCGTCGGCAGATTCTTTAGAAACCATGGGTGGTTCTTAATTTCTTTAATGGAAATCCTTTTCATAACCAAATGCAGTTGGAAATTAATCTTGGAACAAAGAATATTGCAAAGTAGTCCACACTTTAACAATGAAATAGACTAAAATTCACAACTTGTGGTTAAAATTTTGCTAACTTGTATTTTCTCATAGAACACTCTACCAACAGTCTGCCAATCTACTGTAATGTTATATGAAGTGAACTTCTAATACATTGAACTTCTGATTAAGGAAAATATAATATGTATTCAATATTTTTGTAATTTTATAGTAAATTTTAGAATTAATTAATTAAATAATATAATCCTAAAATTTCAATATAATTTCTATTTTTAAAAATAAATTCCATTAATTTCTGTAATTTTTTAAATATATTTTTGTAGATAATTGATAATTTTTGATATTTTTAAATTTTAAACCATATATTTTTTCATTGATTTTAAAATTTTGAACCTTGTATAGAAGTATAACCTTCAATTTTTAGTATTTATATTATGTTTTCAGGGCTACAATTTATAATGCCAAAGATGTAATACACTCATAAAACACTATATCAGTATGCTAGTGACAAAAGCTAAGAATGGTTATTCTATTAGCCACCAAATTTAGTTTTGACAATACTGATAGTAGTTTTAGTACAAAATAATCGCTAATAGTGACAAAAACAGCATTTTTTTCTCAAAACAATTCGTATCTGATGGTAATAGTATATGATAGCGGCAAAATATATATATTTTTTTTCAGCGAGATCTTATTTTGGCTACAAACATTTAAGGTTTGTAACTAATCAGTTCTATGACAAGGATATAGCTACAACTTAGCTATAAATGAAATTCTGTCATAGCTATGGCTTCTAGTGAGAGAATTTTTATTTTTAGTGACAAAATGCATTGTGACTATAGATATGGTCTATTGTAGCGATTACGTCTGTCTTTTAAAAAAAAAAAAAAAAAAAAATTTAATACTAGCCTTTATTGTGAACATTTTACATTAATAAATGTAATATGGAGTCATTTGTTAATTTATACTTTAGAGCATAAAATTTTTATTTATTTTCTACGTACTGGGTAGTGTATCACTATTTTTGTACTTTCTCAGTCATCGACAATATTTTACTATATTTGTATTTTGGAATCCTAGGAGTCAAGATTTGTATCTATGTTGTACACGGAATTGTTACAGACGAAAAAAAAAAAAAGATAGTAAAGTTCTTCACAATCCACGGCTTCATCATCAAATTAATTAAAAAAAAAAAAAAAAGAAGAGAAAAGACAGAAGAAAGAGGTAATAGCACGCTAGCTAGCTAGCTAATGAAAAAGACAAATTCACCCAATAAAAAAAAAAGGCTAATGAAAAAGTCACAATTATGAGCTTTGGAATAAATTCACGTGGAGAATAAAGAAAGTTCCAAATAGCATATATATGAATCAACTAGCTAGTTAATGCATTCAGTTTTTTTCTTTTTTTTGTGTGGATGGTATTATATATTTATATATTTTATGTTTTATGTATTATTAGAGTGCTGTGGGAAGTCAAGTAGGAGAGAAAATTATTATACAGTGAAAGAAATTGAGAGCTGAGTCCTCCTCCAAACATGTCGCTTTTCTCTTCATCTTCTTTTTTATTGGTTTTTCATGTTATTCCTTTACTTGCTTTTCTCCTCCTCTTCTTCACACATCCCAATGTTCTAAGATCTTCTTCTTCTTCTTGGACTATGACATGGAATGTTCCTTCTTCTTCTTCATCTTCTTCTTCAATAACTAGAGCTTTTTATTCTTGGGTAGAAGGACAAAATGCTAATGATTTATCAAATGAGAATATTAATATTACTAAGGCTTCTCATCATGAATTGGCTCCTCATCAACAACCATCCGCACCCTCTTTAGCTCTTGCCCCAGCTCAAACTGTAATATATAATTAATCCCTCTTCTTCTTTCTCTTTTTCTTCTACACCATGCATATGTGTATATATATATATATATATACACACACACATACAGTTCAAACTGATGCTATATATACATATATCTTTGCAATAATACTAAAGTAATCAAAATGTTTATCAAATAATGTTATGAATAATATATGTGATGAAATTTAATTGGTTGGTTTTTAACTCACTCATTTCTCTATAATTTATATGAATATGTAAACTAATGATACATTGACATGTCATTTGATAAACATTTTGCTGCCTAAGCACCACTAATATATTTTGTGTTGGGTTATGCATAATACAGGTTATGAAATTAGATGGTGAAGAAGAGAGTACAGAAGACAGGAATATTTCATCAAGTAGTACAATTGGAAGAGTAATTGTTGCTAATAAAACACTACTAACCAGATTGCAAAAAATCGAAAGGAGTTTGCTTAAAGCCAGGTCTTCCATAAAAGAGGCAGCAGCATCTGGTGATAATTATCAACAACAAATTAGAAATGCATCAATATCATCATCAAAAGGCACAACCATATTAATCCATGCAGACAATGACCCAGATTACGTTCCTCGTGGGCCCATTTACTGGAACTCAAAGGCTTTCCATAGGAGTTACTTGGAGATGGAGAAGCTGTTGAAGATATATGTGTATGAAGAAGGAGAGCTTCCAATTTTCCATGGCGGTCCATGCAACAGCATTTACTCATCAGAGGGAACTTTTATTCATGAAATGGAGATGAATAAAGAGTTCCGTACAACAGACCCTCATGAGGCACTCCTTTATTTTCTCCCTTTCAGTGTCACTAGGATGGTTTCCTATCTCTATGACCCTGCTGATCGTCAAAATATGAATGGAATTAGGGTTTCGGTAACTGACTACATCAATTTGATTGCCAACAAATACCCTTTTTGGAATCGAAGTCTTGGTGCTGACCATTTCATGCTCTCATGCCATGACTGGGTAATCGATTAATATTCATCATCTTTAATATTTTCATTTAATTTATTTATTTTTGTTCCATGTGTTTCTTGCTTGCTTTGCTTTAATTCTGTGGAATGAAATTCCTGCTCTCTGTGTGTGTGTGTGTGTGTAATATTTTAAATTTAGTTTTGGACCACCCCAACAAGTTTGTGTGGATGTTAAATTGATGAATCAGTTCGGGTTCCCATTTGGGATGTGAAATTAAGAATCAATTTCCTAAGCGACAAAATATATCCTTTTCGCAATTCGCCGTTGTTTGGCTGCTTATTTAATAGTGCTTTGGACACAACCTATCTTGCCAGCTTTTAAGGATAAGGCTTGGATTTATCCCCAAAAAAAAAAAAAAAAAAAAAACAAAAGGAAAAGGATAAGGCTTGGAACTATTGCATTGCTAAATATCCACCTTGTATTTTTTATGTGCAGTGCAACCCTAGATTACTGAACTTAGAAACTACTATTGTAATTTGCTTATATATTTGAGTATATAAAGAGAGTGTATATATATATATATATATATATTTGTTACAGTAAAAAATTAAACTATATATAAGTTTATATATGTAGCATATTTATCTTCATGCTTAAACCAGATTATTTTTGGAGATATTTTGGTTATGTACACTTGAGTCCCCCAAGCATCCTAAACAAGATTATTTCTTCTGGAGTAGTTGAAGAAATCATCCTCTCTTTTACTATATATTCCAATTATCATTTTTTATTGCCACTTTTTAGCTGGATTTCTTTATACATTAATATTATATATATATATATATATATATAAAGTCAAGCTATAGTAAAAAAAAGTTTAAATGAAATGTTAATAATCAATTTGTTTTGATTTGCACTTTACAGAATGAGAATATCCTGATAAGATTAAGACTTTTGATAACATAGTCAACATATATAATGTTTATTATATTTATTTATATATAGCTATGAACATAATGCAACCACGTCATCCTAAGAAAAGTCATATAATACAACAAAGTAATTATTTCTACACTTGTTGTATGCTTTATATATATTTTCTCAGATTTTTATATTTATTTTCTTATTCTTCTATATGTTGTCTCTATTAGGTATCTTAGAATATCTTGCAAGTTGCAATTGACTCACGGTACCCCCAACATATATTTACCTTCTTCATTAACCTTATATTGTCACTTATTTCCTACCCCATTAATTTTCAATTTTTCAAAAATTAATCAATATTATAACGAGTATATATACAATATGCTGCAACATCTATTAACCGTTATAGTGAAATAGAAAGCTGTTCCAATGATAATTAGTGAATCAAGTGATATTTCTGGAACCAAACATGGATACACAATGCCTCACCATCACTCTTTCTCTCTAATATATATGGATGTATGTATGGATGTAGATTAACAGCAAAAATTGTGTACAATGAATGTTGGCACTGCAGGGACCATGGACCTCATCCTTTGTTCCTAATTTATACCACAAGTCCATTAGGGTTCTATGCAATGCAAACACATCCGAAGGATTCAATCCATCGAAAGATGCATCCCTACCAGAAATCTACCTCCAGCCCAGAAAAAATCCCTTCGTCGGAGGTCCCACTCCTTCTAGAACTATTCTTGGATTCTTTGCCGGACGTCTTCATGGCCATATAAGGTACTTGCTTTTGCAACAATGGAAGAACAAAGACAAAGACCTCCAAGTCTACGAGGAACTTCCGAGAAGAATTTCCTACCAAACCATGATGAAGAATAGCAAGTTCTGCTTATGTCCAAGTGGGTATGAAGTTGCAAGCCCTAGACTTGTGGAAGCCATTTATGCTGAGTGTGTTCCTGTGTTGATTTCTGATGGATATGTGCCACCTTTCAGTGATGTTTTGAAATGGAAGTCGTTTTCAGTGATGGTGAAAGTGAAGGACATCCCAAATATCAAGAATATTTTGATGGGAATTTCTCAAAGGCAGTATTTGAAATTGCATAGGCGAGTGAAGCAAGTTCAAAGGCATTTTGTGGTCAATAGTCCTCCTAAGAGATATGATGTTTTTCATATGATTTTGCACTCTATTTGGCTTAGAAGATTAAACATTCGCATTGATGATTTAGATCCCTAATTAGTCAACAATTACATCGAAAACAAGGAAATACCTTTTTTTTTTTTTCTTTTTCTTTTTTTTCAAGTTTATTTATAAGAGATTGAATCTACCTACATGATGCAATAAAGCATGTTTTGCATGAATTGTTGGTCGTATTCTCTCCTTATTGCACTAATTCTTTCCATCCAAATTAAGTTGCAAATTTCCTTTAGCAGTACATAGGGCAAAACAAAACAAAACCAAAAAAAAAAAAAAAAAAGGCAGAAAATAACTTCAAACACATGAATATAGTTTTAGATGAAGATGACTATTTGTTCACATACATAGAGTTCATAGTGAGACAAATAGTAAATTACATGAAAATTGACCAGTACAAATTACAGCATATACTCTCACACCTTATCCAATTATTGCCATCATAAACACAAATAGATTATATAATTAGCATTAATAAAACTAAAATTGTAATTACCTAATAACTAGAACAAGGATCATCTGATTAACTAATTTGGAATTCTCCACTTGCATGAACCTCCCTCACCCTCTTTTCATACTCATCCTCTTCATCTTCTTCTTCTTCAACCTCTTCATCTACGTCGCCATCCTCTTCTTCTTCTGTCCCCCAGCCAAATCCCCTAACAGGCCTAGATGCTGGAGGCGGGTTTCTAGCCTCCCCTACTATTTTCATTATCTCATCCACACTCTGGAGAGAAGAAAAGCTTGGGTTGTCCCTCTGATAATAGATGCCTTGAGCTGACTCTGTTAGCTCCCTTGGCAGATTCTTTAGAAACCATGGATGGTTCTTAATTTCTTTAATGGAAATCCTCTGCATAGCCAGTTGGAAATTAATCTTGTAACAGAGAACATTGCATAGTAGTCCACACTTTTATAATGAAATAGACTGAAATGCACTTGTGGTAAAAATCTTGCTAGCTTGTATATTCATATAGAACACTCTACCAATCGTCTGCTAATCTACTGTAATGTTATACGAAAAGATCTTATGATAAATTGGCCTAACAATCCTAAAGCATTCAGCCCCAGTTATAAGGAAAATTTTCATTAAATTCAGGAGCTTTTATAAGTTGAGAATGTTGATTAATAACTTATTTTCAAATGTGTGAAAAATGGAGCCAACTTAAGCATTGCCAATTACATCAAAGCTCAAAGACATTTAACTAGGAAATAGGTCCTATTACTAATGTAAAGCATGCTAATCATGACAAAGGATCACATAGGAAATAGGAGCAGGACTTCAAATGTCGAATTGACTTGATACAGACTAAGCACATGGATAGAAATTTGGATATTGGAATATTTACAAATGTTTTTGTTTTTATATCTAAACATCTATAACAAACATTCAAGTGAAAACTAACATTTGGTTAAAATCTCTGAGTGGTCAGGCATTGCACTGCCAATCATAAGGAGAGTGTCTAAATATGGGAACTTTCACGCAGCAAAGGCAAGTGATCTACTTATGGAAAAAATAGACACATTATGATCATGACAGTTTCATAATTCACCAATAACCACTTCCTCTGTTTTAAGAAACAAGATTACATATGAAAACAGCATGACAGTTCTCTTTTAATTTTCATAACTTATTTTTGGGTACATCTCAGCATCATAATAGAATCTTCGTTTCTTTTTTTTTATTTTTCCCCCTAAGTAGAAGGTTTTACTTCATTACTTGCTCAAAAATTTTTATCTCTTTTTACTGTTACTTAAGATCTAAGAAACTACACTGAAGAACAGAGTATGTATAGGAAAAACAAAAATATGTCTTTCCTTTCCCTTGCTTTGGCTTTTTCCAAGCATTTATCTGTTAATATGACCAAAATCGATGAATAAGCAGGAGAATTTTCCGAGATTTTTGAAAAGCTAAAGACAAAATATGCATGCACTAGGAACTAGAAAATAAACAAGATAAATAAAAAGGGAAGAAAGGCAGAAAGGAACAAAGTAAGAAAAATCAGATACAAATTGTATTTTGGCAAGATATTAATTCCATGATTGTGAAGCATATGATTTGGGGGTACTATATATATACCTTAAGAACTATATTTCACACGCTTATTAAACTTTGTATTCACACAAGGTAATTTTCAACTCAAGAAGCAGCCAAGAAACTATTCTTTCTAAAAGTTTTGCTTTATATATGCTTTGCATGGTCAGAGCAAACCATTTTATTTTCATACAAAATCATGCAGAGCAGCCATCATATATGGTAAAGGACCAGACAGTCAAACAGACCGCTAAAAATGGCCTCTCAAGAAAACATACGAACACAAAAAGGAAAAAAGTTTCGAAACTGAAAAAACTTGTGAGGATATGTATAAGCTAGCAGGGCAATATATCATGAAAGATGGCCAATTTGCAATAACTGAAATGAAAACTAGTAATGCCACAAAAATACTAACTCTGAAAGGATTTGCAACGAATATACGAGAAAGTAGGTGTCTACAATCTTGAGATATGTGAACATAGTCAGGGATTTTGTATTGGACAGCCATTATACGCTGCAGAAGAAGAAATAAAGAATAAAGATTAAAAAAGATGCTGAGAATTTATTTTAATCTATCCTAAAATATTACATAAACAAAGTAAATTTCATTTAGAAGAGAAGGATAGCCACCTGAATTGTTTTCCTAAAATTTTTAGGATCATCTTGGTCTTCAAAAGGGTAAGCTCCAACCAGCATAACATAAAGGGTCACTCCACATGACCAAACATCAGCCAACTAAATTAAAGGAAAACTAAATAAATAAATGAAGCCAAAAGCAAAGGAGAAGTTACACGTAATTCAAATTATACGCACTCAAAAGATAAAGGCTATCAGTTAAAAAACCCTATGCAAATGAAACAGTTGGGATAAATTTGTCAAACTAATTTTTTTTGGTTAATCCATTTAATTTGTTTTGATGTTTTAGATTTTGACCAGAAACATGGAAGCAAAAATATAAAGAAATTTTATATGTAGGAAAAGATAATAAATTCCCTCTCTAACCTATGCTCAAATGACAATTTAACAATTACTCTCAACTTTTGGAAGGTTACAGATTAGAAAAGGGTAGAAAAGTATTACTATAATATAACAAATTCTCCAGCATCTCTGGATGTGGCCAAAGAAAACTAAAGGACAAAATAATAGTCCAAGCTGAATGAACCTTAACTAAATGGGCTCCATCAGTGAGTGCCTCATAAAGTGAAAATGCTAAGCATGCCACGAATATAGACAATCAACATTTGAAACTATACATCTCAGATGGGATGTCTATGAAGTTACTCAGTATATTAAGGGACTGATCTTGTATAAATTTAAGGACATACATTTCTTTTTTAAAATTCTTGAGTCAGCAGGATGTTACTTGGTATAGTTGTTTTAGTTTCTAGGCTACATAGAGGATTTCTCAAGTTTTGTAATGCAAGATTTTAATACAAATAAAGTTAAATTTTCCATCAAAGAAAAGGATCAACTTTATATGGAGTCAAGTACATGCTAACATGTGCTGCTTTACTTGCACATGCACTTTAGCTGATCCTTCTGTATGCATACTTGGCATGAGGAAATTTTTATCCTCTTGGCCAATATAATATTGTATCGTTATCTTTTTCAAAAAGTGTCCAATTGATCTTTAAATTATCAAAATCCATAGTAGTGCCAGAGGAGTCACCTTCATTCTTTGTTTGTGCTTGTCTTAATCAGCACCTAACTTGCATATCAATCATAACCCAAGTGGTACAATAAAGACAACATGTATCATCCAACAACAACCTGATTCAATTTTAATTTTTCCTAAAAAGAAAAGAACCAGAACTTACCTTGCCATCATACTCGCGCCGAGACAGGACCTCTGGTGCAATATATGCTGGAGTACCAACTGTAGACTTTGGTCTTGAATGCAGCAAGGATGACTGCATACAAACAAGCACTTTTAAGTAAACAAAATATCAAAGTGTTTAAAGTGAATTATAGATGAGCTTGTGTTTTTGTATAAAATTTTTATGTATTCTACCCTAACTACCCTATAGATCATGTCTTGAAATTTGGTCAATGACAGTTTGTTATAGCAACATCTACAAGATTTGGATCTAAAGCAAACTCAAGTTTGTTAATCCTGTTCTTTATTACCAAAGCCAAATACAAAGCGAATCAATAAATTTCTTAAATGACAGTACTCATACAACCTTAGAGTAACCAAAATCACAAATTTTCAGGCGTGGCGCAGGGCTTCCATCTAGAAGGGTGTTTTCCAGTTTCAAATCTCTATGGCATATTTGCTGCAAATTAAGAGGAAAAAGACAAAAAGAAAAAATGAGAAACAAGACAAGAAAATATATTTCAAATTGATTTCGAGTTTGATTATACCATGTTATGGCAATAGTTGACACCTGAAATCAGCTGTTGAAAGAAATATCGAGCCTGAAGAAACAGAAAGCAACACTGCCATAAAAATTTACTGCATATAAAACAACAAAGATAGTAGAAAAGGGAAAATGTTGGAGAAGAATTATAACCTCATCTTCACTAAATCTACCGGCATTGCAGATTCGTTCAAACAGTTCTCCACCTGCCGCATACTCCATTACTATTGCCAGATGCGTGGGAGTCAAAACCACCTGTATATCATAATCCAGAACTCCAAATCAAAATCTTGAAGATTTCAGAACAAGAAAGGCCATGAAAAGAAGAATACTAGCCTCCTTGAACCGGATGATATTGGGATGACGAAGCGATCTGTGGTTCATAATCTCTCTGGCCACATTCTCATCAATCTGCACACGACTCAATATAAATATGTCAATACAAGCAATCAATCTTTCCGTTAGGAAGTTGAGAACAAATGGAAATAAATCATATTCAAGCATCAAAAAATGTAAGCTTCCGTTGTATCGAATTTCAGATTCTGGGTTCCTCTAACTAATGAAAATCATTCAAGATTTCAAAAAGCTCTGTAACTATCATTCTCCTTCTCCTGCATTTTCTCGATGACCAGTTAAAGCCTGATTAAAAACGTTATGTTCCAGTAATAAATGTCGAATCTTTCATCATTTTTTAAAACAAAGAACGAGACCCAGAAACTCAAAACAGAAAACCCATCACTCATTTTTCGAATGTAGAAAAACAAAAAATAAAAATCAAACCTTGTGGCCACGCTCGATGTATTTCATGGCGACAAGCTCCTTGGTCTCCTTGTGTCTCAAAAGCCTCGCCACCCCGAAATTCCCAGCTCCCAAATCCTTGACAAGCTCGTACTTTTCCATCCCACTTCACTGCAAATAATTCAAGGATAATTGACAAGAAAATGACTAGAATTGGAGCTCGATCAAACTAAAAGTAACAACCACTTTCAGAGCGTTATAAGTGGAAGAAACATGAAGTCTTCAGTTGGTTTTGTACATATAGATTAATGCTTGTCGTATTACTATTGTATGTATATGCAAAGGGTGCAGAGAATCAGAGAGATTGGTCCTTTTTCTTTTTTTTCTTTTATTTATTTATTTATTTTTTTCGGTGGGGGGTGTAATTAATCAGAGAGATGGATGTGGAGCTTGGGATGGAATCCACATGGTTTACATATATAAATCGATATCCATCTATATGAATAATTTATAGGAAGCAAGTTGAGAGAGAGAGAGAGAGAGATTGAATCCGACAGAGTCAGAAAATAAGGAAGTGAAAAGAGTGAGTGTGTAAGGGAGAGCATGATGTGCACGTGGAGGCTGAAGGCGTTAGGAGTTGGAAATATTATTATTTATTGTTTGTTTTATTCATTGATATATGAAATATGTGGGAATATGGAGAGTTATGGGAATCCATGACCAGCTTGAATCCAATCACTGCCTCTTCATCGTCGGTTACTTTTTTTTTCGTATATTTTAATAATAAAAACTTTAGTCTCACTAAAGCCATCTACTCTTTTACAATGAGAATCAATCAATCATGTTATCATTTAAACTTTCTTAAAGTATTTATTTGAATAAAAAGATATATATTTAAATAGATAAAGTAACTTGCTTATTGTTTCACTTCTTGGAGTGGTGGTTTTGAGTTAGTGATGAGATGGAATTGGATTGGTGTTTGGATCTCCAAAAACGGCGTTGTGTGAGGAGTGGCAACGCGGTTTGCTTTGACTTTTTTGGATGCCATTTTGTAAAGAAACCAAACGAAAGCAAACCCATTTCCTATATCTCTACTCTCTTGTTTCTACTCATCCTTATTCTTCATCATATTCTTTATCCTATGTATGAAATTTCATAAATTTTCTTTTATTTGATATTATTTTCTGTAGTTGTTAAATTTTAGAATCTTTTATTCTAAATTGAATGGAATCTACACTTGCAATTCCTATAAATCCTATTACAAAGAAGACATTGAGCTCATATTGCAAGTACAATACTCATAAAAAAGCACTTTGCTTTTACTCATTGCAATCTTTAAATGGAAAAAACTTTTTATAATGAGGTGTAACAAATCACTTATTATTATTAGATATCAAATAATTTTTTTTAACAGAATTCATATATTTAAAATCTTTAATTTAATATTATTGCATAAAATGATAGATTATTCGGATTATGTTGTATTGCATAAGATTGTAGATTATTTAGATTATGTTGTATATGATAAATAAAAGTTATATAGATAATATGACACAACCGTGTATATATATATATATATATTCGAAATACAATAATTGGAATGAGTAGTTGTGGAAATTTATGAGATATTGAGACTTTGGACTTTCATATTCCTAGGTAGGACCCACATGCCAATAGAAATCTAACTAACAAAAAGGAGAAGCCGCACTTCTTCAATTCCAATGGGAAAAGGTAGTTCCTCGATTGTGGAAGATTTTGAAGCCCATTTGGACAACTTAAGGATCGCATTAGTCATAACTTCATGATTCTCATTTTTCACTTGTTCAGCCCACATTTGGGGAGTCCTTAGGCTCACTTTAGGGCACAGAAAATTCTATTTGCACTTGTTTGGAACTTTATACACTCCATATCCATAACAAATCAAAAACCCAAACCCCTTTCTATTTCTTATGTAGATGGTCTGGGCTTTCTGTTAATTTGGTATAGAAGTGCGAAAAGAGACCTCCCTTTTGGCGATTATCCAGCTCAACCACATTAGTGGCCGTGATGGTTCTAATTTTAAGAAAAGAAAGATAAAATAAATTTGCTATGCATTGAGCTTGACATTTTCCATTTGTGGGAAGAAAAAAAAATCAGTTGATGCATACAATATTATACCTTTTAAAAGTGATTAAGCGATATTAAAACTATTTCTGTTTGGAGGAGAAAATTAACTTTCATAAACCCAGAAGTACTTTTGTTCTTGGCATGGATTATATAGTTACATTTTGTTCATCTTCTTTATTTATTTATTTATTTGGTGAATGGGTGATATAGTTACTTGTGAGTTTTGAAAAAGACTATTGAGTGGAATGTAATTGTTTCCATCTGCAATTGCTTAGAAATGTTGTATGAAGAAAAATAGTACTATAGAACCAATTAAATTTTAATATTTAATTAAATTTTATGTACTTTTGATGGGGCATATTGAATATTGAGGCATATAATATCACTCCTTAGCTGGCTCTTAGGTATTAATTAATGTACAGCCAAAAGTCATCCCTAAGAGTTTATATATAGGCAGAAAGAGTTTCTTTTTTGCGAATATATAGGCAGAAAGAGTTGTTGAATCTTTGGATTTTCATTCTAATTTGTTGCTATAAAATGAATAAGAAATGCCTAATTATCAAAGTGGTAAGTGGATTTGGAGATGTGGAAAGAAAGAAAAATTTGCATATAATTTTGACACTTGGGCGACAGCCGGAGCTACAGTATGATTGTGCTGGAAGGTCCAATTCTCAAAAATTCAATAACCGGGACTGGGGTCCACTTTGCATATAATGGATCCCACAAAAGTTTTTTGAAACGGTGACAATGACAGGCGTATAGAATGGATCCGAGGTGTTCAACATTCAAACGGTCATGTTTTTGGCACTTTTTTTTTGCTGCCAGTTGTGGGGTCTCCAAAATTTTGCCATCTCCGAGAGATAGAGAGGATGAGTGGCGATGTGTTGTTGTATTGTAGGTCCACACATAATACTCATGCTCATACATGACCTCCTCGCCAAAATCAAAAGGTCCCAAATCAAAACGTTACAATCTTTTTTTTTTTTTTTTACCAATTTATTTATTTATTTTAAAAAAAAAGATTTATCAATTTTGCCTATTTTATCTTTGCGAAATTTTATAATGGATATCGCCTATCTAATCTAATTATATATAATTCCTAAAATATATTACTACAATTACATGTAAAATATATTGGCAAAAGAATTACACGTTAAATATTAGCCGGGAAGTAGATAAATATGTTATGTCATAATATTTGATTGAAATTGAAATTTGGAGAGAAAGTAAAAAAATGGAAAGGAGATATTAACCAATAAAAAGAGATTGGGATCTAAAAAAATGGAAAGGAGATATTAACCAACAAAAAGAGATTGGGATCCCACAAAAAGGAAATTAAAATAAATCCAAGCTGGAATTCTTGAGGAGGACAGGCTGTTGTTCTCTCATTGTAAAACCCCACACCCCTATAACAACACCACAACACCACCTCTTTAGGCCCCATTTACCCAACAACCCCACATCCCCCACATTTCCCATCGTCATCATCATCCCTCTCCACACTCTCTCTTTATAAACTCTCTCCCCTTATTCTCTCTTCTCCATCACCATTTCCCATCTTCCCAAAAACTTCCCTCTCTCTCTCTCTCTCTCTCTCTCTCTCTCTCAAATACCCTTTTCTTTTCTAGACTGTTAATTTGCAGGCTTTTTAGCGATGGTTGAAGAAGTGCAAAAGAGCACCCAAGAAGCAGTAGTGGCCCAAGTAGAAGAAGTTGTGGTGGTCGCTGATCAGCAGGCCGAGAAAGATGGCAATGTTAATAATGCAGAGAAAGAGAAAGAGAAAGATCCAGCAGTTGTAGAAACTACCAAAGAGGAAGCTATGGAATTAGTTAAGCCTGTTGAGGACTCTGCTGCTGCTGCTGCTGCTGCTGCTCCCGCTCCTGCTGAGACTGATGAGATACCAAAACCACCCCCTGAAACCAATGAGGAGGAGGAGAAGATCCCTGAATCCACTTCGTTCGAGGAGGAGAGCAACAGGGTTGCTGATCTTCCTGACCCTCAAAAGAAAGCACTTGATGAGCTTAAACTGCTCGTTCAAGAGGCTCTCAACAACCATGAATTCACTGCACCATCTTCATCATCATCCCCTCCTAAGGTCCACACCAAACCAGAAGCAGTGAAGGAGGAGGAGGAGGAGGAGGACCAGAAAAAAGAGCCAGCTGTAGAAGAAGAGAAGCCAACCGAAGAAGCAGCACCGGCACCAGCACCAGAAGATAAGCCGGAGAAACCAGCTGTAGCAGAACCAGAACCAGAACCAGCAGAAAAAGAGAAAGAGAAAACTGTTGCTCAACCTGCTGCAGCCGAGGTCATTGAAGAGAAGGACGTGGCTGCTGCTGATAATAATTCTGCTGATGATGATGGTGCAAAGACCGTGGAAGCCATTGAAGAGACCATTGTTGCTGTCTCTTCTACTTCTTCACAACTTCCACCACAGCAATCATCATCTCCAACAAAACAACTACCAGAGGCAGAGGAGGAAACCAAGTCTGCTCCGGCACCCGAGACAGAATCAAAAGAAGCCAAAGACCAGCCATTGGCAGCGCAATCTCCCGAAGAAGTCTCCATCTGGGGAATACCTCTCTTGGCAGATGAGAGAAGCGATGTCATTCTCTTGAAGTTCCTCCGAGCCAGAGATTTCAAGGTCAAAGATGCATTCGCCATGATCAAGAACACAGTTAGATGGAGGAAACAATTCGGAATTGATGAATTGGTCGAGGAAGAGTTGGAGAATGATGGTCTTGAGAAGGTGGTGTTCATGCATGGAGTGGACAAGGAAGGACACCCTGTTTGCTACAATGTCTATGGGGAATTTCAAAACAAAGGGCTTTACCAGAAAACATTCTCGGATGAGGGGAAGAGACAGAGATTCCTGAGGTGGAGGATTCGGTTCTTGGAAAAGAGTATCAGGAAATTGGATTTCAATCCCGGTGGTGTTTGCACAATTGTTCAGGTTAATGATTTGAAGAACTCTCCTGGACCAGGGAAGTGGGAGCTCAGACAAGCTACCAAACAGGCACTTCATTTGCTCCAAGACAATTATCCTGAATTTGTAGCGAAACAGGTATAATACATAATTATATATATCTAATTCACCATATATATATATATATATATATATATCTTTCATATATTAATTAATTCCATTTTTGTTAATCAAATTATTGCTTGTTTTGGTCAATTATAAGGTGTTCATCAATGTGCCATGGTGGTACTTGGCGGTCAACAGGATGATAAGCCCATTTCTGACGCAGAGGACAAAGAGCAAGTTTCTTTTTGCTGGTCCTTCAAAATCTGCAGAGACCCTTTTAAGGTTACAACTTTAAAATTACTACCATTACCCTTTTCGCTTTTTATTAATATATGAATGTTCATTTTGGATTGGGAGTTTTAATTTCTGGGGTACCCAATTCAGGTACATAGCAGCAGAGCAAATACCAGTCAAATATGGAGGACTGAGCATAGATGGTGAATTTGGCACATCTGATGCTGTCACAGAGGTTACAGTAAGACCTGCATCCAAACATACAGTGGAATTCCCAGTCACTGAGGTGGGTTATCTTCTTTTTATCCATAATTTTAAATCCAAGAAAGTTTCCATTGGATTCTAGGGGAAATCTTATTAAAATTATTCCCATTGTCCAATGCAGAAATGTATTCTCAACTGGGAAGTCAGAGTTGTTGGTTGGGAAGTGAACTATGGAGCAGAGTTTGTGCCAAGTGCAGAAGAAAGCTACACAGTAATAATTCAAAAGGCTCGGAAGGTTGCCTCCAATGCAGAACCAGTAGTTTCCAATAGTTTCAAAGTTGGTGAATCTGGAAAAGTGGTTCTCACCATTCGAAACCCAACCTCCAAGAAGAAGAAGCTTCTCTACCGCTTGAAGACCAAAGACTCTGATGATATTCCAAAACAGAAATGCTGAGTTCCTTGCAGAGTGGAGAAGTTTTTTGGGATTCATTATAAATCTTATAGAAACAAATGTTAGCTTATGTTATATATATTATGCCTGATTTTTTTTTTTTTTTTTTAATGTTCAACTAAAATCCCATTTTGGTATTCTTTTATATTGGGTTTAAGGAGTTTCTCTGTTTTCTACCTTATTGTAATATGTTGTGGTCTTTTTGAGATCTTAATCTTTTGTAAAAAAACTTGAATTCATATGGTTTTGCCTGCGATCTGGTATTGGTATATATGTATATGAATGAAAAATTACATTTGCTATACGGTTTCATTTGGTTTAATTTTCTTGGGATTTTAATATCCCGTATCATTCTTGCCAAGGTGACTATAAATCTTTCAGCAAAAAAAAAAAAAAAAAAAAAAAGAAACACTATAAATCTGTGAGACATGCTAAATATAGTTAGAAGAGCCATATAAAGTAAAATAATAATAATAATAACAATAGTAATAATGTTAATGCCTCTTGAAAAATTAATTCCATTTTTTTTTTTTGGTAATAAAAAATTAACTCCAGTATTACTTACAGGTAACATCTAATATAATTACTTGCATAAAGTTTTCTTTTGTTTTTGCTTTTTACGGTTGATTTTAATTAATTTTCTCTTTTGGGTTTTTGAAGACCGTCCCTTGATGTCTTTTCAATGATTCAACATTTCTTTATTGTGTACCTCCCTGCAGGTATGATCTTTCCCAAGTCTGGATGGCCCTTTTTCTTGAACTACTCAAGCAAAGGGTGTAAAGAACAAAAAATAAGGCACCCCTGTAGGTGAACATGTTGTTGTAGGATGTTAGGAATTGGGACCCATTTATTACTAATTGTCTCTCATTTAATTTAGGCAGTGCACCGATTTTCCTCGGATGGCCCATTTCATTGTGTGAGTGTTTGCTTTGGATTCCACTCGATGATACTTTTACTTTATGCATATATATTTTACCTTTTTCTTTATTCAGCTTTGTGCCTTTTTAGACGTGGGAGAGGATTATCTTCCAAAAGAGCTGGATGCTTATCATTTTGACCTCCACTTTTGATCTAATTAAAACATGTATTAGCTAGCTATTTGTTTCAGGTCTTGAACTTGGTCATGATTAGAAAATTAATTAAGCATGTGGTGGGTTTCCACTCTCATCATTTGAACAGCAGGGCATAGGATTTTGGAACATGAATATGTAATCCCGGAAAGCTAATGTACACAAATACTCTACCAACAGCTGCAATGTTCAGCTACCATATGATAATCAATGACACATGTTTCATATCTTACATATATATAAAAGCAAATATATCCCTTTTGTTTTCCCACTTATATTGTGTTCAGACATATATATATACTGAATCCAATTTTGCAAGTTCAAACAGTATACCATTAAGATGTATCCTAGCTATTAGTATCATGACAGTAATTTAGTTTTTGTTACCGTTTGATTTTAGTATTGAAGTTACTATATATCATATTTGCTTTTAGCCAAAGTAATTTGTCACATCTTGGTTATCTCAAATGATAACACTAGCATTATTGAAATTGGGGATCAAATCTATGCACTTTAGTAACATGATGTTTAAATTCTTTTGAAATGAGTACTCCTTCAGATAGAAAATACTTGCAATTGAGAACCTTAATTTAAAAATTCCATTGAACTAAATGTAATTTTGGAATGAAATTGACATGACTGAGAATTATATCTCTTATCTCATAACTACCAAACTCTATACTGCCATAATTTCATATATTTAACTTTCTCAGTGAAAACGGATCAAAAGAGATGTAATAAATTCAGATATAACTAACTATACATTTAAAGTGATGGGATGCTGATGGTATGATATCAAGTAAATTAGTTTCTTCTATACTTTCGTTGTATTAATTTCATCTTAAATTTAAAAATACAAATTAAATATAATATATATATTAAACTAATAAGAACTCAAAAACTTCTTAAAGTTACAGAAACAAGATACAATGATTAATTTAAAGCTAGCCAGTTATGGTGTGGTAAATGACAATGCATCGCTACTACCAAAAAAAACAAAAAACAAAAAAAAAAGACAATTGCATAGTTGGGCATTCTCGTTTTTAGTGTGAAAATTGAAGGTGAATTGTTTATATTGACATAGAAGGATGAAAAGCATGCATGAGCATGATGGGATATAATGCGGTCGGCTATATTACAAACGGCAACAATGCAGGTGTTTCAATTCATTCACTTTCCCATCATTAACACACTAAATTATGACACCCTTCTCCTCATGTCTCATGCTTCATGCTTCATGCTCTTCACCATCATCATCATCTAAATTAATGCATATTACACATTGTTGAATTACCATCAATCATCCTTGGCCGCCTAATTTATTCCTCTTTATACCAACCACATTTTAAATGGGCATGCCACCTTTTCAATCAATTATATGCCTAACAATTTCAATACTTTCATTTTATTAAGAAAAAAATAAAAACAATTTCGTTATGAAGAATTATATGGTAGGCTACATATAACGTATCCCTCTAAATTGGGTAACCTCACTTGAACTGTACCTTAGTGAACCTTTTGAACACAATCAAATGTTATTATTTCCTCATTTGATTTAAAAACTAATAAACGCACATAAAAATTGGTAGAGTTTCGTCCGTGGGCCTTGTCAACAAGAGTCTATGACCCAGAGGTTGTATAGATGCCCAAGTGTGGTCTATGGGCTATGAGCTGACCAAGCCCATAGGCTTAAGAAAGCAATACCCCTTGGGACACACCGTGCACCCGAGAAACAAAAGTAAAAGAAGAGGTGGAAAAAGAATATGTGCGTACAAACAACCCTACACCTGTCAATGTCATTTGGTTTTATCAATTTTTTTTTGAAATGGACAAAATCCAAACGAAGACGATACTACTCTTGTGAGTCCGTGACCAGTGTCAAAATGTGATGCACCTACTGTTTCTTCTTCCTTATCATCAACTAACGATGCTTAACCCCAAAAAAAAAAAAATAAAAAAAAATAAAAAAAAAAATCATAATCTACAAATGCTTTTGTTTTTAATTAACTATTCACATTTTATTCATTTAAAAAAAAATAGAAAACGCATTAAGCCCACAAATTGATACCATTTAAAAGAAACTTTACCCCCAAAAAAGAAAAAAAAATCCATTTTAAAGAAAAGAAAAAACTCTTAATCTGAATTCTGAAAATAATTTCATAATATAAAGACGGAAGTTCCTTTTATCTAATAGTTAATATAACATCGATCCATATATATGGTTTTTTTAAGGTGTAAATATTTGTATATTTTTATCGTATAAATATTTAAAAAACAACAAATTTTAAAAAATATAATATTATAATATAAAAATAATAATTTTCCAAAAAGCATATTTTTTTCGGACGATAATTTTTAAAAAATATCAATATTATGATATAAAAATAAAGATTTTTAAATCATTATCTCTTCCGAACGTTCCCATTTAAAAAAAATACGGATATCAATTCATGCAACACCATAGAATATATATATATATATATATATAATGGAGAGCATTATGCATGCATGCATACACACATGCTCCACCACCACACATCTCATCATATATATAAGTATTTTTTGGTCGAAACACATCTCATCACATATACAAATATATATATATAAACACATACAAACATAACATAAGCATATATATCTATATATATATACATGGCACACATGCATAGGATATTAATATTACGATGTGCAGTCATCCCGTGACAGCTGACTGAGTTTTGTTTTGTAGTGAAGAATGGTGATAGATGGTGCTCGGAATTATATAGAAGTCAGAAGGAATAGCATTGGGTCAGTGCAATGCACGTGATAAAGAGTGCAGTGTGCTTTGTGCAACAGGTAAGCATTATGCACCGTCCCTATCACTCTTTTACATTTTTGGGTACACTGTCCTGGCCACTGACACGTCCCAGTCTCTACACTCCTCTGCCCACTACTACGTGTCCTCCCCCACCTCTCTTGCACCTCTCTATATAAGCAACCCCCTCAAACCCATACTTGCTTACCATTATTAATATTATTATTGTTTGTATATTTAATTGGTAATTATTTGCTTTCATAATTTGGTATCATATCATGGAGATGAGGAAGTGCTTTGGGTTGTTGTTCTTGCTTTTCATCATCTTGGCTTCTCGTAAGTCCTACTAATCTGCTCTAGTTTAGATCTCTTCTTGTGTGTGTGTGTGTGTGTGTGTGTGTGTGATATAGATTGAGATTGAGATTGAGATTGAGATTGAGATTAATGTTGTTAATGAATGTGATATAAATGATATGCAGAAGAGATGGTGGTGCCAAGTGAAGGAAGGGTATGTCAATCGCAGAGCCACGGGTACAAAGGACCATGCCTCAGAGACCATAACTGTGCCCTTGTTTGCAGGAACGAGGGTTTCTCCGGTGGCAAATGCAGGGGTTTCCGTCGTCGTTGTTTCTGTACCAAGCTTTGCTAAATGCTAATGATAAATTGTGTGTTAATTAATATCCAAGAAATAATTGATCTCTGTGATGCTTGAGGTATGTTTGGTGTGGTGGTTAGCTCTTTGTTTGTTGATTAGATTTTAGAGTGCTTATTGTGTACGTACGTACGTCTTCATCCTTTGTTGCCATCATCATTAATATGGTGTTATAATTTTTCCCAATCAATTAATGTTAATCTGCTTTTATTCGATCTTGTGTTTTGGAATAAAAAAATTGGTCCATTCCAATGATGGATCTAGTCTTGGAATGCATATATACATATATATATAGCTTTAATTAGCTTCAAGATAAACACTAACGCTATGGCATGTGTATGCCCCTGTTAACAAGAAATTAGGAAAAATAAAATAAATAAATAATTTCAAAATCTGTGTGAATTGAGTGAATGATCTGGATTGATTCGAAGTATGTGTGATATTACAGTGTTTTTAAAATAAATTTCACCCTACGGGGTCTCGTACAGATAGTTTTGTGACCATAAAAAATTTGGTTAGATTTTGAACTTGCCACCATCAAAAATTTATCTTAGTGAACTTTTGGTACTAAGCTTTACCATTAACAATGTTCACAATACCAAAACACAAAAAATCTGTGTGTATGTTAATTTTTCTCTGTATGCAAAAGAGAACTCTAAAAAATAGTTTTTCCCCTTCGTTCTTCCAAAACCCAATTTTGTCAAAAATCCATGTCTACCAAACTAAACGTAAGAAAGATAAAGAAACAAATCATCAATTCTAATTAAAATCCATAAAACTTATTGATGTCAAATCAATCAGTTCATTTATTAAAAACATGACAGCCCCACTATAAAAATTTGTCACTGTGGAAAATCTGTACATGCGTCACGAATCTTTAATAGGAACAAATTAACCAATATGTATATGGTAATAAACGTTAAGACATGTAAAAAAAAATAAAATCAACAAATGGATAGTCTATATGGGGTTGGGCTAACCTTTCTTTCCATGAATTAGTGACTTAAAATATATCAAGAGAGAATTATAATGTTTATAAGGCTTATTCAGCAAAGTATGATGATTTGCTTTCATTGATTTGATTAGGGATCCATACAAAAGAAACAGAGTGGAGGAAAGATTTAAGCTCTATATATAATTCATACTTAGCTTAAAGAAATTGAAAGCATGACTTTTGCAAATTTTCTTGGATATTTTATGCCAGAGCTTGAACTTGGTAGCTCATCTCTTATTTTATTATTTTTATGTAATTATGACATATTTTTTTTTTTATTTAATAAAAATATACAACGTGGTTGTTGAAACAATATTTGACTCTGTAAAAGTTACTGTCCGGATGAATATTGCTCGAAGGATCTGGTCCACGGGTACGTGGCTAGAGCTTCAAGAAGACACTATGGCCCACTATAAAGTTGTCTACGAAAATCAGTGGAGCCCAATCTTTAATAAATTATAGCAACAAATTTTTTTTTTCTTTTTTGGATTGAGAAAGTCATTCACATATTCTTTTTCCTCTTGATTTTTTTAATTTTTTTTGGAATTATCTTCATGTACATGCAGAAGATATTGAAGTAATTAATTGAATATTACATAACCACTCTTCATAAAAAAATTAAAAAAAATAAAAAATAAAAACCATAAAACTTATGAAAGAAGAAAAAAATAATTGAATTACTTTCGTTGTCATTTTCAAATTATTAAAAGAATATATCACACCGACATAGCATTTGTATCTCATTGGTTAGTAAAAAGAATTCAAATGTTTAAAATGTAATTTCTTAACTATTTAACAAATTGGCAGTTAGTTTAAATATGTGGACTTAGGGATGTAAACGGGGCGGGACGGAGCCGGTTTTTAAAATCCCGTCTCCGTTCTCACGGGGAGTTTTACATCCCATCTCCGCGATTTTCCCCGTTTTTTTAGGTGCGGGGCGGGATCGGGGATTTTGCGGGGCGGGGACGGGGCGGGACGGTTTTCTCCATTTTATTTTTTAATTGATATTTTTTTAAAAAAATTTATATAAAAAAATTATTTTATGATTAAAATATAAAGAAAATGACTACAATGCAATAAAAATATAATAAAATACATCAAGTAACAAATTTACAATTATAATAAAATACATATTTAGGAAAATAAATAAAAAAAAAAGAAAATGATTTTACATAAATAAAATTTTATTAAAAAAATAATAAATATATATATATATATATATATCGGGGCGGGTTCGGGACGGGGTTATTATTCCCCGTCCCTGGTCCGTTCCCGACTCGGGGTTTAAGTATTTGTCCCGAACCCGCCCTGCATCCCCGAATGTTCGGGGAAAAACCACCCCATTAGGGGCGGTGCACCGCGGTTTCAGGGATGTGCGGGGCAAATTGACATCCCTATGTGGACTACATATGCATAAATAATATATATATATAATTAAAGTGATCTCATGTGGTCATAGTCTGATTTTACACGTAATTCCTTTTAAAACAGACCAAACAAAAAAAACGCCTTTTTTAAATTTTTTTTTTTTTTTTAAACTAAAATTCCATTTTGTTTTGAAGGTATAAACTAAAGCAACTCAACTCCGTCACTTTCATCTTGATCTTCTTGTTTCCTGTGTTCTTTATCCTCTTTATCTTCCTTGTGTTTACCCCACAACAATATGTACAACCCCCTCACTATCAAAATTGCTTCAACTATTCTGTCATTCACATGAAAGTTAAATCTAATTAATTAATATTTATGGCATATAAAGAAAGTATTTGACAAAAACTTACATATAAATTAAAAAAAAAAAAAAATACATTGCAAGTTGTTTGAGATATATAAGTGTGCATATTATTGATAGAAAGATACTAGGTGGCCCAGTTATGCATGCGTGTAAAAGTCATAAATATTCTCCCATGGAATATCTCGCCTAAAGTAGCATCTGCCATTATTTTAACTCATATTATATTCTGTCTTTTCTATCAATATATATCGTATCATATAGAATATGAAAAATAATACATTGAATCTATGATTAATAAAATACCTTCCAAGGAATAGATTTTCATCCAACGCAACAGTACCCATGAAAAACACAAGTAGAAACAGCAAAGGATTAAAAGCAGCTAAATATACAGGGCCTCTCACCTGTACACACCATGCTATAAGAGTCACTGTAACACCATATCCCACAATTCCCTGCATTATTAATATTATTACTATTTCATTAGTTACCCATCTTAATATATATATATATATATATATTATATATAATTAATGTTGGATCAAGAATGCTTGTTTATATTAAAATGTATTGACTTACAGAATATGATACAATAAAAAGCCCCATGTCCCACCCAATCTCCCAGTCATTCCAACTCCTCTCCATGCAAAGAGTAAAAATAACTGCTTGAATCAGCCCCAACAAGGACGTCAAAGCTGAAATTGAATAAAAATATGCATATATATCTTCCCCAACTAATTAGCCTGCAATAAACAATAATTATGAATTAGAGAAAAAATTTCTATATATATATATATATGTATGTATAATATTATAGAAGTTGATGACTAATTATATGTGTATATATATAGAGAGATATATATACCTGAGTGATATACCAAAGTGCATTGGAGAAGCAATTACCCAAAACCAACATACAACCCTATGCCAGATTTCTTGGTTGTGTCAACAAATGCCGGCTATTGTTTTTGAGGAGATTATAGTTGATGGGGATGTTAGTCTTAATTCCTTCGTAAAAGTCAGCACCATCACTCCACCAATACTCACCACGGTCCCTATCATCTTTCCCTTCCCTCCTCTCCCCGTCTCACCTTCTCCAACCTTTATTATATATAATTCATGTAACAGTTTTCCTTAATGGGCCAATGAGTGTGAACGATTTTCCTTAATGGACTGTATGGGTTTAATAAGTCTTAATTTGTGGGTTTTGATTTTTATCATTTCAGTTTTGCTTTGAGAGTTTCTTGGGCACACGTACGTGTATTGAGAGCTGCAAGCACACACGTTCTTGACACTTCATAGCTCATACAGATAGAAAAGGTTTTGAAAACAAAAAATAACGGAAGGAAAAATTAGTGAGTGCATTCTTGGAAACATAGAGAAGTACATTGGCTTGCATCGTAAGTGGTAAAGTAAAATATACCAGGTAAAGTAAAGATATACCGAAGGTTTGTTGAAAAAGACATTGGTGGTGCCGTGACCGAGCTTTAAAATCTGTTATATCCTGAGAGACGATTGTCACAAAACATCCGTATTGGTCGGCAAAAATCATATTAAAAAAATTATGCCACTATACAAATTTTGGATATTTTCATCAAAAATTCATCGCAATTTCAAAGTATATAGGTTCTAATTTGTTTTATTTATTTTTGTAGAATTTTTGTTTACATTTTCTTTAATTTATCCATATATATTTACATATATTTGTTTATATTTACTTACAATTCATTCATTCATTAACTCATGATCACAATTATATATAATTTTATATATATATATATATATTAACTAATTATTGCTATATATAGTTTATTAAAGAATAAAGATTCATGCATACATATATATATATATATATATTGATATAACCTGAAGCAAACGCATGATATGAATGTGATGGCAGGAACCAGATTAGGGATGGCAGAAGCCGATGTCAGAGCCAAGCCTTCCACGTACATATTTTGAGCCAATGCACCTCTGCAATTTCTCTATTTTTATAATTTTCTTTACCCATCACAACTTTTCTTATTACATCAAACTTTGATTAATGTACATTTATATATATATATATATAAATAGAAAAAACTCACCCAAATAATCCACAAAGGAAAACTAGGAAGAGCACCATCAATGTTAGTTTCTTTGCGCTTTCCCTTCAAAGTTATACACAAAATACAATCACATTTCGAGGGGTGAAAAAAAAAAAAAAAAAAAGGACACCAAGAACAGAACATCTTTATAAATTATCAATGAAATTAATCATTGTGACTTTTTCACAGAAAAACAAACAAGAAAAAAGGAAAAAAAAAAAAAAAAAAAAAGACCTTTCGAAGATAAGAGCAAGAGGAAGAGAGGAAGCGGTTGAGAGGAGAAGTCTATATACGACCACAACTCTCAAGTTCATTCCGATATCTACAGCTAATTTGTAAAGAATTGTAACTCCTGCTAAAGCTATCTCTACCAGCACCATTGTTAGAGCAGGCTTCCACCCAGTAAGCCTACTCTGCATTTCCTTCTTCATCATCGTCGTCAAATACTATATCTGTAATTATAATATACATATTCATATAATTATACGTATTCAAACATACTATATATGGACAGAATAAACTTGGTCGTTATCTGGAGTATCTTCAAAATTTGTTTGTTACTCCTCCACTGTTTATATAATATCTTGTTGATGTACGCCCGGCCACCTAGGAAATCTAATAAAACTAGCTTCGGAGAATTTTTATTTTATGATTGTTATGCAAGGAATCTGCATATATTATTTATGAAGTATATCGTTAATATATTCTTTCAAACATATATATTTGCAGAATTACATAAACATAATCTATATGTACGTTGTTTAAATTTTTGTACATATACGTACTATCATGTTTATTAATTTAGTTTATTACATTTTCATTTATTTATTTTTTTTTTTTTTTGCAGTTTACTTTTATTGTGCTATATGGACAAACATATGTAATAGATTCTTCTGTTTATAAAGTGATAGCAAAATTTATTATATTAGGGAGTTTTTTAAAAATAATAGTGATTAATGATAGCGAAAAATTGTATGTAAAAAACAATGATACTGAAATAAAAATTAAATTTGAAAAATATAATTTTCTAATTTTTTAAAAACACAAAATTGTATCCTACAAAAAGTCAAAATAAATTGGATTTGCAACACAATAAATATTTTACTCTTTGATTGTGTTTAGGGCCGCTCAAAGCTTTTAATACAAGGAGTTTCATCAAAAGCCCAAAAAAGAACAAAAGGCCCAACATGAAGAGTCTTTGTTTATTTATTTATTTTTTGAAAAAGAAAAAACGCGGCTACTCTTCTTCGTGGTGACCGTTTTATTTCCGCATTGGGTTTCTCTTCTTCTTCTTCTTAGCTACTCTCTCTCTCTCTCTCCCCCCTAAACATCTCAGAGTGTCCTCTCGACCTCGAAACCCTAAACGCTGTTAAGAAGACTCCTAGAAAGGTTGTCAAATCGTTTGAAAAAAGTCATTTCTTTTATTTGCTTTGGCTGTTGTTAAATTTAAAATTACTCTAATTTTAACAAAATTCTTCTTTTTTTTATATTTAATTTTTTTTTAATATTTAGTCTGAAACAAAAATAAATCCCAACACATAGATGTTACCAAACAAGCTATTTAGTTATTCACATTCAGTTTCTGTTTTCTGGTTTTGTATGCTTGCTTGCTTGGGTGTGGTTTGAATTTTGTTCATTTCCCAAATTCAGCTATTTAGGTTGGTCTAATTTTAAGTTTCAATTTTCTGGATTTTGTATGCTAGACTTTGGTTTGGGTTTTGTTTTGAATTTAACCTTTTTCGTAGTGATAGGTTTCCTGATCTTCCTGCAAATCAATAAATTCAGTTTAATTATATATCTACACATAAATAAGAATTATATGAAACAATCTATTAATTTCTAGATATTTAGACTTTTTGAAAGATTAATTCCCATAGTAGTGTTTATTACTGTCAAATAGAAATGGGGCTTTGCCAAGTGGGTTTGGTACCTGTTATTTGGAGGTTCCCCAGAGAACAGGAGGAGTAGGCAACTACTCAACCATGTACACCTTGTTGTTCCTTTTTTTTTTCCCTAACTGATGTGTGTGTTCAATTCTAGTTCCGTTCTTGCAGTTGCTTATTGAAACTTTGAAGGTCTTCAAGATTGCTGCAGAATCCTGAATTAAAGAATTACGCCAAGATGTCAACTTTTCAAAGTATGAGATAGAGAAATTTGATGGCAAAGTGGATTAATCCAGTCTCTTGAAGATGAAGACGCATATGAAGCCAGCTTTGCTATAAGCTCCTATTAAAAATTAGTCTACAATGCCAGAAAAAACTAAAACAGCTGTATTTTTCTTTCTTTGCTTTCTCGCTGCTACTGGTCACCTTCAATGTAGATTTGGGATGCATCTCAGTGTAGCTGCTGTAGCAGGGCAAGAACAATGAAGCTCCATCGACCAAGAGTTGGGGCCTTAGCATTGAGTTCATCTGTGTTGTGTTCTGGTAGCCGGGACAGAAATATTCTTCAACAACATATATAAGCTCCGGAAGATTTTCTCAGTAAACTTTCTGGACACAAGTCAGAGGTCTGATTTTTGGATCATTATTCTTGATTAAGATTCTTTATCAACTGAAAAAGAAAAAAGAAAAGTAGTATTTGGAATTCAAACTGCATCTACTATATTCCATATACATTTTTCACTTCATGGAATGGAATGTTAGTACTTACTAGTTCTTCCTTTATTATTATTTTTTTCCCCGCTATTCCAATTATGATGTTGGCAAAGTACACATATGCTGTATGGCATTCCTTTCTTCATCGGATTTTATTTATATATCTTGTTTTCACTCAGCCTAGCTAATGGTGAATTGGTTATCTTTTAGGTTTGTGGATTGAAGTGGTCTTTCTTATAATAACCGGTGAGCTAGCATCAGGTGACGACGATAACATAGTATGTGATTGCAAAGTTGTCTTGCCTGATTTTTCCAATTGCTCATAATTTGTTAATTTCTATTGGATTGTAAATGATAGTTTTTTTTTCCCTTAAATATATATACACAGCTTTTTGTTTGGAATCAACATTCAACTCAACCTGTGCTGAAATACTGTGGGCATACAGCACCTGTGAAAGCCAATTCTTGGTCTCCCCATCTTGATGGGCTTCTCGCATCTGGGGGAGGACAAAGACCGACTCTCAGTACTTGAGCTGCATGGACACAAAAAGTGAGGTTGAATAGTTTCTCTATATATTATACTTATTTCCTTCTGTATATATTTATTTGAAAAGAATGTTGACAGAGAAAAGCTGATATATTTCCTGCTGGAAATTCGAATCTGTTATCCTGTCCTTTTTGGTCTTAAAAAGTAATCGTCTCTTCCACTTACATATGCAGGTGTGCAATCTTGTATGGTCTGAAATTGTCAATGAACCTGTCTGCACACATGTATACCCTGACGACCACATTATATAGTTTGCAGATATCCCAGCTACCATGTTGAAGGTAGATATACATACATACATACATACATATGTATATGAAAGTAGAGTGTAATTAATTAATTCTTTTTTATACAATTATTATTCAGTACAATTTCTTTTCTAATGTAGGTCGCAAGTCTTGCTGATCATGCATGTAGAGTCCTTTATCCTGCCATCTAGCCAGATGGACAGGTTTCAGCTTGCATTTTTTCTTGTCTCAACATTTTAATGTTAACTAACCATGAGAGATTTGCATTGCTGTTACAGACAATTGTCAGAAGCAGGAGATGAAACACTTCGGTTTTGGAATGCGTTCCCTCACCCTAAATCGCAGGTACGAAAAATGTCTCCCATTGATGATACTGATTGTTGGAAAATTCTCTATATGATGTTGTTTAGCTCCTAGTAACTTTTTTCTGTATTTGGCATGCTTAATATTTTTCTCAGGAAATTATGAACAAATAACTTCAAATTTGAGGCCCTTTTTTTTTATTCTAATTTGCAGAACATGAAAATAAATAAATAAATACATGATGGAAGCAACACTACCTCTAAGAAGTACTGTAATTCGATGACTGCAGGCCTTGGGCTTTCTGATTTGGCATTGTCATGGGCATTTGTCGGATACCTGGATGTGGCGTTTCATAATATGTTGGTTGATTTCATGTATTTTGGAAAAAAAATTTAAGTATAAACTAATAAATAGTTTTATTTTTATTTTTATATATAATAAATAAATAAGTTCTTTTTTACTTATTTAACAAAGAACCAGCATACAGCAAGTTGACATATCATCTGTAATTAATACGTACCCCCAGACAAAATGATAAAATTAACAAGAAGAAGAAGAAAGAAGTAAAAAGATTATATCCTGACTAAAACAGAATCTTTTTTTTTTTCAAGTTTTGTGGAAAATTAGAAACAGAATATATATATAATATAATAATAGAGTCTTATGCGGTGCGGACAAAATTCTCCTATATTTATATATGCTTGTATGTATGTATATGTATATACATATTTTGGAGTAGACTAGAAATGGAACTTGAAAGGGCCAAATTCACAAAATATAGAAACTTACTAGAATTAATCAAGCTATTAAAAAAATTACCATCAATTAATGCATATATTTATATATATATATATATATAGTCCGTCTATGATGCGGACGGTCCTCATGCGGACCACAGTATTGGTGACGGTTTTTCATAATATTGGTGATGATTTTCGAAAAAACCGTCGTTAATACTATAAAAAACCGTCACTAATACTGCGGTCCTCATACGGATCGTAGTCACTATAGAATTTCCATATATATATATATATATATATATATATTTTAGAGTAGACTAGAAACATAACTTGCAAGGGCTAGATTCACAAAATATAGAAACTTACTAGAATTAATCAAGCTATTAAATAAATGACACATCAATTGTAACACATGATCAATAATAAAATGGAGGTGACCAATTAGAGGGGAAAGGAGTAGAAGTCAATTTAGACAGTAATGATGGGAGGCAAAACAATTATATATAATGGTCTTGATCCATTAGAGAAGGCAATTGGTAATTTAAACTACCAAGTCAAAGCTAAAGTTAATCAATTTTATGAATTAAAAACCTCATAATCTTCTTAAATAATTACAAAAAAGAAGAAAAAAAAGCAAGTATGTGCCTAATTACCATCCATAAATGATTTTAATATTATTATTTATACTCCAAAAAAACCCTCAACGTTTGAAGAGATCGTAGTCCTTCAAAGTTCATTCCCTTTTAATGTGCCTAATCTAAACAAATTAAGACCTTTATATTCCAAAAGCTTTTATTTAGATATATACAGTCAATCTTTCATCAAACATAAAGATAAATTTAGATTTTTATTTATTAGCTATTGGATTTTTTTAAATGTTGAAATTTAAAAATATACTTAGCATCTAATATAAATCTAATGATATAAAACATTAGAACTTTAGAAGGGCAAAATAAACCCTATTAAGATTTATATTAATTCTATATATATTTTTAAAATCTCAATTTTTAAAAAAATTTAAATATTGATAAGTGAGGTTCTAATTGGAAAAATTGATCCCTTCACTCATTAATAACTTTAACTCAGTTTTTTGATAAAAGATTAACTATAATATATATATATATATATATATATATGAAATGTTAGAAGAATCTTAGACACAACCATAAACTAAAAATATTAATCTTAATCGATCGTAACTTAATTAAGTGGCTGCTTATATTAAATCACAAATTTGTAAGGCATGGAAGGAGGTAGGTCAACAACCTCAAGATTCTCCTCTCGAACTTTTCCCACGACCCTTTATTATTTTTATATTATTATTATATTTAATTGATTTAATGATCTTCCAGAAGGCAAAGAATCATGATAATAAAGTTAGAAGGATAAATCTTACCAACCCTGCCAACAGTGCTTATGCTATTCGAGAATTGAGACCTGGCCGGCCATTATCCATTAAGTTTCTATCTTCTTCTTCACCAAAATTCATACAAATTAAGTACGCAGCTAATTGGTTTGAATTTCTGAAAATGACAAATACTAATTTATTTTGGGATAACCTAAATTCTATTTCTTTGAGACTTTTATTATTATTTATTTAGTTAGGTTAAAATAAAATCTTTAATATGAAAATTAACATAAAATTTTTCTTTTTTAACTTTTTAATTGTATCAAAAATTAAAATTTAAAATTGTATTTATTCATCATAAAATTTCAATAAGATTTATTTTAAAAAAAAAATTAATATGTTATTAAATCTATATTTATTTTTTTAATTTTAAATTCTATCGTTTAATATGATTCATTAGTTATTAAACAATTAAGTAAAGACAACTTTTTTTTAAACTAATTGATTATTTATTAGTGTCCTCTCAGTTTTAATTTCTTATTCCTACTACTATTACTACTTATGATATCACATGCTGGCCATTATCATATTATATATATGTGTGTATTATTGCATTTAATATCTTAACTGACTCTAGGAAGGTCATATATATACAACGCGTCAACAATTATAATTTTTTTATTTTTCTTCTTCTTTTTTTTTTAAAAGAAATCCTAAGATATTATTAAAAGTTGTGATTTTTTTAGTGGAATTAAAAAATTTGATTTTGGTGAACTTTCTATTCATATTTCATCCTATTTGGAATTTTGATTTTCAAAAAGTCAGTACCATTATGGTCAATGTAAGAATTAGTATAAATAATATTAGTATAGTTTTAGTTAGGCATACATTCTAGAATTCTTTTTTTCTTTTTTTTGAAATTATTCTAGACTCTGTTTGGTGTGGATCAACACTATACATTTTTTATTTAAAAAAATAATAATAATAAGAGCGAATGTTGGTACACATTTGTCAGGCAGTAGGTATCTGATTTTCGTTTCTTTTAGTGCTACCTGACGACATATATAGTCATTTATTCACCAAAATAACAAAATTGTCACATATAATATTTCACAGGAGAAAAAGCAACCATCCGAATGTGTTTTTTAAAATTTTTGGATTTTTATACTAAATATATGTAGGTTTGATATTTCTCTATTGATCACATAGAAATATGTTTTTGTAAATGTGTAATTATTGAAAGATGTAGATTTGAAAGGATCACATAATTGGAGATGTTATAGTAAACTAATTGTAATTTTCTTCATTTACATATATTATGTTGAACATAAATTAATCATATAAAGAAGAACAAACGAACTATAATTACAAATCATTAGTGCTCAAAAAATGCATAAGCAAAATGATGAGTATAATCATGATTAAATTTAGAAGAACCATAGAGGCTATGTGTGTGTGTATATACACACATATATATATATATAGAGAGAGAGAGAGAGAAGAAAGAAAAGAAAAGAAATTAAAAAGGGTTTGAGAAGGGGAAGAAGGCAAAGAATTACTATGAAATCAGAGTCAATGTTAGAAGATAGAGGAGAGTTAATTCATAATTAGAAGCCTCCTGAATTGACAAGAGTAAGTGAGTAAGTTGTGTTTTTGGCCTCATATTCCAGAATCCTATTCCTTCTCTATTTATTTCATGATATTTGAAAATCAAAATTCAAAATATAAAAACACAATACAAAACAAATGAAAAGTGAGAAAGAGAGAAGGAGTAGAAAGAAATGAAATGAATATTGCAGTTGGTATTTTGTTGTGTGTTTATGGCTGGTAGGTCCTTCCTCTTGTCGTGTTCCAAGTATTTTCCACCAAAGTTCGAGCCCATAATTGTTCTTGCATTTCTGTTTCTCTTTTTTTTTGGCTAAGTTTTCTCATATGCCCTTTATGATATTATTATTACTTAAAGGAGATCCTCAAAATAGAAAATTATAAAAGTAGGCCCCTAAGGGGCGGCTTTGATGAACGAATTGGTTCATGAAGTTACATGTTATATTCATAACAAATACAAATATCACAAATCTGTTTTATCATATATATTTATTTGATAGTCTGCAATTAAAATCATGATTTTAATAAATAAAATTCAAACCTATCTAGTTTAATTAGCAGAACAACTATTTCTGTTTTGTAAGTATTGTTGTTAAATTAAAACACAACATCAATTTTCTGTCCCTTTACTATTTCCGTTCTAAGAAACTAAGTAAATGTAATATGTAAGGAGAAATATTGAGAAGACTAGCTACAAAATATAGTTTGAAAATATTAATTAATAGTTGTGAGAATGTCATAATCATAACCAATAAAAGGTGTTACAGCATCCTCATGTGGCATTTTATCTATTATAGATTCTTTATTTTGGAGAGTCAATCTCTAAAAATAAGTTCCAATCCATTCTATATTTTTATTTTTCAAAATACAGAATGGGTTTAACTTTTCAAATTTGAAAGCCAGAAACGCTTTTTATATATAATATTATATTAATATTATTTAATATTTATCAAATTCCAAAACTACTATGTTATATTAATATATTTTAATTACTATTTATTATTAAAAAATAAAAAACAAAAAGGAAGAAAATACACATAACAATAAATGTTCATTGAAAAAATAAAAATAAAAAATGTGATACAAAAAGTATTGTTTGATAAGTTTTAAAAGTTTCACTCTTTATATTTAAAAATGCTCTTTATTTTATGAAAATTACTTTTTATTTTTAAAAAGTCATTTGGGATGTTCTTATAAATGAAAATATAAAAACCTACTTATATGTATACAAGAACTTGTCTAGCTATTAAAAAAAATTATGGAAATTGAACTTCCAAGTTTACATATAAATTAATGCAGTGTAGTTGTAGAGATGGTTTTAGCCATTTGGAGTGATATAAGAAAACAAAGGGGTGGTAAAAATGAAAAATAATGGGAAGAGGGGGAGTTGAAAGCAAATAAGAAAAGTAAAAAGAGCCTATATATACATATAGAGCTACCTACCAAATCCAGCAATACCTTAATATGAAATGCAACCACTTGTCCTTGTCAACAACCGGGTCAAAATATTGCAGTTCCCTTGCTTTTTTTTCTTCAATGTTACAATTAAAATAAAATAAATTGTAAAAAGTCCCAACCTTCTGTCAATTGCATTTAAATTCTTCCTTTCTTCTTATCGTGGTCGTCCAATTCCTTTATTATTTCCAACTTCCATTTCCCCCAAAAATTCTCTCTCTCTCTCTCTCTCTCTCTCTGTGAAAAGAGGAAAAGTGGAAGTGGTGTTGTTATTGGAATAATATTAGCTAGTAAGCAATTGGAAATGGGAAGGTCACCATGTTGTGAGAAAGAACACACAAACAAAGGAGCATGGACCAAAGAAGAAGATGAGCGTCTCATCAACTACATCAAACTTCATGGTGAAGGTTGCTGGAGATCTCTCCCCAAAGCTGCTGGTAATTAAGTTAGTGTGCATATATATATATATTCTATATTTATTATATATATTATTAATATGAATGTTTATATAGGATTGCTTCGTTGTGGGAAGAGTTGCAGACTTAGATGGATAAACTACCTGAGACCTGATCTCAAGAGAGGCAATTTCACTGAAGATGAGGACGAACTCATCATCAACCTTCACAGCCTACTAGGAAACAAGTAAGCCCCCTTAATCAAGCCCCTTAAAGCCTTTGCTTATATAATTTAAACAAATTTGGTGAGATTTTGATTGATTAAATATTAATTAATGTTGTGAGTGATGATGATGATGATGATGCAGATGGTCTCTAATAGCGTCACGGTTACCTGGAAGAACAGACAACGAGATAAAGAACTACTGGAACACCCACATCAAGCGGAAACTCCATAGCCGAGGAATCGATCCCCAAACTCATCGTCCCCTACTAGTACACAACACTAGTACTACCACCACCACCACTACTAGTATTACCAAACCACCTCCTCCTCTTCCTACTTCAAGTTCAAGCATTAATATCATTAATATTAATGATCAACAAAAATCCAAAACCAAATCCCACCATATTCAGCTTGCTGATGGAGCACAACAATCAGCTGCAGAAGAAGAACAAGAACAAGAAGAACAACAAGATTCAAACAATACTAGCACTAGTACTGTGATGACTGGTGAGGATAATGATTATTTGTCTCATCTCAATATCAACCTTGACCTCTCTATAGGCCTTCCCAATCCCTCCTTTCAGCCTCATCCCCATCATCAAATTTCCTTCTCCCAAGTTTCTGATCAATATTCAAACACTACTACTGCTGCTGCTGCTGCTCATGCTCATCATCACCAACCAATTACCAAACAACAGCAACAACAACTATATTATAATGGGACTAATAATTATGTAAATGGCGCTGTGTGTTTGTGTTGCCATTTAGGGTTTCAGAAAAACCAACATCCATGTGCCTGTATTAATTCTGTGGTAACTACAACTGCAGCTGATCATAATATCCACTTTTTTAGATATTATATACCTTAATATATTCATTCTTATTTTACTTCTTCCAACCTTTACTTTCATTTAATTTATACATAGAGATCCATCATACAAATATTTTAGTACCCCTGACCACTTGCTTTATAGATATATATATATATATATATATATATATATGTATATATATCATATTTTGTTTTCGAAGTTAATTTTAAGAAGTTATCGTGAAAATTAAACGTTCATAATTCTATACTTGTTAGTTTCTGTTTCTCCAAGAAGAAGAAGAAAGTTAAAAACCTTTTTTGTTGTTTTTTTTTTTTTTTTTTTTGTGTCTTGAAGAAGGAAAAAAAAGAAAGAAAAAAAAGTCAATTTCTCCCTTATTGGAGGAGTAATAATGTATAACTACATACATTAATCTTTATTAAGTAGAAGAAAGAAAACGTTGTGTTTCAAAAAGATATTGGTAACATATTTATTTTTACTAAATATTCATAATTAAATAAAATTTGTATATCATCAAAATGTAGGATAATTAATGATATAACATTTGCCACAACAAGATTTTTGTTTTTTGAAATATATATTTAGTAGCAATAAGTTATGAAGGAACATGACATTTATTATATATTGAAAGTTAAATTCTTACAACGAGAAATTTACTCATTATTTTGGAGGAAAAAAGTCCTTTGAATTTTTTGGATCTTCAATAAAACGTCCATTCAAATTGGATGTTAGAATCGTCCAAAAAAAATTTGGATAGAGTAGAAAATTCATTGTGAAGGATGTTTGGTCATTGACAAAATTATAGTTTAAATTATTGAAATTTGCTCTCCATTAATCCCAATATCTTGGACAGAAGCAAAACATAGTAAGTTCGAAAGGTCCTATAATGTGGCTGAATCCCCATTTATAAATAGTACTACTTGTGAATTTCCAGCTATAATTCTCATTACTACATAGATGTGGCTATGGAAAACCCAATCATATAACAAGGATAAAACTATGAATACAAAGTGATTAAAAGAATGACATATTCTTTTCTTTTCGGGAAAAAAACAAAAAATCACATATTCTTGAGCAAATGATTATCCTGGATATACATAAATGTGGCTATGGAGAAAAGGAAGCTTCGAAACAAATAGAAAATTAACTTTTTTACCTAAAAATATATGAATCAATAAAGCAACATCACATGTAGACATGTTGGTTGTCTTTTTAAGTTGGACAAGATGTAGCCAACTTTGGATTTACACCTACATAAGCCATAAAAACATTTGAAAGCAATAAAGATAAAAGTAAAAGTTATATTTATTTATTTAAATTATTTACATATATGAAAGGGACATGTCATATACATGCATGTGAGTGTTTTGTTTTTGTGTTGTGGCTGTGGCTGTTGTTGTGACTGTAGGTTGGAGATAACATGAAATGGTGTTTTGGTTGGTGGTGAGATGATGTCGCATACACAACCAGTCAACTACCCTCTCATAAATTCCTGCTTCTTATGCTCTCTCTGTCTCCTTTGGTTTCTATTCTAAATTTATATCTATTATTTTTGTTGTTATTTTATTATTTTCAACGTAAAGTAGGTAGAGTTAATAACTCCTGAGACTAGAACGCCAAATTTAAATAGGCATGCAGGTTGACTTTGTTCTAGAATGCTGAGGCCACAAAGATCAATCACTCGTTACTTTGTACCTAACCATTTTGTTTTGTTTTGTTTTTTATTTTTTATTTTTTTGGGTGGGCTCCCTCGTCGTTTTTTTCATTTATTATTATTATCGCTTTTTGAATTTCTTAATTAAACTTGCATTTAATAATACTTATATATTATATAATCCTCTAGTAGTATAATAATATTAAAACTATCAAAATATTAATAAAATTTATTTATTAAATTATATAATAAATTATGTGACAATATTTAACTAATTTAATTTTTTAATTTATTTATTTATTTATTATTTTTTTTCATATGTAAGTTATATGTATATGTCAATTAATAATATTTTAATATATATTATATGCTAAATAAATATAATAAATATTTCTAATATTACTACCTAGAAGTAATAGTACAATTTAATAACTTTAAATAAAATTAAATACTATATCTATTTAAATTTATTCATTAAATAATATGGTAACACTTATTTATTTATTTTTTTTTTGCTATCCCCTATACCCTCTCCTTCCCCCAACCCGAAAGACTTGATCCCATGATCTATTGGCATAGATAGTGGTGCTCAAACCAATGGAGCTACCACTTTGTCTTAATTTTGTTTTTTCGTACGTATTTAAGTTATTATTAATATTTGACCAATGAAATATTAATGTATTTTATTTAGTAAATGTTTTTGGTGAACAATTTGATATCTATAATTGCAATTGCTGTTCTGTCTTTTAAACTATACTATTTACCTTGGATATTATATTTCTAAATGTTTTCTTTCCTGCCATGTGATTTCTCTTGTTGAAATTATTCTCCTCTAAAACCTTAACCTTATACCAATTTGAATTTTCTTACCCTACAAACAATCTTCCTTAACTGTTACCATAGTGTAATTTTCTTACCCTACAAACAATCTTCCTTAACTGTTACCATAGTGTCTTTGGTATATTTCTAATGCTACATGGAAAATTGTCAAACATATTATCTAAAATTGTCCATTAAATTGACAGGAAATCTGAGTGTGTTCACAAGTTTTATTTTGCCTACATAAAGATAATAATTTAAAAAAAAATCGACGTTTATGAGTGATATATTGGCAATGATTCTTAGGAATACTATTGTCTCAACGTGTATCTACAAACTTAAAATTTGCAATTGTCAACATTAGAAGAAAGACTATGGTCAGTAAACCTTAATTTAATAAAGTGTTATTTAAGCCTAACCATATCTATATATATATATATAATATATAAACGCTAGACTTGATTATATATATATATATATATAGTAGTTTTACGGTGCAGACCAATCGGCAGTATAAAATTTTCCTATATATATATATATATATTTATATATGCTAACCATGCCAGTGTTAGATAGTACGCACTCTTAGGAACTGTTATGCTCTTTTTGTCTAAAAAACCAAGGAGATTGTTCGATTCATTATAATTTTCTACATTGCATAGCAAAAGACAAACTAAACTGAGAAAATATTACTTTGTCCAAAAAAAAAAAAAAAAAAAAGAGAAAATAATACTCTCTGGTATGAAATCACCGTGGGTTCTAACACCAGCCCAAACACTAGCCAAAAATTTGGCAGGCCAAAACGTGTGAAGTGTCACTCCCATGCAAATAGCAAACTACACTGTCTTAAATTTGGCATGGCTCAAACCATATAATGACCATTGAACGAGATGTGCAACACAACGTCCCCAGAGTACTAAATTGCTGCAATGCATTACACATTATTACCCTGTGTTGGACGGCAGACATGATTTCTTTTGCGAGCATGTTCTACATTATGGTGCTGCGTCCGACACGAATATCCATACCAGCAATTTTCCCTTTTTGACGCATCTGGTGGTAAAAACTACAGAGATGCATGTTGAATAAAACAACATATAAATTAGCCAATAATAAGGATTAGTGAACATAGCTATTAACCTATGATTGCTAAACACAATGTCGAACCGAGCAAGGATTTCATAGCAAAAACCATTGCTGATACTTATAATGCAAAAGCTCCAAATGACACATGAAGCTGAAAACACTTACATGTTTGGGCATTGAAATCCGGAACCAGTACAAGAGGAATGAGATCAGTTTTTCATAGCAATCACTGCACAAGTTTGAGAATCGAAATAATTATTATCCTAATGCAGCAAATTACCCTTGATACCTAATCTTCATATAACAAATTTTAAAAGGACTGCATAAAAACTCCATACTGAAACATAGTATCAGTTTTGCTTTGTTCTGTTTGTTTGTTTTTGTTTTTGCTTTTTTGTTTTTTCCCCTCAATTCTCTGATGAAATGCATAGAGAATACTGTGCTCCCGCATAAACACAATTTCATGAATAGCTTTATGACTCGTTAAAAGGGGTAAAGAGTTTTATAATCTACAGTCACCTTCTGCCACAAGTTAAAAAATCACAGCCTCCACTTTCATTTGGAGAATTCCATGACAACATGACTAACTTGATGGAGTATTAGAGAGTATTTGACTCTGTAACCGAAACTAGAAAAGGTCTTTTTCCCAAGTATTAATTGAAAAGAACTTACTTGCATAAATGGGTCTCCGCTGTTATCATCTCGGCATGATTCAGTGGCATCCTTGTTCTATCTGCAGAGGGAACAAATTACATTTAAGCTAAACAGATTCCAATGGAAGAGATTAGATATTATGTTGAATATTCCTACTTCCTTTCTATGGATGTCACAAATCTTGAAACGGAAGGACAATTAAACCCTACAGAAAACCATCAACATAAGAGGCAAGATTTCCAACTACAAGTAAAATAAGAACTTTACATACAAGAAACTCCATTTTCATCAACCAAACCGAAGATTAGAAATGTATCAACTTACCAATTTCTCTGTTGTTCAACTTTGCAATCCACTCTGTCATGACATCCTGCAATGTTCTCCCCATCCGTCTAATGCACTTCTCCGTAACCTAAGGAACGATAAAGATGTGATTTATTGCAATCCTTCTATAAGTCAATACAAATTAAATAAGCCTGATTTTTTGAATCCATACATCTTGTTCAACCCGGTTCTTTTCATGTGCCAAAAATGGAATTCTAGAGATAGATCGTTCTGAGATCTGCAGAACATTGAACTAGTTAATCATTCAACCAATCACTTTAGGACCATTACATTGCATAACATTTAAATGGTCATGTGTGAGTTTGCTTATCCAAAAGATTAGTTAAGACAACCACAAAACAAAATAGTTGAATTAAGTTGCCCTTGTTACCATAACTAGCACTCAACCACAAGATTTGAAAACAGGAAATGTTAGGGAAACAGAAAAAGGAGTAGGAAAGCTCCACTTACTGGTTTAAAATTCTCACGACTGCATATGGGATGAGAATCACTTACTGAAACTCTTTGAGCATGCCAATAAGCACCGCAAAATGCCCTATCACATCCTACACCTGAAAGATAAGAAAATGTCAACTTCCAGAACATAAATGTAAATTACAAACTTATCTAATTAAAGTTATAAGCCGACCGCCAAGATATTCATTCAATAAAGAAAACAAGTGATGATAATGACTTCTGATAAATAAAACCACAACAAAAAGCTTACAGTGTTGTGGTACAAAAGTATTGACTCGGGATGGCATCATTCCTCCACAAGCTTGACATTGTAGATGAACTGTATCATGGTTGCAACGAAACCCACCAATCTCAGTGCCTGACAGATCATAACAATGGACCTCTTTAAAACAAACAATATACAACTAAAAACAGGGAAAGAAATATAAATAATCTTATTACCACATTGAGGGCATGGAAGCTCCGTTTCTTCCTCGACCAATGAGTGAATTCTCTTCCTAGTTTGCCTCTTCCCAGCCTTAACGACCTAAAATATATTACCATCAACAATTAACAAAAGAAAGAAAATAACAAACAACCTAGAACTTTAAAGCAGAGCACAATATAACAAACAACCTAAAACTTTAAAGCAGAGCGCAATCAACCATATAACCAAAAAAAGGCGCTAACAAAGATTGGTTTGGCAAAAGAGCAAATAGTGAAAAAGAATACAGGTTAAAATAAGTAACAAGAACTGAAAGAAAAAAAATAGCCAGCCGCAGAAAAAGCTAGGATTAGGACAACACATAAGTTTTAGAAAAATACTAAACTAAAGATTTCACCATAAATTCCTTTCTCTCACGGAGAATTATAGTGGGCAATATACACAATACATTTTAGCTATGTATTTGTATTTATTTGCAGATTGTGAAATGGAATGACACAGATAAAAAGTAAAAGCACCAAGGGTGACTAAGAATCTGAGGTAAGATGGTAGGGGACAGAAACAAATCTTCGAGCACATAAATAAACTATTTTATAATTTATTCTCTTCATATTTCAAAAAACAACTGCATATGCAACATATTTAATATCCGATGTGGATTATTGACCAGTATTAATTTCAGTGTTCAACAAGACCAAGAAACAAACAAAAACACTCAATTCATACAGGACAGCAAACAGAAAATGCCTACCAAACAGCCTTCAAAACATATGACATACAATCAATAATGCTATCTTGTTGCCTCTTTCCTCAACTTAGTATTCAAATATATTTATGTTCCCACATAACTTGACTCAAATATAACAAGACTACTCACAAGATTTGATTGAATCGATGCATAGGAATCCAAATGAGCAACTTCTTCATTGGATCGTTTTAGTGAAGAATCAGCTTGTAGAATATTCTGTGCAAAGAGGCAGCTAAGTTATCAAAGTAAGAAGAATTCAACACACTGAAAAATCCATACTACACAGCATCATATATGCGGCCCTAAAACCATAAAATAAACAATAAAAATCTATTTCACACAAGTAATATATAGTGCGTGAAAAGGTTTGAAATAACCAAATCCATAATGTAATGTTAGTACTTAGTACACCTTAATGGTTATCCAGAATTTTCACCATATCAATTGACCAATACAACCTGATATCAAATAACCAAATCATTAGTAAATATAAGGTGCTTCGGCATAAAGTATTACCTCTGCAATGTTTTGCAGAAAATGATTTCTTCCAACAAATTGTACAACTGCTCTACACTGTGGACAGAGTACACACACATGTTTCTCCTGGGATCTCCTTAACCACTCTGAGAAACATCCATTGCTGTAAATAACAATGGCCGCTTCAATATAAAACTATAAACTATATTAAAAATGCTGTTATTAGAACATTAAATGATTTACAGACCAGAAGTTATGAAGGCAAGGGGCAGCAGTAACAACATCGTGCCATATGCTTAGGCAAATGCTGCATTTTGCATGCTCAACATCAACACAAATCTGGAAAATCAAAGAAGACAGATCTAAGTCATCAGAATACCTATATTCCAAAAGAAATATGGAGGTACTAAATATGGTTAATCAGTTCTCTTATTCAAATAAATGCCAATACTGATTAATCAGTACTTACCTTTATTTGCTTTGGGGAGGAATCAGGAAAGGGCATTACTTCGAACCTATAGCTCAAATACCCTAAAACATCAAGAGAAAGTAAAATGGTGAATTTATTTTATCCCAGAAACATTGAGTGACTTGAACCAAAGCCCAACCAATTCTATTTAACAAAAAGATCCTTCTTTTCTGAGATAAAAATAGGACCCATGTATATGGATTAAAATTACTGCCTAACAAAACCTGGGAGTTGGTTTCACCATGACTAACTATACCAACAACCACCTGTTAGAAATCAAATGGAACAAATTCCTTTACATTCTTTTAGGTCAAGAGTATAGCGATTCTAACATAGTCATCAACTTGAAAAAAGAAACACATTGCTGAAATAATTATAGTTCTTTAAAGATATCCAGCATAGTAAATAATAAAATACAAATAATCAGTTAAGACATTCAATTCTTTTTTGCCATAAGTAATAGAACAACAGAAAGAGTTAACTCAAGTTAAAATCTCCCAGTGTTGATATAGGCAAAATACCATATTTTACAAAACTAAGTGATAGAGGTCATCAATCAAAGCAGATGAGTGCTAACCTTCTCTATCAGGGCCAGGAATAATTTCACTTCCACACTTGATAATGGCAGTTTCTTCATTTTGGATAGCAGCATCATCAGCAAGTATTGTATATGAACTGTACCACCCAACGCCCACAAAGGAGGTGTAAAATTAAAAAAATAAAAATAAAAATAAAAAATTTAAATGGTAACCGATTGAAAAGAAAAGCAACTAAAATTCGCTGATTCTACTAGATATGACAGCACCAATTCTCTACCTACATTATCTTAAATGCTCACCAGAGGTGTCTATTTCCTTTTCCTGACCCCCAAAATGAAAAACAATAATTGGATTTTAACTTTTAGGATCTTAGATTCACTTTGAAACATAAATTTGAATTTGATAAGTAAGAAGAAAGATAGAATAAGATATACATTCAAGGAATTGCATGGTACCTCTCATTTCGGATTGTGGCAGAAACCAAATCTAAATTTCGCGATATTTTACACCATTCACGTTTTTCAACAGAAGAGGAACTGACCTCTGAGCAAACCACAGTTTCATCTGACCTAATCTCAATATCTGAATATCCTGGGTCCAGTGGAACTGCTACAAGTAATGAATTGGATCAATAACCCAAAATCTTGTCATTTAATTGCCAGGCTAAAAAAATCTCAAATGCAAGACAAGATAATATTTCTTCATTTCTTGTCATTTGTTTCACATAAAATAAGGAGAAAACATGTTTAGTTCATAATCTTAATCCAGCACATATCTATTTATATGTTTCTACTCACAAATAATCTGAAACCAGTTAGACCTTTAGTACTGGAAATGGGAACACAGTACTCGCTGTGTATAAAAGAATTTTATCCTAAGCCTTTGCTTGTTATAGTGAAAAAGTGGAAGGAAGGAAAAAGATGGATGGAAAAGTTAAAGGAGGGAAAACATGTTAGTTGTTTGATTAGGAAGGAAAAAAAGATGGATAGAAAATTAGGGGAAGGGTTTTCCATCCAAAACAATCCCTCCACATATGGAGGGATTATTGGAAGGGAAAACATTTAGTGCATAGAAAGTAGCTAAACTAAAATTTTTTTTCTTTCCTTCCATTTTTCACTTCTATACCAAAAAACTTCATGTCATACCATACAACAAACTGGAAAAGATGAATTTTTCCATCCCTCCAATTTTCCATCTCTATTCCATTTTCCATCCTTCCTATTTTTCATCCCTCCTACCAAACAAGGGCTAAGCCTCGATTTGAGGGAATAGGAAAAACAAGCATGGCTTACGATAAGTTGTCCATTAACAAAACAAGATAAACCAAAAAAGGGACTTTGACTTCATGTTCGTTTAGTTTAAATTTCATTTTCATTTTTTCGCTCAAAGTAATGGGTATAGCAGTGGCAGCAACATTATTGGTGATGATAAAAGCAATATTACAGCCACAGTGGTTCGGTAGTGGTGAATAATGATAACATGACAACTACCATAATTACTAAAAGAAGTCCAAACATAGCCCAAAATACTTAGTGAAATTACTGTGTCATTGTCTTAATTATTCTTTGCGAATCTTTTTCTGCTCTTATTTCTTGAAAAACGGATATATATCAACAAAATGGGATTTGTTATTTTAAGAAAGACAAATCTTTCTGCCAATCACAACAGAACGGGATTAAAACTGAAAGCTATATAGACATTGTCAGAACAATGAAGTATGGCCACATGTCAAATTTATGCACATAACATGAATGTAAGTACATGTAAGAACCTGGAAAATATAGAAGCGGAAAAACATATATTTCCTTCTACTTTTCAAAGTATACTCCAAAAACCAAAAGAAAGTTGCAATCAAGAACCCAAATGAGAATCTTTCACAATTATAAGCAACTTAATTGAACTCAAAAACATAATGAAAACTTGATATCAGAATAACACCAGCCTTCCTCTGCTTGGTTTCCTAGAAAATCGGGGTTAAAAATAGAACCTTTCTACTTCCTTCTCATTCTACTGTGCTAAATTGCTGAAAGAAAAATAAAAAGACGCATCTTTTCACAATTTTGTGTTTTATGAAGCATTAAAATTTCTGGGATTGAAAGGGAAACTAAGAAAGTGATCAAATGTAGAGAGAGAAAAAAAGGGAAGAAAGTGACAAACCAAGCTTGGCCCAGATTTCGGCAGTGGGTTTTACACCGGAGCCTTCACCGACTTCCACCATTACCGACTGATTCACAGAGCAGAGAGGCCCTTCTTCTCTCTCTTTCTTCTATTCTATGCTGACACACATACAAAAATAAAAAATAAAAAAAATGGAGCGTTTTATAGGAGAAGTTAGCTTCGTAAACCGTGCCAGGGAAGGAAGAGAGGAATTATCAATGGAATATTCAACAACCTTTTTTTTTAATTATTTTTCTTATTAGAATAGAAGGGTCGTTACTTTTGATTCGATTTGATTTTCTATTAGAAGGATCTTCTTATTTTATTTTATTTTGTTCTTTTATTTTTGCCAAATCTATAAAGAAAACTAGGGGGTATTTGATTTGATTTGATTTTAAAAAAACTCTTAAATATATCAAACTAATTAATTGTCCATTAAAATAAAACAAAATAAAATAAAAAAGGGTGGGGGGCCTTCCAAATCCAAGAGGCCGTTTCTTTATGATGGGCCAAGGATCTCTGTTCTAAAATTGAATTTGAAAGTTCTACTTGTTTCCTCTTCAAGCTTCGTTTGGTGCCCCAGCATTTTGATCTTTCTGGAATTTAAAAAATAAATTCATTACTATCTTGTGTACTTTTTTTGTTTTTTGGGTAAATAATACTATCTTGTGCACTTACTCAATTTTTTAGTGCCCATAATCATAATTTATTTAATATATGCTAATCATTTTTCTTATACATGCATTGTTGTGCTTTCATTCACCACAAAATATGCAAAATGGTTTGCTCCCCAAAAATTTGAATCAGACCAAAACCACCCAACACATGAATTTTTCATGAACAAAACAAAACAAAACATTTACATTTCATCCCTTTGATATTGGCATGGTAAAACTTCTTCATACTGTATTGGGAGCTTCATCAAAATCACATTGCCAAAAAATAACAAGAATGAAAAAAAAAAAAAATAAATAAATACTATTGATCATAGAATCCCAATATCCCCACCGAAAAATGTGTTATAAAATCCCACCCAACATGTAGTTACATAAAACAAAAACCCCCCATAAAGACTCAATATTGAAAAACTTCAGTTACCACAACCAGATGTCCCTGAAGACTCAGCTACATCCTCCAACCTTAATGTTATGGCAACTTCTTCTATCATTTTACCCCGATCTGCCGAACCATCCACGGTCCTACTTAATCTTTTCAACCATATATCATAATCAACTGGATAAGGTGTTCCACAAAGGCTATCCACATAATCAGCAAATGCCTTGAGAAGAGCTGAAACTTCACCAAGCTCTTGCTGAATAACACGTTTAGCCCAGCTTCTCTCCCTCCACTGCAATGCAGATTCAATAGAATCTTGTTGCTGTGAAACGCCCCTACAAATGAAGTACAGTAGGTAGATGAGGCTTTCAGCATCGGATGAGGGACAAAGCTTCCCATGCTGAAGGGCATGAGATGAAGAGAACTGTAGGTTTATGGCCGGGCTGTCCCTATCTTCCAAAACTGCGCGTCCCCAAGATATTGGAACATACAAAATGTTGCTTCTTGAACCTTGCATGTTGACAACACGAATTATGTTTTCCGGACAAATATCTCCATGCTGGACATTTGCCATTGCTGCAGTTCTTAGAGCTACCAGGCAATCTCGACAGCAGCGAATTGCCTCCTCAGGGGAAAAAGGGCCATCCCTCGCAACTATAGTTGAAAGGGATTCACCAACTGGTGATGTTACTAGAATTGGGGTCCCACACCATGGGTGATCACATCTCCCACCTGGGTTCTGCTTGCTACAAGGACCAGAATGCAAAATGCGGCCAGAGGCGACAATTTCTGGTAAATTCTTGCTTGAACTCCCCTGTTGCTTCAAGATGTTTAGTACTTTCGTTTGTCTTTGTACTTGATACCAAAGACTCATATCCTCCCAAGAGGGTTCGAGTCTCGATGGATGAGCACCGACATATAACATTAACAACTCCATGGGATATTCCAAAGAAACAGCAGTATAGAGAAAATAGTTCCCTCCTACTGAAGACTCTTGTATTTGGAAGGTTTTCTGACCTTGACGTTGATCATCCAATACTAATACCTCACCTTGCTTAAGCTTTATACGTGAATTCTTTCCGAGAACAGGATTATCATTTTGATCAACTTCAATTATCTCTCCTTGTTGGTGGCTAGCCTGTTGTAAACAAACCAATGCATTCTCACTTGAAATGAGGCGACACTCCATCCAACGCTTCTGAAGTCGCAGGCTATGGTCTGAGGCTAATGAGGCTATTGACTTCCTTGGTGGCCCGCACCATTGAACAATGGAGTAAAAGGTTGCCAAAAGAATATTTAAAGTTCCTAGGTCCCCCCACATTGCATTTCCTAATTTGTTCCATATTTGGTCTACAGGGGAAACTCTGATTTCAGCATGGTTTTTTATCCATTCTGCAACAGACTGGTATGGGTTAACTGAGTCAAATTCGAGTTTTCTAAGGTCACCTCCAAATGTCACCACTCCACCATATTTAGAATCCAGAACCAAAAGGATAACCGAGTTACTGTTAACAATACTAGTCTTGCTCAAAGACCTATAAACAAGTATATGAAAACCATAAAAAAGGGCTTCACAAATAATCTGAGCAGAAAATTTTAACTCATTTCCTGACAATATATCTTGATTAAATAGGGCAAACTCCACCACCTGATCCCAATTAAATTGTAGATCACTCCCATGTCTTGACATCAAAGCAAAACCACTGAGGTCGTTAAGCCTTCCTTTTGACATTGCCTTCTCCAAAGTGTAAAACTTGGATCCAGGATAACGTGGACAAGATAAAAAGAAAGGTAGTGGTCCTCTTTTATGCCAAAATGTACGCCACAATCCATTTACAATAGCATGGAGGAAGTCTTCTACAGCAAGGTACTCTTCTTCTTTTACATCATCAGGAACATAAGGCGAGCATGGCATGCGGAAAAGCTGCTGCAACGCAACCCCCTCCAATGCTAAGTCAAGCTTGTGTAATTCATCAATCATAAAAGGGGAACTGAAAACTTGTTCATCATTGCTCCAATCTGTACATAATCTCTCTGAAACCCAACCCTCAAGAGCCTGTGTGAACGTTTGCAGGTCAGCAAGTTTCTTTCCATAGTCCTTTAGTCCCTTGAACGCTCTTTTAGAACTAGGGACATACTTGCTTGAAACTGAAGTACCAGATATACTATGTACAGACATAGCTGCACAAATAGTAATTAATTGAATTACTCAAGAGTAATGATAGAACAGAAAATATCAAAACAGATATAAGTATACAAAATTAGACAGTAGTCAACAAAAGGCAGATTAACATGTGTCCCTTTGTGGTCCAGCATATCTTTCATCTTTTCATGTTTCTTGTTCTTTCTTTCTTTTATTTCTCTCCCTCTCTATATACATTCGTTAGAGCAATTTAGCTTCTAGGGATAAGGCACCTGAATTCCTTGTTTGTTGAACTCGAGAAGTTAGTGCTTCGAATTGAATCCACTTGTTTCATCTTATTATATTGAGCAGCAAGACAACCCAATCCAATCCAAATCAAGGCCTTATTAATTTAATATTCTCTCTCTTACATAACCTGAGTGCTTTTAAATTTTCAAACGCTATTTCAAAATAAAGTATTCATTGATCAATTATGTGAATAATGTTTAATTTATAAATGAACATCCTAAAACACACTTCAAACAGAGGCAAAGCACATATACACCCTCATAATCATCCTTATTATAATCTCTTAGCTGAAACTAATTTAAGAAACTATATATACCTGTGTTTGATTTCCTGAAACTTCCATCCAGGCTTTGTTCTGGAGATACGTCCAACTCATTTTGCAGAATATCTGAACCATATTATTAGTAGGATTACGATGAAGAAATATTTATAAATTTTATACCAGAAGTAAATAGGAATCATTAGGATTTTTCACCACACTAGTGATTTTGTCATATTTACAGAAATAATTGGAAGATTGTGTTACAGAAAATTGATGTTCAAGGAAGGACAGCAAAGAATTTTTTCATAGAATAGTCTCTTTTTCTTTTTTTCTTTTTTTTTAATATGAGAAAAATAAGTTTTATTTAAGATTAACGTGCAGAAAAGAGAAAGGGATGAGAAAAGACTTTAGTTGGTCAAAACTTAAGGTCTGGAAATCTAAAATAGATGCCTCAAGTCATCAAATAAGGTCCAGACCATTTGAAATACGGTGATAACTGTTACTGCAGTTAAAGATACTCCGAATTGATACAGACATCACAAAACCAGCAAGAAAGAAAAAGAAAAAAAATGTATATGCTTTTAATATATATCAAGGTCTGAAATTAATACAAACCAGATGTGTCCTTCCTGAAACTTCCGTTCAAACTATGCCGGGAGGAAGAATCTACATCATGTTGTTGAGAACCTGAGTAAATTATAAAGCAGGTAACCAATCACAGGGTAACTGAACAAATAACAGCAAAGCAGAATATAGATTTGACAATCAAACTCAGAAAACAGTAGTATGCCAGATGAAAAAACACAGTGAGAGCCAGAAGTAAAGAAATGTAAGCGCAAGCAACCATTCAAATACAATGAAATGCTAGTCATATCATAATCCATTCAAAATGCAAGACGATCACCATATTTATATCATATGGGCAACCAAGGTTGCACAGTGATGGCAACAGTGCATTATCCTGAAGTGAAACTGACAATGATGATAATTCAGTTCTATGTCGCACAATCTTCCCAATTAAAAAAAGAAGATATGGAAACAAAATTGTGGTTAGAAAGTGATCTATCCCACTTATTAAATGTCTATTGTCTAAGCTTGGCATTTAAGGTTGAACTCACTTCCTATAAACTTAAACCTGAAACTGAGTTTCTAGGTGGTTGTGTTCTTGAATAACACTGTTTATTGCGTAAGCTCAACGTACATGGCAATTAGTTTTCTAAGCTTAATTTTCATGGAAAATGGATGGAAAAGGAGGCGCTTGGGATTTATGTTTTAGATTCCATCTTTTAAGGGAATAATATCTGTCCTTTAACACTATGCTCTCCATAACTGTACGGTAACTGCAAAGCAAAATTCCAATAACATTATGTAAAGTCAAGACACAGAGATACCCACCAAAAGTTACATGCCTATTTCTTAAATATCAAATAAAGCAATTAGTTTTCTACGAACCAAAACAACTCTCTACCCAGCAATGGAAATTGTTCTCATTCAGACCCAGAAATTAATTACCAAAGAGCAAATATAGTGCATTTTAATCAGTTTTACTATGGAGATGGCATAACTGATCCACAGGCAGGTGAATATAAAGCTTGAATTTCATCCAATCGATACAAGGTTCAAAAGTTCCTAACAATAAAATTCTATTTGTTTTCTACTTTATTAAACAACTTGTTAGAGTAACTACAATAAAGCTACAGAAATATGTCTCTTCCATGAACAGTAATGCTGTATTATTGGCCAAAAAACTACTCACCTTGTTTCATTGCGATGACTCGGCCGCACAATACCCAGAAGCTGGAAAATAGCAAGGACCAGATTCAGAGATCTCTGAAAACTCAATGACAGTCATTCTTGACAACCCAAAAGAAAAATGTTGTTTGAAATGTCAAAATACATTGATGTGAGCCATCATTAAAGCCACAAGAAGCAGAGGGAAAATGTGGAGAGAAATAAGTAAATGAAAAGGAAAGGATGGAAAAAGAGAGATCTTAGTGCATTTTTTTGTCGAACAAGAGGAAGCAGATGAGGAAAAAAAAGCATCTTCCTCAGGCTGTGATTAAAAAAAAAAAAAAAAAGAAAAAAAAAAAGATAAAAAGGGGCTTCTTTCCTCTTGTCTTTCTTGCAAAGGGGTCTCTCTCCTCCTTCTTCAACGTGCTTTGTGGAGTGGTGGTAATTTGTTGTTTTTGTTGTACATTTGCTAGGCAGGGTTCCAACAGAAGATGAAGAGAGGAATAGACAGACCCTTTCTCTATATATATATATATATATATATCAACATTTATATAATATAAAAATGTAACATGGCCACAACAGGGCAAAGACAGGACTACAAGAAGCTAAGGCTCAAAGCTGAGAGAAACGTAAGTGACCATGTCTATGTCCCCACAAAACCAGAGGTGGGGTCCTCTGACCAGTTGGTCCAGTTGACAATGATGTTTCCCCATGCTCATGCATTCCACACTGCTCACCTCTGGCGCGTCTGGTCCACATGCTCTTGGCTTTTTCTGCAGAAAACTCCATGTCAAAACTAAAAAGAAATCAAATTCAAGCAGTCTACCAGCCTATCGTGTTACCTAAACTGCATCTTTTTTTGTCTTTGTGTATGAACCCCTCCTAGAAAAAAACACCATCTTATGCCAGTTGAACTGACTTTTTTAGGCTTCAACTTATTATATTAATTACTACCAGCATTTTGGAAAAAAAAAAGAAATTTAAAATTTTATACGAAACTACACATTGGTCTATATGGAGTCCAACCAAACATATGAAGAATGAGTTGACAATAAAAAAAAATAAAAATAAAAAAGGAAAAATTCAAGTTTTTTTTTTTTTTCCTAGGATTAATTTTTGTTGATAAATATTAATAAGTTCAAGTTTTTTGGACTACATTGTGATCACATTTAATTTCATATAGTAATAAAAACATTGGAAGGAAAACTTAAATATTGAAACCTAAGATTTATATAGATCCAAGCACCGCCGCGGGGGGGGGTGGGGGGAGATGGTCTATATGGTGTAACTAAACAAGTGATATAGGAGATAAAAATTAATATTGAGGTGATAAAATTTTATGATCCATTTTTGTAAGAAAAAAGATATATGGTCGTTCACCCAAAAAAAAAAAAAAAAAAGGATATATGGTCAATGCATATTCCCAAAAAGAGCGTGGGGTTGCTATTTGGTGTATTATATGAATTATTGTGAAATTTTGGAATGTGGAAATACTGAGTTTACAGTTGGTGTGTCAGTAGGCTTTTCCTTTGCCAGCCATGCTGGTTGGCTCGGAGCAAATCCCATTTTGAAACCCCGCTCCACCTCACCAGCAATGCAAAATGGTTTATGGAAGTTGAGCATTCATCATGTGTGCTTGTAAACACTTTACACGTCAAGTCATGGAAATCTTCCAATAAACAGCTCTCCTATAATATTGTAGCCAGTAGATGAAAATCTTCTTATCTTGGTCCAACTATATATATACAAATGGTGCCTTTACAGAGCATAAACTATTTTCTGGTAATGACAATTTACGATAGTTTTTTTATTGTTGGAATTACAGTACATTTATAATTTAAAAGGAAAATAAAAGATGACTTAAAGTATGGATTTACAAGTTTACTAGAATTTACTAACACCAATTTACTAGAATGTGTTGTGACCAGGAAAAAACAAAAAAAATAAAACAAAATAAAATACTAGAATATGTGTTTTCTTACAATTGTGCATTACTTTGCCCCACTCTTATGCATGTCCGCCATTGAGATCCCAAGTGGGTGCCATGTTGGCAATGATCATCTCTTGCCAAGTCTTATCAATTACTTGGTCTTGCTTTAGCCAATCTTAACTCTAAATGTGTCTTCTGTCCTTGATGACACATGGCACCTCTAACTCTTAGTACTTTGCAGGTTTGACTACACTTTTTGCATATCTTATTCAACAAGTTAACTTGATGTACAATTGAGAATTGACCTACTCACTCATCCAAACACTTAGTTACATTTTTACCCCCACATTATATAATTGACTATTACATAGGAGATTAATTAGTGGTTAATTAAAAAGTTTACTTGGTTGAGGATCATGTGAAAATATTAACTTAAGATTCTGAATTATTCTCTTGCTCCTTATTCCGAATTTCTTCTGTTTATATATATATATATATATATATATGTATGTATATGTATGTTTTTCATTGACCAAGAAAATATAATTATGTTTGTCATCTTGCAATTGTATTATCTCTTTTATCTCTTAAACTAAATTGCCTGATATGACTGCTCATGTTGTCTAAAGAACAAAGCCTACAACCAAACAAACAATATTAAGGTGTAGTCCACGAGTTTCAACACGTGGCCTCAGGAAATGATATTGGCCTCGGGATGACATTTCACAATTGCTTTGACCAGACATCCATCAATCCTCCACTAGATATCATGTCACATTCACCGAATCTAGCCCTGCAGTACTTACCAAATATTTCAAATTTTAGTTCTCAAAATGAGATTTAGGTTTGATTCTTAATCTGCTACCCATGTTAAGCTATTTTATTTTAAGAGTTTGGAAATATATATGCAACATTTCACATTTGTGTGAAAACATTCTTGAAGATCCTCATTAGATGTAGAATATTAGAATAATAACAAATTGGTAGAAGCATGTAACTTTGATGCATGTGGGTGTTTAAAAAGTGTCTGACTAAGGTGGGACTTTCACATTATGAATTTCAAAGAAAGTAACATCAATTTGCTGGAAGAGACGCCATGCTTATTGTAATATCCTAAAATGGAGATGCAAATAGTGCGCAAGAAAAAAAAAAAAAAGATGCATGCAGAGGGTGTGTTTCCCTTGGAGCGCACAGTTATTATAATGTTAGTGTCAGAAAATGAATGAGTAACAAAATTAATGCGGTTTACTGCTCACTAATGCAAGTATTTTATTACTTGAGGCCATCAAGAAGTAGTGCCAAGTCTTTGCTTGTGGTCAAAGGCAAAACTGTAATTATTAAATATGTAAAAATTCCCAGATGGGTCTACTTATCACAAGACAAACTTCAGAATGCAGCAATATCAATGTTCATGATATGTATTACACCTTTCCATCAAAAAAATGATATGTATTACACCATTATTATATCATTACAATGCATGCCTAGCAAGCTCTGCCCTCTGTGGGTTTCTCTGCCTAATTTGAGACATACCTTTCTGTCTGTGTTTTTAACAATTCTAAATGGTTTTGTGTTAGTGTTACTAATTTCTATGTCTATTTTTTAATGAAATTTTAAAGAAAAAGGAATATTAGTCATTATTTACATTCAGAAGCTTTTAGCCTTCAAATGAGATGGACATTTTCTAATAAACAGTCTTGATCATCCTTTATTATCTAGATATGTGCCTTATGTATTTTTAGGACTTTGAGGTTTTTCAGAATTATATTTTTGGACTATTAGAAAAATAATTATATTTATATAAATCCTATTATTCATTTGTAAATAACGAATTTGCCCAGTTCGAATAGAGAGATCCAATGGCTCAATTCTCTAATCCAACATGGCACTTTTTGATCCCTATTAAACAATCATCTAATCAATTTTACTATAAAACACATGCAAACCTATAATATCAAATGTATACATGCCAAATTATATGTAAAATATAATGCATTATATGTAATTACATTAACACATGCCTACATTTAATATTATACGCATGTATGTGTTTTATAGCAAAATTTGTTATTTAATTTCACATGAATTAGGTATTTTTTTTTTTTTTTGTTTTTTTGGATAAATTTTAGTTTTGTAAGTAAATTGATTGATTAAATAAGGGTAAAATATTTTTAAAATTTTTTCATTTATCAATTTGAACGGAATTGGAATAAACGAAAAGACAAGTTACTAAATTATAAATTTAAAAAGTAAAGAGACATATATACAAGAAACCTAAAATAAGAGGGAATATTATGGAAATTTAAGAAAATAAAGAGAGGCCAGGCCCAGTTTAGAACATCGACAGCAACCAACGGTTGTGACACGTGAGAAAATCACAACCGTCGATCGCTAGGGCAGAGTCATCTTGAGGGATTTGAAGTCAGTCTCCAACTCTCAAAAGTCAAAACCTCAACGCAAACACATTCTGTGCGTGGAAACTTGAGAGTAATGGGTTTTTTCACAACAACAACAACTACAGAGTTTCATGTGTTCATGGTGTTGGCGGCTCCTTCCAATCCCAATCCCAATCCATCTTTATTTTCATCATTTTTGCGTGCAATGATCCTCAACCCCGTCTCTCTCTCTCTCGCTTTCTGTAAGTTCTGGGATTTTCTTTCTTTTTATAATTTCATCTTAAATTTTGAATCTTTGGCCAAGTTTTCCTATTTGTAATACTTTGTGTAGCAAAAGGAATGATGATTTAGTATCTTTTAGAACAAAATATGATTTTTTTTATTTTTATTTTTATTTTTATTTTTATTTTGGGTTCAATATTGTAGAAGTTGATAAAATGGATTCACTTGGGATGAATATTGTTGGGTTGGCATATGAGGGGTTGATATTGTTTTTTTGATCATTCACGCAAAAATGATGAGAAAAATGGTTTGTGTCTTTGAGAGGATGGCTGCCACTCTCTGGTAATATTGAAAAGATGTTCCTTACATATGCTGATTTCCCCTTCAAATTTGTTCTTACAAGGTATGATCTAATCTCTGCCCGCAAGGTGTTTTTTTTTTTTTCTCTCTAGCTTTTCGTGAAAAGTTCCTTCTTTTTAAGACCATTAGATTATATATTTGCTTTTTTTCCCTGTGTTTTTGATAAGTTTTAGCTTATTGGTTACAGAAATTGTAATATAAAGATACAGCACTTTTGGCTGTCACATTCCAATATTCCAGAAATTCTTGAGTTATTGATGACTTAACCTAGAGGAAAAGTAAATTCTGTTACAATCTGCTTCTTCATTCTGTCTCTTCCCTTCCCCTTCAATAATTGTTTTGAGTTTTATTGGTAAGAATAAATTCTTATTTGATTGGTGTGATAGTTCCTTGCTTATGGATGTTCCATGATGGGATAATTTCAAACACCAACTTTGACTACTGAAGATAGTTTTGATAAGCAATAAAACTTTATGATAATTAATTCTTGTTAACTCACCATTTATGGCGTCCTTTTCTTTTTGACTTAGGTGGAAGTTTCTAATCTATCTGCTACTATACCTATCTTTGTTTGGCCACTGCTGCTTACCATAGTGTATTAGAGAATTAGATATTCTTATGAGAATTAGTTTAAGCTAGTTTTCTTTGTTATATACAAGGTCTTAAACTAGTTGATATAATACTCAATTTAATTTTTCATAATGATGTGAAGACTCTATGCTTCGTTCTCACTATGGTTGGTATTCCTTGTACTTTTCAAGATTTACAAAGCCAGTGGATGCTCCTTTGTGGCCTTTAGGAACTTGTTGAATTTTAAAAATTTTTATGATCCAATGTGAGCAGAGGACTAGCTAAGTCCTTTTTATTATTATTATTATTATTATTTTTTGTTATGGGTTGGTACATTTAGGACTCTGGTTTTACCCGGAATTCATGAGTGCTTTAGAAATTTACTTTGAAACTCTTAGCAGATATGTGCCATGCGTACATGGGGTTTTGAAATTGATTAAGAATACATAAGTAGCTCGGATTCACTGAACTCGGTGTCATCTCATGTTAAGATAGAACTTCAGACAATGTCTATCGATCAACATGTGTGTAAGCGATAATACTTTTAATAGAATTAGTTTCTTGTTTTTCACTACCATGAACCCACTATGATTTCCAATCGCATAGGTAGAGGTACCATAACTTTTGCCTTATGTTTATGATTTAGGCATCAGTCTCAACAACTTCACTGTTATGCTAAGTGACCTTTTGTTCATGGATTTTGTCATAGGACTAGTTAAGTTCAACTTTTAATTCTGTACATACATTTAATTTTAATTTTATCCATCAAAGATGCACCTTATGCAGAAGCTCTTGTGCTGAATCTAGACAATGATGGGACCACAACTACCAAATCCGACTCATGAAACTGAAATATGTTGGTCTTAAGCTTGTTGTTTGGTTCACGTCTTGCTTCCTCTCAGAAAGACTTTCAATAGGCCTTGCTTGAAAGTTAGTTGTGAATTTTGTATGTACTTTGTTATTTTTCATTTTTCATGCGTTTTGCTCTGCAGTTTGCCTTCATTTTTGGAACCATAGATGTTTTTTCTACGCTACTTGTAAGCTATCCATGTTACTCAAATGGCTGTTGTGCAAACTGTCTGCGGACTTCATCTATATGCTGATAAGAAAGTCAATTTTGTAAATAAAACAGTGGTGAAACATAGAAAGTCAATTTTGTAAAGAAAACAGAGGTGAAACATAGTTGTAACCATGGCAAAGTTATCTGAAACGTCATCTTTCAGATATCATGGCTAAGTAGAGCAATGTTGTTTTAGTTACTTTCTAGTAATTTTGTAATTATATTGTATGTAAGAATCGACATTTTACTGTCAGCTAATAGTTATTTTCATGCCACTTCATCTAATGTAGTTATATATGAATTCAACTATGTTTCCATTCATATGCACATATACATATTTCTCTAATTTATGATATTGATACACCGGGATGACACAGAGTTCAGAGTTTGGTTTGATCGTATTCTTTAAAAAATATATTTGAAAATTTATCTATAACAACTGAAGCATCCAGTAAATTCTTCTAGTTTAAGGTAATTAATGCTTGAATAGAGTGATACTAGAAGATCCGCATGCCTGATTGATCATGGTGTTTCCAAGTGATTTCAAAACTGATTTTCTTATTTCTTTTTCTTTAAATAATCAAAATAGGATGGTAAATTTACAGAAGCCTCAGAAAACTCTGTAAATGGATGGGCCTATTCCTTGGTCATATCCTTCTGACGTGTAATTGCATGCTTACCAGTTACCATCAAATACTTGGTCATACCCTTCCCATAAAAAATAAAAATAAAAAAAAAAAGAAAAAAAGAAAAAGAAAAAACCACAGTTTGGCATATCCTATTTAATCACCTTTGTCAAGACTAGTGAATCTTTTTCTCCTGAGCTTTTGGTCATGTTTATCTCATGAAGCTAGGTTACCTAGCTAGCTTGTCTAACCAGTGTTTGTGCAACGCCATGTTTGATAACATTACTGAAGGAGTCATCTATGAGTTTTTTCACTGGAAAAGCACTTTCAGATGTTCACTCTTTAATCTACTTGCCTCCATATGAAGCAAAACCAAAATTTCAACGGCTTCAATTTTTAGTATTCAAACTTTTGTTGCTTCCTTGGCTGGTACACATCAGGTAAAGGTACGGAGCATAAAAGTGGAACCTTTCCTGAATTGTCAAGTAAATTAAGTAGAGAGGTTTAAACCTCTCACTTAATATATCCATCAAGTTAACTTGGCATATACATACACAAATCAAATAAATAAGTAAAAGAAAGAAACCTGGTTAATTATATGTATATATATATATATATAATAGTTATTATAGACATGTTCTTCCATAATGCAAAGACAGTAAGTGATAAGTTAAGATGTGGTGGCAATCTGCCGTTGTTCTTTCATCAGCACCAGCAGCTGAATTTACTGATTCTACCAATCTTGGCAGCCACACACCATCTCTTACTTGCTTCAAGCTCTGTGTATGCACCAACTTCTGCCCCATGCAATATACATCAATCTGTAGAGAACATGCTCATTAATAAAATATTCTGGAATTATCCACAATTTAGTTGATTAACGCACAGCCTAATTAAGACTACCTTTAAAATATATATCTTTCATGACCTGATAGAAAGCTAAAGTAACTAGCTAGGAAACCGTCCCCTCAACCCAATCTTCCACATTTAGTTAAACAATAGCCTATATGGCTAACAAACTGAATATTTCCTTGAATCTATATACAACACAAGTATCTTGTGCTCTTACATTGTCTACAACTATGTATCTACAAGTTAAGGTAAGATTTAAAAGGAAACTCACAAGAAAATGAGGAAACAAATTATAAGTACAGAAAGGTGAAGATTAACAAAGTGAAAAATTTGAATCCAAAACAAATGATAAGTGAATTTGAAGGGATTGAAGAGGAACAAATGCATGCAACTAAAGGAGGAAGATTAATTTCTTTTACCAATTGCAAAATGTAGAAAAAAGAAACTTATATATATACTGGTCACTTGTTTCAAAGTAAATATATATATATATATATATATATATATATATTTGTGGTTTAAATTAGGTTTTTAATTTTTTTTTTCAGTTTTTAAATCATATTAAATTTGAAATTTAAAAATATATTTATTAATCACCAGATTTTAAAAAGTTTCATTTTTCTTGAACAGAATTTTAGTATGTTTACTAAATTTATGTTTTACTATTTTAAATTTTAAATAATGTAATCTAAATAGTTTTAATATGTCATTAAATCTATATTTTACTATTTTAAATTTTAAATGTTAGTTCTTGATATATAATCTAAAGACCAATAAAGAAATACTTGATATTAAAAATATTAAGTTATCTTATTGTGAACCTAATTAGCTAACTATATATAATAATTGTATATATATATATATATATATATATGATGGTAAATGAAAAAAGCAATAAAGGTTAACATTGAATATCAGGATGTTGAATAGACCTGTAATATTTATTTGTAATATTAAGTTTAATATTATATATACGTTATAATATCAAAAAATGTTAACTCAATTAACAAACTATTCATATTTATAACTAAAAGTTTATGAGTTCAAAACACTAAAATGATGGGAGAACTTTATAAATTATATTCATGTGCTATGAAGATTGTTGCTATAAAAGCTACTCAAAGAAATTGAAAACATGCCTATTTCTTAAAGCTTTAACCATATTAAGGGGATGTGGAAAATTAAGCCAAATTGAATTCTGCAATTATTACAAGAGTTCATGTACATTAAAGATTGCATTACAGTGATAAACTTAGAACACCTTTTGAGTATAGTCATTAGCTTTCTTTTGTAGATGCATAAGGTGCCATATAAATTATATGTGTTTCAGCAAAACTATGAATTATATGTGTTTGTGAATTTCAACAGCATTATTATGGTATGAAGATGAGAGGAAATAAGTGAAATGGAAAAAGGTCTAGGAAGAATTCAACGGAAAAGTAGATTAAAGCGTGGTGAGGGTAATGATAGTTTGAAATGATTGAAGGACGACAAAACAGTATATCAACCATGTCCCAGTAAAAAGGAACAACCCCATGATAGTCAAATTAGCTCACTGGCTAGCTAATTTGTTCTAATTTATAAGCTCACAAAAAGGAGGAAATTAAGTTAAACTTATATTGTTAATAATTTTCTCATTTATTATTATTATTATTATTTAAAAAAAAAAAAAAGAAAAGAAAAAAGATCAATGTGGTTTTAATCCTCTCCCTGTCCTTCAAAATAGATATTGGTATTACAAAAGTAATTAAAGCTAACATGCAACATATGACAAAGGTTTGACAATTAGTAAACCTTAATTTATAATCAGCTCTATGCTTCCCCAAACCCAGAGTTGGTAGTAATCTACTGATCAGAAACCTGAACCAAATAGATTGATCCATCTTTTGAATGGCAGATTCATGATCTTCATCTTTGAATTGGGTAATAATTAAATTAAATGAAAACCTCGTCAACAGAGTTACTCATGGCCTTTAAGAATAAGGAACATCTCTCTTATCTCTTTTTTTCTCATCAAACCCTTGGTGGCTTACTGAAGTAAATCATTCACTTAGCGTGACATGCATGCTTTGCTTTCATAATTAATAATCACATTTATAATAATAAGTTATGTTAGAGAGAGAGAGAGAGAGAGAGAGAGAGAGAGGGAGAGAGTTTCTTAATTTACCTCAGCTTCGTTGGAGAGACCAAGCTTTCTAACCAGGTACTTTTTAACCATTGAAACCGTCACGTTCTCGTCCCTTTTTATTTTTTTTTTATTTTTTTTATTTTCAAAAGAAACAGATAAACAAAAAAAATAAAAAAATAAAAAAGAAAGAAAGAGAGACAGCAAAACCCAAAAGGCAAAGAAAAAACAAAAAAACCCAAGAAAAAAAAAGAAGGAAGGTCAGCTTTTCATATTTGCTACTCATTTCACTGAGAGCACCATCATTAGGATGGTAGAAAATATTTCGAAAAAGCTGATACTGATTTATATCATGAAGGGGGTTCCATCTAGGCAGCTAACGTGCCCCCCCACTATTACTACTACTTACTTCACTCTAATGTAGGCCTTTGGTACTTGAGGCAGTCCTCCTCCTCCTTCTCTTTCCCTGCTGTATATATTTTTCATCACCATCCACGCCAACCATGTCACATATTGTACATAACATACAAATATATATAGGCGAAAAAAGAAAAAAAAAAGGTTTAGTAATATATATGTAAAATATACAAAGACAATATATAATAGAGCTATATATATATATATATATAGCTAGCAAAGATGAGGTACAAAATTAAAGTTGAATTAATAATCAAATAAATAAATGACTCGTCAGTACCTGATTGAACATATATGAAATGAAAGAAAAAAAAGAAGAAGAAAAGAGTTGGTAGTGGTAATGATGGCAACGATGAAAGATAAAAAGAAAGAGATATATATATATATTTTTTGCTTACCGGTTGGTAGAGGCACTGAGGGTAAACCACAATCCAGAATTGGGCCTTGTTGATATTTTAATATTAGAAGAAGAAGAACTATAATCGACTGGCATTTGCCAGTCATGATCATCATCATCATCATAAACACCAAGACATCTAGCTTGATCTGATGACTCCATGTGCCATGGCCATGATGATGATGATGATGGAAGCAAAATTTCATGATCGTCATTCTTATAATTAGCCCACAAGTTGTGGTAATTATTAGTACTACTATTGTTGTTAGGCTGCAGCTTCATCAAGTCTACTTCCCTCCTAACACCCTCATTACCAAACCCTACACCTGACTGCCTAATTACTTGATTATGATGGTGGTGGTGGTGGGCTTGAAACTGGGTAGAAAGACAAAAAGAAGATGAAGATACTGATTGTGTTGTTGTTGTTGTAGCAGAATATGGAAAAAGGGGGTTTGATGATGAATTGTGTTGTTGCTGTTGGCTAGTTTTCAACGCTCTAGTACTGCCAAATCCAACGCCTAGCCCTAACCCTAACCGAAGCCACCCTTGATGATCATCATCATAGTCTTGATCTAAAGCTTCTTGTTGTTCTTCTTCTTCTACTACATGGCAGCTATTCTCGTGGAGGAGGGATTTGTGGGGAGAAGAAGAGGCCATGAATAATAATAATGCTATTAGAGATGCGATTAACCTGTGTTTAAGACCAAGGACTCACACGCACAAGATCTGTTTGGGAGAAGGTAGAAATGAAAAGGGGCTCAGCAGGGTCTGGCCTTATATGGAACCACCAATAACTTTTTCTTTTCACTGTTTACGCCCCCCTCCCAAAACTACATCCACTTCCTCTAACTCATCATCACCAAAAATAACCAAACCCTAGCTACCTATTTTGCTATTTAATTATTAGTATTATTATTATTTTAATGTCTTTTATTTTTACTTTTTAAATTTTTTTTCCCTAAAGTGAGGGTATTTTACTTCACTTTCTTGTCCATTAAGCTCTTGTTAAATTTTTTGGGTATTCTCGGGATTAAAACCATGCCCCCCAAAAACACAGAATAATAGAGAAGGAAGAGAGAGAGAGAGAGAGAGAGAGAGAGAGCTAGGAGATGGGATGAGATGTGATGATTGTTGCTCTTTTCCGAGGCACAACATAATATAATTTAATGATTTTGTGTTTATGTGTTTTGTTGCTATTTGTAGTTTGATTTTTTGTATATATTTCTTCTCTCAATATCTTGTCTTTGCATCTGAACGGTACTGGAAGAACTAGGAACACACACACGCAACACACCCACCCTCCAGCCCCCAGAGATTGATAAATTTTTGTGTGTGTGAGAGAGAGAGAGAGAGAGAGAGAGAGAGGGAGGAAAAGAGAAAGAGGGAATGATTTTGGTTGTAGTATGTACCTTGAAAGAGGGCATGTTTTCTGCTTTTTTTTGCTGTACGAATCTATTCTCTCCTCTCCTCTATATATCTACCTCGATCCATTCAAAAACTATATATGTTTTAGTTGCTTCGCAAAATTTACTTCCCTTCTCTGTCTTATATATTACGATTTTAAGGTAAAGAGATAGAATAATGGTGCATGTGACAGAAATATATTTATATATATTTGATATTCATACAAGGGAGAGACATAGAGAGGCTGTACTGGATACGATTAGGGTGTCAACTCAAGGTTGAAAGTGAAGAAGAAGAGCGTTGCAACAGAGACAGTGCGTGTTGTTGCTAAATAATTCTTAAATACTAAGCTTTGATTTTATCACTTGCATTAAAATAATAGTAAAGCTTGGTCTAAGTGTAAGAAATTAAATTTCAAAATTTAGGATTTAATTTTGAAAAAGTCAGATTATCCTAGCATGAGTCTTTTTTCATTAAATTACACAACTATTTTTTTTTTGCTTCGATAAATTACACAACATATATATATATATAGTATTGATGATAATGTGAGATATGAATGCCCAAAAACATGAAAGTTTTTATGCTATTTGTTAGTACATATATATATATATATATATGCAACCGTATAACTAAAATATTTTGGATATGCTGTGAAAAAGCTCTATTTTATTAAGAAATCAAAGAAATTATATATACAACTTGAGATAAGAATAATGAATAAGTACACGTAAGATAAGCCTAATTAAGTATACACCCATATCAGTACAAATAGCAAAAACAGCTTTATAACTACAGAGCGTTATCAATTACAACACACTCCAATTAATTGAATTGGTGTGAGGAAAGGGCCAAAAAAAAAAAAAAAAAAAAAAAAAGAAGAAGAAGAAGGTAAAAAGAAATACATCCTTTCTTCAAAAAAATAAAAAATAAAAAAATAAAAAATGGAAATACATCCTTTCTTCAAAAAAATAAAAAATAAAAAAATAAAAAATGGAAATACATCCTTTCTTCAAAAAAATAAAAAATAAAAAAATAAAAAATGGAAATACATCCTTTGGATTTGGGCCTCTGAACCATCCATCACCTGGATAAACATTTTGGCCCATTAGAGCCCAACACAACCCATTTCTCCATTGGATCTCCACAGCCCACTGGCCAAGCTAATCTCTTGTATGGTATTTCCACTTTAATCCCTTCTCATTTTTATTTTTTTTTGAATATCGGCATTACTGCGCCTGAAATTTGGCTCCCCAAATAAGCTTTTCAATGAATTTCAAAGTGCAACCTTTTTTTTTGAGGGAAAATTCACTTTTCACATGATTTTTGCACTGTATGAGATTTAATTTCCTCTCATGCTAATAATTTTCTTCTTCTAAAAATCATCTAAACACAAAAAAAATAATTTTACATTTTCAAAGAATTTCAAATTTCCATTAATTTTAACACTTTTAAAAGTGACCGACCTATGATGGATACCTATGCCTATAAAATTTTCATAAAATCGCACCTTTACCTCATACAGGACTGTACCTGCAAAGTTTTTAATAGTTTGGAAGGTATAGATAACAAACACAAAATTTGAGGTTAAATTGCATGTTGGTGTAAATTTCAGGACCAAATTGCAAATAGGAATAAAGCTTAGGGGTGTAGGTGTAAAAAACCTTTAATATTTTTATTAATTTATACGGTTTATGACAAAAACACTTCCTGTATTGTGAGAAAGCATGTGCTAAAGTCTTCTTTATCATCATCTAATAATCGGAAGTTTAGCAAATTTCAGCCAAAAATAAAAAATTCAAAACAACCCAGGTTGTTCTTATTAGAAGGTCACCATTTCTCTCTCTAGTAAAGTTGTTCTCTTATTATTATTATATATAAACTAACATTAATATATATATATATATATATATTTAGTTGAGATTTAGATTAATATGAAAATGCATTAAAAAATCAATTCATGTCCACTTTACCATCCATTGGTTTTAGCCTTTTTATTTTGGAGAGCTAGTGGTAGAAAAATATACAATTTATTCTCTATTGAAATATTTATTGTATAAAATGATGACTTCAAGTTGGAATCCTCACTTTAATCTTAATTGATAAATAACAATTCTTAAAACTTATTATGTCATTAAATGTTCAACATAAATGAAAACTATGTTTATTCATCGTTCCCCATCACATAAAAAAAATAAAAAAAATAAAAATGATGTTTATATATATGTGCGCACCAAAGATGGACAAACTCTTTGCTGCTTGATTAAAAGGGACAGCTAATATAATATAGAATTGCAAGATAAAGTGTTCAAAATATAAGAAGATATTATAGAACTTATCATATGCATAATTTATACTGCAAAAAATCCAATGGGTCTATCAAGTTCCTAGACACAAACTTATACAGGATGCATATATAAAATCCACATAATATAACAAGTTTTGTATTTAGAAGCTTTGTAGTCCTAGGTATGCAGTAACTGGGGGGACTAGAACTACGCCAACCTAACATGCACAAAAGAGAAAATAAAAATAAAAAAATACAATAATGTTAAATTTATCAAATTTGTTGGCTAAATGAAATAATAGATTATGTGATAATATTAATTGAAGTATTTTTTTTTAATTCATTTTTCTATTTTAAATTTTTTTATTTATATTTAAATTATATGAATATACTAATTAATAATATTTTTATACATATTATTTGATAAATATTTTAATATTTTTAATATTTTTGAGTAAGAATAATATATTTCTGCATCAACATTTCCCATATAGCAATTACTTGTGCGGGAATTTTATGTGAACGCCTCTCCCAAACCCTATAACAGGATGTGGAGCAACTTTTTCCCTTTTGATAACAACCCAAAATTTCAAAAACAAATTAATAAAAAGGGTGACTGATTAGACTCCAATTAAGTAGAGTGAATGAAGGACAAAATTAAAGCAGATAAGGAAAATGTTCACTGTATTTATACCTATATTTGGTGAGCAAGACATGGAAAAAAAAAAATGGGACAAGAAAAACTCTACTATGCTCAGCTCCTGCACAATGTCTGGTTCCTCCCCTGAATGGCATGAAATTCTTTGGTATAATATGCGAATCAAGATCCTATATTTTTATATTATAGTTAATTCCCATCAAAACTATATAAAAAATTAAGTATATTTTATTAGCTTCTTCCATCTCATAATATTCAAAATTCAAAATTGGAAGTCGATATCAGAACAAAAATAAATTAATTAATAAATAAAAAATGGTGGGGTTTTCAAATTATTATAACTTCAAACCTTCCAACGCCATGGATTGAATTGTAGATCGAGGACCGTCAAGGGTATTAGGATTCACGTGAAGTGCAGGCGTGACAAGCATAATACTACAACCTGCTGGTATTTTATATCTGCAAAATCTCTCTCACATGCACACAGACACAAACAAACATCTTATTAATTATTATTTATTGAAAACTTTAATTAGCAATTTTTAATAATGATCAGTGTTTAATTATAAGTTTATAATATATAATACCTTTACCATTCACTTGGATGTCTTTCAATACTTTCCGGAATAAACCTGGGTCTCCATTTCCCAGTCTAAGAGTTTCATTGATAACCTTTAGGATTTCCAAACAACCATAAGCAAATTCAAATATATATATAATTCGGTTATTAAACTTATTGTTTCTTTTTTTAATTTTTTTTTCTTTTTTAAAAAGTAAAAATCAAATATTAACTTGAAGGGTAAAAGTGCATGGATTTATAATCATTCCCAGGTCAGCGATGGATTTGGATTATTCTGTGATCTCCTACAATTTTATTAAGAATTGCTTCTTGTTAATCCTGTCAACAACTATTATAGATTTTGCATGCAACGTCGGATCTTGTCAACAACTACTAAATTAAACTTTGTCAACAACTACTATAAACTAAACTTTCCTGATTGACAATCATATTGTAACAAAAAGATAATCTCGCAGGAATATGAAAACTCTATATATAACAAACAATCATGTCAACAACTGTTTGAAACTTTGTATCATGTGATCAACTATAAACTACAAACTTTCTAGATCATGTGATAAAAATCTACAATTAATAGACATTCTCGTCCATATAATAGACAGCTTTCATGAAACTCTCGATCATGTCAACTACATAGAAACTAGATTTTGTTGAATTAAATTAATATTTGTGGACTTGGCATAATCAATTACTCACTTACAGGGCCTATTTATGCCATTAATGGGACTGACTTATTTTATTATTTTGTAGTAGGATCCTTGGTCACACACTCTCTATAAGACTCTAGTTGGCCCATTGGACTGGAGGATCAATTCTCTTTATAAGCCCATTGACTTATCCATATTTTTCCTAATATAATTATATTATCAAATTATTATTATTTTATGTGTGTCAAAATTAATGGATAAGTCTGACTTGCAGAGATTATTTAAAGGGTCTAGGGCAAGCAAACATGATATACCATACAGTATTTGGAGATTAGTGTTTTCAGAAATCTGAGAGTAGTTGGAGAGTAGTGTGTCCATAGGCACTACTTTATGTTGTTTCTATTTTGCAGGATTAAAGATCTAATTTATCAATGGCTGCGTTTGGAGGTTAGTAATTTATGATTTATGGAATTTATTATGTATATTTAGATCCATAAAATTTCTAACAATTGGTATCAGAGCAGGGGTTAATATGCATAGTAAATTTCCTTGTAATTTATCGCAGTTCGCATGTGAATATTGATATGTGTTTTAGCCATTCATGATTGATTATCAGTGTGTTCTATATATATATATATATACATTGCTTTACATTAATTTTTCTTTTCTTTTCTTTTCTTGATTTGTATACATATGTAAATTTTGAGATTCAAAATTATGTATTCTATTAAACATATTTACGTATATATATATATACTAATGGTCGATTATTGTTTGTTCTTAAAAAAAAAAAAAAAACTTGGGTTTTCGGCGACCCAATTTCACATGCTTGGGTGTTATAATTTTCTGGGTTTTGGACCAAATTGATTTGGGGAAAAAGTTTCCCAAGAAGACACGAAACAAACGGCACCAATTTTGCCTAAAATTTTCTGGAATTTCTTGTGTTTCCATGGGTGTTTGTTTGTGTTTTGGCCGAATAAAAACCTTGCTTGGATGTTTATTTTAGGTTGATTTTGAATCAAATTGATCTGTGGGAAACGTTGCCCAAGGGAAGATGAAACTAACGCCGCCGGTATTGTCGGAAATGGTGGCCGAAACGGTAAGTTATGGCCGAGTAAGACTAGCGGGTCGCGTGACCCGTTTGGACTGGAACCGGGTCGCCCGTGACCCGGTTGGGTGAAGAAGAAGAGAGAAACGACGTGTCGTTTTGGGTGACTGCTGACGTCAGCACGGCACGTCGTTTGCTGACGTCAGCAGATGACGTCAGCAGGCCAAAAAAAAAAAACTTATTTTATTTTATTGATTTATTTGTTGTTTATTTATTAATTAATTTAGTGATTCAATTGTTCAATTTATTTATTTATTGTTTGTTTATTTGTTTAATTATCACATTCCAATTTTATTAAATTAAATTAAATATTTGTGATTGGAAAATTGGATTGTGTGAGCTTACCCAAAGAGGCTTTGTGCCTAGTTGGTATAGTAGTGTGGGATTTTAGGTACTCACCTGTCGTGAGACTTATTTTATCTGCATTATGTGTACCAATGTAATGTATATTGGCATAGTGGATGGGATGTTTTATATTTGCCTATTTCATGAAATTGCCAATATGTTATTTTTCTCCCACTTATTAACCAGGGTCTATGCGGGTAATTAAGCTACCCTTTCGGTAGTTTTAGTTGCTTTGTATGACGTCTGGAATGGCAGTGGAAGTTAATTAAATGCCATGTATTGCAGGTTCTGAGTTGCCCTGTCGGTGATGCAGTTTAATGCATTTGATTGTGGTTATTTGGTTGACTGTCCCTGGCCCGCGTAAGGGTATCTTTAGTGCTACAAAGACCCTAAGCGATATTTATGTTTGTGTTTTTGTGTTGAGGCGCTAGAAAATAGTAATTGAATTGTCTTAAATTTTTTGAATGTCTTGTTGTTTACTATTTTTACAGCTAGTAGCACCCCAAATCTTATGCCCATGACTGCCATGATGAAATTGGATGGGACAAATTATCAGAAATGGAAGAAAACCTTAGTTATGAATTTGACTTTCATGAAATTGGATTTGGTTTTGGAGATAGATCCACCAGAGATTCCGACTGATGAGAGTACTGTAGCAGCTAAAAAACTTTATGAGGATTGGAAGCACTCTAATAAGTGCTGTATGATGATGATGGAGAATTACATGGATGAGGCCATATATGCTAGTATTCCTAAAGTGGATACTGCAAAGGGACTTCTTGAGGAGATAGGAAAGAAGTTTATCAAGTTTGATATGAATGAGAAGCATCATTACTTGGACCTATTGAATAATACCAAGTATGATGGTATTAAAGGAGTAAGGGACCATATTATGCTACTTTCTTCCTATTATAATAAGCTGAAGGATCTTAAGATGGACATTGGAGAGGAGCTATTGACTTATTCTATAATGAGGAGTCTTCCATCACAATTTGATAATATAAGGTCGAGTTTGAATACTAAGAAAGAAGGTTGTAGTTTGGAGGAATTGACTACTATCCTTGTCAAGGAAGAGGATGATATTAAATTAAGTAAGTCAAGGTCTGTTGCTATGGTTTCACATCAGGTAGATAAGTCCAAGAAGTTTTTCCAAAAGAAGGGACAAGATTCAAGCCAGGACAAGGTTTCAAGTCTGGGCAGTGTTTTAACCCCAATAGGAAGAAGTTTTCTGGTATGAAGCCTAAAGGGCCGAGGGATGGTGGTTTTCAGATTAGAGAAAGGAAATAGTACTTCAATGGAAGGTGTGGATGCTGCAATAAAGTTGGGCACAAGAAGATAGACTGTTGGACCTTAAAGGGAAAGCAAGAGAAGAAAGGTAATATTTTAAGGATTGAGACCAATATTATCGATGTGCCTATGAATTCTTGGTGGTTAGATACTGGAGCTACAATTCATGTTACTAATTCAATGCAGGGGATGATAAGCCGAAGAGGCCCAACCAATCTTGAACAGCATGTTTATATGGGAGATAGCTCAAGAGTGAAGGTGGACATTGTGGGAACAATCAAGTTGAAGCTTGCCACTGGATGTACTTTGGAGTTGCAAGAAGTTTCTTATGTACCTTCAATAAGAAGAAACTTGTTATCTATTTCTGTTTTGGATAGTCAAGGTTATAGTTTTTTGTTTGGAAATAACAAAGTTGAATTATTTAAGGATGGTAAAGTTATTGGTTTTGGAACTTTATGTGGCAATTTATATAAGCTTGATTTATTTAATAATGGTCTCAATTTATCTGTTAATTCTATTGTTGCTTCCAAACGCCCAAGAGTTAATGACAATTCCTCAATGTTATGGCATAAACGTTTGGGACATATTTCTAAGCACAGAATGGAAAGGTTAGTGAAGGATGGGATACTTCCTAATCTTGATTTCTTTGATCTGTTGACTTGTGTTGAATGTGTGAAAGGGAAGTTAACTGCCAAGGTAAGAAAGGATAAGTTAGCTAGGTGTGGAGATGTTTTGGAGTTAATTCACACTGACATATGTGGACCTTTTACACCATCTGCTTTTGGTGGTTATATTACCTTCATTGACGATTACTCTCGTTATGGACATGTTGAGCTTATTCGTGAGAAGTCAGATTCTTTAGTTGCCTTTAAAGAGTTTAAGGTAAAGATGGAGCTTCAAAAGAATAAGAAAATAAAAGCTGTAAGGTCTGATAGAGGTGGTGAGTTTTATGGTAGATATGATGAGACTGGAAGGAACCCAGGGCCTTTTGCTATTTATTTGCGTGAGTGTGGCATTGATGCGCAATATACGATGCCTGGTACACCTCAGCAAAATGGCATAGCTGAGAGAAGGAATAGAACTTTGTTGGATATGGTGCGGTTTATGTTGGCAAATTCTAGGTTGCCAGATTATTTGTGGGGAGAGGCTTTAAGGACGGCGGCTTATATTTTGAATCAAGTTCCAAGTAAGTCCGTTCCTAAGACACCTTTTGAGTTGTGGTAAGGAAGAAAGCCTAATTTGCACCATTTTCGAATATGGGGTTGCAAAGCTGAAGTAAGGATTTATAATCCCCAAATTAAGAAGTTGGATCCTAAAACCATTAGTGGATATTTTGTTGGCTATTGTATAGGATCTAGGGGTTCAAGATTATTTTGTCCTTCTCACACCACCAGGATTGTGGAATCAGACAGGGCCATTTATTTTGAAGATGATTTTGGGTTTGGTGATAGTAACGGTCCAAGGGAATCTCAATTTAGAGAAGAAAGTGTTTTCATTCCTAGTATAGTTGTTCCTGATAGAGATATTGTTGATCCAGTAGTTGATGAACCAGTAGTTGGTCAGAATGAACTCATTGTTGAAGAGCAGGATATTCCAGCTATTGCAGATGCTGATGTACCTTTGAGGAGGTCACAAAGGACTAGGAGATCAGCTATTCCTGATGACTATGAGGTTTACTTGCAGGAGCATGAGTTTGACATAAGTGATGATTCAGATCCAGTCACTTATGAGGAAGCCATAAGCAGTTCAAATTCAAATTTTTGGTTGGACGCAATGGAAGATGAAATGAAATCCATGGCATCAAATGGAGTTTGGGATTTGGTTGAGTTACCAGAGGGTAGCAAGTCTATTGGGTGCAAATGGGTCTTTAAGACTAAAAAGGACTCCAATGGTCAAGTGGAGAGGTATAAGGCTAGACTTGTAATTAAAGGGTTTAGCCAGAAGGAAAGAATTGATTATACAGAGACTTTCTCTCCTGTATCCACAAAGGATTCTTTTAGAATCATTATGACGATTGTGGCGCATTATGACCTGGAGTTGCATCAGATGAATGTCAGAACTGCTGTTCTGAATGGTGATTTATATGAGGATGTATATATGGTTCAACCAGTTGGTTTCCAACAAACAGGGAATGGTAATTTGGTTTGTAAGCTTAAGAAATCTATTTATGGTCTTAAGCAAGCTTCAAGACAATGATATCTTAAGTTTGATGAGGTTGTCACCAAAAATGGCTTTAAGGAGAATGTTGTTGATAGATGCATATATATGAAGGTCAGTGGGAGCAGTTTTATATTTCTGGTGTTGTATGTTGATGACATACTTTTGGCTACTAATGACACTGACCGATTAGCTGAGACAAAGCAGATGTTGTGCAACCATTTTGATATGAAAGATCTTGGTGAGACTTCTTTTGTTTTGGGCATCAAGATTGTTCGAGATAGGACTAATTATGTAGTGCAATTGTCTCAGAGAGCTTATATTGATAGAATTCTTAAGAGATTTGATATGCATAATTGTTCTCCTGGAAGTGTACCGGTTACGAAAGGTGAAAAGTTTTTTAAAGATCAATGTCCCAAGAATGATAGAAAAAGGATGGCAATGAAGAATGTTCGCTATTCTTCAGCAGTAGGTAGTTTGATGTATGCTCAAGTATGTCATGGCCTGATATAGCTTTTGCTGTGGGTGTGCTTGGTAGATTTATGAGCAATCCTGTTCCTATTCATTACCAAGCAGTTAAGAAGGTCTTTAGGTATCTTCAGGGTACTAAAGATCATATGTTGACATATCGTCGCACCAACTCTCTTGAAGTAGTGGGTTATAGTGATGCAGACTATAAAGGTTGTGTGGATGATAAGAAATCTACCACTGGTTATATATTTATCATGGCAGGAGGTGCTGTGTCTTGGCGGAGTGCCAAGCAGTTAGTGACAGCATCCTCGACTATGGAGGCAGAATATGTGGCGTGTTATGAGGCTACCCGTCATGCAGTTTGGCTACGAAATTTTATCCGTGATATAGGAGTAGTTGACTCCATTGAGAGGCCTATTATGATGTATTGTGATAATACTGCAGCGGTGTCTTTCTCCAATAATTTAAAAGGTACTCCTGGTGCGAAGTACATTGATGTGAAATATTTTGTGGTAAAGGAGAAAGTTGAAGAGGGCCTCATTACTGTTGTTCACACGCCGACTTATAGCATGGTGGCAGATCCACTGACCAAGGCTTTACCGGTAGGCATATTTGAGGAGCATGTGTCCCGTATGGGATTGTTAGGCAGTTGAGACTGCTGTGGGTCAGTGGGAGTTTGTTATGTTTTCTGTAGTAATATCCATGTTGAGTATTATTTATTTCTTTGAATATTTTAATACATTGATGTATGTGGATCATTATTTATTTATGAGATGATTTATTACACATATTATTGCTCCTTATATTTACAGGCCTGTTGAGACTATTAGTCTATGTATATGTGTATGTTGATCCACAGGTGCCATGGTGAATCCCTACTACCTAGTTTGGGTATATTGTTATATCCTGTCGATGCGCAATATGCTTGAATGAAATGGTTTTGTGTGTTGGGGGATTGCACATGGTTAGGTAAATCTCTACTACCTAGACTGAGTTTATGGCATGCAAAGTACTCGGTTGAAATGGTATAATGTTTTGGGAGATTTACTGAGAGAATCTCTACTACCTAGTCTAGTATATTGTTGTGCCCTGTCGGTATACTATATATTTGGATGAAATGGCATTATGGTTTGGGAGATTCTATAGTAAGTGAGTTTGGATTTTATATGATTATGATTATGCAGTCCAAGTGGGAGAATGTTGAATTAAATTAATATTTGTGGACTTGACATAATCAACTACTCACTTACAGGGCCTATTTATGCCATTAATGGGACTGACTTATTTTATTATTTTGTAGTAGGGCCCTTGGTCACACACTCTCTATAAGACTTTAGTTGGCCCATTAGACTGGAGGACCAACTCTCTTTATAAGCCCATTGACTTATCCATATTTTTCCTAGTATAATTATATTATCAAATTATTATTATTTTATGTGTGTCAAAATTAATGGATAAGTCTGACTTGCAGAGACTATTTAAAGGGTCTAGGGCAAGCAAACATGATATACCATACAGTATTTGGAGATTAGGGTTTTCAGAAATCTGAGAGTGGTTTGAGAGTAGTGTGTCCATAGGCACTACTTTACGTTGTTTCTATTTTGCAGGATTAAAGATCTAATTTATCAATGGCTGCGTTTGGAGGTTAGTAATTTATGATTTATGGAATTTATTATGTATATTTAGATCCATAAAATTTCTAACAGATTTTTATCAACAACTATAAAACTAGCGTGAATTAAAACACTTTTGATAACAACGCTGGTTCTAGCTGCTGAATTTTCCTTGCAGATGAATTTCAGTAACAAAAATCTAGTTTGTATAGTTACGAAATCTCTAATAGTTGTTGATGTGATTATTTTTAGTGTAATCTCAGAAATCAAAACTTAATTAAGGTATATATATATATATACAAATAATTATCTTTGAATTCTGTTTTTGATGATAGGATGAAGATCAAGAGGGTAGCTGAGGGAAATGTGGAGATGGAGAGTCTCACCTATGAGAGGCAATCCCATGGAGCCAGGAGGGAGCACTCCATTGCATTTTGGATTCCTCCACTTAATAATCCAGTGTGTAATCAAAATAACTACAAATCTTGCCATACACAAATCAATATTCGTCCACATTTTTATTTTTATTTTTATTTTTTCTGTCTGAAGACAAAATAAAACAAACAGATATATAGTACTATATGTGTTCAATTGGTAGAGAAAGTGATAGACAATTGAGCATTCATGCCTCTAAAATAAAACATATGCTCCTTGACGAGAGTCAATTTTAAAACTCAATAAAGATCATTTACACCCCCCCCCCCCCAAAAAAAAAGAAAAAAAGAAAAAAAGAAAAAACATCTTTTACTAATAATAACAATGATATATATATGTATATATCCTCCAATTGGTCAATTTTTAACCGGACAACATATATAATAAGGAGGATAATATAATATATATATATATATATATATATATATATATATATATGTGGGATAAATTGTGGAAGGGAGTTTTAGCATGAAACCTGATCTAACCTAGAACCTGAGGCTGAGGGAGAAAAGAACGCAAAATTTGAATATCCAAAAAAATGGAAGTTCTTATGCTATATTTTATATTAACCTGCTATCTATACATGCTCATTGTGGCTACACATATATTTATAAACAGCATAATCAAATTTAATTGGGCGCTTGTGTGGAAAATTACTACATTAGATCAGAACGAGTTGAGAAAAAAAAAAAAAAATTGTAGGCCAAAATATAAAATCTAAAGAAGAAATTAAAAAGAAATACATCCCCAAACGAAAAAGATAAACCATGGTGGATACAGCCGTCAAGCCTATAAAGTATGGTCCATACAAGACGAAATAGAACACTTCGGCCCCTTGGATTGGAGCCCAGAACAACCCGCTTTACAATTGGGCCTCATAGGGCCCAGTTGTCCAAGGCAATCTCTCATGTTCTTACGCAACCATTTTTGCTCTTTACAATTTTTATTTTTATTTTTTTAAAATTTTTTGATATATATTTATATGTTTATTGATAAACTGCTAAAAATTGTTTGAATGTTTGATAGACTCCATCTAAACAACAAGGAAACTTTTAGTATATACCAACCAAACAATTTAAACAAGTTAAACAAATCAAAGAGGGGAACAACCTTCACATTAAAAATGAACTTTCTTTCATGGTTAAAAAGAGAGTGCATCAATCAACAAAAATGCTATAGTTATTACCGATAATATTTTTTCCTTATTGGTTTCAATTAAGTTATACTTGGTGGAGGTGGTTTAATCAGCCAAAGTTCTCTAGTTTTAAACAAATTTACGGAAAAAAGAATATACAAGGAAAGAGAATTCAATGGAAAGCCCCATCTCAAAAGACCATTGGCATTATGCCAGAAAACCACCATTTCTCTTCCGGCATCTTCCAATAGTCTTCCCACAAAAATGACTGGAACTGATGAAAGATGGTGAATAATGCTTATGCAAGTTTGATGTAAAAATAAGCAAGAGATCAGAAAGGATATTTTAGAAATTTATGTAATAACTGCTGTGTATGTAGAAAAAGGGTTGTCCAAATAGAAGCCCCCCATTTCTTTTTCAATCCTTTTCAACATTTTACTTGTTATTATTATTATATTATCTTTTTTTTTTTTTTAGTTTATAATTTTATCAAATCTGTGAGACCATGTAATTATAATTAAATATTTACCAGGGCAAAACACAGCTAGCTATGTCAACTCTTAACCTAAAGGAAATATAAGGACGGTTGCTTCAATTTGGTAACAAAATATTGGAGAATGCGACGTACATAGAAAAACAATATAAATTAATATAATATTGATATGCTCTTAAAATGTTGAATTTATAAATTAATATAATATTGATATAAAATGTTGAATTTATACATACTTCAAGAAGGGATAATGTTGCAGAGGGGTTTTCAGGTGTAGTATATAATTATAGGACCAAGATATTAATTAATTAAGTACGTCCTGAAGTCTAGTCTATCACTAATCAATGCTCACCAATTTCATTTGGTCAGATTCCACAATTTATAAAGTATTTTGACCCTTTCAAAAACATTTTAAAAATACAAAGATGGATACTACAATTATATATAGGGTACGTATTTTATAAATATATTTGACCCGAGTATCTTGATTCATTGCTCGGGCAACATTAAAATGAAAAGAAAAGAAAGGAAAAAAAAAAAAAAGAAAAGAAAAAAGAAAAAGAAAGGAGACTCAGTTTATGAAAAGGAATAAAGATTAATTTATCTTCCCCCCCAATTTTTATCGGTTTCATCTAAAAATCAGAATTTCTTTACCTCCATGTTTGTTTATTTATTGTTCCTTATCACATATGATATATTCTATAGTACGCGCTTGATTAGAAGGGATGTTAATTTTGGAGCATGCCAATATTTTAAAATACAATAGAATTACCATGTAAAATATTCAAAATACAATAAGATTTAATAAATCTCATACATATGATTCGGTACGCGAGTTGGTGGAAAACCACCAGCAGTACATACTAAAGAGAAAACAAAATGAGAATAATATTATTTTACATTATGCATGACTTATTCAAAGACATATAGACAATAATCGACCACATAAAACAGAAAATAAAAAGAAAGATATTTCTACAGATTGTAGAACCAACTTTTTTCCAAAAGAAATATAATATGGTCATCATTACTTGTGTGAGAACTTGATGTGCACGCCTTTCCCAAATCCTATAACAGGATTTCGAGCAACTTTTGCCCTTTTGATAATTGTCCAACTATATATTAACATCAAAAATTCCCCAAAAAATAATAAACAAATAAAATAAATAAATAAATAAATAAATTGCAGATTTAAAAAAAAAAAAAATACTCACTAATGTGCAATTTTTGATGAATGGATGAAACTCATTAGTTTGTTGCATACAATAAAACTCATCAGTTTGTTGATAGGAAGCTTTTGTGTCGGAGATAAATTTAACTATGGCCTAAACATGTATGCCTGATAAATTTTTCTCAGAAATGGGTTTTAGTGACAAAATATCGGAAATCGAGATCTAAATGAGTACTTTACCAACCTTGGAATTCTGTTTTTGATGAATGGATGGAGATCAAGAGAATAACTGGGGATAAGGAGATGGAGGGTCTCTCCAATGAAAGGCAATCCCATGGAGCCAGGAGGGAGAACTCCATTGCATTTTGGATTCCTCCATTTGATAATCCAGTGTGTTATCAAAACAACCAGAATTGCTGCTATACTTAGACCAATATTTATCCACATTTTTCTACTTCTTTTTTATATTTGGAAGACAGGAAAACAAACAGATATGGTATGTATACAAACGGTAGTGCAACTTTGCAAGTGATAGACTATTTGGCATTAATGTCCCTTAAATAACATGATCACCGCCTGTCTAGACTCCCCAAGTATTATTTCTTCTTATTATTATTATATTACATTTTGATTATGCTTTTCAAAGTAATAAATTTATGTGTATAATGATCCAGTTCAACAAGTAAAGACTTATTTATGTTTTAGAGATCAATCATGAAGTCAATATCTATCTCACAAGTTTAAAGACGGATCGTAGGAAGCGTATACTTTACATATATATATATATATAGTCAATCATGAGCAAAGCTGACATTTAGACAAAATGTAGAGATCGATGTGGGAAGGTTAGACTTTAGAATGCGGGACTTGACGCACCCATTAACAGGATAATGTAGTTGAGCACTCATATCTCACTTCTGCTTTATATGACTTATCTTTTGTACGTATATCTGTTAGGTAGAATATATTTATCTCCTTTGTTAACCAATGTATAACGTGTGTGTGTATATATAAATATATATATATATATATATATATATATAACTATTTCATATCAATAATATAGTGTACTTTCTGTCGAATTCTCTATATCACTTATATGGTATCAGAGCATTGAAACTCAAAAGAGATTTTTTTTTTTTTTTTTTTTTTTTTTTTTTTTAACATGGCTTTTTCTTCTGTTCATTCATCTGTCCCTGGCCTTCAGGTAACCAATGAAGCTACCTTTGCAAACCGGACTCTTGCAATAATCAGATACAATAATGGTGCATGTGACAGAAATATATTTATATATATTTGATTTTCATACAAGGGAGAGACAGAGAGAGGCTGTAGTGGATACGATTAGGGTACTCAAGGTTGAAAGTGAAGAAGAAGCGCGTTGCAACAGAGGCAGTGTGTTTTGCTACTCTATATTATATTCTCCAATTGGTCATTTATTAAATCCAGCACTTCGTAAATCTTAAATACTGAGCTTTGATTTTATCAATTGCACTAAAATAATAGTAAAGCTTGGTATATATGTGTAAGAAATTAAATATCAGAATTTGAGATTTAATTTTGAAAAAGTCAAATCATTCTAGCATGAGTCCTTTTTTTTTTTTTTTTAATAATTAAATTACACAATTTTTTTTTCTTTTTTGCTTCAATAAATTACACAATATACATATATATATATATATATATATATACATATGTATATATACAGTCCGTCTATGGTACGGACGGTCCTCATGCGGACCACAGTATTGGTGACAGTTTTTCATAGTATTGGTGACGATTTTCTAAGAAACCATCGTTAATACTATGAAAAAAATCGTCACTAATACTGCGACCCTCGTACGGACCGTCTTCACCATAGAATTTCTATGTATATATATACATATATATATATATATATAGAGGAAGTCTAAGATAGGGACCGACCGCATGATTTTTATGCGGATTAAAAATGTGTTGAAATTGGCATCCATTGGATTTTTACATATGGCATCAGCGATCCAGATTCAAACTTTCTCACATAGGGATTTTTGCCCAAAGATTCTCTTTCCATTCGCACCTTTCTCTTCTCTTCTCCTCTTCTCCTCTTCTCCTCTCCTCTGCTTCCACACATCCACCCACCGTTCCAGCAACGTTGAGCCACCACCAAGCTAGCATGCAAGCCGTACCAGCCCCACCATTTTTTGTCTTCAAGTTCCACCGGCCATGGGTTTTCTTACTGTTCTGCGAAAATCAATAAGGTCGAATTTATGGGTTTGGAATGAATTAGGTGTATCGTAATACCCATATTTTAATAAATTTGCCCACGTTGTTTTATCACTTTAATTTTTTTCGTTGATCAATTATATTGTTCCAGCTTACTTGTTTGCCTCTACTTTTGTTGTCTGCAATTTTTTTGGTTGCCGACACTTGAAATTTTTTGTACCCCATGAAGATAATGTTCTGATCTTTTGTTTCAATGGATATATATCATAAACTGTAGGTCTTTTTGTCTTGTGACGATCTAGATGCATTATTTTACAGGCACCCAATGAAGACTATGTTCTGAATTTGGCCGAATTGCAATTCAGGAAAATTTTCCTACTTCTTTATTTCTTTCCATCGTGTCCATCAAGTGGACTGGATTATTTTCAGTGCTATGGTGTTTATAGCTCTTAGAAATGAGAAATCCTTCTTATATCAGCTGGGGTTGGAGGTTTGGGGGATTGATGGTGAGAACTTCATGAACAATTCGACCATACCCACGACCATGGAAACATGTAGTGGATGTATCTGTTTACAGCTGGTGCAAGCGAAAAAGGGGGTTTGAGCAAAAATTTACACATGAGTAAGCTTGAATCTGGCCAGATGTAAAAATCCAACGGATGCCAATTTCAGCATATTTTTTATCCGCCTAGAAACCATGCGGTCGTCCCTATCCTAGGCTTTCTCTCTATATATATATATATATGGAAATTCTATGGTGAGGACGGTCCGCATAAGAAACGCAGTATTAGTGACGGTTTTTCATAGTATTAACGACGGTTTTTTAGAAAATCGTCACCAATACTATGAAAAACTGTCATCAATACTGTGATCTGCATGAGGACCGTCCATACCATAAACAGACTATATATATATATATATATATATAATATGGAAGATAATGTAAGATATGAATGACCAAAAACATGAAAGTTTTTATTCTATTTGTTACTATATATATAGCATATACATATATATATATATATATATATATATATATATATATATATATATATTCAATGTCAAACAACCATATCTGCAATTAACCAATAAATGGCCACAGACGAATGGATAAATTAACCGCTTTATCTAATATATTTGCATGGTTGCATATATATACATATATATAAATATAACACAAACAAATTAATTGAATTGGTGTGAGAGATATTACTACAACTGCCAATGAGTTGAGGAAATAAAAAAAAGACAAAAAAGAAAAAGAAAAATAGAAATAACAAAGTAGAGGAAATAAAAAAAAGACCAAAAAAAAAAAAAAAGGGCGAATGGATCTCCACAGACCACTGGCCGCACCAATCTCGCGTATGGTATTTCCACTTTAACCCTCTCTCATTATCGTTTGAACTATCAGGTTTTCATTCCAAATTTTGCATGTGTTTTTTCAGAGAAATTACACCCCATTTGAAAACTGTTGAAATTTTGGAAGAAATTAGTTCACAAGAATTAGATTTTTAGAAATCAATTTATCTGAAAATTAATTTTCTATGAATTAATTTTCAAATTGTTTGGTAAGTATTAAAATTTACAAATATTTAATTAATTTTTGTTTTAAAAATTGAAGATAAAATTATTTTGATACTTTTAGTATTTCTGAGCAAGAATAGTATATTTCTACACCAATATGTCCCATATAGGAATTTCTTGTGCGGGAACTTTATGTGAACGCCTTTCCCAAATCCTATAACAGGATGTCGAGCCAACTTTTTTCCCTTTTGATAATTGCCCACCTACATATTAATACCCAAAATTGCAAAAACAAATTAATAAAAAGGGTGACTAATTAGACTCCAATTAAGTAGAGTGAATGAAGGACAAAATTAAAGCAGATAATTGTACTTTGACCTCTTCCATCTTATATATTCCCAACATTAAACATCTGACAAGAACGAAGAGGGGAAGACATGGACAAAGATTAATAACTCCACATAAGGTGCAGCTACAAAATCTGTCATTATGTCTTGCTCAGCATTATTCACCATATTTAAAGAACATAATTAAACAAATCATTAAACAACCGCTATCGAAAATAATACGATCAAGACGACGATCATTGAGATTTGAGCAGGTGTCGTTTGCCATTGCTAAATTTTCGCAATCAAATTTTTTTTTTTTTCCTTCTCTAATGAAACATTATAATTTTGGGCAATACTATTTTTTTGCTAAATTTTGGTACCAAATTTATCATTGGTAAAAAATTTGGCATTGGATCCCATCATCTATAAAGTTTGTGGGCTTCTCATTTACTGGATTAATTAATTAATATTTTTTTTTCCAGCTGGTAAAAAGTAATCTAAAGGTAGGCTTAATTATAATTTAACAATATTATTTTTTTAATATCTACTGTTAGAAAATCAATGCCAAGAGGGGATTTGTAAGAGCGTACTTTGACCAATGTCTCTTTACCTGTAATATACAAATTGTCTAAGTTTTTATATTAAAAAAAAAATGAAAAAAGTTTGATTAAATCACACGATCACCACACCTAGAATAATAAGATCTGCCCAATAAAATTGGCATAACAAAATACCCAAAAAGATATATATCATTGGTACCAAATACGGCAAAAAATCGTTCAATAAAGTAAGTCTGAAACTAAAACGGCCAAATCTCTCAAGTGCAGCATCCAATTCCTCTACTTCAACTTTACGAACATTACGACGAACTCTGATATCCAAAACGAATCTAAGTATAATGTACATGAGACATCCCATGAATGCCAGCCAAAAAAGACTAACAGTTGATCATCGAACTAGAGTAGAAATAAATACAACAATGGCAGCGAACGATGATGTTGCCTGCCCACTCCTGCCAATGCTTCTGCGGACACAATTGCTATCATCAACTAGGAGGCTAGTTTTGCAGTATATTGCAAAATCTTCACAATTGTTTTCTGAAAGGTTGTAGACACCAAAGCCTTTCTCACGGAGGGTATTCGCACGGTGCACGACTAAATCAGGTGGATCACTGAGAGCAAGAGTACATGTACCTCCTCGAGTTTTGGCAAGAAAGGAAACTAGATCAACACCATATTTAACGCGATAGAGATCCCCACCAGAAAGAAAACTAGCTAAACTGGACTCGATTACATGATCGTGTGTTGATTGCTGACCACAGGGATTGTCCGAAGGATGGGAGCGAGATGAGCTTAATAGAATATGGCCTTCTCCTCGAGTCAGGTGAATCACCTTTCCTTCACCCACAAATATCCCTAGGGTCACATTATAAGTAAATTGAGTGGCAGTGTATTCGTACAACATTAATTATGTTACCATAAGAAACAGATGGATTCTCATAATACCTAAAACAGGATATTGAAGAACCAAATATATTACATGTGAAAGAGATCGAGCAATAAAAGTGCAAACCTTATCAAATGTGTATTCAATTACAAATCAATAGTGGAAGAACTTACTACTGGATATTCGACCTAAATCTAAAAAAAAATCTTCCCAAACTTGTAGATTTTCTAAACAACATACCACATAGTACAATCAGATTAAGTTCAAATAAATAAAAAGTGTTTGTGTGTGCTTATAAGATAGACGTCTATAAGTCCTACATTTATAGGGGAGTGAATTACTAAATTTCTCAATCCTAATTCTAAAGAAGCATCGCTCTGTTCCAACTCCCACTTCAAAAGATAGGCAGATTCCTCATCAACCATTTCCATTTGTTCTCATGGATTATCCCAACATAAACGAAAAGCTAAACAATATATATATATATATATATATAAGCGGTTGTCTTTTCTATCATCTATTTTCTTGACCATCAATCTTTTGTAATTCCCAAAATTTTATCGTCTTGAGGTAAAATTTCAAATTTGTAATGCAGAAAGGGTTGGCTGATAGACGACCAATAACTCACTTTTTCATGTTTCAAACAGCCCAAGCAAATAAGCAACTACTGTATGTGATTTATCCCCATCAAACTAGTAAATAAGGGCAGGATATATATCAATGCGTTGTTTCTCACGACAAGAGACAAACACTACAAGAGGCTAGGACCTCCTCTTAAAGTCTGTGCTTTCATTTATTTCATTCAGTGAAAGAAAAAAACAATAATACAGTAGTTTAACAAAATAAGAAAATCAAAAAATAAACAACCAAAGAAATAATAAAGTAAATCATAGCCAAAGTAGGAATATGATGTAACAATAAATCTAATCCAATAATAACATAAAGTTAATCAACAAATTACCAAAAAAGAAAAACAAATCACGATAATGAAACTTTAGAAGCAAAAACCACATTGCTTAGCACAAATAAAAAATCAAAAGCAGACATTTAAATTAAACAATAGCTATAAGATAGAAGAAGATCACCGTGATGGGCATAACTGTAGGCACGTCTCCATGTATATATGTGGTCACCAGGTTCAAGCTCTTTCCACTGGATCTTCTTCGACGACGCCTTCAGGATCATGTTCTCACACACTTTCATCATCTTCACGAAATAATATAAATGTAAAAGCAGAGGAATAGAGAGAAATTGTAGTTTAGGGTTACAAAGGATAAGAAGAAAACGACGAAGTCGGCGGCCATTGGATGATTCGATATCCACCTCACATAATCCACTCACTAACCACAAGAATTCGAGACTAAGGAGTTCAGCACCAAGATCAAAATCTTCGATAACTGAATTGTGATCTTTGAGAAAACGAAGTTTAGTACAAAGATTCAACCTTTGGTTATATAGATCAAAGAAAAGCTAGGGTAAGGGACAAAGACCTTCAATACAGTGATCAATTCGGTATTTGAGTTTTCCGGATTCAGTTGCTTGATGTTGATCTTCATCGACTGAGCTTTCCGGATCCACTGCTTCTTCCCCATTCTAACACTTACTTGGGACAGATCGGATCCACCGGTTATGTCCGCCGAGCTCTGTGTCGCCGCCGAAAAGCAAGAGTAAAGTAAAAAAGTAACAGTTAGAGGGATGTATTCAATTTAGAGTTTAATGGATTTAAAATGAATTATAGACTTTAAAGGATTTGATGGATTGTTATGGAATCCTACAGACTCCATAAAGATTTTGTAAGAATCCAATGAAATCTTTGGATTTAAAGGTGGATTTCATATTGACAATTTTCTTCACAATTTCCCTGTTAAAATCCTTTCAAATCCATTAAAATCCATCATTTTTTAAAATCTTTTAAAATCAATGACTTTTTAAATACCACCAGATTTTAAAAGAATTTTATAAAGTCCTAATTGAATACATCTAGATTTTAATGGACTTTTATAAAATCCATCAAAATCTGAATTGAATATCATTAGATTTGTATGGACTCCTTTAAAATCTAAATCGAATATCTCAAAACTTTAAAAGACTTTTAAAATCCTTCAAATTCTAAATTAAATACATCCCCTTTAGTCTTTCTCTTTTCCTTTTCTTTTGTAGTTCATAGTACCTTTCCACTTTGAACGGCTATCAGCGCCTAAAAGAATTAAAATAAATTTTTTTCCTTCTTTTAATGGAATCAAATCCTGATTAATATATTATAGTCATTTTTTTTTTTTTATGGAATAATTATATGACAATGAAAAGGTTAATTAATGAAGTGATTAGGTAGCATACGGCAAAAATACAATAAATAGTATTTACGTGCATAAGTTGTTTTATTTATTTAAAAATATGAATAAAATTTGGTTGTAAAAATACATAAATTGTAAATGAAAAAATTTATAAATTCGGTATCTGCAATATGTTATAGATTAAAAAATACGGATATTAAAAATATGGATATTAAATATATATTAAAATCAATTATTAAATGATAAAAATATAACATATGCTTAGTTTAATATATTAGTCACCGAAAGAAAAAAGTTAGTTTAATATATTAAAATATATATATATATATATATATATAATTAAAAGAATAAAATAAAATATATATATTTTTTATGTTGTCGTAAAAGAGGAATAAAATAGTTAAAAATATTTATTTTTTCAACAATACATGTTTTTTTCATCTGTATAATACAGCAATACATTAAAAAAAATGAATTTTTTCCATACATTTGAAATCGAAATGGAATAACAAATTTTCTTTAAAAAAATACATATGCGTTGTATTATTCATGAATTTACGAACTAAGATGATAACACATAAAAATTTAGCAAGTACATAAAAATAATTATTAAACAATAAAAATATTATCAGTTTATTATTTAATTTTGGTTAATTTGTAAATAGAATACATATATATAAATATAAATATATATATATATATATATATTAAAACAACAAAATTTATATTATTAATTAATAAGTTTAATGTCTGAATTTATGAAATTAAACAGACATCACAACTCTCCATAGAGAAACAATGGTTATAATCCACTCCAGCAGAGAATATCCATGCATCCCCATAATCCAAATTATGAGTATCAGAATTTAGGATTTAATTTTAAAGAAGTTAGATCATTTTAGCATGAGTCTTTTTTTATTAAATTACACTTCGATAAATTATACAACTTATATATACAATATGGAAGATAATGTAAAATATGAATGACCAAAAACATGAAAGTTTTTATGTTATTTTTTACTATATATATATAGTACACATTCAATGTCGAACAAGTTCTAATTAGGCCATATCTGCAATTAACAAATAAATGGCCACTGACGAATGAATAAATTAACCTGCCATGTCTACTATATATGCTCGGTTGCGTATATATATATATATATATATAACAACACAATCAAATTCATTGAATTGGTCTGAGAAATATTACTACAACTGTCAATGAGTTGAGGAAAGAAAAAAATAAATAAATAAATAAATAAAAACATGAAAAAACAAAGAAGAAGAAAGTAAAAAAGAAATACATCTTTTAGCCTATGAATCATAGATCCGATCGCAAACATTTTGGCCCATTAGAGAGCTCAACGCAACCCCTTTCTCCATTGGATCACCACAGCCCATCGGCCTAGCTAGTCTCTCGCATCGCAGTGCCACTTTCTCGGTATCAAGTTTTCAATGATCAGGTTTTCAATCCTAATTTTATTTATTTATTTATTTATTTTTGGAGAAATCATGCCACAATGAAAAATGTTAAAATTTTGAAAAAAAAAAATAATTTTCAAAAATTAGATTTTTTCTTCTAAAAATCATCCAAATAAAAAAAAAAAAATTCTTTTTCAGAAAATTTCAAATTCCCAGTTTTTCTAACACTTTCTAAAGTGATCTCAATGGACACCTATGCCTAGCCTATAAAATTTTCATAAATTCGCATCTTTACTGCATATAGGACTGTTCCTGCAAAGTTTTTAATATAGATGACAAACACACAAAATTTGAGGTTAAATTGCATGCTGGTGTAAAAGTCAGGACCAAATTGCAAATGCTATAAAGCTTAGCAGGTACAGGTGCAAAAAACCTTTAATAATGAATTTCATTAATTTGTAGGATTTATTACAAAAACACCCCTCTATATTGTGAGATTAAGCAAAGCATGTGCTAAAGTGTTCTTTATCATTATCTACCAATCGGAAGTTTAGTAAATTTCAGCCCCCCAAAAAAAATAAAATAAAATAAAAAAAATAACAAATCACTACACACCAAGTTGTTCTTATTATAAGGTCACCTTTTCTCTCTCTATTTAAGTTGTTCTCTTCTTATTATTATCATATTCACATTTTCTGGGGCAATGTTAATATATACATATATATATGTATATAGTTGACATTTGGAATAATATAAAAATGCATTAAAAAATTAACTCATGTCAAATTTTAACGGAAAATGATCACGGAAAAGGAAGTAAATAAAATTATATGAAAATTGCATATGTAATTTATAATTATACTAAATATGAGAAGGACTAATTACAATTTTTCCTATCAAAATTAATATAATATTGATGTGCTTTTAAAATGTTGAATTTATATACAAACTTCAAGAAGGGAAAATGTTGCAATCAGAGGGGTTTCCCGGTGGAGTGGTACATAATTATAGGACCAAGAAATTAATTAATTAAGTACGTCCTAAAGTCTTCTCTATCACTATCTATCCTTATCAATAAATAAGGATATTAAACAAATCAATGCTCACCAATTTCATTTGGTCAGATTCCATAATTTATTAAGTATTTGACCCTTTCAAAAGATTTTTAAAAAGAAAAAGATGGAGTACTACAATTATACGTATTTTATAAAGAAAGTTGTTGACCCAAATATCTTGATTCATTGCTCGGCCAACATCAAAATGAAAAGAAAAGAAAAGAAAAGAAAAAAAAAAAAAAGAAAAAAGATTCAGTTTATGAAAAGGAATAAAGGTTAATTCATCTCCACCCTATTTTTATCGGTTCCATCTACAAATCCGAATTTCTTCACCTCCATGTTTATTTTTCTATTGTTCCTCATCACATATGATATAATTGGTTTTTATTTGTATCCACCAAAATGGAAGAATATATAATATAGTACGCGCTTGATTAGAAGGGATGTTAATTTTGGAGCATGCCAATATTTAAAATACAATACAATTACCAGGTAAAATGTTCCAAATACAATAAGATTTAATAAATCTCATACATATGATTTGGTCTGCAAGTTGGTGGAAAACCAACAGCAGTACACACTAAAGAGAAAATAAAATGAGAATAATATATTTTTACATCATGTATGACTTATTCAAAGATACATTTGTACGATAATCGACCACATAAAACAGAAAAGAAAAAGAAAGGTATTTCTACAGATTATAGAAACCAACTTTTTTCCAAATAGAAATATAATATGGTCATCATTCCTTGTGTGAGAACTTGATGTGCACGCCTTTCCCAAATCCTATAACAGGATTTCGAGCAACTTTTTCCCTTTTGATAATTGTCCACCTATACATTAACATCAAAAATTCCCAAAAAATAAAAAGGTGATTAATTAATTAGACTATAATTGAGAAGTATGACCGTGAATGAAGGAAAAAAAGTTAAATTGCAGATTATTAAAAAAAAAAAAAATGCTCATAATGTACCTATATTTGGTGAGCAACACATGGAAAAAAAGGGACAGGAAAACTCTACTATACTCAGCTCCTGCGCATTGCCTTGTTCCTCCTCCAAACGGCATGAAATTCTTTGGTATAATATGTGACTCAAGCTCCTATATTTTTATTGAAAATTAAATTAAAGTTTATTAACTAATTAATTACATCCATCTCATATCCAAAAATCAAAAAAAAGAAAAAAAGAAAAAAAGATGGTGATCAAATTAACTTCAAACCTTCCAACGCCATGGATTGAATTGGAGAGGATCGTCAAAGGTATTAGGATTCATGTGAAGTGCAGACGTGACAAGCATAATACTCCAACCTGCTGGTATTGTATATCCTGCAAAATCACACACACACAAATAAACATTTTATTTTTAATTATTCAAAATATAAATTAGCAAAATTAATGATGAATTAAACGTTTAATTATGTACATAATATATACCTTTTCCTTTCACTTCAATATCTTTCAGTGCTTTCCGTAATAAACCTGGTGCTCCATTTCCCAGTCTAAGTGTTTCATTGATGACCTGTGAAGTCAATTATAAGAAAATGTAAATTCTGATTCACATTTATATCTTTTGAATTTTAATTAGTAAACTACTTCCTTTTTTTTAAAAAAAAAAATAAAAAAGAAAAAAAAGAAGTAAAATTAAGTCAGCTGACTTGAAGAGTAAAAGTCATGGATTTATAATCATCCCAGTTGAGCCGTCGATTTGGACTATTCTCTGATCTCTTTTTATTGAGAACCGCCTCTTGCTCAGCCTGCACCATATACAGTCAAGTAACCATTATGTTATGCAAAGAAGGGTCAACAATTTAATGCCTCTACTTTAATATTACTAAAACAAACCAATATATATATATATATATATATTTATATATTAATTCTGAAACTTATAATTATATATATATATATTTATATAACATACAATCATCTCCTGCAATGCATGGGGATGGTCTTCGAGTAAGAGGAAAGCTAAAGCCACAATTACTGAAACAGACTCAAATGTAGCAGCTATGCCCACATATAACAGCTGCACTATAAATTCTTCTGATAAGAAATTTTCTTTCTCCATGTCTCTGATTATCCGATCCAATAAATCACCTCCTCCATTTTTCTCCTTACAATCATTTTCACCTGAAATATTTTTTGCATCGCGGCGTTTCTCCTTAAAAATATCCTTCAACATGTCTGTCACCTTTTTCTGATCCTGAATTTGTTAAATAGCTTCATAATTAATTTAATTTTCTGATAAGGGTGAATTAAATTAATTAATGGTATATATATACCACTGTGCTCCATATGCTTAATCAAATTACATAATTAATACCTGTTGACACTTATAGTAAGTTGTACCAGGGATGTTGATGGGAAAAGAAAACAGACCATCCCTGACTCTGGTGTATTTCTCCCCTAAATTGAATGATGATTTTTCTGCATCATAGCTGAACATTTGCTTTGCACTGAAATTAAGAACCATCTGCATGCATGATTAGCTCCAATATCAGGAAAAAAAAAAAAAAAATGAAAACAAAAAACTCAAGATTAAAACACAAAAGCATATCAACTTTAATTTTTAATTACCAAAGAAGATGCAAGTTTAACTTCAACAGAGTCCTGAGATGACCATGAATTTAGAGTTTTAGTGACGAAATCTTCAATTTGGGGGATCAATTTCTCTCTGAGCATCTCAGCACCAAATTGGCTAAGAAAAGTGCTCCTCACATACTTGTGGACCCCACCAGCTTCATTAGTTCGAGATTCACCTTCATGCTTGCAGATCTTGGAAAACGTGTCCAGGTAGAAAAGTTCAACCAGCTTGCCTTCTTGAGAAAGCACATAATTGTTCAACTCTGGATCTGCTGATATTACCACTGGTCTACCTGCCAGACTTGTTCTAAATACACTCCCATATCTGTAAATTAACAAATTAAGTACACTCTGAAATTATAGCTATAGCTAACACTTTTGCTAAAATTTCCTGCAAAAACTATATGAATATATATATATATATATATACTTGCATACAATAAAAGTATCTTCAGTTTGTTGATGGGAAGCTTTAGTGACAGAGATAAATATAACTATGGCCTAAACATGTATGCCTGATAAATTTTTCTGACAAAATATCGGAAATCGAGATCTAAATGAGTATTTTACCTACCTTTGAATTCTGTTTTTGATGAATGGATGGAGATCAAGAGAGTAACTGGGGATGAGGAGATGGAGGGTCTCTCCAATGAAAGGCAATCCCATGGAGCCAGGAGGGAGAACTCCATTGCATTTTGGATTCCTCCATTTGATAATCCAGTGTGTTATCAAAATAACAAGAATTGCTGCTATACTCAGACCAACATTTACCCACATTTTTCTACCAACAAGAAAACAAGAAAAAGATATGGTATGTGTTCAAATGGTGGTGCAACTGTGCAAGTGATAAGAGTATTTGGCGTTAATGCCCCTTAAATAATAACACTGATTGAAATGATCATCGCCTATCTAGACTCCCCACATATTCCTTCTCATTATTATATTATTATTACGTTTTGATTATACTTTTCAAATTAATAAATTTATGTGTATAATGATCCAGTTCAACAAGTAAAGACTTATTTATGTTTTAGAGATCAATCATGACGTAGATATCTGTCTCACAAGTTTGAGGACGGATCGTAGGAAGCGTACACTTTATATATATATATATATATATAGTCAATCCTGTGAAAAGCTGACTTTTAGACAAAATGTAGGGATCGATGCGGGAAGGTTAGACTTTAGAATGCCGGTCTTGATGTAGAAATAATATGATTTTTTTTATTTATTTAAATTATGAAAGATAAAATAATTAATGTTAAAAAAAAAAAAAATATATATATATATATATATGTAGTTTAGTGGAAAGAAAAACAAACATCTCTATTATTTTATTCTCTACAAAAAACAAATAAAATAATACAAACTCTAATATGAAATTTATACCAAATAACTTAATACAACTCGCCAATATGAAATTATTATTATCACTATTTTGTTCACAATGTATATATTATAAGGCACTGTTTTACAAACTACAGGAGGTGTTTGCATGTGTGAAGTCAGAGCAGTGAGAGACATTTAGCCCCGAAAGAAAAAATAATAGTAATGAGAAAAGCAATAAGAAGAAGAAGAAGCTCTTCCAAATCAAATATTCAAATATTCGCACCATAAAGGAGTACCTACAGGAAATCAAGTAAAATTTACAAACCAAAAATACATGTAAAAAAATTTTATATACAACAACTCATACAACATTTTAACGCATTCTCTCTAATGAAAATATGAACATAAAAAATACAGAAGAAAAAAACAACCGAATCCAACCCCCATTCTCTTTCCTAAGGATAAACCATTCAATTCTCTTGTTCTTTTTACCATTATTCCCGTCCAATAGTTTCCCATCAGAATTCTTCTGACACCTCCTCATCAGGTAAAATCACTGTGAGAAGAGAATACTTTACTTGAAGAGATATTTTACCCTTATCAACAATAAGCCTCGCACCAGATACAACCCAATAGCCAGGTGAGTCCTGCGGCCCTCGTGTCATTTCTGTTGTGTCTACAAACCTAAGAAGTTTGGGTGTCTGAGTGGGCACCGGAGGACCACCAGGGTACACAGCAGAGTTAATGTTCACATCAGATGGCTTTGGGGGTGGTTTTTGAGCAGCGGAGGAGAAGCGTGTGCTAATAAGAGATGAAATTATTCCGGATTTCTGGGCCAAGCCAGGTGAACCATCCCACACAGGTTGTCTCACAGCTGTAGCATTGGTAAATTTAGAGAAACGAAGTCGCAAGAATAAAACTTTCTTTAGCCCAGAATCTCCAATTTCGAATTGAGCCCCAGTGACAATAGACAGATCATCATTGGCCTCGACAGGGGCTGTGCAGACATGGGAGAAACTCTTCCACTGAACCTTTTCGTAGTACCTACGATCAGAAGATGGACGAGACATGTTGCCCCCACCTTCATCACGAAGTTCAATTGTCTTGGGCAGCGATGAAAGATGCTGCAAGTGAATTGCTAAGCTGTTGCTTCGTTTCCCTTCCAAATACAATCGGAGGCCAGTCACTGGCTTCTTACCCACATCAACCTATCAAGCATTATTCATCAAGAAAATATTATTAGTTACCATCAAATCCATATAAACTTATGTTACCATCAAATAATTCATTACACACTTAATGTTGCACATTATTGTTGATTATTTGGTTGTATGGGGCACATGATAATTGGTTGTTAACCACAGACGTGATACAACTATTTCACCTAAAGAGTTTCCCATGATAAGACCATAGACAATTAACAAATACTAAGGAAACAAAGTGATGAAATTATAGGATTCTTGTCCTAAAAAAGTCAATGTTACTGGGGGCAAAAAATTTCCAGTCCAGTAAAACCAAGCAGATATGGCAGCCAGAGAAGGTGATAGCGAAACTAGTGTAACAATCTCCTATATAGTAGAAAGCTAGATGAGACACATTTTGAATTCGAGGCTGTCTTCATGTGATGATAATTTAACTCAGATTTTCATGCATAAAAACAAGTTTTACACAACAAGATGCTAAATGCAGAACCTACAAAAACCTCCATTACAACTTGCACCAAGTATTAAGGGCATAAAGAACTCTAGGGAATTTGCTTTCAGCATTTCACAAATAAAGGTATCAATTTTTCAGTCAGATTTTTCAAAAGATCAATACAAGCAATAAAAAAACTACTATTTTGGAACAAAAACATGTCATCACTCAACATTGTCATCAAATTTTCAGTTAGATTTTTCAAAAGATCAATACAAGCAATAAAAAAGCACCATTTTGGAATAAAAACATCTCATCACTCAACATTGTCCATGTATAAGGACCTGCTAAGTTAATAAATCATAAAAAATCTGAAACCTATCAATAGGGGCTTCATAGTTCATTGTCTTAAACAACTATTTATTTAGTATGATGATTGAGCTACAACTCCAAATGCAGTAATTAGGCTTCTAAGCATGCCCTGAGTTTCCAAGGCCCATTTGAGGTCAAATTCAAAGCATAGATCTTTCGCTTTCATCAATCATATCCTTCATCCAACTTTCTATCAAATGCCAGATTTTGATAAATTATAACAATGCTTTGTGGCTTCTGATACATAATTAGAGGAGAAGAAAGTATAATGATATTACTTGAGAAACAAAAAATTGGAAAAAGTAGCAGTACCGGAGTTGTGTTAACATAGAGCTTAGGGCCCATGAAGCTAAATTGTAAAGATGCATTACTTTGCTGCTTCCTCTGAGGACCAAGGGCAAGCTCACCAAATACTGGTGCCCATTGCCTCGGAAGTTGAAACTCCAAAAACTGATGCAACTCTTCAATGGGTGGTTTATCTGCACTTGATAAAAATGTAAAAACAATGAAAAAAAAAAAAAAATTTTTTTTAAAAATTGAGACAGTATATACAAGCATAATGCCAGTAAATTTTCAGTTTTCTCTTCATAACATACAGGTGTATGTTTAACAAAATCTCTAGAGTTTACTTCAACAAATTATTTATATACCTCTAAGAATCAAATTAGGAAGGCTATTGGCATACAACAAAGAACATTGATATGTTCAGACCTGAGAATGTACATTGCATTGTCCACCATTTCTTTTTGCACATACTAACACTTATGAGGACAGAACATAAGCTCCTTATTGGTCAACAGCATGCAAAAAATTTCACCAAGTTTCCCAAAAAGGGATTTTTGAAAGCAAGACAGAGGAGTCATAATCACTTGATCAAGACGTCATGAGTTTTCAGAAGCAATGAAACCTAATATCTTGAATTCCTAAAAAGGTCCAAGGTGATTAATACAAGAATTCTCAGCATTTACTCTGTTCTGCTTCGTTTGAGATTGACAGATTTTTTGGAAATGATGTCAAAAAAATGTATTTACTGTCAATATACACAACCTCTTGTCCTTCTAGGATTTTGTATATTTTACTTTCATTATCAATATAAGTTTATGCTCACTATTAGAGAAAAAGAATCAAACATTGCACAGATGAGAAAATGGTTTACACTTACATCGAAGATACAGATTAATAGCATGCGTTAAAAATCCACTCCCATTAAGTCCACTAAGTAAAGAGGTGATAGGAACTAATGACATTGAGATTACATCAGGTTCATACTGAACAGTCTGGCACCAGTCACTGTGAAGTAGATTTTTATTCAAGTTTCCACCTTTCCTCTTGCACATGAATTTAATATCTTGCAACTGAAACATGAAATACAAATAAGCTGATTATGTAAAAATGATCTTTAATAATATACTCAAATTCAAAGTTCTGATAAAAGACAGCTGATGAGGTTCTGGAATGAACAAAACTGATTCACCAAACATGTAAACAGGGTGTCAACTTCAGAAAATTTTGGAAATTAAAGATTGCAAGTTGGAAAATCTTTAAGTTGTTTCTATCTTTATATTCGCATATCCCATTTGCCAAAGACACAAATACAAAGCAAATAACTGGGGAACATAGAAACTCCTTCAAGGAAAGACATATGACGTATGTGCTAGAATTTACATAAGTGAGAATTTTTACCAAAACAAAATTCAACTTAAAAGAGAAAAACTCAAACGTAAATTCAAGTTTTTTATTTGTTGAACTTTTGTTTTTTAGTTTTTGTTTTTGGTTTTGTGGTCCCCCCCGCCCCCCAAATAAAAAAAATAAAAATAAAAAGAAAAAGAAGAAGAAAAAGAAGTACCTCTATACAGGAGTAAGAGCTGGATGGAAGTGTGTCCGAGATACTAAGTGAATGCTCCTTCATAAACTGAAACAAAAACATGGCACAAGTCAACCATACAATATTTAAATATGGAATTCTTCCAAATAATATGTTAAAAAGATCAAACAAATCAATCTTCAGAAACTATGGGTAAAATTAAACTTACAAAAAGAATCTCAACAAATTCAGTTTATCAACTTTACATATCATATCTGTAGTCTCTATCCAAACAAATTAAAAACTCCAAGCACCACCTTAAAATTTAAAAGGGAGCAAGCATATTAAGCCTATATAGAAATAAAGAGCAATATATGCAACTTCTTAGCTAGGAAACCCCAGAGCACCTGAAAATCCAAAAACCTGGTATGCATCGAACAAGAATTGGGAAGGAATTGGATTTAAATTTAAGATAAAAATTAGACAGCCTAGACCTAAAAGGTAAATTACTGCCTATCATTATAAGTATTTCAAGTTAAGTTATTTGTGTAATTACTTCTGCTTACCAGGGCCAGGAATACCATTTGAATTTGTTTAATTCTACTTTATACATGAATTTGATACCATAAGAACCTCAAGCCTCTGAATTTAATACTTCATTTCGATTTAGATGAAATTAATTGAAGGGTAAAAACAAAGGATTGAATAATCAAATTCAAACCTTCTCTCTCTCATTGAATTTCTCAGAATTCATTCTGTTCTGACCACTTCCATCTATGAAGATTTTGTCTGCCATATCTTTTAGTTTTTTTTGTAGCTCAGCAGGTTGGAGAGGAGACGAGTGCTGCTGCTTCACATAAATTGTGTCCTTTCCCCCCATTTTCACGCCAACTATAACATGAGTACCATACTTTTCGATAAACCTGCGAAACCAAATTCAGATGATTACATGTAAGCACAAATGTAAGAATTCGATACAAATTTTTAAATCAATAAGCACAACCTTCATCTTCAAACAATGCCGACAAATGGATCACTAAACACACGAGTAATTCTATCAAATCGTGCATAATGTGTTCTGTACTGGTATGGGTACTACAAAAGTTTTAACAAAATCCGTGACAGATGCAACCCTTTTCTTTGGAAAGCTCACATTGTTTTAGTGCTTTCACCTCAACGTGCATTTTTCATGGATACAATTTGAACTTCTTAGTTTAGGATAAGAAGGGCTGAAGAAAATCAATTTAGCAGCTAAAGGTAAGATTGCTTCTTTTTGAATTAAAAGCTTAGATGAATTTATTTTACTTCATTGGGTAGATAATACAAGCAGTCAAATTCAAATCCAGGAGCAAACATCCATGGGAGAACACACTATCAAAACAATGATAGGCCAAGCAATCTAAAGGCCAAAGGCTTCGTATATATTAGTTATAATAAATCAGATGCAAGAAAATATGGGGTTAATTGGACGGTTTTGATACCAATTTAGCGGACACATACACTAGTGGGCACACCCACACAGGTAAAAGAGGCTCATTTAACATTAGGTTGTAGCAGATAATAGCACCCATCACACTTTCTTATGCCTTAAACATATAGCACCATGATATGGAAAACCATACAACTCATCAAAATAGAAAGCAAGAAAACCAGTTAAAGTCTCAGAAAATGCAATAGAAAGCAGAATAGAGTAAATTCAAAAACTTCAGAATCATTTAAAGACCTAAACATTTCAAAATAAATGTCAATCAATAAGAACACCTTAATAACAAGAAATAGAATTCTCACCTTGCCAAAGCAGCAGGGTCCCATGAAGATGGAACAGCTTGCCTCACATGATCCCGCAAAACCACCTGGGATTTCTCAAGGGCAATATTGTACAGGGTGATGGAAACTCCATCAAACGCTAGGGATTTAGTGTTGGCAGCATCTTTTTGCCAACCACCAGTAAATTCAAAAGCAGTATTGAAATGACCCGTTGGAATTTTACCGGACAAAGACAATTCCTGATTAAATTGCTCTGACATCTACAAAAAAAATACCAAAACAAAAACAAATACACAAACTGAGCATCTTCTTATACCCCAATTGATCAAAATCTCCAAAACCCAGAATCAAAAACGCAAAAAGAAAGAAACTTTTCAACAAAAACTCACAAACTAAGCAACTGCTTGCTTTACACCACCCAGAACCAAAAATCCGAAAAGGAAAAAACTTTTTCACCTGCTGAAAAGAAAGAACATCAGAGCCGAACCTCATCCGCTCCCCTTTATCGCATTTGATGGATTTGGGCACATGGGGAATGCAAAATCCGCCTGGAATGGCTATGTCCCGTAGCTGATCGTCGTCGACGGCGATGAGTCTAGGGTCGGGAAGCGAGCAGTTTTTACAGTACTTGAGACGCAAGTCAACGGTGAGATCGTACCCCAACCCAATGGACTGAATAGCGTTCTGGGCGGCTTTCAGAGCCACGGTCGAGGACTTCTTAGCCATTTGCGAAATTCAAAGACTCAGTTTTTTTTTTTTTTTTTTAATTTTCAGAGACTTTTTTTTTTTCCTCCTCAAACTTTCATCAAAGGATTAAAACCCAATTGAAAATAATAAGAACCCAGCGAAGAAATTCTAAGAACGAGGATTTTCCATGCATATAAAGAATGGGTTTCGGGTCTTTTTCTGTGAAAGTTTGGGTTTTTGCTTTTCTCTATTGTTTGTTCCTGGTTTTGAAGACTGGTCAAAGATGAGAACTTTTTCAACGTTGGGAGGTTCTTGTGGCTTTGTAATCATGATTTTTTTTATTTTTATTTTTTAATAATATATATTCTTGTGAAAGAGTTCGTTTTTGCGATGAAGATTTTAGGTGAGAAGTGGAGTTTTTGGTTTTGTGGAAGAGAAGGTCAAAGCTTGAGGGCTGGTTCCGTTTCTAGGAAGATACCAGCAGCTGCCAGTAAGCCACGGGGGCGGCGTCCCCCTTCTACTTCAGCCAATAAAATCCCACACTTTTTGTCTTTTCATTTTTTTGTTTTTTTTTTTTTTTTTTTCATAAATATTTTATATTTTTTAAAAAGAAAAATTATCGGAATCGCAACCATGGTTTATTAGTATTAACAATGGTTTATTATAATATTAACAATAATTTTTTAGAAAATCATCATCAATATTATAAAAAATCATTACTAATATTGTGATGTGTATGAAAACCGTCCATATTATAGATAGACTGAAAAATTATACCAACTAACATCCTCTATGTTTAATGCTGTTTTTCATAAAATATATTTATATTTTTTGAAAATTATAAAAGTAAACTTTCACATTTATTTTGTTTCAATTTCACTACTTTTGTTCATAATTATAATTCAATTGGTTGTATTAGTCTTTCTTTTTTTTTTTTTTTGAATAAGTTATTTGTTCTCCCCATGCATTCTAAAACATGAAAATTGATTTCCTAACCTTGTCAAGTGGTGGAAGGATTTAAATATACTACTTGTGCACGACAAATCAATTAAAAAAAAAAAATCCTTATCTGTATTTCGTTTTGCTCTTACTGCAGCAAGATGTTTTTTATGTTTCTGGTTTTTTGCTGCTTAATATATTCATTATCTTCTCCCCCCCCCCCAACAACCAACCCAAAAAAAAAAAAAAAAAAAAAAAACGAGAACACATTAAAGGAAAATTAAAGAAAACTCTCTTTCAACTGGTTTCTAATTTTAAACAGATTTCGCATTATTGATTTTAAAAAATAAAATTATGTTGTAATGAAATGTAAACTAGAAACCGTGTCTTGTAGATAATTTGAAAATAGCATTACCAAAAGGAAGTTGTATATTAAAAACCAGTAATGGAAATTACATTATTTATAGAAAAAAAGAAGGAGAAGGAAGATTTCATAAAGGATGAGTAGGTTGCGATAATTTAAATAAAAAAAAGAAGGTTATGTAATAGAAAAATTATTGTCGGGTTGACTATTAAGCATGGTTTGGGTTTACATGTAAATTATGAGTCAAACTTTCAAAAAAAAAAAAAAAAAACAAAATAAAATTAAAAACACGAGACTAGATATAAGGAGAACAAATAAAAAATAAATTAAAATGCAAATGCCTTTTGGAGTTGAAACCAGAAAACTTGAAGCTTTCCTAATTAAGGATGAAAGACATTTTTTTTTTTTTTTTTGGGTGAACTTTGAGCTAGGATCACTGCAGAAAATCCTATATTTTTTAGCCCCAAAAAAAACAACTTGATGGCCTTTTGACTTCGTTCTTAAGCTCTTAAATGCTTTCTAACTAACCCAAAAGGGGATATGAGTTATAAAACCTCAAAATTTATTTTATATTTTATAAAACTTCAACTTGAGCCCATCCTGTTAGACTACCAGAAGAAAAGATAAAATAATAATAATAATAAAAGACACACTATTCGAACTTATATAACTTCGAGTCTGTATAAAAACTAATTCTATTTTCGAGATTTGATCGAGCCCAAACTCGATTTTTCCTATCTCAAACAAAAACTTCATGCATTTTGCATGTTAAAAAATGAATATTAATAGCAGCTTTAGAGTTATTTATTAATAAAGAAAAACTTTAGATTGGCATAATTTGTTTGTTTTGTTATTTATAAGAGTTATTCCTATAATATTATTGTTGGCTCACCGGTTGTATTATTGAGTTTTAAATACAGAATAGAATAGTATCACTTCCACATAAATCCATTATGATGTTTCTCATGGTGAAAAGACAAAATAAACATGTTTATTTATTTTTGGTAAGTATTATCTTATAATATTCTCTAATGTGCATCTCTCTTCGTGAGCAACAATTCTTCCTTTGGAACCTCTCCAGTTGTTGTTTCTCTTTTTATGTCTATTTGGATGTTCTGCTCTATTGATTTGGTCCAAATTCCAATATATTTTCTTTGACTTTCATCTGTGTTTGAACATGAATATTGCCTTTGCTTCATTCTTGCATAGATCAAAAACCTAGTAGAATTTAGTAGAATTGTGACGTATGAACTTGAGAAAGAAATAACCCATTTATTTGTTGAGAATAGATGGTTAACATGCTTAATGTTATTTGATTGAATATTTAGATCCAGTTCCTTGTTGTTTGAAGCTATTCTTGAATATGCACTTTCCTTCCATCCAACTACACTGGGCTTATCCTAAATAAAAGGCCACCCTTTAACATTAGATCTTGTCATCCGGACAAGCAGCCTTGGTCGGGCTGCTCAACTTGACTTTAGAAGTCACATCTTTTGAACATAAGTAGGCGGATTTCATGTGTTAAACATAATCTACTTCAATTAATATTTTTTCATAAAAAGCAAACATGAGATAAAAATAATATAATATTTCATTAATATTTCTAATAGTTCACAATTAACAACATTATTAATATCTGATTAATATTTGTAACACTAAAAGTCTAGAATAACTCACAATTAACAATATTAGAAATGCTTGCTATAATTGAAATTTCCATGTCTTTAACAAAAAGAGAAATTGGACCTCATCTTATAATTGCTGGGGCCATTAGCAATATTCCTCTTAAAACATAACCTTGAAGTTTGCATTGTCATCTAATCTGACATTGGAAGCACTAATAGTGGAATTCCACTTGTATTAAACATTTGTTTCAGCATATCTTCTGCTCATTAATTGTTCTGCAATCATGTTCCTATTAATCTCTTAACGGTTAACACCTTCACAACTTTGTGAAAACCAAACTCATTATCGTAGAAACTTCTCATTGAAATTCATTTATTTATTGGATCATATGCCCCACCATTATAAAACATTATATAGCTATCAATATATGGAACTTTGTTAAAAATGAAAATGTTTTTCACTCATTTTATGCAAATTGTTAGATAAATATTTAAGTGCAATGAAAGGAAAGGACTGAATCATTGAAAATTGCTATAACAAGAAAATGTATGAAATTTGCTCGGAAGCAGCTGGCCAGAGTTATAGTTCTTATTTCAATGGCAAAAGACTATGGAAGCGAACTTTGGCACATACATGAGAAAATAAAAATTGATATATAACAATTGCACATTTTCATGTGGTGAGCTATAATTCATACATGTGTGAAGAACCGAACCCCTCCAAAACATAGATTGAAACTGCTTGAGCTTCTCAATTTTTTCCCATTATAATGTTACTTTCAAAATACAAGATTTTTGTAACAAATCTACAAGCTACAAAGTTGTGTTATCATAATACCTCCTTTTCAAGCTTCAACACGGCCATGAAAGCTTCTTGAGGAACATCAACTTTACCAATAGATTTCATTCTTTTCTTTCCTTCAGCCTGGTAAAAAGCAGGACAAGAAAACAATTAGTGATATAAACAAACTATAAACAGATATAATAGTAAACTTTAGCAAGTAAATGACCTGTTTTTTAAGCAGCTTCTTCTTCCTTGAAATGTCACCACCTACAAGAATAAGAAGAAAAAAGGGAAAAAAAGATCAGTAAAAGATAAGAACAATGCCAAAGAATTATGAAAACGTAAGTGAGAGAAGACACCAAAAAAAAAAAAAAAAAAAAAAGAATGTCCAAAATATTAAAAGGACAAGAGGCTTTACAATTAAAATGTACCTTTTAATGAAATTAAATATGCTTATTGAACTGATGATAAAGCAAGTAAAGGCACAGCCAAAACTTTTGCCAATATGAGAAGTTAGGCTTTAAAGATAATTGCACATCATTAAAAAGATCTCATTTCATGTCTTACCATAACATTTCGATAAAACATCCTTCCTTATTGCAGATAAAGCTTCACTGGCAATCACTTTCGAACCTATGCATGCCTGTTACAGATTCTTAATGTTAGTTCAGTTTCTTATTATTACTTCTTTATTTTTAAATGGAAAATTTTCAATTTGTATTTTGAAGAAAAGTGCACTTCATCTAGTCTTCAAGTCAAGTCACCAAAATGCAGCCTTCAAAATAATAATCCTTGTTGGATTACCTGGAGAAAGGAAAGCAAATATTACCTGAATGGGCACTTTAAACATTTGTCGTGGAATGAGCTCCTTCAACTTTTGCGTCAAAGCCCGACCAACAGCATATGCCTGAAATGAGAAGCTTGCCATGCATTACCGATTTTATTTGTAATTTACTAGAAAAAATTTTATTAAAATTTTCAATGGCAAAAGTTCACTAACTGAAAAAATATTAGTATATTATCTTATATCAGATGCCAATATTCTAACTTAAAACTTGATATCACCTCTCAAAGATTCTTAACAACTTATTCTGTATAAAAACAAGATTCCATTGGATACACATTTAACAATATCCCTAATGTTTTTCTTGAAACGATTTGTCAAAAATTTAATCATAGGTGAAAGAAACAAAATTAGAATAATAATCACTGATCAGAAAGAACTTAAGATTACCTTATCCTTGTGTACAATAGTTGACAATGGTTCCACTTGATCACCATTAATTTGAATGTCAAGTTTTATTAATTCACTTTCCTTGTACCTGAATCAAAGTGAAAAATAATGAAACTGAAATTACATTGTTTTCTTGAAAAGCAGTGAAGTAGATTATAAGAATTTCCATTGCAATAAAAGGAATAGTTGAAAAGTACATCCTCTGCTTAAATCATCAGTGCATCCTCTTTTCTAATTTGATCCTCTTTTCATGAAGAAAATTGGTAAACCATTGGACTGTGCTATTATGGATAAAAATCATAACTCTTAAGCAGTATGCTACTACTAATTGAGGATGAATATCAAAAACAACCGAGAGGCATAATTGTTTCCATATAGAGATGCTTGTTCAACCATTTTTTTCAACGATATCAGATTTGCAGCTTTCACATAAATTATACTTATGCCTATTTACTTCACATTAAATCTTACACATGACCATACAACTTGCAAGTTTGGACCATCAAAAGCAGCACTTTTCTTTTCTATAAGGCCATCGATCAAGACAAACAATACTTGCATTTACCCGAAAAAGTTATACTCCATGCTAGCATAACCTTTACTTCTCGACTTCAGCTGGTCAAAGAAGTCACCTACCATCTGTAAAATGAAGAAAAAATTACAGATAAATCAAGCAAAGAAGTAAGAAGCGATATGTACAGCTTTATACATTCATATCTAACAAGAAAAAAATATCACAAGCACACCCACACCCACAACCACACCCACATGAACAGATACTCTAAGTGAGTTTATGAATGATGTTAAATCAAGTTAACACTCTCCCTCATGTGCAGGCCTTCATAATAACTAAAAATGAATAAGACCCTAAATTTGCAGAACAATAAATTTCCATAAACATGGCTACCATGATGTGAAAACAAGATTAAATAGACACTGAGCTTTAATATCAATATTAAGTTACTATCAGTAGCAAACTGCTAGGAAATGGATCCAATATTAATATCATGCTAGCAGAGTACAATTATAATAATTAGTATCACCTCCGCTAAGGGTAATTCATAGATGATTGATGCTCTATTCTCGGTAATATATTTCATTTCCTTAAACTCTCCTCTTCTTTCTTGAGCCAACTCCATGAGTGAACCAATATAGTCTTTCGGGGTGAGCATCTCAATCTGTACACATGATTTTGAAGTAAATAACATATAACTTCACCAAGTGTTGAAAGGAATGTCTTACTCGACATGAAATTGGTCTCTAAAATAAAGAAATACAGGGCTTATCTGGAATTACCAATTAGTTAAGTCAAGAAATAAATATCTAAAAGTAAAAGAACTTACTTTAACAAAAGGCTCTTCAATTGACTTCCTTCTTCCAGGTTCAGGAAGTAAAGATGGATTTGAGCACTCAACCTTCAAGAGATTCAAGATAGAGCATGACAATGATATTAACATGGCATTCATAAAAGAAACGTAAAGGAGGATTGATTCTAACCAAGCGCAAATAAATCGTCATTTAACCATAAAAAATGTCAAATCAAAGACATGAATAAAAAAAAAAAGATTATAGAAGTTATAACGAAGAATTGCAAGTCTATAGAGGTCCTACAATGTTAATTTGCAACAAGGCTTTTATATATATTACTCATAAATATACTTCAATATGACAAAACTGAACATGTGTAAGTGGATTAGAGCATTTTATCAAGACAAAATTGGAAAGCCTGCATGCCTTTTATCCCAATAAAGAAGTAGTTGGCTGATATTCTTACAAAAGGACTTCAAGAAACAACGTTTGAATTACTAACTAGCAAGTTAGGAATGAAATATATCTTTGAATCAGCTTACATGGAGCATGAGAAATTTCATATTCAAGGATTTGATTTCATAAATAGAATCCTTAAATTAGGAATTAAATCAAATTTTATTTCTTCATTTGTATCCTTAAATAACAGGATAATGCCAAATGTTTTCATTTGACAATGACAACTCAAACACGATGTCTAAATTGGCCAACATACCACAGAGCATACAATTTATTCTGAGAAGAAAAGAAAAAAGTAAAATGAAAAATTTTGTAATCTTTTGTAATCAGATCCTTCAATTCCTTTCTCCTTTTGTGTCTATGTATGGTGCAGTTATGAATAGAAAATTTATTGAAACATTCTCACACCTCAACATAACAAAATGAAATAAGTTTAGGATTGAGAAGAAATTACAGTATCACCATTTACACAGTTCACTCTATACACAACACTTGGAGCAGTAGTTATAAGGCTCAAATTGTATTCTCTCTCAAGCCTTTCCTGTAAAAGAAATTCCAATAGTCTATCAGCATTTCAAAGACTTGGAGAAGGAAAAATCAATAATGGTAAAACAGTCAAAAGCTTTCAGAACAACAAGTGGCAAACCATGGAAAAAGAGCAAACCTGAACAATTTCCATGTGAAGAAGGCCTAAGAACCCACATCGAAATCCAAAACCCATGGCACTGGAAGTTTCAGGCTCAAACTGAAAAATTAAGCATTGAAAGTTTCAATGAGAATATTTTACTGCATCATTTGTCAAAATCTACTAACTCAATATTAGAACTGGAAAACACAAACAAAATTTCAGTCTCCAAAATCGTGCTCTACAAATATGGCTACAACATCATTCACTGGCTAAAATTTCAATACAGCATATTAATTATCATGTAAACCTTCAAAGCAGCGTCATTAAGTTGCAGTTTCTCAAGTGCATCACGTAACTCAGGGAATCTGCCAAAAACGCATGAAAATGAATCATTCTAAAAGGATGAAAGAGCACCAAGATCCAATATATAGTTCTGAAATCTGAGACTAATCAAGAGAACAATACTGGTCTGCATCAACAGGAAACAAGCCGCAGAACACCATAGGAGTGGCTTCTTCATATCCTGGTAATGAGTCTTCTGCTCTTTTAAAATAATGAGTAATGGTGTCCCCAACCCTTGCATCAGCTACTGATCTTATAGAAGCTGACAGATAGCCCACCTGAAGGCAACAAGGCAGAATATGAAAAATCAATTTTTTGACAATCACAATGCCTTTAAAAGCATTACTTAATAAGTAAATTTTAAAAAGCTATAGAGATTGAATTAAGTTTTTGGCTTCCTTTTGGGCCGTCACTTTTAAAGAGGATTATCTGCTTTGGAAAGGTGTTCTGTATAATGATGCAGGCTGGTTTCAAGTTATCTGGATTTATCATTAATAAAGTTGTTTCTTAGTATTACATATGCATATGAGAAATAACAAAAAAATTTATCCAAGAAAATTAATTATTCAGAATATTACCTCACCAGCATACAACTCATCAACTTGCAACTGATTGGGAGATAAAACTCCAATCTCATCAGCAAAATAGTCCTGTAGTTCAAGAAATGACGTCAGCATTAGATGTAGAAAGGCAAAACCATGAGGAGAAAATTACCAGTAGCAACATAATTAGAAGTACTCAATTACTATTCTCCACTAACATTAATGTGGGAATTGTTCCATGATACATAAAAGTATTTGCTAGGTTCATGGTACTTGGGATGATTAATACACAAGATTAGTTGCAAAACAAGGATAACTCGCCATTTAGTATGTGTCAGCTGAAGGGATAGTAAATAGGGTTATTTCCCCTCAACTTTTGTTTACCTCTCTAGCAAGAAATGATTCAATACTCTTTTCTCCATTCTGTATCTCACATTCTTTTTCTTTCCTTGCATTCACCCACCTACCCAACCACCTCTCTATATCAGTATGTCTCATTTCAATATGCATAGTTGGGTCATTAGTTAAATTTAAATTTATTGGATTGATGATAACTTAATATGATACAATAGCCTTGGTATTTGTCCATTTTTGTGTTCGTATCCTAATTAAACCCTATTTCCAATAATTTCTTTGGTTATGCACAAGGGCTGCATTTGGTTCATTGTTCTTCTGCAAACTCACATGTGAGATAGTCTTAATATCTGTCGTGCTGGTGGATTCAAATCTATAGTTAGGCAACTTCATGACAATCTAAGCTCGTGAGAATGGTGTAAAAGAAAAATCAAATGCAGCATGAAATTGAACGATAAAGAAGTATTCTTATTATGCAGACTATGAAGAAAAAATGAGTCAAAACCATGTTTTTACCTTCTCACTAGCCATAAAGTAAATTCGGTCGCCTTTCTTTATCCTCCCATCAATTACTCGAAAATACACAATCACACCCCTATATGGATCATAGTAACTGCATCGGATTCAAGAACAGAAACATAATTAACTTAATAATAGAAGTTGATTTTCATGCAAAAGTTATACATATGATAACACAGACAATACAATGTACTAAACAAGAAAATTTAACTAAAAGATATAGACAACATGCAAAGGAGCAGAACTGCTGTTTCAACGAGAAATTAGAGTTCAATAATGATTATTGGAATAATAACAATTGATTCAACAATGATGAGACTGACAAAAAGCAAAGTATTTTGGAAAGAAAGAAAATTTTCAGCTTATCGAAGGACTAATGTATGTATATTCTTTAAAAGCAAATTTATTGACATTTTAACTTTCAGGGGATAACAAAAGTTTCTATCTTGAAGAAAGACGGTTTGCACAAAAAAATAAACAATAAAAATGTAAGTCTAGTTTTTTATTTTCCATATCAACATTATCTTTGCAATTATAATAATTGAAGAGTTAACATAATAAAAGGTAGGGTGCCATAATTGGGAGTCAACACAGTTATTAAATAGCTCAATAATAATAATAATAATAAATACTAGATAATGAGTTGTGAAAAAACTTAAACACATGATTTTGTCAATAAAATATAATATATAGTATTAAATAGATTAAATTAGGTCACCCTGTTTAAGTCAACTATTCAGCAAGTATAGACTAAGAAAAATGAGAGAGGGGGAGATAAAGAACGACAAGAATAAAATATGGAGATAATTAGTATTGAGTACAATGATGATAGCTGAGTCAAAAATGTACCTATCAAATATTAAAGCCCTCAACGGCTTTTCAGCGGTAGCCTGGGGTGGGGGAATCCTTTCAACAATTGCATTCAGAATCTCAGTTATACCTATTCCCTCCTATATAAGAAAAGCAAGCTGAAGAATAGATTCAACTACTAAAATCCTATACTACCTTAACAATATGAATATAGATCTACCCAATATACTAATTTAGACATAATGTAGAGAACCAACCTTCGCTGAGCAGAGTATTGCATTGCTGCAATCCAATCCGACAACCTAGATAGAAAAAAGAAACACAGTATAATTTTCATATGCACACAAAATAAAATGCACTTTTTTTTTCTTTGTTATTTCTCACCCAGAGAATCATCATCTATTATGAGCAAGCATTATCAAATTCAAATAGAAGAGTTAGGCCTTTCTTTTTTTTTTTTTTTCCTTTGATAATGAACATAATTTTATAGGAAAAAAGAGGAAAAATTTGCAAAGTAATAGAGGCACTAAGCTTGAAGAACGTGTGTATCCATGGTTCAAATATAACAAATGAAGAATTAGGAATCAAAAATAGAATGAAAAAATATGCAAACAAAAAAGTTGGGCAATAACAATATTTCAAGCATCTGTCAAAAAACATTAGAAGTGCAAGGTCTTTTTGCAATGCAGATGCGATGTTCAATAGAGATAAGTACCTAGCATGTTCCTAGAAAGATAAAAGTCCAAAAAAATAAGACAACTTTTATAAATTAAGGTTAGTTATAACCAATTACTTTTCGAGATTGTACTATTTTATACATGCGTGCAGATGTTCTATGTGATGGGTAATAAATAAACACTAGATAAATTGGACGCCACTGTGATCACACAAGGTATCTGTGTTCTCCAAAGGTACAAGATGTAAAAAATTTGCAAACCAGAAATTTTATGAGTAGATCTAACATACCAAGTATTCAACTATTCAAGCCATTCATTTGATGAAGCAAAAGAAAATATAGTTTACAGAAACATAACACACAACCTCTTCAATTTCCTGGATGACACAATCTGGATCAGCACCTGGAAGATCTATTTTGTTTAAAACCTGTAGCAGAGAGATTTTCAGTGTCTTAATGCACCCTAACACACAAGCACACACATATTTTAGTAACATCATTTCAGCAATCATTAGTAGCCATGATTTTTAAAAAGAAAAGAAAAAGTGAACAATTCTGAATGGTCAACATTTATAATAAGTGTCTTTCTGAATACTCACAGATTTTGTGAAAAATTTTCAAAATGTCAACAAAATTTCTGTGAAAGATACTTCTATTAATAGGAGGTAGAGAAGTTCAAATCACAAATTTGAAGCCCCTGAATGGAACTCAACTTCTAGATTTTATTTTTGAATCTAAGACTTGATTTGGGAAAAAAAAATAAAAGCTTGTACTTTTAGAAAATGATAAATAAGGACAGAAATGGTGAAGGATGCAAAAAATTTTAAAAGGGTAGCTTGGTCCCCTTTAGATTTATCGTCACAGTATCAAGCAAAAACATACAGTCTTCAGAAAAGTGAAAGAACACAAGTAAACACTTTGAAACATTAGAGCAATAACTACACCAAACAATAAAAACTAAAAAATGATAATAAGAAACGATGAACAAGTCAACCTACTTACGGGGATAATTTCTAGGTTGTTTTCCAAGGCCAAATAAACATTGGCCAGCGTCTGTGCTTCCACTCCCTTAAACATGATAAGACACTTTAATAAGCACTAAAGCCATTAGAGCTAGTAAAATTTGAAGTTGGTCAATGCATCTTTAAGGTAGAAACAGAGATACATCAATATTGCATTAAGCATGCCACCAAAAAAACAAAGAGCTGGAAAGATGATAAAAAAATTCACCTGGGAAGCATCTACAACAAGGAGAGCACCCTCACATGCAGCAAGAGATCGAGAAACCTAAATATAAATGAAAAGGAAAGAAACATGTAAATCTAAAATTCTATGAAGAAACATCTGTACACAAGTTTTTTTTTAATCAGAAAAGTAGCAGACTGATGATAAGGCATATCATTGAACTCCTTTGCATCAAATGCCTGTGAAGAATCCAGTACCAAATTCAATTCCATAGAACACTTAAAACTGCTAACAATCAATGACAAACTGCTGACAATAAGAACTACCCATTGAATTTCGAACTCATTACCAATCAATTCCCTAACAGCCACCTCAAAATACAGAAAAAGATGATCAGTAGATCCTAATATGTCTAAACATCACAAACCCACTTTACGGCAAGCCAGCTTACCATGTACTAAAAAGCCAAGCAAATACTTGGATCTCAGTTGATACTTGGTATACATGCTTTCCATGCACTTGAAACTAGGACCTCTAAGGCCAATAAGTTTAGAAAAACTACGCATCTTTTTCATGGAAAAGATTAGCGATAAAAATTTATATGAATCTAATATCTCTTCAAAGTAGTACGTATATTTTTCCTTCTATGGAAGAAATCAATCTTGTGTGCCACACATTTTCTAATCTGAGTCTATGAACTCTCATATTAATAGCTTAATGCACCAGTAAATTCCTACACACAAATAATCTCATACTATGAGTATCTATATGCGACATGCACATGTGATACCTCATACGAGAAGTCTACATGCCCTGGCGTATCAATTAAATTCAGACAACAGGGCTCATTCTTGAACATGTAGCGCATACGAGCTGCCTGTCACAAGGATAAAACGTTAATAAGTTGAGTTCCTAAACATTAAAGATAGGTATATATAATCAAATGAAAATATCAATTTTAAAGAAACTATAAATAATTTTGAATCTATAAATAAATAAACTATGAACTATAAATAATCTTATAAAATTGATGACCACAGCATACATTATTTAAGAATGCTATGATAATTATAATTTTGAACATTTTACCACTTACTGCTCATAGATATATTATCAAACGGATAACACTAAAGACTAGCAGTCAATAATCCATCCAAAAATAATAAGATAAGGCATATATAACAGAACGATGGCAATGAGCTAATCAATTTCAAAGTGTCTCTACGAAGTGTTATCTAGTTTAATTATATTTAGAGCCAAGCTCCCAAAATATACATTTATAAGGAAAATCAATGCCTTGACCTACTCAATCATGGAAGCTTCATTAACCACCAACAAATGCTAGAACATTATCCATATATGACTGGATGTCATAACAATTATAACAGAAGATATTTGGAAAAGTTGTCGGTATTCTGCAGAGGTCAATTGGAAAGCTATGAACTTGAAAATAATGATGCTCACCAAATTTTTAATGATACTCACCAAACTTTTATATAAGTGTTTAAACATATTCATGTATTGTTGTGGCAATCTGCATCACAGTTTTAGACAGAAATTCCACAAGTATAAAAGATTGCTTAGCATAGCATTTTACGTTCAGAGAAGCCTTCTTAATTGAGTTACATAGAGTAACAGACAATGATGTAAAATGCAAACCAAGTAAACTTAGAACAAAATCTATTCACAAGGGACATTCGAAAGCAGATTATCTAAAGAAGGCATTACATTGTCAAGATGATTCAACCAGAAATTTAAAACTTTTATTTTTAGTGAAAACCAAAACATAAACTTTTGAGGATTACCATGCCACACACAACAAAGACAGATTACTAGCTTCATGACCATCATAATCCAAATACCAGCAATTAATGGTAATAACTAAAATGAATTAAAGTATGGATTACAAACTTGAAGCTTAATTGTGATTCCCCTCTCTCTCTCCAAATCCATGTTATCAAGAAACTGCTCCTTCATCTCACGCTTCTGTACAGTACCAGTCATTTGAAGCAACTTATCTGCTAAAGTAGACTTGCCATGATCAATATGTGCAATAATACAGAAATTCCTGATATTGGAAATCGGAACCTGCATAGCAAACCAACCAAATGCAAAACTCTCAAGCCCCACAAAACCCATCAAGAGAAAAACCACATAAACAAAAACATAAAGAGAAAACAACCTTTAACAGACGGTCCTGGCCGATTTTCGTAGCGAATTCGATGTCGGAGACTTCAGCAGGGGACTGGGTTCCAGCTGCCCGGCAAAAAACGGAGGACTTGGGTCCAAGCTTGAAGCTTTGAGAAGAAGAATGGTGGAATTTGGAGAAATGAGGAGTCTTTGAAGGATAGAGTGGCAGTAACGTAAAGGGCAAGAAGCTAGTAGCTCTGGGTTCAGTTTTGTAACATTGGGGAATAGTTGTTGTTGTTGTTGTTGTTGTTGTGGATAGAAGGAGGGCCTGAGAAGAGAGCTTTGCCGCCATTGTTGGCAAAGCTTTGTTGCTCAGGCGTTGCTACTCTACAACGCTCGTTTTGAGGCCCTGCAACGTAACAGCTATTTTGAGCCACAAATAAAGGCTAGCGGGAATTCCGTCGCAGGAGCATTGAAACCGGGCCTTTTGGATTGGGTTGTGTTTTGACCCACTTCAGGTGAATGCCCCAAACCCGAATTTCGAACACAATTTTTTTTTTTTTTTTTTTGTCTTTTTTTGTGTGTTCAGTGAGGGTATTAATTGAAGTTTATTAGAACATATATAACATAGGACCTTTATGAATCGTAAAATGTTGCAAAATGAAGGATAATAAAATTCATGCATTTAACATTTACCAAATCATTCTCAGGACAACACAAAATTCCAAGTACCAACGTTTAAACTGATTTATAATTCCTTAACACATCTCACTAGATTCATGACATCTATTCAGAGTAGTTGTCTTGTGGGTTCATAAGGTGTCCTATTGTAATTTCTTGGAAACTATGATTCGCAAATGGTGTCCTGTGATCAAGCAATTGTTCGGAAACATTTGCCATGGTTGGTTGATGCTTTGGGTTTGCATTTAAGCATGCAAATGCAATTGAAGCAACAAGAACAACATAATGCACAGCCATGCGACTTCTTTCGGGTGCTAATCGTCGGTCTAATATTTCAATTAGCAGTAGAGATTGCGTAGAGGATGATAATGATGATAATAGTTCTTTTGGATGCCTTCCCATTAATGTTTCAAGTGACACTATTCCAAAACTATACACATCGCATTTTTCGATTACAGCTATTTTATAGGTAAGCTCTATAGTTCACAAGTAGAAAAGAACTTAACTAGTTAACATTTGTTAATATAATTTTTAAAATATATTTATATATATATATATATAAAATAAAAAGAAACAAGAAAAAAAGTTATGAGAAAGAGAGTACAAGATACTGTAAAATAACAAATTGGTTTGGGCGCTAATGTAATAGATTGACTATAAGACAAGTCAACTATCATTAATTGATGACAATTTACAAGAAAAATTGGTTTTTAGAGATACAATAGCATGGTGATTGTCACATTTGTTGCTTTTAAATAAACTGATTAAATTGAAGAAGGATGATGTGGTCCAATTTATCATGTAGATATTTTAATAATAACTTCTTCTTTCTTTTTTTTTTTTTGAAACCAAAGATTTGGAACATTTGTTATTATTATTATTGTTTTTTTGGGGATACCTTGAACGTGACAATTTATTAATGATTGAATATGAGAGAGAAAGACAATTAAACTTGATAGAAAATGCACAACATAAGGATGGATATGCAATCTCATACCTGAAGCAATATAGCCATAAGTACCGGCAAGCATAGTTGGATTGGAGGAATTAGGATGGAGGAGTCTCGGAGTGCCAAAATCAGCCACAACAGCACTCTAGTTCTTTGTTTAGTAGAATGCTTTATGTGGTAATATCACGATGAATAATTGATAGATTGCAATCATGCTCTTTGTTTAGTAGAATGCTTTATGTGGTAATATCACAATGAATAATTGGTAGATTGCAATCATTGTGCATATAAGACAAGGCATTCCCTATGCCTTTGATAACATTCACCCTTTTCCTCCAATCTAACTCCATGCCCTGCACGTCATTGTTGAGGACACTAAACAAGCTCCCTCTTTCCATGTATTGGTAAATTAAAAAGATGCATTTTTTATATAAACAAAATCCATAGAGTCTTACAATGTTTCGATGTTTTTAATTTTGACCTAATTCATGAAACTCTTTTCAAAGCAGGCACTTTAGCTTCTGAAGTGTGAAGTTTTTTCAAGGTGACTACTTTGCCATTAGATAATCATGCTTTGTAGACACTTCCACAACCACCCCTACCAAATGCAACACTTTTTTTGGCTGAAACCTACCAAATGCAACACTTGATATCAAAATTCTCTGCTGCTTGTATGATGTCTTTGTATGTCATGTTCCCATCAAAATTCCATATTGAAAATATATCTCCATTCTTTTTTGTTATTGTCTCATCAACTAATGGTTGACACTGGATTTTATATTTGCACCATCATTTGAATAACATTGCCAATTGTTGGAATCAATAGTGAAAGCCAGGAATTGTACAATTAAATAAAATATGTTATATATATATATATATATATATATTCCAGTATCCATTACTAACCTATAGAAGTGTAGAAAATATTTTTTTGAAGCCACAGGATTTTCCAAATTATTCTCTATATGACAGATCTACGTATGGACACACCTGGTCACAAAAATAAACAAGAACATTAATCTGAAAAACACATTGAAACCTCATAGTTTCTATTTTTCTCCCAATATGTTTGACTTTCCTACTAAGATTTTCAATCTCTATAAAATAATATGTAAAACCTTATATGACTGGAGATTTGTAAGCAGTATATTTATAAACTACCAACCCTAATCTTCTTAGAGTTTTATGACATCTTAAGCCCAATTAATAGGCTCCTTCTTGTATCTTAATAATCCGATAAATGGATTCTGTCAATTGATGAGCTAGTTTAGAAATCCTACGGCCTATTATTAATCAAGGTTCCTGATCAATGAATTAGCTTGCTCCAAAAGCATAAATCCAACAATATCCCATCATAAATCAATATTGAAAATATATCTCCATTCTTTGGTAGACTCGTAATGTCACCAAGTGATTGCCACCTTTTATTTTTTCATCCAATTAAATTTGTACAAGAATGCCCTTATAAGCACAATACATAACAAGGCAAGAATAGCAGAGATAGGAACGATAGGGCTTCTAATTTTGTTTATGACATTGAGACTATTAGTGAGAGGTGGGGTAGCTTCAAAGCAAAGAAAGTAACTTTTGTAGTAACCACGTAAATCTTTGTTGCCATGGAGATCAATTGAAATGGTCTTGAATTGAAATAGAATACAACAGGGGATGCTATCACTGAGATTGTTGTAGGCAAGCTTATTAGATTGGCAAAAAGATATTTCTCCATAATTGACTTGTGACTGAGATCCAAAGAAGTGAGTTTAGAAAGGGTACAAATCTCAATGGGGATGCTTCCATGAAAATGGTTCCCTGACAAGTCAATCTATTTTATACTCTCATGGCCACCCAAAGATGGCACATTTGGACCCATGAGGTTGTTAAAACCAAGCTACAAACTTTTCAGATTCTTCAAATTCCCTATTTGGGAAGGTAAAACACCACTTAGTTGATTGAAACAAAAATTCAAATGCCATAGATTGGTTAAATTACATAGAATAGAAGGAAATGCAAAAGTTAATCGGTGTAAGACACAAGCTTGATATACATAATAAACTCACATCCTAATAGTTTAAGCTTTTGGGGTCAATGATAATTTAATATTATATTAGGTTCAAAACCTAAAAACCTAGGTTCAAATCCTTACACTACCATCTATTTAAAGAATTGGTACTTGTAAAGTCCATTTAAAGAATTGACATTTGTAAAACCCAAAACGACTTACAAATGATAAAGAATGTTAGACACAAGTTTGATATACATAATAAACTCATATTCTAATAGATTAAGCTTATAGGATCAATAGTAATTTAACAATTGATTATTATCGAGTCTCATCATTTTTAGATTTTTGAGATTTCCAATTTATGGAGGAATGGATCCATTAATCTTATTATCATGCAGGTACAGATAAGTAAGGCTGGAAAATTTTCTTATTTCAGGAGGAATTGAACCCGTGATATTGTTTTTATAAAGTGAGAGAGTAGTTAATTCAGTTAGTTGACTCAGACATGATGGAAGTGATCTACTGAGCATGTTTCTGGACATGATCATGGAACTAAGATTTTTCAGCTTTCCTATTTGGGATGGGATTGAACCATTCAATAAGAAGTTATGGCTCAAGTTCAATGCAACAAGATTGATCAAACTGTCTAAATCCGGTGGAATGGACCACAGATTCGATTATAAGAAATGTCAAGAATTACCAATTGAGAGAGGTTTCCTGATGAAAGAGGCAACTCACCCTATCAAATAATTATCAGAGAAGTTGAGGTGGGTGAGCTTCGAAGGAGTGCCCATCTCTGGTGGGATTCTTCTAAAGAGTCCAGCTCTACCAACATCCAGACTCACTAAGTTTGGAATTGAAGAGCCGTTAAGAAATCTCCCAAACTGCCTGTTCACTAGGGAATAGTGGTGTATAGAAATATGAGTAATGCTTCCAGCACCACTGCAAGTAATCAGTCATGTTGCAAGCACTTGTGGTGGTGGCTTGAGATACTCATCATGTCTCCACCACCCAGTTTCAAGCAAAGTCTTTGCTTCTTTTCCAGAATCAAAATACTCAACAGAGCCCCAAACAAGCTGACAAGCCATGAGGCTATTGCCATTGCTACTGCAGCAACAGTGAAAATAGACAGGGAAGTGGAGGATACAGCCATGCGCTCACATAACATAAAATAACTAGCTACTATCCCAAAAAAGAAAAAAAAAGAAAAAAAAAAAAGAAAGCATAAAATAACTTGCTACTACAAATCAATTTTATTTTGCATACTTTTCTTACAGATTTTTTCCTTTTTATCTCTTGGAACTTTCATTGCATGGAAGTGGGAACATTCATCAATTATTAATGATATGGGCCCACTCATTTTTTCTCTGAACTTTCTTCTACTTTTGATTTCTTCTTTCTTTCTTTCTTTTTTTTTTTTCTTTTTTTTTTTTTAATTGACTTTGATATTGATTCACCCAAAAGCGACTAGTCAAAAGACCGTTCTGTATACGGCTATTGGACTTTTGAGCTGGAATAATGAAAACAATTAATTACAATAAACATTGTCTTGAGAAATTATTTTTAATTTGTATGGAAACCTTTCAAAATATTGCTTCTAATCCATCCTAGTTTAGGAAAAAACTTTCTGGTACTCCTTGGAGTTATACTCCCTTTTTTAATGTATATGGATCCTATTTGATGGTATATGGGATACATATGTATATTAGAGGAGGAAGTACATACCTCGGTTTTAGACACGACAAATTAAACAAAAAGCTAAACACTGCCACGTGGTAAGGTATGGACTGTGATATTATTCGTATCAATAAATTGGTCCCTCATGGTACCTAAACTTTTCTGCATGTACTCTCTTTAGTCTAGTCTTCGCTTGCTGCTTCATTGCCACAAAACCAAGACAAAAATCATGCAAAAGCTTATAATTAATGGTCTTTTTGGCTGCTTGCATGATCATCACGTATCCTGAACACCTTTGATACAACTTATATGATGTACTATATTATATTACGCAAATAAAGGTCTCAAGGATGAAATTGAAATTTTAGCCTTTCCATTTTCTTCCTTGTCTCTGCATAATATGCTTATTTCTTCTTCAACATTAATGTCTACCGCATTATATACTCTGTAGAATATAATAATACTAAAAGGGTCCTAAACGTTTGCTCTTTTGGTTAAGGCCTTTACTGTTCAATACGATTGCATAAATTCGTCGTACTTTTGCCCTTAAAAACTTGGAAACAGAGCATTTCACTTCTACTTTTCATTAGTAATTCTATACTTTTTCTAATGGTCCGGAAAGCATGCTCTTTTGGTTAAGGCTATTGTTGTTCAAGATGATTACATATATCAAATTTTGTCCTTCCCTTGAGAGCTTACAAACAGAGCATTTATTATTTCCATTATTTTATGCATTACTCTGTTTTTTAATACCTAGATAACTATAAATGAATTTTTTATTCCAAGCCATTGAAACGATTAAGAACAGAAAAAGGAAATCCTGATAGCATAAACATTAGGCTGACTTGATAAGAGTCTAAATGTGCATGTATATATAAATCCTTAGCCATATGAGAAGCAAATGGTCGGTTTCCATCAACTTGGTCAACTATACTCAATAGAACTAATTAATATATAAAATGTAGGATCTTAAAACGTAAATGTGGAAAATTGAACGATAGTCAAATCCATGCATTTAACACTTTACAAAATTATTCTTTAATAATGGAAACAAGTGGAGAGCATAGCACAAAGAGAGAGTGGTATCATCATTATCATCATCTTCAACACAAAATCTAATGCTACCTGAGATATTAGACAAACGCTTAGCACCCGAAGTCGGTCGGATGCGCGCAATGTAGTTCTTGTTGCATCAATTGCATTCGCATGCTTACATGCTAACCCACAGCATCGACCAACCATGGAAACTGTTTCCAAACTATTTCTCAATGGCCAAGTATAGAAAAGTGAACGAGCTGTTCTAACTAATATTTAGTTGTACCCATCTCTCACTTAACCATCTATGCGGATTAGTACTTGTGGGTTCATGAGGTGTCCTATTGAAATTTCCAGGAAACAATGATTGGCTAATGGCGTCCTGCCATCAAGAAATAGTTTGGAAACAGTTTCCATGGTTGGTCGATGCTGTGGGTTAGCATGTAAGCATGCGAATGCAATTGATGCAACAAGAACTACATTGCGCACATCCGACCGACTTCTTGGTGGTGCTAAGCGTCTGTCTAATATTTCAGGTAGCTTTAGATTTTGTGTTGAAGATGATGATAACGATGATAACACTTCTTTCGGATGCTTTCCCATTAGCATTTCAAGTGCCACCACTCCAAAACTATACACATCACACTTCTCCGTCACCACCATGGTATAGGCAAGCTCTGCAATTACAATTAAAAAACAAAAGAATTTAAATACTAATTTAACAATATTTACTAATCTTTTTATAAAGTAAAAATAATATATCAACCGACTACAGGAAAAGGAAACTATCACTAATGATAATTTACAAGCAAAATTGATTATGATTTATTGGTGATAAAATACCATATACAGTGATATAATTCCCATATTAATTTGAATCTTATAAAAATAAGTAAATAATTTGATCAATATGTGGGTGTTAGATATAGTAAATTCATATCTTAACGGTTTAAATTTTTTAGATTAGTAATAATTTAACATGGTACCAAAATTCAAAATCCTAAACAACTAGGTTCGAGTCACAATCTATAAATGAATGAGAATGTTAAACATAGCTTGATATACAATAATACACTTACATTCTAACAATTTAAACTATTAGGATCAATGATAATTTAATATTTTATTATGTAGATTTATCAATAATACTGATGATATAAATAAATTAGTTTTTTAGATACCTTGATGTGACACTTTAATGATTAATTAAAGATGAGAGAGAAAAAATAATTAAACTCAATCGATATAAATTGTACTATATAGGAATGGTGCAGAAATTATTACCTGGAGCAATATAGCCAAATGTACCAGCATGTATGGCAGTTTGAGTGGACGAATTAGGATCAAGAAGTTTAGCTGTGCCGAAATCAGCTACAACAGCCTCTAGTTCTGAGTTGAGTAGAACATTATTAGTGGTTACGTCACGATGAACAATTGGTGGAGTGCAATTGTGGTGCATGTAACACAAGGCATTCACTATGCCTTTGATAATATTCACCCTTTTCCTCCAATCCAATTCTACGGCCTCCATATCATTGTTTAGGACACAAAACAAGCTTCCCTTTTCCATGTATTCGTAAATTAAAAACATGCACCTTTTGTGTGAACAAAAACCATAAAATCTCACAATATTTCTATGTCTTAATTTTGTCAATGTTTTCACTTCATTGGTGAAACTCTTGCTCAAAGCAGGCTCTGAAGCTTCTGAAGTGTGAAGTTTCTTTAAGGCAACTACTTTTCCATTAGGTAGTTGTGCTCTGTACACACGTCCATAACCACCAGCGCCGACACAATACTTGATGTCAAAATCCTCAGTTGCTTGTATGATGTCTTGGTATGCTTTGTTCCCATCAAAATTCAATATTGAAAATAAATCTTCATTATTTTCAATAATAATATCTCCACTATTATCCTTTGTTGTAGTTGTCTCAGCAAGAGATTGAGGCTTTTTATTTTTACATCCACATACGTAGAAGATTGTCAGCATAAGGAAAAGAAGAGACAAGTAAAAAATGACATAGACAGGAACAACGGAGCGTATGATTTTGTGGGCGTCCTGTCCAACTTCGTTGATCATGAGGCGGCGGTGATTATGAGTACTTGATGGGATAGCTTGGAAGCAAAGAGGGAAACTGTTGCGGTAAACAGTACATAAGTCTTTGTTGCCATGGAGAATGAGGGAATTCATGGCGTTGGATCGTTGTAGAAATATAGAAGGGAGGTTACCACTGAGATTGTTATAGACAAGGTTCAAGGTGGTTGAGCTTGTGAGGTTAAAAGTAGCTGAGAAGGCATTTGTCCAACGAGTTGTGATTGAGGTCCAAAGAAATGAGTTTAGAAAAGAGAACATACATAAGTCAGTGGGTATGCTTCCGTTGAAGCGGTTGCTTGACAAGTCAATTCGTTTAATACTCTCAGGACCACCCAATAGAGACGGCGCAATTGGACCTGTGAGAGGAGGTTAGAACTTAGTACCCAATTAATATTTCCAGATTTTTGAGATTTCAAAGTGAATGATGTAACTCACCCGTGAGATGATTATGAGAGAGGTCGAGGTGGGGTCAGCTTCGAAAGAGTGTCTATCTCCGGTAGGATGATCCCAACGAATCCACTTTCAGCGAGATCCAAGTGGGATTAAATTGGGAAATGAAGAGCCATTCAGAAATCTCCCAAGCTTCAGCTTCGTTTAGTATGGGAGGAAGATAGAACAGATGTGGAGAAATATGAGTAATGCTTCCAGCCCCATTGCAAGTAATACCAGTCAAGTTGCAAGGATTTGTGGTGATGGAACAGTTGAGATACTCATATCATGTCTTCACCACCCAGATTCAAGCAAAAACCCTTTACTTCTTTTTTTAAGGAGAATATTCAGCAGAGCCCAAAACGGGGGATGCCCACTAGGCTACTGCTGTATTGCTACTGAAGTAGCTGTGAATTAATATTGAATTGGAAATGGAGGATACCATGCTCTCTCTCATAACATAACTACCTACTACAATGCAAAGCAATTTCGTAGCAAGCATCATACATGGGCTTCTTTTCTTTTTCTTTTCTTTTTTTTCATTTTGCATACTTTTCTAACCAATATATATATATATATATTTTTTTTTCCACGTCTTTTTTCGGAACTTTAATTGCATGGAATGGAAGTGAGAACATTCAACATTAGGTAGATTATTAATGATGCGGGCCCAATTACTCTTTCTCTGAACTTGCTTCTACATTTGATTTCTCCATTTTTCTTTTGTTGACTTTGACATTGATTTTCCCAAAAAAGCTACTAGACGCGTTTTGTATGTGGCTATTGGATTTGGAGCTGGAATAACAAAATAATTAATTACAATAAACATTGTATAAAGAAAAAATTAAGTTAATAAGCTTCTATTTGTACGGAAACCTTTCAAAATATTGCTTTAGCATTAATATCACAAAAACGCTTTTAATCCATCCCAGTTTAGACGCAACAAATTAAACAGAAGGCTAAAAGTTGACGTCTTGACTTGGATGGACTGCGATATTATTCATATCAATGAATTGGGTCTCTCGTGGGATTTAAACTTTTCTTCGTTTACACTCCTTTGTACAGTCCTTGCAGCTTCGTTGCCATGAAACAAAGACAAAAATGCACGCAAAAGAAAATGAAATATATTTTCCATGAAAATATAAATTTAAATGTTCTTTTACATTTATTTTCATAAAATCTTTTGGTTGTTGGTTTTTTTTTTTTTTTTTCTTTCTAAACTCCACATAACCTTATCCTATTAGCTGCCTTTTTGGCTGCTTGCATGAGAATAATTATCCAGCTGAAACACCAACTTATATGATGTATTGTTAACGTATATAAAGGGTCTCAAGTATAAAATTCACATTAATAAGCCTTTCCATAGAGTGGTGTCCTCTATTTTCTTCCCTGTCTCTGCCTAAAATGCACTTTCTTATTCTTGGAATATAATAATACTAGAAGGATCCGAAACGTTTGCTCTTCTGGTTAAGGCTTTTACTGTTCAAGACGATTACATAAATTAATCATACTTTTGTCATTAAGAATTTGAAACAATACAAAAAATCCCATGATTCTGGAATCATATGATCCTCATTCATAAAAACTAATGAGATCCGCTGGGGGACTGTATGTGGTTTCGGTATCATAATATTTTCGCTTTGGAAACAGAACATTTCAAGTTTACTTTTCATTGATTCTTGTTCTATGCTTTTTCCAATGGTCGGAAAAGCATGCTATTTTGGTTAAGGCTATCATTGTTCAAGATGATTATATATATCAATTTTCGTTTTTCTGTCAAGAGCTTACAAACAGAGCATTTATTATTTCTATTATTTTGTGCATTATTCTGTTTTTAATCAGATTAAAGTAGAGACCTAGATAACTATAAATGAATTTTTTAGTCCCAAATCATTGAAGTGATTCATGAACTTCAAAAAAAAAAAAAAAAAAAATCCTGACAATAAAACTATCATATCAAAAAGATATCCAAGTCATTGAAGCGATCGAAGAACTCAAATTCATGTATTTAACACCTGACGAAATTATTCTTTAATAATTGAAATAAGTGGAGGGCATAGAACAAAGTGAGAAGTGACAAATTAAACTGAACCGATATATATATATATATATATATATGAACTTATGCGCCAAGTAAAGAAAATTAGACGAGTTGTTCTAACTAATATTTAATTGTAGCCATCTCACTTAACCATTTATGCTGAGTAGTACTTGTGGGTTCATGAGGTGTCCTATTGAAATTTCCTGGAAACAAAGATTGGTTAATGGAGTCCTGCGATCAAGAAATTGTTTGGAAACTGTTTCCATGGTTGGTCGATTCTGTGGGTTAGCATGTAAGCACGCAAATACAATTGAAGCAACAAGAACAACATTGTGCACATCTGACCGACTTGTTGGGGTTGATAAGCGTTTGTCTAATATTTCAGTTAGCATTAAGTTTCGTGTTGAAGATGATGATAATGATGATAAAACTTCTTTCGGATGCTTTCCCATTAGTGTTTCAAGTGCTACCACTCCAAAACTATACACATCGCATTTCTCGGTCACAACCATAGCGTAGGCAGCCTCTGCAATTCACAATTATTAAGAACGAAAGAGCTTAAATATTAATTCAACAATATTTATTAATTTTTTTTTCATACAATAAATTAATGTTTGAGCATTAGAATAATATATAAGTCAACTGCAGGAATAGGAAACTATCATAAACGATGATTTACAAATACAATTGATTATGTTTTTAGTGATAAAATACCACGGTGACATTCCCACATTTGAAGCTTATAAATAAAAAGAGTAAATAATTTGACCATGATGCGAGTTCCATTTTATCATGTAGATTTTCGATATTAATATTGATGATATATATAACTTGCTTTTTTTTGGTACCTTGAATGTGACAATTTAATAATTGAGTATGAGAGAGAAATAATTAAACTTGATATATATGAAAAGTACTATACATGAAGAATGTAGAAGATTACCTGGAGCAACATAACCATAAGTACCAGCAAATATGGTATTTTGAGTGGAGGAATCAGGATCAAGGAATTTTGCTGTGCCAAAATCAGCTACAACAGCCTCCAGTTCTGAGTTGAGTAGAACGTTGTTGGTGGTTACATCGCGATGAGCAATCGGTGGAGTGCAATCATGGTGCATATAAGACAAGGCATTCACTATGCCTTTGACAATATTTACACGTTTCCTCCAATCTAATTCCTTAGCCTCCGCATCATTGTTGAGGACACAAAACAAGCTCCCTCTCTCCATATATTGGTAAATCAAAAACATGCACCTTTTATGGGAACAAAATCCATAGAGTCTCACAATGTTTCGGTGTTTTAATTCTGTCAAAGTTTTCACCTCATTTGTGAAACTCTTTTTTAAAGCAGGCTCTTCAGCCTCTGAAGTGTGAAGTTTTTTCAAAGCAACTACTTTACCATTAGGCAGCTGTGCTCTGTAGACACTTCCATAACCACCGGTGCCAATGCAATATCTAATATCAAAATCCTCCGTTGCTTGTATGATGTCTTCGTATGCTATGTTGCCATCATAATTCCATATTGAAAATATATCCCCATTCTTACTGGGGGTAAGAGATTGGCACGTTTTATATTTGCATCCACATTTGCGGACAACTGTCACTATTATAAGCACAAGAATAGAGAAGACAAGGATAATGGAGACAGTAAAAGCAATTATTCTGATTTTGCGGGAATTGGGTCCAACTTTATCGATGATAGATAAATCATTGTTGCCATCAAGATAAATGGAACTGATCATTTTAGATTGTTGTAGAATAGAAGAAGGGATGTTACCATTGAGATTGTTAAAGGCAAGGTTCAAGTTGGTCAAGTTTGTGAGGTTGAAAAGTTGAAAAGGTATCTGTCCAACAATTGAGTTGTAACTGAGATCCAACCGAGTGAGCGTAGAAAGGGAACATATCTCAATGGGTATGCTTCCGTTGAAGAGGTTCTCTGACAAGTCAATTAGTTCTATATTCTCAAGACCTCCTAAAGATGGCACAATTGGACCCGTGAGTCTGTTATAACAGAGTTGCAAGCTTCTCAAACTCTTCAAATCCCCTATTCTGGAAGGCATGGAACCGCCAAGCTGATTCCAACCAAGGCTCAAATTTCGTAAGTTGGTTAAATCACATAGAGCAGAAGGTAATGCACCTGTTAAGTGGTTATTCTGGAGTTCCAAAATCTCCAGATTTTTTAGATTTCCAATTTCTGGGGGGATGGATCCATTAATTCCGTTTGACATAAGATGCAGATTTTTCAACTTAGATAGATGGCCCAGTGCCTGTGGGAGTGGTCCATGGAGCTCATTATCACTAAGGTCTAGATGAGTAAGATTGCCCAGTTCCCTTATTTCAGGAGGAATTGAACCTGCGATACGGTTTGAATAAAGTGAGAGAGTAATTTAATTATTTGGTTAGTTGACTCCAGACTCAATGGAAAATTGCGAACCGCAGATTCGATTATAAGAAATGTCATATGCATGTATCACCAAATGGGCGAGGTTTCCCAATGAAGGAGGTAACTCACCTGTCAAATAATTACCAGAGAGATCGAGGTAGGTTAGCTTTGAAAGAGTAGCTATCTCTGGTGGGATGCTCCCAATGAGTCCAGCTCCATCAACATTCAAACTGACTAAATTCGGAAATGAAGAGCCATTCAGAAATCTCCCAAGCTTTGTTTGGTATAGATTGTAGCCATTCATAGAAATATGAGTAACGCTTCCGGCGGCATTGCAAGTAATAGCAATCAAGTTGCAAGGGGTTGTGGTGGTGGAGTTGAGATATTCATGACTCCACCACCCAGATTCAAGCAAAGCCTTTGTTTCTTTTTCAACAGAGCCCAAAACAAGCTGGGAAGCCCAGGAGGCTACTATTGCTACTGCAGCAGCAAAACTGACTATGGAAATGGAGGACACCATGCTTTCCGATAACTAGATAGCTACTTCCAAAATAGTTCTGTACGAATCAATATACATGGGCTCTCTTATGCCTTTCCTTTTACTTTTATTTTTTTGGAATTTCGCATACTTTTCACTCTGCTTTTTCTTTTTTTTAATATTATCATTTTTTTTTTAATTTATATTTCAGAACTTCACTTACATTGACTCGAGAACATTTTCTCAGCTAAATCGATAAGAAGTGAGAACATTCTGACATTGAATGGATTATTAGTCACAAGGCCGGCCCAATAACTCTGCTTACTTTGACTGAAGAAATTTACAAAAAGAAAAAAAAAACAAAAAAGGGAAACACAGCAGAAACAGAAAGACTTACGGCTTACCATTAGATTTTAAAACAATTTTGTATGTTATAAAATAGAAAATTATTTTTAAAATAAAAAATTACCTGTTGATTATCAGTTTTTAAAAATAAATTAAAATAATATTAAAATAATATTTTTTATTTTTTATTTTTTAATTTTGAAAACTGTTTTTAAATATTACCAGCTAAATATTTTTGTTTTCGGAAAACAAATAAAAATAATTTATTTTTTTATTTTTAAAATAATATTTTAAAAATTGAAAATTAAAAATATGACCAAACAGGATCTTAGGATATGGACTTGGGATGATCAATAGGACCTTCTTTTTTTCTTTTTCTTTTTTTTTTTTCTTTTTTTAAGCTGAAGAAGAAAACAGAGGAGAAAAGCTTACTAATAGACTTTTTGACTGCTTTCATGCACGTCCTGAATCCAGCTGAACACCTTAGAATATGTATAATATTCGTATACTTTTTATCAATGGTCCAAAAAGCATGCTGTTGGCTAAGACTATCATTGGATCAAGATGATTACATAAATCAATTTTCGTTTTTCCCTCAAAAGAATACAAATAGAGCACTTATTATTTCTTATTCTATGCATCACGTTGGTTTTTGGGTGAGATTAAGCATGACAAAACATGGTTAATTAAGACCCATGCAGGCATTAATATCAATCTTACATATTCAACAAAACTTATTCTCAGCACAGTTTCTCATCATTAACCTTTAAGTATATGGCATCATGTTTATTATAGTCTCACAACATTGTCAAAGTCATTATTAACCTGAAATTGTACAAATCTGATCACTTTGGTCATGGTCTACATAGACCTGTGTGTTCATGAGCTGCCCAAGTGAAATTTCATGAAAACATTGATAGGCTAATGGAGTTCTGTAAGCAAGAAACTGTAAAGAAACACTTTTCATGGTTGGTCGACAGTTTGGGTTAGCATAAAAGCAAGCCAAGGCAATTTTAGAAACACGAAGAACATTATGCACATCAGACCGACTTCTTCTGATTCAAGCAAACGCCTTTACTTTTTAAAGGAGAATATCCAGCAGGGCCCAAAACAGGGGATGGCCACTGGGCTACAGCTGCTATTGCTACTAAAGCAGCAGTGAATATGGAATTGGAAATGGAAGCTACCATGCTTTCTCGCATAACATAACTTCCTACTACAATGCAAAGCAATTTCGTATCAAGCGTCATAAATGTGCTTCTTCTTTTTTCTTTTTTTTTTTCTTTTTTTTATTTTGTATACTTTTATTACCCTTTTTTTTTTTTTTTTTTTTGGTATCTTTCAGAACTTCAATTGCGTGGAATGGAAGTGAGAACATTCAACATTGGATAGATTATTAATGATATGGGCCCAATTACTCTTTCTCGAACTTGCTTCTACTTTTGATTTCTCTCTTTTTTTTTTTTTGTTTTTTTTTTTTTGGGGTTGAATTTGACATTGATTCTCCCAAAAAAGCGACAAGAAAAAAGACCTTTTTGTATACGGCTATTGGATTTTGAAGCTGGAATAATAAGACAATTAATTACAATAAACAATGTATAAAGAAAAATTAAGTTAATAAGCTTCTAATTTCTCTTTAAAATGCTTTTAATCCATCACACTTTAGCGCAACAAATTAAACAAAAAGCTAAACGCTGCCGTCTTGACTTGGATGGAGTGTGATATCATTCATATCAATGACTTGGGTATTTAAACTTTTCTTCATTTACTCTCTTGAGTCCAGTCTTCACTTGCTGCTTCATTGTCACGACTCACGAAACAAAGACAAAAATGCAAGCAAAAGAAAATGAAATACATTTTCCATGAAAATATAAATTTAAATGTTCTTCTTTTACACTTATTTTCATAAAATCTTTTGATTGTTTTTTTTTGTTTTTGTTTTTGTTTTGTTTTGTTTTGTTTTGTTTTTTTTTTTTTTTTTTTTTTTTTTTTACCTTCCTAAACTCCACTATAAGCTTGAAATATTAATGGCCTTTTTGGCTGCTTGCATGAGCATAATTATCCAGCTGGGACACCTTTTATATAATATTAAGTTTTACTTTTCATTGTTATTCTTTCTTTTTTTTAAATTCTTTTAGTATCATATAATTTTAGATAGTATAATTATTGTTATGACTAGTAATCAAAATTCAATCTAATATATTAAAAATAATGTAATTATTTAAAAACCTTAATTATAATAATAAAAAGTAATGATAATTTGGAAAAATGGTATGCCTTTTATTGGGTAATTATCATAAGATTCGTTCAATAACTATAAAAAAAAATCAAAAATATTATTAACTTTTATTTTTTTAATTATTATCATAAACAATAATCAAAATCCTACTAAATATATGATAGATAATGTAATAAAAAATGAATTTATTTATTTTGAATAATGTAATTATATATACAAAATTATGTGAATAATAATACTAATAATCAATTTTATTTTAATAAAAATATTTTTTTAATAAAAATTTATAATACGACACAATTCTGCATCAAATATGATACAATATAGTATAAGAAAATTAATACAACATAGTCCTATGTACCAAAGTGACAAGCTTCTAATTTCTCTTTATCTATGTGAAAAACTTTCAAAGCATTGCTTTAGCAAATATCAAAAAATTCTTGGAAAGACCTTCATGGTTGGTCGTATTATTGGTTCAGCATTAATTTAACCATGCGAATGTAATTGAAAGCGCCAAGAAGAAGAACATTTTAATTTGCACAGCCAACCGACATCTAAAGGTTGCAAAGCGTTGGTCTAATATTTCAATTAGCTACAGATTTTGCGTGGAAGCTGATGATATGACAAAATAATGGTTGTTGGACTTGAAAGGCTGTGTATAACTATATATATTTATACATACATCTGTAGTTATTGTGTATGAATATATTTATTTGGATCAACAAATATTTAAAGCTGCAACGCGGTGTGTAAATGTGAAGCCTCTATATTAATAAGGAAAACACAGTGCAATGAAATTGTGTTTGTAAATGAAAACATCGCAGAAGTTTACCAAAAGAAAAATAAAAAAGGAAATACAGCGGAAATTTACCATTTTGCTGGGAATAAATAAACCAATGGACGTAAAGAAAGACTCAGCATGTGGACTTGGACGATCAATAGTAACCGTCTTTTTTTTTTTTTTTTAATTTTTTTTTTTTAAGCTGAAGAAGAAACAGAGGAGAAAAAGTTACCAATAGACTTTCTGGCTGCTTGCATGCACATCATGAATCCAGCTAAGCACCTTAGAATGTGTATATATCCTTTTATCTTTATACTTTTTATCAATGGTATAAAAAGCATGCTTTTGGCTGTTGGAGTGTTTTATACAAAATCAAATCCATGTCAGACTCCACAACAACAACAACTCCCCATGTCAGCATTCACAATAGACACAGATCTACACCAGCTTTTAATTCAACAACAAATTGTTTACGTTTTGTCTTTAATGTTTGTTTTAGTTAGTTTTGTTTGTTATATTGTTTGACAGCTGTCTTTGTTTCATTGGGGTTTAGTATACAGCAGTGTATATGTAACACCCCGTCCCGAACCATGTCGGAATTTTGCACGTTGACCGAGGTTGACCGTTGACCGTTGACCGAAGGGGTCAAAAGTTGACTTTTTGATCCGGTTGGAATTCTAGGTTGACTGAGGTACTGTTACGAAGTACACGTTGGCACGAGTTCGTAGACTGGTAGCACGTTGAAAACGGAGCTACGGTTTGAAAGTTTTGAGCAAAACAAGTTGAGGTCCAAACTGTCCAAGGGGTGCTGGAGTTGACTTTTTATTCATGTAAGGTTGATCGTTGACTCATGCATGATTGTGAAGTGCTCGTCGATACGAGTCCGTAGACTAGCGGCACGTCCGATTTGGACATGTGGTTTGAAAGTTATGGACCTGTAAAGTTTTTCAAATACTGTATTATTTTAATATTATTTTTACACGCATAACGAGGTGCCACGTGTGACTCAATGAAGGTGGCCATGTGTCACCATGGTGAAATGCCACATGTCAACCATGTGAAAAAAAAAAAAAAAAAAATCAAATTATTTTATTATTTTTGAATAATAATATTATTATTAATATTATTTAATTATTTCTTTTTCTTTCTCTTTTTCGTTTTCTTTTTCTTTTTCTTTTTCTTTTCTTTTCCCCACGTGGGAAAACACCACCATTTCTTTTTCTTTTTCTTTTTCTTTTTTTTCTTTTTTCCCTTCTTCTTCCCCGAAACACACACGACACACACAGTTATTTTTCTTCCCTCCGGCCGTCCCTCTCTCTCTCCCGTGTTTTTGAATTCCGGCCACCCATAGCCCTCACGCGCCAGCCACCAAGGAAGCCCGCCACCTCGCGAGCTTGGCCGCCAAGTTTCACGGCCAGCCGCCGCCGGACGCGCGCCGATCGGGCCGGAGAAGCCACCGGCCGGCCAAGTTTCTCTCTCCTATTTTCTTGTGTTTTCCGGCCAGCCCAGTCCCAATTGAGCCTCCTATCCCCCTATTTTGGGTCCTCTGAATCCAAAAATGGCCTCCAATCCCAGAAATTCGAAGCGGTTTGCGAGATACGAGGAAGTGAACACCGGCCGAAACTTTCCGACCAAATTCCGGCCACCTCCGGCGGAATTGGGGTCGACGGAGACCGGATTGGTGATCCTCGTTCCACGAGCTTCGATTCGGTATATCATTCGACTATTTTGGTTAACGTTTGCGTTTAAGCCCCGGGTACCGGGTATTATTTATCCGAATAAAATATTAATTTATTTGACTGTCTGTGAATTTTGTTCTAGGAGCACCGGTGAGTCGTAGAATTGATCCCGTGGTGGATCATGGGTTAATTGCGTGCTCCAGGTGAGTGACTCACCTTTAAAAATATTTTTGGGATAATTAATTGTATTTATGTGGTATTAATTTGATATTTGTAATTTCTGCTTATGTGGTGTACTTTAAATATAATCGGGAAAAAAATATTATTTTATATATATTTACCCATTGGTAATAAATGGAAATTTTGGGATCATTAAGAAATTCCCGATTATTATTTTATTGTGGTTTAATTTATTACTATGCATGAGCGAAGTGGATTTCGGTATTAATTGTACATGATTTTAAGTAATAATTTCCGGGCATAATTGGGTTAAATATTTTACGAAAATATTTGGTTTAATTTTATAAATTATGCCCGCGGTATTTCAATTGTTGAATCTCGTATTACGAGAAAAGGTATGGTTTTATCTGTTATCGATGTTTTCGTACCGGGTTGTTGAATAAAAATATGTGGGATGGTGTTTTGTGAAAATTTGGTATACTTCCCACGGTAATTTTGTAAAACGGTACGGTTGGTTATTATTGTTTATTTTTAGACGCACTCATACAGTATTGGTGTTCTGGTGTATGGTGTATGGACACGTGGTAGTGCGCGGTTATTATCTGGTTTAGCGCACGGTTATTACTTCACCCGTGAGTTGCCATTGGACCGTGGGCAGGCAAGGTTATTGTTGTGCACAGCCGCCCCCCTCCTTGGCCGGGTGATGGTTTTTAGCAGTCGGTACTGTCGGGACGCCGAAGTGACCACTGCAGGTTTCTCTCTTTAACCTCCCGCCAGTCGGTGCTCGGGACGCTGGGTATCGGAGGGCATCACCGGTATATGGTGTGGTGCGTCAGGTGTAATTGTCGGTGTAAATTGCAATTAAAGTTTAAAACCCCAAAGGTGTTCAAAAAATTATTTATTATAATTTATTGCAGTTATTTATATTTGGGGTATTTATGTATTTATTTGTTTATTTGTTGTTTATTAATTTGTTTGGTTCATTGGTTTTTGGGAAGTACGTACAAGGGTTTTGTGAAAATGTTTTAAAAGGGGAACTTTTCCAACTGAGAGAATTGTAAGGATTTTGAGAGAAATTATTATTTTCCCATTTAATTATTATCTATCTACTGTATTACCGTGGTATTATATTGTATAGTAGATAGGGTCACTCACTGAGATGATTAGCATCTCACACTCTTAAATTCCGTTCCCCTAGGTCCAGGTTGGAGACGTTGATTGTCCGGGGCGAGCCCAACGTCTCAGTTCGTTGCCGAAGGTTCAAGAAGTTTTTCTTCCCTTTTTCCTCTCTATCTTATATTGTTTCCGTATCTGTCATTTTATAGATTCCACATTTGTTGTATAATACTCTGTATACTGTATTGTTGTTCTTATGCACTGGGTTGCTATTGTTGTTTTATTTTGAAGTGCTGCAATTTGTGGAACCAACTTGTAGTTTGTGGGAGGAATAAGGAGATGTTTTTAGAAGTGTGTTTTCAGTGCAGGTAGTTTGTGGTAATTAAATCCCTTAGGGGAGGCTCTGCCGGATTTTCCGTTGGAGGGTTCGGTAGGGTTTCCCTGGGATCAGGGCTGTCTAGGGTTCCGGGGAAGGAATTCTGGACGGGTCCTGACAGTATAAGCTAGCTATAAAAAGAAGTTAGGCTTTCTGCTTTCGTATTGTTCTGTTCTTTCTTCTTTACATAATTTTCTCTGTAAACAAACAGTAATGAGGGAATAAAATTTTCCTTTTTGTTTTCTACTTCTTTTCTTAATTTAGTATCACAGCCAGAGATTCAAGAGATCCTGGGTTCAAAAATCAACAACTCCATCCAAAAAAAAAAAAAAAAAACAAATGTAAGAATCCAGAGAAGCCCAAAAGAGGCAGGCCTACATTTGAAGGGGAGTGTTAGATAAAAATATAAATGAAAATGAAAGTCCACCTCCCAACAGCTTAAGCTTTAGGGATCAGTGGTATTTCAACTTGGTATCAGAGCTTAGAAAACTTCAACAATGGAGAATCAGTTTTCCTATCCTCTGCAGTCAAGAACTTCCAATACGACAGAGACCGATCTTGTGCGCACACATCTGATCATAACTTCACCATTTCCCAGCCCAATTCTCAAACTTGATGCAGGTAATTTTTTGATCTGGAAGCTTCAAGTTTTGCCAATTCTTAAAGGTCATAAGTTGGATAAATTTTCCTCAAAGATGAGCCACCATTTATGGAAGAAATTGGTGCCCTAGAGTGTGAAATTATTGAAGAAATTCTCAATCGTTATTCTTTGGAACAACAATTTTGGATTTTACAAGATCAGTTGCTTCAAGGTTGGATTGTTGCAGCAATTTCGGACTCCATTGCTGGTTTGGTGATAGGCTTGAAGACTTCTCATTGAATTTGGAAGGTACTTGAGTTAAATTTTGCTTCCAAATCGAAGATGAGTTTGCTGCAGATGCGAATTCAATTACAAAATATGAAAAAGGGATCGGATAATATAGCTACATACTTCTTGAAGATAAAATCTATGGTTGATCAAATGGCAGCTGGAAGGGGTTCTGTTTCAGAAGAAGATCTTGTTCCTATATCTTGGGAGGTCTTGGTCCAGAATATGAAATGCTAATTGTAAGCCTTCAAACCCATTTAACACCCCCAAGTCTTGAGGAGGTAAAACAACATCTTTTTTACTATGAAAATCGACTTGAAACACAAAATTGTGCTGGTATGATAGATTTTGTTCCACATATTGCAAATTCTTCTGTGAATCTGGTTGGGTTAGAACAATTACATGGAAAAATTGGTTTACAGTTAAACTTGAAGCCTAACTCAACCTCTCAGTTCACTGCCACACGAGAACACTTCTTGAAAAATAGAAACTCTTTGAATGATAATACCAATTTCTTGACAAATGGTTCTGATTCATCTATGCTTGCAACACATGTCTCTAATGCTCCACATCATTTTAATGTTCCCAAGTTTAAAAGCAAGAACAAATTTAGGAATGGTAGACTTCAATGTCAAATCTGTAAGCGTATGGGACATACTGTTGATATTTGCTATTTTAGACATAGCAAATCTCCTCAACCTATCACCAGCTCAACCATACAACCTTTGCTATGGGCAACCTTCTTCAATTTTCAGGACATGGTGCACCCTTTCAATATAAAACATCATTCAATAATCAAGCTGGGCTATCGTTGAGAAATTCACCATATATGCTACCAAGTTCAGTTTCTTCACCTAGTCATACCTTTATTCCTAATATGTCACAATGGAGTGCTTATCCTGGACAAGTTACACAGGCTGCTTCACCTTCACAGATTGGTTTACCAAGATATAACAAACCTCCTGAGAATAATTCAGCTTTCTTTATTGCCCCTCTTTTGGTTGGAGATCCAAATTGGTATCTTGACAGTGGGGCAACAAACCATCTAGCAGCAACAGGCACTGGGTTACTTTACCACTCTGGCTACAATGGTAAGAACAAGTTGTTGATAGGAAATTGTTAAGGAATTGATATTATTGGCATTGGTAATACTATAATCACCTGTGAATCTGGTTATTCATTGCTTCTTAAAGATATATTGATCATTCCTACAATTGCTAAGAATTTACTTAGTGTTTTAAGGTTGATTCATGATAACAATATTATAGTGGAATTCTGTGCTAACTATTGCTTGTTTAATGACAAGCAGCTGGGAGTGATTATCCTTAAAGGAGTGTTTGATGCTGGACTGTACAAATTGGACTTGTCGGTTGAGCTTAAAGTAGGAGATGATAACAAGATTTTTATCCCTTATTACAAAATAAAGCTACTGCAGTTTCTCCAAATAAGTCTTCTTGTAATCAACAACTTGCGGAGGTTAATCTTCAAGTTTCTTCTCAATTGGAAATGTGTAATAGTCAAACAGATTCTTGGAATCACTTCACTTTTAACAATGTTGCTGAGACAGATGCATCTAGTTTAAGAAATACTTTGGTTGATGAAACTTATAATGCTTTGGTTGTTCACAATAATAAGCATGTAGATGACAATCTTAATGTTTTACATTAAAGATTAGGATATCCTTCAGTTGTAGTATTACAAAAAGTGTTGACTTTTTGTAATAAGTCTTCCTTTAATAAAGAGATTCTTCATTTTTGTGAAGCATGTCATTTTGGCAAACAACATTGGGAAACTTTTCCTTCATCTTCTACTGTTAGTCATGGAACTCTTATTGGTTTATACTGATTTATAGGGTCCAACACCTTCCTTGTATAGAGATGGTTATAAATACTATATTCATTTTGTTGATGATCACACCAGATATACTTGGATATATCCTTTAAAAATGAAATTTGATGCACTAAAATGCTTCGTTCATTTTCATCGAATGGTTGAGAGACAAATTGGTATCAAGTTGAAGTGTTTACAATTAGATTGGGCTAGTGAATTCCGTAGTTTTGTACCTTATCTTCAACAGTGTGGAATTCTTTTTAAACATCCTTGTCCACATACTCATGCTCAAAATGGCAAAGCTGAAAGAAAGCATTGCCACATTACTGAAGTGGGTTTAAGTCTGTTAGCTCAAGCTCATATGACCCTAAAGTACTGGTGGGAAGCTTTTAGTTCTGCAGTTTATTTAATAAACAGAACTCCCACAGCAGTATTAGATTATAAAAGTCCTTTTCAGAAAGTGTATAATCAAGTACCTGACTATGGTTTTCTTAAAGTCTTTGGTTGTGCCTGTTATCCATATTTGAGGCCATATCACACACAGAAACTTCAGTTTAGAACTTTAAAGTGTGTATTTGTTGGCTACTCTACAGACCACAAGGGATATAAGTGTCTGCATCCTTCTGGAAGACTTTATGTGGCCAAAAGTGTTAAGTTTAATGAGTTTGAATTTCCTTTTGCTGCAGGATTTATGTCCAATACTTCTTCTGCTGAGTTTACTTCCTCTTCTCCACCAAATCAATATTCAAATACACCTTTGGTCAAAATCAATACTACACCTTTGCCCTCAATAGGTTCACAGTCATAAAAAACTTTATATGAAGTTGGTTCTACTACTCCTACAGCAAATCAGTTAGACTCCTTTTTACAACATCAAGAATCAGATTCTTTAACTACTTCTGAATCTGAACCAAATGTTTGCTTACCTGTTCAGCAGAATAAACATCCTATGCAGACCCGTTCCAAAAGTGGTATTGTCAAGCCCAAAGTGTATGTTTCGACCAAGAAAGATTTAGACAAATAATTAGTCATACAGCATCAACTTCCTTAATACTAGAGCCTTCTACAATCAAGGAAGCAGTGCAAAGTTCAGAATGGAAAAGTGCTATGGATGCTGAATACAATGCTCTTTTACATAATAATACATGGACTCGAGTTCCTTATTCTTCAAAAATGAATGTCATTGGGAACAAATGGGTGTTTAGAGTTAAGTATAATGTAGATGGTTCAATTCAGCTGTATAAAGCAAGACTTGTGGCCAAGGGATTTCATCAAAAACCAGGTTTTGATTATTTTGAAATTTTTAGTCCAGTAGTCAAGCCTACTACTATTCGAGTGATTCTTACTCTTGCTTTGTCCTATAATTGGACCATCCGTCAATTAGATTTCAGTAATGTATTTTTAAATGGAGATCTCCAAGAAACTATGTATATGACACAACCTGAAGGATATGTGAATACTCAATTTCCTGGTTATGTCTGTAAGTTGAATAAAGCCCTATATGGTTTTAAGTAAGCACCTCGGGCTTGGTTTAATAAGCTTAGGACAGCTTTATTTCAACATGGATTTGTTAACTCAGTGGCCAACAGTTCACTTTTTATTCTCAAAACCTCAACAGTTCATGTATTCATCCTAGTCTATGTGGATGACCTTGTTATTACAGGTTCAAGTTTATAATTCATCACCACTCTTATTTCTCAACTTCATAAAGATTTTTCCCTTAAAGATATTGGAGATCTATCCTACTTTCTTGGTTTAGAAATTAAAAGGATAGAAAGTGGCTTGCTCTTGTCATAGACAAAGTATATTCAAGACTTGCTTGTGAAAATGAAGATGAATATAGCAAAAGCATACTTTACACCTGTCTCTCCTCTAAACAATTGTCTTTATATGATGGAGATATTCTTCTCAAACCTGAGCTGTATCGAAGTATAGTTGGTGCATTACTATATCTCATAATTACTCATCCTGAGATTGCCTTTTCTGTCAACAGATTATGTCAGTATATGCACTCACCTCGTATAGCACATTGGGAAGCTTGCAAAAGACTTTTACGATATCTTAAGGGTACTCTACATCATGGTTTGTTCCTAAAGAAGGATCCTCTTGATCATTTGGTTTTTCATGGCTTTTCAGATAGTGATTGGGCAAATAATCCGGATGATCGATGGTCTTGCAGTGGGTATTGTGTATTTCTTGGTCCAAATCTAGTTAGTTGGATTTCCAAGAAACAATCAGTAGTTGCCCGTTCTAGTACAGAAGGTGAGTTTCCTGCCTTGGCACTTATTGCCTGTGAACTTAGCTGGTTATCCCATCTAGCTTCTGAATTGAAACTTACATTATCTCCTCCTATTGTCTGATCAGATAATATTAGTGCAGTAGCACTTGCTTCAAATCTAGTTTTTCATGCTAGAACAAAACACATAGAGCTTGATATTTACTTTGTTCGTGACAAAGTGCTGAATAAAGAATTGGAAATTCATTATGTTCCTACAGCTGAGTAGACTGCTGATATCTTCACAAAAGCTTTAGGAATTGCATGTTTTCTTTTCTTAAGGAACAAGCTTCATGTAGTTCCTGGTACTTAGTTTCTTTCTCTATCTGTCACTTGCTTGAAGGGAGGGTCATGGAGTGTATTCTGGTTATCAAAGTTGTTCAAGATATCACACTTAGAGAGTGCTCTTCTTGAGGGAGGGTGTTGAATCAAGTCCATGTCAGACTCCACATGTCAGGACCCGTCCAAAATTCCTCACCGGAACCCTAGACAAGCCTTGATCCCAGGAAAACCCTACTGGACCTTCCAATGGAAATCCGGCAGAACCTCCCCTAAGGGTTGGACTTACCATAAATTTCCTGCACTGAAAACACACTTCTATATACATCCCCTTATTTCTCCCACATTACTACAATTTGATTCCACAATTTTGCAGCACTCCAAATGAATAACAGTAAATCAGTGCATAATTAACAACTAAATGTCCAATACAGTAAACAGAGCATTATACAAATAAATGTGGAATTAATACAATGTCAGATAAAGGAGCAATACAAGATGAAGAGGAAAAAGGAAGAAATGTTTCTTGGACTTTCGACAAAGAATTGAGACGTCGGGCTCGCCCCGGACGATCAACGTCTCCCATACCTGGTACCTAAGGGAACGGAATTCAGAAATATGATATGCTAATCATCTCAGTGAGTGACCCTATCTACTGTATAATTATAACCGTAATAATAATTATAGTACACTTGATTAATTAAGAATAAATAAATAAATAATAATTAATTGAAAATAATATTTTCTCTCAAAACCCTCACCATTCACTCCGTTGGAAAAGTTTCCCTTTTTAAAACATTTTCGCATAACCCGTTATTTCTATTTCCCGAAAACCTAGGAATCAATTAGTCAACTAAATATCCAATAAAATATAATAAATCGAGCATCCAAAATTTATAGTGAATAAATTGAAATAAAAATAACTTATAACAGTTACTAATAATTAATCCATGTCATAATAATTAATACCGAAATATTAATAAAACTCACATTAAAACAATTCATGAAATAATTGTTTAATTAAAATGAATTAATTTCTTGAAGAATTAAGTAAAGGAAAAATTAAATCAAATTAAAATCTCAATTTGAGATAAATGGTAAAAACATAGTAAGATCTTTTTAATTCACCAAATCAATATAAATAGAAAAATCAAGATGAAATGCACTGTTAAAACACTAATATAAATAAGAAATAAAAAACATAATAAAATTTCATAAAATTTGTATTAAGTTTTCCAATTGAAATAATTAATAAAAACAACGTTAAATACAACATAACGATGTACCATACGACGTACCAATCTGTAAACCGTGGGATACACCCATCTTACGACCCTCAATATATGAACGGTGTCGTGGAAATAATAAATAACCGTCGGGACGTACCAACCTCACGGTCCGTGGCAATAATAAACTGTTGGATGATACCAACCTCATGGCACCGTGGTAATAATACTAAAACCATCGGATGAACTTGACCTCACAATCCGTGGTAATAATAGATAACCGTTGGATGAAACCAACCTCACGGTACCATGATAAACCTAGCACGCTGTAATATAATACTGAACCAAACTCTGGTACTATATGGTACATCGATTAAAATAACCGATACAGTATCCTACTGTGTCATAATCATAATTTAATTGTCAAGTTAAACAGCTTGTTCAAATATTTCAAAATCTCAAAATATCATTTCATACGAAAACCAGAAATACCACAGTGAAATATATTCACCATAAATCAATTTTAAGCACCTAAAATTATAAAATATTTGATCATGCTTAAAATTATATGATTTTCAATCTGGTTTCTCAAACCAAATAGTTTCCAAAATGGTTTAAAATCTCAATTTAAATACCAAAATATTTAACTACTCCAAGTTCACTTATGAACCCATTAGAATATAAAACCATTTAATACATTGTCAAACCTTACGTAAAATGACAACTCATATTTAATAAGGTAAATATTTTTATATGCATAATCCAAACATTCAATCAAATGGTATATAAGCCAAATTATTCGAACATATATATATTATGTTATAGCCCAAAAAATTTTTTAAAAATATTAACCATAGCAATAATTACAATAAATCAAGCCACAATTTCTTTAAATTTCCAAATATATTCTTTTGGCACCAAAACGTATATTAAAAACATTATGAATTAGCAATACCATTTTAGATAGAAATTCTCATGATATCGAACACATAAACATATTTTGGAAATATTCAATTATGAAATATTCCAACAAATTAATTTAATAATTAATAATTTCAATTCAATTTCATAAAATTCTTTGAATCAAAATATTTTTTAATATATAAATATTTTGATTCACTCAATTGGGCATCAAATTTTCACAAATAAAACCACTAAATATTTGGCACATAAAATATCAATTTCAAATATTCAATTCACACAAAATATTCACAAATTTAATTCCCGAAATTAATTTGAAGGTGGGTCACTCACCTGGAGCACGCTATTAAACCAAGATCCACCATGGGATCAATTCCACGATGCATCCGTGCTCCTTAAACAACAATATTACACAACTCAAATAAATTAATATTTTATTCGGGTAAATAATACCCGGTACTCAGAGGTTTAAACACAAACGTTAACCAAAATTGAGGAGTAATATACCGAATCGAAGCTTGAGTAACGAGGATCACGAATCCGGTCTTACTTCCCGGAGATCAGACCGGTGGTGGCCGGAATCTCTCCGGAAAGCTTTCAGCCTTTAGAGCCTCGATTCTCCCAAACCGTCACGAATTAGAGGAAAAGGACACCGGATTTGGATTCAGAAGGTTGGAATTAGTGGGGAGGGAGCGGCGGTGCAACTGAGTACTCGCCAGAACTGGATTTTCAGGCGAGCTGCCACGATCACCGACGACCGTCGCCGCTGCCGGCGCGTCCGATGGCCGATGGCTGAGATTTTTGGGGGTTTTGTAGATTGAGGGGAGAAGGTTCCAACGGGACCAGCGGTGAGGCAAACAGAGGCCGGACGGCGAAGAGATCTGGGTTTGAAGATTTTCAGCCCCTCGCCGGAAAATACTCCGATCCCAGCACATCGGAGGTCCGGTGGCCGTGAAATTTGGTGGGTAGGCTGGAATTCCCACGAGTGAGAGACCGATCAGGCGCGTGTGGCTTGGGGTGGCCGGAAACTGGGCAAATCGGCGGTGGCCGGTGGTGGAGGGGAAAAATCGCAGTCGCCGGAAAACGCTCTGATCCAGGAGCATTACCAGCCGGTTGGCCATGAGATTTGGGTGGCCGGTTGGAATTGAGGAGGCGGAGGCAGTGGGGTGGCCCGTGTGGCCCTTCGGTGGCCGGACAATGGTCAATCGGTGGTGGCCGGTGGTTTTCTCCTCCTCTCTCTTTCTCTCTCCTCCCCCCGTTTTGCCAAAATAAAAGCCACCGTGGGTGACACTGTTCACCCACCGTGGGTGACACTGTTCACCCACCCTCTCAGATGTCGACACATGGCATCACTGTTCACTTAAGCCAGATATATTAAAATATTACGGTAGTCAAAAAACTTCACACGTCCATAACTTTTTAACCAGATGTCCAATTTAAGTGTGCCGCTAGTCTATGAACTCGTATCGACTAGCACTTTACAACCATACAAAAGTCAAAGCAAAATTCTACAACCATAAAAAGTCAACTCTCGATACCTTTTGGACAGTTTGAATCTCAACTTGTTTTGCCCATAACTTTCAAATCGTAGCTCCGTTTTCGACGCGCTACTAGTCTACGAACTCGTGCCAATGTGTACTTCGTAACGGTACCTCAGTCCACCTAGAATTCCATCCGAGTCAAAAAGTCAACTTTTGACCCCTTTAGTCAACGGTCAACGGTCGAAGTCAACGGTCAACCTCGGTCAAAGTTGGAAAATTTCCGTTGTACTTTGGGACGGGGTGTTACACCACAACAGCAACAACTCCCCATGTTAGCATTCATAATAGACATAGATCTACACCGGCTTTTAATTTAATAACAAACTATTTACGTTTTGTCTTTAATGTTTGTTTTAGTTAGTTTTGTTTGTTATATTGTTTGACAGCTGTCTTTGTTTCATTGGGGTTTAGTATACAGCAGTGTATAAGCTAGCTATGAAAAGAAGTTAGGCTTTCTGCTTTCGTATTGTTCTGTTCTTTCTTCTTTACATAATTTTCTCTGTAAACAAACAGTAATGAGAGAATAAAATTTTCCTTTTTGTTTTCTACTTCTTTTCATAATTTTGGCTAAGGCTATCATTGGATCAAGATAACTACATAAATCAATTTTTGCTTTTCCCTTGAGAGCATACAAATGGAGCATTTATTATTTCTTATTCTACGCATTACCTTGTTTTTTTAGTGAACGCTTGACAAAATATGGTTAATTAAGAGCCACGCATGCATTAATTTCAATCTTACATATTCAAGAAAATTTATTTTTGACACAATTTCTTACCATTGGCATCATGTTTATTATAGTCCCACAACATTGAGAAAATCATAATTAACCTTAAATTTTACAAATCTGATCACTTTGGTCATAGTCTACATAGACCTGTGTGTTCATGAGTTGCCTAAGTGAAATTTCATGTAAGCATTGATTGGCTAATGGCGTCCTGCAAGCAAGAAACTGTGAAGAAACACATTTCATGGTTGGTCGACAGTTTAGGTTAGCATGTAAGCAAGCCAAGGTAATTTTAGAAATAAGAAGAACACTATGCAAATCCGATCGACTTCTTGGAGGCGGTAACCTTTGGTCCAATATATCAACTAGCAATAGATTTTGGGTAGATGATGATGATAATGATGCCAACAGTTCTTTTGGATGCCTTCCCATTAATATTTCAAGTGTCACAACCCCAAAGCTATAGACGTCACATTTTTTGTTACAGCCATGGTATTCGCAAACTCTACAATGTTAACAAAATGGAACAAATATATTTATAAGGTCCTTAAATGAAATAAACAACATTAGTACATACTTACCAAGAGCAATATAACCATGAGTACCAACTATTACGTTACTTTGGATGGAAGAATTAGGATCTTAGAGTTTTGCAATGCCAAAATCAGCTACAATAGCCTCTAGTTCAAAGCTGAGCAAGATGTTGCTGGTGGTAATATCACGATGAATAATTGGTGTAGCACAATCATGATGCATGTAACACAATGCATGCACTATACCTTGGATAATATTCACTTTTTTCCTCCAATCCAATTCAACAGATTCCGCATTGTTATTTAATACACAAAACAAGCTCCCTCTTTCCATGTATTCGTAGATAAAAAACATGCATTTTTTATGCAAACAGAAGCCACAAAGTCTCACAATATTCCTGTGTTGCAGTTCTGTCAATGTTTTCACCTCATTTGTGAAAGTTTTCCTGAGAACTTGCTCTTCAGCCTCTAAGCTATGAAGTTTTTTCAAAGCAATTACTCTGCCACTAGATAGCTTTGCTCTATAGACACTTCCATAGCCACCGCTACCAATGCAATACTTGATATCAAAACCCTCTATTGCTTGAATGATGTCTTTGAATGCTATTTTCCCATCATAATTCCATATCGAAAATATATCTCCATTCTTTGTTGTGATTATCTCGCCAACTGATGATTTGCAATTTTTATTTTAGCACCCAAGTTTGTAGAACATTGGAACAATAAACACGAGAAGAGATAAGATAAAAATAACAGAGATGGGAATGAATACGATAATTCTTTTGAATTTGATTTTGTGGGAGTGCTGTCCAAGTCCAGGTTCAACTTGGTTAATGACGCCCCCGTCCTCATCATAAGATTCAGAGCAGGGGGAAAACTCGTAAGGTTACCACATAATTCTTTGTCGACATCGAGATCAAGTGAATTATTCAAGCATTGAACTATAATAGAATAGAGGATGCTACCATTGAGATTGTTATGGGCAAGGTTCAAGGTGGTCAAGTTTTTAAGGTTGCCAAGTTGATAAGGTATTTCTCCAACAATTGAATTGTAGGCGAGGTTCAAGGTGGTCAAGTTTGGGAGGTTGCCAAGCTGGGAAGGCATTTCTCCAACAATAGAGTTGTTGGCAAGGTTCAAGGTGATCAAGCTTGTGAGGTTGCCAAGTTGAGAAGGTATCTCACCGGCAATCGAATTGCAACTGAGGTCCAGAAAAGTGAGAGAAGAAAGGAAACATATCTCGGTTGGGATGCTTCCATTGAAGTGGTTTCCTGACAAATCAATCTCTTGTATACTCTCAAGACCACCCAAACATGACACAAGTGGACCTATGAGGTTGTTGGAACTCAGTTTCAAACTTGTCAGATTCCTCAAATAGCCTATTTTGAAGGGGATGGAACCACTTAGCTTGTTCAAACTAAGGTGCAGATTTTGTAAATTGGTTAAACCACACAAAGAAGAAGGAAATTGGCCAGTTAATTGGTTAAATTCGAGCCCCAAGAATACCAGATTTTTGAGATTCCCAATTTCTGAAGGGATGGAGCCATTAATCTTGTTAGACTAGAGACTGAGCTCAATCAACTTGGATAGATGACCCAATGTTGGTGGGAGTGGTCCATCTAGATTATTGCCATTCAACTGAAGAGATGAAGCAACTTCTCTGCTAGTTGTCCAATTGATAGAGGGATGGGACCATTTATTTTGTTGGAATTCAGGTGCAGTTGGGACAATTTAGTCAACTGACACATAGATGGAGGCAGTTGACCAATGAGCTTGTTCTCACCAAGATCTAAAACTATAAGGTTTGTGAGGTTCCATATTTGTGGAGGAATTGAACCATGGATATTGTTGGAAAAAAGTGAAAGAAAATTTAAGTTGGTCAAATGACCAAGACTAGATGGTAATGGTCCAGCGAGGCAATTGTCACTTAAGATTAGAGTATGAAGGTTACTTAGGTTGCCTATTTCCGGAGGAATAGAACCACTGATTTGGTTTGCAAAAGGTGAGAGATAAGTCAAATTGGTCAGTCGAAACAGAGACAATGGCAGTGGTCCATTGAGCTTGTTACTGGATAGGGACAAGGAATGAAGCCTTTTCAGCTTTCCTATGCTATCTGGGATGGAACCATCAATTTCATTATTGGAAGCGTCAAACTGAATCAAATGGGTGAGGCTTGTGAGTGAAAAAGGTAACTGGCCATTGATTTGATTGTGAGAGACACTCAAGCTAGTGATTTTCTTCATATGAAGACCAATTTCTGAAGGGATTGGACCATAGATGTTATTGTAGCTCAGGTTCAATTCAACAAGTTTTTTCAGATTGCCTAATTGTGGAGGAACAGAACTGTTGATTCGATTATGAGAAATATCAAGCGTCTTCAGCTTGGAGATGCTTCCTAATGAAGGAGGTAACTCACCCGTAAGATTGTTATGAGAAAGGTCGAGGTGGGTAAGCTTTGAAAGAGCAGCTATCTCCGGAGGGATGCTTCCCACCAGTCCAGCTCCCGCAAGTTCCAGACGGACAACTTTCCCGAACGAAGGGCAGTTAACAAATGTAAGAGACCTGTTTTCTACCACACAACTGCCGCTCTCTGGAGAAACGTTTGGAGCGCTCCCATTCCGAACAACATGATCATCATCACCATCATTGCAAGTAATGCCATGCCAGTTGCATGGATCAGTCGTACCAATGTTGAAATGATTATTATCCAACCACCCAAAGTCCGTGGAAAAATTTGCAGCATAGCTGCTCAAGACAAGGGAAGCCCACGAGGTTACTGCCACTGCAAGTACTGCAGCAACACTGAAAATGGAAATACAAATGGAAGATGACATATGCACAATGCTATAATATGCTCTAATATACCAACCAATTAGTTTGATGACTTAACCAGTTATTTGTATATGATATGTATTTATAATGCCTCCTCTTCCGTGGAAACATAGAAATGAATGGACATATATATATATATATATATATATAGTAAACAAGTAAAGATGTAAATGATTGTTAATTAGCTTGGATTTGGAGGATCAATATAGTAAGCCTTTTTGGCTTTTTAATTTTTATATTCTATTCTTTTTTTACTTTTATAACATCGAATGGATAAATAATCTTGAGAATGACGCCCATTCCATCCTTAACTTGTAATGGAATATGATATTGTGTGTTTGCGTGGCTTACCAGTTAAAAAATTTTATTTTGTTTTTTGTTTTCCTTTCCAAATGGCTTTTTTGCAACCATTATTAATTGTAACTCTATGCCTGATTTGAAAATTATTCCATAAATTGTGAGATTAGTAACCTTATAATTAGCCTATGAACTTTCTAAGTAGTTAGCGTCTTGTGAATTGTGATAACAATTGTAATTTTTTTTTTTTTTTAGATTATAAAATTGGAGGAAATCGTAAACATACACAATGCGCACGGTTTAACAAATTGGTACATGTTTACAATTCTCTCCGATATTTAGAGAAGTCTAGAAGGGTAATATTAATACTAATTTCCATAGTTCAAGAAGAATTTACGACCTCTCTACATCGAACATAGTTTAGGAGTATTGATGCAAATTCCTTTTTTTATTACTCAATTGTGCTCCCACAGTTTACGTTTAATTTCTTCATCCACTTATCTCTTTAATTTAGTTTTAAATAAAAATGCTTTTAGAATCCAATGTAAATCTTTGCATAGTTTTTTCCTTTCTAATACTCGCAAAACATATTGATTATTAATTACTTTATCATGAAAGTGTAGTTTTCCTCTTCCTTTTTCTCTTTTTTATTTCTCTTTGGGTATACGTCTTCGTACCAAACACGTCCAAATTACTTTCTTAACTTGAATGTATCATTCCTTTTTTTTTTTTTTTCCCCTATAGTGCTAATTAACTACTCCATATGTGGTAGTCTTCAATTATTTCAATTATCAATAATGATACAATTATTAAAATATTTATCAAATTTATTTACTACATAACACGTGTTAAAATATTTTTTTTATTAGTATATTTATATAATTTAAATATAAATAAGTAAACATCTATAGATAAATGAATAAAAAAAATTAACCAATTAAATATTATTACATCATTCATTACATCATTTGATAAATAAATTTATAAAATACTTTAATAATTATAATATTATTATTCAATTATATATACATATTATCTAATTTTACTATAATAAACTTGCATGCTCACCCTTATCACCCTTATAGTAGGCGTTTCAAACCACCACATAAGATGAGTATGAAGTTTGCAAATTTCCCTTTTACGCCCCTCATCATATGTGGTGGGGCATAACATACCAACTATAAGGTGAGCATGTAAGCCTATAGGATCAACTGTTCATTGACTTATTAACATGTCCAAAAATGCATGTCCCATCACATCTAAATGTCACGTCCCGTGCAAAAGGAGTAAAACCCTTGAGGTTTAACCGGAAGGTTCTACACTCTCCATGAAGATCCATGAGAAGTTCGGAATATTCTAGAGAATTCAAGAGAAACCTAGACTAATGGAGATGAGAATCTCTCTAGAATACTCCATGTAAATATCTTGTACATAACCCTAGAATAATCTAGAACTCTACCTAGATAGGTGACATGTGTACATATCTAGAACTTTCCTACATGCCAAGCCCTCTATATAAAGGGGTTGGTCTCTCATTTGTAACATATCCAAGAATCCAAGCATTCTAGCAATACAAGTATTCTCCACATTCTCTCAAACTCTCCTACTTCCTACTCTTTTACTCTTAGCTTCCGCATTTTCATAGCTTGTGGGCAAGGCTTACTTAGCAAGGGAGGTGCTAAGTGCCGCACGGGAGTGTTGGAAAAGTTAGGCCCGTGACAGTTGGTATCAGAGCCAATTGCTGCTCAAGCATATCGTTGGTGTAGCGTGGAAGTAGGCAAGATGGCTAGCTCGGATGTTACCATCAATGTGGAGGGAGCTACTGAAGTGCGAGGTCGTGAAGTGCAACGCAACCCCAATGCGGGGAAGCAGAGGCATAAGTCCAAGTCCAAGGATGTGATGACCGGCGTAGAGTTGCGCTTGGAGGAGCATGCATCCCGAGTACAAGAACGGTTTGAGGCGCTGGAGGGTCGCATAGATGGGCTAGAGTCGGAGGACATTGCCATCAATCAAGCCGTGAGGGGGTTACTCAATGGGCTGGATGATGCCTTAAGGAGGGAGCTCCGCGCGACACGCGACCAATGCATGGGGGAGGTAGCAGACCTTCGTGCAATGTTGGAGAGAGAATTGGATGCCATCCGCACCCAAATGGAGGATATGCGGGGTGATTGGGCTCTTTGCAAGAGGGCGGTGGCGTCGGGGACGACCACCATACGCGAGGGGCCACGTATCGATGTGCCAAAGCCCAAGTCCTACTCCGGGGCAAGGAATGCGAGGGAGCTCGAGAATTTCCTTTGGGGCTTGGAGCAATACTTTGAAGCAATGGGCATTGTGGACGATGCTTCAACGATAAGGACTGCCACTCTCTACCTTAGCGATACGGCAATGTTATGGTGGAGAAGGAGGCATAGTGACATCGAGCGAGGTACGTGCACTTTCCATACTTTTGATGACTTTAAAAAGGATATCAAAAGGCAATTCTATCCGGAGAATGCCGAAGATGAGGCAAGGAGTCGCCTTCGACGACTCAAGCAAGTAGGCCATATCCGGGAATACATCAAGGAGTTCACCAACTTGGTGTTGGAGATCCCGGACCTATCGGATAAAGACTCCCTTTTCTACTTCATGGATGGACTACAACCTTGGGCCAAGACGGAGTTGAAGAGGCGTGGAGTACAAGATTTGGCTAGTGCCATTGCGTATGCCGAAGGCTTCATCGACTACTCCAACCAAAGAGACTCTCCAAGGCCAAAGGAATGGAAAGACAACTATGGAAAAGGTGGGGGAGAACCTAGTAGGTCCAAAGAGGATGAAAGGGAAGAGAGTGCACACAAGCCAAAAAGCTCAAGGTGGAAGCCGCCTAGGGAAGGTAAGGACGCTTCCAAACCTAAAAACTCTTGTTTCTTATGTGATGGACCGCATTGGGTTAGGGATTGTCCGAAGAGGAAGGCTTTGAATGCCATGACTACCCAATACGAGGAGAAGCAAGAGGAAGGAACTAGTATAGGTTCCTTACAATTGTTGAATGCTATCAAGGCTGCTCCTAAGGAGACAAAGAAGAGTGGCCTAATGTTCGTGGAGGCGAAACTCAATGGAGTGCCCACCAAGGCGTTGGTGGACACGGGTGCCTCACATAACTTCCTATCGGTGGAGGAGGCACAAAGGCTTGGGATTAAGGCAACGCAAGGAAGGGGCTTCGTCAAGGCGGTAAATTCTGACGCGAAGCCGCTCCAAGGAGTTGCTCGAGGTGTGAAAACCACCATCGGCGATTGGGAGGGCCAATTGAATCTAACGGTTGTGTCCATGGATGACTACAAGGTTGTCCTTGGCATGGACTTCTTCAACCAAGTAAAGGCTTTCCCACTCCCATTTGCAAACAAGTTATGCATCATGGATGGGGGAACGACGTGCATGGTGCCTACGGAACAAGCTAGCAAGCGGGAGACCAAGGTTTTGTCGGCACTGCAAGTTGAGAGGGAGGAGCAAATCAACTTGGTTGCTGCCCAAAAGCCTAGTGAGGATGTCCCAAGCCATGCCAAGACACCTCCTAAGGTACTAGATGTGCCAAAGGAGTTGCACCAAGGGAGCTTGCGTGCATTGGCCTCAAGTTGTGGAGACAACGAGAGGAAACGTGTGGAGGCTAAGGGAGGGACCTTAGTCAAACCACTGTCTCAACCGCACAAGGTGCATGAGGGGGTGATAGAACCCCATAGGAGGTCGCTTCCCATTGTAGGGAAAGGGGGCAAGGAAGCCCCAAATGAAGGGAAGTCAAGAAAGGCACCCGTGGTGACAACGACTTCACCCGACAAGAATGTGAAGGTCACTCCTGCGGATCGAGTCGTTCATCGTAGAGGCGTGCCTAATTACACCAAATACTTGGTGAAGGAGAAGAACCTGCTGAATGGTGAAACAAGTGGGGAGCACGAAGATACACAACGGCAACTCAAAGATCACATTCGGCGGGCAAGGAAGAAGGCGCGACGAGGGCGTCGCGAGTTTAGGTGGGGGAGAGTGTCACGTCCCGTGCAAAAGGAGTAAAACCCTTGAGGTTTAACCGGAAGGTTCTACACTCTCCATGAAGATCCATGAGAAGTTCGGAATATTCTAGAGAATTCAAGAGAAACCTAGACTAATGGAGATGAGAATCTCTCTAGAATACTCCATGTAAATATCTTGTACATAACCCTAGAATAATCTAGAACTCTACCTAGATAGGTGACATGTGTACATATCTAGAACTTTCCTACATGCCAAGCCCTCTATATAAAGGGGTTGGTCTCTCATTTGTAACATATCCAAGAATCCAAGCATTCTAGCAATACAAGTATTCTCCACATTCTCTCAAACTCTCCTACTTCCTACTCTTTTACTCTTAGCTTCCGCATTTTCATAGCTTGTGGGCAAGGCTTACTTAGCAAGGGAGGTGCTAAGTGCCGCACGGGAGTGTTGGAAAAGTTAGGCCCGTGACATAAAGCTATCATGATGTTCTAATAATAAAATTACTACATATATATATATATGTATAATTAAAATGGCCGAAGATTACCACATATGAAGTCATCTTTATAAACTATGGAGTATGTATAACTTATAGTGGATTTGCATAAATACTATTAGGTGGCCCAATCAGTCTCTCTCTGGAAAATAGTTTTTTTATATGTAATTAATAGCTCACATAGACTAAAATGTGGGGATGTAAATCCATTGTAACAAAAATTTTATATATATATATATATATACAATTCTGATATAGTAAGAACACGATAAGAATCTTATGGTAAAAATACCCCATTTGGCATGCCACTTCTTAAAAATAACATCACTTCATTTAAATATGTTTTTTAAATAAATCCTAATTGAGGAAATAACAATTCGTTAGGTGTACAAGGGATCCATAATTAATTAATTGAACATTTTTTAGATTTAATTAATAATTTTTTTCCTATATGGCAACCAACATAAATAATATGGCTTGTCACATGTAAAGGTTTACAAAAGAAAATATGATGTTAAAACTATGAGTATCACTATTTATCACCATTAATAACGATCACCATTGTATATGGCAAATTTGAATTGGGTCATTTAATCTATATTATTTTTTTATATTAAAATTCTAAAAGTGAACTCTTTAACAATAATTATTTAATTGTCCTACTGATGATAAAAAATATTTTTCGAGAACCATTAGATAAACTTGATGTAAGCCTAGTTGAATAAAATTTTAATCTTAAAAATCACCTATGGTGCCATGTAGCTAACTCCCAAGCATAACGACTCTTTCTTTTTTCCCTTTTCTTTTGGAAAATGCTATAAGTATTAAATTTGTTTATCAAAAACTTTAGTTATGAAATAATGTGGTAGTTTATTAATGGTTGATACAATAATATTAATAATAATCTAAAATCATCGAATGTGAATTTAATAAAATAATGCCAAATTATTTGGTATCTAAAATTTGGTTAATATATTTAATGAAACAAAAATTACTTATATTTTTTTATTGTTTGTGTTTTTCGATTTGCCCAATTTTGTCATTACTCTCCCAAAAGTGATTAGAGGAAGACTGTTTGTACGCGGATTTCGGACTAGATAAACAATTGAAGATGTAAACAACTAATAGAAATTAATGGACATACATATTTATATATAATAATAATAAACAATTAAAGATGTAATTGATTGTTAATTAGCTTGGATTTGGAAGATCAATATAGTAAGCCTTTTTGGCTTTTTCTTTTTTATATTCTATTCTTTTTTTACTTCAATAACATCGCAATGTTATTGTGTTTTAACATGGTTTACCATCCTTAATTAATAATGGAATACGATATTGTGTTTTAGCTTAGCTTACCAGTTAAAAATTTTTACTTTGTTTTTTGTTTTTCATTTTCAAATGGTTTTTTGCACAAATATTAATTGTAACTCTGTCTGATTTGAAAATTACTCCATAAATTGTGAGATTAGCAACCTTATAATTAGCCTATGAACTTTCTAAATAGTTAGTGCCTTGTGAATTGTGACAACGATTGTAATTTTTTTTTCTTTTTAGATTATAAAATTGGAGGGAATCGCAAACATACACAATGCTAACAGTTTAATAAATTGGATACATGCTTATAATTCTCTCCGATGTTTAAAAAAGTCTAGAAGGGTAATATTAGTACTAATTTCCATAGTTCAGAGAAGAAATTGCGACCTTGCAACATCCAACATAGTTTAGGGGTATTGGTGCAAATTCCTTTTTTAATTATTCAATTGTTCTCCCAGAGTTTACGTTTAATTTCTTCATCCACTGGTCCATTTTAATTTAGTTTTAAATAAAAAAGCTTTCAGAATCCAATGTGAATCTTTGCACAGTTTTTGCCTTTCTAATACTCGCAAAACATATTAATTATTAATTACTTTATCAAGAATGTGTGCTTATAAAAAATGTGTAGTTTTCTTTTCGGTTAAGGTCTATGTACCAAAAACGTTTAAATTACTTTCTTAACTTGAATGTATCAATTTTTATTTTTTTTCAATAGTGCTGCAAAAGACTTCATTGTATGTGGTAGTCTTCAACCATTTCACTTATCAATAACGATATAAGTATCATAATATTTATCTAATATATTTACCAAATGACATATGTTAAGATATATATTATTAATTAGCATATTCATATAACTTAAACATGGATAAGTCAACTTTTAGATGGATAAATGAATCGAAAAATAAATTACTTAAATATTATTATATCATTTGATAAATAAATTTATAGAATATTTTGATACTATAATATTATTATTCAATTATATATAGGTATTTTTTTAATTTTACTATAATAGACTTGCATGCTCACCCTTATAGTAGGCATTTCACACCACAACATAAGATGAAGGGTATGAATTTTGCAAATTTTCCTTTTACGCCCCTCATCGTATGTGGTGAGGCACATAAAGTAAACATACCAGTCTACCATACACAACTGATCATTGTCCTACAATATGTCTAAAATGCATGTCCCACTGCATTTAAAGCCATCATGATGTTCTAATAAGAAAATTACTATATATATATATATATATATATTGTGTTGAAATGGCTAAAGACTACCACGTATCAATTCATCTTTACAAACCATGGAGTCCTTAACATGTTATAACAATATATGTGTATAAATTATAGTGGATTTGCATGCATAGTATTTGGTGACCTAACCAATCTCTCTTTGGAAAATAGGTTTTTATATGAGTAGGTACCATAGTAGGTGAATATAATAAAATAATGTCAAGTTATTTGATATCTAAAATTTAGTTAACAAATTTGATGAAACTAAAATTACTTATATGTATATTTTGTGTGTGTGTGTGTGTGTGTGTGTTTCGATTTGCTCAATTTTGTCATTGCGGTGTTATTCTCCCAAAAGAGATGAGAGGAAGACGGTTTTGTACACGGATTTCGGACTTGTAATTATTAGTCAATTAGTTATAATAAATTAACGATCATCTCCCGTGGCCCTTCCGGCTTGCATATGGAAAAGGTTTGGAAACCATCTAAATATTGCTGTAGCAATACCAAAATTAATATGCTTTAATCCATCCACCTATGAAGCAACAACAAATGGGTCAAGTATTTACCCCAAAAAAAAAAAAAAGACCACAAATGGGTCAAACCGCCAAAGCTTGGCCATCTTGACTTGGGAGGAATTCTGATAGATACCAACATTTGATAATAATAATAATATATGGGAAATTTGGTTCACCTAATACATGGCCACTTTAGTATTTCATAACAAAGTTTTCTTGTAGGTAACTGTCAGCCCAAAAAGTAACATGCCATTTGTGATTTCAATTGTTAAATTTGCTTTACCCTCTAAAACTATAATAATTACCAAAATCTCATTTCTTCCTTTTCAAAACATTTCTAATACTTTCGAAGTGCTCCTACCTCTTAGTACAAAATTTCGAAGGGCCCCACTCCTGTAACAGAGGCGGGAGCATGTTCTCCTAGAGTAGGGAATTTTTTTTTTTTTTTGTTTTTCTCCTTCCTTTCGGTGCATTAAATATGGTTGTAAATCCATTTGATTTAACATTTAATGGTCAAATTTTTAATATATCTTTTGCACTAGAGAGCCCATTTTTCATCCTGTATCTGCTGTCTTTAACCAAAAGTCAAGCCAACCACATGACCTAGAATTCCCATCATAACACATAATGTGTAATTATCAAAATACGATCATCTTTCTTAGGATAAAAAATATCATCATTATAACCAAAAAATATCCTTCATAGACATATTATCAAACGAAAAAAAGTTTCATCAAGATTGAGAGTAATACCATGCAACTTGCATGGACTTGTGATGGTGGAGTTGAGATATTCAGGACCCCACCATCCTGATTCAATCAAAGCCTTTACTTCTTTTTCAGAATGAGATTCAACAGAGCACAAACCAAGGGAAGCTCAGGAGGCTATTGCTACTGCAGGAACACTGAAAATGGAAATGGAGGATACCATGCGAAAGCCTGAAAAAGATGTAAAATATATTCAAAATCTTGTTGATTCAAAAGAATTCCAAGAAATTGAGAAAAATTAAATATTATTCATCAACCATTCTTTTTACAATCTTGGTTAGTCTAATTAGGAAATTAGGAGATCTTTTTCTTTTCTTATTATTTTAGTGTAATTAGAGTTTTATTATGCTGTCTATATATATAGACAGCTTTGAGATTGTAAAAGGGGGTAATTGATGAATAATAATCTAAGTTTTCTCAATTTTTCCCAATGTCTTAGCATATTTTTGAATCAACAAGATTTTGAATACATAAATTTGGATTATTAGTGAACAAATTTTATTATTGTTGTATGTATTTGTGAAATTTTTCATATTTTAGCTTCCGCTGAATCAATGCATGCCTTATTATGATGATGATGATTATTATATTATTACTATATACTTTTCTTTACCATTTTGTCTTTTTTAATTGCATTGAAGCGAGAATATTCAATATTGAAGAGATTATTAATGAAAGGGCTCAATTACTCCGAACTTTCTTCTCCCTTTATCTGTATGTAAACCTTTCAAAATATGTTGCTTTAGCAATATCTAGAAAATGCTGTTAATCCATCCCAGTTTTGACGCAACAAAACAATAAAGTAAACGTAGCCGTGTTGACGTTGGTCGGACTGTGATATTATTCATGCTAATAATTGGTCTCTGATCATAATATTTAGTCTTTTCGTCATAGACTTTCTAGTCTCCGCTTGCTGATTCCTTTCTACCATACAAAGAAAAATGGCATGCAAAAGAAAATGAAATATATTTTCCATTAAAATAAAAGTTTACATGTTTTCCTTTTACACTGATTTTTATAGAACCTTCGTTTGTTTGTTAGTTTTTCTTTTGGGGTCATTTTTCCTAAACCCCACATGATGTTTGAAGATCAAACTGAGGATAAGAACGGAAGATTATTAATGGCCTTTTTGGCTGTTTGTATATGCATCATGAATCCAGCTGAACACCTTGACATGCTTATCCTTACCTCTATGCGTTTATTCAGCTTATATGATGTATTGATTTTCGTGTATAGAGGGTCTCAAGGACAAAATTCACTTCCAGCTTTCCATAGAGTGGTCTTCTCCACTCTGCCTATTCGTTGTCTCTGCCTAAGTTTCTTCTTCACCATTATTGTCTACCGCGTAATTTTATTTTAATATTTCCTCTAATATAAAATATAAAAATCATCCAATATACAATTACTAGGACGGTTTGAAAGTTTGCTCTTTCGGTTAAGACCTTCACTGTACAAGATGATAACATAAATTAATATTACTTTTTTGCCATCATTAACTTGGAAACAAAACATTTCACTTCAATTAATATTACTTTTGCCATCACGAACTTGGAAACAAAACATTTCACTTCGACTTTTCATTAGTTTTTATTCTCTGCGTTACTCTGTTTTTAAGTGAGATAGAGGTTGATCATGTATGGTTAATTAAGATCAATTTCTTGCATCAGTTTCAACATTGTTATAGTAGTAAAAATTTGCAACACAATTTTTTATTACAAGCTTTATATTAAATCTAACTGTTTATTCTAAAAGCTTAAGTTAATAAAAAATATAATGCTCAATTTTTAAGACTATGATATTATATTAAATCACCGTCTATAGAATTGGACTCAGCAATGTATATCGATCAAGCTTATTTTCCAATCCTTTTCATATATACCACCATGTTTCTCCTAGTCACAACACCGAGAAAGTCATCATTGAAGTGAAATTTTACAAATCTCATGACTTTAGTCATGGTCTACATGGGCCTGAGGTTTCATGAGCTTCCCTATTGAAATTGCATGGAAAGTCTGATTTGAAAATGGTGTCCTTCGATCAAGCAATTGTTTAGAAATATTTTCCATTGTTGGTCGACGCGTTGGATTAGCATGTGGGCATGCCAATGCAATTGTGGCCCGGGAGGGGAAGCTAATAAAAACAAAAATAAATCTTCAACTTGAATGTTAAATATTTTTTCCTTTGCTTTTTATTTTTATTTTTTTTGGTAGTTAAATTTACAAATAAGTTAATTAAGGGTTTAATTGCTGTTTTTATTAAAGTTTCAGCACTGCTAAAAAGATGTCTCTCAAAATAACATTGTTTAAAAGAAAATTTTTGTCACCAAATTGATATGGGTACCCAAATTGAGGAGAAGTTTGTAGTTTTACTTTATATATATATATATATATATTATAATTGGAAATTTGTGGGTTTGAATCAAGAAGAAATTAAAATTTTAATTTTATAACCTTTAACTGTATTTCTTGAAATTCTTCTGTCAAGCACAAAAAGAAAAGAACAAGATTGTTTAAACAAACTAGACAAAACATATAATTGGTTTTTGCCATAAGATTGATTGCATGACAAAAGTCACTAATCAGTAATCATCTATTAATACAGTGTATATATGTAAATGGGGGGGGGGGGGGGGGGGAAAGCTGTCAACATAGTGGTTTAATTCTTAACATCTATTAATGTTTCTTAAGAAAAAAAAAAATTTGATAATTTAATTAGTAATCATGAAATTCTTTCATTTATATTTTATTTGGGTTGTATTTTTGTTTGGACTGGTTATCTGATGATGGGTCTTGGGTTTAGAACTTGTAGAAGAATTTGTGGTCAGCATGGAGTTAGGCCCAGTGCACGGCTCTAAGTATATGGTCCGAGATTGAGAATGTAGCGATGGGCCTTGGGTTTGGTAAATGATGGACAAGAGTAGGCTTTGTAGTTCTAAAAAATTGACGGACTGTCCTGTTTTGAAAAGTGAAATTGTTTTCCAAAAAAACTCGATAAATTGTTTGTTATTATTTTATGATAGCAACTTTGAAAAAATAAATAAATAAGGTGTCATCACCTCTCACTTTCTTGGTTTGGAGGAGTTTCCTCTTTGAGGAGCTCACTAAAAAGATACAAATCAAAGAAAAAGAGATCATGACAATGACTTTCAGCTTTCACCATGAGTGGTCTCCTCTATTCTCTGCCAGTTGTTGTCTGTTTTTTAAATGTTTTTCTCTTGACTTCTTCAGCATTAATTTAATGTCAATCGCATTACATGAACAAAAATAATAATCTTTTTCTGTTCTACTCGAGCCTGTATTTAAGTATGTATGAACATTATTTGATTTGGAGTTGGGGTGTGAGGCTAAACAAAGCCAACTGTCTGAACAAGATTATAAGCCAACTTCATTTTGATGAATATGATGTCTATGTCTGAACGGAACAATTGATATGTATCAAAAACAAGTAACAGTTTCACACATTAATTAGGAAAAAGAATTGGACTCAAATGGAGGGATATATGAAAATCCATCTCCACATAAATTTATTATCCTGCCAAGCCTACAAAAACTAGACGACAATATACAATTACCAAGAGGGCACGAATTGAAGTATACATGCTCTTTTGGAAATTCTATTTAAATCCTTTCAATTTTGTCATATTTTAAATATTGATGATTATTGTTGTTTAAATATTGAAGTTGTATATTCTAAGAATAGACATTTTATGGCCACCACACGGCAAGGAGGAACAATTATTCAGTTTCCTCTAGCTCCACACGTGGGGCCATGTCTATTGTTGTACCATTAATCCATGACTTTAAGTAATGATATGTTCTTCAAAATGTAATGCTAACCTAGTAAATAACCTGATATTAATTTATTAATTGATAAAATTAATATAAACTAAACAAGGATATATTGATAAAGTAATAAAATCTAACAAACAATGTAACATCATATATGAGTTGCTAAACAGGAAGGTAAGTTGGTAAATAGAGGAATTTTGCAAATATTTTGGCATTTGTAACATTATTGATATAATAATAATCGATAAATTAATATGATATAAGTATATAGATTTTTTTTTAAAAAAATAATATTACATACTTTGTTTTTTCTTGGATAACAATGTTACGCACTAAATTGCTAGTTTTTATATTTTTTGAAAACATTTTATAATACAATCTTAAGAAATAGGACTATATATATGTGGACCCAATTATGCGAAAATTCAGTGTAAACGAGTGGAGATATTTAATTTGAAATTTGGACTTGGCGGACCCCAGGAGGAAACTACCAAGTCTTTCATTTTCATTCCACAATTACCACGAACTGGCCAACATGTACCTTGGACTGTAATGACTAAATGAACATCGACATCGACTATTACTATATATATAAATCTGGATGGATGTTGGATTAATTGGATGGCGCAGATTGGATATTAAATATTCCCTATCCTTGTCATCATAAATGAAAAAATAAATAAATAAATAAATAATGTTAGTGCTATGAATGGAAGAAAATTGTTTCTGTTGGAGGAAAAATTAAGACAATCTTTCTTTTCAAATTTGGACCAAACCCAAGGGACAATATATATTAGACATGCAATAATTCTTGTACCAAACATATTCTTTCCGCAATGGTATCTTTGTAATAACTCACAGTTTATGTTTTATAATTTTATTTGGGACAAATTTTGGAACCCAAAAATTTGAGATCTTGTAGTCTTAGATATATATATATATATATATATATTATTTTTGTCTTTTCATATTTTTTTATAATTTTCAGAGAAAATAAAACTAAAAAAAATATAACCTCATTTAGGACCAATTTGTTTGGAAAACAGTTTTAATATAAACAGGGAAAAAAAAAAAAAAAAAAAGACAATGTACAAAGAAACTTGACTAAGAGAAAGCATTAATTCATAAAACACATACGAGCAAATTAGGACTAATATTTCAAAATCGATGACAATTTTGTACACACATATAGGAGGCCGATTCCACATGTATAACCATTAGATTTGACAAATAACTTTGTTAAATCCAGTAATATATACATGGACCACACCCCCTATATTATTATATATATTATAATGAAAACATTTGCATGAGGTAGATAAGTGTCATGATGACAATACAGTAGTAAATTTAAGCATCTGTATTGTAGACTTGTGGAACCTTCATCAAGTGGCCGATTGAAATTTCATGAAAACAATGATCGGCCAATATTGGTGTAGTACTGCAAGAAAGGAATTGTTGAGAAACACGTTCCATAGTTGGACGTCGCCTTGGATTAGCATCTAAGCACTCAAATGCAATTGTGGCAACCAGAATAATACTTTCCACATCCAATTCACTTTTTGGGGCTGCTAAGCGTTTGTCTAAAATTTCGACTAGCACTAGACTTTGCGTAGAAGATGATGATAACGACGATAATAGTTCTTTTGGATGCTTTCCCATTAATGTTTCAAGTGCTACCACTCCAAAGCTATACACATCACATTTTTCTGATATAGTCGTAGTATATGCAAATTCTGCAATTCATAACAAAGTATAGAAGTAAAATTATATGCAATTGATGTATACTACACAAGTATAAAACTATTTATTTATGAAAAATAAAATTCAGCGACAACGTTGATAACATTGGTTCAAAAATATGAAAATGACAAAGGAAACAAACGATATGAGAAAATTAGGAGACAAATAAAATTTATATAAAGTGAATTTAGTTGGGGGAATTTATGACCACAAGAGAAGGACGGAAATAATGATCATTAATGGTGACCAACAAGTAAAACTGATTAATTTTGAACTATAATGCACCACCTTATGGTGTGGTTCCACATTTGAAATTCTGAGACAAATAAAACAAAATAAGATGATGATAATGTGGCTCCCTTTATTATTTTTTATTTTTTATTTTTTCCTTACCTGGAGTCAAAATTTAATGATTAAATATAAGAGAGGCAAAGGTAATAGTTTTGATTATTAAAAAAAAAAAAATGCACTATATTCAAAATAGTGTGAACTAAATTACCTGGAGCAATATAACCATAAGTACCAGCAAGTATGCTACTTTGAGTGGACGAATTCGGATCAAAGAGTCTTGCTATGCCAAAATCAGCGACAACAGCCTCAAGTTCTGAGTTGAGTAGGATATTACTGCTGGTTACATCACGATGAATGATCTGTGGAGTGCAACTATGGTGCATGTAACACAAGGCATGCACTATGCCTTTGATAATGTTCACCCTCTTACTCCAATCCAAATCAACAGCCTCCGCATCATTGTTCAAGACACAAAATAAGCTCCCCTTTTCCATGTATTCGTAAATCAAAAACATGCACTTTTTATGCAAACAAAAACCATGGAGTTTTACAATGTTTCGATGCCTTATTTTCGTCAATGTTTTCACCTCGTTGGTGAAACTCTTTATCAAAGAAGGCTCTTCAATTTCTGAAGTGTGAAGTTTTTTCAAAGCAACCACTCTGCCATTAGGAAGTTGTGCTTTATAGACACTTCCATAACCACCCGTGCCAATGCAATACCGGATGTCAAAATCTTCGGTTGCTTGTATGATGTCTTCGTATGCTATGTTCCCATCATAATTCCATATTGAAAATATATCTCCAGTCTTTGTTGTAGTTATCTCATCAACTGATGACTGACGCTCTTTATCCTTGTTCCCACATTTGTAGAACCTGGCCAATATGAGAACGAGGAAAAACATGACAAAGCCAACTGAGATGGGAAGAATTATGCTTTCCATTTTCTTGGAGTTGGAGCTGCCTCCAACTTTGTTGATGATGACATCCTCCTGATGACTACTTGGTGGGATAGAATGATGACATCCTCCTGACAGGTTACCACATAAATCTTCGTTGCCATCAAGATTGAGTGATTTGTTCTTGAATTGAAGCAGGATAGAAGAGGGGATGCTACCACTGAGACTGTTATAGGCAAGATTCAAGGCAGTCAAGCTTGTGAGGTTGGCAAGTTGAGAAGGTATTTCTCCAACAATTGAGTTATGGGCAAGGTTCAAGTTGGTCAAGCTTGTGAGGTTGCCAAGTTGAGAAGGCAATTCACCGGAAATCGAATTGTGACTGAGGTCCAGAGAAGTAAGAGTAGAAAGGGAAAATATCTCAATAGGGATGCTTCCATTGAAATTGTTCCCCGACAGATCAATATCTTCTATACTCTCAAGACCACCCAAAGAAGGAACAATTGTACCCGTGAGGTTGTTAGAACCAAGCTGCAAACTTGTCAGGTTCTTCAAGTTCCCTATTCTGAAGGGCAATGTACCCCTTAGCATGTTCAAACGGAGGTGGACATGTATTAAGTTGGTTAAATCACAAATAAAAGAAGGTATTTCACCACTTAATTGGTTGTTCTCCAGTCCCAATATTTCCAGATTCTTGAGATTTCCAATCTCTGGAGGAATGGATCCGTTAATCTTGTTAGACTCAAGATGAAGCTCTGTCAACTTTGATAAATTACCCATAGCCGGTGGGAGAGGTCCACTGAGCATGTTGCCATTCAAGAAGAGAAGAAAGAGACTCTCAAGCTCTCCAAGTGATGGAGGGATAGATCCATTTATTTGGTTGGAATTGACATACAGAAAGTACAAACTGGTTAATCGACCTAGAGTTGGAGGTAGTTGTCCTATGAGCTTATTATTATCAAGGTCTAAATACAAAAGGTTGGTCAAGTTCCCTATCTCTGGAGGAAGTGAACCACTGAGATGGTTTGAGTAAAGTGCAAGAAATTGCAGTTTGGTAAGCTGACCAACACTAGAAGGAATTGGACCACTGAGAATGTTGTTGTCTATATAGAAGGCAACAAGATTTTTCAGCTTTCCTATTTCAACTGGGATTGTACCATTGATTTGATTATAGTAAGCATCAAACTCCATCAAATTGGTGAGGTTTGTGAGTGGAAGAGGTAACTCACCAGTGATGTGATTGACAGCAAAACCCAAATGAGTGAGGTTGGTTAAAAGACCAAGTGATGGAGGGATTTTACCAAAGAAGTTGTTGTAGGTCAAATTTAGGACAAAAAGATTCTTCAAATTGCTCAAATCTGGAGGAATGGTACCGTGGAGGTAATTGAAGGAAAGATCAATCCGGACCAGTTGGGAGAGGTTTGCTAGTGAAGGAGGCAACTCGCCAGTAAGACGATTACGATAGAGGACAAGGTGGGTGAGGTTTGACAGAGTAGCAATCTCTGGTGGGATACTCCCAATGAGTCCGGAATGACCAAGATCAAGACCGACTAAATTCGGGAACGAAGAAGAGTTGAGAAATCTCCCAAGCTTCTTATTGTTTAGAGAACGGTGATGGATAGAAATATGAGTAATGCTTCCAGCAGCATTGCAGGTAATACCTGTCAAGTTGCATGGAGTTGTGGTGGTGGAGTTTAGATATTCAGAACTCCACCATCCAGATTCGAGCAGAGCTAGTTTTTCAGGGGACTCTGCAGCATAGCTGAACAGAACAAGGAAAGCCAAGAAGGCAGTCACAGTGTAAATGAAAATGGAAGGTGCCATATGTATGGTCTGGGGTGTGTTGCTAGTTCAAAGCAATTCTATGCCAATAATTCATATCTATACCTATATATATATATATATATATATACACCTCTGTTGCTAAACTTTATCGGACATTGGATGACTTAGTAATCTTTCAGAATGATTCCTATCTTAATTGAGGGTGTGTTGTGCGTGTGATTTATAGGAACCCCAGACAGTTAGTTCATTGGACTTGAATGCTGGTATAGTTTTACAGTTATGTATACTAACTTTATGTCGGCATGATTGATATAGATATACAGCAATGGAAGACTAGTACATGACTCCATATCAAAGTGGCCACGCGGTTTCACATTGTCTTTTTTCCAAAGCTTTATTTTGTAATTTATTTATTTTTTTATTTTATTTAAGTTTTTTTGTTTTTTATGTTACCAAATTAAATTGATGGGATATATTTTCTTAATTCTAAGAACAGCTAGGCAAGGAGAGGACAAGTGCATTGAAAATTATCTTTCACTCGCTTTCAGCTACCTGTACATAGTCAAGCTCTTAATAAAGTCTTTGAGAATTCAATGTGAATGTTAGTACAATTTTTATGACTTTCGCAAAACGATGTGATCATTTAGGACATGGTCAAGCTCTTAATAAAGTCTTTGGGAATTCAATGTGAATGTTAGTACAATTTTTTTGACTTTCGCAAAACGTTGTGATCATTGAGGACATGGTATTTCAATTTGAATCTTGTGTCCCGATTAAATTAATCTCATCTTAATCAAATATAGGATTAGGATGTGTCCCGGCTTGTAGGTCTGCACTGCAAGGCTGTCGTAAATTACACGGTCATGATGATCAAGTGCACAGTACCAAAAATTTTGTGATTCTGAACCCTCAAAAGGGATATGGCAAACGATGTCGTATTTGTTTCGGCGATCTTGACCTTGACTTTGTATGGTCGTTGATATTGATAATGAGTGAGACAGACGCATTTGGTCTTTTCATGGTCTTTGGCCTTTTCTTCATGTATTCTCTATTCTAAACAAAAGAAATTAAGGCAAATAAAAACAAAATAAGTCTAGTTTCCATTGAGAATTTATGACTTTTTAAATATTATTTTTATATATGTTAATTTTTATAAAATTCTTAGTATTTATGTCTTTTTTTCCCCCTAAATTTTAGTAGGAAGAAGAAGAAAAAGTAGAATAATATAGCCACTTTTTGTTGTTGTTCTTTTTTTTTTTTTTTCTTTTTCTTTTTCACGTAACTATATATTTTTATAATATTTGAATGTATTTTTATTTGAAGTAGGAGAGAAATAAGGGCCTTGAACCTTTTCCTTTGTTTTATAAGAAGCGCACCTTTAACAGAATCGAATTGATTTTCATTAATGAATTTTTTTTTTAAATTAATTTTACAATTTCATTTAAACTCAATACAGTACATAAATTTTAATTATCAAAAATATCCTTTTATATTTTGGCTTCTTAAAGTAAATATTCTTTCTAGTAAAAAGGAAAAACTAAATAATTTTTTTTAAAAACTTTTTGTCATTAAAGCGAAGAGACTGTTAGCACCGCTTATGGCATGACCCAATGGGTCTCGCGCACTTTCCTTCTTTTTTTTTTTTTTTTTTTTTAACCTTTTATAAAAACAAATATATGCAAAATTTGCAAATCGGCATCCAGTTTTTCGGTGTTCTCAATAACCCTCTTCAACTCTTCTGGTGGATGGTGTTTGAAGTACAAAATAATATATAAATCAATTAAGAGTTTAAAAAAAAAAAAATTATTTAGTTATTTTTTACAGTGCGGGGGGTCTACTAACTCCCTTAGCAGCAGCAGTAGGCGATAGTTATTTCTCATGAAAGATGCATAAGTTTACAAAATACAATATAAAAAGGAAAAAAGAAAAAAAAAAAACATTTAATGACTAAGGTTTTAAAAGAAGAGAAGTGTATTTTCGTATATTCAATGGGTATGAGATTGTATAGAGTTACTTTTTATATCACTATAATATAATAGTTGAATAGAAAATATAAATTACTAATTGTGCAATTATTTATGAATAAGTAATCTTTGATTTCATAACCAATGATTATATTTAATTTCTTAAAAAAAAATTTAATTGTGCCCCATTTGACTTTGGATCCGCCACTAGTTTTCTGTAACTATAAACTTCTGTTTTTCTCTTGTTTTTTTTTTTTTTTTTTCCTTGATTAATTTGGCAGATCTCTTGTAATATTTCAAATTTGAATAAATATCTATGATTTGATCAATTCTTTATGGGCATTGTTATGATTTTGTGATTTTGATACATCCATCTACCATATTTCCTGAACTTCATATTTTTTTGGGCATTCTTTCTGGGCATTGTTCCTTATGCATGATTGGGTTCTAGCCATTCATATTACAGTTCCAATTTTTATGATTTCAAAATGTAGATCTACTATATTTTCATGATTTTCTTCTGACATTCTTTCTGGCCATTGTTTCAACTGTATGCATGATTGAATTCTATCTGTTCCTTTTTTTTTTATTTTTTTTATGTTTCCATTATTACTCTATTATTTATTTTATTTTACTTTTTTTACAGAATTTCGTTACTATTTATGGGTGATAAAATTGATGGAGATATGAAAAATCTGAAGAAAAATCAATCAATAAATTGTTTAACCCATTTGATAAATAATATATGTAACTGAAATTCCTACTCATTATTCTTTCTTTTTTTTTTTTTTTTCGGTACTCATTGTTCAGTTTACTGTAATAATTAATTATAGAGATATATTCAATAAATTTATATTTAAAAGTATTATATATTAAATAATTATAATAATGTTCAATCAAGTGTGCACTAAATATAACATATCTAATCTAGTATTTAATTCGAGACTACGTCAAACATATTACAATAGTATATCTAATCTAGTTTGTTAAATCTTAAAATAATAATCCCTGTTTGATCCTATGCACCAAACACACGCGAGAGATTCAACCAAAACTTTGTTTTTTGATTTAGAGAATCTTGCACGATATGTTGGCAACTCCGTTTGGCCCATCATGGTAGACATACTGCATTGGATGATTAGTATCCTAATTGTAATGGTTCGCTGAATCAAGTGATCATCATTTTTTAAGTGTGGTTGGATGAAGCTTGCATTGTTTGGATTAATTTTCAATCTGAGGCAACATGATGTTCTTCACACATTGACTTTTAAGCTAGTTGAAAGGGGAGTTATTTGAACTATGTAGAATGAAGATAAAAGTGCCAGTACCTTGTTGCCTTTGATATGGTAGGAGATTTGGAAATCACGGAATAGGTTGGCTTTTGATGGAGTTAGCACCAAATCCATTGAAAGTGATCAAGACTGCTTGGAATGCAAATTTGGAATTTCAGGAGCTTAGCGATGTGCGTTTGGGATCAGGAAAACTAATGAAAATGAGGCTTGATGGCCTCCTTCGGGTTTAATTAAATTAGTTCTTTTATATATATATATTCTTTTGTTTCTTGTAGTGCAAATAAAATAATTGATTGGGTTATTAAGAAAGCTTTGAATAGGTTTATTCCTTCGAATTGGGAATTTCCTTATTTTCTTGATCTTAGAAAGCTCATTTTGATGATGTAATACACTTTTCTTAATGAAAACTTTATTCTGTCAAAAAAAAAAAAAGCCTTAAAATATTAGAAACTAAATAAAAATATTTTCCATCATAAGGATTAAGATTAAATGTACAATTTTTTAAATGAAAGTATAATCATATATATATATATATATGAAAGATTTTATAAATTTGCAATATATCACTCTTTTTTTTTAATTATAAATTAGCAACATATCACTCTTTTTTTTTTTTTTTTCTTTTATTGGTGAAAAGTTCGCAATATATTCAAATAAAGCCTTTTTTTCACTTCGGCGAGCGCGTGTCTGACACTCGCTCACCCACTTGTGGGTTTGGTGAAGGTACAAAAGAAGATAATTAACTTAACGGCTATATTTCTCTTTCTCCTTTTCTTCTTCTGTAGAATTCTGAATAGAGGAAACGAAGCAATTCAAGCAGTTGGGGAATTCGATCTCCGCCGCTTTCAAACACCCTTGTCCAGCCAATACTCCGATGTGATCCACTCTCACATCCAAACATTGGCTCACCGTCTTCTAGAACAAAAACGGCGTAGAAATGGTCCCTCACAACTCTCTACTTGGAATCTCCGACTCTGGCGTTCAGGTATGGTTGGTAGGTCGATTATGTTTTCAATTTTTTGTTTTTTTTTTTTTTTGTTTTTTTGTTTTTTTTTTTTTTTTTTTGGGGGGGTTGTTATCAATTTTTGTTTGTTTACTGAGAAATTTTGTTTCTTTTGGTTTCTGATTGGATGTTTTGGTATTCGGGCATATGATCTTAGTGGTTCTATGTTATCTCCTTAATTATGTTTATTATCAATTTGTTTGTTTGCTAATAAAATTTCGCATCTTTTGGTTTCTGATGGGATATTTTGGTGTTTGTTTATGATCTTGACAGTTCTATTTTTTAGTGCATTTCTGTGTTCTTTTTTAGGTTAGATTTATGTGGGCTTTGGGAGTCATTATACTTATTTATCATAGAGAGTATACAAAATTCTCGATATGAATGTTTACAATAATTACACAGGATGACAATGTTTAAATAAATAAATAATCCAATATTTCAGGCTTTGAAATTTATTTATTAAATCAATCTAGTACACATGGTCGGCAAAGTCTATAATCAAAAGTCTAGGAGAAAATGCCGCTCTTTTTGGTCCATGTAACATGCACAAATCACCAAAACATAAACTGCCCATTTAAGATTAGAGGTGCTCCTAAATCTGAATGAGATTTTGGAGAGGAGAGGATAACGGACATCAAGGAAAATAATTTACTTATTTTCTGTAACATATCCTAAACCATTCTGGTGTCCAGTTAACTTTTATGCAACTTTTTGGGGGGTGATGTCAAGTTTGTATTCCAGTTATAATGTATTGAGTATATTTTGTTTTCTTGTTGGGCTACCATCCTGGAAAAGTTATAGCTTAGTGTCAATTTTTTTTTTCTTTTTTATTATCAATATGTTTGTTTTCTAAGTTTATAATTATCTTTCTTGTTGTTGTAATTAGTTCTTTGTTAGTGTTACAGCTTGATATGGGCCTTCTCCTCTATACGACCAATGTGGTGTGTTGAAGACAGTGTGAAGGGGAGAGAGCTGTGTGTAAAACTTGTAGCTTGGATGTTGATTGCTTTTATTATTATTATTATTAATTCTTTGTATCAATAAGAAGCTCATAATTTTCTTTTTTGTTGTTGTACTGAATTCTTTATTACAGCTTGATCTAGGAGAATAAAGCTATCTTGGAGGAATACAGGAACTGTGTAAGATTAGAGTTATGGATGGTGTACTTTCGAAAGTGTGCAGGGGAGGGAGGTGTTTGTAAATATTGTAAAGCCCATGGAGGCTAAGATATGATTGTATAATTCTTTTTTAATAAGAAGAAATGGTTTTATGGTGTTTGGGAGCAGAGAAACACTCAGGGATTGCCTGAGGTTCCCTTGCCCTCTAAGGTGAGTGTGGGTGTGGTGTTCTGTCTTCTTCTTCTCTCTTATTTGCTTTCTTTTCCTTTCTATTTTTTTCTCTGGAATTTCTCTTTGTTTTTATCTCTGTATTTTCTCTCTGTTTTTTGCCTCTGTCTTTCTCTGAAATCTTTTTCTCTTGATTTTCTTTCTCTGTTGTGTTTGTTCTTTTACTTCCTCTTTTTTGTTATCGCTTTACTTTTTATCACTGCTTTTTCTTTTTGCTTCTTTTTTTCATTTTTTTTTTTCTCTATTTTCTTTTTCAACACCATCTACTTCCCCTTGGTTTTCTTCTCTGTTACTTTTAAACTTTCTCTTACTGCTTTTTTTATTTCTACTCCACTTTTCTTTCTATTTTCTCTTGCTAGTTTCTTTATGCACTTTATCTCTAGTTTATTTTCAAAGTGAAGTTACGTCATAGGGTAAATTGTTTATTCCACATGCTATCAATGGTCATGTTTTGATATTTCCTTAACTAAGAAATATAATACATAAAAAGAAAAAAAAAAAGTTAACTCTACTTATATCTAGGTATAAACTATTTTTTTTTTTTTTAGATAAAACTATCAACTATACTTTTATTATAAAACTAGGTATGCTACTATTATTTTTTCAAAAATAAAAATCTATATTACTATTATAATATTGTGTTAAAAAATAAAAAAATAAAAAAAAATAAAAAACTAAAGAAACCAGTAAACAAACATTGCATGTTAACAGAAATTAACAAGATTGTATACCTAAAGAAAAAACATTTGCATGTGATTAAAAAAAAAATCTAAAATTAAAACAAAGTAAAATATGATACTACTAGTAAACAACTTAAAATAAGAAATTCATCAAAAATAAAAAACCTAAAAAACATTGAAAGAAATAGAATAAAAAAAATCAAAACACAATTTAAAAAATGAATAAAATAACCTTAAAGTAGGCATAAAAAAACCTCAAATATGAAATTAAATTGCTCAAGTCTAGAGGAATGGTACTATGGATATAATTGAAAGAAAGATCAAGCCGGACCAGCTGGGACAGGTTTGCTAGTGAAGGAGGCAACTCACCTGTAAGATGATTACGATAGTGCACAAGGTGGATGAGCTTTGAAAGAGTAGCAATCTCTGGTGGAATACTCCCAGAGAGTCCAGCTTCAGCAAGATCAAGAACAACTAAATTCGGAAATGAGGACGAGTTGAGAAATCTCCCAAGCTTCTTGTACTGTACAGAATGGTGATGAAGAGAAATATGCGTAATGCTTCCTGCCATTGCAGGTAATACCGGTCAAGTTGCATGGGGTTGTAGAGGTGATGTTAACATATTTAGGACTCCACCACCCAGATTGGAGCAGAGCCTTTGCTTCTTGTTCAGGAGTGCTGACAACTACATGGGTATTCCAGGCTACTGCCGCAGTGAAAATGGTTATGCATATGGAGGCTGCTGCCATATGCTCTGCTCTGTTGTGTACAGAGTACTACTTCAAACCAATTCTATATAACCAAGCTTTCATATGCCTTTATCCCAATTGTTCAGAAACATTTTAGAATTGCTATAATAATAAACAAATAAAAGCTTTTTTAGTCCATTCCAATTATGACCCAAGAAGAAAGCCGAGCCACTGAATGCTCTGTCAATCTTAATTAATTCCCTGGTACAATTATTGGCTCTTTCGTTGTCTTTAGACTTTTCTTAGTTTGTATACTTTCTAGCTAGTAATGAGTCATAGATTCATAGTTCTTTCCCTGTCTATTTATACACTTAAAGAAATCAAATCAACTTTGAAAGTTTTTTTTTTTTTTTTTGGGGGCTATTTTAATCTGCTTAACTATGAATATTCTTGGACACCAAATGGAATTTACATAAAAAGAACAATCCCTAATTACGCTTATATAAATTTTCTAATGGAAGGTTAATCTGAAGAATAAATCAGGTTATTTTATTATGTATATAGGATAACATTCACTCTTTTTTTTTTTTTTTTTTTTTTTTTTTTTGTATTGGGGATCAAATGTCCAAAAAACTATATTAGAATCTATCTGGTATCTAAAGCATCCGTATAATCTGATCTAACAAGAAAATTAAAAAATAACTGCTGCTTGAGAATATGAAAACCCAAAATAATTTATGACTTATATTGGCAAGATAGTCAACAACTTTATTACATTCCTTAAAGATATGTTGAAGGGAATATCAACATTTCTTCCAGTTTTCTTCAAATGGCTCTTTCTTGATGAAGTCAGCTTATGCTTTGTTAGAAAATCTTCTAGTAGTTGAAAGTGATTGGGTGTGGAAGGACATTTGGCACATCAAGGATAACTTCAGCTCTCCGCTGAGTGGTCCTCCTATTCTACTCGTCTCTGTCTAAGAAAAAAGTTCTGTTTCTTGAATGCTACCTTTTTAGCAATGTTATGTACATTGCATAAGGAATGTTATATACCATCCAACATTTATATATAGAGAGAGAATGGTGGTGTGTGTGTTTATATATATATATATATATAATTAAAAATTTAATAAATAATAATCTCTTATACTCTACTTGAGCCTCTAACTATATGAATATTATATGTTTACTCATGAGATTGGTTAGTGAACGGTCCAAATGTGCATAAACGTAACCTATATATACCTTCATTAGATGATTTTGATATTTATTAATTAAAAAAATAATGTTTTACAATATAAATAAACATAAAATAAAAAATAAAAAATGAAAAATAAGAATACTCATGAGCTGGCCTACTGAAATTTATGAAAACACTGAACTGCTGTTAGATTTCTGCGAACAAGAGATTGTTTGGAAACATTTAGCATGGTTTCTCGAAACTTTGGTTTGGACTATAAGCAATATGCCTAGGCAATTGCAGAAACAAGAACAATATTATGTGCATACAACCGACTTATCCGGGTTGGTAAGCATTTGTCTAAAACTTGAATTAGCTATTCACTTTGTGTACTGATGACGATGATTATGATAATAGAACATAATACTTTTGGAACTAGCCTTGTGTTCATTGGCTTGTTATACTTGTTAACTACAACTTGTATTTAGCTTGGTTTTCCTCAATAACAGAGTTGAGACTTTTCCAGGATTGTCATTCTCTCATCTACAAGTTGGAGAGGAATTCGATTGTGATAAGGCGTGCACAGATTGAGGATTAAATGAGAGAGTGATAGTTGCTGTATGCATATACCTAACAGGATTAAGATGTGGAAACAAAAAAAAAAAAAAAACAAAAAGGTCTTAAGAGAACACAGACACCATCCGATTGAGACTTTAACGATTGATCAACTGATGAAAAAGGGAAAACAGACCCTACAAAAGTGACATGGTCAGAAAATTTACTTGATGTATTATACCATGTATGTATATACGGAGTGTCAAATGATAAGAATAGTCACTTCAGCTTTTCATTGGTCTCCACCATTATTTTCTCTGTCTCAGCCTATCATACTCCGTCTTACGAAGCCATTCTTGACTTCTATGTCCACCGCAAAACAAGTTATATATTCTATGCGGATTCTAATATATAGCATCCAACATAAAAGATATAAAGACCATACTGCCTGAGCATAGAAAAATAAAAACCGGAGGACAATGTACAATTACTACTATGGTTCTTACAAAGTATGCTTTTTTGAACTTGGAAACAGAATATTTCTCCTAGTCTTTTTATCAGTTCTTATTTTATGCATTACTCTGTTTTTTTAGTGAGACTAGGTTGATTAATGATTATATATGGTTAATTAAGATCCATGAATGCATTAATTTCAATGTTACATATAGCAACAGAAATTTATTAAAAAAAAAAAAAAAATTTGCCTACTGACCTTTACATATATAGAATCATATGTTTATCCTAGTCAAAAAGAAAAAAATCATCTTTGGACGGAAGTTGTACACATCTCACTTTGGTCACGGTCTACATAGACTTGTTGGTTCATGAGCTGCCCCATTGAAATTTCATGAAAACACTGAACTGCTAACAGATTTCTGCGGGCAAGGAATTGTTGAGAAACACTTTGCATAGTTGGTCGACACTTTGGGTTGGAATGTAAGCATGCCAAGGCAATTGCAGAAACAAGAACAACATTATGCACATCCAAACGACTTGTTGGGGGTGGTAGGCGTTTGTCTAAAACTTCATTTAGCAATTGACTTTGTGTAGCTGATGATGATAATGATGATAACAATTCCTTTGGATGCCTTCCCATTAAAATTTCAAGTGTCACCACTCCAAAACTATACACATCGCATTTTTCTGTTATAGCAGTAGTATACGCAAATTCTGCAATATAGATTAGTATTAGTGTTGAAATACTACGTTATGGTGATTCCCACAATTAAGTTTAAAAGAAAATTAACTTACCTGGAGCAATATAACCATAAGTACCCGCAAGTATGGTACTTTGTGTGGACGAATTAGGATCAAGGAGTCTTGCTGTGCCAAAATCAGCTACAACGGCCTGTAGTTCTGAGTTTACTAGAACATTGTTTGTGGTTACATCACGATGAACAATTGGTGGACTGCAGTCATGGTGCATGTAACACAGTGCGTTCACTATACCTATGATAATATTCACTCTTTTCTCCCAATCCAATTCCATAGCCTCAGCATCATTGTTCAACACACAAAACAAACTCCCTTTTTCCATATATTCATAAATCAAAAACATACACCTTTTATGTAAACAGAAACCATAGAGTCTCACAATGTTTCGATGTCTTATTTCTATCAATGTTTTCACCTCATTTGTGAAACTCTTTCTCAAAGCATGTTCTTCAGCCTCTGAAGTGTGAAGTTTTTTCAGAGCAACTATTTTGCCATTAGGCAATTGTGCTTTGTAGACACTTCCATAACCACCAGTACCAATGCAATACTTTATATCAAAATCCTCTGTTGCTTGTATGATGTCATTGTATGCTATGTTCCCATCATAATTCCATATTGAAAATATATCTCCATTCTTCATTGTGATTGTCTCACCAACTGATAGGCACTTTTTATTTTTGTAGAACATTGCCATTATAAGCACAAGAAATGACAAGAAAAGTATAACTGAGACAGGAATAATAATGCTTTTGATTTTGTTGATGACACCGTGATGACTACTTGGTGGGATCGACAGTAAGCTGCAGGGAAGAAAACCTGTGAAGTTACCGCATAAATCCTTGTTGCCATCAAGATTGAGCGAATTGTTCTTAAATTGACTTAGAACAGAAGAGGGGATGCTACCAGTGAGATTGTTATAGGCAAGGTTCAAGGTGGTCAAGTTTTTGAGGTCGCCTAGTTCAGAAAGTATTTCTCCAAGGATTGAGTTGCAGGCAAGGTTCAAGGTGGTCAAGCTTCTAATGTTATGAAATTGGGAAGGTATTTGTCCAACAATTGAGTTGTTACTGAGGTCCAAAAAAGTGAGTGTAGAAAGGGAACATATCTCAGCTGGTATGCTTCCATTGAAGTGGTTGTCTGACATGTCAATATACTTTATACTCTCCAGACCACTTAAAGATGGCATAATAGGACCCATGAGGTTGTTTGAACTGAGTAGCAAACTTGTCAGATTCTTTAAATTCCCTATTCGAGAAGGCAACGAACCGCTTATCTGATTCTGACTGAGGCACAAATATTGTAAGTTGGTTAAATTACATATAGCAGACGGTATTGCACCAGTTAATTGGTTATTCTCGAGTCCCAAACTCTCCAGATTTATAAGATTTCCAATTTCTGGAGGGATGGATCCGTTAAATTTGTTTGACTCAAGACGTAACTCTACCAAATTTGTTAAATGACCCAATGTGGGTGGAAGTGGTCCACTGAGCATATTGCCATTTAGGAACAGAGAATCCAGTTTCACTAGCTGTCCAATTGAGAGAGGAATTGATCCATTTAAATGGTTGGAATTAAGGTACAGATAAGACAAATTAGTTAACTGACCCAAAATTGGAGGTAGTTGTCCAATGAGGTTATTATCATCAAGGTCGAGATAAGTAAGGTTGGTCAGTTTCCCTATTTCCGGAGGAATTGAACCACTGATACGGTTTGAATAAAGGGACAGAGCGGTTAGTTTGGTTAATTGACCCACACTAGAGGGAAGTGATCCATTAAGCTTGTTAGCAGACATGATCAAGGAATCAAGATTTTTCAGGTTTCCTATGTCAGCTGGGATGGAACCACTTATCTTATTAGAAAAAACATTCAAATCCACCAAACTGGTGAGACTTGTGAGTGAAAGAGGTAACTGGCCATTGATTTGATTTTTATAAAGTAGGAAGTGAGTGAGGTTCAGCAAATGGCCAAGCGATGAAGGTATTGGACCATACAAGTTGTTTGGAGCTCAAGTTTAATGCAACAAGGCTGATCAAATTGCCCAGTTCTGGTGGAATGGAACCATTGATTTGGTTATGAGAAATGTCAAGCATCACCAATTGGGAAAGGTTTCCTAGAGAAAATGGTAACTCACCTGTAAGATTATTATAGGAGAGATCAAGATAGGTGAGCTTCGAAAGAGTAGCTACCTCTGGTGGGATGCCCCCAACGAGTCCAGCTCCAGCAACGTCCAAACTGACTAAATTCGGAAATGAAGAGCTGTTAAGAAATCTCCCAAGCTTCTTTTTCTCTACAGAATCTTCATGTAGAGAAATATGAGTAATGCTTCCACCAACGTTGCAAGTAATACCATGCAAGTTGCAAGGACTTGTAGTGGTAGAGTTGAGATATTTACGACTCCACCACCCAGATTCAAGCAAAGCCTTTGCTTCTTTGTCAGGTGATTCTGCAGCATAGCTGCTCAAAACAAGAGAAGCCCAGGCAGATAGTGCCACTGTCAAAATGGAAATGGAAATAGAGGGTGCCATATATGCTCTGATGATGACTAGCTAGCTTCTAACAAATTCTATATGAAGATTTATATCTGCAGACTGCAGGGCTCTATTGCCTTTCTCTTCTGTTAAGGAAAGTTTCAATGGATTTTCATTATCGTTTTTAATGCTAGTCTTTGTCAACTTTATGGCAAGCATCCAACTTTGGATAAAATATTCTGGTAATATTGATATCTATCCTAGCAAACAGCATGTGTTCCGCATGGCCACTAAGGATAACATATATAATAATTGCCATTATAAGGCCCCAATTACTATTTCTCTCAACTTTCTTCAATTACTATTTCTCTCATCTTTCTTCTTTACTTTTTTTCTTTTGCTTTTTTGTTTTTTCCTATACCAAAAGAAATGTGTCTTTACCTGGTTAGACGGTCATCATCAAGTGTGTATGCTTTTTGAAGTTTGATTTTTTTTTTTACTCTTTTCTTAACTTTGAATTCTTCATTATTCTTGGAAGTGCCTAGAGCTTTCAACTTTTGCCCAAAAAACAAAGCTGTAAATTAGTTGTTATATATCATGCGGTTTTACAAATGTGAAAGCTCTATATGCTTAATAAGTTGGTAAGCCAGAAAGTTGGTCTTGATCATCACCGCCGCCACTACTATTCATTCTTTGACCCGCATTTGGCCTGAAGGATTCAGCTGCTTGCTCCCCCATCTTGTGAAACTCCTCCTGCAGTGGAAGGATCTTGATATACCATACATTATTCACAAATACCCTGCATGTGGATACCAAATAGCAATTATTTAAGTAGCCATTTTTTCCTTCACGGTGGGTCTGCCACTTTATTAAGAAGACAAATTTTGGGCCTTGCACATATATGGTGCAATTATGTTTATTAACAAAAATGGAGATTAATGATATTCAAACTTTAACAACTTATAGAAATGTAAGCTCTGCTATCTAATAAGCAGTCACTGTTCCTAAAAACTCAAGTTGTTAGTAAGTCGACCAACTATGTGCACTAGTTAACAGTAGTATTAGTAGTAGATAGTTTTAACAGCAATATTTTTATGAGGAAGATTCAACTGTGTACATACATGTATATATATTACATATTTCATAGGGAAAATTACAAATCATCCAGGATCCACAATCCTTCTTTGCCTTCAAGATTGAGTGAAATGTTCTTGAATCGAAGTAGAACAGAAGAGGGGATGGTACCACTGAGATTGTTATAGCCAAAGGTTCAAGGTGGACAGGTTTGTGAGATTGCCAAGTTGAGAAGGTATTTCTCCAACAACTGAGTTCCAACCGTGGTCAAATTAAGTGAGAGTAGAAAGTGTAAATACCTCAGTGGGATGCTTCCGTTGAAATGGTTCCCTGACAAATCAATTATTTTTATGCTTTCAAGACAACCTAAAGATGTCACAAATATTGGACCAATGAGGTTGTTGGAACTCGGTTGCAAACTAGCCAATCAGATTCTTCAAATTCGACCACTTAGCTAGTTACAACTAAGTCTCAAAAATTGTAAGTTGGTTAAATCACATACAGAAGAACGTATTCCACCAGTTAATTAGTTATTCTCGAGTCCCAACCTCTCCAAATTTTTTAGGTTTCCAATTTCTGAAGGGATGGATCCATTAATTTTGTTGGAGTCAAGATGCAGTCTACGTGGTTAAAATGGATAAATGACCCAATGTGGATGGTTTGAGCATATTTCCATTTAAGTGGAGACAAATCAGGTTTACTAGCTGTCCAATTGACAAGATGGATCCATTCATTTGGTTGGAACTTAAAATTAAGTTACAGAGTTAGCAAATTAGCTAATCCACCAAGAGTTGGAGGTAGTTGCCGGATGAGCTTATTAATCATCAACAAAGTCTAGATAATTAAGGTTGGTCAGCTTCGTTTAGATAATTAAGGTTGGTCAGCTTCCCTATTTCCGCATGAATTGAACCACACTAATACGGTTTGAATTAAATGACACAGAGTGGTGAATTTGGTTAATTGACAACCCAGACTGGAGGGGAGAGTAGTCCATTGAACGTCTTATCAGACTGATCAAGGGTTCAAAATTTTTCATCTTTACCATGGAAGCTGGAATGGAACCGTTAATCTTATTAGAATAAACTCTCAAATCCACCAAATGGGTGAGACTTGTGAGTGAGAGGTAACTGACCATTGATATGATTTTTTGCAAAATTTGGAAACGAGTGAGGTTCAACAAATGACCAAGTGATGAAGGAATTGGACCATGCAAGTTGTTGGAGCTCAAGTTCAATGCAACAAACAGATCAAAATTGCATAGTTCTGGAGGAATGTACTGTTGATTCTATAATAAGAAATGTCATGCTTCACCAATTGGGAGAGGTTTCCTAACGAAAGAGGTAGTTGATTTGTAAAATTATTATGAGAGAAGCTGAGGTAGGTGGAGCTTGGAAAGAGTAGCTATCTCTGGTGGGATGCTCCCAACAAGTCCTGCTTGGAAATGAATAGCTTTTAAGATATCTTCCAAGCTCCTTTTTCTCTAGTGAATCGTCAGTCATGTAGAGAAATATGAGTCATGCTTCCACCAAGATTGCAAGTAATACCAGGCAAGTTGCAAGGGCTTGTAGTGGTGGAGTTGAGATATTTATGACTCCACCACACAGATTAATGCAAAGTCTTTTCTTCTTTTTCAGATGATTCTGCTGGATGGCTGCTGAAAGCAAGAGTAGCCCAGGCAGCAACTGCCACTGTGAAAATGGAAATGGAAATGGAAAAGGTGGGTTCCATATTATATATATATATATATATATGTGCTCTAATGGTCACTATCTTCTAACAAATTCTATATGAAGATTTATGTCTGCAGGGCTCTAATTCCTTCTCTTTTTTTTAGGAAAGTTTCAATGAATTTTTGACAACCAATGGTAATCCATTTTCAATGTCATTTTCAATTCTATTCTTTCTGGAATTTACGACAAACATTCAATATTGAATGAATTATTGGTAAAAATTAAATGACAATTCATTTTAGCAAACATCATGTGTTTTGCGTGCCTACACTACTGGGGCCATATATAATTGCCATCATACAGCCCCACTAATTATTTCTCTCGACTTTCTTCTTTACTTTTACATTTTTTGTTTTTTTCTTTTCTTTTCCAATCCATCTTTTACCAAAAGACATTTGTTTTTGCCGGGTTACACGGTCACCATCAAATGTGTGGTTTTTGAAAGTTTGATTTTTCACTTTTAAGTTTAACTTTTCGAATTTATATTCTTCGAAGACCATTAAAGCTCTCAACTTTTGCTAAACTAAAACATAAATTCGCTGTCATGTATAATGTGGTATAAAAAATTAGAAACTTCTATATGCTTTAGATGAATGCAAAGTAAATGTCTTGTTTGGCTCGGTTGCAGCCATATTCCGGTCACCAAAACATTCTAAGCTACAAATTAATGCCATTTCTTTGACAATAAAATACTTCTAAAATACTATGTGATGAATTTTGGTTTTGGCGCCGGAAATTTGAGGCCTCAAAAATTCTTGATTCATTATTTGTATGAAATGAAATGACATAAATTTCTTCAATGCGGCCACTCAGACCATCTAACATACAGTCTTTCCAGCTGCCTCAAGGAAACAAGGCATCAAAGTTCCATATACACTTTGCTACCTTGTCTCATTGGCTGAAACTTCATGTAAGACTACCAGTTGGATAGCTTTTTAAATTTGTTTTGCAAAAGAGTTTAGTAGAAATGTTATACAGTTCAGTGCCAAAAGGTAAGCAAGCATAAGTATAGCAGTTTAGTGCAGTTTAGTGCCAGTCAACCTACTGATTGATTGACTGTTATATTTATGATTCATACATAAGCCCTTTGGTGTCACACTTGAAAAATCTGTTTATCTTCAAGAAAATATTTTAAACACCAAAATTTTCAAATAATAGAAAGCTATGCAAAGCAGTTATCAAAAAAATTAAAAAAACAAGGCTATGCAAAGCAAGAGTAATAAAACTCCACAAAAACAATTACCGCATGAAACGAAAACAATCACTGATTGATTTAACTCCTATTTATTTCAGCTAAAAGCTACAAATGGCTTTCAACATTTACTTTCTTTTTCCAAAGTCGTACATATTCTTATCCATGAAGCACAAATTCCTCAGCTAAGTGTCTGATAAAAAGGACATCTACAAATGCTAATGCAAAGAGAAAGGAAAATAAAGGGGGAGTTTTTACACAACAAAACAAGAAAATCCTTTAATAATGCACACTCAACTTATAAGGTTTCTGCCCATAGACAGACTCGATCTAACGGGAGACAGTATTTCATACCATAAATTGTGCTCTCTCTCAATATTCAAGTGAGCCATAAGATGGTAAGCCAGAAAGGTGATCTTGACTATCACCACCACCACTGCTATTCATTCTTTGACCCGCATTTGGGCTAAAGGATTCAACTGCTTGCTCCCCCATCTTGTGCATATCCTCTGGTGAAAGGATCTTGATATACCAGACATTATTCACAAATGCCCTGCATATGGACACAAAAAGAAAATTATTTAAGTTGCCATTGTTCCCTTTATGTGTAGGCCTTCCAATTCATGGAGGACAGATTTTGGGCCTCACACATATAGTAAAATTTACTAACAAAAATGGAGATTAATTAGATTCAAACTTAAGATCTCACATATACATGTAAGTTCTGATATCATATTAAGCTGTCACTATTCCTAAAAGCTTAAGTTGGTAAGTTAACCAACTACATGCACGAGTTAAAAATGGTATTAGTAGAGTATTAGTAGTAGATAGCAGTTTTAATAGCAAAATTTTGATGAGGAACGGTTTCCTTAAATTGCTTTACAAGGAGAAGATTCTACATGACTGCAACCAATTTTCAATCGGGCATCTTTGTTGCAGCAGAAGTTGATGATTCAGCAGCTCATTAACTCAAAATGGTGCCCAAGAACAATATGAGCTTCTCAACAATATCCTCTACCTAGGTCCTATTCCAGATAACGCTTGCACTGTAAAGATCTGTTTACACATTGCCAAATATCTCACAAAATGACAATCAACATAATATGCAGTTTGGTCCTTGCAGGAAAAATTGGACCAAAAGACAATATATGCCTGCTTGATCATCAAAAGACATTCTGATGACATTTGTGATATGTCAAACCCAGAAGTTCACTAATAGTAAATCCTACCTCTAGCCTGCCACCACCGTAATTGGTCCTAACCCTAGCCTATAGAACTTCCCCTACCTCAAGCTGCTCCCATAACCCTTCTTCCATCCTGCAATCTGTTTAACAATTAAAAAAATAGCCACCAATTAACCCTAACTTTCATATCTTCTTTAACTTTCACTAACTTCCATCGCGCAGTCATCTCTCAGACTCTTGTTTCTATACCCAATCCAAACTACTCTTAACCATTTTATTTATTATTATTTTTTTTTTTTTTTAAATTAAAGTTTGTGATTCTGCTCTAAGTCTTTCCTAATCTCCTATCCCGAAGGCTACTTTGTAATTATTCTGCAGCAAATCAAATGCTGTGTCTATTGAGACTACTCAACTTTAGGCAAAAATCATATTCTACATTCCTTTCTCATAGAGAATTTCCAATTTCTCATAGAAACTGAGAAAAGGAAAAATGAATAGGATGGGCTCCACTATTACTATGGCTAGAATCTACAAGACTCACTGAAAGTGCAAAAAATCATACTAGGTCATTTAACAGGTCAAGGACAAAGCAATAAAATAAGAGGGAACCATATCAAAGGTGATTTATTAATGAATCAAGTGCTTACTCCCATGGATCGTCTCCAAGGAGAAGCACATCATTCTCCCTGTCGACAAATACAAGCTGCCAGCCTGATCTAAGAGGTTCTTCTAATTTTCCCTCAATTCCAAACATCTGCGCCAGCTCTTCTCGCAGCTCATGGTAGCTGCTGAACCGAGAGATGTCCAGTGAGCGACCAACCGAACCTGATTTATAAACCTGCACAAAGAACAGAGGATCATCTGGCCAACACAACCAGGCAAAAATATGAGTAAACAAAAACATAATTACTTCCAGCTAACAGCTCACACCTTAACAAACGTACGAGCAGGGTTCGGGGTGTCAATTTGCTCTGTACCATGCAATGTCTCAGAAGAGTCCTGCATGCTATTATACAGAGAACTCCTATATCCAGAATCCCCCAGTGGCATTGAGGACACATCAGCATTGCTTGAAGTAGCAAAACTAGGCACTACGGTTGGAAGTAGAAGTCCAGACGATTCTACATTAACAACATAACGAGTAGGATTCTGAGAATCTGAATTAGAGTTTTCCTGCCCCATGGTGGTTTCTTTTCCAGCATATGGTGGAAGTGACATTGAGTTGGCAAAAGCATTGACCTGTGGATGTGCATACTTTGTGGTCCAAGATTGTTGAGGTAACTGGTCAGGGATTAATGACTGACCATCTCTTGTCAAGTTCAAAAGATTGCCACTGCCTTCAGGACACAGTGAACCAAGTACATTTTGTCTAGGGGTAGTCATTGATGCTGAAAACTTTGTGCTTGAATCCAAGAAATCAGTTTTGGGTATCGATGAAGAGGGCACATTCAGCTGCTGCCTTTGATGCAACTGTTCACTTTGGATCTGAAGTGCATCATGATAAGTGTGTTGCTGCTGCTGTTGCTGTTGCTGGGTTGCAGCGTGCTCCTCCGCTTGATTGTTGAACTGTTGTGGTAAAAGGTGGTGCGGAGAGAGATTCTCATTCGAAATGTGGGTTTGTGTCTGTGGCATATTATGAGAAATCTGTTGATGCTGAAGCTGCAACAGTGGATTATTATGGCTATGGCTACCAGACTGCTGAAGATAGTGGAAAGGCTGCTGAAAGTGCATCATTTGTTGTCTCAAGGGATCTCCACTTCCTACATTCTGCAAACCGGTAGCCAACATGGCTTGGTACTGCTGACCATGATCAGTTGCCATCAAAGTTGGATCCAGTCTCTGCTGCATCCAGGGAAACATATTAACAGCCGGAAAATTTAACGAGTGAAGTCCTTGGTCAGCAGTACCCCCCCTTAACCACATTAAGCTGTTAGCTGCTTCATCTCTGTTATCTGCAAGAATATCATAAGAACCAATAATAAGATTTGGGACAAGTGGCATATAAAATTTGAAAGATTAAATTTTTAAACATGCCATAGAAGAGAGATATTATACACAATAATTTCATTTTAATATTAAACACATTTCTGAGCTGGATTAAATGAGATCAAATATAAATAAATAAATAAACTAGTTAAATCATACAAACCTCCAAGCTTAAATAAAACAAAGAACAGTAGAATTCCATTTAAAAAAAAAAAAAAAAAAAAAGAAGATCAACCATTACAAAAATGAATATGCAGGCAACCAATACAAGTGGTCATTCACTTTTCATTGCAAGAACAACCAATTGATGTACGAACAACAATCCCTAATCTGAAGTATAAAATCTACACTGGTTTTTAGCATGGAAAATATTATTTGAACTCTAATATTCTAACTGAATTAAGCAAATACGACTCAAGTTATATAAACCTCAATATGCTGAGATGGTGAAAATTTAATAAACGTTCTTTCTACAGACAAATACCATGGATAGATGAAGCCCCAGGATGCCAAGGACGTTTCAACCGAAGGGGAAACAATGACGGATACATTGGGAAAGTTGTTAGAGGTTCAATTTCCCATAATGATACCCTTGGCTGCCTTTCACCTGCAGTTGATTCATCCCAACCAACCTACAATATCAAAAAAAAAAAAAAAAAAAAAGAAGGTATGAAAGACTAATTACTTATAATGAGTGTTGATGAGCGCAGGACTAAGCATAGGCCCCTACCTTAGGTTACCAGTAACATAATTCTACAGATATCCATCAATCACTAGTGTCAAGTTATAACTACCCCCCAAAAGCTTAAGTAGTTTAAAAAAACAGGCCTAACCATGCATATCAAGCTAAGTAGATGTAACACAAAATTAGTGAATTAAATTAGTGAATAATTGAATTTTGATTACATTATAAAACATAAGGAAAAGTTAGGTGACTAGTCTTATTTATATAACAGGTAAAGTAATACCAAAATGAAATGCTAGTTGAAATTGGTATTTTATGCACTAAATCCAATGGGCATAAAGAAATGAAGATACATTGACAATGACAATATTTGTGGGGTTAAACTTTCAGAAATTGAAAATAAAAACAGAAAATCTGAAAAGAAAGTTGTGAAGAGTCTTTCCTCCTCAAGCTCAAGTGCAGATATCTACCATATGAGACTGCATTAATATGGAGGACTAAAGGACGAATACACGAATACTATAATAAACCTTAAGGCAGACAATGCTTTATTACCTTGATAGATCGCCAATGGGAATTCGGCCAACGAACAGGATCCAGATCGCTTATGCCAGTTATTGTACCCATGTACCTGGACAAGTTAAGCCTTCCACATCTAAATACAGGATAAATGTGTGTATGGCACTAAAACATGCATAATAGAGGCTACAGTTTATTGGATTATTGAAACTAAAACAATAGGAACTTGTGCTATAATGAAGTATTTCCTCTAGAACAATATGAATGTGCATGCTCCTAAACATCACCATGCAACACAAATAGAACCGTAATAAGCATAAAATAGTTAATACTAATTATTTATAAATAGCTCTAACGATTGATTTGACTACAATAATAAGGGATGCTCCCCAATCAAAAAATCAAAGAAGCTAAATCTGCAGTGATGAAGGATCACAATTCATCCCTAAGATAACACCCTGATGCAAATTAATCTTAAGATCTGAACTCAAAACTAAAAACTTCCAATAATGTATAACATAGTTGTGTAAATTACTTTCCTTACTTGAAATCAAACATTAAAGTACCATCAGCAAATTGTAACTGGGAAACCTAAATTTTTCCCTAACCATGACAAAACCCCTCAACCTTCCAAAATTCCTAAGCCTTCTCAAGCAATCCACTCACAGCCGCAACAAATTCTCTGAAGGCTCCAAATATACCTGATGGTTACCATTATTCTTCACTAAGAAATTTGAAATCCAAAACTAGCCTTGAACTTTAAACATGGATTAAAAAAGAGGATTTATCCATGTAACACTCTTATCAAATAAGTCTCAGAATCAAATCAATTGCCCTGCATTTTTAACTTTACTTCATGCAAACTTATCATTAAATATATATATATATAATAAAATAAAAAAATAAAAAACAAATGAGATAGATTTGATGTTGACTCAATTAAATGGTAAAACACTGACTATTTAAATGAGCATTTTACAAAGAAATCAAACAGGATGATTACATGATTGCAAGGAAAGATTAGTAGGAACAATAACAATAATGAATACAGTACAAGATCATCAGCTATTACAATACCTCCGGACACTGGACTCTTCAGTCTCAAAAAGCATCCGAAATCGCATCCCAACTGAAACACGTGTGTGAAATACAGCTTTAATGTACTTTGAAAGGGGTATGACAAATTCAGATGGACTAGCCCTGGAAATGATGAGTATGTAAGCAGAAAGAGACATCAAGTAATGTAAAAAAAATTTTGAAGATTATTTGCACCTTGGATTATAGAAGACTGTAAAACAGCTATTAGTTGCAGAAGCATGAGCAGCAGCTGCAAGAAGTCCAATGTGCATGCTATCACTCGATAAAACAGATGATGGCATAACAGTTTGCGGTCGAGTGGCACGGCGAATCCCCAAAAGAAGCTGATTTTTCTCATTCCTATTAATGGTAATTAACTAGATTGTAACACTTGATCCGACATGCACCAATAAATTTTCAGTGCAAGAAAAGAGAAAATATAAAAGATACCATATAAAAAGAACCGAATCGCCTGCAACAAGTCTTTTAGCACTAACAAAGACACTCCAGCCAGTGGTAAGTAGATGCCGTTTAGGCTGTCCTGCAGAATGAGCAATGAATAGAACAGTCAACTATACTGAACGTTATCGGTAACATGTAACAGTGGACCCTCGTTGAAGAATTAAGAACCAACTAAAAGTACAACTGAGTTGAAGTGAGCAGTTTTAACTGAGAATATCATCAACTTTCTTATCTTATTGGTAAAAACACAGGTTGACCGTTTGGCATACCACAACGAAGTTCAAATATCATCAAGCAAGCCAAATGAGGCATTATGCTATCCTATCATCGTGAATTCAATTGGTAGCACCAAATAGACAACCAGTGGTAAAGCTTGTATAAGATTCCACATCAATGTAACTCGATGAAGCATTAATCCCAACTAATTGGACTAGCAGCCAATATTCCACAAATAGCTTCATAAAAGAAGTCACACTGATGTGCTAATTGGGCTAGCTTTCTGTCATTTTAACCCTTTCGATTTTATAGAATACTTCACTTTATTAGTAAGAACGCATTTCATGATATTAGAACAGATGAGAAATTGCCTTTTAAACCCTTTCATACCTCAGACTTGGATCAATTCCCTTAAACTATCAAGGCACTCTATTGCAAATAACAAGTGACTGAGTTTAATCCACTCATATTATTCTAAACTCCTGCCCTTGTTAATAAGCAAGATAAACTAAACCCCTTCTATTATGTTCTCATCTCAGCTAAACATGTTTCAGAGTCAATGATATCTCTTAAATCACACAACATTCCATTTGGTGGGGAAGTGAATGCTTCTAAGTTCTATCATATAAATATACCATCCTTCAACCTTTAATTTTTTTTGTCTATGGAAGAATAAGCACACTTCTTTATTGAATCCTTCCAGTTCAAATGTTACAATTACATCATCCTCCACTTCCTTACCAACAAGCAGCCAAGATGCTAAAAACAATCTATCAAACCTTCCTACCACCATTCACTTTCATTTCCTATATTTCATCTTTGAACTAAACCAAGATCATCTTGAGTCTAGATATCTCCCAGTTAAACTCTAATGTACACTCCTATATTTATCTACAACATCGTTTTACTTAACAAACACTCCTTGCACTTATTCTCAATTGTGACCATATCTTCATATTGGTAACAGTGGCACCAGTTTAGAATTCATGATTGGAATCAAATTCAGAAGAATTAAAATGGTAAATGATAGACCATATATACAAGAGAGTAGTCTTTGAAAATGACAATTCAATCTTCTCTTACTGAAATATAGTAAGCATAATATTGCATACCAATTTTGTTTTAGAGGAAAATCATATTGCAAGCATGAATTGCCTACCAATCTTTTCTAGAGTGAACTGTAACCCTCCCAAACCATCCACCACCCTATTAACTTTGACCCACTCTGTAACCCCATTTAAACTTGCTTTTGAACAATGGAAACCCTTAATTTTTTTTAATCAATGTGACAATTGAGTCCTCATCGCTAAAATATAACATAACTTGACAAATACATCCAAAATATAACTTACAAATGAACTGCAATTGATAAAAATTTGATAGTTGTTTTAACTTTTATTTGAAAACGTATTTAAAACATGTAGCAAAGTTAAAAATTAAAACAAAGAGTCAAACTAATCAAGTTGAGTTCAATCAATAGGTAACTTTACATTGTTTTTTCCATTAGAATTGTATTGTTAAGACAAATCACAACATTAATGACACTCCCTTAATTTTTCCACTTAAAATTTGTTAAATTTAACCAAATCCATAAATGATGGACTTAATTTCAATCTCTGACAAAATTTAAAGGAACGACAATGCTCAAGAAACAAGTTTGACGGCCAAATTCCCATTAGCATCAAAATTAAGTAGGGCTCATTTACCCTTAATTTTACCTTCTTTTTTTTTAAATTGATCCACCAAATGATCAATAGCTATATCATTGCAATACCTTCGAACTAGTATAACCATCATCTTCAAATTGACTATTGTTCTAGTTAAATTGATACTACAAGAACATAAATAAACGTTTGGCTCTGAAACAAAATAGCTTATGCTTTTACAAAAAATGATTCTTCAACATGGCATCTGGATAAGTTTGGTAAAATGTTAATATCCTCAGGCATAATATTCCCAAATTTCAACTTCATACAATATATTGGCCACCACCACATGAAAAGAGGAGAAAACATAAACTAATACCCTACCCCATATAGCTAAACACTTTTAGAAATAATGGTTCTTTAACAATTACATGTGATGTAATTACTTGGATATTATTATTATTAATGTTAACATTTCTACATTGTTTTTGGGGGGGACAGCCTATTGGTTTATCCACTCTTGTCAAGGTTTATCTATAAACTCAAAAAATAAATCACATTAACCATATTAATCTATTTAAAACTTTACCATCTGTGCTGGAAATGGTTTTGTTTTTGTCACTAAAAGAAGAAAACTTGAAAATTTTCAAAATATTCAGTTTCCTCCACCTCCCAATACTACCAAATAAATTATAAAACATAACAAGCTAATCAAGAACAATATCAGTTACTCAGAATCAAAATCCTACCCCGAAATATATGCCTAAACTTCCACTCAACATCATGGAGATCCCTTGCTATAAGTTCCTGAGCTGGTGGCTGTTGTGCGAAATCCTTCAAAGAAAAAAAATAAATAAATAAATAAAAGATAAAAAGAAGAGTATCATCATACAAGTAGACAAACATATATAATCAAAAGGAACAGATGCAAGCACTAGAGGGAGAAACTACCAGTGGAGGGAAAACTTTCTCGGCTGCCCGACGAGGAACAGAGAAGCCTCCATGTGTACTAGTATCACTAGCTGTCAATGTCTTGCAAAAGTAATTTGTCGGCTGCTTGCTTGGAATTCCCAACTCCATGGGAAGAAATGTATCTTTCTGTTCTTGCTGTGGAAGCCAAGATAAAGAAGATTAGCAACTCCATTCAATACACAATGTCCATAAAAAGTTCAAAACCATAACAGTTTTCAAACTTTCACAACAAACAAACCGAATAAATCATTACCGGTGTCAAAGGTTGTAATGTCAGTTGCGCATATACTTCATCAGTTTCAACATCTGCCTGAAATTCCATACATAATTCCATCCCATTCAAAAAATATATGTAAGGTTTCAGCATTTTTATTAAAAGGAAAAGCAAAATACAGAACGCCTACATGCATGGTGACATTGTGGAGTTGACAGAACAACTGAGGCGGCAAACTTGGATAATTTGGTATATGGCCATCAACTTCTTTGTTTGTTGTGGCAGCAACCTATACATTCAAAAGCTCGTTCATTTAGTTATTCTAAGACTAGAATCACATTAACATAAGTCCAAAATGTTTGCATAAACAAAAATGAAACACTTTAGCTTCTAAGTAAAACATATTAATATGTGAGAGAAATAAAGAAAGATGGAGACAGAGAGAGAGGGAGAAAGAGAGAACCTGCTCACTATGGCCCTGAGGGAAGTAGACCACACGAGTTCCAGGCGATGGTAGGGACACAAGAGGCCCAGCACATGCATGCCATAGCTCTGAATTCAAACACTTCTTCTCGCCTCCTACATCATCCATTCATCATTACCATATTTTTTCTTTTTCTATTTTGTTCTTAGATTATTAATTTATTATAATTAGATTGCCTAATAGATGACAAATATAGATAAACAAACAAAGTTCTCCAGGGATTGCAAATGCCCAATATTTAAATAATTAAACAACAACAACAAATAAAAAAAGGAATATGAAAGTGACACATGATATTTTACAGTGGATATGCATAGACCCAGCCAAAAATATATATAAAAAGAGAGAAAGAAAAGGAGAGAAAGAGATGTATATGATACCTTCATGATCCTGCTGACCCAACCCTGATGTTGAAAGCTTCATTTCAAGCTTTTTCTCACTTTTTTGTTTTCTGGGTACTCTTTATTTATTCCTCCCAAGTCAAAACCATAAAATAAAGAACCCTAATTTATAATACAACAGCAATGCTCACCCTTATTGACCATCCCAATAACAAAGACTTTATTTTTACCAGCACATACCCATTGCACTCCAGAGGAAACCCACTTACCATCTCCTTCAAGCCATGACATTTCTTCACCATATTCAATGAGATCCTTCACAATTCAAACACCAAATAGTGGAAAAGGCTCCCTCCATAGGAGTAGCACGTTCTTCAAGATCACCATGGATGAGCTCAGCAGAGCAGACACATCACAGTACTAAAAGAAAAAAGGAAAAAAAATAAAAATTGCTTGCTAGAGTAAATGAAAGCCTTCCTCTTTTTGTAGGCTATCACTATCCATGGATTCAGAGACCCAGTAACAGAGAGAGAGAGAGAGAGAGAGAAGGATTTTGGGCTGTGGAAATTTACAGTGAAAAAGAAAATAAAAAAAAAGCTTTTTTTTTTGGAGAAAAGAGAGAAAACAGGGAGTTTCCCTTCTTATAAGAGGACCCGACCGAGCTGGACCTCATAGCAGCAGAGAGAGAAAGAGAGTGTGTCAGAGTTGTGGGAAACGCCAATCTGAGACGTTGATCGGCATGTACTTACTTAATCCTCACCCTTCATTTTGGAACTGATATGACAAGGGGCATGTGCCACCATTCTTCAGTGGTCCTTGTCAGAGTACGGTTTTTATATACATACATGTTTTTTCTTTTGTTTATTTATTAATAAATTAAATATATATATATATATATATTATTTTATTCTTCTTCTTTTTTTTATTGGAGAAGCTTGATATTTAATGCACTTATACCGTACACTTAGATGACGTGGCAATGGACAGGGTCTAAAAGTCTTTTCCAAGGCATTTACTGCATGTTTTGTTTTTCTTTTTCCTTTTTATTTATCATTTAATTATTGATACATTGCTAAAATATTATTCTTAATTAACACTCATTTATTTGAAGGAATTTAAATGTTTTTGGATATCATTGTTTTTTAGTTTTTACAAGCTAAACTTAAAAAACATTCTTAGAGTTGAAAGATTTATCAAGTGTTACTTGAGTGATTTTTATAAAATATATATTTGACTTGGTAGTAATTAAATCATTGACAAGACCAACGATATTTATATAATTTTTGTAAAGGTAGATTTTTTTTTTCCTTTTTTTTTTTTTTTGGGGGGGGGGGGGTTGGTAATATTTTTCTTCCTTCTTTTGACAAAGATAGTGATAGGCAGTACATAATTAGGCACTTCAATTTGCATTCGCAGCTACATACTTTGAAAAAATCACATTTAAAGTTTTGGACCAGTGTTGACTTTATTCTCAGTAAGTTTGACTTATGATACTTGGATGATAATTTTATATGTGCATGGATTTAAAGATAAATTATGTCTGATAAAGACTTTAAATTGAGGTTTAAAACAAGTTTGTTCCTGCTTTAACTCTTCTTCTGTACTGTTTATGGTCTACTTTCACTCTTCTTCAGTACTGTTTATGGTCTACTTTCACTCTTCCACTATTCATTTTGAAAAGGAGGAAAAATAAGCTCGGTGAAATAATTCCTTTTGTGGAATAGATGAATGTCATGACCAAAATAGTCATATACAAAGTCCACATGGCATAAGATTTTTTAATTAAAAATAATGTAAATACTTTCTACTGAACTCTTTACACTTTTTTTTTTTTTTTTTTTGTGGTGAATATCGAACTCTTTCCACTTACCATACATACCTAGCTATCAAAATATCAACTTGCACAAAAGGAAAAGCGAAAAAGGTTTTCGACTCTTTTGGTAATTTGATTTGGATGGGGAGTGTATAGAGTACAATACTGCAAATAGAACCGGAAAGAACAAACAACAAAACAAAATTTGAGTGGGCCATAGCCCATAAGAGATAGCCCTGAAAGCCCTTTTCACGAGATCAACTATTTCATCTGGCCTGTGAAACTTCTGTAAGAGACCGTGGCCCTTCTCCTTTGCATCACAAATCCTTGTATTAGCCAATTTTATTAATTATCTAATGTAAAAGGTTCTCTTTTAGCCACATTTTAAACATTGTTTACTATTCAACATCTCCCACTTTCATGCATTTTTAACTTAACTAAATATAAGTTCATTTAAAGTTGATTAATAAAAATATTTTCTTTTTCAAAAATAAAGTACTTAACTAGCTATAAAAGAAATGAAAGAGACATCCTAGCTAACGAGGTTGAGAGTCTTGAGACCTCTCAAACAAAGTCATCCCGCTGTACGAAACCTTCCAAAGAAAAATGTTCAGAGAACTGGGAGTTTCTAAAACAAAAATCTCTTGTGGAATATTTTTGTATATGTTTTGTAATTGTAAAGAACTCTACACTTAATGTTAATTTTTATCTATCAATTAATGATAGTATAAATAGATGACATTGAATGAAAAATAATTTGGAATGAAATCTAAGCAAATAAAGCATATGTATCAAAATCATGCCAATTTTTATAAATAGATAAGACATTAGTAAGAAAATATATAAAATAAAGATGAAATAAAAGCAATAACCAAATATATGAAAAGCAAAAGAAATATATAGCCACATATATATAAATATATAGGTCAAACTCACAATTAAACATGACAGTTTAGTTTTCATAAGGTCTACCAAAGAACCTCTTAATTCCTTACTTTAATTATTACAGTGACACCAACAAATTAACTCCTTAATCCAGGGTAGAGCAGTTCAGAGCAACTTTGATCTTCTGGACTGTGGAACTGATCAGAGTGTTCACGGTTGCCACAGACTCCATGTTAAGCTGCTTAGAAGAGGAAGGGCTCGAAACCAGGATCTGGAAAGCCACAGTGAGCAGTGAACCTCCTGACCTGCCATTAGTGTTGGAGCTGGTTGAAGCTGATGATCCAGTGATTGCAGCGTCATGATCGGTGGTACGGCCATCGTTGGAGACGATGAAGCCAGATGGCAGAATGGGAATGGTTGAAGAGTCCTCCCCACTGATTGCTACATTAAGAGCTGGTATGTCAATCGGTGCATATATCACCATAGATCCTAGAGAGTCAATGCAGCTTTCTTGAAGCATCAGGATGTTGTTCTCTGTGGGAATGAATGGCTGCTTCACAAAGTTAAAAAAAAATAATGATAATAATAAATTAATAATGATAATAATAAATTAATCATCTCATATATCAAAGTGGGATTTTTTAATTTGAACTAATTGATGTTAATTTATGTGTAGTTTATTAATGGTACTAACAATGCAATGAATGACAATATTTTTAGATGTTCATGTTGTTGAAATTAAAAATTCCTTAAGTTTCAATCATTTTTATTGGGTTTTCTAACAATAATTCATATCCAAGTAAAAGTGTGAGAAAAATAAGAGATAGAATATTAGAGAGTTACCCTTATAATGGTGATGCAGTTCCCTGGATGAGTTCCAATTGAGATGTGTGCAATCTCATGCACTGGATTTCCATTAGAGAGAACATCCCACTGAGAGAGACACATGAAAAAAGTAGAAGGTATTTTAGTGTTCAATAATTTCCATTCCCTACCATCTCATATACAAATACATACTAACAATTAAACATACATATTAATTAAAATGACTTTATTTTTTCTTTTTTTCTTTTTTTCTTTTTTTTCTTTTTTTTTCTTTTTTGGTGAGTTTTAGGAACCTGAACTCTGGTTTTCCCATCCTTGAAGAAATCAAAGACATTCTGAGGAGGTAGAGGAAGCCAAAGAGAAGTAGCAGCGCTAACTATGGTGCCAATAGGTTGGCCTGGTTCAGTATTGTTTCTGACCGAGACTCGAACACCGCTGTTGTTCACTTCTGAGAGTTGAGGAAAGTCCATTTTCCCTGACATGCTTAAGATTGCACAGAAGTTCTTCACCATCCTATGAGAAAGCTTCATTATGCTTTTACGACCTTCAGGCAAGGTAATCACTGATAAAAATATGCACCAATCATCAAAACCCTAGCTACATAATGATAAGGAAATTAAGAACCACATATATATACATGTCAATGGTGAACCATTGACTAATGCATTACCTTTTTATCTGAGAAAACTTTCAAGTAATTCAAATGCCTATAAAGAGAGTAATAACTAAATGATGAAGAATACCTCCAAATTCACAAGGAGGTGAACTTTCTGCTAAGGAGCAAGCAATCCTCTCACACATTTTTTGGAGGGTAACAATCCATCTTTCAGCTCCATAAGCAATGCTGCTACATACCAAATCTCTATAGAGTCTATGAGTTTGGGTTTTGTCATCAACTTCTACATGTTCAACCCAAGTAACCTATCCATACATACCTTATGTATGAGACACAACTTCTTGACTATGATAGAAAAATGTTCATAAAATTATAAGACCTAGTATATTTGGTGGAAGCATGTTATGACAATTAAAGACTATAAGTTTACTTGTGCACGGGTGCACCCATACCCATGCGTTCATGTTTCTGTAGATCTTCAAGTTCTTTTATGTTCTTCTAACATAAGTGCATGGCAATGTAGCATTAAGTAATTATGTATCAAAGCATTCGTAAATTTTCAATTCTATAAAAGAATTTATATATGATAATATGATATTTATATACTAAAATATCTTGTCAAATAACATTATGTTTCACGTATAAATATATACAAAATATTCTTTTACATACGTGTTTATTGATCACAATAATCAGGAATATTAAAGATTTTTGCCTACATTCAATATCAAATATCTTGACAAATATAGTAAATATTTGTCCTGATCAACAATAAGGAATATTAAAGATTTTTGCCTACATTCAATATCAAATATCTTGACAAATATAGTAAATATTTGTCAAGACGTTTGAAAAACGACAAATTCATATGATATAATAATTTGAAATATAATAATTTTAAAGTTATCAAATGGAAAGATATTGAAATAATGATGTACCAAACTGTATATACTAAACATAAATAGAATCCACCAAAGTAATAAAAAATGACCATGAAAAAAAATTGATAAAACAAGTTAAATGCATGATATCTACTTTTCTTGAGTAGTACTACTACATGTGAAGTAAGAGTTAGAGCTATACCTTAGAGCAACCATTAGAAATTTCTTGAATCATGCAGCCAGAAGGAAGCTTCCATGAACGCAAAGGCGAGACACTTTCATTAATTGAGCAGTCATAAGAAACATTAGCAATCACCCACACTCCTGGCTCAATTTGCTGACAATGGCGAAGAATATAGTATTCTCTTTGAGCCACAAGAGGTGAAAGGATGTGCATTTGTTCATACATCTGCATTAATTTAACATAATCTTGAGTACGATCATATATCATTTAACTTAAGGTGATGATTTAGGAAATAAAATAAATATAAATTTTAATAACTATGCATGTACCAGCAGCAAGGCACCATTCTTGTTCCCCAGCATTCCAGGTTCAAGAACTTGAATTGTCTTTGAATCTGTGATAAGTGTAGGAAACAGATCTAGCCACTTGCTCTGCCAAAAATAAAAATAAAAAGTAAAATAGGATCATTTGAGTGATATACATACACACAATTAATATGAAAAATAAAATTACATATGTATATATATGCACTTACAGTATCCATAAACATGTCAACCAACTGCATAGCATTCATGATCACCATTCCAGAATCTTTCGAAGACTCCATACGAGCACTGGAGGTTTTGAAGTGATTAGACCTGGGGAAAATCTTCTCGTAACTGTCACGGTGAATGGTGCATCGTCCATCAACCGGAGATTGCACCCATAAAGGATCATCAATCCTCAAAAGCTTGACCAGTTCTTCCATTGCACTGGCAGCAGTTTCAGCCATTAATGTTTTTTCCATATCAGGAATCGCTCTAAAATGGTAAGGAAATGCACGGTTGCTCGCAAATCCACCTCCAGAAGTGAGATCCAGATCAAGTCCAGGACCTCCTATCCCTTGGTTCAGTGAACTTCCTCCTAGATCCAAATCCACTGTAAGTCCTTGTGCTGCTGCTAATGACTCTATTTGTGAGATTGGTTTCCCTATGTATTTTGCTAGCAAATTCGACACCTTCTCGTGCTGCAAAATATTTTCAACCAAACATCAACATATATATATATACACTCTCTCTCTCTCTCTCTCTATATATATATATATATATATAATTGTCACATCAAGATATTCTGACGTTATAAGGAAAAAAAAAAAAAAAGGCATGAAAACCAAAAACCTCTTCTTTCAATTGAGCGTTTTCCAGCTGCAGCTTCTGCAGGCTCCGTTGTCTTTCTTCCTCTCCAAACGGCGGACCACCACAAGATGGGCAAATCACGTTCTTCAGAGCCTCTCTAATTGCAAGGTTCTCGCACTGAATCCTTTCGTTTTCAGCACGAAGAACTGTATTGTCTGCTCTCTCGTTCTGTGCCTGAAAAATTATATATATACATATATATATAGTAGAACATAGTCAATCACCCTTTTAAAAGCAAGAAACCCTTAGAAAAAGAAAAAAGAAAAAAATGAAGAACCTTTGTTTGAGTCCTCTTGTTTTGAAACCAGAACTTAATCTGTTTGGTTTCAAGACTTAATTCTCTGCTCAACTGACGGCGCTGGTTTTCATCTGGATGAGGGCACTCCTTGAAAAACCTTCATTTCCATCAAAACGTACACAAAAAAGTAAAGAAATCATCTTCTTCATTTGTGGAGAAAAAGACAGTTAATATTTATTGAAAACCCAACAACAACGCCCCCCTTAAAAGGGAAAAAACAAATCAGATGCTTTGAATATATCACCAATGAACATTATGATAAAGACAACAAATTAAAATCACAAATATTAAAATCAATCTACAAGTTTAATGATGTATTTAAATAATGCATAAAAACGTACCGAATATCTCACATGAGATATAAAGAACCCAAAATTAATAGATTTTTATTGAAAATGAAAGCAAATTAATTAAAAGGCATGTATATGTGTGTGTGCATATATATATATATATATATATATACATATATACCTTTCCTAGTGAAAGAAAACCTTGTTAGCAATTAAGATTAGAACGAAAAAAATGCTTTCATTAATTTGCAGCGAGACATGCATGAACAGTTTTTAATTACTATTCCTCTTGTCAAAAACTTATTTCAAAAGAGTAGTGAAATCAAAGTGATCATAGAAAACAATAATCCCATTTGAGAATCAGGAACAAAAGAAGAACCCGATGTCAAGTTTTTCGAGGAAAGATAATCTTGCTTAGAGAAAATTAAAAACAAATTAATCTTTCAAAGATAATAAAAAAATGGTCATATATATATAATATCATGAAGAGCTAGGCCAAGGCTGATGAATATCTTACGCCTCAAGATGCTGTATCTGCTGAACTGTGTGGCGATGGTATGATTTCTTGCCCTTGCGAGAGCTCGAAGCATCATGTTCATCCCCAACACATCCCACTGCGAACTCCATTTTCTTTACTAATTACAAAACACTCTCTATCTCAAGACACAAAAACCACTCCAACAAAACTACTGTTTTAGCTATACAGGGCTCTTTTCCTTGTCTCTGAATCCTCAAATATAATTTATAATTCTGAACCCCCCTTGGAGGTATTATATACCGTGCATTATAAAATATATTATATAAAATACACATATTTATTTACACGTATATAAGCCTTTTATTAATTTAAATATTATAAAAAAACATACAGTCTCTGGTGATACAGATAAATAAACATATATAGCTTTACACAGGTCAATTCCAAATAAGGACAGGAAATTATAACCAAACTAACTCAATAAAGATATATGGATGTATATCTGTACGTGGTTTTCTGGGTCTCCGAAGATTTTTGAATTGTTTGAGGCTTTTCTGGTTTTCTCTCTGCAATTTTTTCTTTATCTTCTATGATTCTTTCACACGAAGAGATTGTGATGAAGGATTTAGCTACATGCATGTAAAGCTTTGGAGATTAGGAAAAGGTGGCGAAAATTGAGGGTTTTTTGATACGTTGTATGCAAGGAAAAGCTAGCTACCAAACATTTGATAAGACTCAGGAGGGTTAAAAATAAAATAAAAAATGAACAAAGAAAAAGGAAATATGCTTTTCCATTACTTTTTTTATATATATGACCAGTGCATGTTTGAGACCAAGGAGATGTGGAAACAGACTACTTTTTTTTCTTTTTGGATTTTTCTCTTTTCAACATTTTTTTTTTGGGGTGAAATTCTCTTTTCAACATTTGAGGATTATATCTCCTTGCTTTTTTTAAATTATTTATTCCATAAAAAAGAAAATTTGCCAATGGAAATATTGGAATAGTGGTTTTTATAATTCCACTGCAGGGTTTTCTCTTTTTTATTATTTTTATTTTTAAAATTTGTTCTTTTTTGGTTTTTGATTTTTGGATTTTGTATGATAACACTAAAGACAATTTGATTTTGTCGTTTTAGAATAATAAGGCTAGAGCCTCATGTATAGGCGGTCCCACAACTAGAGAACTTAATCCAACGGTTGATATATAATCTGTTTCAAAGAGCGGATGCGATGTAATTTTCGAGGTCAACAAAATGCTCCATCATATCACACTTGGACAGTCCACTACGTTTGACTTTGAAATTAAGGGAGGGAATTTTATTTTATTATTATTATTTTTTTTTGTGTGTTCGTTTGCATTGTTTATTTCAACTTTAAAAGCTTAAAATCTGACTGGTATTGTATGTAAATAGTTGCTAAAACCAAGGACTGTTTACAACTATTGTGGGCCCGGGGAATCTGCCTTAGTTGGACATATAGTCCATCCAGGTGTCATGCCAAGTCGCCTTATTCATTGTGCAATAAAGGCTTCCACACCCTAAACTTGCAAGCGTGAAAGAGAGGAGATAATTTCAATATAGTTTCCAAAATAAAGTTTGGCAAATTTTATTTATTGGGAACCAAGCAAATTTAATTATGATTATTCATTGAAAATTAATTAATTCAAGATTATTAATTGAAAAAAAAATAGTAATTAATTTTAGTTACATTTAAATGTGTCAATTAGGGAATTTCCCCAAAAAAAAAAAAACAATCTCGTCAGCTTTATTTTGGATTGAACTATTTATCATATATGATAATTTTGTTTGGGTATAGACCAATTTTTCTCTAACCAATTAAACCTTCGTTAGTTACTATAAATAAGATGTTAATAAAACTAAATATGTGATTAAAGTTTAAATATCCATATTCTTTGCAATATATTTTTTTTTTTTGAAATTTTTATTTGTTTCACTAACTCTATAAGATATTTAAATTTTAAAAATTTTGATAAAACTTTCGTAATTTCCTTCAAAAATTTTATTATTTATATTATAATTTTATACATGTATATATTTCCATGTGAATTCGTTCGCATTTGGTCAAATTTTTCATAACATCGATTAATATTTTCAAAATTTTTATAAAATTTTAAAAATATCCAAATTTAACTTTCATTAAAGTTTAAAAATATTATTAAATAAATATAAAAATCCAAATTAAGCCTAAATAAGTTGGATCTATATGAAGGAATATCATGGTCGTTTTATGGCATAAAAAAGTTATATTGCGCTTGCAAAATTAATAAAGAATGAATAAAGTGCAAGTAATAATCATTTGGTAATTTAAATCTGAACGTATCTGAACATCACATATGGATGGAGTAGACATATCAGTATTCATATGGAGTAGCATTCTTTTTTTTTAATTCCATATGATATCCTATGAAAATATATATTTTATACAAATAAAAAATTTATAGAATATATATTTGACAATTCTCAACAGGACACCCCGTATGTAATTTTAAAGATATACGACTCATTCATTCATATTTTTTTAAAAATTAATAACTATTTGAAAATATATACATATTTTTAATAGGATATATATAAGTTTACGTTAAAATTTTATTAGAATGTTCTAATGAAAACGGGATTGATTATATGTTACATTTAATGAAAAATGGATTTTGGGTACATGACTGACACCAACTTGATACTTATGTCCACTAATTTTACAAATAAAAATGGAAAAATAAGGTTTAGATTCACTTATTTTATGGGTTATATGATTTCAGTTTCAAGATTGTTTTTTAAGATTATTGAAGCTAAATTCAAATTAGCTGGAACTAATAATAAGTTCCTATGCTCATTTTTTGTGGGTAAGTATTGGTGTCTCATTTGTATTAAGTTGTGTGATTTTATAATGTTTATTGTAATATTCGTGAAATTTACCATAATACTATAATAACACTTCCTTTTATGACAATGTTATGGGCATATTCATTAATTTATTTTTAAATTTTTATAGCTAAATTAATAAAGAATTAATTAAATAAAAATATCCTTAACTATATTATTCAAATTAAACTTCTTCTTTTTTATATAAATTTCCATAATCTTTTATAAGATTATATTGATATTCAATAATTGCCATTGATATTTCTATATTTAGTATGTCCAGCATTTTTATTGATTTTGAAACTTGTATGTTATTTAAAATATCTTCTATAAATAAAGGGTGAAAAATGGGAGCCATTTTCTTTAATTTAGTGTTTTTCTTTTTAATCTTACTAATTTTTTCATAAATATGAATGATGATTAAATAAAGGATAATTGAGTAGAAAGGCCACAATTAATCCTCATTATATCAGTCCATGGCTTGATACATAATTGGAAAGTTATTAATTAATTGACAAGGTACAATGAAGGTTACTTTTATGGGAAGCTTTTTAAAAAAATAAAGAAATAACAAAAAAAGGTGAAAATCTCATCCTTGAATTTATAAAGAATTTGAAAGTCACAAATGATCTGTCATGTTAATAAATTTAGTAGTACAAGTGGAATACGACATTTAAGGACGTATCAAATTTGTTTATTAACTTCATCGATGGTCATCTTTACAGTAATTTAACTTCCTTTTTTAGCAAAATGATAAGCATATTAGTGGCATTGGGACATTGATGTGATCGGGTTGTGTTGGTGAATCGGAGTCAAGCTAGTAGATTTATTTCAGCCAAATTTTCTGCTAAATGTTTTTTTTTTTTTTTTTTACCTGTTTTTTTGCACCGCAATCTTGTGCTTGTGCGAGAGTCCTCCAATTTAAGCACCCCTATGCACAGGATGGAAAAACCAAAATGCTATAATTTTGCTCTACTAAAATATTAGGGATTTTTTTTTTTTTTTGGTTAAAATCTATAATACTAGGGATGTTAATCATTAACGATAGATAGAATGAAAATTTTGTAAAGCCGACCAAATTCTTTTAATGGTTCCAAAGTGGAAAAATAGTAAATATATATTTACACAAATTCTTTTTATTTTTTTTAATGAAAATTATGTTATAAAAAATTGTTTTTCATTATTTTTAAGGTTTTTCCAAAGTCAAAGCCGGTTGGTTATGGTGTTAAATTAAGCCACGTCAATTACTTTTTTTTTCTTTTTTTTTTTTTCAGACGTATGTTATATTATACAGATCGCATCCTTGATCACTCTATATATTGGCTTTAACAGTTTATTATATCTATGATATTTGAATAATATCAAAAAGAAAAAGGCACTTATCAAACTAATTATGCGTACATTAGTGATCGAGAAATAACTTATGTAACAAGTTAACAACGTTCAAGTATGTTTACCCCCCCCCAAAAAAAAAAAAAAAAAAAAGCTCATCATAGTAAGGGCATGCAGTGAATCAACTATAGAAGCATTCCTATAATATTAAAGAGATTATAGATAAAGACATTTAATTTGCAGTAAATTTTTCATTTTATCAAATTCAATGTAGTTAAAATTCAACTTTAGTTTAATTTATTTTTCAGATAAATACTTTTCCAAAGTGCACATGCGATAGATCTAACGTGTGACTTGATATTAAATTTATTACACCATCTCTACTAAGTTGTCACCTATAAACCAACCTTTTTGTCTCTACTTCTTCTTTATAAGACTTTGTCGTCTCTGCTTGTTGTATAAAATAAATTAGTCAAGGAAACAAAAACTTGGAGAAAAATATATACAGCATTATCAATTATTATTTTTTAAATAAATAAATATATACATCAATAATTAATTGAGATTTAAACATAGTTATCGAAGATTATTTACTTATTTATTTTTGAATATCTATTCAATGAACATTTATGCCATAAACTGCAACAAAATTTTGGTGTACTCTCAAATTTTCATACTCTCAATATACAGTTTGTAGGGACCACCTCATGTGGAATTCAAAGGTTTGTTTAATGCAAATACCCATACTCCAAGAATACCTAGTGTACATAAATAACAATTTTAAAAATTATTGAAAATGCTCTTACATTTTATTGATTTAATATACGTATAATGTCTTTTTAAAAAAAAAAAACAAAAAATGCATAATGTCTCTTCAAATTTCAAAAGGCTTTTTTTGGCTTAATTTAATTAAATTTGTGTAACATTATGGGAGCTAAACTAAAGTTTTGTTTACTAATATTTTGATATTTTGAGCATATTCGTTACGATTTACTGAAAAAATGACAAATGATCGTGACGATCATGTCAACCAAGCAATATTGGATTGTATTCGTCAAAATGTGAGAAGTCCAAATTAACATCATGATTCATGATCACCATTATACAACAAGTATATAATCTTACTCCACGGATTAAAGGTTTTGTGATATTCAAGTTTTTTGAATTATACATTTTTGTATTAGACCACAAATTAATCCAAGAGGGTATATTTTTCGTAAAAAAACACATGGGTAACACTTTCAGCTGCATTAAATTGCCTGACTATTAAATGCAATAGTCGCTTTTTGGGTAAGATTCATTAGGTGGCTAAAGCCAAAGAGAAAACAAACTTTAATGCGCTCTTCCAATGTGAACTAATTTAATTTACAGCCCACGGATTTGACCAATGGATTCATCCTCGAATCCCTGCCAATTCAAAACCCACTAATCGGTTTTTCTTTTTTACGATGAAAAATATTTTATTCCTCTTCATGTAGTCAGAAAATTTAAAACAATATAAACACCTGTAAATCAACCAAAGTTACAAATAAAAATATTTGCATGTTCTCTCTTTACATACATGGGTTTGGCTTTAGGTTTTTTAACCATATGCTCTATATCCTCAGACCCGGTTCAATACTCCATTATGTAAAGTATCTTTAAAAAACTTTTTAAATGAGTTATACTTTTTATTTTAAAAAAATAATATTTAAAAAAAATTATAGATTTTTTATTTTAATTTTTTTATATAAAGAATTGATTTGATTTTTCAAATGTAGAAAGGTAAAATTATTTTTTTTTGAATATTACATAAAATTTAATTGAATATAGTACATATTCATATATCACTATTATAATATTTAAAAAATAAATAACTTATATAAAAATGAAGGATTATAAGTAAAATAAAAAATAGAAATATTACAAGGTAAAATAATAAATATTTATAGAGAAAATAAAAACAAAAAAGCATAAATAAAAAATATTATTGAAAAAAATTTAAGATCCAACTCTTTATCTTTAAAAATGTTCTATATTATATAAAAAATATTTTTATTTTTTGAAAAATCCTTTAGAAACGCTTTAATACTTCAATCGAGAATAATCTACAAGTATATAATATATTTTATTATAGTGAGCCTCCGTCTCCCATGATATTGTGGACAATTAATATCGGATAAAATATTACTAAGTGCACATATCTTATATTATATTGTTTGATATTAATGCCTCATATTATTTTAGGGATAAACGTCTACTATAAAATATTGTTAAAAAAAGGCTACTGGATGTGGACGATAAAACAATTCACAAGTTAATTTTTTAAAGGATAGATTTGTAAATTTCTTTTGACTTTGATGGTTCATTGTCACTCACAGTATAGTTATATGTATGCTTCAAATCTATAGCTTTTGAAGGAAAATTTGGTGTTCAATTTTATGTCTACTTTTTTTTTTTTTTTTCCAAAGAAAAAACAATACAAAACAAATTAATTAAGTCTAGTTTGAATAGTAGTGTAGTTCGATGAGAGTTAAACTCTATCATTCAGAAGTTGGTCTGTCTAAAAGAGTTGTTGGGCCAATATGCTTACCTATCTTTCCGAATACATGTCTTCTCATAAACCCGAAGAGAGAGTTCCCTTTTGCACTTGTTTCTCCCACAATCATAATAATAAATCATCCAATTATATTAATATTAGATATTATTTGACATAAATCCACCTTTATTGATTGAGTAAAATGGATCACTATATAGATAGGACGTATTTTATTTTTTATATTTTTTTGGCTTTTTGAATTAAAAAGTTTAGAAAGTGTTTCCTCATTGACCTTAGTGCAGTAGAAAGGGATAAGAATAAAACTTTAGTGATTTTTTGCTTCTGAATTTTTTCAGTTTGAAGAAAATCCTTTTGAGTCTTTAACTTTGAGAAATGAGAAAGTTGTATTTTCTAGATTAAAAACAATGTAAAGAAGAGAATTTTTGTTAGAAAAAGAAATTGTCCCTTCGACATCATCAAAACATATTAATATTTTTTAAAGTTTCTAATTTTTTCATATTGTTTTCACAAGTTTAATTGGCTTGAGGCTTTGACAGAATGAAATCCTCTACATGGATCCGCAGACATCAATCATTAAAAATTTAATATTTTTGGTGAAAGAAAGATATTTAATTATGCAGTTTGATTTTGATGATGATAGTTATTATTCCTTTTTTTTTTTTTTTTTTTTTGGTGAATAATGATGTTGGTATTTATGATTATTGGAGATGTTGCAGAAAAGGGAAGGACTTGGTGGGGATATCTTTCTTTTTCCTCAATTGATTCGGTACTTTCGGCATTGTAACATGGATAGAGTTAGGTGAAGATGTTAGGTGAACCATGATATCACTGATGACAAACATAAGAACTTCTGCAAACTTCATGCACGCTTACAACTTTTGTCCACAATTACCCTTCTATTCACCAAAATACCATTTAATTTGCTTAAACTTTTATTTCTCTTCTGGATTTATTACACACATAACCTCCATATATACGCATATTTTTAGCTTAAACAGATAATTTCCATATATATACATGTGTATATATGTATTTAACCGTGTATATATGTATATATATATATATGCATGTCTATGTATACATATTTATTGAACTTTATCGGACACTTTATACTAGGCTTTGCTTATTATCAATGATACAATGTTGAACATTCATATAAGCTGCGGTTAGATAAAATCCAATATGATTTCTATCTACGTATATATAAAAATTATAATCATATTGATTTTATATTATAATGTGTCTTAGTTTTTTTTTTTTTTTTTTTTTTTTCGTTTCTTTTTGTGTAATAAGTCTAGAAGCTTTTAAGTGCATTTGTGTACAACAGAAGAGAGACATATGAATGTACGAACCTATTGAATATGCCTCTGAGGATTAGTTGTCTTGCATTCCGAAAGAGAAATAGAGAAATCGAATCCAAATCCTTTCAAGTTTTTTTTTTATCAAGTTGAGCATCTAGATCATGCCAATTGTAAAAGACGAAAAAGTAAAATAAAATAAAATTATTGAGCCTTGCATGCATATTAATAATATTTTAGGTCCTATATAAAAAGTTTTTCCTTTTTTGGGTGAACAGGCCCTCATAAAAAGTTATATTGCATGTGGACATGCAGGGATATTGTCAAGAAGAACCTAACATGTACTTGATATTCCGTATATTCTCTCCTAGAGGGACAAATATAGCAGCCCACGAATTGTCTAATCCTTTGGAGAGACCCTTTAGAAATAGCAGATATATTTTTTTAAATATTTATTTCATCCCAATAAAATAATGATGTGAAATTTTTAATAAATTTATTATTTATAAAGTTTAATAAACATTAGAGTCTTCCATTAATTGTTTTACTTGCAGCCTTTTAATTAATCTAACCAGCTTTAATCCATTTTTTTTATGAGTTTTTGTCCCTCATATTCAATGCTTTTTACTTCTAAGACTACCAATTTTTAAAAAATGTTAATTTTAGTCTTGTACATTCATATATGAGTTTATTCTACTCTTTTATATTTATTTAAATAATAATGATAGAGTTATTAAAATATTTAACAAACAATATGGTGTGATAATATTTAATTAAATTATTTATTTATTTATTTATATTTAAATTATATAAATATTCAATTAATAAATAATTTTAACGAATATTTCAATAAAAACGGAAAAAGGGTTAACCAATTAAAAAAAAAAAAAGTCAAATAAAGAAGTCAAACAAATTCTTAGCCAGAGAGAAAAAAAAAAAAAAAAAAAAAACTAATCTAATGGCATTGCATTGATGGTGGGCAGAGGAACACACAGTAACAAAGAACAAAAGATGTTTATCTTGGATGGATTTAGAAACAGGATATAACAAATTCAGCCTTCTATTTCTATAAATGCACTTAAGGTGCTTATCTCAAGTATATTATTTATACCATATAGAGTTTGTGTTGTTATTAAAAATATTATTATTGATCCACAAATGGAATAAATAATAAGATTATTTTTTCTAACATATAATTCGTACTTTTAAAAAATTAAATAACATTTTGTCCCTCAAACTATCACAATTTTGCTGTTTGACTCCTACATTTGTCTCTAATTTAAATGACTCCTACATTTGTCTCTAATATATCATTTCCTTAACACATACTGTAAAGGAATTAACATATTATCTTATCCATCTCAATGTTTAAATGAGTCTAAATTGACAATTTCTACATTAATAGGGATAAAAAGTAAAAACCAAGTCCAAAACTATATAGAAATAGAATTTTAATATATTCAGTTATTTTTTATTAAATTGAAAAATATAATTGGCAAATTGGTAAATTGAAGGGCAAAGGTGGGCAAAAGGGAAATGAGGGGTCGACCGGCTGCAACCTGCCACTATAAAGCCAAAGCCAATATAAGAGGAGTCAATACCGAATAGTCAAGAGAAGGAAGAGGCTGTGAGCAACTCAAACTCTTTCTCTATTCGCCCTGGTTTTGTTGTTTTCTTTTTTCGTTGAGGGTTGTAAATCCTCTCAAAAATTCCCAGAACACCCGCTCTTTCAGAAACCAAAAAGAAAAAAAGAAAAAAAAAAAAAACTAACAAACCAAAATGGCGTTCGAGAAGATCAAGGTGGCCAATCCCATCGTCGAGATGGACGGTGAGATTGATTTTCCTTTTTCTCTTCTATCCTCTTTGATCTGAATCTGATCGTCTGCATGTCCTCTCTCTCTTTTTAGTTTCCCATCTTTTACTGATTTTTATTCCAGTTTAATCCATTTGAATCTTTCATGTTCCCTTTAGATAATATTGGAAATGGTTGCAAATGGTCCAGGATTCAGGGTAGTGAAAATATAGAAAAACCCAGTTTTTTATTTTTTTATTTTTTTAAAACATGACTGGAAGTTGTTTCTTTTGCCAAGTGGCTTCTGTTAAAGATCCAGTTTTTTGGCCGAGTTAGATCCAGATTTTAGTATCCAATTGGCCAAATACAAAGAAAACATTTTTCTTTCTTTGCTGAAGATTATTTCTCACTATTGTATGGTAAAAAGGTTATTTTGATATCTCAAGTCTGTTTTTTTACGCACTGCAATTAGCGAACCGAATAAAATATGCATATGGGCTTGTGGTTCGAATGGCGTCTTGCCGAGTTTGCGTTGATTTTTTGTATTAAATTGATGATCGAGCTTCGTAATCTAGATCGATTGACAGGATGGTGTAAACAAAAAGTTTTTGTTTGTGATGGGTAATTGGTACTTGATCCCATTTTGTTATTATCTTATAAGGATGTTGTAGAAGAATTTCAAATGCAGTATAAGGATTTAAAACAATGTTTTGTCCCTGGAATGCAATGTTTCTGGCCTTAATGTTTCTCTTTCTGATAATACAGGAGATGAAATGACTCGGGTTTTCTGGCAATCAATAAAGGATAAGGTACTTCAATATTTTTACTTCCGATGTATGTGACGGGTAGCATGGGTTTTTCTGGTCAAGATTTTGATTAAGAGCTTAAATTTGTGGGTTATGCTTCTGCAGCTTATATTCCCCTTTTTGGATTTGGACATCAAGTACTTTGATCTTGGCCTTCTTAATCGTGATGCCACTGATGACAAAGTTACAGTCGAAAGTGCAGAGGCTACTCTAAAGTATGCTTGTTATATCTCTAATTGAATTCCCAAGTTATTTAGTACTTAGTGACGATTTTACTGGAATTTTTAGCATACCCTTATGTTTATTGCACTCTGACATCTTTGCTTCCTATTTTAGGTACAATGTAGCAATTAAATGTGCTACAATCACCCCAGGTACACATGATTCAATTACAATTGGGGAAGGGAGCATCTGCATTACTAGCTGAACTCCTGAACCATCTGTTCCTTTAGAGGTATTGTAATATTTCAACAAAGACTATGTATTTGACAGAATATGTAATCTGGTTATGTCAATTGACAGATGAGGCTCGTATGAAGGAGTTTAAATTGAAGAGCATGTGGAAGAGTCCAAACGGGACAATTAGGAATATTTTGAATGGTCGGTGGATTTGCACGTGTAATCTGCATTTATTCTACAATTTTAGTTTTCATTACTTATGATGGTACAATTTCTGCAGGTACTGTCTTCAGGGAACCTATCATCTGCAAAAATATCCCCCGTCTCGTCCCAGGTATTGTTTTTAACATTGTTCGTATGTGTCCACAGTTTCAATGGATGGACCTTTTCTGATTCTTGTGGATGTCAGGTTGGACAAAGCCGATATGCATTGGAAGACATGCTTTTGGTGATCAATATCGAGCAACTGACACAGTCCTTAAAGGACCTGGAAAACTGAAGTTGGTGTTTGGTAAACTTCTTCTTTTTTTCTTCTCTCTCTCTCTCTCTCTCTCTCTCTCTCCTCTTTACTCATCTCCTAAGATATTATGACAATTATGCTTGGTTGTGAGTAAAAATGTATAGTAGAACCTAATAGACAATAGTTTTTTTCTTCGTATTATGATCGGTTTTTTATATTGTTAACATTGTTTTGTACAATAAACAATTAAAAACACTTGCAGTGCCAGAAGGAGAAGGTGAGAAGCTAGAGCTAGAGGTATACAACTTTACCGGAGCTGGGGGAGTTGCATTATCCATGTACAACACAGATGAGGTTTGGTTCTGTGAATTCCTATCCAGTTAAGTCAAAGTCATATCATGATTCCAATGAGTCGCTGATGCCTTTTCTTTTCTTTTATTTGTTATGTGTTTGTAGTCCATCCGTGCGTTTGCTGAGGCTTCTATGAACACTGCCTATCAGAAAAAATGGCCTCTTTATCTTAGCACTAAAAATACTATTCTTAAGAAGTATGATGGGAGGTGAGCAGATTAGTTTCAGTAACTGATTAAAATCATTCATTTTTTGTCATTATTCTTAACGTGTGTGAATTCATGTTTTTAACTTAATTTAGATTCAAGGACATTTTCCAAGAAGTTTACGAGGCCAACTGGAAATCAAAGTATGAGGCTGCAGGCATTTGGTGAGGGTCTATGTAACTTTGATATAGCATGGTCTCTATGACGTTAATTGCATTTGTCATTAACTTTCTGCTGTTGAATTGGAAGGTATGAACACCGTCTGATTGATGATATGGTGGCTTATGCGCTCAAAAGTGAAGGAGGTTATGTTTGGGCCTGCAAGAATTATGATGGAGATGTTCAGAGCGACTTCTTGGCTCAAGGTTCTAATAACAACTGTTTAACAGATAGAGATTAAAATTGCAGTTTGTGCTATTATGAATTATTTGGACCTCAAGTAGAAATTTGGTTGCTGACTTAGTTTTGGTCTTTAATTTCTGGTTATGTGATTATAGGGTTTGGATCTCTTGGATTGATGACATCTGTCCTGGTATGTTCTGCATCAATGTTTCACTCTAATCCATCTTCTATCTATTTTTTGACATATCTAAAGGACAATTTTAGAGTGTCTTGCCTTATGGATTTGAATTTCTTCCAAAGTTCTCCTGTTTTCTCTTTGCTCACCATTTAAAATCCGTAAAATGTAATATGTTACTGAAATAAATGTAATCTTGTTATTAATTTACAGTAAAAAGATGCATTTACATGTATTTTAGCTTAGGAAAATAGTTGAATGAATTTAACTTGCATGGTAACTTTAGCCTTTAAACTATTATACTTGTTTTAAAGACAAAAAACATACACAACCAAGGTAAAGGCTGTTCAGTATTTTCCAGTAAAAGCAGCTAGCTGCTATAATGGTTAGAAGAAACAGATCAATGTTGAGAGGGACTGCTGGATGGCATTTTTCGCATCTCTCCCTTCCATCTCTGTTTATCTATTTATTTAGTTTTCTTTAAGTACATCTTCTTTCTCACCGATGGAGTATGGATTGTGATGCAGGTATGCCCTGATGGAAAGACTATAGAAGCTGAAGCTGCCCATGGTACCGTTACCCGCCATTACAGGGTTCACCAAAAGGGAGGTGAAACTAGCACAAACAGCATAGCTTCTATATTTGCTTGGTCACGAGGCCTTGCTCACAGGTGTATATTTAGTTTTTTAGTTGGTTTCTCGTTAAAAACTTGATGATGTTTCAAGTTATGTGGTAAAGTGAGAATTTAATACTTTTTCCATGATAGGGCAAAGTTGGATGACAATGCAAGACTTCTGGATTTCACTCAGAAATTGGAAGCTGCTTGTGTTGGAGCCGTGGAATCTGGGAAGATGACCAAGGATCTTGCTCTACTTATCCACGGATCTAAGTAAGTATCTATATGCCTATACCTGTTTCTAAGAGGGAGCGAAACTTTTCATGATTAATGATTTGTATCCTCTGTTGCACTGTAGGGTTAGCAGGGACCAGTATCTGAATACTGAGGAGTTCATTGACGCTGTGGCAGCAGAACTCAGAGCAAAACTTTCTAGCTGAGCATTATGGTACGTGCACAATTATTTTACATGGTATGGTAACTTGGCTTAGAAATTAGAATGCTATTGTCGTTACAATCAGTTTTATGCACCATTTATATATGTTTATAATATATATATCTCACAAAGTGGAAATATATGAAATTTCATAGTTAAGCATCATAGGCAATCTACTTGCAGCATAGACACACACATAGTTTGATTCTAACATTATTCACTTAAGGGTTCTGTTATGGGCGTTATTTACAAGTTTCTGATTCTTATTAAAAAAAATATTTCATATTTATAAAGAAACTGATGTTTTTTTTTCTTCTGGATTTTGTTGCAGAGCCAGGTGGGCAAAGTGAAGTCTGAGGGGCCATTTTCGAATTTGAGATTACTGAAAAATAAAGAAAAAGAAGCTTGGGGAGAGGTAAAAGAGGTTCCCTGGGGATTGTTATTGTCTTGAGGGGGGACTTTGTGGCCTTTTTCGATTCATGTTATAGACAGCTAAATATTATGATTTAATCTCCTAAATTGTATGGGTTTCTTTATAGTACTATATATTTCCTGGAAATGTATTTTATTACGTTTCTGGTTTGATTAATCTTCTACATATTTCCATTTTATGCTTCTCCTTGGCTAATTTTTGTTGCAGTCTTATGCTGAAAATAATTTTTTGAAATATTTATGAATGTTCCAAATTGAAAAAAAATAAAAAATAAAAATGAAATTGAATGCATGTCTGAAAAATAATTAAAATGTAATAATGGGGTTTATGTAATTTACCTCTCATAATAAAAATTGAATTAGCTTTATAAAGTTGCTTTGATTTTTCATTATTAATTCTTATGTCAAGGGCAATTAACTAGTTTTTATTTTGTTCGTTTTTCTGGAGTAAGAACAAATATTTTCAATTTTTTTTTAAAGTTATATTAACTTGAGAAAATTAGAGGAGACGACACATTCGAGTATTATCAAAACTAAATTAGGAATTTGTTCTGGATAGGAGAATAGTTTAAGATATCTTCTTCAAAGTATGTCAGTTTTGTCAGAGTCGACACTTTGTAACAAGTAAAGCTCCTTACAAAATTTTAATTAATTAATAATAATTGAAAAGGTTTCGTTTGCTTGCCGATGAACCTTTTCAAACGAAACCTTTTCAATTGATGTGCTCACTAAGAAAGGTTACTTTAACCTCAAATATGCAATCTAAAACGAACTATGATCTTGATCCTCTTAGCAAGGACAAATTAATTGACCAATTAACAGCCATAAATCTTTTCTCCTGTTTATTCTATATTTTACCTTACATTTCTGACCATTATAAAATTTCATGTACAGACATCGTGGAATGTTAGACAACTACAGACTAAGGTTATCCAATAGTGTTTGATGATGCAAAAATTATCTGGATAAAAATTCAAGATTCATAAAAATAGTTCTTTTTTTTTATTATTATTATTTTTTGGATCAACAAATAGTAAGATAGTTAAAAATTTCAAGGACAGACTTGAAATCTTAACTTTTTGTGTTAAAGTCTGTTATTTGCTGATTGCTGTAATGAGGAGCTAAGCTGTAAAAACTACGATTATAAGAAATACAATTAAGCAAGTTTATATTAAAAATACCCAAAAACAAAACAAATCAAAAAGGCCATTGTTAATTCACGATTGATGAGGTAAAAAGAATGAATTCCATGTCATATCCTTCTCGTAGAAACATGTAGCGAAATATATTTTAAGTTTTTTCTAAATAATAATTTCATGATGTTACGCATTTCATGCTATAGGTTGGGACCATACTTGTATTAATAAGCATGATTAAATAATTCAACTTTGACAAAATAGAGTACTATTTTTTTCCCTTCTACTTCTGTAATTACATTTGACTATTACATCATGAAGACCAATTCTTCGATCAAAAGTAAAACAATTTTTTCTTCTATGTAATAAGGGCTTTCAATTTCAATTTCAATTCCTACCTCCTGTCCTTGTCTATTGTGTAACAATGCCAACTCTCGTAGTAGCTCTATGTCAAATTGCAAGAATTTAGTTCCCATCAACATCAGCAACCAACCCTACAACAATTTGCAAGGGAACCAATAATCTTTTCTGATATCCTCACAAGAATCAGGAACAACACAAAGAAAACAGGTACAAGTAACAAATTAGATTATTAAGGCTTGTTATCAAACGAAAGTTTTAGGTTTTTGTTTTCCTTCTTTGTTTGAGAGATTAAACATATATTGCAGGGCTTGAACAAAAAAAAATAAAAATAAAATAAAAATGTAGCAATACCTTAAAGCGCCTATTACTCTTCCACACAAGACATACAGAAAATCCCTAACCTTGGTCATCCAAGGAAATAGCTCTGCCAACCCTAAAATTATACAAAGTTGATGAAATTACCATATTATTGACTAAATGATGAAATAATAGACAAGTTTAATAATGCATTCTCACCTAGAATAAGCCTCAATCGTAGGTACCTCACATTTGTCTTCAATTTAGAGAACATGGCTGGTATAGAAAAGTCTGAAAGAACAACCAGGGTCAAGAAAGATTTTAAATGTCTTAAAGAAAAGATGAAATGGTTGAAAATTTTGTTTTTCAGCAAAGTAGATATAATTTGAAAACTTATGTTCTAGGTCCTTAGTACTAATAATTCAGACTTGGTTTTATAGTCCTACCAGACTCAGAATTCAAATGCGGAGAAAGACCATGAAACGCATATTTGGCATAAGCAAGCAACCTGACACGCTGTGAAGCACCCAACTTCCTCATGATAGACCTCAGTAGCCCACTGGACATGGAGAAAATATTAAGGGAGGAGACTGTAAAAATTTATAAGACTATCTTGCAAAATTTAGCTAATTTCCTCACTCTGTGCGTAATATTATGAAAAATTCAGGAGGCAGGGATTCCATGAATGAAGATATGTCCTCCATCTTCAGAGACTTCAGCTCCTGATTTAGGTTCCTTTTCTCTTCGACTGACATGTCACTCCCAAGAGCTGATTTACTGCAAGCACATAGGAAAAGTAAAGGAAATATTCATTTGTACACTAGGATTAGAATGCAAAAGAAGACATAGAAGCTGTACGCTGTAAAAGTACCTGCATGAGAATCAAACAAGTATCTTTATCTCTCTTAAAATGAAAATTAAAACATAAGAAGAAAAGCAAAACATTCTTAATAATAAATAACTGAGTTGATTAAATTAATTCCCATCAAAAACTAAGTGAGATCAATTACATGAAAATATTTAGCTGTCATATAATCAATCAAGTTTGCCTAAAAGCCATGTCTTCGTCAGCCCATGAAATATTGTATCCTAAGTCATTAGTCTTATGAATTCTAGCATGTAGTCAAATCAAGAAGTATCATGCATGTCTACAGATGCATGAAATTTATCTTCTTAAGACTGTAATTGGCTTCCAATGTGGCATGCTAAGAACCAATTACAAGGAAAAACAATTACCTGTCAATAGTTCTTCCAACAAAAATGACCGGAAAGTACCTAGAGTACTTAGCAACTCCAAATTGTTCACCTAAATGCTGTATTTTTTTGGAGTTCAGAAGAATCAAAGCTTCCCAAAGCTGGCAATAATTCAGTCTAAATCCTTCATCCAATTCTTTGTAAATTCCATGATCAAGAAGAACTGCGAGGTAATCCATAACAAGGAAAATGGTACATAATTTCGCAAGCCGAGATATAAATACATGCAATTTTTTAAGGCATATAAAAGATAAGATATGAATCTTATATAATCGATCAGAACATACCCAATGAAAAGCCATGCTGACCTTCGGAAGAAACTAATATATTACCAGGGTGTGGATCACCATGCAGAAAACCATGGACAAAGATCATTTCAGCAAACATTTCCACTAACACTTTTGCCACCTAAAATAACATTGATGTTGACAGAAAGACACCCATAAGCCAAAAAATTCATCCTTATGGGGTCAGGGTCAGGCTCAGACATAAAATGTCACAGCATGCTCAGCTCTTTTTCAACCTGAGAACACATGTAACTTAAATTGCATATTCTCTGTTGTACAATATAACACATATGTATTGAGCTCTGAAAATAACCTTGACTGGATCAATTCCACTTTTCTTCAGAGATACCACATCATCAACCTGAAACCTTAAGAATTCCATATCAGTATGATAAGAACAATCAAAAGCCAAGAACTAAATACATAATGTGATATATAACATAAAATGCCATAAAGAAACCTGAGAAAAAAGGTGATTAGGAAAATGAAATAAACAAAATTAACAGAAATACAGTTACCAAGATTTGAACATCACAAAGATAACAAGGTTATGACACCATGTCTAGTTTTCACTAAACAAAACAACTTAAAGTTTTTCAATTTCAGATATTTATACCTCTTGACATATTATGTTTTCCAACCACAACTTTGTGGTATACAATTCCCGAATAAGTTCTAGAGACATGTTTTATGGGTGCTTTACGAGGCTTTGAAGTTATTAGGTTCCCTTGGAGGATTAAGTGATACACCATGATAATAATTGGGATTACCATTTCCTTGTAGAAATTTCGGGGTCTAGAGAGAGAAATAGACCAGTCCACTGAATTAGAAGAAGTATTCTGAAAACTGATAAGAGTGACATATGCAGTATACCATATGAGCAGGTGGAACAAGCTAATACCTTACATCCCTTGCAAAATTCCATAGTCAGAACCTGATTTGTTGTCAAATCCTGGATACAAATATTGTGATCAGCCTTAATTGTTCTGACATATACCACTTTCAATTATAAAATAAAAGAAGAACAAAGTACAGAACACTTACAGTTTTAGAAACAATAAATATTAAAGAGGAAATTCCTAATGGTCATACCCAATATATATGAGGAACTTTCACCATCTTGTTGTTTCTGAAGTTGTTAAAAGTTCTCTCAGAATTTCTTGCCTCCTGAACAAAGTCTGTGAAGAACCATTAGAGGAGGAAAAAATTCCATTATGCTCTTAATAAGCTTAAAGAATGACTATGGGCCGAACTCTCAGAACATGTTATTCCATTCAGCGGAAAAAAATAACTTGAGCAATGAAATACTGAAATGTGTAAAATGCATAATAATGATTTTGGAAAGAGATTTATAATTGGTCAAACGGACTCTATACAGGACACTATAAAAATGTACGATATGGAATTTCATGACCCATAATTTTAGATCAGAACCCATATAACCAATAGCAGGGTGAAATATGGGGATATTTTTATTGTTACAATTTATCACCAGAAGATTTAATTGTAATAACATTTTAGCCAGCAATACTCTTTTGGTAACCATCACCAACACAGGTCCTATGACTCCTGTCATGACAGGAACGAGAGATCTAAACACAGATAAAGGCAGTAGGATTAAGTGGCAGAGAAAAAGAATTCACTTTCAGATCTCCAAGGAAGCCAAAAAAAATAATAATAATAACAATAAAATAAAATAATTCAGGACTTCAACAAAACCATATACACAACCCAATTTAGCATTTATATTAGCTGGCCTCAATTGAGTTGTGTTGACCTCATATTTAAATCTTCAACATTTGTGACGGATCCTTTTTGGTCCATTCCACCCAAATATCATGATATTTTAAATAAAACAGAGACTTTTTGCACATATACCAAGCATGGGATATAAATTTGAAGACTATCGTTGATTCCTAAATTTGAAGACTATCTTTGATTCCTTACTCTTATTGTATACCCACCATCTAACATAAATAATCAGATAAGAACGTAGTTACTGCAAAACAAGAGGACTATTGAGAATACAAGTGCCTATCCAAACAAGACTTATATAACTACCAATGACGTCTAACTCACCAAGTTCCAGAGATATAGCCTCCACAAAACCTGTCACTAACCATTTAAACCTGTATTCTGGGAAAAACTAGAGGAACAAGAAATTCATATGTTAAAAAAGAATAAATTAAGCACACAAAATCAAGAAACTATAAAATGAGAAAACAAACAAACCTAGAGAAGAAAACATAACAGCCAAGGGCCAATTGTAGGGGGAAAACCAACAAGCAAATTTAATTATAACAACTTAAGAAGCAACAGAACTTTTACACTTATAACATGCTATTTCATATAGAAACCATTCCACACCTATGTAAATATACCGTGTAAAATTCCAAATAACAAAAATAAATCATTTAATGAACACTCAAGTTCACATTGGCAAGGGTAAAAAAGTTTAAATTTGTATAGCTTGGATACTTGAGGGAAAGAACTTTGAGATCACATCAAAGAATAGAAATAACATCAATATTACACACATTTTTAAAATTGTAGAATATGTTTAATTATTTATTACGCCCATAACATGCAACATTAAAAATGAGCATCAAACCTAACCCACTAAATGTTATGAGATTCAGTGCGAACCCATTCAAGGGACCTCGAAAGAAAATACATGGTTGTTGTATCTATCTTCATCTGTTGCTCCAACCAAGGGTATTGCACCTACAATCATAATAAAAATAAATAAATAAATAATTAGTTACTCACATATATCCTTTCTTATTTAGTGGTGAAGAAATATTTCAACAAATATCACATCCATTTTTAGAAATTATTACCTTACTGGACCAAAAATTTTGAGGAAAATTTACAAGATGGTCAATAATTATAATATGACTTAAATATAAAAGGATTAGTTACCACCATTACTTCACTAACAAACCTTGACTGCCACTTCTTGACAATCCTTCAAAACTGCTCGGTGTACTTGTGCAATAGATGCAGCAGCTATTGGATGTTCATCAAGTGACACAAATCTGACATCAGGAAAAAAAGAGTCATGGCCTTTCAAGTCAAGATTTCATATGTGAAGAACGGACAACTAGAGTTAACATGGTATCTCAAGGCACATTTTACCAACAACAGAAGCGGCTACTGAGCTGCATGCTCAAAGAAGTAGGAGAAAAAGGACAAGAAGGAAACAAATTGTATTACACCCTGGTTTCGATTGTCTGTACAAATTGAAGAACAATATGTATTCTTCCCCAAAGCCTTCAAACTCAGTGAACCACAAGGTCATGGCAAGAGCATTCAACACTCTTATAAAGACAAGAATAAAAAAGAAAAAAAAAGAAACAGCAAAAGATTTTTGAAGCATCTCAAAGTAATTGCATGCGAGCTCACTAATTAATTAGTTATTTTAATTGCTATCTCTTTTGGAGGGCCTCTCTCACAAAATTGCTTAACTTGATTTGCTTACCTCTGTTATGCATGGTGAGATCAATGAAGCATACCATGGACAAGCAGTTGGTCAACATTATATGTTGCATTCACTCAACAACAAAACAAAATTTCTAGTTAATTTATATAAATTATAGTTCAAATAAAAATTTTCCTAACAGATATTAATACAGGACATCCAGAAAATAGAATGGATAACTTACATCTCTGGCAAATCATGTCCCAGATTGCGAATTAGCACTTCTTTAATAGCTTTAAAATGACAGGGAATCACCTAAAGCATTAAGAAGGGGGAAAAAAAAAAAATACAAATGACCTATTAGATCTATTTTTGCCTATAGAAAAGTGTAACAGTAGAAATCAGAATTGCTTCTAAATGAAAATAAAATTTGTGCAAACCTGATCCTGTAATGAACAAAGAACTGATGAATATTCTTTTGGAACCTGCCGCAGTGAAGCTACAAACTGACCAGCTTTAACATAAAAGCCTTTATTGACCTCGCATAATTTCAGCATTCTCTTCGCTGAGCGTGAATGAACCTAAATGCCATCACCAATTCACTTTACAAGGCCTTTTGATAGTGTATATATATATATATATATTTTTTTTTTTTTTTCTTTTCTAATAAACATGCCATCTATGCCCAATTTTCTATTGCTCTCCCAACAGGGTTCCAATTTCAAAGAAACAGAACTGATATCATCTCAATATAAATTAAGCATGATCGTTTTAAGTGTTCTAAAACACCTCAAAAAGGTGAATTTCATATGCAACTCAAAAAATTCCTGCCGTACACCCTGTTTAATTTCAAAAACAGTCTCCAACTCTCCAAAAACTTTATTCGGACACTACAACCACTTCTATCGGTCTACTCTTCTTCTCTTCACCTTGATTTCTTATGTGGTGCAATTTTTTTATTTTTTATTTTTATTTCTTTTATTTTTTGGGCCGTGATGCAAGATGCTTGCTTTTCCTAGTTAGGATATTAGTGTTAGCATGTATTAATTTTAAATCTATTTCCTAGCTATTTATGGTGTTTTGGAAGGTTAGAAATGTGGCAAGAGAAAAGATTTGAGAGGCTAATAAAAACTGGAGATTGGTAAATTGTTCAAATACCTGCCCATTGTTTTCTTCTATTATTATCATTATTATTATTATAAGAATACAATAATATTAGAAATATACAATAGATATTTAGCTAATTCGTAAAAGTACACAACATCATCATTATTTTACATGTATTAACTGATTGACAATTACATTTCTTAAAATGGATGGAAAACAAAACATGTTCATTGCTTTCAGAAAGATGCACAACCCATCTAAACAGAAATAGCATACCGAAACTTGAACAACAACAAGTTTCAAAAACATTCTCATTTAACCCTCATATGATTTACCCTTTTTATAAGCTTCTGATTGCTTTAAAGATTCACATTTAACAAAACAATAAGATTTACATTTGCAACATAAAGGGTTTTCCTAAAACCATACATATCATGAAGTTCCGATTGACATTCATTGATCCCGAGACGCTCAAAAAATTGAAACATTTTCTCAGAAACCAAACGGATTACAGACTAACCTCGGAAACTTTCTCACGATAATTGTTGGAGTCAACTGGCAGTCCATGTAAAGAATACTTGTAGTCCACAGCAACAACAGCGATCTGTAACAACAATAATATACAGACAAATTACACACAACAAGCTACAGAAGAGAATTACCTAAAAAATTAGACAAGAAGAAGATGAGAAACGGACGGTAGAGATTGCACGAGAGGAGCGAAGAACGCCATGGAATGCCGTACGGATTTTCTCGGGAAAGTTGGAGGAATCGGAGAGCAAATGAGGGTTGTAGAGATGGAGAGTGAGGCCAGTGGCTGTGATCAGATAAAAAGGGGTTTTGAGCTTCTTTGCCATGAAGCTTCAAAAGTACCGCTTTTGTTGACGGAGGAGCTGGCAACCCTGCGCGCCAAAGCCCCTACTGCTTCAGACTTCGGAGTCCAGGCACTTCGTTTCGTACAATTTTACAAAAAGGGTAAATTTCAAATTTAACCCTTATATTATATTCTATTTATAGATTTTCCTATTCATTTTTGAAAATTATAATTTCTCTCTGTATATTGGGATTTTTTTCTTTTTTCAATTTATCCGAATAAGAACATTACAAAAGCTAGCAGTATGAAATTTTTTGATAGATTTAGACTTTTTTGATCAATGAATTTCTCTAATAAACAATATAATTATAGTTCGTAACCTTTTTATTTTAACAAAAGGGATAAAAGTTGAAAGAAAACAGAGACAATATTTTCTTTTAATTTTAAACCAATTTTGTTGAAAAAATATTTCGATTTTAATGCATAATTTTGGCCCATATACATATATATATATATATATATATATACACACACACACTTAGATTTTCCTTTTGGACCTTTTCATAACTTTTTCCATCTCCTTAATTTCCAGTTTCCAGGGAAAGTGAGGAAAACAAGAGAATTTAATCGTGGAAAGGAACTGAGAAGAGCTTAGTTTAATTAACCAATAAACTAATGCTAATGTGGCATTTAAACACCTTGACCATGAACCAAGTCAATTGCTAGCTTTTTTCATTTGACACGTACTATGTCGTGTTTTAAGCGTCACCACGAGAGTTCATATTATTATTTTCATTTGATTACAAAGCTTCCATCAAAAACCCAACAGTCCAACATTATATTGGAATCTCAAATTATTCGGTCAAAGTTACAAAACTGGAGTTAAAAGTGCCTAAAAATAATAAGTTGACATTAAAATTTGAAAAAAAATAAAACAATACATATGGTTATTTATACCTCTGGAGGTTTTATTCTTATTTTTTTATATTATTTGTTGAATAATTATACTTATGGAGGTTTAATGTACATAATACCTAACTATATACGTCATGTACAAGGCTATATCTCATTTTGAAACTGGGTCTTTTTATTTGAGTCCATCATTTATATGAAGTTACTTAGAGACAAGATTTGGCAGGTGTCGATTGGGAAAAATATTTAACAAGTGAACGTGTTGGCGTCTTATAGCAGCACATATAGTTTAATATGAAAATTTTAAAATACTTAAGAGTCAACACATCTATAAGTAATGACCATAAGAAAAAATATATATATGTATATATACATCTGCAAATGATTTCCCATAATTAAATGTTAATAGCCATATACATTGAAAGTTACATACTATATAATTATATATTTAATCGTTTTTAGGATTGCCCAGCTCTATGCATAAACATAGGAGGCTCTTGCATGGAAACCCACAAAAGTAGGATCCATTAATTCAAAATAAAGGTCGTTGTGTTTGGTTATGTGTTTCGAGAACACTTTGTTTGACAAACGTCAAAGTCGCTCTTGATTTTATTCAACATCATAAAAGCACAAATTTAAGCACCTTTCCATATGAATCAATTCTTTTTTTTTAAAAAAAAACGCGGTTTTGACTTCTTCTCATCTTTTTATATAAAAATTGAGAGTTAAGTATATATTAAAGTAGGCCATATCTATTATCAGTGGAATCTGTATTTTAATATTTTAAAACAATGGCCTTGCATTTAAAATTTGGTTTTGATGTAGAACACCAAAAAAAAAAAAAAAAAAAAAAAAAAAAGAAGAAGGACAGAAATTGGAATATGTATAAACAAATTAGAGAGGAAGGGCCATATTTCATAAAAGTTGAGATAAAAATAAAGTGTTGTCATATTTATCAACATTGGTGTTTATGGTTAATATAATCCATACTGATATGGTAAGTATTAATTTGTTGTGGTTAATTTTTTTGGACTTTTTAAACAAATAATATAGTAAAAAAAAGTAAACTTTTTAAATAGTCAATTAAAATAGACATATGAATTTTATTGATGATGATTATCATAGGTGATATATAACATTTTTTCTGAAACAAAAGATCTAAATATTTAATGGTTTGTTCGATATTGTTTTCTAAAACAATTTTTATAAATAAAAAATTGTATATTGCATTTCAATTTTTTAAAATTCAAAAAATCCATTAATATATTTAAAATTATTTTATATAAGTGAAAATGATAAAATTATGTTGGGTAAATGTTAAATATGAAAATGATAAAATTATGTTTGGTAAATGTTAAATATGATTTGAATATATGTATATATATATATATGTATGTGAAAAAATTATTGTTATTGAAAATAATAAGTATTATCCATATTTATATATAATATATGTTAAATATGGTATATATCTTTATAAAATAAATACTTTTATGGTATTTATCTAGATAAAATAAATATATTTTTTTTAATTTTATGTGATAAATATTATCTATTTATTTTAATATTTTTGTTTTTAAAATTTTCCAAATAAATGTAAAATGTCTATTGGACATATTCTAAAATTATTTATATTTTCTAAGAGTTTTTATTTTAAATTTTACATTTCACAAATAGCTGTCAAACGTATTTTTGATATATTTTTTTAAATTTTAAAATGAAAAATCTTTTTTTGCAAAATAGCATTGAATATGCCCTAATTAATCCAAAAGTAAAATAAACGCTCGATTACCTTCATTATAGTTTGTTCCAGAAAACAAACAAAATTATGTTTATTATAGTCTCCATCAAATATTGTCCTTTTTGACGAAAATCCATTGAATATTGTCCCAGTCCAAAAAGAAGAAAAAAAATTTCTAGATTGAAGACTTCAAATTGAATCCACTTTAAAATTAAAGGCACAACAAAATATTAAAAAAATTACAACTAATAAAAAAAATAATGAGGAGAGAGAAAAAGAAAAAGAAAGTAATAATGGGAATAAATTGGAGCCAATAGAAATGGCCAAATGGATGAAAGCAGAAACAAGCAAATGCAAAAGCGCGAACGGCACGCGGGACGCGGCACATGGCTCGCCGCGTTGTGTTAGCTGTTCTGTCCTGTCCTTCTAACATTCAAAATGTTATTGAAACCCCATTGTTTCTTTCTTTTTGTTCCACTTTCCGCCCATGAGTCCTGACTGACAAATGCCACGTCGGCTAAAACTATTTTAGTCATGTATTTAATTTTATGCCGGGGGGTGAGTTACCAGAGTTTTGAGGCGAGCCTCATGTTTTTGGTATTTTACTATGGGCAAAGTATGCATTAGTATTCCATATTGTAGGTGTGAAGTCAGTAATTGTAAAATATGGGTTATACACACACACACATATACATATATAATAAAGAAAATTCATATTGTAGAATCTTCTAGTAGCGGCCCAAACAAGTTTACCATTACCATATCTTAATAGTCAACAGTAAGGAAAAAAAAAAAAGGCTATCCGAGTCAAACTAATAATGCAAATTGAAAAAGCCAACGAATTAGGAAGGCACCATCCGATTTCATGAAACCTGACATAGTCATTTAATATTTTTCTTAACATAAAAAGAATAATATTATTAAAAATATATGTATTTCCTCCATTTATAAATAAGCTTATAGCTCTCTTCCTCCTTCTCACACAGTACAAAACCCAAAACCCAGAAACAAAAGAGTGAGTTTCTGTAATTTCCAAAAGCCAACACCATGGTTCTCTCCAAGACTTTCTCAGAGTCCGATGTATCCATCCACTCCACGTTCGCTTCTCGATATGTTAGAACCTCTCTTCCCAGGTATATATATAACTTTTCAATATTTCAACCTTACAATTAATATATATACGTATATATATTTTCATTTCGTAATTATTAATTAATCGCCGTTTGATATTTTGAAATAATAATGAATGAAAAGGTTCAAGATACCGGAGAATTCGATACCAAAGGAGGCAGCGTACCAGATCATAAACGATGAGCTGATGCTCGATGGCAACCCTAGACTGAACTTGGCGTCGTTCGTGACGACGTGGATGGAGCCTGAGTGTGATAAGCTCATCATGGACTCCATTAACAAGAACTACGTCGACATGGATGAGTACCCTGTTACCACTGAGCTCCAGGCAAATCTCTCCCTACCTTTTTTTTGTTTTTGTTTTTTAATTCATTATTAACCATATAAATATACATATACATGTAGGAGAATTGTCATATCAATACATTTTGAAGATTTTCCATGGTAACAATTTTTAAATCACTTCAAAGGGGGTTAAATATTAAATGAGCATATGATAAGGTTAATTTTGCTTTTTTAGAATTTTAGTACATCATTATTTAAAATATCAAAAATTTTTGAATCTTAATTTTGGAACAAATTCAAAGATTAATGAGAAACATCTTCAAAACTCCAACACTTACTAGATTCTTTGGCAGTAGAATTTCATTTTTTAAATTAAAAAGAAAAAAATATGTATTTATAGGTTTGATCTAATGTTAAAACTAGAATACACCTCATTTTCAGATCTGAGTTCCACAGATTTGCGAAATTCTCCTCCCCTTATTATGATCCTATCCAAAAATATATATTGTCGATCTCCCTTGAATATTAAGAGAAAGAAAAAAAAAATAAAGAAGAAGCATATAATGTAATTATTAACTGTTAAAGAATGATTACATATACAATTAAGTTTCAGTTTAAACACATATGAAATTTCAATTTCAATTTCTCTTTCTCTTCTATTTTTATTTTTGTTTTTTCTTAGATTATTTTGAATTTTAAAACATAATGTTAATAAAATTTATATTTAAAACTATATATATAATTGTCTATATGTGCATTTAAAAATTTAAAATTATAATTAAATTTGAGACAGATCGATAAAAAAAAAAAGTAAATAAATGAAAATAACCATAGCCACATTTGAGGCCAAGCATGCCACTGTAGTTAGAGTCTTGATTCGTTATTTTTTACTTAAAAAAATACAGATTCGGTAAAATTAATTGAGGGGTGCAGCTGGCTGCTTACGTTTGAGCACCGACGACTCCACTTTTCTCTGTTATATATATAATTCTTGTCCAAACTATTTTCGTTCTCCAAACATTCTTTAGGACTTTAAAAGGTAATTGAAATTGAGACAAAAGAAAATTATGCTCATTTGACTTTAGACTCAGTTTGAACCATTCAAGTCGTGTCCTGCAAAGACTTATGCTAAACAAATTAAAAGACATGCTATTTAGCTTCTTTGATTGGAATCTTATTTAGTAACCCAATCAAATAATTCAATCCAATTAATTTAAATGCCATCACTTCATATTAATGATCAAGAATGACTTGTTCTAGATTGGCTACAAGAGTGCCGTTTTGAATAAGGCATTCATAAAATATTTACATCTAATCTTGTTTGTTTATAGAACTAACTACTTCTTGATTTGAAAAATTATATATATATATTCAAATGTAAACTAAATGTAAATAAATATACAGAAATTTTCTTTTTGAGATGAGGAAAAATATTTTGTCTATATATCTTGAACATATATAATTCTTTAGTTTTCATAAAATATATATATATATACTAATTGAAATCAAAATGTCATTATTAAAAGTTTTAAACTTATTCAGCTTGGAAAAGAAGCAAAAGGGACTTAAATAAATATTTGAAGACCCCCGGATGTGAAAGCCAAATAAAAATTAGCATAGGTATGATCATGTCTTTTTTCATCAATGGAGGAATGTTAATCCTTTTGTTGACTTTGACCAAGGAAATATGCCTTGTAATTATTGCGGGAATTGAGGCCGTGATAGATCAAGGAAATATGACTTGTAATTAGTGCCGGGATTGAGGCCGTGATAGTTTCCAATTAACAAACTAGATATTAACTTGAATAAGTAGGTCGGGACTGGGGAAAGCTTCATCCGTTGCTTGTGTTAGAATTCTAAATTGTTGATCATTATTGACCTTGACTCTTCTCCATCTACTTTTATAATATTTCAACGGTGGTCAATTACACAGTTTGCTTGCCTACAACCTACCATCTTGTTAGCTGTCTACTTTTTTTTTTTTTGGTGAATATTATTAACTGTCTACTCGTTCTTTTTCATTTCGTCGAACTATATATATATATATATTTCCTTGGATTCTTCCCCACTCGTAGTTGTATTTCTCTATTCTATTATTATTATTATTATTTTTTAACTTGGAACATATTATATAGGCTTAAAATTTGACGGTTCTAATTTACTATATATAAAAAATAGTATACAGGAATTTACTATGAAATACAGGAATGATCATCGATCATTGTCATTCCAACGGTAGATAAAAATTTTCCTAGCTTATTAAGAAAAAGGTCGTTTTCATTATACATACAGCACATATTTGCCATTAAGTGTGCCGGATAAGAAAGGGATTGCACTAAATAATGCAAGATCAGTATTTGCCAAAATGATGCACGAATTTCAATATAGATAAAAAAATTGCTGGGCTTACCATTTATTTGCTATATGAATCTCAACCCCTGATTTTGGTTGTATTAGCCATTATCATTATCATTATCATTATTATTTTAAAGAAATCATTGCTTTTCTCCATCCCTCTTTTAAAAAATGCTGAGCCCACCATGTCTTCTACATATATTTCGACTGTATTAGCCTTTTTTTTTTCTTTTTTTTTTTTACTATTATAATTATTTTATAAAACAATGTTTTCCACTTGGCTTTTTTTTTTTTTTTGAATATAGTATTTGGTTAAATATTATTTATCTTTTCATATAAATTGATTTTATGATTATTTATTACAGTAATAGAAAAAACATACATATATACTCCAAACTTATAAATTAATATAATACAAATTAATACAATTCTACATATGCATATAGCAGGAAATTCATGAGCAAAACCAATAGGAAGGTGTCCGTAACTAGGCAAAATTTTGGGACCACTAGTGAATTAACCTATCCCTTTCTCTTACTTAAATCCAATAATTCCATTCAATGTGCATGCTGGTTAGGGCTGTTACCTGTTTATAGTTGTATTGAATGGTCACAAAGCAATGCATTTTCAATCCAGTCAATTATAACACTGATTCTGACAACGCCTCTAGTTTTGGAAAGAAATAGTCCGTGGAGGGCCCCTATAGAACCGTCCCACTGAAGATTTTTTCCTTTAATTTTGATAAGATGATAAAGATATACTCCATGCTACAATTATATTAATGCACTCAGTCTATTTGCATTTCTTTTTCCTTTCTTTTATTGCTTTGCTGTCTCTATACGTTGTGCATAATTTAGGGTCTATTTTTTTATTTTTTTTTTGAAGGACATAATTCAGGGTATTTGAGAGTTAATCATGTTTGAGTAAATCTTATAAGTTTTTACTGATATGTTACCTCTAGATTTACCCAAAGAAAAAGAAGAAGAAGAAAAAGGGCTGATATGTTACCCGTAGAGCATGTAGATTCTTATACAAAATTGAAAAAATACATATATAATAATAAAAAGAAACTAAAAAGTTATAATAGTACGCAGTATATGTCAAGTCCTATTGAAGAGATCTAAATGGGGATTCTAGGAGGTACTGAGGTAGCAATGATTAAAAAAAGACAAAAGCAAAAGATCATATTTGAGTGTACGTGTACAATAATGTGTCCCCTTAATATTCCTTCTCCTGTCTCAGTCTCACTAGATAGAATATAATAAGTTGAGTTTCATCATCATTGTTTGAAAATTGTCACTAACTAGACATCTAATAAGTTAAATCTCGCAGGTCTGCCCTTCATTCTTACTTTGCTACAGAATATTTCATGTCTCGAATCAAGGCTTACAACCTTTCCACCAATTTTCTTCAATTATTAAATTTAACTATGTTGGCAAAATTTGGTGTCGAATATGATACTCATATAATTCTTCACACTTATTTTTTTTTTTAAATATCCTTTTTCCCCAAACAAAAGAGAAAAAAGGATGGAAAGTTCTCAGATCTAATCGAAGGTAAATAAAGTTTGGTTTTACTGTTGTTTAAAAGAAAGTAAGTACACATGGTTTGAAGGATTAGATTCTTAAAGCCTGTCCACTCATTTTAACAGAATATATACTTTGCTTAATGATTAAATAAACTGTAAAAATTGTACTTTGTTCGAGGGCATAATATATAATAATAGTTAGTGCGAAAATAACAATAACTTTTTTTTTTTTTTGTTTGTTTTGTTTTTTTAATGCTATGCTTAAAGTGGAAATTAAGTTGATGGAATATAATTGAATATTAAATGGGGTACAGAACCGGTGTGTGAACATGATAGCACACCTATTCAATGCACCGCTGGGCGAATCAGAAACAGCGGTGGGAGTGGGAACGGTGGGGTCCTCCGAGGCCATCATGTTGGCAGGTTTGGCGTTCAAGAGGAAGTGGCAGAACAAAATGAAAGCCCAAGGCAAACCCTTTGACAAGCCCAACATTGTTACCGGAGCCAATGTCCAGGTACACAACTACCCGCTCAGTACTCACTTTTTCTTTTATTCTTCTTCAGGCCCCACCCCCCTATTAATTGTATCATTTGGTTCGTCTATGCAATCATGGTAGGAGAGGATAATTAAAAATGATTGTTTAGGTGGGTGGGAATAGAAGATTAATGCTTTTAATTAATATATATATATATATATATATATATATTTTAAATAAAAATTTATTAGAATTTAAGTATCGATATAATTTATACTTTTTTTTTTTGGAATACTTGTTTGGTGGTGTAGTGCTGGCCACAAGTATGCATACGATTGTATTATTGAGCATACTGTATCATGAAGCATGGCTTAAGATTATGGGACCGCTGAATTTATTGTTTTTTTCTTTTTTTGGTGAATACGGTTGAAGTTATTGTCATTGTTTGACCCAACAACCTTTTTTTATATTGGGCCAGATTCAAAGCATATAGCTAATCAAAATAGGAAAGCAAAGAACAAAATGTGCTCATGTGGGGCGGGGTGCACAAAAATAAATAAATGAAAGAAAATGGTAATGGAATCTGTCATTTCCTATAAGATCACTAAGGGTCAAAATAATTTAGTTGCACGAAAAGGTAAAATCAAATCTGTATAAAAATTAATTTAATCATTTTAGGAACAGTAATCGATAAGGTCACTATTTATCATGTTGTCCTTCTTCCTGTCTAAATGGATAATACCCTTGCAGTGTCAACCACTAATTGTATAGAGTTTTTAGAAACGAATTTAATAATACCCTTTTGAGTTTTCAGAAATTGAATAGAAATTGAAACTTCTTCATGTAATTCTTTAGTTATCTGACATTTATCAATTAATCAACCATATCTAATAATTTGGTAATATTGAAGGTGTGCTGGGAGAAATTTGCAAGGTACTTTGAGGTGGACTTGAAGGAGGTGAAGCTAAGGGATGGTTATTATGTGATGGACCCCGAGAAAGCTGTGGAGATGGTTGATGAGAACACCATCTGTGTTGCTGCAATTCTCGGTTCAACTCTCAATGGAGAATTCGAGGATGTAAAGCTCCTAAATGATCTCTTGGAAAAGAAGAATAAGGAAACAGGGTATGTTCATTTATATATTTTTAACTTTTTTATGATGGACCATGTCAACCAACTTTATCGTCTGATTACATGTTTATATGTAACGTGTGTGTATATAAATATGTGCGTATGTATGTGTAGGTGGGATACTCCAATCCATGTGGACGCAGCAAGTGGAGGGTTTATAGCACCATTTATATACCCAGAGCTTGAATGGGATTTCAGGCTTCCATTGGTGAAGAGCATCAATGTGAGTGGGCACAAGTATGGGCTTGTGTACGCTGGAATTGGGTGGGTCATCTGGAGGACCAAAGACGACTTGCCTGACGAACTCATTTTCCATATTAACTATCTTGGAGCTGACCAACCCACTTTCACCCTCAACTTCTCCAAAGGCATGCATACATCCCCATATACATATATACAACTTCTATATAAAGTATGAATTTAATTTGCATATGCCTTGATCTTATAACATTAATATTAATTAATGCAGGTTCCAGCCAAGTTATTGCTCAGTATTATCAGCTCATTCGTTTAGGTCATGAGGTGTGTGCAACTTAAAATAATATCACATATGAAATTCTCTATAGTCTATATACATATATTAATGCCAAAAAGATTTTTTTGTTTTTCTTCAATTGCAGGGTTATAGGAACGTGATGGAAAACTGCAGGGAAAACATGATAGTGCTTAAAGAAGGATTGGAGAGGACAGGAAGGTTCAACATTGTCTCAAAGGACAATGGAGTACCATTGGTGGCTTTCTCATTGAAAGACAACCAGCGCCACGACGAGTTCGAGGTCTCTGACTTCCTTCGTCGCTTTGGATGGATTGTTCCGGCCTACACCATGCCGCCGGATGCTCAGCACGTGACGGTGCTTCGTGTTGTGATCAGAGAAGATTTCTCTCGTACTTTGGCTGAGCGCCTTGTGATTGATATTCAGAAAGTTCTGCATGAACTCGACACCCTGCCTGCCAAGATCAATGCCAAGTATTCGGATTCTGGTAATGAGGAGGTTGTGAAAGTTAATAATGGTAACTTGGTTACCAAGAAAAGTGATATTGAGACTCAAAGGGAGATCACTACCATTTGGAAGAAGTTTGTGTTGGAAAGGAAGAAGATGAACGGTGTGTGTTAATCCTTACGACCGACGGTTATTGTAATTATCTAAATCGATTGAGTGTGTTATTAATCCTCATGCATTCAGTAACTGAGGTGCTATTTTTTGTCTCCTTTATTTATTTTGGAGGGATCGGATACTAAATCATATTGTGTTATTGTTTTGTATGACGATTTGTACTCTTATAAAAGCTATTTCTCTATAATATTATATATTTTTGTATTGTCAAATCCTGTTATTCTTTTTGTTTTCTCTTTTTCTTTCACAGTAAAACTTGATAGAATAAGATTTATTTTGCAAACTAATGATAATTTGGTCTATGTTGGGATAGGGGCATTAATTCTTGGCTTAACATCAATGCTCTTGTAAGAAACTGTCAAGATAACAACCAAGTCTCAAAGCTCCTAAACGGATGAACAATATATGATATGCATGGGCATTATCTGGTGGATATTATCTAGTGTTTTTAAGGAACTTATCTATTGGATAATAGCTTGTACTGTTAGGATAAATATCATGTATGTTAACTAATAAGTAACCTACTAAAGCATCTAGGTGTAATCTCTATCTCTAGTTTACATAGCTGTGTATATTCACTGCCAAGCTAATGAAATTACAACTCAGCTTTTCTCTGCACAAGTCATATTACATGTTTCCCTTCTTTTCCTTTATGGTATCAGAGCCATATACGACTACAGTCATGGCCATCATTCCTTCACCCTTTGCTATTCCACAGCCCAATCAGGTCAGCCTACCCAGTTACATCTTTCCCTACAAACTTGAGTCTGATAATTATACTATTTGGGTTACCCAAATTCAACCTGTCATTATTGGAGAAAATCTAGAAGGCTTTATTAATGGGGATATTGAACCACCACCAAAACAGATTCAAAAAGATGTAGAATTTGTGACAGCAGGCTCTAGTGCTCCTCAATGGATTCTAAATCCAGAATATCAAGACATTTGGACTAAGCCTTGCTGGGATGGTTGATGTCTGCAATTTCTCTAAATGTACACACAGCAATCTCCAAACCACAGAATTTGTATCAATTGTGGATCTCCTTCGCAAAGTTGTTTGGCAACCAATCAAGAGCCAAAATAATGCAGCTAAAACTTCAACTCCAATCAACTAAGAAGGATGCTTTGTCAATGACGGAATATTTTTCAAAAATGAAAGAAATAGCCAACAATTTTTTTCTAGTCGGTTGTCCAATCTCCAGTGAAGATTTCATCATGCACCTTCTTCAAGATATTCCTCTTGAATACGATGCAGTTATTGCTAACATAAATTCTCAATCTATTCCTTTAAATATAGAAGAACTGGAGGCCCTTTTACTTAATGAAGAAATGAGGATACAAACAGCAACCTCCTTTGTCATGCCATCTCCTCATGTTATGGAAAAAACTGATAAGCCAGCAAAGAAATATAAAAACCAGCATCTGGATGGCTATAGGAGAGGTGCAACACATGGAGGTAGAGGCCGAGGACGTGGTAGAGGAATTTCAAGACCTATTTACTGTCAACTCTGTAAGATGCAAGGACATGTTGTCGCGCAGTGCTACCATAGGTTTGATCAAAATTATACAGGATCTCCAAATCGTAACAGCCATTCTACTGCCTATTATGCATATCCAGAGCTAGTTGCCAATCCAGAATGGCTCATGGACAGTGGAACCACAAATCACATGACAAGTGATCAATCTAACATTCACAACAAATCTTGTTATAATAGAGAAGAGAAATTAATGATTGGTAATGGTCAAGGTTTGTCTATTAAAACCATTGGTTCTTCCTGTATACATTCACCTAATGGAAATATTATACTCAAAGAAATGCTGCAAATACCATCTATTAAAAAGAATCTTTTGAGTATTGCTAGAATACCATCGGATAATTATGCTATAGTAGAATTTGACAAACATTTTGTGTATGTGAAGGACAAGGATACCCAAAAGCTGCTGTTCAAAGGGAGACTTGAATATGGACTGTACAAAGTTCACTTGCCTACCATTCAACCCATTGCCCGTTTTTCTTCCCATGCTGTTTGCATTAAAGAAACCAATTCTAGTTTTGATTATTATATTTTTCATTCTGGTTTATCTTCAAATAAATTATGGCACTTTAGAATAGGCCACCCTTCTTTGCCTATTATGAAATCTGTTGCCACTCAGTGTAATAAAGTTTCTTTGACAAATGGATGTGATAATAATTTTTGTGATGCTTGTCAATTGGGTAAAGTGCATAGAAAATTTGCCTCTCCTTCAATGTCCAAAAGTAAATCACCTTTAGAATTAATTCATTCTGATGTCTGGGGTCTTGCTCCTGTTTTGTCTAATGAAGGGTATAGATATTACTTAATCTTTGAAGATGACTATTCAATATTCACTTGGATATATCTAATGAAACTTAAATCTAAGGTTACTCAAATTTTTGTCTGTTTTAAAAAAAATGGTTGAAAACCAACTTTAAACAAAAATCAAACGATTTCAATCTGATTGGGGAGGAGAATTTAGGCCACTTTTAAATATTTTTAATCAGATGGGTATTATTTTTCAACATCCATGTCCTCACATTCATCATTAAAATGGTAAAATTGAGAGAAAACACCGGCACATAACAGAAACAACTTTGTCCTTGTTAGCTCATAGTTCCTTACCATTAAAATCTTGGTGGAATGCTTCCACCACAGCAGTTTTTTTTAATAAATAGACTACCCACAAAGATTCTGAAATTAAAATCTCCTCTCCAAAAACTTTTCAAAAGGAATTTTGATTTCTCTTTATTAAAAAGTTTTGGGTGTGAATGTTATCCATACCTCAGACCTTATCAAAATAAAAAAATTTCTTTTCATTCAGAGAAATGTGTATTTATTGGATATAGTTCTAAACATAAGGGATATCTATGCCTTAGTTTTATAACTGGAAGGACCTATGTTAGCTCAGAAGTTGTTTTTAATGAATTATATCTTACCTATTTATCAATTTTTGGTCAAAAACTTCTTCTAATACTTATACAAGCATGTTTAATTTAAGTGAACAGGTAGCAAGTGAACCAAGTACAAGAACTTCCAGTCTCCCTATGGCAGAAGAATTTTGGATCAACTCCAACACCTCACAAAATATTCCAAGTATTTCTTCCTCGCCTATTCTCTCATCCTCTCCTCCTACAGATAAAAACCCCTCAGATTTGACTCCTACCCATTCAAAATCATTTTTATCCTTACCTAGTTCTCAATCTCTCACCAAATAAATCAACCTGCTCCAAGCAATCAAACTGTCCAACCACGTCCACTTGACACACATGTTAAATAGCCTTTGGCTCGGCCTAAATCATCTTACCTGAAGGTAACAAGATCACAACGTGGAATTTTCAAGAAAAAAATATTTACATGAATTGTTGATCCGTTACTTCATCGTGAGCCTCTCACTGTCACGTAAGCTCTCTCTTCTCCACATTGGGTCCGTGCCATGCAAGAAGAGTTTCATGCTTTACTCAAGAACAAAACTTGGGTTCTCACCCCATCCGGTCCAACAAAAAATGTTGTGGGAAATAAATGGGTCTTCAAAGATTAAACACAACTCAGATGGAAGCTTTCAATGGTACAAGGCCAGATTGGTTGCTAAGGGGTTTTTATCAAAATCCTGGAATAGATTACAATGAAACCTTCAGCCCGATTATAAAACCATCCACGGTACGGGTCATACTATCTTTTGCCATCTCTCTTAATTGGCCAATTCGACAAGTTGATGTCAATAATGCTTTTCTGAATGAAATTCTTCGAGAAGAAGTTTATATGGTTCAACCTCCCGGTTTTGAAGACTCCAATAAACCTCATTATCTGTGCAAACTCCAAAAATCCTTATATGGTCTCAAACAGGCACCACGAGCATGGTATGACAGACTCTGCTCGACCCTTCACCGTTGGGGTTTCAACAAATTGAAAATGGACTCTTCTTTGTTTTTCATTCACACAGGTAAAGGTGTCTTATGGGTCTTAATATATGTTAATGATATTATCATCATAGGAAACACTACTGAGATAGTAACTATCTTTATCAAACAACTGGACAAGCATTTTTCATTGAAGGATCTTGGTTCTCTGTCATATTTTTTTGGCATTGAAGCAGTTCGAACTCCTGCCGTTTTGTACCTTACTCAAACCAAGTATATAATTGACTTGCTTCACAAAATCGAGATGCTGACTTCCAAAACCAGTCCAACTCCAGCTAGTACTAGTGTGCAACTTGGAAGGCAAATTGGTCTTCCTTTTAAAAGTAAACTTCTTTAGAAACAAAAGATGTCTATATATATATATATATGTTTTTTTTCTTCTTCGATTAAAGCTACATTTTATTTGGAATGATCGATCATAATAAGAGGAGTTCAGATTAGATATTATGTTCTAGTTGTGCAGTTCGAGACAGGACAGGACCCCACAAGAAGTTGATCTGTAAAGACAGTTGTCTTGTCGTTTACCTAAATAGACAGCTGATTTTTGCATAAGCGTAATAAGGACTTCTACTATATGGGAGACGCAAGTCATATACACGTATGTTTCCCCAATTTAGATCAATCTAGTTTTACAAATGGCATGGTGGGAGTATGAATTCCCATCTAATCTCTAGTACACTGGTGAAAACCGACATATGTGGATTCTACCAGTGTATTAGAAGCCAGAGCATTAAAAATATTTCGCTGTCGGAAAAAAAAAAAAAAAAAAAAAATATATATATATATATATATATATATGTTGTACTCCCTCTATCAGTGGAACCTGTACACAAATCCATCATTATACTTGAAGTAAGAATACTATCAAGAAGAGTACCATAAATATATTCCCATTGGTAAAAATATTATTGCTATGCTTCTAATCCCTCCAGTGGGATTATTTCTTGGCCTTTGGATTAAGTACACCTGGTTGGTGTTGTCACATGACACTTTTAGGGTTGTCAAAATTCTGAACCTCATACAATTGATCTTACATTATTATCATGCTAGTTATTTTTGCAAATTAATCCAGATAATTGTTTTCGAAGATAGATGATATACCGAGGGAGCAAATTTAACTAACTCTTTATTTATTTATTTATTTTTTTATGTGAAAGCAAATATAACTAGCTATTCATATAACAAAATATTAAATTGTGTCTTTAGTCTCCTAATGGTAAAATAGATACAATCAATCTGCATAAATTGCTTTAGTTTATTTAGTTTCTATGCTAATAATAATTTTGTGTCTTACATGTAAGAATTAAGTTGGAATTGAAGTTCAAATTTCACCAAACTAATACAAAATAAAATTTTGAGAATTAGGAATGAAAGCACTTGATTATACAAAGACTACATATTATTTTAATATAGCTTTTCTTATATATTGTTTGACAAAAGTGTATATTATATAGTTTGTTTATCTTCAATAAAGTGTTGTTGCATTGCATTAATTGATTTTCTTTTTTAATATATATATATATATATATACACATAGGACAAGACGCAAAATTGGAACTTATAAGAACCACATTTCAATTTGGAAAATGATATACATACAAACGTAATACCAACTAGACAAATTAGATAGATAATGCATAAAACATACGAGCAATCAATGACAAACACATCAAGCACTATATCCCAATCCAATATTGAACCTACCACAATAATATATTGCTGTATTTATGTTTTAAGTCCTTAAAAGTTGAAGATTTTTAATTTGGCTTGCCGGATTGGGATTTTGATATTGACGTTCCTTTCACCACAGTAACTGGACAAGAAGCATTTGTCACCACGTAGTTGCTGACACTACCAAGCAGCACCCTGCCAAATTGAGGCTTGACACGTCATCATCATCATCATCATCGTAAAGCTACATATATATGTGCGTATGGAGGAGCAACAGTTATGTTGGTTTATTAAAAAGGTCCATTGATTGCAAAATGGCATGCTGTGATTGGTCAGTTGGGTTATTGTGTAATATACCAATTTCTTTTTTTGAAGGAGATTTGTTGTTAGAAGCCATTTTTGATTTCATTATTAGGAAATGGTTTGTGTTGGCATAAATGCAAAAGTTGTAGCAACGGCAAATTTCAGTTATAATATCAACATTGGTTGATGGTAAAGAAAAGAAAAGATCAAAAATTAAAATGAACACACACACACACACACACCACACACACACACACACACACACACACACAAAAATATATATATATATATATATATTTGCATAGTTGAAATGATAGTTTACCTTTTGATGGGTCCCAAGCCTCTACTTCCAACAACAAGAGAATCAAGTTGAAGATCATCCACAGCATCACTCAACTTTTCCCTTGGATCTCCCCAGTAAACCTTGGCCAACACCTTCGCCTGATTTATTCAATACCATATATATACATATTATGCAATATTGAAAATTATGACCATATATATCAAAGAGATAGGAAATTAACTATAAAAATATAAGTTGTACCCCTTTGGTCCTTGAAACTTTATCAAGAATATCAAGCACCTCTGGATCATTACTCAGTCCATACTGCTTTGAGAAATTAATCTCTCTAAACTCCTCCAGAGGAACCAACGCTGCAAACCCACCAATTAATTAAAATTAAACATTTGATGAGATTCATTTCTAATATTTGCATATATATATATATATATATATAGGATTATATATGTACAGTACTCTTTCTATCATCTGATTCTTAAACTTTATCCATATCATATTTTAAGATAAAATTCCACAACAAGGTATCAGTGGTACATACGTGATCCAGTATCTTCAAAGAGCTGCTTCCTGGAATGATCAGCCTTCGGAGGCTCAACGTGGATTAAGATGATGCAATCTCCATCATCGATGAGATTATCAGCTGCCCATCGGAGGGCTGATTTGCTGGTTGCAGAGTAATCCATGCCGATGCCAATAGTGCGTGGCTTTCCCATTATGTTGATGATGATGATGTTCTATGTGTTTGTTTGAGGTAGCTATATATATACTGGTTTTTCTGTTTGGGATATATATGAGAATTTTTAGTATTTAGGGTTTTTTATTTATTTTTGTTTGGCTGCTGAGGAACTAGAATATTTATATATGCAGTCCAAACTTTGGATTTTCTAGAAGGTGAAACTTCTTGAACGCCTGGAAGTTTTACCTTTCATAAAAAAAAGAAGAATATATATATATATATATTATATAAATATTTGGAAAGCAGCCACCTTATTCTTTGGTGATAAGACTTTTTTTGGTGTAAGATACCAAGAACATGAGCGAAAATAGAGTTGAGAAAAAAAAAGACGAATTTTAGCATAAAGTGTGTCAAGTGCAAGTTGTTGCTTTTATTAATTACAGTAGCCTGGCTTAGCCACAACACATAACAGTTGAGCACTGATCAATAGGCGCATTATTTTTTGGTTCAATTATTCTTTTAAAATATTTTATTCTGAAAAATAAAATTAAAATCATATGTTTTGAGCTGTTGGCAGCTAAAATCGATCACAACTTAGGTAAAAATTATTGCCAAAATATATCAAATCATTAATGGCTCTTTGTGGGGCCAGAGGGACCAAAAATGACAGGGATACCAGTGGCATAAAGAACCGAACCAATTATGGCATTATTATTAGCAATTATTAGCAAATATTACTAGTTGAATTAAGTATATAGAATAAATATAAGAATAGTTATTTTCATATTTGATATATTTTTAATTTGAAAATTATCGATTTTATAAGAGTATATATAATCCTATTTCAAAGAAGCATTCATTCATTTTAAGTATGAATATCTTTATCATAATTACAATATTTTGATATTTAGATTGATTATTTTATATTAAAAATATATAAATAAGTTTAAATTTGATTTTTAATTAATTTTTATCAAATATATAAATAAGTATATCTTTATCATAATTACAATATTTTAAAATTTAGATTGCTTATTTTATATTAAAAATATATAAATAAGTTTAAATTTGATTGTTAATTAATTTTTATCAAATATATAAATAAGTTTAAATTTGATTGTTAATTAATTTTTATCAAATTTGATAATGAAAGAAATAAATATTTATAAAAGTTAAACATTGAATCTAATTCAATATAATTACCAAACATATTAATAAGAATACAATTATTTCTTTTCTCTCTCTTAACTTTATAGGTATATTTCTATTACATCATAAATAACTTTTTTTGCATACCAAACATGTCTTTAAGTAATTATATAGCACGAATATATAGCTTAAAACAGAATATTGGACTTTTGAAATCAAATGCTAATTGGAGTTCTAAATATCGATTTATCTCACTCTCAATCAATGGTTATCATGTTTGCTTTTGATGTTGGGTTTTCTTACATAACAATAGTTATGTATTTAAGGACAAATTTTATTTAGAATTTTTCAATTTATAATTATACTTAAATTTTGGATTATTTATTATTCTTTTTTAATTTTTTATATTCATCAAAATAGATTCATTTTTTTTTTATATTTATCAAATACTTTTGACAATTAAAAGTAAAATAAAAATCAATATTTTATGAATGAATAATATTGTAAAAATATAATTTTAACCTTTAATTATATGATTAACTAGTAAAAATTAACAAATGAAATGTTGTAATAGTTTTTTAAAAATATAGAACTTAAATGTAATTAAATTAAAATTGAAACGGTTCCAATAAAGTTTTTGCCATTTAGTCCTGTGACATTGTTAAGCACGGGAATGCCAATGGGACAGATTTTCCTTTATGTGATTTTATTTACTTAATTTTTTATAGTAGTGCTGATGGCGCAGATAACGCATCCATTTAAGTTTGGATGGTCAAGCCCACAGAAACAAATCCTTATAGTGCTAGAAGTTTTAAGCTTGAGCCCAAATAATATGTATGGGTTAAGTAAAACGGACTTTCGGAATCAAAAAGCCCCACTGGAGTTCCATGTGCATATATTTTCTTGATGTTTGGTACCATACTGCAATGCATATGTATATTTTATATGAAATTAAAAATAATAATATTAGAAATATTATTTAGTTTTTAAGTTATTTATCAAATGTGTATTTATATATATATATATATATATATTTAATTGGTTTATATTTAGTAATATTTGTTATTTATTAATGGTTGATTTATCCATATTTAAATTATATTAATATACTAATTATATATGTGTATACTTGATGAATAATTTGATAAATTAGATGATACTTGTAGTACTGATTAGTTAGAAAATATATAACAGAACATGATTAATTTTGTGCCATTGTTATTAGGTACTCATGGTAGTGGGAAAAAAAAAAAGACCCAAAAAAAAAAAAAGAAGACCCAAAAAAGAGGAATAAAAAATACAACTAAACAATACAAATCAGTATTATAAATAAGTTAAATGGAGTTGATTTAGTTGATTTGTTATTTATATGGAGGATTATAAGTTCGAAATATTAAAGTGGAGGAAATTATTATAAATGATCAAAATATTAATTAAATAAAATCTAATAAAATATACTGATATAATTATATGCCATATAAACAGAGTATATGGACCAAGCTAAAGGTAAATACGAGCAGCAAGTAACTAGCTAATTATGGAGAAACATAATTACCCAAAAGAATTCAACCGTTGCTCTCTGTAAGTGATTAATTACCGATTAATAAGTACAATCCATTTTGGTATCTGTGTAAACAATTCGAGAGAATTCAGCTTATGTGTTAGACAATAAGGTTTTGGCTTCGTATATATGATATGGCTATGCTGATATCCATGCATGCCCTTATTAACTATAATTTGATGGAGATCAAATATAAGTGACATACGAGATTAATTAGCAACTTTTGTCAGGTTATTTTAGGTGTTAGAAAAGGGAATGACTATTCCCTATCTAATGGCTCTAGTTTGTTGTTTGAATTGTTTCGCCCCATGGATCCCCAAGTAACAACTAGTATTGATTTGAGAGATTGGTTGCTGATCTGAGACTGAGACTTGGTGGTAGTCATGGCCATGGCTTCCTACACTTTTTGTTTGTGATGGTACCTAGAGTTTCTTTTATTTTTGCCGGATACTCATATATTGGAATACAGTGATGGAAACTAAGGTGATGTGGATGGAGTACATTACAAGGGAAATGGGTTGTGCTGGCACTAATTTTATGGCATTTTTAAAAATACTTTTTTTTTTTTTTTGAAAAATTTAAAATGATGCTAAAAAAATACTATATCTGCATTCTGCAGCATTTTTTTTTTTAATATTTGTTCATAAATTATATAATTCTTAAATAAATTCTGTTTTTAAATACATCTTTCTTACATTCCTTGATACTCATAATTTGGATTATTGGGATGCCTGGATATTCTCTGCTGGAGTGGATTATAACCATTGTTTCTCTATGGAGAGTTGTGATGTTTGTTTAATTTCATAAATTCAGACATTAAACTTATCAATTAATAATATAAATTTTGTTGTTTTGATATGAATATATATAAATTTTTCTGTTTCTCTATTATTATTTATTTACAAATTAAACAAAATCAAATAATAAACTGCTGATATTATTATCGTTTAATAATTATTTTTATGTACTTACTAAAACTTTATGTATAATCATCCTGGTTAGTAAATTAACAAATTATACACATACTAAATTTTATGTATTTTTTAAAGAAAATTTGTGTTTCATAATGATTTCAAATGGTTTTTTGAATGAAAAAGTTTAAAATATGTATTAAATATATTATGCATTATATAAGTGGGAAAATATATTATGAAAAATAAATATATTTAACTATTTTTTCCTATTTTACGATAACATAAAAAATATGTATAAATATATATATATATATATATGTACTATTATTATTTTTTAAATATATATATATATATAAATATTTTAATATATTAAATAACTTTTTTCTTTTGGTATTCATGTATTAAACTAAGTAGACGTTATATTTTTATCATTTATATTAAAAATAAATGATTTTAATATATATTTAATATCCATATCTTTAACCGTATATTTTTTAATTTATAATGTATTATATTAATAGATATCGAATTTATGAACTTTTTATTTACTGTTTATGCATTTTTTAATCGAATTTTATTCATATTTTTAAATAAATGAAGGAATTTATGCACTTGCATTCTTATTATTGTATTTTTGTCATATGCTATTTAACTAATTACGATAATCACTACTTTAATTAACCTGTTCATTCTCATATAATAATTCCATTAAAAAAAATGACTATAACATATTAATAACGATTATGGAATAAATAAAAAGAAAAAAAATTATTTTAATTGTTGCAGTTGCTGATGGTTGTCAAAAAAAGAAAGGTACAATGAACTACGAAAGGAAAGGAGTTTTCGTAAAGGAGAAGAAAAAGACAACGGTTACTTTTTTACTCTACTCTCACTCTTCAGCGGGCGACAAAGCGCTCGGTGGACATAACCCGTGGATCCGATCGAAGGGAGCGATGTCAGTCCCAAGATAGTGTTAGAATGGGGAAGAAGCTGCGGATCCGGAAGGCTCAGTTGATGAAGATCAACATTAAGCAACTGAATCCCCCCCATCGCAGATAACACCAGGCGCAGCTTTACCCATTCAAAACTCACGTACCGAATTGATCACTGTATTGAAGTTCTTTGTCGCCCACTCTTGCTTTGGTCTGGTTCAGATGCCGTAAAGTCGAATCTTTGTACTAAGCTTCGTTTTCTCAAATATCATAATTCACATATCGAAGATTCTGATCTTTATGCTGAACTCCTTTTTCTCCAATTCAATTGTTCAATGATGAATTTATTGGAGGCGAAGAACATCATCATCATGATCATCCTTGAGAAGTTGGAGTCAATCTACTTTCCATGGGAGCAGCTGAAGGACATCAACTCATGGAGGAGCACATACAAATCATCCAATGGCCGCTGTCTTTGTCTTTGTCTTCGTCTTCTTATTCTTAGTTACCCTTGTCTAAAATTTCTCCTTAGTTTCTTTTATCTTTTATTTTGGTTAGCTTTCGGATTATGTGGTTTCATGTGTATGATGGGAGAGTGTAAGGACATGATCCCAAAGGTGTTGTCAAACAAGATCCAGAGGAATGAACTCAAACCTGGTGATCACATCTACACATGGAGATGTGCCTATAGTTATGCCCATCATGGTGAACTTCTTCTTCTTCTTCTAACTTACTGCTTTTGATTTTTTATTTGTGCTAAACAATATGGCTTTTGCTTCTAAAGCTTCACTAACGTGATTTGTTTTTCCTTTTTGGTAATTTGTTGATTAACTTGATGTTATTACTGGATTAGATTTATTGTTACATCCTATTCCTACTTTGGCTAAGATTTACTTTATTGTTTCTTTGGTTGTTATTTTTTGGTTTTCTTATTTTGTTAATCTAGTGTATTATTGTCTTTTTCTTTCACGAGAATGAAATAAGACAAAGCAGAGACTTTAAGAGGAGCTCCTAGCCTCTTGTAGTGTTTGTCTCTTATCATGAGAAACAAGGCATTGATATATATCCTACCCTTATTTACTAGTTTGGTGGGGATAAATCACATACAGTAGTTGCATATTTGCTTGGGCTGTTTGAGACATGAGAAAGTGAGTTGTTGGTCGCCTATCAGCCTACTCTTTCTGCATTATAAATTTGAAATTTTACCCCAAGATGATAAAAATTTGGGGAGTACTACAAAAGATTAATGGTCTAGAACATAGATGATAGAAAAGACAACCACGTGTATATATATATATATATTGTTTAGCTTTTTGTTTATGTTGGGACAATCTATGAGAACAAATGGAAATGGTTGATGAGGAATCTGACTGTGTTTTGAAGTGGAGTTGGAACAAAGCGATGCTTCTTCAGAATTAGAATTAAGAAGTTTAGTAATTCACTCTCTTGTAAATGTAGGACTTATAGACGTCTAAGTAAACACAAATGCTTTTTTATTTGAACTTAATCTGATTTTAATATGTGGTAAGTTGTTTAGAAACTCTATTAGTTTGGGAAGATTTTTCTTTAGATTTAGGTTGAATATCCAGCAGTAAGTTTTTCCACTATTGATTTGTAATTGAACACACATTTGATAAGGTTTGCACTTTTATTGCTCGATTTCTTTCACTTGCACTATAATTGATTCTTCGCAGTCCTGTTTTACATATTATGAGAATCCATCTGTTTCTTATGGTAACATAATTAATGTCAATTTACTTATAATGTGACCCTAGGGATACTTGTGGGTGAAGGAAAGGCGATCCACCTGACTCGAGGAGCAGGCCATATTCTATTAAGCTCATCTCGCTCTCATCCGTCGGACAATCCCTGTGGTCGAATAAATGGTGATCAATTAACATACGATCATGTGGTCTCGTCCAGCTTAGAGAGTTTTCTTTCTGGTGGGGATTTCTATCGCTTTGAATATGGTGTTGATCTATTTTTCTTTCTTGCCAAAACCTCGAGGAGGTACATGTACCCTTGTGTCTAGCGACCCACCTAAAGTCGTCGTGCACCGTGGGACTACCCTCCTTAAGAAAGGCTTTGGTGTCTACAACCTTTCATAAAACAACTGTGAAGACTTTGCAATATATTGCAAAACTGGCTGCGTAGTTGATGATGGCAATTGCGTCCGCAGAAGCATTGGCAGGAGTGGACAAGCAACATCATGGTTGGGTGGCATTGTTGTATGTATTTCTTCTCTGTTTCGTTTGTTGACTGCCAGTTCTACTTGGCTGGCATTCGTGGGATTCTTCATATGCTGTATATTTAGAGCGATTCGGATATAGGAGTTCATTGCAATGTTCGTAAAGTTGAAATAGAGGAATTGGGCGCTGCACTTGAGGGATTTGTTCGTAGTTCCAGACGTACTTTATTGGACGATTTTAAGCCATATTTAGTACCAATGATATATATCTTTTTGGGTATTTTGTTATGCGAAATTTCATTTTGTTTATTATATATAAACTTAGACAATTTGTATACTATAGTTACAGAGACATTGGTCAAAATATGCTCTCACAAATCCCCTGTTGGCATTAACATGAGATCTTCAATGGCAAATGCTAATGCCAATTCAAATTTTTAGCATTGATTTTCTAACAGTACATACTAAAAAATAATATTGTCAAATTATAGAATTTATTAAATTGTAATTAACCCTAAATTTAGTTTACTTTTTACCAATTGGAAACAAAAATATTAATTAATTAATCTAGTAAATGAGAAGCCCACAAACTTTATGGGTGATGGGATCCAATGCCGAATTTTACCAATAATAAATTTGGTACCAAATTTGGCAAAAAAATAATATTGCCCAAAATTGCAATGTTTCATTAGAGGAGGGGAATTAAAAAAAAAAAAAAAGTAGTTAGTATACACTTTGATAAAACTAAGTTTAGTTAATATTCACTTTGATACAACTAAGTTTCTATTTTGATCTCTTTAAATACATGAGTTTTTAATTTATTTGTGTTAGAAGAGTCAGGCTTTGGCTTTGCAAGGTGACTGCCCTGAATTATTGATCTTATTAAATATATGTACACATAGGATTGACAATGTATCCTACTTTGGCAAAGATTTTCTACATTCTATGTTTGAATCTTTTATTTTCTTTTTCAGATTTGGCCTCATAACCCTAGTGCTTATCATTCATCTCTTTGCAAGGTTATGTGTTGTGATTGATGTTGGGATTAAACCCAAAATATATATATATATTTATATATATATTGCTAGGAGTGGCACGTTAAACCACCATTGTTTTATCCTGAAGATTATAGACCTTTCTGTATTTGGTTACATTCCTTTGATAGTTCATTCTTTGAAACATCTCTACATAACGATTATATTTCGTGTGTCTATATGGTCTGAGTTGTCAAAGATCATCTCTCTCTTGAGGTTTGAATTCTTTCTTTCACTGACTGGAACCAATTGAGACATTAGAGACATAAGCAACTTCCCTTGTAGTGGTTGTGGTACCATAAACAAATTAGAAAGGTTTGATGAGGAAACTTCCTCTTCTTCGATGTGGATTTGGAAAGAGCTAAGCTTCCAGAGAATATGAATATTTGTTTCTTCTTTTCCTTGTCCCCTCCCAACTTAAGTTTGGACTTAGAAACCTCAATGTTATTAAGTAAATTCTATTATTTGAACTAATTGTGATGGTAATATGCGAGAAGCTTTTTCAAAATTCTATCTGTTTGGGAAAAATTATTATTAGATTTAGGCTGAATAACCGGTAGTAGGTTCATTATTGGTTTGAAAGTAGTGTTAAAACCAGTAGTAAGTAGAAATGTAATTTTTGTAACAAAGCACGCTTTTGACAAGGTGTTCACTTATACATTATTTGGTTCTTCACAATTTTTTTTATAGATTATGAGAATCTGCCTGTTTAGTCTGTTTATTGTGTTATATAAAGTATGTTATAAATATGTAACCATATGATTTGCTTGTTTCTTTGTGTAACTTTTTTAGGAAGCACTTTTAGAAAAGTAGAAGTAGAAGCAAAAATTATGCTAAATAAGACCTATATTTTGCTTGTTAATATAACTTTGAAGCAATTTGCATGCTATAATTACATATACAATGGATAAAATATGTGGTTGTGTAATACTAATTCATAAAAGAAAAGCAATTTGTTCAATCCTCAATGTTAAATGATATGCAAAGTCACCCGAAAACAACTAATTTACCAATTACTCATTTTTATTTATAAAGAAATATATGGTGGAAGTACTAAATGCTCAACAAGTAAGACACTATGCACTGGAGTTGAGCCAGCCAAGAACTACCTAACAAGGAGGTAATGCTATATTTATCAAATATTTTTATCAAAATTTTTGTAAATAATGATGTTAATATATATGAGTGGTTGATAGATTAATAATGCTTTATAATCATGGGAGAAAAAAATTAATTTTATAATGTTAATTCATTATTTATCAAAATTTTGGTAAAGAAATTTTGATAAAAGTGAACTTTATCAATTACCAAGAAAAAAAAAAAAAAAAAAAGATGTTGGGCTTTTAGTTGTGCCTAATTAGTTGGGCTTGCGCTTGCGGACTGGATTGGATTATGGAGAATAGTGTTTCTTGAATTTTATTATTATTATTTTTTTGGTTGAAAGAATGGAGGTCTTCCACCTTACTGTATTATAGAAATTATTTTTCTTTTTTATTTAGCAAAAAATAGAAATTATTTTTCTGTTTGCGATGTGCATGTGACCGAATGAAACTATGATTTTTTTGTTTTTTAAAGTCTTGTTTATTAATATAAAATAAAATTTCCTGTTTCTTTAAAAATTAAAAAAAATAAAAATTGAACTATTATATTCTTTAAAAACAAAATAAAAATTGAACTGTTATATATTATAGGTATCAAAATATATATATATATATATATATATAAAACAAATACTAAAATAAAAATTTCGTATATCAATTCTCAACTGACATGCACGATTAGACAGCGTAACACGAACACATAAAATTCCACAAAATATGTAAATATGTATGCTTTGCTACAGTTGATTTGCTCTTTTCTCCTACCAACCTCCACAAAGGAAAAAAAGTTTGTAAAAGAATGGTGTCCAATTAGATAGAAATTAGAATCTACCCAGTTTTTCAGACCATGTACGGGCACACGTTCAGGCTCGTATGGAATGGGGGTCAAAAAATTATTATTATCTTCTTATGACTGGTCAGAGGCTTTCTTTTCTTTAGTCAAACTTCCAAAACTCCCCCAACACCGCCGAATCTTTAAAGAACATTCCATTTCTATTTCTGTCTCTTAGAACACTCTCCACCTTCTATCTTCGCTTTCACTCGCTCTGTTCTCGCTTATTTCCCATCCTTCACCGGCGGCGGAGAGCTCCCCTCATATCATTGTATATCATTGTGCCGTCCTGTAGGGAGTGACCCGAGCCCGTCATGGATTTGATGAAGAAAGCCCGGAGCCGAACCTTGCTTTCGAGCAGGGAGCGAGACGAGCCCATTATGGATCTCATTTTCACATGGTGGCGCAGCTACATCTGCTTTCATCTTCGTAAATTTTCTTCTTCTTCTTCTTCTTCTTCTTCTCCATTTCTTTCTTATATAGACTATTAAGCGATCTTGGTCGATCATTTTCTATTATCTTAAAAAATGTTCTTATTTGATCTGTCTATGGAATTCGGATCTAGGTATATTCAAATGGGATTCATAGTTTCTTTTAAAATCTGATTGGTTTGGTTGTTTTTTCTTCTAATTTTGATGGGAGTTTCCTTTTGAAAGTTTTTTTTTTTTTTAATTAAATTTTTTATTTTTATTTTTTATAAATAGTTTTTATTTTTATTTTTTTTGGGTAGTTTTTACAATAAAAACAATGTAATATTTCCTCTGTCTTTGATATCTCCCCTCTAGACTATCCTCTTTGAATCAACATGATGCTTTTCTTTGCTCATTGAACATTGCAAGAAATGTAGGGGCAACTAAATTATATAGAATATGAATTAATTTTCTTATGCCTCTTTATGAGGTCAGAGATGGCATGGATAATTGCATGAAACCCCCAGCGATTTATACAACCTCTATAAAAGTTTATAGTTTTTGAACTTTCACAGGTAGTGAAGCTGTGGTGCAATCCTCCAATGATTCATCCATTGATTTATCAGGTTGGTGAAAAAAATTCTAAAATTTTGTAAAGTTCTATAATGTTTGCCTGAAGGAAACTTGAGACATTTTCATTGCAAGGGTTGGAGGTAGATTGAAAGAAGTACAATATAGTTTTTTCTACAATGAGAGAGTGGTATTCACATGCATGTTGAGAAACATGAAGGTTTATATGCGTATGCCTATGCGTTTATGTGCGTGTTGATGTACTACCTATGAATATTTGGCAATGAGAAAGAAAGAAATTAGCAATAGGAGTTGGAAATAGAGTTTTACTAATCGATAATGATGAAATCATAAGCCAAAATTTAGTTTTAAACTTAATTTTAATAAGTTTGTGCGAAATTGAATTGTGACCTAAACTTTAGGAAACCGATATCATAATTAGGATAAGAAATGCTAAATTCTAATAAATGGAAACAAAATAAAATAAGCCAGAGTTAAAACCTTTGTGTCTGGTTTTATATGGCTATAATTGATACAATGACCATCACTCAATGATTGGCTTCTAATATATGTTTCCGTGTGCCTGATTCAAAGCAGTGAAGGTCTTGCATGGACCTCAGTTGAGCATGTGTTAATAACAAACTCATTTAAGGACGTATGGAGCATGCAACCTACCTTTTAGTTGAACTAAAATATTTTCACCTTATGGCTGGTTGATTTGTTTGTGATTCAATGCTTCAGAGGGACCTCTTATGGACATGGGAAGTGGTGCATCTGCATTGAGCGACTTCGATCGGTGGAGCTGTGCGACAGTCTGGAGGATGCTGTTGAACACGACCTGGAGTGTGCTGTCAAACAAGATCCAGAGGGAGGAACTGAAGCCTGGGGATCACATCTACACATGGAGGCATAGCTATAGCTATGCCCATCACGGTAATTAATCTTCATCTCGTTCTCCATTTCTTCCTTGGAAACTGTTGTTTGTCATATGCCATGTGAAATTTTAATTGGCTACCCAAAAGGGTTCACTTTTCCATATTAGGTTTTTAGTTTGAAAAGTCAAAACAAAATTAAATTCAGCCAAGTAGTGCTGGCGATATCAGCTATGGGTCTTATTTGTGATGATAACCTATGGTGACAAATAGCGCAACTCTTCTTTTGAAGAGCATTTTTTTATTTTTTTATTTTTTTATTTTTTCCTTAGAAGGGTATATCTGCTCATTACTATATTGGTTATGGAAATTAGGAGGGATCTGACTTGTGGCTATTGTTTATTTAATTGTTTACGTTGTGTTGACACCTAAAAATCAATGCTGGAATTCACAACTTCATCGTCTTCCTTTTATCTAATTAGTGAGATCCACTTTGATACAACAATGTTTCCATTTTGATCTCTTCGTACACTTAAGGATTTAATTGCTTGTATTAGATGTTAAAAGCTTTGGCTTTTGTAAGAGACTTAAAAGGATTAGCATTCCATCCTACATTGGCAAAATTTTACTATATTTTCCTGTTGAATTCATTTTTTTTATTTGTTAGCACCATTAGTCAAGTGCTTACCATTCATGTCCATGTTACCAAATATTATTGTATGGTGAGTGAAAGAGTTGAAAACTTTATGCTGCCCTTATTCGCCAGTTTGATGAGGATAATTGACATACAAGAGTAGCATTTTTGCATAGGCATAGGTTAGCTGAGACATGGGAAAGGGAGTTATTCTTCTGTCAGCCATTCGTTTCTGCAATACAAGTTTGAATCGTATTCTTCAAGATGGGGATTAGATGATACAAGTTTGAGGAAGACAAAATATTGATGTCAATTGCGTACACAACCTATATTTGTTTTGTTTTTCATTTGTTTTAGGTGAGAACAAATGGTTAAAGAGGAAACTCATCCTAACTCTTTAGATGCATTCCTCTGCTCCAATTCCACTTAGAATGATGGTACCTGTTTGGGAAATTTTTATTAGATTTATACTCAATAATCAATAGTAAGTTTTCATAAAAAAAAGAAATAAAACACCAGAAGTAAGTTGATGGCTGTGTTTGATAGTTTGTGTTAAACACAACAGCAGGTAGAAAAGTAAATTTAGGACGTTTGAGTAGTCATAAGCTTCTTCAATTTTTACTTGTAATTGAGCACACATTTGAAAAGGTTTTCACCTACACAGATCAATCTCTTTCACTTGATACGGTTTTTGGTGCTTCTGAAACCAGTATTACCATATGATGAGAATCCCCATCCGTTTCTTATTGGATGCAAACTTTATGAATTTGATACCCTTAGATTTGCTTATTTGCCTGCAATGTCACTCCAGGGATATTTATCGGTGACGAAAATGTTATACACTTCACACGAGGAGGAGGAAAAGATCGTATTATATCAAGCTCATCTCAATCCCATCCTTCAAAAAGTACCTGTGCGATGAACACTGACCAGTCAAGGCTTGATCGTGTGGTTACTACCAACTTAGATAATTTTCTTTTAGGTGGAAAACTTTATCGATTTGAATATGGTGTTAATTTAGCTCTCTTTATTGCCAAAACTCGAGGGGGTACATGTACCCGTGCCCCTAGTGATCCTCTTGAAGTTGTCAAGCACCGTTTGTCTTACCACCTCAAGAACGGCTTTGGTGACTACCACCTTTTCAAAAACAACTGTGAAGACTTTGCAATTTATTGCAAAACAGGCTTTAAAGTGGCAGACTACAATTTTAGTATTGGCAGGAGTGGACAGGCAGCGTCATTGGTTGTTGCAATTTTTGCTTTCATTTGTTCTAAAATGCGATCCCCGGCTGTTAGAATTACTGTTCCTCATTTTGTTGTTGGTTATGGCATTTACTCTGCCTGTAGATTGGCTTTGGATATCAGAGTTGGTCATAATGGTGGGGAAGCTGCAGATGAGAGATTGGCTGAAGAAGAGAGCGATGGTAATTTTAGGCATCCCGGTAGTGTTAAATTTAACTCCGTATTTCTGATTCTGAAAGGTGTTGCATATCATCTTCTGCTGCTTGCTGTTTGGTGGATTTGTTGTGTACTGCAGTGGGCTACAGAGCGTATACGTTTTCAACTCGGCTGGTATATATTGACTGCTACATTGTGCCGGCTGCTCTTTGTTCCCTTTGATCCTGAAAACAAGAAAAACAGTCAACTTTTATCTCTCTTAAATAATTTGAGAGCAGTGTTTGTATCGGCCTTGAGACGATAAGGCTTAGGGTTCGCATGATAATGAGTTACAAAGCACGTACAGCTAGTGTTGGATATCATTAGTACCTTTTTCTGAACTATCGTACTGAAATATATGGCGTAAATCGGCATTCAAATTGTGTTTACTGCGGGTGGACTTTCTTTTACTTTTTATTCATTAGTTATCGATCTAATAGTTTACCTTTTATTTTTTTTAATTTAATTAATTAATTAATTTTTATTTTTTTAACGAAAGTTCAAAATACACAAAAATAGCTAAAGAATTTTATTCCGTAAAAGAGGGAGAATAAAGATGCCAATTAGAAAGGCAAGGCCTAGCCTTGCTTCTCCAGCTCCACCAAAGCATTTAAAAACAGGAAATAAAGCCTAAACAAAGCGCGCGAACAGAAAGATGGTGTACATTGACATTGCAAACCTATCCCTTTTGAAATTTTTAAACATAAGTGGATGCTGACCGAATCACTTGAATATTATTAATAAAAAAAATTAGTATTATTTAAAATTTTTTTGTTTAATATTATTTCAGATTATTCCTTGGTTTATTTAGTTACTAAAACTTTATGACTTTAAAAGTGGAAAATTGTTAGTAATTTCTATATTTATATAATATATAAAAGTAAAAGAATCAACAAAAAATTTTACCATGTATCATCTTCATTTTCATTCTGTTCCCTCCAAAAGCATTAAAAAAATTAAAATTCAAAAATAAAATTACCTTGAAAATCCTACAATTTTAAAATCATTATCATATATTTTTTTATATTCATTTTAATTCCTTCCAAAAGCATTATAAATAATAAAATTGCTTAAAAAATTTCACAATCTTATTCAAATTTTAAAGGAATAATTTGATCTTAATTTTTTGAAAATTTCCATAATGTATGGACATTATCAAGATTTGGCTATAAATTTTTGCAACAATATGTACAAAGATTTTAGCATAATTTATATACATAATATTTTCACAAATAACTTATATAAATAATATTTTCAAAAATAAAAATTATACAATCTTCGTAAAACTTGGAATTAAAAATTTGATCTTAATTTTTGAAAACTTGGCATAACATGCGAGTATGAAGATTTTATTTTTGGGTGATGGAATAAAACTTGGAAAGAGAATTTTTTTTTTCTCTTCTTATTTGGTTACTTTTTGAATATTTTAAAGATTAGGTAAAAAAAAAAAAAGTATATAATAAAAGATATTTTTATTATCAAAGATATTTCGCACAAAAACTTTATACGCTAATATATATTTATGTATGTATATGCAATAAATAATTTCATTATAAAATACTAATATTAATATATGATAATTACTAATGAAATTAATTTTTTTTATCAGAAATTTAAAATGGATAATGCATTTTTTTAAATATTTTTTAAAAAGTGCTCAAAATGTACTTTAATATATATATATATATATGTTACATATGATAATATTTAATTAATATGGAGTAATATAAATTCAATTTGATATAAAAAGTGGATTTCGTATTTAAAAGTATAACTGAGTACTTTCAATATAATAAACATTGTACAAGACTAATGACCATTAACTGTGATTATGACTAAGTTTATTTTTGTGATTTTATTTAATCTCGAATCTTAATTGTTATCCTGATTTTATTTTATTAACAAGAATGATAATAGTATTAAATATTATTTTACTATTTAATTATTCTTTATAATTATATTATTATATTCTTCATTATAAAAAAATAGATAAATTTAATTTGGAATGATAATTATTAAATTTAAATTTAAATTGAATAATTATAATTATAATATTTAATATTCAATATTAAACTATCTGATATCTACTATTTAATATAAAAATAAAATTGATGAGTTTTCAGGAATATGTTAAGGTATGATTTTTATTAATCATAAGCATACATATTTGTACAGGATTCAACTAATATTTATAAGATAAATTATTCTATATATGGTATAAATAATTATAAATAAAAACCATGAGTTATAAAATTTAATAAAAACTAATTATTTTATCAAAAATATTTTAAAATATATAAAAGGAAAGATATCTAAAATGATTATATATATATATATATATAAATTAGATAATGGAAGAAATATAAAGGATGCTATTATTTTATTTAAATCGAATTCTTTATCTAATCAAATTAAATATAAGGATTTAACAAAAGAAAATTAATTATTTACAAAGAATCAAAAAATATATTTGAATTTGAATTTTAATTCTATAAATAAAAAATATTATATAAATACATTTGAATTTGAATTTGAATTTGAATTAAATCATATAAATACATTTATATTTGAATTTAAATTTGAATTTTATAGATGGAAAACATTAAATCGGTAAACTCTTTTTTAATTACATTTCATAAATAATTTATCTTATAAGGTAAAAATATATTTATAAGATTAATAATAATAATAATGATGATGATGATAAAAATTAAATTACATTATAAGTATTTAATATATGAAAATTAATTATTTGTAAGGAACCAAAAAATAAATTTGAATTGGAATTTAAATTCTATAGATAGAAAATATTATTTAAATATATTTGAATTTAAATTAAATTATATAAATGCATTTGAATTGAACTTAAATTTTATAAATGGAAAAATTAAATAAGAAAATTATATAGATGGAAAACATTATATAGGTAATTTATACAGGTAATTTTTGAATTGAATTCATAACTGAATAATATTATATACAGAAGTCAAATTTATAGTTCTTAACAAACTTTTACGGGGTGTTTAGAAAGTATCAAAGTTGAAAGGGAAATTAACTCTCAGGATTTAGTTTCCTGAGAATTATTTTTTCTCTTCATTTGTTTGGTGAGTAATAGGAAAGTTGGAATTGACAAGTAATTAAATTTAATATTGTATAATAAATTAAGGATAAATATGTATTTTAAAAAAAATTTAAAACTATTTTCTTTGTTTTTCTCAAAATGACACCTATATCGATGGGAATAACTTTTCCATATATTTTTCTATACTTGTGGGAATTTAATTCTCTAGACCCATATTTTTTTACTTCACAGTAAGTATCCAAATAAAAGAAAGTTATCACTTTTACAAAAAAATTAGATTCTTACTAACTTTACCTTTACCCAAACATGCTGTTATAGTAAAAATTGAAAAAAAAAAGATCCAAATATACTTACTAATAATAAATTTTTGAAATATACTTAAGGGATAAATGCATTTTAGTACCTTTTATAATTATAAATGTTTTAATTGAGCATTCTAAAATCAATTTTGACACATTCATACCCTCTGTTTGAAAAATTATTTTAATGTGGTCTAATTGTGTTAACTTTAACGGATTCCGTCAAATTGGAGTCATATGTACCTCACGTGATTCCTAAAAGTTATTTTTTATTATTTTTTAAATTTCATTTGTTTATTTTGTAGGAGTGAAAGAAAAAAAACATTTTAATACCCTCTAAAATCACCGAATTTCATTTTGAGTCTCGAAAATCGATTTTCTCATTGATAAAAAAATGTTAGATGTTTAACAAAATCTAAGAGCTTAAAAAATTTAGATGCTAGAAAATTTTTAAAAACACAATAAAATACAAAATAGTAAAAAAAATTTTGATAGCATCAAAAAATACCAAATGCTCAAAAAAAATCTGAGAGTCCAAAAAAATACTACATGGTAAAAAAAAATTTGAAAGTATGATAAAAAATATTAGATATTAAAAAAAATTTCGAGAGTCTAATAAAAGTATCAAATGTTTAAACATCTAGTAATTTTTTACCATCTAATTTTTCCAAATTTTTAGATTTTGTTTTAACATCTAGTTTATTTTATTTTGGGTTCTCAGTATTTTTTTTTTTTTGAATATCTAGTATTCTTTCAAACACTCGGATTTTTTTTAATGAACGGGTAATTTTTTTGGCTTTCAAAATTGTTTGAATATCTGATACTTTTATTAGTCTCTCGAAATTTTTTGAATATATTATGCTTTCAATTTTTTTTTACTATTTATTTTTTTTGGACTCTTAGATTTTTTTTTAAATATCTGGTATTTTTTTTGAGATTGTCAAATTTTTTTTTACTATTTGATATTTTTGTCGTGTTCTTAAAATTTTTTTAGCATCTACTTTTTTTTTTTAGCTCTTAAATTTTTTTAAACATCTAATATTCTTTATCAATGTGAAAAAATTGATTTTAGAGACCAAAAATGAAATTTAGTGATTTTAGAGGATATTAAAGTGTTTTTTTTCTTTTACTCTTATAAAACAAACAAATGAAATTTAAAAAATAATAAAAAATAATTTTTAAGGGGTCACATGAGGTGCATATGATCCCAATTTGATAGAATCCGTTAAATTTAATGCAATTGGACTACATTGAAATAATTTTTCAAATAGAAAGTATGAATGTGTCAAAATTGATTTTAGAAAGTTCAATTAAAACATTTGTGATTATAAAAAATACTAAAATGTAATTATCCCTATAATTAATTATTATAAATTATATTTAATATGATTTATTATATTTGCACCATATATTATAATTATATATGGCGTGCATGGGAACGGAAATGAATGTTAGTTGCAATCAAGACAGCGTACCCTTTTTTTTTTTTTTTTATGACGTATAGATGTAAGATTGGTGTAGATGGGAAAAAAATTCTAATACTCCGAAAATACAGAGAACTCAGAACTCCTGCCCTTCAAATCATGATATCTGTCCCATTTTCCACATCAGAAAGTGTCCGAATAAAAAAAAAAAAAAAGAAAAAAAAGGAAAACAACACCTCTAAATGTCCTGCCCTACAAATCATTACTCTTTGCTTTAATTTTCGCATGCAAAAATTATTACTTTTAATTCACAGATAGCTTCATCATTTTCCTTTATCTTGCCTAGTGTTTATTTGTTTAAGTGAATAAAGACCATTAAAAAAATGATTTTTTTTTTTTAAATTTTTTTTGTGTGGACATAATATTAAATTGGGGATGAGGGAATTTTCTACACGCAGGCTAGATTGGGTTAACACCAGAGATCATTGCCGTCTTTTTGTTTGTAGAGGAGCATGTTTATGCATGTAAATATGTAAATATTGTCTATGTAGAGGAGCATGCTTTCGAGCAGGGAGCGAGACAAGCCCATCATGCATCTCATTTTCACATGCTGGCGCAACTACACCTACTTTCATCTTGGTAAATTTTCTTCTTCTTCTTCGCCGTTTCTTTCTTATGAAGACTATGAAACAATATTGGTGAACTGTGATTATTAGTAACCTATATGCGTGTTTCTTTATTTATTGGGTTTCACACCCCAAAACCTTTACTTTTAATTCATATCTAGCTTGGTCGATCATTTTCTATTATCTTAAAAAATGTTCCTATTGGATCTGTCTATGGAATTCGGATCTATGTATATTCAAATGGGATTCATAGTTTCTTTTAAAATCTGATTGGTTTGGTTGTTTGTTCTTCCAAGTTTTGATGGGAGTTTCCTTTTGAAAGTTTTTTTTTTTTAGTTGCTTTTACAATCTTTTTGTTTTTTGTTTTTTAGTTGCTTTTACAATCAAAACAATGTAATATTTCCTCTCTCTTTGATATCGCCCCTCTAGGGTGTCCTCTTTGAACTAACATGATGCTTCTCTTTGCTCATTGTACACTGCAAGAAACGTAGGAGCAACTAAAATATTTAGAATATGAATTAGTTTTCTTATGCCTCTTTATGAGGTCAGAGATGGTATGAATAATTGCATGACACCCACAGCAATTTATACAACCTCTATAAAAGTCTATAGTTTTTTTTAATTTCGACAGGTTGGGAGGCTATGGTGCAATCCCTCAGTGATCCATCCCTTTATTTATCAGGTTGGTGAAAGAAATTCAGATATGGAAGATTTTGATCTTTATGCTGAGCTCCTTTTTCTCCAATTTCATTGTTCAATGATGAAATTATGGGAGGCGAAGAACATCATCATCATCATCATCCTTCAGAAGGTGGAGTTGATCTACTTTCCGTTCGAGCAACTGAATGACATCAACACATGAAGGAGCACGTACAAATCATCCAATGGCAGCCGTCTTCTTCTTCGTCTTCTTATCCTTAGTATCCCTTGTCTAAAATTTCTCCTTATTCATCTCTTTTATCTTTTATTTTGGTTAGCTTTTGGATTATGTTATTTCGTGTGTATGATGGAAAAGTGTAAGGACATGATCCCGACGGTGTTGTCAAAGAAGATCCAGAGGTACGAGCTCAAATCTGGTGATCACATCTACACATGGATGGAGGCGTGCCCACATTTACACCCATCATGGTGATCATCATCATCTTCTTCTTCTTCTAACTTATAACTATTGTTAAATTTAAATGTCTGCTTTTAATTTTTAATTTGTGCTAAACAATGTGGCTTTTGCTTCTAAAGTTTCACTATCGTGATTTGTTTTTCTTTTTTGGTAATTTGTTGATTAACTTGATGTTATCACTGGATTAGATTTATTGTTACATCCTATTCCCAATTTGGCTAAGATTTACTTTATTATTTTCTTTGGTTGTTTATTTTTTGATTTTCTTATTTTGTTAATCTAGTGTGTTATTGTTTTTTTCTTCCACTAGAATGAAATAAAAAAAGCAGCGACTTTAGGAGGATCTCCTCTTGTAGTTTTTGGCTCTTGATGTCAAGATCCGTCCAAAATTCTTTACCGAAACCCTAGACAAGCCCTGATCCCAGGGAAACCCTACCGGACCTTCCAATGGAAAATCCGGCAGAACCTCCCCTAAGGGTTGGACTTACCACAAATTTCCTGCACTGAAAACACACTTCCATATACATCCCCTTATTCCTCCCACATTACTACAATTTAATTCTACAAATTTGCAACACTCCAAATGAATAACAGTAAATCAGTGCATAATTAATAACTAAATGTCCAATACAATATACAGAGCATTATACAAATAAATGTGGAATTAATACAATGTCAGATAAAGAAGCAATACAAGATGAAAAGGAAAAAGGGAAGAAATGTTCTTGGACTTTCGGCAAAGAACTGAGACGTCGGGCTCGCTCCGGACGATCAACGTCTCCCAAACCTGGTACCTAGGGGAACGGAATTCAGAAATATGAGATACTAATTATCTCAGTGAGTGACCCCATCTACTGTATAATTATAACCATAATAATAATTATAGTACACTTGATTAATTAAGAATAAATAAATAAATAATAATTAATTTAAAATAATATTTTCTCTCAAAACCCTCACCATTCACTCCATTGGAAAAGTTCCCCTTTTTAAAAATTATTTCACCAAAACCCAAACTTGTACCCCAATTAATATCATAAAAACTGATGCTCAAAAATATGAATGAACGATCATTGTAATATTATAAAATGTCTCAAATCAAGATGTAAACATTTGAGCATACACTATAATAAATACAGTTCTACCAAATAAATATGAAAATGCAGGAATCACCCCAATATTTGTAACTCAACAATATATATATACAAACATATACAATATACCATACGATGTACCAATCTGTAAACCGTGTGACACACCCACCTCACGACCCTCAATATATGAACGGTGTCGTGGAAATAATAAATAACCGTCGGGACGTACCCAACCTCACGGTCCGTGGCAATAATAAACCGTTGGATGATACTAACCTCACGGCACCGTGGTAATAATAATAAAACCGTCGGATGAACCCGACCTCACAGTCCGTGGTAATAATAGATAACCGTTGGATGAAACCAACCTCATGGCACCGTGGTAATAATAATAAACCATCGGATAAACCAGACCTCACAGTCCGTGGTAATAATAGATAATCGTTGGATGAAACCAACCTCACGGCACCGTGGTAAACCCAGCACGCTGTAATATAATACTGAATTAAACTCTGGTACTATATGTTACATCAATTAAAAATAACCGATACAGTATCCTACTCTATCATAATCATAATTTAATTGTCAAGTTCAACCACTTGTTTAAATATTTCAAAATTTTCAAATCGTCATTTCATACGAAAATAAAAAATACCACAGTGAAATATATTCACCATAAATCAATTTTAAGCACATAAAAATATAAAATATTTGAACGTGCTTAACATCATAAAATTTTCCATCTGCTTCTCAAATAAATCATTTCCGAATTGATTTAAAACCCCAAATTAAATACCAAAATATTTAGCTACTCCAAGTTCACTTATGAACCTATTAGAATTTAAAACCATTTAATATATTATCAAACCTTACGTAAAATGACAACTCATATTTAATAAGGCAAATATTTTTATATGCATAATCCAAACATTCAATCCAATGGTATATAAGCCAAATTATTCGAACACATATATATTATATTATACCCCAAAACAATTTTTAAAACTAATAACCATAGAAATAATTAAAATAAATCAAACCACAATTTAAAACATATTTATCAAATATTTAATTATGAGATATTTCAACAATGAAATTTGATAAAATTTACCAAAATCTCAAATTCCTTAGAACCAACATATTTTATGATGTCCAAATATTTAATTCCATTCGATTTTGGCATCAAAAATTTCAAATATAAATTTACTAAATATTCAACACATCAAACATATTTTCAAATAACCAATTAACGCAAAATATATATATTTTAACATCCCAAAATAATTTTAAAGGTGGGTCACTCACCTTGAGCATACAATTAATCCAAGATCCTCCATGGGATCAATTCCATGATGTACACGTGCTCCTAGAACAACAATATTACACATCTCGAATAAATTAATATTTTATTCGGGTAAATAATACCCGGTACCCGGGGGACTAACACAAACGTTAACCAAAATTGACGAGTAATATACTGAATCGAAGCTTGTGGAACGAGGATCGCATTACCGGCCTCCATTGATCCCAATTCCGCCGGTGGTGGTCGGAATTTGCACGGAAAGTAGCGGCCGAATTTCACCTCCTCATAACTCTCGAACCACTTCGAATTTAAACAATTGGAGGCCATATTTGAACTCAGAGGACCCAAAATAGGAGGAAAGGAGTGGAAGACCGGACTAGGTTGGCCCGAAAAAACTCAACCCATCGCCGCCGACTTCACCGGCTCGATCTGGACGCTTCCGACGGCATCTGACCGGGAAATTTGGAGGTCGGGGTCATCGGAAACTGGGCTTCACCGGTGGCCGGCGTGTGTGGCTGTCCGGTGGCTGGAAAATGTGCAGCAGGGAGAGAGATATATCGGTGGGAAGGAGAAAATGAAGAAAGAAGGAGAAGAAGGAAGAAAAAGAAGAAAGAAGAAGGGGCCCGTGGGCCTTTTTTCCCACGTGGGGGAAAGGAAAAAAAGGGAAAAAGAAAAGAAAAAGAAAGAAAAAGAAAACAAAAAGAAAATAAAAGAAATAATTAAATAATATTAAAATAATATTATTGTAATAAAATAATAATAAAATAATATGGTATTTAACCATAGTTGACATGTGGCATCTCACCCTTGTGATACATGGCACCCTTTATTAAGTCACACGTGGCATACTGTTCACATATTAAAAATAATATTAAAATAATACCGTATTTGAAAAATTCTACAGATCCATAACTTTCAAACCACATGTCCAAATCGGGCGTGCCGCTAGTCTACGGACTCTTATCGACGAGTACTTCACAACCATGCATGAGTCAAAATTCAACTTTGCATGAATAAAAAGTCAACTCCGACACCCATTGGACAGTTTGGACCTCAACTTGTTTTGCTCATAACTTTCAAACTGTAGCTCCGTTTTTGACGTGCTACTAGTCTATGAACTCATGACAACATGTACTATTTAACGGTACCTCGGTCAATGAGAGATTCCATCAGGAGCAAAAAGTCAACATTTGACCCTTTCTCGGTCAACGACGGTCAAACCCGATCAACCTTGGTCAAATTTGAGAAATTTCCGGTGTAGTTTGGGACGGGGTGTTACACTTGGCATGAGAGACAAGGTATTGACATATATCCAGCCGTTATTTACTAGTTTGATTGGGATAAATCACATACAATATTTGCATATTTGCTGCATGGGCTGTTTGAGACATGAGAAATTGAGTTGGTCTTCTACTGGCCAAAAATTTCTGCATTACAAATTTGAAATTTTAGCTCAGGATGATAAAAATTGGGGTGTACAAAAGATTAGTGATCAAGAACACAGATGATAGAAAGTGGTTGATGAGGAATCTGCTTGTTTTTTGAAGTGGAGTTGGAACAGAGCGATGCTTCTTCAGAATTAGGATCGAGAAATTTAGCAATTCACTTCCCTTTAAATGTAGGACTGATAAACGTGTATATTATAAGCAAACATAAATGCTTTTTATTTCAACTTAATGTGTGACAAGGTTTGAGAAACTCTCCCGGTCTGGGAAGATTTTGTTACAGTTAGGTCGAATATCTAGTACTAAGTCTTTCACTATTGATTTGTAATTGAACGCGCTTTTGATAAGGTTTGCACTTTTATTAATGCTCAATCTCTTTCTCTTGTGCTGTACTTGGTTCTTCATTATATACTATAAGAATCCATCTGTTTATATTTTGTATGCCACATTTCTGTATTTACAGCCTCGTTTTCTCCGTCAATGCCTTTTTACTGTTCTGTATTTACTGCCTTTTTTTTTTTTTTTTTTTTATTGAAAGCGTATTTTCTGCCTTTTAAAACGTGGGTATGGGCTGGGGCGTTATATAATATTATTATATTCTCTCCGTGGTTTCTATTCTTAAATTTCCTTGGCTTAGTTATTGTTTCTTTCCCTTGCTTGCATGATTATATCATTTATATTATGACTTCTCTTATGTTTTTATATATATAGAGATATAAATATATATATATATTATGTTTCAATAAAAATTAAATTTTTAACCGTATCTTACGCTATATTATATATATATATATGTTTTTTTTTTTTTTTATAAAAATGATACACAATGCGATACACTTTTTAACACGTCTATATTAGTATACATCAATAGACGAATCCGCCAAGTCCAACTCAACACACCGACAAACAACGAAGCGATGGAGTCGAAGCAGAAGAAGCTCCGGATTCAGAGGGTGGTGCCGTCTAGCAGGAAGCGGCTGAAGCCCATCGTGGTTTCGAAGAAGAAAGTCCGGAGCCGGACCTTGCGTTCGAGCAGGGAGCGAGACAAGCCTACCATGGATCTCATTTTCATATGGTGGCGCATCTTTTCCTACTTTCATCTTGGTAAATTTTCTTCTTCTTCTTCTTGTTCTCCATTTCTTTCTTATGAAGAATATTGAACAATATTGGTAAACTGTGATCATTAGTAACCTATATGGGTATTGTTTATTTATTGATCTTCTATAGTGTTCACACCCCAAAACCGTTATTTTTAATTCCTATCTAACTTGATCGATCATTTTCTATTGTCTTAAAAAGTGTTCCTATTTGATCTGTCTATGGAATTTGGATCTTTGTATATTCAAATGGGATTTATGGTTTCTTTGGAAATCTGATTGGTTTGGTTGTTTATTCATAATTTTACAATAAAAACCATGTCAAATTTCCTCTCATGGCGATATCGCCCCTCTAGATTATCTTCTTTGAGCCAACATGATGCTTTTCTTTGTTCATCGAACATTGCAAGAAACGTAGGAGCAACTATAATTTATAGAATTTGAATTAATTTTCTTATGCCTCTTTATGAGGTCAGAGACGGTATGATAATTGCATGACATCCACAGCAATTTCGTAACCTCTATAAAAATTTATAATTTTTGAACTTTCACAGGCTGGGAAGCTGTGGTGCAATCCCTCAATGATCCATCCATTGATTTATCAGGTTGGTGAGATAAATTCTAAAATTTTGTAAAGATTTATAATGTTTGTCTGAAGTAAACTTGAGACAGTTTTTAACTAGTAAAAGACAACTTCCATGTTATAGTTTGTCTCTTATTACTAAAATAATCATTTTCATTGCAAAGGTTGGAGGTAAATTGAAAGAAGTACAATATATTCTATGGCTGTAATTAGTAGGATGGCCATCACTCGATGATTGGCATCGAATATATGTTTCAGTGGTCGTGCTTTCCTCTGTAAGATGAGAAGATGGATGATCAATGCATAACGGCATTATTTGCTTGCGTTTAATATTGCTGTTAGGTTTTTAGTTTATTATATTTTAATACATCTAATCATCGTTTTGCTTTGTTTTTACTCCAAATTATCTTTCTCCCTTTCTTTGCACGGCGGTGGGTTATAAACACTACCTTTTTTGGAGAATGTTAATAAATTCCAAAACCCATTTTGTCGTCCAGTAGCGACAATCTTCTTTTTAATTCGTACTGCAGTAGCAGTATGTTTGATAAGTTTATTTGTTCCAGCCCCCAACATTACTCTGCACCAAATTTAATTTCAGTGTGCCTGATTCAAAGCAGTGAAGGTCTTGCATGGACCTCAGTTGAGCATGTGTTAATAACAAAATCATTTACGGATGCATGGAACATGCAAACTACCTTTTAGGGTTTTAAACTAAAACATTTTCACCTTATGGCTGGTTGATTTGTTTTGTGATTCAATGCTTTAGAGAGACCTCTTATGGACATGGGAAGTGGTGCATCTGCATTGAGCAACTTTGATTACTGGAGCTATGCGACAATCTGGAGGATTCTGTTGAACACGACCTGGATGGTGCTGTCAAACAAGATCCAGAGGGAAGAACTTAAGCCTGGAGATCACATCTATACATGGAGGCACACCTACAGCTTTGCGCATCACGGTAATCTTCATCTCCTTCTCCATTTCTTCTTTGGAAACTGGTACTTGTCATATGCCATGTGACAATTTAATTGGCTATCTAAAAGGGTTTAATTTTCCATATTAGGTTTTTAGTTTGAAAAGTCAAAAGAAAATTAAATTTAGCCAAGTAGTGCCTGATGGAATTTAGTAGGGATCTAACTTATGGCTATTGTTTATTTAATTGTTTGCTTTGTGTTGACACCTGAAAATCAATGCTGGAATCACAGCTTCATGATTTTCCTTTTATCTAGTTAGCAATATCCGATTTGATACAAGAACGTTTCCATTTCGTTTTCTTCATACTCTTAAGGATTTAATTGCTTGTGTTTGACGTTAAAAGCTTTGGCTTTGTGTTAGAGACTTATGGATTAGCATTCCATCCTGCATTGGCTAATATTTACTATATTTTTCTGTTGAATTCTTTTTTTTTCGTTGTTAGCAACATTATCCAAGTGAATTGGTGTCAAGGCCCATCCAAAATTCCTCACCGGAATCCTAAACAAGTCCTGATCCTAGGAAAACCCGAACAGACCCTCCAATGGAAAATCCGGCAAAACCTCCCCTAAGGGTTGGACTTACCATAATTTTCCTGTACCGAAAATACACTTTCATATACACCACCTTATTCCTGCCACATTACTACAATTTAAGTTCCACAACTGGCAGCACTTTGATAACAAATTATATAAAAAGGTATATAATGGAATTAATTTAATAAATAACCAATTAAAATATACCATCACAGATTCTCGTCCGCCCACACCACCCACTTAGTGCTGCACATGTCAAATACACTTTAAATATCATTTTACAATTATGCCAATGCGTAACATAGAAAGAAAGGTAAACTACATCACATTAACAATAAAAAAAACAATAACAACGTTCTAACGATAATGGTATTGATGTAACTTGCCTGAGGGCTATTATATTCCCACACATGTATTAATGCAACTTGCCTGAGGGCTATCTCACATGTCCAGAGACTACTACTTGTCCGATAACTATTATACTTGCCCGATGGCTCTTTCTTGCCCGTAGGCTATGATACTTATTCGAAGATACCATATGGTAGTAATAATAATAAAAACAATAACAAAATTAAAATTAAAGATCTCATAGTAATGTTAATAAAAATAAAAATAAAAAATAAAAATAATAATCAATATTATTTACTAAAATCTCAATAACTGATAATAGCAACAGCGATGATACTTGATAATAGTTTTGTTAATAAACACCATTGATAATAACAATAATATCAACTATAATCATAATAATGATAATAATAGAAATTGGGATTACAATAAAAATAATCATTATAAATAATAATAATAATCCCGATAACAATGACAATAATGATTAAATAAACAGTCAAATACAATTAATAGTAATAAGGATATAATAACATCGATTAAGAATATTAGTAAGAAATTAAATCACAAATAGATAACATAACATAAATACATAAAATCATACCTTAAAATCCATAGCATAAAATGAAATATGCACGCTTGTAATGGAGATATGTACGATACCTTCTGACATGCTACGTGATCCATGATTCCAGCTGTCGCCGGCACCTTGCTACCAATACAAACCAGGGTGGTTGCCTACGTGATCCCCTGGACTTGTATGTAACATGGTTATGAGGCTAGCTCTACATGGACCACATTTGTTCGCCTCCTCCGTATGGTGCGGTATATACAGTATAATATCAAATAATATAACATACAAATATATGTATGAACACACACATATATATAAAAAAATATACTTGATGCACCATACTATATACTAGTGGTGCCTGAAGGTACCCAGCGTCCTGAGCACCGACTAACGGGAGGTTAAAGAGAGAAACTTGCATACGGTCGCTTCGGTGTCCCGACAGCGCCGCTGCTTAAACTGTCATCCCGCCCATGGAGGGGGGCGGCTTATGGCCAATATCAAACTTGCCTACCCTCGGTCCGATGGCAACTCATGGGAGACATTACAACTTGCGCACTTATCATAATCACATATACAGTACAGAACACCGGTACGTGTATGGGTGCATCTAAAATAAATAACCATATTTATTATTAAAATATGCAATTTTTTCCAAAATTCACCGTGGGAATTATACCATTTTTCGAATTCACCATCCCACATTTTTCTTTAATAACACCAGCATAAATCCACCGATAATAATATACAATTAATTTTTTCCCAAATCATAAAATCAATCAAATAATATTCCAAGGGCATAATTATATGATTTGAGACCACCAAACTTAAACCAATATTTTCCTCAAAATATTTAAACCAAATCATGCCCAAAAATAATATTAAAATCCAAATACACTTAATTAAATGAAAACACCTTACTTATACGTAATGAATACAATTAAATCACAATAATAAAATCGAGAATTCCTTAATAAACCAAATTTCCATTGAGCATCAATAAACATAATAAAATTTAAATCATAATTTCATAAAATTAGTCTCTTCCACAATAATTTAATTCAACACAATTTGGCATCTTCAATATAAACAATAACTTAGTTAAATATCCAACACATAAAATGCATTTTTCAAATATTTAATTAACACAAAATATACTTAATTTAACAACCCAAAATATAAATTTGAGGCAATATATATACTAAATCAACATAACTTAGCATCATAAATTTAAATAGTAGTTTCTTAAATATTAAACACATTTAAAAAAATATATATATACACGGTAAAACCTTTAACAAACAATTTCACAAGTGCAATGTCCAGATACATATGTATAAATACTTTTGGATATGCAGAATCAAAGGCTTCAACAATACATATTTATACATGTATATATATATAAATACACCCACTCACACATCTCAATATATATTCACATATCACCATGTATTTATATACATCACCGCACATGTATATATATATATATGATGCATGTATTTATCAATACTCCCATACACATATATACAGAAAACGCACACACACACACACACACACACACATATATATATATATATATAATATACAATTTAATTTATTAATTTAATAAAAAATACCAACCTCTCAAATACACATCCATAATTTACAAACAAGATATCAATGCGAAGCTAAGGATATGGAGAATGAAATTCTGACCTTCGATTGGCTTGAAACCGCCGGCGGTGGTCGGAATTTTCGTCGGAAGCCGCTGCCGACTTGCCCCCCCTGGTACACCATGAACGAGCTTGAATTGGAGAAATTGAAGGTCACCATCAGCTTCAGAGGGTCCAAATTAAGGGGAAGGGACCAAGAACCCAGTCGGAAACGGCGAGAATCCGATGATCGGACGAGCTGCTACTGCCGGCTTCCATGGCGGTTTCCCGGCGAGTCAATTGGTTACCCGGCGACCTGAGCACATTTCGACGAAGCTCAGATGATGGACTGCCGGTTGGTGTGGTCGGTGCAACTTGGGTGCGCCGGAGCACGGCGGATTCGGCCAGAGAGAGAGGGACGGCTGCCGCAGCTTCCACCGCCTGATCTGGGCACGTTGCCACCTGATCGGCCACCAAATTTGGTAGCCATGCTCATCGGCGGCTGGAAAATGTCTATGGCCGGTGCGTCTGTCCAGTGGATGGCCGGAAATGGTGAAGGCTGATGGACCTGAGGGAGAGAAGAAGAAAGGAGAAGAAAGAAGAAGAAGGAAGAAGAAGGATGATCGGGGGGCTGGGTCCCCTTTTTTTCCCACGTGGGGGAAAGGAAAAAAAAGAAAAAAGAAAAAGGAAAAAAGAAAAAGAAATAAAAAGGAAATAAAATAAAATAAAATAAAATAATAAAATAATATTATTGTATGAAATAATAATAAAATAATATGGCATTTAACCATAGTTGACATGTGGCATCTCACCACTATGATATATGGCACCTTTAATTAAGTCACACGTGGCATACTGTTCACATATTTGAAAATAATATTAAAATAATACTGTATTTGAAAAACTATACTGATCCATAACTTTCAAATCACATGTCTAAATCGGACGTGCCGCTAGTCTACGGACTTGTATCGACGAGTACTTCACAACCATGCATGAGTCAAAGCTCAACTTTGCATGAACAAAAAGTCAACTCCAGCACCCCTTGGACAGTTTGGACCTTAACTTGTTTTTCTCACAACTTTCAAACCGTAGCTCCGTTTTCAATGTGCTACTAGTCTATGAACTCGTGACAATGTGTACTTTTTAACGGTACCTCGGTCAATGTGAAATTTCATCAGGAGCAAAAAGTCAACATTTGACCCATTTTCGATCAACGACGATCAAACCCAGTCAACCTTGGTCAAATTTGAGAAATTTCCGGTGTACTTCGGAACGGGGTGTTACAATTGGCGAGTGACTTATGTATTCTTTTTTTATTTTAAATTTGTTTGTAAATTATCTAATTCTTAAATAAATTCTGTTTTTAAATACATCTTTCTTAAATTTCTTGATACTCATAATTTGGATTATGGGGAATTATGGGGATGTATGGATGTTCTCTGCTGGAGTGGATTGTAACCATTGTTTCTCTATGGAGAGTTGTGATGTTTGTTTATATATATATATATATATATATATCAAATAATAAACTGATAATTTTATTATTGTTCAATAATTATTTTTATGCATTTAGTAAAATTTTATATATAATCATCTTGGTTGGTAAATTCAGAATAATACACATGCATATTTATTTTTTATTAAAAAATTTGTTATTTCATGTTGATTTCAAATGTATGAAAAAAATTCATTTTTTAAATATATCGCTGTATTATATAAATGAAAAATACATGTACTGTTGAAAAAATAAATATTTTTAACTATTTTTTTCCTATTTTACAACAGCATAAAAAAATATGTATAAATATATATATATATATATATATTTATTTTATTCTTTTAATTATATATATATATATATATATACACGTTAATATATTAAACTACACGTTAATATATTAAACTAACTTTTTCCTTTGGGTAACTAATATATTAAACTAAGTATATGTTATAGTTTTATCATTTATATCAAAAGTAATTAATTTTAATATATATTTAATATCCAGATTTTTAAGTCCGTATTTTTTAATCTTTAATATATTATATATATAGATATTGAATTATAAATTTTCAATTTACGTAATTTTTTATCTGAATTATTCATATTTTTAAGTACTTTTTATTGTATTTTTGCTGTATGCTATATTTTATTAATTATGATAATCACTATGTTAATTAACCTTTTCATTGTCATATAATTATTCCAAAAAATTTTTAAAAAAATTATTCTAATTCTTGTAGATGCAAATGGTTGTCAAAATAAAAAAGGTGAAATGAACTATAGAAGAAAGGAAAAGAAAGAAAACTAGGCTTACTTTTTAACTTGCTCCCACTCAAAACTAGGCTTACTTTTTAACTTTGCTCCAACTCTTTAGCGGCGGCGGAGAGCTCGGTGGACATAATTGGTAGATCCAATCGAAGGGAGCGATCTCTGTCCTAAGTATGTGTTATAATGAGGAAGAAGCTGCGAATCCGGAGCCTCCGGAAGGCTCAATCGATGAAGATCAAGATCAAGCAACTGAATCCCCCCATTGCCGATAACAACAGGCGCAGCTTTACTCGTTCAAAACTCCAATATATTGATAACTGTAATGAAGTTCGTCAAAGCAAAATCCGGTGTTGGCATTTTCTGACTGATTTATTGGATGAAAATAATAAATTAATTATTTATGATAAGTTTCTGAAAATCAGAGGGTTCATTCACGTTTCGAATATCAAAGATCAATGCCTTTTTCTCCAATTGACTTGTTTAATGAAGACGGAGTTTATCTACTTTCCGTTGGATCACCACAAATCATTCAATTACCGCCATCTTTGTCTTCATCTCATAGACAAACCATCCAATGACCACCGCCGTCTTTGTCTTCGTCTTCTTAATCTTAGTATCCCTTGTCTAAAATTTCTCCTTCTTCTCTTTTATCCTTTATTATTAGCTTTCAAATTATGTGGTTTGGAGAAGGTGTTGTCAAACAAGATCCGGAGGAACGAACTCGAACCTGGTGATCACATCTACACATGGAGGCGTGCCTACACTTACACCCATCACAATGATCTTCTTCTTCTTCTAACTTATAACTATTGTTTAATTTAAATGTCTGCTTTCGATTTTTTATTTGTGCTAAACAATGTGGTTTTTGCTTCTAAAGTTTCACTATCAGGTTTTTCTTTTTTGGTAAATTGTTGATTAACTTGATGTTATTACAGGATTAGATTTATTGTCAGGACTCGTCCAAAATTCCTCACCGGAACCCTAGACAAGCCCTGATCCCAGGGAAACCCTACTGGACCCTCTAATGGAAAATCCGGTAGAACCTCCCCTAAATGTTGGACTTACCATAAATTTCCTGCATTGAAAACACACTTCTATATTCATCCCCTTATTCCTCCCACATTACAAAAATTTGATTCCACAAATTTACAGCACTCCAAATGAATAACAGTAAATCAGCGCATAATTAATAACTAAATGTCCAATACAGTATATAGAGCATTATACAAATAAATATGAAATTAATACGATGACAGATAAAGAAGTAATACAAGATGGAGAGGAAAAAGGGAAGAAATGCTGCTTGGACTTTTGGCAATGAACTGAGACGTCGAGCTCGCCCCGGATGATCAAAGTCTCCCAACCTGGACCTAGGGGAACGAAATTTAAAAATATGAGATGCTAATCATCTTAGTGAGTGACCCTATCTACTGCACAAATATAATAGTAACGATAATCACAGTACGTTTGATTAATTAAGAATAAATAAATAAATAATAATTAATTGGAAGTAATACTTTCTCTCAAAACCCTCACTATTCACTCCGTTGGAAAGGTTCCCCTTTTAAAACATTTTCGCAAAACCCGTTATTCGTATTCTCCGAAAACCAAGGAATCAATTAATTTAATAAATAATAATAAAATGATCCGAATATAAATAAAATGTAATAAAATATAATAAATAATTTTAGAACACTTTAGGGTTTGAAAATTCTATCTGAAAATTTATACTTGACGCACCACACCATATACCAGTGATGCTCTCTGATACCCAGTGTCCCGAGCACCGACTGGCGGGGACGTTAAAGAGAGAAACTTGCATACGACGCTTCGGTGTCTCGACAGCGCCGCTGTTGAAACCGTCATCCCGGCCACGGAGAGGGGCGGCTGATGCGCAATATATAAGACTTACCTGCCCTCAGTCCAATGGCAACTCACGGGAGACATAATAACTTGCGCGCTAATCCACATATACAGCCAGAACACCAATACTGTATGAGTGCGTCTAAAACCAATTATTAAATTTTTTATTATCGTACCGATTTTCCGAAAATCACCGTGGGAATTATACCAGTTTTCAAATTCACCATCTCACATTTTCCTTTAACATTTCTGGTACAAACCATTGATAACAATATACCAATAATTTTTCTCGTAGCACAAAGTCCATTAAATAATATTCCACGGGCATTATTATCAAATTTGAAACCACCAATTTAAACAAATAATGCCCAAAAATAATATTAAAAACCAGATACAATTAATTAATGAAAATACCTTGCTCATGCGTAATAAATACAATTAAATCTCAATAAAATAATAATGGGGAATTTCTTAATAACCTAAAATTTCCGTTTAGCATCAATGGGTATATATATATAAAATAATATTTTTCCACAATTATATTTAAATTCCACCACATGAGCATAATTCCATATACCAAATTAACACCAAATAAATATCACAACAAGAAGAATATTCTATTTCTACGAATTTTGGATTTATGAGGGTTGGAAGTCATTTTTATGACCCTTATTTAATAGATATTGATGGAATATTATTAAGTAACAACTTATAGATACCATCTCAAACTCAACCATCAGAGAGTAGTAGTTATGCACATAGTCAACTAATAATAAAAGATCCATATGGTTGGCATATTTATAATTATATGCAAAATTAACTATTTCTCATATTTCACATCTCAAAATCAAAATGAGGAAGAAACTGATGATTTTCAACCACCTAAAAGTTTTATGGGATATTAAAATGACATTTATGAACTACAATATAATTGTAATAATCGTTTTATATATTTTAGTTAATAAATAATTTTATCATATATGTATTTTTTGACATATTTTTATTAATAATAATTCATCTATGGTCATTAATTCTTTTTATAAATCAATTCACTAAGAATAATCTAACATCCATTCAATATTTTAGCAAGTTTTATAATTAATTTGATAATTAATGGATTAAATAAGCTAATTCTGAAGTTTCAATAAAAATTTTCATTTTTTAAAACAAATTTCCATAATTTTTTATATTTTTTTTATCGATATTTGATATTTTTTGATATTTCCATGGAAATTTCCATATTTTAAACTCTCAATATTTCCATTGATATCGATATTTTGAATCTTGCTTATGAGTTGCTATTTGATGATATTCCATAAATATCCATTGAATAAGTGTTATAAAAATGACTTCCAACATTCATGGATCCAAAATTTGTAGAAATCGAATATTTTCTTATTGTGACATTTCTATTATAAATTTCTCTTTACGTATATAGTCTTTTCCAACATCACCGAATCGTTGACCTGCATATCTACTCCCATGATCTTCATCTTGTATTGTATGTGTGTAATATTGTTCACCAGTAAATGGGCTTAATTCAACTTCTCGACTTGGTGATTCCCTTTGGCTACTACCTTTTCTAACTTCTAATTCAGATAATTTATTGAAGTTATCTTCATCACCACTGGAGCTAGAGTGACTACTAAGAGTCTCAAATTGTGAATGTATACGACCTCATGGAGCTGAAGCACTGGTAGTTCTAGGTGGTTTTTTCATAAGCCTTTAAAATGAATCACCACTATTAGAATTTACTTATTCAGCAATCACTTTTTGAACATTTATTCCATCTTTTTCAACTTGTTGAGCAATCTTTGGATCAGAATTCCCTTCATGATCATCTAAATGAACATCTCTAATCCATTGGTACATTTGGTTTCCCTATTCATCATCATCTCCCATTAAAGGGTAAAAAAAAAATTATCAATGAAGTTAATTTGATAAAAAAAATTTACTAAATATAAATAACATTTATAAATTTTGTAAAAAAAATTTAAAAATCCCATGGATATTTTTGAAATTTTAGTAGAAATTTCTTGGAAATTATAGATTTTTTAACCAAATCGTTAAAGATTTGATGTGGATATTTCACGAAAATTTCCATAGAAATTTTGGCGAATTTCGAAAATTTGAATGGATATTATGGAAATTCTATCCATTTCCATTTCGAACCTAAATTTTATTTCGACTTCATCAAAAAAATGAAATGTCGAAAAAATTTCGAAGAAATATCGGATATTTTAAACCTTGATAGGAGTGACAATACATCCTACTCTGGGAAAGATTTTCTACAATCCATGTTTGAATCTTTTATTTTCTTTTTAGACTTGGCCTCATTGCCCTAGTGCTTATCATTCATCTCTTTGCAAGGTCGTGTCTTGTGGTTGATGTTGGGATTAAACCAATATATATATATATATATGTATATATATCGCTGGCAGTGGCACGTTATAGCCCACTTTCTGGAGGAACATGTCTATATATGTGAGTATTGTCTATAAATATAATTTGCCATTGTTTATCCAGAAGATTATAGACCTTTATGTGTATTTGATTAAATTCCTTTGATGGTTTATTCCTTGAAAGATCTCTATATAACGATTATATTTTGTGTGTCTGTATGGTTTGAGGTGTCGAAGATGTACTCTCTCTTGAGGTGCTCATTCCAAATTTATATATTAGGAGATCAGGATGATTCCATGGGTTTGAATTCTTTCTTTCACTGATTGGAACGAATTGAGACAGTAAAGACATAAGCAACTTCTCTTGTAGTGGTTGTGACATCATAAACAAATTAGAAAGGTTTTATGAGGAAACTTCCTTCCTATTCATCGAAGTGGAGTTGCAAAGAGCTACGCTTCTAGAGAATATGAATATTTGTTTCTTCTTTTCCCTGTCCCCTCCCCCCTCAAGTTTGGACTTAGAAACCTTTACGTTGTTAAGTAAATTCTACTATTTGAACTTATTGTGATGGTAATATGCGAGAAGCTCTTTCAAAATTCTATCTGTTTGGGAAAAATTAGTATTAGATTTAGACTGAATAACCGGTAGTAAGTTCATGATTGGTTTGAAAGTAGTGTTAAAACCAATAGCAAGTAGAAATGTAATTTTTGTAATAGAGCACGCTTTTGATAAGGTGTTCATTTATACAGTATTTGGTTCTTTATAGACCTTTTTATAGATTATGAAAATCTGTTTGTTTAATTTGTTGTTGTGATACATAAAGTATCTTATGAATATGTAACTGCAGGATTTGCTTATATTCTTACTAATCAAAGTTAGTAGAGATTGACTTCTTCATGAAACACTTTTAAAAAAGTAGAAACAGAAGCAAAAGCAAAAGTTATGTTAAATAAGACTTTTATTTTGCTTACTAATATGAATCTAAAGCAATTTGTATGCTACAATTATATACACAATGGATAAAATATGTGGTAGTGTAATACTAATACATAACAGAAAAGCAATTTGTTCAATCCTCAGTGTTAAACGATAAATGATATGCTAAATCACCTGGAAACAATTAATTTATCGATTACTCATTTATATTTATAAAGAAATACGAGCAAATGGTGGAAATACCAAATGCTCAACAAGCAAGACAATGTGCACTGGAGTTGAGCCAACCAAGCACTACCTAACAAGGTAATACTATATTTATTAAATTTTTTATTAAAATTTTTGTAAATAATGATGTGGCAATATATGAATGATAGATAGATTATTAATGTTTTATAATCATAGGGAAAAAATCAATTTTATAATGTTAATTCATTATCGACGAAGTGGGTAGCTCCCGTGGTTTAGCATCCCAAGTTCAAATAATGGAAAGAAAGAATTTTGGATAGTTTGTAATTAGGTGAATTGTTAAAAACAAAAAAAATATATATATTAATTTATTGTTTGTCAAAATTTGGGTGGAAAAAAATTGATAAATGTGGACTCAACAATTAGAGGGGAAAAAAAGATGTTGGGCTTTTCGTTATGCCTAATTAGTTGGGCTTGCGCGTGCGGACTGGATTTTTTTTTTTTTTTGAAAGAATGGAGAATAGTTATACAAATGTTCCGCCTTACTGTATTATAGAAATTATTTTTCTATTTGCGATGTGCATGTGAACGAATGAAATTATAATTTTTTTTATTTTATTTAAAGTCTTGTTTATTAATATAAAAATAAAATTTCTTGTTTGTTTAAAAATTGAAAAAAAAAATCAATTGAACTGCTATATTCGTTAAAAAAAAAAAATTTGAACTGTTATATATTAGAGGTATAAAAAAAAAAATTAACAACTACTAAAATAAAAATTTCTTGTATCAATTCTCAACTGACATGCACGATTAGGCAGCGTAACACAAACATATAAAATGCCTTAAATATGTAAACATGTATGCTTTGCTACAGTTATATATGCGTATGCTGCAGTTACACAGATATAAAATTTGCTCTTTTCTCTTACCAACCCCGATAAGAAAAGTTTGTAAAAGAATGGCGTCTAATTACAAAGAATGTACCAGGTTTTTCATACCCTATACCAGCTGATGTGTCAGGCTCGTATCGAATGGGGATAAAAAATTATTACTACCATTTTCTTATGAATGGTTAGAGGCTTACTTTTCTTTAGTCAACTTCCAACTCCCGCAACATTGTGAAGTCCAGCCGCACCACCACTGCACCGACAGTGTGAAGACTGCACAGCCACCATTTTTGACACCACTGCACCGACAGCCACCATTTTTGACAATGGCCATTGCTGCACCGAAAATGGATTGTTCTACAATTGTGGGATCTGCAGAGGCTGTTGAAGATTGTGGCCATGCAACCGACCTTGTAAGCCTATAAATAGGCTCCATACCGTTGTATGCAAGCCAAGCCAAGAGAGCAAGCTCAATATTATCCCAAGTGAGGAATATTGAGAGAAAACTCCGAGAGAGAGAGTGTTTAAGTTCCAGAGAGAGCTTGAGAGAAGAGTGAGTAATTCCAGAGAGAATTGGAGAGTGTAGAAAGAGGTTCCACGTGAGAATCCAAGAGAGAGAAGTTTTTGTATTTTTGTATTCTATTTCAAGAGAGTAATAGAATTCTTTTTATTTTTCTTCTCATATTTCTTCTTTAAAGTGGTCAGAGAACCACAACAAGTGGTATCAGAGCTCCAGGTCGAGAGCTTGGGTTCAAAATTTGAAGAAACAAAGCTACTGTTCTTCAAGTTGGTGTTTCGAAAAGTTGCTCAAATAATTAATTTGACAATACCAGGTGAAAGTACCCGACGAGACGAGAACAACGAAGTTCGCCGGAGAGAAACGCCGCGTCTCACGCGCCCGCACGTGCCGCCTGAAGTTTTCTGCAACAGCTCACGCGCCTCACGCGCCGCACGCGCCGTCTGGAGGTTGAAGACGACCACGTCAGCAGACACGTCAGCGCACCCTGCCACGTCATTTGCCACGCCAGCCGACACGTCGTCAGCCACGCCAGCCGACACGTCATCTGCCACGTGTTGACACATCAGCACCATCTGCCACGTCATCAATACTTTCTGAAATTACGGAACAGCTCCTGAATTATTGGAAATTACAGATTGACCCCTGTAGTTTCTGAAATTACGGAACATCCCCTGAATTATTGGAAATTACAGATTGACCCCTGAAGTTTCTGTATTTGCAGGTTGACCCATATATTTTATAAAATTACAGGTTTGCCCCAAAAGTTCTGGTAATTATATTTTGACCCCGGAAGAGTCAAGTCCACCATTTTCGGCCGTTCCGGACGCAAAGGTTAACTCCGTTTTGCCAAATTCAGCTCCATTTTTGGTCAAGCCATAATGTCAATGGAAGAATCATCTTCGGGAGCTATGGTTAAGCTCACTGCCATAAATTATATACTTTGGAAACCTCGGATGGAAGATCTCCTCAATTGTAAGGATCTGTTTGATCCTATAAAAGCTAAAGGAGAAAACCCCGATCCCAGCAAAGTAGCAGAATGGAAGAAATTAAACAAGAAAACGATCGGTCAAATCAGGTAATGGATCGATCACAGTGTCTTCCATCATGTAGCGAAGGAAACGGATGCATATGCCCTCTGGACAAAATTGGAGGACATGTACCAGGCCAAGACTGCTCGGAACAAAGCCCTGTTGCTTAAGCGATTGGTAAATCTAAAATTACAGAGTGGAACTTCTGTAGCCGAGCATACCAGTGAGTTCCAGAGCTTGGTAAATCAACTATCTGCTGTGGATTACCAACTAGGGGATGAGGATCAGGCCCTCCTACTTCTAAGCTCTCTTCCAGACAGTTGGGAGACATTGGTAGTCTCTCTCAGTAATTCGGCCCTGAATGGCAAACTTACTATGTCTATGGTTAAGGATGCCATATTTAATGAAGAGGCCAGGAGAAAAGACATTGGCATGGATCAGTCACATGCCCTCGTCACAGAGAGAGGAAGACAGTAAAGAGGTAGTCGAGATAGGGGGAGAGGCAGGAGCAAGAGCAGAGGCAGATCTACAAACGGCAGAAAATCATCATATAAGTGCTATCATTGTGGCCTGGAGGGTCACATGAAGAAGAACTGCAGAAAGTTGTTGAGAGAGCAGAGACTCCAAGGTAATCAGCCGAAGAAGGATGGAGAGACACTAGTCACTGTTACAGGAGAAGTGGCGCTCTACTCCACCGAAGAAGAGACATGCCTTCATATATCAACCCAAGATGTTGAGTGGGTAGTCGATATTGCAGCATCCTACCATGTCACTCTACACAGAGATTTCTTCAAAACATACAAAGCAGGAGACTTTGGTACGGTAAATATGGGAAATTCCAGTTTTGCAAAGATTATGGGAACTGGTGATATTCAGGTAAAAACGAATGTTGGTTGTACAATCACTTTGAAGGATGTCCGTCACGTTCCAGATCTTCGGCTTAATCTACTTTCGGGAGCAGCCTTAGACAAGCAAGGCTATGACAACTACTTCAGCAATGGCACATGGAAAATGACGAAAGGTGCCATAGTTGTCGCCCGAGGACATATTTGTGGAACGTTGTACAAGACTCATGTGAAGATATGTGCAGATAGCCTCAATATTGCAGAAGGAGAGGCATCTCAAAATCTGTGGCACCAGAGACTCGGTCACATGAGTGAAAAAGGATTGTCCACTTTGGCAAGGAAGAAGCTTATAACTGTTTGCAAGGATACTGTGCTAGATCCTTGTAATCACTGCTTGTTTGGTAAGCAACATAGAGTCGCCTTCAGTTCCTCTGCATCGAGAAGATCAGAGTTGCTTAGTCTGGTGCACTCTGATGTTTGTGGTCCCATGGAGGTGGAATCATTAGGTGGCAACAAGTATTTCCTGACCTTCATTGATGATACTTCACGGAAGGTGTGGGTATATTTCTTGAAGACAAAGGACCAGGTATTGGATTACTTCAAACTGTTTCATACCATGGTAGAGCGTGAAACAGGAAAGAAGCTGAAATGTCTCCGCTCAGATAATGGAGGCGAGTATACTTCCAAGGAGTTCGATGCCTACTGCAGAAGACACGGCATTCGACATGAGAAGACGGTCCCTCGCACCCCACAACATAATGGAATAGCCGAAAGAATGAACCGAACCATTATGGAAAAGGTCAGAAGTATGATCAGTATGGCTAAGCTGCCAAAGCCATTCTGGGGAGAAGCTGTTCGTGCCGCCTGCTATTTAATCAACAGATCACCGTCAGTACCGTTGAATTTTGAAATTCCGGAGAACGTGTGGTCGGGTAAGATTCCCTCCTACTCTCATTTAAGAGTGTTTGGTTGTTTAGCTTATGTACATGTATCCAAGGAGCTCAGACAGAAGCTCGATGCAAGATCTACTCCATGCATCTTTATAGGATATGGAGATGAAGAATTCGGATACAGGTTATGGGACCCGAAAACAAAGAAGGTTATTAGAAGCAGGGATGTAGTATTCCATGAAAACCAGAAAATGGAAGACATTGAAAAGCCCAGAATGTCTCCTAATTGTAGTTCTAGTGTCGAGAATTTTTGTCCTAATCCAGCACCAGCACAAATAGCCACAGAAGATAATGAGGTGCATGAAGATATACCAGAAGCAGACCAGGAGGAAGAAGGGGATATTGAGCAGGGGGAGACTCAATCCTCTCAAGCAGCTGCAGGGCCATCACAGCGGTCAGATGATGGTACATCTCCTGAAACCAGTGGTTTACAAGTTCGGAGATCTGAGCGAGGCCGAATTCCATCAAAGAGATTTCCAGAATCTGAGTATATTCTGCTTACTGAAGAGGGGGAGCCAGAGAGTTTCCAGGAAGCTGTTTCTCATCAAGAGAAGGAAAAGTGGCTGCAAGCAATGCAAGATGAGATGGAATCCTTGCAGAAAAATCATACTTATGAGTTGGTTGAGCTTCCAACAGGAAAGAAGGCACTAAAAAATAAATGGGTGTTCAAGCTCAAGAAAGATGGCAGCGGAAAGGTGGTGAAACACAAAGCCCGATTGGTGGTCAAAGGATTTCTTCAGAAGAAAGGAATTGACTTTGATGAGATTTTTTCACCAGTGGTAAAAATGACTTCAATTCGAGTCATTTTTGGTTTAGTAGCAAGTCTAAACCTAGAGCTTGAACAGATGGATGTGAAGACAGCATTTCTTCACGGTGATTTACATGAAGAAATCTACATGGAGCAGCCAGAAGGATTTGAGGTTTCAGGGAAAGAAAACCTCGTATGCAAGCTAAAGAAGAGCTTGTATGGCCTCAAGCAAGCACCAAGACAATGGTATAAGAAGTTTGACTCGTTTATGGTGAGTCAAGGCTATAAAAGGACTGCAGCAGACCAGTGTGTTTATATTCAAAAATTTTCAGGTGGAAACTTCATTGCACTTTTGCTATATGTGGACGACATGTTGATCGTTGGACAAGATGCAATGAAGATTAGTCAGCTGAAGAAAGAATTGTCTAAGTCCTTTGATATGAAAGACTTAGGACCAGCTCAACAAATTTTGGGAATGCAAATAATCCGAGACAGGAAGAATAGAAGGTTATGGCTATCTCAAGAGAAGTATGTTGAACGGGTGATAAAGAGATTCAACATGGATAAAGCCAAACTGGTCAGCATTCCACTTGTAAATCATTTCAAGTTGAGTAAGAGATTGTGCCACTCATCCAAAGAAGAGATAGAGGAGATGGCTTCAGTACCATATTCTTCAGCAGTAGGAAGTCTGATGTATGCAATGGTGTGTACCAGACCAGACATTGCTCATGCAGTAGGTGTTGTGAGCAGATTTCTTTCAAATCCTGAAAGAAACCCTGGGAAGCAGTCAAATGGATTCTCAGGTATCTTAAAGGTACATCGAAGCTGTGCTTGTGCTACGGGGGAGGTGATCCAATCTTAGAAGGCTATACAGATGCAGATATGGCCGGAGACCCTGATAATAGAAAGTCTACATCAGGTTATCTTTACACTTTTGCAGGGGGAGCTGTGTCATGGCAGTCAAGATTGCAGAAGTGTGTTGCTTTATCCACTACTGAAGCAGAGTACATTGCCGCAGCGGAAGCGGGTAAGGAAATGTTGTGGTTAAAACGTTTTCTCACAGAATTGGGCATTAAGCAAGAAAACTACAAGATACATTGTGATAACCAAAGTGCCATGGATTTGAGCAAAAACTCAATGTATCATTCCCGTACAAAGCACATTGACATCCGCTATCATTGGATACGCGAAGTAATAGATCAACAGTTGCTGAAACTGATGAAGATCCACACAAAAGAGAATCCAGCAGATATGCTAACAAAAGTTGTTGCTCAAGAGAAGCTGAAGCTATGCAGAGACATAGCTGGAATAGATGGTAGATGACCATCAGTTTTAAATGCTGCTGGAAGGGGAGAATTGTGAAGTCCAGCCGCACCACCACTGCACCGACAGTGTGAAGACTGCACAGCCACCATTTTTGACACCACTGCACCGACAGCCACCATTTTTGACAATGGCCATTGCTGCACCGAAAATGGATTGTTCTACAATTGTGGGCTCTGCAGAGGCTGTTGAAGATTGTGACCATGCAACCGACCTTGTAAGCCTATAAATAGGCTCCATCCCGTTGTATGCAAGCCAAGCCAAGAGAGCAAGCTCAATATTATCCCAAGTGAGGAATATTGAGAGAAAACTCCGAGAGAGAGAGTGTTTAAGTTTCAGAGAGAGCTTAAGAGAAGAGTGAGCAATTCCAGAGAGAATTGGAGAGTGTAGAGAGAGGTTTCACGTGAGAATCCAAGAGAGAGAAGTTTTTGTATTTTTGTATTCTATTTCAAGAGAGTAATAGAATTCTTTTTATTTTTCTTCTCATATTTCTTCTCTAAAGTGGTCAGAGAACCACAACAAACATTGCATTTCCATTTCTTTTCATAGAACACTCTCCACCTTCTACTCTTCACTTTCACCTGCTCTGCTCGCGCTCATTTCCCACCCTTCACCGGCGGCGGAGAGCTCCCCTCATATCAGTGTACATCACCAGACGAATCCGACCAAATCCTACTCAAACACACCCGCAAACAAGGACGCGATGGTGTCGAAGAAGATGAAGCTCTGGATTCGTAGAGTGCCGTCCAGCAGGGAGCGACTCCAGCCCGTCATGGTGTCGAAGAATAAATCCCGGAGCCCGACCTTGCTTTCGAGCAGGGAGCGAGATAAGCCCATCATGGATCTCATTTTCACATGGTGGCGCAACTACACCTACTTTCATCTTGGTAATTTTTCTTCTTCTTCTTCTCCTCCATTTCTTTCTTATGAAGACTATTAAACAATATTGGTGAACTGTGATTGTTAGTAACATATATGGGTATTGTTTATTTATTGGTCTTTTAATTCATATCTAGATTGGTCGATTATTTTCTATTAACTTAACGAGTCTTCCTATTTGATCTATCTATGGAATCCAGATCTATGTATATTCAAATGGGATTCATAGTTTCTTTAAAATCTGTTTGGTTTTTTTGTTTGTTCTTCCAAGTTTTGATGGGAGTTTCCTTTTGAAAGTTCTTTTTAGTTGTTTTTACAATCAAAACAATGTAATGTTTCCTCTCTTTGATATCGTCCGTCTATAGTGTCCTCTTTGAACTAACATGATGTTTTTCTTTGCTCGTTGAACATTGCAAGAAACGTAGGAGCAACTAAAATATTTAGAATATGAATTAGCTTTCTTATGCCTCTTTATGAGGTCAAAGATTGTATGAATAATTGCATGACACCCACAGCAATTTATACAACCCTTATAAAAGTTTAAAGTTTTCTAACTTTCACAGGTTGGGAAGCTGTATTGGTGCAATCCTGTTAGAGTTGGTGATTCACGGTGCGATCTGTTTGATGAAATTTATTTTGAGAAAAAATTTGAAGCTCTGTGGTGGTAACGGAGGTCGAATGCTGATACGACGTCAACATATGGAGGAGCACATACAAATCATCCAATGGCCACCATCTTCTTCTTCGACTTCTTATCCGTAGTATCCCTTGTCTAAAATTTCTCCTTATTCATCTCTTTTATCCTTTATTTTGGCTAGCTTTCGGATTATGTTATTTCATGTGTCTGATGGAAAAGTGTAAGGACATGATCCCGAAGGTGTTGTCAAACAACATCCAGAGGTACAAACTCAAACCTGGTGATCACATCTATACATGCATGGGGGTGTGCCCACATTTACGCCCATCAAGGTGATCTTCTTCTTCTTCTTCTTCTTCTAACTTATACTATTTTTTTCTTTCACTAAACTGAAATAACAAAAAAGCGGAGACTTTTAGAGGAGCTCCTCTTGTAGTGTTTGGCTCATGGCATGAGAGACAAGGTATTGATATATATCCTGCCCTTATTTACTAGTTTGATGGGGATAAATCACATATAATATTTGTATATTTGCTTGGGCTATTTTGAGCCATGAGAAATTGAGTTATTGGTCTTCTATCAGCCAACCATTTCTGCATTACAAATTTGAAATTTTACCTCAGGATGATAAAAATTGGGGAGCACAAAACATTAATGGTTAAGAACATAGATGATAGAAAATGGTTGATGAGGAATCTGCTTGTGTTTTGAGGTGGAGTTGGGAAAGAGAGATGCTTCTTCAGAATTAGGATCAAGAAATTTAGCAATTCACTCCCCTGTAAATTTAGGACTGATAAACGTCCATATTATAAGTGAAAATAAACGCTTTTTATTTCAACTTAATCTGATTGTAATGTGTGACAAGTGTTTAGAAACTCTCTTGGATTGGGAAGATTTTTATCACATTTTGGTCGAATATCTAGGAGTAAGTTTTTCCATTATTGATTTGTAATTGAACGCGCTTTTGATAAGGTTTGCTTATTGCTCAATCTCTTTCACTTGTACTGTATTTGGTTCTTCACAATCTGTCTTACATATTATGAGAATCCATCTGTTTCATATGGTAACATAAGTTATGTTATACGAATACACTGCCATTCAATTTACTTATAATGTGACCGCAGGGATGTATGTGGGTGAGGAAAGGTGATTCATCTGACTCGAGGAGCAGGCCATATTCTATTAAGCTCGTCTCGGTCCCATCCATCAGACAATCCCTGTGGTCAAATAAGTGGTGATCAATTAACATACGACCATGTGGTCTCGTACAGCATAGATGGTTTTGTTTCTGGTGGGTATCTCTTTCGTTGTGAATATGGTGTTAATCTAGCTTTCTTTCTTGCCAAAACTCAAGGAGATACTTGCACTCTTGCTCGTAGCAATCCACCTAATGTTGTCCTGCACCGTGCGACTTACCTCGTTGAAAAAGGCTTTGGTATGTATAACCTTTCAGAAAACAACAGTGAAGACTGAAATATACTGCAAAACTGGCTTCCTAATTGATGATAGCAATTGGGTCAGAAGAAGCATTGGCAGGTGTGGGCAGGCAGCATCATTGTTGGCTGCCACTATTGTTACCATTTCTTCTCTACTTTGATTTTCAACTGCTAGTTTTGCTTGGCTAGCTGCGGTGGGATATGGCATGTACTATATCTTCAGATTGGCTTCGGACATCAGAGTTCGTCGCAATGTTTGCAAAGTTGAAGTTGAGTGTAAGAAAAACAGGAACAAAGAAAGTGCAGGAAAGTGCGACAAAATGAAAAAGAAGATGACAAAATTGAGAAGAAGTTTTGTATTACTCAAAAATTGAAAAATAGAATAATACATTCCTTTATCATTTTGGTATATTATATACCAGTAACAAACACACTACTTCTTACTTAACTGACACGTCACTAAGCCTAACAACTTAACAAAACAAGAACAAGCCCACTGTAACTTCTTCTTCTGACGTGGCAAACTAGATAACTGCTTCAGTTAGTTTGTATGAAGCTAAAACAAATCTGACGTGGCAGCCTGCCTTTAAAGTCTTCAATATTGAGGAAATGAGCATTGTACTTGAGAGATTTGGTCGTTTTAGTTTCAGATGTACTTTATTAGACGTGATTAAGCAGTATTTAGTACCAACGATATGTCTCCTCTTGGGTTTTGCAAAATATGTTGGGATTGTGGATTGAATTGGAATAAAGAGACGGGTTTTACAAGTCTCCAACTTTACCGTATTACAGATATTATTGTTTCGTCTGCGATTTTTATGTGATTGAATCAAAGTTTTTCATTTTGTTTATTAATATGAACTTAAAAAAATTTGTATGGTACAAATTACATGGCAATGGGTAAAAAAATGTTGTAGTGTAATACATAATGGAAGAGTAAGTTGTTCAATTGGCAAAGTTAAAAAATAAAAGAGAGACAACGTTACCCAAAACAATTGATTTACCAATTCGTCGTACATATTTATAGAGAAATATGGGCAGATGGTGGAAATACCAAATGCTCAAGAAGAAAGATATAGTGCACCAGAGTTGAGCCAACCAACTGGTGCTGCAACTACGAAACTATTGCAAAGAGCGGGGTGGGGGGGAGAATGATGTTGGGCTTTTAGATTTGCCAAATTTGTTGGGCATGTATACTGGATTGGTTTATGAAGAAAGTTTTTAGTACATTTTATTTTATTTTTTGTTTTTTATTATTATTTTTCTAGAGGGGGTTAGGTGGATGGGGAATAGTTAATGTAATCCTTCGACCTTACTGTATTATAAAAATTATTTTTCTATATGAGATGTTCATGTGAATAAATGAAACTATGAATTTTTTTTGAACAAATCTTGTTTACTAATATAAAAATAAAATTTCCCGTTTGTTTAAAAATTATATAAAAAAAATCAATTGAACTGTTATATTCGTTCTTTAAAAAAAAAAAAAGAGTTGAGCTGTTATATTGTTCTTTTTAAAAAAAAAAAAGTTGAACTGTTATATTCGTTCCCCAAAAAAAAAAAAAAAAAAGAAAAAAAAATTGAACTGTTATATATTAGACGTACCCAGAAAAAAAAAAAAAAAGGAAAAAAAAAACTAAAATTAAAAATTTTGTATATCAATTCTCGACCATGACATGCACTATGATGCAGCGTACTACAGACACATAAAATTTAAAAATTCCATATATCTGTAAACGTGCATGCTACAGTAAATGTCACAATTACCAAACCCCACGTAAAATAGGTTGTAAAAGAGTGGTGTCCAATTAGAAAAAATCTGCCCCTTTTCCAGACCATATACCAGCTCACGAGTCAGGCTCGAGCCAAGGGGGGATGGTCAGATAGAGGTTTTTTGTTATTATTATTATTTTTATGAATTGACAGAGGCATACTTTTTTGCACCAACTTCCAACTTCCAAAACCACCACCGAGAATATGAATATTCCAATGGATATTCCATTTCTTTTTGCATATAATCAGCGAGTATATCATTTATATATAATCGCTTGCTTACATGATTATATAATTTATATTTATGTGATATGTTAAAAAATTTTTCAAAAAATTATATATTTATCGTGTATATATATATATATATTATGTTTTATGAAAATGATACACGACGCAATACACGTTTTAACAACTATGTATAAAGTGGCCCATGGTCTTGCAAAATATGCCACAAGTCTTTCTGGTTTTGTGTCTTGGCAGACGAAATCCAACTCCACGCCGACAAACAAGGAAGCAATGGTGTCGAAGAAGAAGAAGCTCCGGATTCGGAGGGTGCCGTCGAGCAGGGAGCGGCTCAAGCCCATCGTGGTTTCGAAGAAGAAAGTCCGGAGCCGGACGGTGCTTCCAAGCAGGGAGCGAGACAAGCCCACCATGGATCTCATTTTCATATGGTGGCGCATCTATTCCTACTTTCATCTTGGTAAATTTTCTTCTTCTTCTTCTTCTTCTTCTTCTTCTTCTCCACTTCTTTCTGATGAAGACTATTGAACAATATTGGTAAACTGTGATTATTAGTAACCTATATGGGTATTGTTTATTTATTGGTCTTCTCTGGTTTTCACACCCTTATTTTTAATTCATATCTAGCTTGATCGATCATTTTCCATTGTCTTAACAAGTGTTCCAATTTGATCTGTCTATGGAATTTGGATCTATGTATATTCAAATGGGGTTTGTAGTTTCTTTTAAAATCTGATTGGTTTGGTTGTTTGTTCGTAATTTTACAATAAAAAACCACGTAAAATTTCCTCTCTTGGTGATATCTCCCCTCTAGATTATCCTCTTTGAACCAATATCATGCTTTTCTTTGTTCATTGAACATTGCAAGAAATGTAGGAGCGAGTATAATTTATAGAATTTGAATTAATTTTCTTATGTAAGAGGTCAGAGACGGTATGATAATTGCATGACACCCACAGCAATTTCGTAACCTCTATAAAAATTTAAAATTTTTGAACTTTCACAGGTTGGGAAGCTGTGGTGCAATCCCTCAATGATCCATCCATTGATTTATCAGGTTGGTGAAATAAATTCTAAAATTTTGTAAAGATTTATAATGTTTGTCTGAAGTAAACTTGAGACAGTTTTTAACTAGTAAAAGACAAATTCCATGTTATACTTTTTCTCTTATTACTAAAATAATCATTTTCATTGCAAAGGTTGGAGAGGTAAATTGAAAGAAGTACAATATATTTTTTTCTGCAATGAGAGAGTTCTGTTCACATCCATGTTCAGAAACATGAAGTTTATATGGACATGCCTATGCTTTTATGTGTGTATTGATGCACTACCTATGAATACTTGGCAATGAGAAAGAAAAGAATTAACAACAGGAGTTGGAATGGAGTTTTACTAGTCTATAACAATGAAATTAAAGCCAAAATTAAGTTTCAAACTTAATTTTATGTAGTTTGTGCGAATTGAAGTATGAGCTAAACTTAAGGAAACCCATATGATGAGCTAAACTTAAGGAAACCCATATGATAATTAGGATAAGAAATGCTAAATTATCATAAATGGAAACTAAATAAAATAAGGCATAATTGAAACCTTTGTGTCTGGTTTTCTATGGCTATAATTGGTACGATGACCATCACTCGATGATTCGCATCGAATATATGTTTCAATGGTTGTGCTTTCCTTTGTAAGATGAGACGATGGATGATCAATGCATGACAGCATTATTTGCTTGCTTTTAATATTGCTGTTAGATTTTTAGTTTATTATATTTTAATACATCTAATCATCATTTTGCTTTGTTTTTACTCCAAATTACCTTTCTCCCTTTTTTTGATCTGTTTGCTAAGTTTACTTGTTCCAGACGCTAACATTACTCTGCATCAAATTTAATTTCAGTGTGCCTGATTCAAAGCAGTGAAGGTCTTGAATGGACCTCAGTTGAGCATGTGTTAATAACAAAATCATTTACGGATGCATGGAACATGCAAACTACCTTTTAGGGTCTTAAACTAAAATATTTTCTCCTTATGGCTGGTTGATTTGTTTTGTGATTCAATGCTTCAAAGAGACCTCTTATGGACATGGGAAGTGGTGCATCTGCATTGAGCAACTTTGATTGCTGGCGCTGTGCGACAGTCTGGAGGATTGTGTTGAACATGACCTGGAAGGTGCTGTCAAACATGATCCAGAGGGAAGAACTTAAGCCTGGAGATCACATCTACACATGGAGGCACACCTACAGCTATGCGCATCACAGTAATCTTCATCTCGTTCTCCATTTCTTCTTTGGAAACTGCTATTTGTCATATGACATGTGACAATTTAATTGGCTGCCCAAAAGGGTTCAATTTTCCATATTAGGTTTTTAGTTTGAAAAGTCAAAAGAAAATTAAATTCAGCCAAGTAGTGCCTGCCATATGAGCAATGGGTCTCACTTGTGATGATAACCTATGGTGACAACTAGCAAAACACTTCTTTTGAATCCCCATCTGTTTCTTATTGTATGCATACTTTATGAATCTGATGCCCTGGGATTTGCTTATTTGCCTGCAATGTCACTCCAGGGATATATAATGGTGACGGAAAGGTTATACACTTTACACGAGGAGGAGGAAAAGATAGTATTATATTCAGCTCGTCTCCATCCCATCCTTCAAAAAGTACTTGTGCGAGAAACAGTGACCAGTCAAGGCTTGATCGTGTGGTTATTACCAGCTTCGATGATTTTCTTTTAGGTGGAAAACTTTATCGATTTGAATATGGTGTTAATTTAGCTCTTTTTATTGCCAAAACTCGAGGGGGTACGTGTACCCGTGCCCCTAGTGCTTCGCTTGAAATTGTCGAGCACCGCTTGTCTTACCACCTCAAGAATGGCTTTGTTGACTAACACCTTTTGAAAAACAACTGTGAAGACTTTGCAATATATTGCAAAACAGGTTTTAAAGTGGCAGACTACAATTTTAGTATTGGCTGTTGAATTAAATTAATATTTGTGGATTTGGCATAATCAATTATTCACTTACAGGACCTATTTATGCCATTAATGGGACTGGCTTATTTGATTATTTTGTAGTAGGGCCCTTGGTCACACACTCTCTATAAGACTCCAGTTGGCCCATTGGACTGGAGGACCAACTCTCTTTATAAGCCCATTGACTTATCCATATTTTTTCTAGTATAATTATATTATCAAATTATTATTATTTTATGTGTGTCAAAATTAATGGATAAGTCTAACTTGCAGAGACTATTTAAAGGGTTTAGGGCAAGCAGACATCAAGAATACCATACAGTATTTGGAGATTAGGGTTTTCAGAAATCTGAGAGTGGTTTGAGAGTAGTGTGTCCATAGGCACTACTTTACGTTGTTTCTATTTTGAAGGATTAAAGTTCTAATTTATCAATGGCTGCATTTGGAGGTTAGTAATTTATGATTTATGGAATTTATTATCTATTTAGATCCATAAAATTTCTTACAATTGGTATCAGAGCCTAGTTAATATACATAATAAATTATTTTGAAATTTGTTGTTATATTGATATGCGGCCATTGAACTTTCATCGTGTATATTGATGACATGATATTTATTTTATAATTATTCTCTCGTCCTTGTGATTCTGTTATTACATGCTTGTTTTCTGAAATCCAATATGTGATATTCATCTGTGTTTGGAGCTATTGATTATCTGCAGATCCAAATTTTAAGGATGGAATTTTATTGATTAATTTTTCTTCTCTTGTGCAATAACGGGTTTATATTGAGTTTGTGCAAATTATGTGAATTTTTTGTTTTAGTTCGAATTAAGAACTGGGTATGGTGAAAAAAATTCTTCTTTATTGTGTTTTATACTATTTTTGGTTGGATGCAATGGAAGATGAAATGAAATCCATGGCATCAAATGGAGTTTGGGATTTGGTTGAGTTACTAGAGGGTAGCAACCCTATTGGGTGCAAATGGATCTTTAAGACTAAAAAGGACTCCAATGGTCAAGTGGAGAGGTATAAGGCTATACTTGTAGCTAAAGGGGTTAGCCAGAAAGAAGGAATTGATTATACAGAGACTTTCTCTCCTGTATCCACAAAGGATTCTTTTAGAATCATTATGGCGATTGTGGCGCATTATGACCTGGAGTTGCATCAGATGGATGTCAGAACTGCCTTTCTGAATGGTGATTTATATGAAGATGTATTTATGGTTCAACCAGTTGGTTTCCAACAAACAGGGAATGGTAATTTGGTTTGTAAGCTTAAGAAATCTATTTATGGTCTTAAGCAAGCTTCAAGACAATGGTATCTTAAGTTTGATGAGGTTGTCACCCAAAATGGCTTTAAGGAGAATGTTGTTGATAGATGCATATATATGAAGGTCAGTGGAAGCAGTTTTATATTTCTGGTGTTGTATGTTGATGACATACTTTTGGCTACTAATGATACTGACCTATTAGCTGAGACAAAGCAGATGTTGTGCAACAATTTTGATATGTAAGATCTTGGTGAGGCTTCTTTTGTTTTGGGCATCAAGATTGTTCGAAATATGACTAATTATGTAGTGCAATTGTCTCAGAGAGCTTATATTGATAGAATTCTTAAGAGATTTGATATGCATAATTGTTCTCCTGGAAGTGTACCGGTTACGAAAGGTGAAAAGTTTTCTAAAGATCAGTGTCCCAAGAATGATAGAGAAAGGATGGCAATGAAGAATGTTCGCTATTCTTCAGCAGTGGGTAGTTTGATGTATGCTCAAGTTTGTACACGGTCTGATATAGCTTTTGCTGTGGGTGTGCTTGGTAGATTTATGAGCAATCCCGATCCAATTCATTACCAAGCAGTTAAAAAGGTCTTCAGGTATCTTCAGGGTACTAAAGATCATATGTTGACATATCGTCACACCAACTCTCTTGAAGTAGTGGGTTATAGTGATGTAGACTATAAAGGTTGTGTGGATGATAAGAAATCTACCACTGGTTATATATTTATTTATCATGGCAGGAGGTGCTGTGTCTTGGCGGAGTGCCAAGCAGTCAGTGACAGCATCCTCGACTATGGAGGCAGAATATGTGGCGTGTTATGACGCTACCCGTCATGCAGTTTGGCTACGGAATTTTATCCATGATTTAGGAGTAGTTGACTCCATTGAGAGGCCTATTATGATGTATTGTGATAATACTGCAGCGGTATCTTTCTCCAATAATTTAAAAGGTACTCCTGGTGCGAAGTACATTGATGTGAAATATTTTGTGATAAAAGAGAAAGTTGAAGAGGGCCTAATTACTGTTGTTCACACGCCAACTTATAGCATGGTGGCAGATCCACTAACCAAGGCTTTACCGGTAAGCATATTTGAGGAGCATGTGTCCCGTATGGGATTGTTAGACAGCTGAGACCGCTGTGGGTTAGTGGGAGTTTGTTATAATTTCTGCAGTAATATCCATGTTGAGTATTATTTATTTCTTTGAATATTTTGATACATTGATGTATGTGGATCATTATTTATTTATGAGATGATTTATTACACATATTATTGCTCCTTGTATTTACAGGCCTGTTGAGACTATTAGTCTATGTATATGTGTATGTTGATCCACAGGTGCCATGGTGAATCCCTACTACCTAGTTTGGGTATATTGTTGTATCCTGTCGATACGCAATGTGCTTGAATGAAATGGTTTTGTGTGTTGGGGGATTGCACATGGTTAGGTAAATCTATACTACCTAGACTGAGTTTATGGCATGCAAAGTACTCGGTTGAAATGGTATAATGTTTTGGGAGATTTACTGAGAGAATCTCTACTTCCTAGTCTAGTATATTGTTATGCCCTGTCGGTATACTATATATTTGGATGAAATGACATTATGGTTCGGGAGATTCTATAGTAAGTGAGTTTGGATTTTATATGATGATGATTATGCAGTCCAAGTGGGAGAATGTTGAATTAAATTAATATTTGTGGACTTGGTATAATTAATTACTCACTTACAGGGCCTATTTATGCCATTAATGGGACTGACTTATTTTATTATTTTGTAGTAGGGCCCTTGGTCACACACTCTCTATAAGACTCCAGTTGGCCCATTGGACTGGAGGACCAACTCTCTTTATAAGCCCATTGACTTATCCATATTTTTCCTAGTATAATTATATTATCAAATTATTATTATTTTATGTGTGTCAAAATTAATGGATAAGTCTGACTTGCAAAGACTATTTAAAGGGTCTAGGACAAGCAGACATCAAGAATACCATACAGTATTTGGAGATTAGGGTTTTCAGAAATCTGAGAGTGGTTTGAGAGTAGTGTGTACATAGGCACTACTTTACGTTGTTTCTATTTTGCAGGATTAAAGTTCTAATTTATCAATGGCTGCATTTGGAGGTTAGTAATTTATGATTTATGAAATTTATTATGTATATTTAGATCCATAAAATTTCTTACATTGGCAGGAGTGGGCAGGCAGCAACATTTGTTGTTGCCATTTCTGCTTTCATTTGTTCTATAATTCGATCCCCATCTGTTAGAATTACCAGTCTGCATTTGGTTACTGGTTATGGCATTTACTCTGCCTGTAGATTGGCTTCTGATACCAGAGTTCATCATAGTGTTGATGAAGCTGCAGATGAGAGATTGGTTGAAGAAGAGAGCTATGGTAATTTTAGGTATCCAGGTAAAGTTAAATTTAACTCTGTATTTCTGATTCTGAAACGTCTTGGATGTCATATTTTGCTGGTTGCAGTTCGGTGGATTTGTTGTGATGTACTGCAGTGGACCACAGAGTGTATAAGTTTTCATCTTGGCTGGTTTATATTGACTGCTACAGTGTGCCGGCTGCTCTTTGTTCTCTTTGATCCGCACAAAAAGGAAAAAAAGATAGAAAGCGTCAATTTTGATCTCTCTAAATACTTTGAGAGTAGTGATTGTATCTTCCTTGAGACGATTAGGCTTAGGCTTCGCAATATAATGAATTACAAAACATTTGTCGGTAGTGTTAAATGTCGTTGGTACATTTTACTGAAATGTATTGTTTGGCCTACATTGGCTTTCAAATTGTGTTTGCTGCTGCTGATGGACTTTTTTTTACTTTTTATTAATTATTTATTGATATAATAATTTACCTTTTATTGTTTTTTATTTAATCAATGAAATTTATATCAAGAGTCAAAAATACGAAAAGGAACTAGAGAATTTTATTCTGTCAAAAACAAAGGGAAAAAAAAAAAAAAAATGCCGATTAGAATGGCAAGGCCTAGCCTTGCTTCTCCACCTCCCACCAAAGCATTTAAAAAGAGCGCTCGGAAATAGAGCCAAATCAAAGCGCGCAAACAGAACGATGGTGTACGTTGACATTGCGAGCCCACCTCTCTTGAAATTTCAAAATCTAAGTGGATGCTGACCCAATCACTTGAGTATTATTAATTAATAAATTTAGTATTATTCAAAAAAAAAAAATTGTTTAATATTATTTCAAGATTTATTTGAATGAAAATAGAACAGCTATTCCTTGGTTTCTTTAATTACTAAAACCCTATGATCTTAAAAATGGAAAATTGTTAATAATTTCTATATCTCAATCAAGACAGCATACCCATTCTTTCTGACATATAATTATAAGTTGTGTGTAGATAGGGAAAAAAATTCTAATACTCCAGAACTAAGGATAACTTAGAACTCCTCCCCCCCAAACGGCAAAATAAATTGAACAAGTGTCATGATTTGAATGGTGAGATTTCTGAATCCTTCGTATCGAGAATTATTAGAACATATATTCTTCTTCAAATTAGATACACTTGGTAAATAAAGTAGACAGATGAATAAAATACGTATGATATAAGATGAAGCGGGAACAATTATAGTATCAAAGAAAAAAAAAAAAAAAAGAGATAAAAACTTAGGAACAACTCTTCCAACTATTTCTTTATAAAATCTCAAAATAACTACTTATATATATATATATATATATCTATCTTTTTTTGTTTTTTTTGTTTTTGGCTAAAACAACTACTTATATATCTTATACGATACTTCTAATAATTTTGAAATTGTTTAGTTGTCTTGTCATAATAAAGGTATATAAATAGATGGCAAAATATAATTTTCGCCCCTCAAGTTTGCCTATATTTCAACACAAACCCATTAATTTTTAAAAAAATATATATATTTACTTTAAAGAGTGTGGATGATTACGTGGATTTAAAATGTTATTATAAGGGAGGTAAAAAACAGTGGATCCTCCCACCGAAATTCCATCCTATGGAACGGAATATTCTCCTTTTATAACGAACAGGTTTCAACACAGACAAAATACATTTTTATTTTTTTTTTTTATTTTGAGAAAACATTGTTACCCAACAAAAAAAAAAAAAAAAAAAAGAAAAAGAAAAAGAAAAAGATAAAGTAGGAGCATAAACAAAGTGCAAATGAAGTGCTGAGTCTTTGAGCTTCGAGGGAAGGAAGCGCGATTCGCATGTTGCTCGTTTACCTTCTGGATCTTGTTTGACAGCACTCCCAACGTTGTTGTTTGGATGACATAGAAGTGCTGTCGAACATGATCCAGAAGGTGCTGTCGAACAACATACAAAAAGGGGTTTACTTTACGTACCGCCCATCACGATCTTCTTCTTCTTCTTCTTCCTGAAAGAGTATCAAACATGGGGTTTCTGTTTGTTTCTCTTTTTCTTTTTTAAAGTAGATTTACATGTTAACTGTATTGCTCTAGGATCTAACAAAGATTCTAACTTGTGGGTTTTGTTTATTTAATTATCCGCTTTCATCAGCGCATGCAAAAATTATTACTTTTAATTCGCAGATAGCTTCATCATTTTCATTTATCTTACCTAGTGTTTATTTTGTTCTTTTAATCTTTGTCTAAACACTAAATTTATTTGTTTAAGTGAATAAAGACCATAAAAAAAATGATTTCTTTTTATTTTTTGAGTGGGCATATATTAAATTGGGGATGAGGGAATTTTCTACACGCAGGCTATACCAGAGATCATTGGCGTCTATTTGTTTGTAGAGGAGCATGTTTATGTATGTAAATATGTAAATATTGTCTGTGTATGTATTTTGCTGAAACGTTTGTGAATCTGGTTAAATGCCTTGGAAACTGAATTCTTTGGATGTGAATATTTTATTTTGTGTACGTGTGTGTCTGTGGTTTAAAGTGTCAAAGATGTTTTTTTTTCTCTTTTGATTTCCCGATTTCTTTTGCTGTTATATCACTGACTGGAATGAATTGAGACAGTGAAGAAACTCCTCTTTGTAGATGTTGTCTCTATGCATCAGAAACGAATGAAAAATATAATTTGAGTATCTCATTTATCCATCTCTTAAACGTAAGCATGTTAGTTTCTGGAGGTGTATGCCTCCAAATATTATTGTATGGTAAGTGGATGAGTAGAGAACTCTTTAGCATGGTATCCTTTCCTTATTGACTAGGGAATCCTAGCATCTTTTACTTCTTAAGTTTTGTACCTGCAAAAAAGGGAAACACAAATGAAAAAGAAAGGTGAGATGTGACACATAAATTGTGGTGGGTCTTTTTGTGTTGATGCTAACCATGGTGCTTTGGGAATACTCATCAAGAATTGTAGAGGCGTAGTCGTGGAAGCACAAGCAATTTTCATGCGGTTGTAGAGGGGTGGTTGTTAACAAAGCTCAGCTATAACAACTAAAGCCTATATAATTGTTCACGGGGTTCTCATGGCTGGCAGATTAGGCATTATCCAATTACTTCATTGAATCAGATAACTAAACACTAGCATGGGCTATAGAAGGTTTGCCAGGTCCATGTTCGTGGAAGGTGCAGACCATTGTTTCAGATATGCAAATCGTGCTTGCTTTTTTCCATTGTTGCTGATTTGGATTGCTAAGAAGTCTTTACGGGGTCTCCTTCCTTTAGATTGTTTTTATGATTTTCCTTATTATTTTCCATGTATTCCATATAATGATGTTTTATCTCATGGAGATGCTTAATTTAATTGCTTCAATCTTTCGTCTTGATGTCCAAAAAACCAACTCCACGTATTTTGGTCAAATTGACTTGTCAATTTGTAATTAGCAATTGGACCAGTTGGGTCCCACTCCAAAGATATTCTCCCTTTTCCTTTCTTTTCCTCGGACCGGAGTCCACAATGTGGGTCTTCAATTAGCAACTTAGAGCCGGTTCAATCGCTGGAATGTAGGTTTGTATTTAGGCCAAGTCCATTTCCATTATTTCATTCGAGTCCTGGAATACTGTCTCACTCACTCACTTTGCTCGTGCTCTTATTGCAAGGTCAGAGTTTCCAGTCTTTCCCGGTGGATATCCGACTGACATTGACAAGCAAAGACAATGGAAGTGATTCTCACAGGTACCTGAAATTTCATTTGCCTCTGCACTCCTTACCTCTTTCAAGTTAGGATTAATCTCAACTGATTAAGATGAGAGTGATGTTGAAGAAACTGCGGATCAGGAGGGTGCTGTCAAGGAAGATCATCCGGAACCGGAGGGAACAAATTGGTCCCGTCATGGGTCAGATTTCCCAAACTGATGGCCGTATTCACGATATTCTTCTGTTCCATTTTAGGTGTTGGGATCAAATTTGAAGTGTAAGATGGAAGAGGTGAATAACATCTGGAGGTTGGTGTGGAACACCATCCTCTGAGGGAGCGCATCTACATAGGGAGGCATCACCATCGCGGTTTCCTTCTTCTTTTCCTCAATTTATTCTTTTGAAGACTATTAAATATGGGATACATGTAACTATCCATGTCGGTCATAGGATTAACCCAAGGATTCTCACATGTGGGTTTTGTTTATTTAATTGTGTGCTTTGAATTTTGCACTCATTTTCGTTTATCTAATAAAGTGATCTGTTTTATCTGTCTATGGGTGTTTGTGTATTTCTATGGGATTTATGCTGCTTTGAAAATGTGATTATTTCTTTGTTTTTACAAATCTAATAGGAGTTTCCTTTTGAAAGGATTTATATCTAGTTACCAAATTTTACAAAAAAAAGCATGAAATATTTTTCCTCCTCCTCTTTGAACTGACAGATTTCTTTGTGCATTGAACATTGTAAGCAATGTTGGAGTAACTGAAATAGAATTTAAATTGATTTCTTATGAATCTTTATGAGGTCAGAGATGGAATGATAATGGCATGAAACCCATGAGAAATAATAACTTATAAAATCACGAATTCATGTATTTTCACCGCTTGGGAAGCTTTGGTCCAACCCTTCAATGATACATCTAGCAATTTACCAGGTTGGTGAAAGGATTTTTAAATTTTGTAAAGCTTTATGGTGTTAATCTGAAGCAAACTTGACGGTTCTTGGGTAATATAAGGCAAATTGTATGATAGTTCTTTGCTTACTACTAAAATAATCATTTTCATTGCAAAGGTTGGAGATTAAATGAAATAAGTACAATTCAGTTTTTCTTGAATGAGAGAGCTGGTACTCAAATACCTTTTAATATGGCTGCCAAAACATTTTCACTTTATGGCTGGTTGATTTGCTTTATGGTTCCAATACTTCAGGTAGACCTGTTATGTTCTTGGGAAGTCGTGCATCGTCATGAGTTAACTTTAGATTTCCTTGTCAGGTGAGCTGTTTATTCTAATCTCTCTCTCTCTTTCTCCAGTTCTACTTTCTAATCGCTGGAGCTGTGGAACAATCTGGAGGGTGCTCTGGAACATGACCTGGAGGGTGTTGTCGAATAAGATCCAGAGGAAGGAACTGGAGCCTGTGGATCACATCTACACGTGGAGGCACATCTATAGTTATGCCCATCATGGTGAGGCTCTTCTTCTTCATTTTTTCTTCTAAAGAGTATTTAACATGAGTTACTATTTTTCGTTTCTGGGTCTTTTCTTACAAGAGTAGATTTTCACTCAAACTATATTGGTTAAGATGGATTCTAATCTATGGTTGTTGTTTATTTAATTGTTTGCTTTGATTTTGGCACCTGAACATTGGTGCTTGAATTTATAACTTCATCATTTCCTGTTCTCTGATGAGTTATCCACTTTGATAAAACAAAGTTTCCATTTTGATATCTTTAACAGTTGACAACTTAATTTGTTTATGTAACTGTTTTAGATGGTATAGACTTTGCCCATATTGAATTTAGGGACCCACTGGATAGGTGTTACATTGTACTTTGGCAAAGATTTACTGTATTCCTTGTTTGAATTTTTTGTTTCCGTTGTTAGCCCCATTAGTCTTGTGCTCATCATTAATGTCTTTGCAATGTTCCATATTGTGATTGGTGTCATGATTTTACAAAAGTTGTTACTGGCAGAGGCATATTCTAGCGCACTTTGTGCAGGAACATGTCTATGCATGTGAATGTTTCTATGGATATATCTTCTGTTGTGTGAGGTCTCAAGGATGGTCTCTCTCTTGAGGTGCCCCCTGTCACGAATTTATAGTTTGGAGGTCAGGATACTCCCATGCATTAGACTTCTTTATTTGACTGCGTGGAATGAATTGAGACAATAGCAGTTTCGCTTGTAGAGGTTATGACATCAGAAGCAAATTAGAAGGGGAATGTTAACATCTCATATCTATATCTTAAACATATGCTTGTTAGTTTCCAGAGGTATTATTGTATGATAAGTGGATTAGTTGAAAATTCCTCGCACTGATATCCTGCTATTATTGACTTATTTTGATTGGGATAAGTGACATATAGAGTAGCATCTTTGCTTTAGGTTGCGTGAGACATGAGAAAGGGAGTTACTGTTCTATCAGCCAACTGCATTTCAAGTTTGAATTGTTTTCTTCAAGATGGAGATTAGACAAGAAGAGTTCAGGGAAGACAAAAGATTGATGTCAATTACATGCATGACCACTTTTTGTTTTGTTTTTCAGTTGATTTAGGTGAGAACAAATGGTTGGAAAGGAAACTGCCTACTGTTTGTGGTGGAATTGGAGCAGACAAATGCCTCCAGAGTTAGAATTATAAAAATAAGAATATGGCTGCTTTTTCTTCTCCCTGCACCACCCACCCCACCCCTAAGTTTAGGTCTTGGAAACAGCTATATTATAAGTAAAATCTTCAATTTAAACTTAATCTGATGGTAATATGTGACAGATACTTTAGTAACTTTTTCCAGTTTGGGAAGTTTTTATTAGATTTTAGTGAGAAAAAATAAACCAAAGGTAAGTTGTTGCTTTTGTCTGATCATTTTGTTAAACACAACAGCAAGTAGAAAAATAAATCTTGGCCATTTAAGTGGCCTTAAGTTTTTTAAAATATTTACTTGTAATTGAACATGCATTTGAGAAGGTTTTCACCTGTACTTTTTTTCATTCTCTTTTGCTTATTCAGTTTTTGGTTTTTTTACAAACCAGTTTTGTCGTTTAATTGGTATTCACTGTTTCTTATTGTATATAAATTATGTATGAATTTGCCATCATAGGATTTTGCTTATTTGCTTGCCATTATCAGCCCATGGATATATGTAGGTGGAGGAGGCAAAGACCGAATTATATTCAGCTCGTCTGCATCCTGTCCTTCAGAAAGTACTTGTGCAATAAGTAGTGACCATTCAATGCTTGATCGCGTGGTCTGCACCAGCATAGATAATTTTCTTTCTGGTGGAGAACTCTATCGGTTTGAATATGGTGTTAGTCTAGCTCTCCTTGTCGCCAAAACACAAGGTGGTACCTGTACCCTTGCTCCTGGCACTCCACTTCTAGTTGTGGAGGACCGTTTGGCAGACCACCTCGAGAGAGGCTTTTGGGGACTACCACCTTTTCAAAAACAACTGTGAAAACTTTGCAATATATTGCAAACCAGACTTTCAAGTTGCGGTTTTACAATTTTAGTGTTGGCAGAAGTGGATGGGCAGTATCCTTCGCGGTTGGCATTACTGCTCACATTTGTTCTACAATTCAATCCTCGGCCATTATAAATACTGTTCTGCATGCCATTCTGCATTTTACTATCGGTTATGGCATTTACTCTGCGTACAGATGGGCTTCTGATATTGGAGTTCGTCCTAATGTTGGTAAAGATGCAGATGAGGGATTGGCTGAAGAAGAGTCCTGGCTGTTATGGAAACATGGTCAGTAGTAAATTCAGGTCAACATTACTGCCTGAAATGGCTCGTTTGGAATGTTTTGGTAGTAGCAGTGTGGTGGATTTGTTGTTATGAATTGCAGTGGACCATAGAGTACGTAAGTTTTCTTCTTGGTTGGATGGTTCTGACTGGTACAGCCTGGGTGGCGTTATTTGTTCCCATTGATTCGGCCGCAAAAGAAAATAAAGAAAACAGTTCCTATTTTTTATCTGTCTAAGCACTTGAGGATCGTTTTATATGTCTTGCGACCTTGAGGCTTTGGCTTCGCAAGCAAAACACGGCTTCTAGTGTTGGATAACATTAACTGCTATTTCATTTTGTTTTATTTCTGTTTTTGGGCGTAGTTTGCCTGCAATTTGTCATCCGTGCTAATGATCACCAGTGGCATGTTGCTGGCCCGCCTATTATTTATTGGTTGACTTTAATTATGTAATGATTTTAAAAAATTAATTTGAAAAAGTGAATTTTTTTTAGTAACCATTAAAGTTGTCAGGTAATATATTGATTTTACTTAAAAAAACTTCTACTTGCTGTACTAAAACAACTCTATACAATTCATAGCTATTAAATATGTTAAAATATCATTATATTCATTCTAAAATCTCAATTTTTAAGGTTTTTTTTTTTTTTTTCTTTTAAATTTTTTAAACTTCTCTCTGTAAACCAGCAGCCACAGCTTGTAATTGACCGCCTATGGTTACCGGGGTATTTACATAGACCGATGGCACTACTGTCGCTTTGTCCTTTATTATTTTTTTTTTAAAAAAAAAATTGAATTCTTTCGTTCTCAAGTAATTAAATATTTTTTGTTTGTTTACTTTAAAGACCGTCAATTACTTGGAAAGGGATACTAACGGTATCAGAAAATTGAATTTGGATTTTTAGAGGGCATATGCCGACTGTATACAAGCCATACAAAATTCAGCTATTGATTTTTTTTTTTTTTTAATAAAAGAAAACAAAACAAAGTTTAAATTTTTTTTTTTTTTTTAAATAAAAACCAATAGAAAGGGACAATGATGGTCTATCGGAAGTATACGAGAACCTATTGCATCGTGCCTTCAACTTGCTTTAATGGCTACTGCAGAAAGAAGAAAGATTATACATTTATATAAATATTATACATATATTTATATATAGTTTGAAAAAGCAAAAAATAAAAAAATTTTAAATAATTAAAATATATGAAACTGTACCGAGTTTAAATAAAATTGTGAAAAAATCTCTCTTTCACTTGATAAATGGTTATAAATAATATTTTTCTTTTAGTTGTGAATTTTTTTTTTTCATTCTTTGTTTAATTGTGAATGGACAGCTAAAATGCAATATTGTTTTTCTATATTTGGTGTTGATGGATTTTCTTTTTTATTTTTCAATAAAAACATTGTATAATTATTTTGGGATGTCCCAAGACATCCACGTTCAAATGGCTAGTATTATAAACCAAACCCATTTCAAATTTCCAAAACCATATGATCAGTCGTCTGATTTAAAAGAATTTTTACATTTTTCCTGTTTAATTTAAATTATTTTTTCACTACAGTGTTTTAAAACGAGGGGCATGATATTGGGGTCGAACAAAAAAACGAGATGGGGGAAACCGACCATAGATTATGAGAAATGACAGGTGGCAAAAGAAGAAAAGAAATGACAGGTGGCAAAAGGAATAAGACAGATGTAGCATGAGTGGACAGGTGGATCACGTAACGTTACAATGTGGGGCTTGTCATGCTGAAGTTCTGCTATTAACAGAGCATCTTAAACAGTAAAAATGGGTTACCATCTATCCAACATAAAATTTAGGATCAATTTCAACGATGAAACGAAATAAATACAACTTAAATTTTTTGAAATCAGCTTTTTTATTATCTTATTTATACTTTTTAAAATATTAGTATTCATATCCACTCGAAATATTTATTTTAATTTTAAAATCTGAAAAAATAAATTGTAATTAATTCAAACACTAGGAGAGCCAAATGTTATATTATGAAGAAATTAATAATGTGAGATCTATACGCATAAGTATACAGCCAACTTTAAAATTGTACATTAATAAATAATAATAATAATAATATATCAAAGACTATATATCATCATTAATTAATTTTTTTTTATTTTAAAGAATAGCATATCTGACAGGTAATTTAAAAATTAACATTCACTTTATAATATTTACACCATTTTAGTTTTACACTCATAACAAATTTTGTAACAAGTATTCATATGAATACATTATTCATGTGGAATATTTATTTCTATAATATTCGCATACTCAATTGGATATGGATTTACCATTAGTAGTAATTATTATTAATGAGATGCATGTTTGATAATAATTAATCGGCTATATTTAAGTTTTTCTTTCTTTATTTTTTTAGCACTAAAACTCTAATTTTGGGAAGATAAAGCTTTTATGGTAGTTGATTTAAATTTTCCGCACGACAAAGCACCTATAATACATTAGCACCACGGCCGAAGTCACAGTTGAACTAGCAAATACCATGCTTTTTTATTTTTTTTATCCAGGTGCGAACCGCTGGCATAGAGGCAATGTCGGTGATTGTAAAAAAAATAAAATAAAATAAAATAAAAATAATACATTAGCACCAGTGTCAAGTAACATTTTGTCGGCCGCTAGCAAATGTGGAAGCGGTGCCTTTTAAGTTAATGTTTTCATCAACAGTTAGGTTAAAAAGAAACTGAGCTCCTCTTATTTTCTCTTCAAGTTTAAAATGACGGCGAGCCCTCACAGTTGAAAGCAGCACGGTTCCATCTTTTTCGTTTACTCTCTGGATCTTGTTTGACAGCACTCTCCTATATTTTACCATTCATCTTTAAATGCGAAATGGCGATGATGATGGGAGTGCTGTCAACATGATCCAGAGGGTGCAGTCGAATAAGATACAGAGGGACCATCCACAGTACCTACTCTCATCACAATCTTATTCTTCTCCTCACTTATTATTTTTCTGATCATTTTCTTTTACTCTATTGATGAAGTGTTATGTTTTGATTCTTCTGAAACATTCGAGGAGGATTCAGTCTATCTATAGTCTTTGGCTACTTAAAGTTGACTATACACTCGATTGTTTATCAGTTTATCTTTGCGCAGATTTATCATATATGTTATGTTGGTTTGAATCTTTTATTTTGTTTTGTTTTGATTTTTTTAACCCCAGTGATGCTTGTAGCTATGTTTGTATGATTTCTTTAAAAATTAAACCATGCCAGCTTTAGGTGTAAGCATTATTATTTTATTCTGAAGATGCTTAAACCTCTTTTTGATGTATTTGTTTAATTGCCCTTTTTATCCTCTACTTTTTGCAACTTTTGTACACAAAGTTTCTATTTTGTGTCCGTTTGGGGTGGGAGGTCAAAGAATTTTATCTTTTTCTCTTGAGGTGCCTCATACTACATATCACATAGTTATGAATGGTTCCCAATAATGATGCGAATCCACCCGAGACTGCTCGTCCGACAACCCGTTAGGGTGCTGACCCATTACAAATGAAGGTGGGACCTATCACTAGGGCCCAAGCCAAGAAGTTCAAGGACAATCTTGCTATCTTCATACAAGGAATAAGTCATAGTCAAGAGGGGTTGGCCACATCTAAAGAACCAAGGCCTGTTTTACTCATACAAGCAATAGAAGCCAAAACAGGGTCGGGTGACGTTTTTGGTGATAATAAGGAGGCCGGGTTGTATGAATTGGAACCCCATCTTTATGGGTTCAATTCATATGGAGGATGAGTCATAGAAACCAGCCAAAGCAGCTTCAAAGCCGACCAACAAGGTGGTTTGCGCACAAGGAGAAGGAAAGGCCGGATTTGCTGTATTCCTTGCTGGCTTTACTGTATTTTACTGTGTTAGCCTTTTCTCATACTTCCAAGCAAGGGGAACGTGAGGAACTTCACAATAAGCTTATTTGGCATCCTACAAAGCATATTGAAGCTGATTTGGAGCTCACTTTGGTCAAAGATTGGTCAAAGTCAATTTAGTCAAAAAAGCTAGTATTTTAGTTTCCTAATTTTATTCTACTTTTTGTTTTAGGAAACTACCATTATTTTTAGTTTCTATTTATTTATTTTCTGGACAAAATAAGATTAGGAAAGTTATTATTTTATTATTTTCTTTGTAAATTAATTAATTCCTAATTCAAAATAAAGGAATTAATTAATCCAAATTAGATTAGGAAAAGGAAAGTTTCGGCCAAGGTAGAATTCTTCATTGAGTGGCCGGTTTTTCCTAGGGTTTTTAGGGTTTATTTTGTTTCTTTCAAAGCCTATTTAAAGGCTTATTTTTCATTAATAAGATAACTTTGAAACTTTGATTTAATTGAGAAAATATTTGTGAGATTAATTATCTCTTTGTTCTTTGAGAACACCTAAAACACCATTAGAGAATTGGTTGTTTTAGCTTGACTTATCAATAGGTTTTCCATCCCCTATTGTGGCGTCTACATTATACCAAGGTTTCTAACCACAGGTTGGTTAGGGGTTGAGGTCAATTCCATTAGAACTTGAACTTAATTAAAGATCCGGGCTAATATAATACGGGTTTAGGAGCAGGTCGTCCTAGGTTCGTATCAAAAGACGACTTGCCTGAGGAGCTCATATTCCATATCAACTTCCCTGGAGCTGACCAACCCACTTTTACCCTCAACTTCTCCAAAGGCAAGCATACATCCCCATATACATATATACAACTTCTATATATATTATGAATTTAATTTGCATATGCCTTAATTTTATAACATTAATATTAATTAATGCAGGTTCCAGCCAAGTTATTGCTCAGTAGTATCAGCTTACTCGTTTAGGTTATGAGGTGTGTGCAACTTAAAATAATGTCACATATGAAATTCTCTGTAGTCTATATACATATATTAATGCCAAAAAGATCCTTTTCTTTTTCTTTTCTTTTTTTTGTTTTTTTTTTGTTTTTTTTTTTTTTTGTTTTTCCTTCAACTGTAGGGTTAAAGGAATGTGATGGAAAACTGCAGGGAAAACATGATAGTGCTTGAAGAAGGATTGGAAAGGACACGACGAGTTCGAGGTCTCTGACTTGCTTCGTCGCTTTGGATGGATTGTTCCGGCCTACACCATGCCGATGGATGCTCAACACATGATGGTGCTTTGTGTCATGATCAGAGAAGATTTCTCTCGTACTTTGCCTGAGCACCTTGTGATTGATATCCAGAAAGTTCTGCATGAGCTCGACACCCTGCCGGCCAAGATCAATGCCAAATATTCAAACTCTGGAAATGAGGAGGTTGTGAAAGTTGATAATGGTAACTTGGTTACCAAGAAAAGTGATATTGAGACTGAAAGGGAGATTACTGCCATTTGGAAGAAGTTTGTGTTGGAAAGGAAGAAGATGAACGGTTTATGTTAATCCTTATGACCGATGGTTATTTTAGTTATCTAAATTAATTGGATGTGTTATTAATTCTCATGTATTGAGTAACTGAGGTGCTATTTTTTATCTCTTAATTTATTTTGGAGGGATCGGATACTAAATCATATTGTGTTGTTGTTTTGTTTGATGATTTGTACTCTTATAAAAGCTATTTCTCCATAATATTATGTGTTTTCGTGTTGTCAGATTCTGTTATTCTTTTTGTTTTCTATTTTTCCTTAACAGTAAAACTTGATAGAGTAAGATTTATTTTTCAATGTAATGATAATTTGGTCTATGGTGGGATGGGGGCATTTATTCTTGGCTCAACATCAATGCTTTTGTAAGAAACAGAGGATTTCTATAATTTTTTCTCTTCTTCAATTAAAGCTACATTTTATTTGTGATAGAATTTATTGAAAGATATTGTTGGATACTTTTGGTGGAGAAAGGAAATGAGAAAGGAAAATATAGAAACTTTTTTATTTTTTTATTTTTTTATAATGTAATTGTTACATACTGTAACACCCCGTCCCAAAGTACAACGGAAGTTTTCCAACTTTGACCGAGATTGACCGTTGACTTTGACTGTTAAACGAATGGGTCAAAAGTTGACTTTTTGACTCGAATGGAATTCTAGGTTAACTGAGATAACGTTACGAAGTACACGTTGGCACGAGTTCGTAGACTAGTAGCACGTTGAAAACGGAGCTACGTTTTGAAAGATATGAGCAAAACAAGATTTGGGTCCAAACTGTCCAAGGGTGCCGGAGTTGACTTTTTATTCATGCAAAGTTGAACTTTGACTCATGCATGGTTGTGGAGTACTCGTCGATACGAGTTCATAGACTAGCGGCACTCTTAAATTGGATATCTGGTTAAAAAATTATGGACCTGCAAAGTTTTAAAATACCGTATTATTTTGATATTATTTTTTTAAACGTGTAACAATGTGTCACGTGTGACTTAATAAATGCGACCATGTGTCACCATGATGAGATGCCACATGTCAACCATGCTTAATACTATATTATTTTATTATTGTTATTTTATATAATAATATTATTTAATTATTTTATTTTTCTTTCTTTTTCTTTTCTTTTTTTTCTTTTTTTTCTCTTTTCCCCCATGTGGGAAAACACCCAGCCGCCCCCCCCCCCCCCCCCGAAGCCTTCTTCTTCTTCTTCTTCCTCCTTCTTCTTCCTTTCCCTTCCTTTCTCCCTCTCGGGTTCTTGCCCCTTTTTTTTTTTTTTTTAATTCCGGCCACCATCTTGCTACACGCACCGGCCAGAGAGGAGCAGGGGATGGAGGCGAGATCGGCCGCAAAATTTTACGGCCACCAGTCGCCGGACGCGCCCAGATCGGGCCAGAGAAGTCGGACGGCTGGAAATTTTCTCTCTCCTCTTTTCTTGTGTTTTTGGGCCAACCTAGCTCAACCCATACCTCTATCCCACCATTTTCGACCCCTCTGAGTCCATTTCCGTGATTAGATTGCCCAAAACCCCCACCATTTGAGAGATCTCTCAAGTTCAAGTTCGGCCGGTACTTCCCGGGCAAATTCCGGCCACCACCGGCAGAATTGGGGTCAATGGAGATCGGTAATGCGATCCTCATTTCATAATCTTCATTTCGGTATATTACTCGTTAATTTTGGTTAACGTTTGTGTTTAACCCCCCGGGTACCGGGTATTATTTACCTGAATAAAATATTATTTTATTTGACTGTGTGTGAATTGTTGTTTTAGGAGCACGTGTGCGTCGTGGAATTGATCTCATGGAGAATCTTAGGTTAATTGCGTGCTCCAAATGAGTGACCCACCTTCAAAATTATTTTGGGATTTTAAGATATATATATTTTGTGTAAATTGGTTGTTTGAAAATTATGTTTGATGTGTTGAATATTTAATAAATTTATATTTGGAATTTTGGTGCCAAAAATTGAATGGAATTAAATATTTGTGCATTATAAAATATTTTGGTTTTAAGAAATTTGAGATTTTGGTAATTATTATCAAATTTCATTGTTGGAATATTTCATAATTAAATATTTGGTAAATATGTTTTATGTATTTGATATTAAGAGAATTTCCATATAAATTGTATTGCTAAATTATAATGTTTTTAATATATGTTTTGGTGCCAACAGGATATATTTGGGAATTTAAAGAAATTATGGTTTGAATTATTTTAATTATTGCTATGGTTATTATTCAGTTATTGTGCACATTTATATGAATTAATTATATATGAAATTTATGTGATTTAAGGATTTGTTGATTTAAATGGGCTTTGAGGATTGGAAAAAAATATTGTTTTAAAGAATTATGTTTCAAAAATATTTATGCCATTGGAAAATTGTATATTTGAGTTGATGGATAAGAAAGTTGATGGGTTTGAAAAATTAAATAATTGTATTGACGGATTTTGTGATATGAGAAAATTATATATATTATCGAAGTATTTATGCTGGTGATATTAAAGAAAAAAAATGTGGGATGGTGAATTTGAAAAATGATATAATTCCCACGGTGGATTTTGAAAAAGTTTGCGTATCTTTTTATAATAAAATTTGGTTATTTATTTTTAGATGCACCATACACGTACTGGTATTCTGTGTATATGGATGTGATTAGTGCGCACATGGATTTGATTAGCGCGCAGGTGGGTGTGAGTAGCGCACAGGTGATTTATGGAGTTGTCCTGTAGTTGCCATCGGATGAGGGTAGGCCGCCCCTCCATGGCTGGGACACTTGTTTGCAGTGGCGCAGTGGGACGCCACGCGACAGTATGCCGGTTTCTCTCTTTAACCTCCTGTCTGGCGGTACCTCGGGACGCTGGGTACTATTGGCACCACTGGTATATAGTGGGTGCATCAAGTAATTTTCAGAACTTGGATTTCAAAATAAATATTTTGAAATTATTTTTAAATTAAGAATATATTTAATGCTGTTTTTATTATTTATTTAAATGGGGGTTTTAATTTGATTTAATTTTTTCCTTTACTTAATTCTTCAATAAATTGATTCATTTTAATTAAACAATTATTTCATGAATTGTTTCAATGTGAGTTTTATTAATATTTCGGTATTAATTATTATGACATGGATTAATTATTTAGTAACTGTTATAAGTTATTTTATTTCAATTTATTCCTTATAAATTTTGAATGCTTGATTTATTATATTTTATTTTATATTTAGTTAACTAATTGATTCCTTGATTTTCGGGGAATACAAATAATGGGTTTTGAAAAAAGGTTTTAAAAGGGGAACCTTTCCAACGGAGTGAATAGTGAGGGTTTTGAGAGAAAATATCATTTTCAATTAATTATTATTTATTTACTTATTTATTCCCAATTAATCAAATGTACTATAATTATCGTTGTTTTATAATTGTACAGTAGATAGGGTCACTCACTGAGATGATTAGCATATTATATTTTTAAATTCTGTTCCCCTAGGTCCAGGTTGGGAGACGTTGATCGTCCGGGGCGAACCCGACGTCTCAGTTCATTGCTGAAAGTTCAAGAAGCATTTCCTTCCTTTTTCCTCTCTATCTTGTATTGCTTCCTTATCTGACATTGTATTAATTCCACATTTATTTGTATAATGCTCTGTATACTGTATTTGACATTTCGTTATTAATTATGCACTGATTTACTGTTATTCATTTGGAGTGCTGCAAAATTAGGGAATCAAATTGTAGTAATGTGGGAGGAATAAGGGGATGTTTCTAGAAGTGTGTTTTCAGTGCAAGAAAATGGTGGTAAGTCCAACCCTTAGGGGACGTTCTGCCGAATTTTCCATTGGAAGGTCCGGTAGGGTTTCCCTGGGATCAGAACTTGTCTAGGATTCCGGTAAGGAATTTTGGACGGGTCCTGACACATACACTCGCGAAACTCGCTGATTAGCAATGCAGTTAAATGCGTTAAATGCAATAAACAGAGATGCATTTCACAAAGTCGCCGAACGTCGAGTCACTAAAAACATTATACCAACAGCGACGCAGAAATAAAAGTCGCCTAATGTGGACTAAACAGGGATGCAGTACAACAACAAGTCACTAAATGTAAAAAGACTTGTGACCCTAAACATAAAGGAATCCGCGACTCTAACTCTCCATGTCGCTAATTTTTACATCTATACTGCGTCACTATTTTATGTAAATTCATACGTCGCTAATATGGAAGAAACAGCGACTTTGCATTTTATGCGTCACTAATTGTTAGAAATTTTAGCGACTTATTATAATTCGTCACTATTTTATATAAACATATGCGTCGCTAAATTGTAGAATTTTTAGCTACTTGTGTAGTTATACGTCGCTGTTTACTTACAACTACGTGTTGCTAATTTCATATATGTTTAACCTTTAGCAACTCGTTGTTTTGCGTCGCTATATATTTAAATAAAAGCATCACTAAAAACAGGGATGCAAGTCTAGAGCGTCGCTAAAGGTTGAAAATGATGACCATGTTGTTATTATGCGTCACGAAAGGTCGAAAATGGTGACCATGTTGTTATTATGCGTCGCTAAAGGTCGAAAATGGCAACCATGTTGTTATTATGCGTCGCTAAAGGTCGAAAATGGCAACAATGTTGTTATTATGCGTCGCTACAAGTCTTTTTAGCGTCAATTTTCTTCTTGTACGTTGCAGTTGCTTTTTTTTAATTGTTAAAATTTATCAAAAAATAATAAATACAAAAAAAATTAAAATTAGCTTCATTCAAAATAATTAGAATACAAAAATTGAAAGTAAACATTTTCATAACAAAATAATTATCAAATAAATTAAATAGTATCTCATGAAATATTTTTACAATTCGTTAAACTATTGTATATGCAAAAGCAGAAGCACTATTAACTAAATCTCCATGAATTGCATATTCATTGAGATGGAAGTTGTCATCCCTTTGTTGACGATATTACACACCCTCATACTGCATATGAACAAATTAATAAATTTTTAAACATTTATGCAAAATAAATATATATTAATTATTAAAAAGTAATAGTTTAGTAGATGAAAATTTAAAGAATATTATCGTTGTTCTTTTGAAAGCGAATAAAAAAATTAATTAAATAGATAATAATAAATGTCATAAATATTAGTTAAAACATATAAATAAATCTACATACCAATTTATTTAGAAGGCATTTGCTATTCATATCCCCTCACAATCGTTACGAACATAGCCACTCTCACATTCATCCTTATTATCATTTTCATCAACACTTGACAACTGTATGACAAATGGATTGTAAGCCATTGTAGTGTCGTCAAAACATCTTCTTCAACAAAAGTATGATGTTGTGGTGGAGTTGAAACGACAGACCATCTCGAAGATCTTCAACATAAAATACTTGTTGAACTTAACAAAACAATGTCAAGCAATATCACAAACAAAATATCTACAAAAGCAAGATTAAGAAAACCCAATGAACCTAACCTACGGTTAAAACGAAGGAAAAAAAAAAAAAAAAACCCAATCCACCACATGTCACCGCCAACCACAAAGAAAAAAGAAACTCACTTAAACGATGGAGATGAAGAAATAAGAAACCCAGCTAACCACGACGGCGAAACAGAGAAACCCAGCTTCTCGACGGAAACGTAGGCAAATGAAAAATGAAACCCAAAATATCCCACTCTTCATGTCTCTCTTAGATTACTTCCAAATATAACATCTATTAGGTAGTGTACAGGATGTAGTTTTAGAAAAGAAAAAGGATTCAAAGGAGCACACACCAAAAAATTTAAAACATCAAATATAACATCTATTAGGTAGTATAAAAATTTTAAAACACACCAAAAATTTTCAGAACAGGCACGTAAAATTTTAAAACTCTTTTTAAGATTTTTTTTTTCTTTTTAAAATTAAGAGAACATGCAATGCATTTACATCTTAAAGCGTCGCTTGTTCCATCAATGTCATTATTTTTTTTTTGTTTTTTAATTAGTTTTTTATTCTTCATTTAAAAATAAATACTGAAAATATTTCTTATACATGCGAAACAAAATTACCAAAGTGGTAGTTTAATTATTTTGTTTTCCAAGTACAATTTATTTACTTTAAAATCCTATTCTAAGTTTTATTTTTTGTTCCTTAATTTGATGGAACAGTCGATGCATAAAAAGCAAAAAAAGTCGCCAGATACTTTTAATTTTTTCCATTTTTTAATAGTTATTAATTTGATTTTGAAGTATAGTTTATTTGCTTTTAAAACTTGCAAGTAGAAATTTTTTTTTTTTAAATTAAGAGAATAAGCGACGCATTTACAATTAAAAGCGACTCCTTTACTCTCAATTTCATTTTTTTTCTTTGGTTATCTTTTTATTTTTCATCTACAAATAAACATTAAAAATAGTTAAAGAATAAAAGTTAAAAAAAAAAAAGGAATAGACGACACATTCGTAAAACATTGCATCTCCTGTTCTCTTTTCTCAATAACAAAAATACTTGAAAAACAAAAAAAATTAAACCAAAAAAATTAATATATTAATTAATATTTTATTACATTTGATTCATAGTTTTATTAACTCTCTATTAAAATTTTCAAAATAATTAAATTTATCATAATATTTATATTTCCTATCTATTAAATATGTATTAACTATTTATGAAATTATTAATTTTAAAATAATAAAATTATTATATGAGTTAATATTTCATTTATTTGAAATATTAGATTCTTATACCAATATTTATTTGAATTTTATTGTCTATAAATTATTTTGCATGAATTTATCTATCAAATAATTCTAATTTGACAAAACTAAAAAGTAATTTTCAAATTGAAAAAAAAAAAAGATCACTAAAGGCTGGAATAGGCGATGCTTTTCTGAGGTTATAATTTCCAAATTCGTCGCTAAATATACGAATATGTGACGTATTTTGAAAAAAGAGTCACTAAATGCGAGAAAAGGCGATGCATAGTTAAAAAAAGTTTCTTATTAGTTTTTAAACATAAAAAAAAAATTTTTGAAATAATTTTTCATTATCTTTTTAACATAACAAAGCTTTTTAAATAATTTTTGAAGTCTTGAGTGACATAATTATTGAGAAGAAATCTCTTAAAAATAAATTTTATCCATAAAATTATTTTTATAAGGATAAATAATTGATATATTATTAATTTATACATTATTTTATAAAAGTATAACAAGTAACTTATCATAGAAACACAAATAAATTAAAGGAATTGCTTAATAATTTTGCCTCATATTTCTATCTATTAAAATTTTCAAAATAATTAAATTTATTACATTTTTATTTCCTATCTATTAAATATGTAACAACTATTTATGAAATTATTAATTTTAAAATAATAAATTTATTATATGAGTTAATATTTCATTTATTTGAAATATATGATTCTTATGCCAATATTTATTTGAATTTTATTGCATATAAATTATTTTTTATGAATTTATCTATCAAATAATCTTAATTTGACAAAACTAAAAAATAACTTTTAAATTAAAAAACAAATATCGCTAAAAGCTGGAATAGGCGATACTTTTCTAAGGTTATAATTTGCAGATTCGTCGCTAAATATAGGAATAGATGATGCATTTTGAAAAAGAAGTCGCTAAATGTGATAAAAGGTGACACGTTGTTAAAAAAAGTCTCTTATTAGTTTTTAAACATAACCAAAAATTTTTAAATAAATTTTCATTACCTTTTTTAATATAAAAAAGTTTAAATAATTTTTGAAATCTTGAATGACATAATTATTGAGAAGAAATTTCTTAAAGATAATTTTTATTTATAAAATTATTCTTATAAGCATAAATAATTGATAAATTATTAATTTATACATTAGTTTATAGAAGTATAACAAATAACTTATCATAGAAACACAAATAAATTAAAAGAATTGCTTAATAATTTTGCCTCATATTTCTATCTATTGAAAATTTCAAAATAATTAAATTTATCACATTTTTATTTCCTATCTATTAAATATGTATTAACAATTTATGAAATTATTAATTTTAAAATAATAAAATTATTATATGAGAAAACAGGAGATGCAATCAAGGGAAATTGTGTCGCCTGTTCCAGTTTTTTCTTTTTTAACTTGTTCCCCTTTTTTTTTAAAAAAATACAATTTAAAGAATTGAAAATTTAAATAGAAAATAAACTGCACTTTAGAAACAAAATAATTAGAGAACAACAATAAAAATAATCATATCATGCAATAGGTAACGCAATCAGGGGGAATTGCGTCGCCTGTTCCAATTTTTTTTTTTTTAATTTGTTCCTCTTTTTTATAAAAAATAAAATTTAAAAAATACAAATTTAAACAGAAAATAAAATGTACTTGAGAAACAAAATAATTAAAGAACAACAATAAAAATAATCATAAAACTCAATAAGAGACGCAATCAATGGGAATTGCGTTGCCTGTTCCAATTTTTTTTTTAATTTGTTTCCTTTTTAAAAAAAACAAAAATACAATTTAAAGACCTGCAAATTTACATAGAAAATAAACTTTACTTGGGAAACAAAAAAATTAGAGAGCGACAATAAAAATAATTATAAAAGGGTACGGGCGATGCAATCAGGGGGAATTGCATCGCCTGTTCCATTTTTTTTAATTTGTTCCCCTTTTTTAAAAAAAAAATGCAATTTAAAGACTTGCAAATTTAAACAGAAAATAAACTGTACTTGAGAAATAAAATAATTAGAGAACAACAATAAAAATAATCATATTAGGCAACAGGCGATGCAATCAGTGGGTATTACGTCGCCTATTCCAAATTTTTTTTTTAATTTTTTCCATTTTTTCTTAAAAAAATAAATTTTAAAAAATACAAATTTAAATAGAAAATAAACTGTACTTGAGAAACAAAATAATTAGAGAACAACAACAAAAATAATTATAAAATGCAATAGGCGACGCAATCAATGGGAATTGCGTTACCTGTTCCAAATTTTTTTTAGTTTGTTTCCCTTTTTTAAAAAAACAAAAGTACAATTTAAAGATTTGCAAATTTACATAGAAAATAAACTGTATTTGGGAAATAAAAAAAAATTAGAGAGCGATAATAAAAATAATTATAAAAGGAATAGGCAATGTAATCATGGGGAATTGCGTCGCTTGTTCCTTTTTTTTTTTTTTTCTAATTTGTTCTCCTTTTTTTTAAAAAACAAAAATACAATTTAAAAACTTGCAAATTTAAACAGAAAATAAACTGTACTTGAAAAACAAAATAATTAAAGAACAACAATAAAAATAATCATATCAGGCAATAGGTGACGCAATCAGGAGGAACTGTGCCTGTTCCATTTTTTTTAATTTGTTCCTCTTTTTTTTAAAAACAAAAATACAATTTAAAGACTTGTAAATTTAAACAAAAAATAAACTGTACTTGAGAAATAAAATAATTAGAGAATAACAATAAAAATAATCATAAAACGCAATAGGCGACGCAATCATGGGAATTGCGTCGCCTGTTCCAATTGTTTTTTAATTTGTTTTCTTTTTTTAAAAAAACAAAAATACAATTTAAAAACTTGCAAATTTAAACAGAAAATAAACTTGACTTGGAAAACAAAAAAATTAGAGAGCGACAATAGAAATAATTATAAAAGGGAATAGGCGACGCAATCAGGGGTAATTGCGTCGCCTGTTCCATTTTTTTTTTTAATTTGTTCTCTTTTCTTTTTTTAAAAAATAGAAATATAATTTATAGACTTGCAAATTATTTAATAAAAAATAATATTCCTTCATATATTAAGAAATATTTTCAATATTTATTTGTAAATAAATTAAATATATAAAATAATTAAAGGACAAATGGAAATGATGTAACATGCGACACTGTTTTGATTAAATGCGTCGCCGTTAACAAAAAATATTTATGAGATTGGAAATGTAAAATAAGGATATGACGACTCTTTTTAAGTAAATGCGTCATCTGAAATATCTGGCGACTCTTTATGTTATTAATGCGTCGTCCTATTCCCTCAAAATAAAGAAAAAAAAGTACTTTATTAGGATTGCAACTTGCAATATCAAATAAACTATCATTGAAACAAAATCAAATAACTAATAAAATAAAAAAAATAATGAATAAAACAACAAAAGCCGAAGTTGTTGAGTCATATATTCAGCAATGCTGAAAATCATGGTCGCTTATTTCTGTTTTTAGCGACCTTCAATTCATTTTGTTTCTTAGCATCGCTAATTTTATGTCGCCAGATCTCAATTTTCTTGTATTTAGCGGTGCCGTGGAAAGTGTGTCGCTTATTGTCTTATTAAGCGACGTTTTATCACGCATTGTTTTATTACATCGCAAACTTCGTGTCGCTAAATTGCTATTTTCGCGTAGTGATATGTTGTGGAAGCAATAGCTTCCTATTTGTATAAGTACAAGGTCGTACTTAGTCAACTAAACAATTTATGAATGTTCTAGATTCTAGGAAGCAAAGTTTAACTTAAACACTTACACACACGAGGAAGTCAAATCAAACTTAAACTCTTACACACATGAATATCCTAGGAAGCCAAGTTCAACTTGAACACTTACGCACATGAGGAAGTCAAGTCAAGCTTAAACTTTTACTTGCCACCTAAGTATTTCTAGAATTCTCTTTAGAAATGTGCAGCATTAATTGCAACACTCCTCCTTGATGCACATTTCTGTTATTCCATTCTTGCTTCTTAGTAATTCAAATTTATTTCGAGGTAGTGCCTTGGTGAAGATGTTCGCTAATTGCTCTTCAGTCTTGCAGTATTTGATTGCAATTTCTTTATTCACCTCAGCTTCATGGATGAAGTGATATTTTCTTTTTATGTGTTTGGTCCTATTATGGAACATTGGGTTCTTCACCATTGCTATTGTTGACTTACTATCACAGTATATTGTTGTTGGTTCGTTTTGTGGTTCTCCAAAATCTTCAAATATATACTTGAGCGATAATGCTTGACTTATGGCATAAGCAGCTGCAATATATTCTGCCTCTGTAGATGATTGTGCAACTGTTGCTTGCTTCTTTGATGCCCAAGAGAAAATGCCTGAGCCAAGAGTGAATGCATAGCCCAAAGTGCTTCTCATGTCATCTGCTAATCCTGACCAGTCACTGTCTGTGAATCCAAGCAACTGTGAATTAGAAGTGGATCTATACCATATACCATAATCTTTAGTTTCTTGTAGATATTTGAGTATTCTTTTTACAGCTCCATAATGCACTTAAGTTAGATTTTGCATGAACCTTGATAGCAACTTGTTGCATACATGATGTCTAGTCTAGTAGTTGTTAAATATAGGAGACTTCCAATGAGACTTCGAAATGTCGAGCTATTAGCTGGTGGTGATCCATCTTCTTTCTTCATTATCTGACAATTGTCATGTGGTGTTGCTACAGTTTTGCAACCACTCATCTTGAATTTTTTAATAATTCCTTCAACATATTTGTTTTGAGAAATAAATATTCCTTCATCACATTGATATGTCTCAATTCGGAGAAAGTAGTGCATCAAGCCCAAGTCTGTCATTTCAAATGTCTTCATTATCTCCTTTTTAATTTCCTCAATCATTTTCTCATTATTTCTTGTATATATATTAGATCATCAACATATAAAGAAACAACAAGAGTGTTGTCCGTACCTTGGGTCTTGATGTATAGTGTAGGCTCACTATAGCTCCTCCTGAATCCTTGCTTGATGAAATAGGTGTCAATTCGGCTGTACCAGGCTCGTGGGGCTTGTTGTAGTCCGTATAAGGCCTTCTTTAATCTTAGCACTTTATTTTCTTGTCCTTGTACCACGAACCCATGTGGCTGCTCAATGTAAATTTCTTCTTCCAAATAACCGTTAAGGAATGTAGACTTCACATCTAGTTGATATATTTTCCATCTCGTTTGAGCAGCTAATGCTAGGAGCGCCCTTATAGTGTCGAGACGAGAAACAGGAGCAAATGTTTCATTGTAGTCAATTCCGAATTGCTGGGAATATCCTTTTGCTACTAGTTGAGCCTTATGTTTTTGTATCGATCCATCAGAGTTAAGCTTTGTCTTATATATCCATTTAACTCTAATTACATCTTCGTTCGAAGGAAGATCCACCAACTCCAATGTTTTGTTCTTTTCGATCATTCTTATCTCTTCTTCCATTACTTTGACCCATAATTCATGTTTTGAAGCTTCTTCAAAACTCCCAAGTTCTACTATGGCCAAGTTGCAGGATTCATAGATCTCTGTTAAAAATCGAGTTCTTCGAGGAGTTGATTCTGGCGATAAATCCTCCGACTCGAGTTGTTGTTGCATTTGATGAGTTGGAGATCCTTGATTTGTCTCCCGAGGTCCTTGAGTTTCATCTAGCTCCTCCTCTCTTTGTTGTTCTATTGTTGGTACATAAATTGTCTTCCTTTCAACTTCTTTGGTTTCCCAATTGTAGGATGTATCTTCATTAAACTCAACGTCTCGACTGATGATTAACTTGTTTGTTTCCAGGCTATAAATTCGATAGCCTTTTGATTGCAAACTATAGCCAAGAAAGATACCTTTTTCTATTTTGTCATTTAATTTGGTTCTCTTTTCCTTTGGTATATGGGCATAAAAAATGCACCCGAAAAATTTGAGATGCTTTGCTGATGGTTTTCTCCCACTCCAAGCTTCAATTGGTGTCTTGTTATGGACTGCTTTGGTTGGGCATCTGTTTAGTAGATAGACTGCAGTAGAGATAGCTTCTACCTAAAAACTATTCAGGAGTCCTTTATCTTTCAGCATTGTTCTAGCCATCTCCATAACTGTTATGTTTCTCCTTTCAGACACACCATTTTGCTCTGGAGCATATCCGATTGTAAGTTGGTGCTCCATACCTTCATCTTCACAGAAATCATTGAACTTCTTGGAGATGTATTCCTTTCCTCAATGATTTCGAATTGTTTTGATTTGTTAGCCACTTTGTTTTTCAACTAAATTTTTGAATTTTTTTGAAAATCTTGAAGACTTATGATCTTTCTCGCAGAAAATATACCCAAATCATTCAAGTAAAGTCATCAATAAATAAGATGAAGTACCTGTTTTGGTTTAGTGATGGAGTTCGTATTGGTTCGTAAACATCGGTATGAATTAGCTCCAACGGCTTCTTTGCTCTCCATGTTGTGCCTACCGGGAAAGGTTGCCTATGTTGTTTGCCCTGTAAACATGCTTCACAGGTACCATTGATATCTTCAATGGTTGGTAAGTCACGCATCATGTTCTTTTGTTGAAGAATCTTGAGGCCGTTGAAATGAAATTGACAAAATCTCTTGTGCCAAATCCATGAGATGTCTACTTGTGCCTTCATGGCAGCTTCACTAGCATATTTCCATTTTATTGGAAAAGATCTGTTTCCTTTCATTTTGATTTTTGCAATCTCCATAGTCTTATTTGTCTTGTCATATATTGTACATGAATCTCCTTCGAAGCATAGAGAATATCCTTTCTTTATCATTTGACCAATGCTGAGGAGATTTTGATTTATAGTAGGGACTAACAGTACATCAGTAATGTACTGTTTACCCTTTTTGGTTTCTACAGCAATGGTTCCTTTTCCTGTAGCTTCTATAAATTCCCCATTTCCAATTTTGACTTTTATTTGTATTTTATTTAGGCTACAAAAAATACTTTCATTTTTTGTCATGTGGTTACTGTAACCACTATCTAAATACCATGTGTCCTTTTTATCTTCACCTTGTGAAACATAGAATAGATGATTTTCTATGTCCTTCTTTTCAATAAAATTAACTTGATGTGTGTTTTTAAAGCGGCAATTTTTCTCAACATGCCCAAATTTTCTATAGACTTTGCATTGGTTTTCCTTTAAACCAACAGTCTTTTTCCAAATGACTTTTTCTTTTGCAAACATCACAAGGAGGATATTTGCTATTTTTGTTTTGATTATTTCTAAAATTTTCTTGTGGTTTTTTCCATCTATCTTTGGAATTTTGAGATTGCATTTTTATTTTAGACTGAAAGGCATTTTCCAATGAATTTTCATTCCGCCTACTCAGTCTTTTCTCATATGCTTCTAGAGAGCCCATTAATTCTATCGCTGTTAAATTTTCAATATACTTTGATTCTTCTATAGCAGTAATAATTGCATCATATTTTTCTGTACAACTAATTAAAATTTTTTCTACAACTTTCTTTCCAGAAATAGTCTCTCCATAGGCTCTCATTTGATTAACTACTTCTTTTATTCTTGAGTAATAATCTTTAGCGATCTCATTGTCTTTCATTTTTAGGTTTTCAAAATCTCTTCTCAGAGCCTGTAGTTTTATGGCACGTACGTTAACACTGCCTTGAAACTCTTCTTGTAGGGTATCCCATGCCTCCTTTGCTGTTGAAGCTCCCATAATCCTTGGAAAGATTTCATCTGCCACAGCTTGTTGTAGAACGAAAAAAGCAGGGGAATATTTTTGTTGATTCTCATCAAGCTCCTTCTTTTGATTGTCATCAAGAATGGTAATATCAACAGGAATAGTGTAGCCCTCACTGATATTATCCCATAGTTTTTGGGATCTAAAATAACTGGTCTTTTTTATAGACCAAAAATCATAGTTTTCACCACTAAAGACTGGAACTAGAATTGTGCAGAAGGTGTTCTCGGCCATGGTGAATGAAAATAACTACGACCAGTTTATGAACGAACTAGGCTTTGATACCACTGATAGAATTTATTGAAAGATATTGTGGGATACTCTTGGTAGAGAAAGGAAAATATAGAAACCTTTTTTTTTTTTTTTTAATAATGTAATTGTTACATATGTTGTGGAAGCAATAGCTTCCTACTTATACAAGTACAAGGTGGGTTCCTTAGCCAACTAAACAATTCATGAATGTTCTAGGTTCTAGAAAGTAAAGTTTAACTTAAACACTAATACACATGAGGAAGTCAAATCAAACTTAAACTCTTACACACATGAATATCCTAGAAAGCCAAGTTCAACTTGAACACTTACACACATAAGGAAGTCAAGTCAAGCTTAAACTTTTACTTACCACCTAAGTATTTCTAAAATTCTCTTTAGAAATGCACAACATTAATGGCAACAATTTGGAATGATCAATCATGATAAGAGGAGTTGGGATTGGATCTTATGTTATAGTTGTGCGGTTCGAGATAGGAAAGAACAGGACCCTACAAGAAGTTGATCTGTATAGACATTTGTCTTGTCGTTTACCTAAATAGACAGCTGACTTTTGCATAAGCGTAACAAGAACTTCTACTGTACGGGAGACGCAAGGCATTTACACGTGTTGTTTGCCCAATTTAGATCAATCTAGTTTGACAAATGGCATGGTGGGAGTATGAATTCCCATCTAATCTCTATGTGAAACCTGCATATGTGCATTGTACCAGTGTATTAGAAGCTAGTGCATTAAAAATATTCCGCTGTTGGAAATATCTATATATATATATATGGTACTCCCTCTATTAGTGGAACCTGTACACAGATCCATCATTATGCTAGAAGCAAGAATACTATGAAGAAATAAATGTATTCCCACTGGTAAAAAATATTATTGCTATGCTTCTAATACAACGGTGGAACCCACATATGTTGATCCCATCAATGTACTAGAGGTGGAAGCGCTACTCTAGAGAGAAACACAAATATATGCCCTCCATTGAGATTATTTCTTGGCCTTCAGATTAAGTCCACCTGGTTGGTGTTGTCACATGACACTTTTAGGGTTATCAAAATTCTGAACTTCATACAATTGATCTTACATTTTAATCATGCTAGTTACTTTTGCAAATTAATCCAGATAATTGTTTTCCAAGATGTCAGGATCCATCTAAAATTCCTTACCGGAACCCTATACAAGCCCTAATCCCAGGGAAACACCACCAAACCTTCCAACGGAAAATCCGGCAGCATCTCCCCTAAGGGTAGGACTTATCATAAAATTCCCTGCACAAAAAAACACACTCCAATAAACACCATCTTACTCCTCCCACTTTACTACAATTTGTTTCCACAAATTTACAGTACTCCAAAATAATAAAAGGGAATCAATAACCAATTAAACAAATATCTATCCAATCTGTATACAGAGCGTTATACAAATAAATATGACTTTAATACAATGACGGATAAAGAAACAATACAAGATGGAGAGGAAAAAGGGAGGAAATGCTTCTTGGACTTTCAGCAATGAACTGAGACGTCGAGTTCGCCCCCGGACAATCAACGTTGACTAATCTGGACCTAAGGAAACAGAATTTAAAAATATGAGATGCTAATCATTTCAGTGAGTAACCCAATCTACTATACAATAATAATAATAATAAGAGGGTAAATAACTTAATTAATTGATTAATAAGAAATAAGTAAATAAATAATAGGTAGTTAAAAATAATATTTTCCCTCAAAACCCTCACGATTCACTCAATTGGGAAAAGTTCTCTTTTTAAAACATTTTCGCAAAACCCAACATTTTATGCCCCAAAAATCAAGAAATAATTAGTCAAATAAATTTCAAATAAAATACAAGAATTAAGGATCCAAATTTATAATGGAAATATAGAATAAGACATCATTGGATACAATAAATAAAATCATAAATAAACTTGTATTAAAGAAATTTGGCATAAGAATAAAAATAAACCCAATATATAAATTATAAAATTTATTAATTAAATCAATGAAATAATCAAAGAAACATTTTAAATCAATTTAAACATCTATATAAAACAAATGATAAAAATATAATAGAATTTATTTTAAAATACCAATCGATTTAAATGATAAAATCAAGGCAAATAACTTTTAAACATTAATGAGAATAGGTAATAAAATCACGATAACAATTTCATAAAATTTGTGTAAAGCTTTAAATTTAAATAAATAATAAAAACAACATTAAATATATTCTTAATTTAAATACAATTTCAAATATTTATTTGAAATCCATGTTCTGAAAACCATTTGATGCACCCACTATATACCAGTGGCGCCAACGGTACCCAGCGTCCCGAGCACAGCCAGACAGGAGGTTAAAGAGAGAAACCGGCATACGGTCGCATGACGTCCCACCGCGCCGCTGCAAACAGGCGTCCCGACCATGGAGGGGCGGCCTACCCTCATCCGATGGCAACCACAGGACAACCCCATAATCACCTGTACGCTACTCACACCCACCTGCGCACTCACCACATCCACCTGCACGCTAATCATATCCATGTATAAAGAACACCAGTACGTGTATGGTGCATCTAAAAATCATAAAATCAATATATTTATTTTCAAATCTCAAAATCTCATAAATACCACAGGATTTATTCCATCTAATTAAACTCGTAAATTTTCCACAATTCCTTTATAAATCATCGTCATGAATTCATCGCATAAATTCCATTAATTTCAAATCCATCAATTTTCCAATACACAATATTCAAATGCGTAAGCAAAATTTTTTTTTTATAAATAATATCCTTAAATCCTTAAAATTCAAGATAGGCATAATTTCATTAGAATCCCATAAAATTTCCAAAATTCATAAATCCATATAAATGCATTTTTTGTTGCTTGAAATAAACTCATAATAATTTCAACAATAAATCAATAATATTAAAATCATAATTTCTTTAAATATCAAATTTTCATAAAATGAATTTTCATAATTTATCAAAATCGAAATATGCTTCAGTGCACACACATATACACATTTCAAATTGTCCAAATATTAGCATCAAAATTTAATTTGCAATTTATCACATAATTATTATAATATAAACATCCAGATATTAATATATAACGAAATATAATTAAATTAACACACAAAATTAATTTTTGAAGGTGGGTCACTCACCTCGAGCACGCAATTAACCCAAGATCCTCCATGAGATAAATTTCACGACGCACACGTGCTCCTAGAACAACAATATTACACAACTCAAATAAATTAATATTTTATTCGGGTAAATAATACCCGGTACCCGGGGGGCTAATACAAACGACAACCAAAATTTATGAGTAATACACTGAATCGAAGCTTGTGAAATGAGAATTACGAATCTGGTCTTATTTCTGGAAGATTGGACCCGTGGTGGCCGGAATCTCGCTGGAAACCTCTTAGATTTTAGACCTTCTATTCTCACAATCCATTAAGAATTGAGGGAAGTGGACACCGAATTTGGGTTCAGAGGGTTAGAATTAGTGGGAAAGGATGGACGGTGCAACTGGAAACTCGTCGGAAAGTCAATTCCCCGACGAGCCACCGTGATCACCGGAATCCACCGCCACCGGTAGCGCGTCCGATGGCCACTGGTCATGATTTTTGGTGGGAAGTGATACGAACCTAGGATGACCTACTCCTAAACCCGTATTATATTAGCCCGGATCTTAATTAAGTTCAAGTTCTAATGGAATGGACCTCAACCCCTAACCAACCTGTGGTTAGAAACCTTGGTATAATGTAGATGCCACAATAGGGGATGGAAAACCTATTGATAAGTCAAGCTAAAACAACCAATTCTCTAATGGTCTTTTAGGTGTTCTCAAAGAACAAAGAGATAATTAATCTCACAAGTATTTTCTTAATCAAATCAAAGTTGTATTCTTATTGAAAAATAAGCCTTTTAAATAGGCTACAAATCCACGAAATAAAACCCTAAAAATAAAGAAAAACCAGCCACCACACATAAAGAAACCTAGTTGGTTGAAACTATACTTCCTTTCCTAATCTAAGTTTGATTAATTAATTCCTTTATATTAAATTAGGAATTAATTAATTTACAATGGAAAGAATAAAATAAAAACCTTCCTAAAGTTATTTTTCCAGAAAATAAATAAATAAAAACTAAAAAGTAATGGTAGTTTCCTAAAACAAAAAGTAAAAACAAATTAGGAAACTAAAAATGCTAGCCTTTTGATCAAGTTGACTTTGATCAATCTTTGACCTCTTTGAGCTTCAAATCAGCTTCTAGATTCTTTTTAGGATGCCAAATAAGCTGAATATGAAGTCCCACACGTTGCCCATGCTTGGAAAAATAAGAAAAGGCTAATACAGTAAAATACAGTAAAGCCAGCAAGCAATACAGCAAATTCGGCCAAATTGTTGATGCTGTCCGTACAAGCCCTTTTTGATTGTATTTGAGGCCGCTTTAACTTGATTCCATGACCTCTTAGGCATATGTATTGAACCCATAAATCATTGGAACCATTTCATGCTTTCCGGACTCCAAAAATGTACCAAAACCGTCACCCGGGTCCGTATCGGCTTCCACCACTTGGATGCTTAGAATAGGCTTTGTATCTTCAAGTATGGACAAGCTCTGTTGAGATTGATTACCCCCTATATAAATACCCCCAGGTTGTCCTTAAATCTCTTAATTTGAGCTCTTGTGATTGGCTTAGTCTTCATCCGTGTCGAGTCAGCACCCCAACGGGTTATCGGTTGAGCGGGCTCGGGTAGAATCACATCAGAAAGGTAGATCGGAGAATGGGTGACTCAAGGGGACTAGCGATGAGGCAAACAGAGGTCGGAATGGAGAGAAATCTGGGTTTGAAGTAATCGGCGCCGCCGCTGGAAAAAGTCTCGATCCGGACGTGTCGGCATTCGGTTGGCCGTGATTTTTGGCTGGCCGGCTGGTTTTCAGGTGGGCTTCAAGCTAAGGTGGAGCGTGTACTGTTCTGGTGGCCGGAAATGGGTGAACGGTAGTTGGGCGATTGGGTTTCTCTCTCTATCTGTCTCTTTCTCTATCCTCTTTCTCTCTCCTCCGTCCCCTTCTCAGCCAGTCAAAACGCCCATGGGTGCCACTGTGCACTCACGGGTGGGTCCATTTTTTTGACACATGGCACCACTGTTCACACACATGCAGATCATGAATAGTAAATGCTGTCTCGGAAAAACTTCACAGGTCTGTAACTTTCAAACCATATGTCAAAATCGGACGTGCCACTAGTCTATAAACTCATATCAATGAGTACTTTACAACCATCCATGAGTCAAAGCTCAATTTTGCACGAACAAAAGGTAAACTTCGGCACCCCTTGGACAGTTTGGACCTCAACTTATTTTGCTCATAACTTTCAAACCGTAGCTCCGTTTTTGACCTCATGATAATGTGTACTTTTTAACGGTACCTCAGTCAATGTGAAATTCCACCAGAAGCAAAAAGTCAACATTTGACCCCTTCTCGGTTAATGACCGTCAAACCCAGTCAACCTCAATCAAATTTGAGAAATTTCCGGTGTACTTCGGAATGAGGCAAGGAGCAAATCTAACTAACTATTTATATTTTTATTTTTTCATGTGAAAGCAAATATAACTAGCTATTCATATAACAAAATATTAAACAGTCTCCTAATGTAAAATTAATAGATACAAGCAATATGCATAAATTCCCTTGTTACTTTATTTAGTTTCATGCTAATATAAGTTTTGTGTCTCGCATGCAAGAATTAAGTTTAAGTTTTGTGTCTTACGTGCAAGAATTAAGTTGGAATTGAATTTCAAATTTCACCGAACTATTATTCAAATACAAAATATATATATATATATATATATATAGATATATGTATGTATAGGACAAGATGCAAAATTTCAACTTATAAGAACCGCATTTCAATTTGGAAAATGGTATACATACAAACCTAATACCAACCTAATGCCAACTAGACAAATTAGATAGATAATATATAAAACATACGAGCAATCAAAGACAAACACATCAAGCACTATATCACAATACAATATTTAACCAACCACAATTATATATTTGTTGTATTTATGTTTTAAGTCCTTAACAGTTCAAGATTTTTAATTTGGCTTCACGGATTGGGATTTTGATATTGAGGTTCTTTCACCACAGTAACCGGACAAGAAGCATTTGTCACCACGTAGTTGCTGACACTATCAAGCAGCACCCTACCAAATTGAGGCTGTCAGGACCCGTCCAAGATTCCTCCCCGGAACCCTAGACAAGCCCTGATCCCAGGAAAATACCACCGAACCTTCCAACGGAAAATCCGGCAGCACCTCCCCTAAGAGTAGGACTTACCACAAATTTTCTGCACTGAAAACACACTTCTATAATCGTCCCCTTATTCCTCCCACAATACTACAAATTGATTCCACAAATTTACAGCACTTCAAAGAACAGTAAATCAGTGCATAAATAATAACTACATGTCCAATACAGTATACAGAGCATTATACAATAAATGTGGAATTAATACAATGACAGATAAAGCAATACAAGATGAAGAGGAAAAAGGGAAGAAATACTTCTTGGACTTTCGGCAATGAACTGAGACGTTGGGCTCGCCCGGACAATCAACGTCTCCCGACCTGGACCTAGGGGAACGAAATTTAAAAATGTGAGATGCTAATTATCTCAGTGAGTGACCCTATCTACTGAACACCTTTAATATTATTAATATAACAAATAAAGAAATTTAATTAATACCAACAATTAAATAAATAAATAATAATAAACAATTGAAGTAATATTTTCTCCTAAAACCCTCACTATTCACTCCGTTGGAAATGTTTCCCTTTTTAAAACATTTTCACAAAACCCGATATTCGTATCTCCCGAAAACCAATGGATCAATTAATTTAATAAACAATAAATAAACACCCCAATTATAAATAAAATGTAATAAATTATAATAAATAATTTTTGTACTCTTTGGGTTTGAAATTTCTATCCGAAAAATTTGTATTTGATGCATCACACCATATACCAGTGATACCCTCCGATACCCAGCGTTCCGAGCACCGACTGGCAGGGAGATTAAAGAGAGAAACTTGCAAACGGCACTTCGGCGTCCTGACATTACCGCTGCTGAAACCGTTATCCCGGCCAAGGAGGGGGGCGGTTGATGCGCAATATATAAGACTTGCCTGCCCTCGGTCCCATGGCAACTCATGGGAGACATAATACTTGCGCGCTAAACCACATATACAGCAGAACACCAATACTATATGAGTGTGTCTAAAATAATTATTAAATAAATTATAACCGTACCGTTTTTCCAAAATCACCGTGGGAAATATACCAATTCTCAAATTTACCATCCCACATTTCCTTTTAACGAACCCGGTACGAAAGCATCGATAACAATATAAAAATAATTTTTCTCGCAACACGCGGTCCAACAAATAATATACCACGGGCATAATTATAAAAATTAAACCACCAAATTAAACAAATATTTTCCTTAAAATATTTAAACCAATTATGCCCAAAAATAATATAAAATCCAAACACAATGAATTACTGAAAATACTTGCTCATGTGTAATAAATACCATTAAATCACAATAAAATAATAATCGAAAATTTTTTAGTAACCCAAAATTCCGTTTAGCATCAATGGGTAAATATATATATATATATATATAAAATAATATTTTTCCCGATTATATTTAAATTCTAGCACATGAGCATAATTGCAGATATCAATTAAATACCAAATAAATATAATTAATTACCCCAAAACATTTTTAAAGGTGGGTCACTCACCTGGAGCACGCAATTAAACCACGATCCACCATGGGATCAATTCCACGACTCACCTGTGCTCCTAGAACACAATTCACACATAGTCAAATAAATTAATATTTTATTCGGGTAAATAATACCCGGTACTCGGGGGGTCAAACATAAACGTTATCCAAAATTGTCGAATAATATACCGAATCGAAGCTTGTGGAACGAGGATCGCATTACCGGTCTCCATCGACCCCAATTCGCAGGTGGTGGCCGGAATTTGGCCGAAAAGCTTCGGCCGGTCTTGATTCCTTTGCATCTTGCAAATCGACAGGAGTTGAGTTAATTGGAGCTCAGAATTGGAATCAGAGGGTCCAAATTAGTGGGAAAGGACCGGTTGCACGACCGGTGGCTGCCGGAAAATGGGCAAACCAGCGACACACCTGCCGCCGGCGTTGGAGGCCAATCCCGGCGCGTTAGCCACCCCACCGACCGGAGATTGAGTGACTGAGGTCATGCCGTCGTGGGTTGCAGGTCTGTCCAGCGCGTGTGGCCTGCCGCTGTCCGCACGGTGATCAATCGGCCGGAGAGAGAGGGACGGCTGCCGCCGCTTCCACCGCCCGATCTAGGCGCATCGCCGACTGGCCGGCTGCCAAATTTGGCTGTGAGCTCACCGGCGGCTGGGCTACGTCTATGGCCTGCGCGTCTGGGCAATGGGTGGCCGGAATTGGTGAAGGCCGGTGGACCCGAGGGAGAGAAGAAAAGAAAAGAGAAGAAGAAGAAGAAGGAAGAAGAAGAGGAAGAAGAATAGGCCCCCGTGGCCTTTTTTTCCACGTGGGGGAAAAGAAAAAAGAAAAGAAAAAGAAAAAGAAATAAAAAGAAAATAAATTAAAAATAATTAAAAAATATTAAAAATAATATTATTATGTAAAACAACAATAATAAAATAATATGGTATTAAGCATGGTTGACATGTGGCATCTCAACATGGTAACACATGGTCACATTTAATAAGTCACACGTGGCACAATGTTACACGTTTAAAAATAATATTAAAATAATACAGTATTTGAAAAACTCTACAGGTCCATAACTTTCAAACCACATGTCCAAATCGGACGTGTTGCTAGTCTACGGACTCGTATCGACTAGTACTTCACAACCATGCATGAATCAAAGCTCAACTTTACATGAATAAAAAGTCAACTCCGGCATCCCTTGGACAGTTTGGACCTCAACTTGTTTTGTTCATAACTTTCAAACCGTAGCTCCGTTTTCAACGTGCTACTAGTCTACGAACTTGTGTCAGCGTGTACTTCGTAACGGTGCCTTAGTCAACCTAGAATTCCAACTAGAACAAAAAGTCAACTTTTGACCCCTTCGATCAATGGTCAGAGTCAAAGTCAACGGTCAAAGTTGAAAAATTTCCGTTGTACTTTGGGACGGGGTGTTACAGAGGCTTTGACACATTATCATCATCATCATATATCTATGTATATGTGTCTTTATGGAGGAGCAATAATTATGTTGGTTCATTAGAAAGGTCCACTAATTTCAAAATGGCATGCTATGATTGGTCAGTTGGGTTATTGTGTAATATACCAGTTTCTTTTTGTCAAGGAAATTTATTGTTAGAAACCATTAATTTTGATTTCATTATTAGAAAATGGTTTGTGTCAAAAATGGTTTGTGTTGGAATAAATGCAAAAGTTTTTAGCAACGGCAAATTTTAGTTATAATATCAACATTGGTTGATGGTAAAGAAAAGAAAAAAGAAAAGATCAAAAAATAAAATGAACACATAAATATATATATATATATATATATATATTTGCATAGTTTAAATGATAGTTTACCTTTTGATGGGTCCCAAGGGTCTGCTTCCAACAACAAGAGAATCAAGTTGAAGATCATCCACAGCATCACTCAACTTTTCCCTTGGATCTCCCCAGTAAACCTTGGCCAACACCTTCGCCTGCTTTATTCAACATCTCAGCAGAATTCCATGTATATATATTTTGTTGGTGTTTGGTACCATATATGCAAATTTCATATGCAAATTTCATTATTAAATACATATATATATATATATATATTGTTATTTAATCATATTTATTAAAGGTTAATTTATCTATATTTAAATTATATTTATATATTAGTAAAATAATGACATATGTATATTTAATAAATAACTTAATAACTTAGATGATATTTGTAGTATTATTTAATTAAAAACCATATAACAGATTATGATTATTTTTGTGACATTGTTACTAGGTACTCTTCGTAGTGGGGAAAAAAAAAGTTCACTACTCTAAGAAGAATAAAAAAATACAACTAAATAATACAAATTGATATTATAAATTAGTCAAATAAAGTTGATTTAATTGGTTTATCATTAACATCTGCACCTGACCAGATTGAAGTTGGAGATACTAAAATAGAGTAAATTATTGTAAATGATTAGAATATTAATTAAATACAATTCAATAAAATATACTGATATAATTATATGCCATATAAACAGAGTATATGGACCAAGTTAAATGGTAAATACGAGTATCAGGTAACGAGCTAATTATGGAGAAACATAATTACCCAAAAAAATTCAGCCATTGCTTTCTATAAATGATTAATTTATCGATTAATAGGCGTGATCCATTTTGGTATCCGTCTAAACAAGATCCAGAGGAACGAACTCAAACCTGTGATCAAATATACACATGGAGGCATGCCTACAGTTATGCCCATCATGGTGATCTTCTTCTTCTTCTAACTTACTGCTTTTGATTTTTTGTTTGTGCTAAACAATATGGTTTTTGCTTCTAACGCTTCACTAACTTGATTTGTTTTTCTTTTTGGGTAATTTGTTGATTAACTTGATGTTATTACTGGATTAGATTTATTGTTACATCCTATTCCTACTTTGTCTAAGATTTACTTTATTGTTTCTTTGGTTGTTATTTTGGTTTTCTTATTTTGTTAATCTAGTGTGTTATTGTCTTTTTCTTTCACTAGAATGAAATAAAACAAAGCAGGGACTTTAAGGGGAGCTCCTAGCCTCTTGTAGTGTTTGTCCCTTGTCATGAGAAACAATGCATTGATATATATCCTGCCCTTATTTACTAGATTGATGGGGACAAATCACATACAGTAGTTGCATATTTGCTTGGGCTATTTGAGACATGAGAAAGTGAGTTGTTGGTCGCCTATCAGCCTACCCTTTCTGCATTACAAATATGAAATTTTACCTGAGGATGATAAAAATTTGGGGTGTACAAAAGATTGATGGTCAAGAACAGAGATGATAGAAAAGACAACCACGTGTATATATATGTATATATTGTTTAGCTTTTTGTTTATGTTGGGATAATCTATGAGAACAAATGGAAATGGTTAATGAGGAATCTGACTGTGTTTTGAAGTGGAGTTGGAACGGAGCAATGCTCCTTCAGAATTAGGATTGAGAAGTTTAGTAATCCACTCTCCTCAAAATGTAGGACTTATAGACTTCTATCTTATAAGTAAACACAAACACTTTTTTATTTCAACTTAATCTGATTGTAATATGTGGTAAGTTATTTAGAAACTCCATCAGTTTGGCTAGATTTTTCTTAGGTTTAGGTCTAATATCCAGTAGTAAGTTTTTCCACTTATTGATTTGTAATTGAACACACGTTTGATAAGATTTGCACTTTTATTGCTCAATCTCTTTTACTTGTATTGTATTTGGTTCTTTGCAATCCTGTTCTACATATTATGAGAATCCATCTGTTTCTTATGGTAACATAATTAATGTTATATGACTTCACTGCCACTCAGTTTACTTATAATGTGACCCTAGGGATATTTGTGGGTGAAGGAAAGGTGATCCACCTGACTTAAGGAGTAGGCCATATTCTATTAAGCTCATCTCACTCCCATCCATAGGACAATCCCTGTGTTCAAGTAAGTGGTGATCAACTAACATTCGACCATGTGGTCTTGTCCAGCTTAGATAGTTTTCTTTCTCCACTGCTTTGAATATGGTGCTAATCTAGTTTTCTTTCTTGCCAAAACTCGAGGAGGTACATGTACCCTTGCTCCTAGCGACCCACCTGTAGTCGCATGCACCGTGCGACTACCCTCTTTATGAAAGACTTTGGTGTCTACAACCTTTCAGAAAATAACTGTGAAGACTTTGCAATATGCTGGAAAACTGGCCTCCTAGTTGATGATAGCAATTGTTTCGCATAAGCATTGGCAGGAGTGGGCAGATAGCATCATTGTTGGCCGCCATTGTTGTATCCATTTCTTCTTTGCTTCGATTGTCAAATGCTGGTTCTACCTGGCTAGCATTTGTGGGATTTTTCGTGTACTGCATGTTTAGATTGCTTTTGGATATTAGAGTTCGTCGATATGTTTGTAAAGTTGAAATAGAGGAATTGGCGCTGCACTTGAGAGATTTGGTCGTTTTAGTTTCACATGTACTTTATTGGACAATTCTAAGCCGTATTTGATACCAATGATGTCTCCCTTTTTGGGTATTTTGTTATGCAAAATCTGTTAGGTGTATGTTATCATTCTATATGCGATGTTCATGTGATTTAATCAAAATTTTTAATTTTGTTTATTAAATATAAACTTAGACAATTTGTATACTACAGTTAGAGAGACATTGGTCAAAATATGCTCTTAACAATCCCCTTTTGGCATTAACATGAGATCTTCAATGACAAATGCTAATGCTAATTCAAATTTTTAGCATTGATTTTCTGATAGTACATATTAAAAAATAGTATTGTCAAATTATAAATTTTATTCAATTGTAATTAAGCCTACTTTTAGATTACTTTTTACCTATTGGAAACAAAAATATTAATAAATTAATCTAGTATATGAGAAGCCCACAAACTTTATAGATGATTGGATCCAATGCCAAATTTTACCAATGATAAATTTTGTACCAAATTTGACAAAAAAATAATATTGCCCAAAATTGCAATGTTTCAGTAGAGAATTAAAAAAAAAAAATGATTGCGAATTTATAGCAATGGCAAACGAACACCTACTCAAATCTCGATGGTCGTCGTCTTGATCGTATTATTTTCGATAGCGGTTGTTTAGTGATTGGTTCAATTATGTATTTAAATATGATGAATAATGCTGAAAAAAAAAATGACACGAAATGACGCGATTTTGTAGCTACACCTTATGTGGAGTTATTAATCTTTGTCCATATCTTTGTCAGGACCCGTTCAGAATTACTCCCCGGAACCTTAGACAAGCCTTGATCCCAGGGAAACCCTACCGGACCCTCCATCGGAAAATCCGGCAGAACTTCCCCTAAGGGATGGACTAACCACAAAATTACCTGCACTGAAAACACACTTCTATAATCGTCCCCTTATTCCTTCCATATTACTACAAATTGATTTCACAAATTTACAGCACTTCAAAATAACAGTAAATCAGTGCATAGATAATAACTACACGTCCAATACAGTATACAGAGCATTATACAAATAAATATGATTAATACAATGACAGATACAGAAACAATACAAGATGAAGAGGAAAAAGGGAAGAAATACTTCTTGGACTTTCGGCAACGAGCTGAGACGTCGGGCTTGCCCCGGACGATCAAGTCTCTCAACCTGGACCTAGGGGAATGGAATTTAAAAATGTGAGATGCTAATCATCTCAGTGAGTGACCCTATCTACTGTACACTTTTAATATTAATAATATACCAAATAAAGGGATTTAATTAATCAATACCGAACAATTAAATAAATAAATAAATAAACAATTAAGGTAACAATTTCTCTCAAAACCCTCACTATTCACTCCGTTGGAAATGTTCCCCTTTTAAAACATTTTCACAAAACCCGATATTCGTACTTCCCAAAAACCAAGGGACCAAATAATTTAATAAACAACAAATAAATAAATAAATACCCCAAATATAAATAAACTGCAATAAATTATAATAAATAATTTTGTACTCTTTGAGGTTTGAAATTTCTATCCGAAAAATTTGTACTTGACGCACTACACCATATACCAGTGATGCCCTCCGATACCCAGCGTCCTGAGCACCGACTGGTGGGGAGATTAAAGAGAGAAACTTGCAAACGGCACTTCGGCGTCCCGACAGTACTGCTGCTGAAACCATCATCCCGGCCAAGGAGGGGGGCGGCTGTGTGCACTATATAAGACTTGCCTACCCACGGTCCAGTGGCAACTCACGGGAGAAATAATAATACTTGCGCGCTGAACCACATATACATATACCAGAACACCAATACTGTGTGAATGAGTCTAAAATAATTATTAAACCAACTGTACCGTTTTCCAAAATTATCGTGGGAAATATATCAAAATTCACACTTACCATCTCACATATTTTTATTTAAAAAACCGGTACGAAAACATCGATAACAAATAAAACCATAATTTTCTCGTAATACGAAGTTCAACAATTCAAATACTGCGGGCATAATTTATAAAATTAAACCACCAATTTAAACAAATATTTTCATAAAATATTTAACCCAATTATGCCCGAAAAATAATACTTAAAATCACGTACGATTATTACTGAAATATATTTTACTCATGCATAATAATTAAATTAAATCACAATAAAATCATAATTAAATTGTACCACATGAGCATAATTTAAATACCAATTAAACACCAATTAAACATAATTAATTGTCCAAAATATTTTAAAGGTGGGTCACTCACCTGGAGCACGCAATTAAACCATGATCCACCGTGGGATCAATTCCACGACTCACCGGTGCTCCTAGAACACAATTCACACACAGTCAAACAAATTAATATTTTATTCCGGTAAATAATACCCGGTACCCGAAGGGTCAAACACAAACGTTATCCAAAATTGACAAATTATATGTCTATGGAAAGCTTGTGAGATGAGGATCACATTACCGACCTCCATTGAGCCCAATTCGACCGGCGGTGGCCGGAATTTGGTCGGAAAGATTCGGCCGAATTTAAACTTGAGGGATCTCTCAAACGGTGGGGATTTTGGGCAATCTAACCCCGGAAATGGACTCAGAGGGGTCGAAAATGGTGGAATAGAGGTATGGATCGGGCTGGGTTGGTCAGAAACGGCAAGAATCGCCAGAAAAACTTAACCGGCCGCTGCCGACTTCACCGGCCCGATCTGGGCGCGTCCGGCTGTGATTGGCCGGGAAAATTGGAGGTTGAGGTCGCGGGGAGCTGGGCTTCACCGGTGGCCAGCGCGTGTGGCCATCTGGCAACTGAAATCCTACCAAGCGGTCGGTCAAAGAGAGAGGGGGAGAGAGTCAAAGGAGAGAGAGAGAGGGAAAATTCCTGCTGGTTTTTTGACGGGCTCGGGGAAGAAGAAGGGAAGGAAAGGAAAAGAAAAGAGAAGGTGTTTTCCCACGTGGAGAAAAGAAAAAAAAAGAAAGAAAAAAAAAAGAAAAGAAAAAGAAATAAAAAGAAATAATTTAAAATTAATTAAACAATATTAAAAATAATATTATTACATAAAACAACAATAATAAAATAATTTGATATTAAACATGGTTGACATGTGACATCTCACCATGGTGACACATGGTCACGTTTATTAAGTCACACGTGGCACATCGTTACATGTTTAAAAATAATATTAAAATAATATAGTATTTGAAAAACTCTACAGGTCCATAACTTCCAAACCACATGTCCAAATCAGACGTGCCGCTAGTCTACGGACTCGTATCAACTAGTATTTCACAACCATGCATGAGTCAAAGCTCAACTTTGCATGAATAAAAAGTCAACTCCGGTACCCCTTGGACAGTTTGGACCTCAACTTGTTTTGCTCATAACTTTCAAACCGTAGCTCCGTTTTCAACGTTCTACTAGTTTACGAACTCGTGCCAACGTTTACTTCGTAACGGTACCTCAGTCAACCTAGAATTCCAACCGGAACAAAAGGTCAACTTTTGACCCCTTGGTCCACGGTCAAAGTCAATAGTCAACCTCGGTCAATGTGCAAAAATTCTGACATGGTTCGGGATGGGGTGTTACATCTTCCCCTCATCGTTCCTGTCAGATATCTAATGTTGGGTATATATAAGATGGAAGAGGTTGCGTACATGATCTAGAGGGTGATGTCAAACAGGATCCAGAGGAACCAACTGAAGCTTGGTGATGACATCTATACATGGAGGCAAGCCCATACCTATGCCCATCACAGTGATCTTCTTCTTCTTCTTCTTCTTAATACTATCAAACTGCGTATATACGTTCACTAAGTAATTGACTTACAAGTGTTGTACTAATAATGTCTGCTTTGGTTTTGGTTTTCTGCTTCTATCTTGACTTGTTCATCTTATGAATTGGTTTGGCGTTACATCCTTACTTCGGCTAATATCTACTTTATTTTTTCTTTGTTTTCTTTAATATATAAATATATATATATATATATATGTATATTATTTTTTGTTGAATTTTTCGTTTTCTTAAATCTAGTGTGTTAGTATTCAAGTTTATGCAAGGTTGCTTCTTGTGATTGGCGCATATTTTCTAGAGGAACAACTTTTCTACATATGTAAATATTATTTTCTATGTTTATAATTTGCTAAAACCTTTCTGTAATTGGTCAAATGCCTTTTGATCCTTAAATCTTTGGAACTTCTCCATAGAAAAATCATATTTTGTTGTCTGTGGTGTAAGGTGTCTAAGAGGTCTTTGTCTTGAGATATTGTTTACTTAACAGGGATGCCAACTTTTTTGCTTGCTTTGGTTTTGACACCTGAAAATCAATACTTGATCTAACAGCTTCATCATTTCCTTTTATCTAATGAGTTATACAGACTTGATTTAAAAAAAAAAAGGAAAAAAAAAAAGTAGTAAATATACACTTTGGTACAACTGAGTTTCTATTTTGATCTCTTTAAATACATGAGTTTTTAATTTATTTGTGTTAGAATATACAGGCTTTGGCTTTGCAAGGTGACTGGCCTGAATTATTGATCTTATTAAATATAGGCACACATGGGATTGACAATACATCCTACTTTGGCAAAGAATTTTTACATTCCATGTTTGAGTCTTTTATTTTCTTTTTTATACTTGGCCTCATTACCCTAGTGCTTATCATCCATCTCTCTGCAAGGTTGTGTGTTGTGATTGATGTTGGGACTTGGGATTGAACCACAAAAAATGTATTGCTGGCAGTGGTGAGTTAAAGCCCACTTTCTGGAGGAACATGTCTATATATGCGAGTATTGTCTATAAAAATAATTTGCCATTGTTTTATCCTGAAGATTATAGACCTTCCTGTATTTGGTTAAATTCCTTTGATGGTTTATTCCTTGAAACATCTCTATGTAACGATTATATTTCGTGTGTCTTTATGGTCAAAGGTGTCAAAGATAGTCTCTCTCTTGAGGTGCCCATCCCAAATTTATATAATAGGAGATCAGGATGATCCCATGGGTTTGAATTCTTTCTTTCACTGACTGGAACGAATTGAGACAGTAGAGACACAAGCAACTTCCGTTGTAGTGTTTGTGACATCTAAACAAATTAGAAAGGTTTGATGAGGACTAAACAAATTAGAAAGGTTTGATGAGGAAACTTTCTATTCTTCGAAGTGGAGTTGGAAAGGGCTATGCTTCTATAGAATATGAATATTTGTTTCTTCTTTTCCCTGTCCCCTCCTCCCTTAAGTTTGGATTTAGAAACCTCTATGCTAAGTAGATTCTACTATTTGAACTTATTGTACATGCAATGTTCATGGGATTTTATCAAAGTCTTTTGATCTTGTCTCACATAATTTCTAAAAAGTTAAAAATAACTTTTAAAATTTAAAAATAACTTTTAAAATTTAAAAGATGAAAATGTTTGGATAATTTTTAAAAAATGTTTTTTATTTGCAGAAGTACTTCTAAACAAAATCAGTAAAGAATAATTTGTTTAAGATGCATTTCAAAGCAGAAGTAGAAGCAAAACCTACGCTGAACAGTACCTTCATTTTACTAATTAATATGAATTTGAAATAATTTGTATGCTACAATTATATGCACAATAGATAAAATATTTGGTAGTGTAATGCTATTATATAATGGAAAAGCAATTTGTTCAATCCGCGAAGTTATAACATCATAAAAGATGCACAAAGTCACCCCAAAAACAATTGATTTACCGATAACTCGTTTATTTTTATGGAGAAATACGAGCAAATGGTAGATATACCAAATGCTCAACAAGCAAGCCATAGTGCACCGGAGTTGAGCCGACCAAGTACTACGTAACAATTACAAGCCCAAAAAAATAAAAAATAAAAATGACGTTCTTAGGATTGGGCTTGTCCTTGCGGACTGGATTGCATTAGGGAAAGTAGTTATTTTTTTATTTTATATATATATATATATATATATATATATATTTTTTTTTTTTTGGGTTGTGGTTGAAAGAATGGAGCAGTTATACAAGTCATCCACCTAACTGTATTATTGTCAGGACCCGTCCAGAATTCCTTCCCCGGAACCCTAGACAGCCCTGATCCCAGGGAAACCCTACCGGACCCTCTAACGGAAAATCCGACAGAGCCTCCCCTAAGGGATTTACTTACCATAAATTACCTGCACTGAAAACACACTTCTATAAACATCTCCTTATTCCTCCCACAAACTACAAATTGTTCCACAAATTTCAGCACTTCTCAAAAGCAACAACAGTCCAGTGCATAAATAAAACAGAAGTATCCCAATAGTATACAAAGCTTTAAGAAGTGCTAAACAACAGAAATACAACAAGGCTGAAAGAAATAATACACTGAAATGAAAGAGTAAAGAAGTACTCCTCGAAACACAACAGCAGCGGAAAACTTGGTTCGCTCCGGAAGAACGTCTACCACCACTTGCACCTAAGGGAACGGAATTTAAGAGTGTGAGATGCTAATCATCTCCGTGAGTAACCCGAACTACTGAACACCTTTTGTGATAATAAAAATAATAGTAATAGCAATTAAGGAATAGAACAATTACCAGCAATTAATAAATAAATAATAATAACTGTTGGAAAATAATAATTTCCCTCAAAACTCTCACCAATCGCTCCGTTTGAAATGTTCCCTTTTTAAAACCTTTTCGCAAAACCCAATGTACATACCTCCCGAAAACCAAGGGATTAAACCATTTGATAAACAATAAATAAATAGAAAACATACCCCAAATATATAATAAAAATATAATAAATTATAGTAAATAATTTTGAACACCTTTGGGGTTTAAACCATTATTTGCAATTTACACCGACGCACCACACCATATACCGGTGATACCCTCCGATACCCAGCGTCCCGAGCACCGACTGGCGGGGGGTTAAAGAGAGAAACCTGCAACGGTCACTTCGGCGTCCCGACAGTACCGACTGCTAAAAACCATCACCCGGCCAAGGAGGGGGGCGGCTGTGGCCAATAACAACTTGCCTGCCCACGGTCCAATGGCAACTCACGGGTGAAGTAATAAATGTGCGCTAAACCAGATAATAACCGTGCACTACCACGTGTCCATACACCATACACCAGAACACCAATACTGTATGAGTGCGTCTAAAAAAATAACCATAAGTAACCAACCGTACCGTTTTTCCAAAAACCACCGTGGGAAGTATACCAATTTTCACAAAACACCATCCCACATATTTTTATTCAACAACCCGGTACGAAGCAGAGATAATCAACAAACCACAATTTTCCTCGAAATACGAGATGCAACCATAAAAATACCACGGGCATAATTTATAAAATTCAAACCAATATTTTCGTGAAATATTTAACCCAATTATGCCCGAAAAATCAATACTGAAAACCACGTACAAATAATACCGAAACATACTATGCTTATGCATAATAAATAAATTAACCAAAATAAAACCATAAATAAACCACACCACATGAGCATAAATTTAAATATCAATTAAATATAATTAATTGCCCAAAATAATTTTTGAAGGTGGGTCACTCATCTGGAGCACGCAAATCAACTAAGATCCTCCTCGGGATCAACTCCACTACTCGCGCGTGCACCTAAACAACCACAGTGCACAAACCAAAAATATTAATATTTTATTCGAGAAATTCCCAAATGGATACCAAGGGAGCGAACAGCAAACGACATCTAAAGGGTTACGAATTATATACCGAATCGAAGCTCGCGTGATGAGGATCACGGATTCGGTCTTACTTCCCGGTGATCGGACTCGATGGGGTCGGAATCTCGCCGGAAAGCTTTGAGGGTTTCGGCTCCGCAATTCTCCCAAACCGTCGCGAATTGGCAGAAACGGAAGCCGGATTCGGGTTCAGGAGGTCGAACACTACGGACTGGAGCTGGCCGGAATTTCGGGTACTCGCCGGAACAGTATTTTCCGGCGAGCCGCCGCGGTCACCGGCGGCGGCGTGTGCGGTGGCCGTTGGTCGTGAAATTTTGCAGACTTGTAGATCTTGAGGAGAGCAACCCAACGGGATCGGCGGTGAGCAAAACGGAGGTCGGACGGCGGAGAAATCACCGTTTGAATATTTCCGGCCCCTCGCCGGAAAACGCTCCGATCCCGGCGCGTCGGTGGTCCGATGGCCGTGATTTTTGGTGGGTCGGCCGGACTTTACGAGAGGATCAAGGGTGTACAGCACGTGTGGCCGGAAAATGGCTGAAAAAGGGTCAATTTGTGGTGGCCGACGGTGGAGGGGAAAAACTCGCCGCCGAACTTTGGAGGTTTTGCCGGAAATGAGGAGGGCAAGCTTGCTGGCTGGCGCGTGCACAGTAACTCGGCCGGAACAGTTGAAAAATTCCAGTGGTCAGCGGCTCTCTCTCTCTCTTTCTCTCTCCTCTCTCTCTTTCTCTCTCTTTCCCGAGAGTTTTAACAAATAAAAACCCCTGTGTGACACTGTTCATGCCACGTGGATCAATCAGAAGTTGACACGTGGCATTTCACTGTTCACGACCCAAAAACATTAAAATATTACGGTATCCGGTAAACTTCAAATGTCCATAACTTTTTAATCGGATGTCCGTTTTGAGCGTGCCGCTAGTCTGTGAACTCATATCGACGAGCACTTCACAACCATGTATGAGTCAAAGCTCATTTCCCCATAAACAAAAAGTCAACTCCGGCACTCCTTGGACAGTTTGGACTGCAACTTGTTTCGTCCATAACTTTCAAACCGTAGCTCCGTTTTCGACGTGCTACCAGTCTACGAACTCGGGGCATCGTGCACTTCGCCACGGTACCCTGGTCAACTCGAAATTCCCACCGAGTCAAAAAGTCAACTTTTGATGCCTTCGGTCAACGGTCAACGGTCAACCTCGGTCAACATGCACGGATTCCGGTGCGATTTGGGACGGGGTGTTACAATTATAGAAATTATTTTTCTATTTGCGATGTGCATGTGAACGAATGAAACTATGATTTTTTTTTTTAAAGTCTTATTTATTAATATAAAAATAAAATTTCCTGTTTGTTTGAAACCAAAAAAAAAAATCAATTGAGCTGTTATATTCGGTTAAAAAATAAAAATAAAAATAAAAATTGAACTGTTATATATTAGAGGTATAAAAAAAATAAAAATTAACAGAATACTAAATTAAAATTTTTGGTTATCAATTCTCAACTAACATGAACGATTAGGCAGAGGTAACACAAACACATAAAATTCCACATCCCAGCCTGTGTAAATAAAAAAAAAAAAAAAGAACATAAAATTCCATATGTATGTATACCTGTATGCTTTGCTACAATATAAGCTTATGCTACGTTAAACAAGAGAAAATCTTCAGTCCAACGGTGGTACCAGATGATCTGGTACCAATTCAAGTTAATATTTGACACCTGTTAAAAATGCCATATCATTTCACCATTTAATTTATTATTTTATTTTTTTTCTTGAAAACATAAGAACTTTTGCAGGTAGTTTTTCCTTCTTCAAAAGACTTTTTTTCTTCCCTTCCATAGCATAAATGAACTATTCTTTTCTTTGTCTGCAATTTTAGATCTTCAAAGCCATACTTTTATTTTTCCTTTAAATTGACCCATCCACAGAACTCATTCATTTTCAAATTGTTTTTTATTTATATTGGATGGATAGACAATGCATTCGAGCACTGTAACACATGAGATCTTGCATAAGTGGGTCTATTAGAATAATGCACCTCTCTATCTCCATTCGACGGTTCCCATTTGATTTGGATCTAAGATTTCCATGATGATTTTAACACACATACAAAACAAAAAAAATAAAATAAAATAAAAGAAAAAAAGAAAAAAAAATAAAGAGCTTTGGAGCTCTCTTTGAAGGCTAGCTTTCTCTCTCTAATGCGTTCGAATGAAGATTTTGGAAAATTCTAATGCTTCTGGAATGTAGGTTTTGGAGAGTTATGTAGCTTTACATGGAGAATGCTTTTATTTATCTTTGTTTTAATTATTATGTTTTCATTTAAATCCTTAATCACAATGGTAATAGAGAAGGAATAAACCATAAACCCATCCATAAGGGCCTGGCTTCCATGCTTTTCTCCTGCAAAAGGTTTTAAAACTTTAAAAAAAATAAAAAAAATAAAAATGAATATAATAAATTAAAAAAATAAACTGACATTGAATTTGAACAGATGTCAACTTAAAATGGTCCCAGCTGACCTGTTACCACCGTTGCACTGAAGATTTTCTCGTTAAACAGATATAAAATTTGCCCTATTATCTTACCAAGCCCGCAAGAAAAGGTGGCGTGTTGTCCAATTAGGAAGCATCTACGGTTCCAGAGCATATTCTAGGACACGTGTCAGGATCGTATTCAATGGAGATATCCCCAAAAATTCCTAGTAAGGCGGTTCGTTTTCTTAGTCAAAATTTTCGACTCCCGCAACACCACCAAATATTAAAGAAACATTCATTTGCAGTTCTGTTTCATAGAACACACTCCCACCTTTTACTCTTGTCGCTTTCACCTGCTCTGCTCGCGCTTATTTCCCACCCTTCACCGGCTTCGGAGACCTCCCCTCTTATCGGTGTACATCACCCGACGAATCCGACCAAATTCAACTCAAACACACCGACAAACAAGGACGCGATGCTGTCGAAGAAGACGAAGCTCCGGATTCGGAGGGTGCCTTCCAGTAGGGACCGACTCCAGCCCGTCATGGTGTCGAAGAAGAAAGCCCGGAGCCGGACATTGCTATCGAGCAGGGAGCGAGACAAGCCCATCATGAATCTCATTTTCACATGGTCGCACAACGACACCTACTTTCATCCTGGTAATTTTTCTTCTTCTTCTTCTTCTTCTTCTTCTCCATTTCGTTCTTATGAAAACTATTAAACAATATTGGTGAGCTGTGATTATTAGTAACCTATATGGGTGTTGTTTATTTATTGGTCTTCTCTGGTTTTCACACCCCAGAACCTTTACTTTTAATCCATATCTAGCTTGGTCGATCATTTTCTATTTTCTTACAAAATGTTCCTATTTTATCTGTCTATGGAATGCGGATCTATGTATATTTAAATGGGATTCATAGTTTCTTTGAAAATCTGATTGGCTTGGTTGTTTGTTCTTCTAATTTTGATGGGAGTTTCCTTTTGCAAGCTTTCTTTTTATTTTTATTTTTGGTAGTTTTTACAATAAAAACCATGTAATATTTCCTTTCTCTTTGATATCTCCCCTCTAGAGTATCCTCTTTGAATCAACATGATGCTTTTCTTTGATCATTGAACATTGCAAGAAATGTAAGAGCAACTAAACAAATATAGAATATGAATTATTTTTCTTATGCCTCTTTATGAGGTCAGAGATGGTATGAATAATTGCATGGCACCCACAGCAACTTATACAACCTCTATAAAAGTATATAGTTTTTGAACTTTCACAGGTTGGGAAGCTGTGGTGCAATCCCTCAATGATCCATCCATTGATTTATCAGGTTGGTGCAAGAAATTTTAAAATTTTGTAAAGGTTTATGACGTCTGCCTGAAGTAAACTTGAGACATTTTCATTGCAAGGATTGGAGATTAAATTGAAGGAAGTACAATTTTTATGTGTGTGTTGATGCACTACCTATTAATACTTGGCAATGAGAAAGAAAGCAATTAGCAATAGGAGTTGGAAATAGAGTTTTACTAGTCTATAATAATGAAATCATAAGCCAAAATTTAGTTTTAAACTTAATTTTATGAAGTTTGTGGGAAATTCAAATGTGACCTAAACTTTAGGAAACCAGTATGATAATTAGGATAATAAATGCTAAATTCTCATGAATGGAAACAAAATAAAATAAGCCATAATAAAAACCTTTGTGTCTGGTTTTCTGTGGCTATAATTGATATGATGACCATCACTCGATGATTGGCATCGAATATATGTTTCAGTGGTCATGCTTTACTTTGTAAGATGAGAAGATGGATGATCAATGCATAACAGCATTTTTTGGTTGCTTTTAGTATTACTATCACGTTTTTGGTTTATTATGTTTTAATATATTTAATTATCGTTTCGCTATGTTTTTACTCATGTTACCTTTCTCATTTTCTTTTATCTGTTTGCTAAGTTTATTTGTTCAACCCCGCAACGTTCCTCTGCACCAAATTTAATTTTAGTGTGCCTGAGCAGTGAAGGTCCTGCATGGACCTCAGTTGAGCATGTGTTAATAACAAACTCATTTAAGGACGTATGGAGCATGCAACCTACCTTTTAGTTAAACTAAAACATTTTCACCTTATGGCTGGTTGGTTTGTTTGGGATTCAATGCTTCAGAGAGACCTCTTATGGACATGGGAAGTGGTGCATCTGCATCGAGCAACTTCAGTCGCTGGAGCTGTCCGACAATATGGAGGATGCTGTTGAACATGACCTGGAGTGTGCTGTCAAACAAGATCCAGAGGGAGGAACTGAAGCCTGGAGATCACGTCTACACATGGAGGCATAGCTATAGCTATGCCCATCACGGTAATTAATTTTCATCTCGGTCTCCATTTCTTCTTTGGAAACTGTTGTTAGTCATATGCCATGTGAAATTTTAATTGGCTACCCAAAAGGGTTCACTTTTCCATATTAGGTTTTTAATTTGAAAAGTCAAAAGAAAATTAAATTCATCCAAGTAGTGCTTGCCCTATCAGCTATGTGTCTTACTTGTGATGATAACCTATGGTGACAAATAGCATAACTCTTTCTTTTTTTCTTTTTTTTTTCTTTTTTTTTTTTTTTGGGGTGGATTTTTTTCCCCTTGTAAGAGTATATTTGCATATTGGTTATGGAATTTAGGAGTGATCTAACTTATGGCTATTGTTTATTTAATTGTTTACTTTTTGTTGACACCTGAAAATCAATACTGGAATTCACAGCTTCATCGGTTTCCTTTTATCTAATTAGTGATATCCACTTTGATACAACCACGATTCCATTTTGTTCTCTTCATACATTTAAGGATTTAATTGCTTGTATTAGATCCACACAATTCAATCTCTTTCACTTGATACGGTTTTTGGTGCTTCAGAACCCAGTATTACCATATGATGAGAATCCCCATCTGTTTCTTATTGTATGCAAACTTTATGAATTTGATGCTTATTTGCCTGCAATGTCACTCCAGGGATACATATCGGTGAAGGAAAGGTTATACACTTCACACGAGGAGGAGGAAAAGATCGTATTATATTCAGCTCGTCTCCATCCCATACTTCAAAAAGTACTTGTGCGTTAAACAGTGACCAGTTAAGGCTTGATAGTGTGGTTACTACCAGCATAGATGATTTTCTTTTGGGTGGAAAACTTTATCGATTTGAATATGGTGTTAATTTACTTGTCTTTATTGCCAAAACACGAGGGGGTACATGTACCCGTGCCCATAGTGCTCCGCTTGAAGTTGTCGAGCACCGTTGTTCTTACCACCTCAAGAATGGCTTTGGTGACTACCACCTTTTCAAAAACAACTGTGAAGACTTTGCAATATATTGCAAAACAGGCTTTAAAGTGGCGGACTACAATTTTAGTGTTGGCAGGAGTGGACAGGCAGCATCATTCATTGTTGCCATTTCTGCTGTAATTTGCTCTATAATTCGATTCCCGGCTGTCAGGATTACTGGTCTGCATTTTGTTATTGGTTATGGCATTTACTCTGCCTGTAGATTGGCTTCGGATGTCAGAGTTTGTCATAGTGCTGGTGAAGCTGCAGATGAGAGACTGGCTGAAGAAGAGAGCTCTGGTAATTTTAGGTATCCCGGTAGTGTTAAATTTAACTCCGCATTTCTGATTCTGAAACGTCTTGCATACCATCTTCTGCTGGTTGCAATTTGGTGGATTTGTTGTGGTGTGCTGCAGTTGACTACAGAGTGTATAAGTTATCGACTTGGCTGGTTTATATTGACTGCTACAGTGTGCCGGCTGCTCTTTGTTCCCTGTGATCCGGAAAACAAAAAAAATAAATAAATAAAAAAAACTGTTAATTTTTCTCTCTCTTAAATACTTTTGAGAGCAGTGTTTGTATCCGCCTTCAGACGATAAGGCTTAGGCTTCGCATTGTAACGAATTACTAAGCATGTCCAGCTAGTGTTGGATACCATTAGTACCCTTTTCTGAACTATTGTACTGAAATGTATTGTTTGACGTAAATTAGACAGTTTCAAACGAAAAAAAAAAAAAAAAAAAAAAAAAAACAAAGAAATGAAAGAAACACTCTTAAACCTCCTTTTGAACTCTGCGACACTTCACTATGTTTATTTATTTATTTATTTATTTTCCAATTCTTGAGAAGGAAGCCCTAAATCTTTTCAATCCCCTGCTCATTCCCTCACCAAATATCAGCTAAATCGTAAATTGCAGTTGTTCTTCTTTGTGAAGACTTTGCGATAAACTAAATAAATAAAGAAGCTAAAAAATAAAAAAAATAAAAAAATAAAAAATAAAAAAAAAAGAAAGAAAAAAGAAAAGCTGAGCCCGTTGTAGAGTACACTTCCATAGTAGAGAAACGTTTCCAAGGAAGAATCTCCTTTATAATTTCTAGGTTCCAGCACACAAACGAAACACATTTTTATTATTTTATTTTAAGAAAACAGTGTTACCAAAAGTAACAAAAACATAAACAAAGTGCAAATGAAGTGCTGAGTCTTTGAGAGACGAAGGAAGGAAGTGCGATTCGCATGTTGTTCGTTTACCTTCTGGATCTTGTTCGACAGCACTCCCAACAACGTTGTTGTTTTGGATGATATAGATGTGCTGTCGAACATGATCCAGAAGGTGCTGTCGAACAACATACAAAAAGGGGTCTACTGTACGTCCGGCCCATCATGATCTTCTTCTTCTTCTTCTTCTTCTTCTTCTTCCTGAAAGAGTATCAAACATGGGGTTTCTGTTTGTTTCTTCTTCTTTTTCTTTTTACAAGTAGATTTACATGTTTACTATATCGCTTTAGGGTCTAGCAAAGATTCTACTTGTTGGTTTTGTTTATTTAATTACCTGCTTTAATTTTCGCATGCAAAAATTATTACTTTTAATTCACAGATAGCCTCATCATTTTCCTTTATCTTACCTAGTGTTTATTTTTTTCTTTTAATCTTTGTCTAAACACTAAATATATTTGTTTAAGTGAATAAAGACCACAAAAAAATGATTTTTATTTTTTATTTTTTATTTTTTTGGGTGGACATATATTAAATTGGGGATGAGGGAATTTTCTACACGCAGGGTAGATTGGGTCAATTCCAGAGATCATTGCCGTCTATTTGTTTGTAAAGGAGCATGTTTATGTGTGTAAATATGTAAGTATTGTCTGTATACATATTTTGCTACACGTTTGTGAATTTGGTTAAGTGCCTTGGAGCCTGAATTCTTTGGATGGAAAGATCGTATTTTGTGGATGTGTGTGTGTGTGTGGTGTTTAAGGTGTCAAAGATGGCTTTTCTCTTTTGATTTCCCGATTTCTTTTGCTGTTATATCGCTGACTGGAATGAGTTGAGACAGTAAAGAAACTCCTCTTTGTAGATGTTGTCTCTGTCCATCAGAAGCAAAATAAAAAATATAATTTGAGTATCTCACATATCCATCTCTTAAACATATGCATGTTAGTTTCTGGAGGTGTATACCTCCAAATAGTATTGTATGGTAAGTGGATTAGTAGAAAACTCTCTAGCACTGGTATCCTGTACTTGTTGATTATGGAATCCTAGCATCTTTTACTTCTTAAGTTTTGTACCTGCAAAAAAGGGAAACACAAATGAAGAAGAAAGGTGAGATGTGACACATAAATTGTGATGGGTCTTTTTGTGTTGATGCTAACCATGGTTCTTTAGGAATCCTCATTAGGGATGGTAGAGGCATAGTCGTGGAAGCACAAGCAATTTTCATGTGGTTGGAGAGGTGTGGTTGTTAACAAAGCTCAGCTATAACAACTAAAGCCTATGTAATTTTTTATGGGGTTCTCATGGCTGGCAGATTAGGCATTATCCGATAACTTCATTGAATCAGATAACCGAATACTAGCATGTGCTAAAAAAGGTTTGCCAGCTCCATGTTTGTGGAAGGTGCAGACCATTGTTTCAGATATGCAAATTGTACTTGCTTTTCTCCATTGTTGCTGATTTGGATTGCTGAGAAGTCTTTACGGGGTCTCCTTCCTTTAGCGACTTGGTGCCAGTTCAATCGCTGGAATATAAGTTTGTATCTAGGACAAGTCCATTTCCATTATTTTATTAGAGTCCTGGAATTCTGTCTCATTTGGTCGCTTTGCTCTTGCTCTTATTGTAAGTTCAGAGTCGGATTCCAGTCTTCCCTGTTGGATATCCGACTGACATCCACAAGCAGAGACAAAGGAAGTGATTCTCACAAGTACCTGAAATTTCATTTGCCTCTGCCCTCCTTACCTTTCTCTAGTTAGGATTAATCTCAACTGATTAGGATGGGAGTGATGTTGAAGGAACTGCGGATCAGGAGGGTGCTGTCAGGGACGATCATCCGGAACCGGAGGGAACAAATTGGTCCCGTCATGGGTCACATTTCCCAACCTGATGGCTGTCGTCACCAAATTCTTCTGTTCCATTTCAGGTGTTTAATGATGGGATCAAATCCAAAGTGTAAGATGGAAGAGGTGAATAAAATCTTCTGGAGGTTGGTGTGGAACAGCATCCTGAGGGAGGGCAGCTACATAGGAGGCACCAACATCACGATTTCTTTCTTCTCCTCAATTTATTCATTTGACGACTGTTAAATATGGGTATACATGTTAGCTATATATGTCGGTCATAGGATTAATCCAAGGATTCTCACATGTGGGTTTTGTTCATTTAATCGTGTGCTTTGATTTTTGCACTCATTTTCGTTTATCTAATAAAGTGTCCTGTTTTATCAGTCTGTGGGTATTCGTATATTTATATGGGATTTATGCTGCTTTGAAAATGTGATTATTTGTCTGTTTTTACAAATTTGATTGGAATTTCATTTTGAAAGGATTTATGTCTAGTTATCAAAATTTTATAACAAAAAACATCAAAAAAAATTTCCTCCTCTTTGGACTGACAGATTTTCTTTGTGCATTGAACATTGTAAGCAATGTTGGAGTAACTGAAATAGAATTTAAATTGATTTCTTATGAATCTTTATGAGGTCAGAGATGGTATGATAATGGCATGAAACCCATGAGAACCTATAAAATCACGAATTCATGTATTTCACAGCTTGGGAAGCTTTGGTCCAACCCTTCAATGATCCGTCAATTTACCAGGTTGGTGAAAGGATTTTCAAATTTTGTAAAGCTTTATGGTGTTAATCTGAAGCAAACTTGACGGTTATGGTTAGTGGAAGGCAAGTTGTATGATATTGTTCATTGCTTACTTCTAAAATAATCATTTTTATTGCAAAGGTTGGAGATTAAATGAAATAAGTACGATTCAGTTTTTCTTCAATAAGAGAGCTGGTACTCAAATACTTTTTCTTATATGGCTGCCAAAACACTTTCACTTTATGGCTGGTTGATTTGCTTTATGGTTACAATACTTCAGGGAGACCTGTTATGTTTTTGGGAAGTGGTGCATCCTCATGTGTTAACTTAAAATTTCCTTGTCAGGTGAACTGTAAATTCTAATCTCTCTATTTCTCCAGTTCTACTTTGTAATCACCGGAGCTGTAAAACAATCTGGAGGGTGCTCTGGAACATGACCTGGATGGTGTTGTCGAATAAGATCCAGAGGGAGGATCTGGAGCCTGGGGATCACATCTGCACATGGAGGCACATCTATAGTTATGCCCATCATGGCGAGCTTCTTCTTCTCCTCCATTTTTTCTTCTAAAGAGTATTTAACATGAGTTCCTATTTTTTGTTTCTGGGTCTTTTCTTACGAGAGTAGATTTTCACTTTAACTGTATTGATTATGAGGATTTAAGACGGATTCTAATGTATGGTTGTTGTTTATTTAATTGTTTGCTTTGATTTTGACACCTGAACATTGGTACTTGAATTTATAACTTCATCATTTCCTTTTCTCTGATGAGTTATCCACTTTGATAGAACAAAGTTTCCATGGATATCTTTAGTTGATAGAACAAAGTTTCCATTTTGATATCTTTAACAGTTGACAATTTAATTTGTTTTTGTAACTGTGTTGGATGATATAGACATCGCCCATATTGAATTTAGGGACCCACTGCTTAGGTGTTGCATCGTACTTGGGCAAATATTTACTGTATTCCTTGTTTGAATTTTTTTGTTTTCGTTGTTAGCCCAATTAGTCTTGTGCTATCATTAATGTCTTTGGAACGTTCCATATTGTGATTAATGTCATGATTTTACAAACTGTTGCTGGCAGAGACATATTATATCCCACTTTCTGGAGGAACATGTCTACGCATGTGAATGTTTCTCTGGATATATCTTCTGTTGTGTGAGGTCTTAAGGATGGTCCCTCTCTTGAGGTGCCCCGTCACGAATTTATAGTTTGGAGATGAGGGTACTCCCCTGCACTAGAATTCTTTATTTGACTGACTGGAATGAATTGAGACAATAGCAGTTTCTCTTGTGGAGGTTATCATCAGAAGCAAATTAGAAGGGGAATGTTAACATCCCATATCTATATCTTAAACATATGCTTGTTATTTATAGAGGTGTAACTCCAAATATTATTGTATAATAAGTGGATTAGTTGAAAATTCCTCGCACCGATATTTTGATTGGGATAAGTGACATATAGAGTAGCATCTTTGCCGAAGGTTGTTTGATACATGATAAAGGGAGTTATTCTTCTGTCAGCCAATCCTCTCTGCATTTCTAGTTCGATTTGTTTTCTTCAAGTTGGAGATTAGACAAGAAGAGGTCGACAAAGATTGATGTCAATTACATACACGACCACTTTTGTTTTTCAATTGACTTATGTTGAGAACAAATGGTTGGAAAGGAAACTGCCTGCTGTTTGTAGTGGAATTGGAGCAGAGAAATGCCTCCAGAGAGTTAGGTCTTGGAAACAGCTATACTACAGGCAAAATCTTCGATTGAAACTTAAATCTGATGGTAATATGTGACAGATTCTTTAGTAACTTTACCAGTTTGGGAAATTTTTATTTGATTTTAGTGGGAAAAAAAAAAAAAAACAAAAAACAAAAACAAAAGTAAGTTGATGGTTATGTCTGATCATTTTGTTAGACACAACAGCAAGTAGAAAAATAAATCTTGGCCATTTAAACGTTGTAATTTAAGCCTAGGATATATCCACATTCAAATGGATAATTTAAGTCTTCCATTTAAGCCTAGGATATATCCACATTCAAATAAATCTCTTCTCCAGCCAATCCCTCACAGATGAGGGATTGGCTGGAGAAGAGATTCAGGCTGTTATGGAAACACTGTCGGCAGTAAATTCAGGTCAGCATTACTGCCTGGTATGTCTCGTTTGGAATGTTTTGGTTGTAGCAATTTGGTGGATTTGTTATGAATTGCAGTGGACCACAGAGTACATGAATTTTCTGCTGGCTGGATGGTTCTGACTGGTACAGCCTGGGTGGCGTTCTTTGTTCCCATTGATTCGTATTGAAACTTAATTCAATACAGAACTCATCACAGCAAGCATATAGAAAGAAACAAACAAGAAGAATCACACAAAGAACACACAAATTTTACGAGGTTCGGTCTAGAAATGACCTACATCCTCAGTGAACTCCATCCAAAAAGTTCTTGCACTATGAACAAAACAGATACACCTTTGCAGCAGTTTCTCTCTTGATTTTACAGATTCTCTATACCCATAAACCACACCAGAAACCCCTTTACAACCTCTCTCTTTCTCACAAATCACTCACCCAGAATGATCCTAAACAATACCAAGAGAAAGAGAAATACAAAGAGAAAGAGACTACAAGAAGAAAAGAGAAAACCAGTAGAAAAACTTTGATCGAGAACTAGCTGCTTCTATCATCTGTTTTTTTGTTTCTGCAGTTAAACCATTATTTATAAACCTCCAAAACAGAAAACTAACTGCTGACTCATCCTAACCACTTTCTTAAGTGCAACGGCACCGTTTCACAACTGATGCTTATAAGAAACGTTAACTTTGACCATCTCTCAATTGAATCACAACCAGCATACTTCACCTTGATTCAAGTGAGAGGATAATTTGTGTGCAAGACTCCTTGGACTTCTCAGTTCATTGACTTAAGCTATTAACCAGGTTCAACTCTTAGCAAACTTTTGCAAATTTCAAGTTTGCTAACTAGAAGCACTTTAGTTCCCATACCTGCTGGATTATGTGCTGTTGCAATTTTCTCCAAGCCAATAACTCCTTCATTCACAACATCTCTTGTGAAATGGTACTTCACCTCAACATGCTTTGTTTGATCATGATAAATTGGATTTTTACACAAATGAATTGAGCTTTGACTGTCTGAAAATACAGTAGCTTCACCCTCTAAAAGCTTCAATTCTTGTAGCAAACCCTTTAACCATAAAGCCTCTTTCATAGCTTCTGCAGTAGCTATATATTCAGCTTCGGTTGATGATAATGCCACCCTTGGTTGTAGCCTAGACTTCCAGCTGACACAATTATTGCAAAGTGTAAATACATAAGAACTAGTTGACCTTCTTCTATCTCTGTCACCTGCATAATCAGAGTCTACATATCCTTTGAAAACCACACCTTCTTTGCAGTGACTAAACATCAAGCCAACATCACAAGTCCCCTTAAGATATTTTAGAAGCCATTGAAGAGCCTCCCAATGTTTTCTTCCAGGATTTGCCATATATCTACTAAGAACACTGATTCCATGAGCTAGATCAGGCCTTGTACAGATCATAACGTACATGACAGACCCTATTGCACTTGCATAAGGCACATTACTCATGTCTTTTTCTTCTTCTTCGGTTTGAGGACACAAACTGGCAGATAGCTTGAAATGATTCCCAAGTGGTACATTTGTTGAATTTGCAGCACTCATTGAAAACTTAGACAATATTTTCTGAATATAACTTTTCCGATTCAAGAAAAGCTGATTCTTCAATCTGTCCTTTTCAATACTCATGCCTAAAATTTTCTTTGCTGGTCCAAGCTCCTTCATGTCAAATTCAGCCTTCAACTCATCCTTAATATCCTTGATATTCTTCATATTTTGACCAGTTAATAACATATCATCTACATATAAGAGTAAATAGATTGATTCATGATAGTTTTCACCTTTGTAGTATAGACAACTATCATAGCTGCTCCTCTTAAAACCAACTTTTAACACATAAGTGTTAAATCTCCTATACCACTGTCGAGGAGACTGCTTCAAACCATATAATGATCTCTTCAGCAAGCAAACCATCTCCTTATTTGAGTTTGAGACCTCAAAACCTTTAGGTTGCTTCATATATATAATCTCATCAAGCTCACCATGCAAAAATGCTGTTTTCACATCAAGTTGTTCCAGCTCCCAGTTGAAATGAGCAACTAATGATAAAATCATCCTAATAGTTGTGTATTTCACCACAGGTGAGAAAATTTCAGTATAATCTATCCCTTGTACCTGTGTGAATCCCTTGGCAACTAATCTTGCCTTAAATCTAACTGGATCAGCACTTGATATCCCCTTTTTCACTCTAAAAATCCACTTGCAGTCAACTACTTTCTGAGTTGCAGGTTTAGGAACCAACACCCATGTCTTATTCTTATGTAAAGACTCCAATTCTTCCAACATAGATTTATACCACAATCTGGAATGCTTACTCTTCATAGCTTCAGAATAGGACTTAGGTTCCTCATCAGCAAGTTCCTGAAAACATACTAGAGCAAACATAGTGGAGTTAGAAGAAATAAATTTGACAGGGGGTTTTACCACTCTCCTTTGCCTATCTTTGGTCAGCTGGTAATGCTGTAGAGGATTTGTGCTTTCAGCAATTGATTCTTCTTCAGTTTCTTGATCTGGTTGCTCATTTTCAGATTCTGGAAGTTGTGTTTCAGCTTCAGCTTCCACTTGGGTTGTTTGGTCCTCCTTTGCCTTCATATATGGCTCCACCTCAAACTGAACAGACTTATCTTTGGTGGAAATTTCAATCCCTGCATCTTTATTACTCAAGCAAGGCATAATATTTTCATTAAAAATAACATCCCTACTTATTATGGTTTTAAAACCTTTCAAGTCTCTTGCCCACAGCCTATAGCCTTTAACTCCCTTGGGATAACCTAGAAAAACACACTTCAATGATCTAGGTTCAAGTTTCCCTTCACTTTGATGAGCATATGCTGCACATCCAAAGATTTTTAGCCTAGTATAATCTGCTGGTTTGCCTGTCCACATTTCTTCAGGAGTTTTGAATTCTATAGCTATTGATGGACATCTATTAACCAAATAAGTTGCTGTCATAATAGCTTCACCCCAAAATGGTTTTGGTAGACCAGAACTTAGCAACATGCACCTAACCTTGTCTAGTAAGGTCCTGTTCATCCTCTCAGCAACTCCATTTTGCTGAGGGGTATAACTAACTGTTCTATGTCTAAGAATTCCAATTTCTTTGCAGAAATTGTCAAATTCTAGATTACAAAATTCTAGCCCATTATTAGTTCTTAACACTTTCAATTTTTTCCCTGTTTGGTTTTGAACTAAAGAGTGCCAATGTTTAAATTTAACAAAAGCATCACTTTTATTTTTTAACAGAAAAACCCAAACTTTTCTGGAAAAGTCATCAACAATTGAAAGAAAGTACATGTTACCTCCATGTGTAGGTGTGCTAGCTGGTCCCCATAGTCCAGTATTGAGGTAGCTTTATGTGTTCCTAGCTTGAAACTCAACCGATGTTGCTTCCCCAATATGCAGTGTTCACAAAATTCCATCTTGCTGATTTTGTTCTTGCCAAACAGCCCTTGCTTGTTGAGAATCTGCAGGCCTTTCTCACTAATATGTCCCAATCTTTTATGCCAAAGTTGGATTTCATCTGGACTTGAAGTTATAGCTGCTGCATTAGTTCCAGTTACTGTTTTTCCTTGTAGAACATACAATCCATTTCTCTTGAGTCCTCTCATGACAGTAAGAGCACCTTTGCTGATCTTCATGGACCCATTTTCAGACTTACAACTATAACTAGATTCATCCAAGACTCCAAGTGAAATGAGATTTCTTTGCAGCTCAGGAACAAACCTTACACTGCTCAAGGTCCTTATCACTCCATCACTCATTCTAATAGGAATATCTCCTATTCCAGTCACATTACAAGCTTGATTATTGCCTAACAGCACTTGACCACCATTTAAGTTTCGAAAATTAACAAACCACTTTTGTCTTGGACACATATGAAAGGTACATCCAGAATCCAAAATCCATTCTTGACTGGTTTGATCCATTGAGACAAACAAGACATCTCCAATGTCATCCTCATTGCTTACTACAGCAGCATCTCCATTTTCAAAATGTTTCTCTCTATTTTCTTTATTTATCCTCTTGTAGCAATCTTTAATGAGATGACCTTCTTTCTGGCAATAATAACACTTCCTTCCTCTGTTTCTTGACTTAGATCTAGACTTGTCTCTAGATTTGCCCCTGAAATGGTTATTATAGCCTTTTGAAGTTCTAACAGGATTTCTTCCTCTAGTAATCAGACCTTCCCTACTAGTGTCTGGCCTCTCAATCTTCATTTCCAACTCTTTTGCTCTCAACGAATTTATGACAATATCAGTGGTCAAAATCTCTCTTCCATATTTAATTGCATTTTTAATATCCTTATAGTCTGGAAGAGAATTTAATAAAATCACTGCATGATGTTCATCAGTGAACTTTTCATTACAGTTGGCCAGATCTAAACCCAATTTGTTAAATTCATCAAGATTCTCCTCTAAATCCTTTGATGGATTCATCTTGAAACCAAAAATTTTTTCCAGCAAGTATATTTTATTTGGCAGTGATTTAACAAAATATAATTGTTCTAATCTACTCCAGATTTGAGAAGTAGTCTTAGAATCATTTACCTTCCTCAAGATGCTGTCAGATAGATATAAAATGATGGTGCTGTAGGCAATTTCATCCATGTCTTTTCTCTGCTCTTCTGTGAAACTCTCTGGAAAAGACCCATCTATGGCTTTGGCCACTTTTTGTTGCACCAGAACTGCTTTCATCTTCTGCCTCCATAAGAGAAAGTCTCCTTTCCCATTAAAGACCTCTAACTCTACCTTGGAACCCATTTAGCTTGCTGGTTCGTCACTTAGGAATTTCCTCAAACAATGGCAGGCACACGTTTCTTTCTTGTGAATGAGTATACAAGAATGCTCTGATACCACTATTGAAACTTAATTCAATACAGAACTCATCACAGCAAGCATATAAAAAGAAACAAACAAGAAGAATCACACAAAGAACACACAAATTTTACGAGGTTCGGTCTAGAAATGACCTACATCCTCAGTGAACTCCATCTAAGAAGTTCTTGCACTATGAACAAAACAGATACACCTTTGCAGCAGTTTCTCTCTTGATTTTACAGATTCTCTATACCCATAAACCACACCAGAAACCCCTTTACAACCTCTCTCTTTCTCACAAATCACTCACCCAGAATGATCCTAAACAATACCAAGAGAAAGAGAAATACAAAGAGAAAGAGGCTACAAGAAGAAAAGAGAAAACCAGAAGAAAAACTTTGATCGAGAACTAGCTACTTCTATCATCTGTTTTTTTGTTTCTGCAGTTAAACCATTATTTATAAACCTCCAAAACAGAAAACTAACCGCTGACTCATCCTAACCACTTTCTTAAGTGCAACGGCACCTTTTCACAACTGATGCTTATAAGAAACGTTAACTTTGACCATCTCTCAATTGAATCACAACCAGCAATTCGGCCGCAAAAGAAAACAAAGAAAAACAGTTCCTATTTTTATCTGTCTAAGCGCTTGAGGATCATTTTTATCAGTCTCGCGACCTTGAGGCTTTGGCTTCGCAAGCAGCAAAACACGGCTTCTAGTCCTGTAATTTGTCATCCGTGCTAATGATCACCAGTGACATGTTGTTGGTTTGGCTATTATTCATTAATTATTTTTAATTATGTAATGATAATGATTTTAAAAAATTAATTTTGAAAAAATGAATTACAAAATTGTCTATAGTATATAGATTTCATTTATTATCGATATTATAAATAATATTTTTATTTAGTTGTGATTTTTGTTTTTCATTGTTTGTTTAGCTGTTGTGATTGGACAGCTAAAATGCAATACTGTTTATATATGTTTAGTGTTTGACAGATATCCACCAAGAATTTCTAAATTTTTCTAAATCTCCAGCAACATATCCACATTCAAATGGCGAGTATTATATATAATCAATCGTCTGATTTAAAAGAATTTTAACATTTTTGCTGTTTAATTAAAATTATTTTTTCGCTACAGTTTTTTAAAATGAGTGGTATGATAATAGGGTCGCACAAAAAGACGCGATGGGGAAGCCGACCGTAGATTATGAGAAATGACAGGTGGCAAAAGAAGACAAGAAATGACAGATGGCAAAAGGAATAAGACAGATGTAGCATGAGTGGAGAGGTGGACTACGTTACGTACTATGTGGGGCTTGTCACGTTGAAGTTTTGCTGTTTATGGAGCATCTTAAACAGTGAAGATGGGTTGTTATATTAATTTTATCACTTTTATTTTATTTGATATAAATTAAAATATTTGATATAAATACGACTTAATTTTTTGAATTTTAAAAATATCATCAATTTTTAAAAAAAAAAAAACATTTTATGAAGTTATCAGCTTTTTTTGGTTATCGTTTTATTCATATCGTTTAGAATAATATTATCGATATTTTTAAAAAAAATATAATTTCAAAAATTAAAAGTTTAAATTATAATTAATTTAAAATTTTGAAAATCCAAATGTAATATAACCAAAAAATTAATGCTGTTAGATTTAAGTAGTATAGATGTAAAATAACTTTTAAAATTATTCTTCAATAAACAATAATAATATATAAAAAAAAACTATTTATAATTATTAATCAATGACATATCTAATTAATTTTCTTTTTGATTTTAAGGAATATAAAATCTTAGCATAGCCAATAGACTATTTAAAAATTTCACTTTGATAATGCATATATCATATTAATTTTACATTCATAACATTTTTTTTTTGAAACAATATTTATATTGCTCACATTTTCAGATGCTCTTATCGTTCACAGTGATTATTATTAATGAGATGCATGGTTGGTGATTATTAATTGGCTACGTTTATTTATTTATTTTTTGATTTTTTAAAACTAAAGCTCTAATTTTGGGAAGATAAAACTTTTATGGTATCGATTAAATTTTTCTGTAAGACAAAACACCAATAATACATTAGCGCCAGTAGCAAATAACATTTTGTCGGCCACTAGCAAAAGTGGAAATGGTGCCTTTTAATTTAATGTTTACATCAACGGTTAGGTTAAAAAGAAAAAGAGCTCTTCTTATTTTCTCTTCAAGTATAAAATGACGGCGAGCCCTTGCAGATGAAAGCAGCGCGGTTTCCATCTTGTTCGTTTACCCTCTGGATCTTGTTTGACAGCACTCTCTTATATTTTGCCATTCATCTTTATATGCCAAATGGCGATGATGATGATGATGGGAGTGCTATCGACATGATCCAGAAGGTGCAGTCGAATAAGATACAGAGGGACCACCCACAGTACCTACTCTCGTTACAATCTTATTCTTCTCCTCACTTATTATTATTATTATTATTATTATTCCGATCATTTTCTTTTAATCTATTGAAGAAGTGTTCTGTTTTGATTCTTCTGTAACATTCGAGGAGGTTTCAGTCTATTCATAGTCTTTGGCTACTTAAAGTTGACTATGCCCTCGATTGTTAATCAGTTTACCTTTGCGAAGACTTATTATATATATTAATGGTTTGGATCCTTTGTTTTGATTTTTTAACCCTATTAGTCTTGTAATGCTTAAAGCTATGTTTGTATGATTTCTTTAAAAATTAAACCATGTCAGCTTTTGGTTTAAGCATTATTATTTTATTCTGAAGATGCGCTTAAACCTCTTTTCTTTTTTTTTTTTTTTTTTTTTTTGGGTTAATTGCCTTTTTTATCCTCTATTCTTTGCAACTTTTGTATACAAAGTTTATATTTTGTGTCTGTTTGGGGTGGGAGATCAAAGACTTATCTTTTTCTCTTGACGTGCCTCATATTACATCATGAATGGTCCCTAACAACATATTTTCGATGGCGGGGATTAAATTTTAGGTTTTCACCAAAAGATTATTCTAAATACAATTTAATCTCATGGATGGCCATCAAGCCTTAGAGACAAAGGAAGCGGTTCACCCTCCGGATCTTGTTAGATAGCTAGCACTCTTCCGTCTTTAAACCAAAAAATGACACTCAAGAGATGCCTTGGGAGCGCTGTCCAACAAGATTTATATTGGTCATTGTTAATTTAAATGTCTGCTTTAATTTTTACACCAAAAAACCAACAGTATTTTCCATTTTCCTAACACGCAGAGCATATTGATTTACACGGATTTTAACGCATGGCTTTTATTTTTAAGTTTCATGTTTCACTTTGATCTGTCTGAACACTTGAAAATCCATTTCATTTCTGCTAGACTGTAAGGTTTTGGCTTTGTAAGTTTGGCTATCATGAATTGTTGATCTTATTAAATTTATAGTGAAATGGAACTAGCATGCATACTGCATTTTTTGGCAGGGATTTACTTATATTCTTTGTTTATTCGTTTGTTTTCTTAATCTAGTGCTTATTGTTCATGTTTATGCAGGTTTGGTTGTTGTGATCTATATGACAATTAAATGGGAAAAATGTTACTGCATGGCTGTGGCACGTTATAGCTCACATTACGGAGGAACATACCTATGCATGTAATCTTGTTTAGGGATATATAAGTACTCAATTGGTACTAAAAGATTATGTCAAGGACATTTATAACTAGTTATTTTCGTTTTCATTTGTGTTACTAGTTATTTTCATTTTCATTTGTTTTTCGATAAATGAGAACAAATGGTTAAATAGGAAACTGTCTATTATTCAAAATGGAGTTGGATTATAGCATGCTTTTTGAAGAATTAAGATGAGGAAATTTACAGATATGGTAATGAGTAGATACATTTTCTTTTTCCTATCTCTCCCAGTGGGGGTGCAGTTAGAAACATCTTATATTATAACTTAATTCTACCATTTGAACTTAATCTAGTAATTACTGTATTTTTTTTTAATTAGATTTAAGCTGATAGTAAGTTGATGTATTTATTTGAAATTGGCATTTAAACACAAAGGAATATAGAAAAGTGTTTTGCATTTTGCAAAACAGGCTTGCTAGTTAGATGGCATTAATATCAGCATAAGTGAGCAGGCAGCATCCCTCTTGGCTGCCATCGGTGCTGTCATTTGTTCTACACTTTGATTCTCAACTGTTAGTTTTCTTTTTGGTCTGCAGCTGTGGCTTAGGCATGTACTGTCTCTGTAGAATGGTTTCTGACATCGTACTTCGTACTAATGTTTGTTAAGTTGCAGTTGAGAAAATGGTTTCTGACATCAGACTTCGTGCTTAAGTAAGTAAAATTGCAATCGAGAGATTTGCTGATTTTCGCTTCATATGTCTTTTGGAGGTTAGATTACAATATGTTTTGTAGTGCTGAAATATGCTGATTACAATTTAGGCGATTGATTTGCACTGAACCACAGGGTTTGATTCGTGAATGGAACTGGAATTTTGTGACGTATTTGCCTAGGTTTGGAGATATCTTGGTTTCAATGAAGAAAGGGGACGTTGGATGGAAAAGTTGATCCTTGTATTGAATTTACTTACCTTCTACATCATTATAAAAGTTGGAAGATGTGGTACCTCCTGATGTGGGAAGTTAATATTGGGAAAAGATAGGCATGAAAATGCACGTACGTTTAATCTTAATTACTAGAAGCAGAACAAGAGGAATACGAGAGAAGCAAGCCTTAGAGACCAAGGAATAGCTATTTGTCCTCCTCCTCCTCTCCCCTCACGTATCTTGGGGTTGAATTCAAATTCCATGATTGTGACATCTTCTTTGGAGACTGAAGATATGTCAGATTAGTGAAAAGTTTATTATTGATTTTTGTGTTCTATTATTAATTGTTATGGTTTAAGTTATTTATTTATTTTTTAAAATATTTATTGCGTAATGTTGCTTTTCCAGAGATCCGCCATTGTATGTTGATATCCTTGGGGCCTAAAGGGACAGAAGGCGGTGAACTCCTCCCAATGAGCCGTAGTTCCTAAATATTGTAGGGGGAGTGCCATTTGGAGAAGAGAAGGCAATGAAGAACCAACAGAGCAAGTGCAGGAGGAAGGGCTTCGGTTATAGCTAGAAAAGCCGGAGGAGCACATCTTATTTGTAAAGATTTGTGTAACTTGACCCTCCAACAAACTCTAATCAGAGGACAACAATTACAATACCTTGAGAATATATTTTTAAGTCTTTAAATATCACTTCAAATGTGAAATTTATATATACCCAAGGAATTACTTATATTTAATTTTATTACTTATAACAAACAAGATAGTTTTTAAATATATATATATATATATATATACAAAAATTCTCTAGTTAAAGAATAGTCTATTATGTTCTATTATATAACATAGTTAATGTTGTATTATATACATAAGTAAGGTGGGTGTCGGTTTGGTTCTGTTAATTTTTTATAGTTTTTTCAAACTGAACCAAATTTAACCACGAACAAAAACTAAATAGAATCAAATTCGATCCAGTTCGACTTGATCGAGTTGATTATTTTATTTTAAAAAAAAAATATTATTATTTTTAATGATTTGAAATTTAAAGTTATTGATATATTTAATTAAATAATATATAAGCATAAAAATATAGTAAAAATATAATAATTATAATAAAATATAGAAAATTATATATAATATATAGATTAGATTTGTTTTGAGTTAATTTAGATTTTTCTTAACTTAAACCAAACAGATTATAGATAAAAAAACTAAACTAAATTGAACTTAATTGATTCAATTGGTTAGTCGATCTGGTTCGGATTGTACTCACTCTTATATATAAAAATTTTAAAAATTTTAATATGATAAACATTAAAGATTACTAAATTTTATGAAAAATTTTAATTTTAAATTAGATTTCAAATAGTAATAATCATTTTATAATTTGATCCTTGAATATTTTACTTTTGGTCTAGCCATCGATGACTCGAGATGCTTGAGGTTTGTTTTGTTTTGTTTTCTTTTATTTATTTATTTGCTTTTAACAAAATGATAATAATGGAAAGAACCGTGTGGTTTCAACCCATAATGAATCTTTTCTTGTCAGCTTTGATGTCTATGGAATATTCTTCCACTCATTATATTTTTGTTGAAAAAATTTAATGAAGTAATATAAAAGAAGATGTGGCTTCTTTGAAATTTCATTTGTTTAAGAAAAACTTTGTTCGTGTTTAACTTTCAAATCCAACATTATTATTTTTTATTTTTGATTACAAATATCTCCGGATTTAATTTATATTCGAAGATTAAAGAATTAATAGGTATCTTTTCTTCTAACAAGAAGATTAGCTAAAATTTTTGGGATTGTAGTTACTATCAACTCAATCAGCACCTTATTAGAAAATGGTGATCCGAAATAACCATTTTTTTTTTTTTTTTTATTTACTGGACCTAAACGATAGAGATTGAAGAAAATAAGTGCAACCCAGATGAACAAGTGAACACTATGCTTCAAATTGTTATGAAACCCATTAGTCCTAATTCAAGATTCCCAGATATATATTGATGTAAATGTATATAAGGGGACCATTTTTTATCTTTTGCTAATGCTAGGAGTATTAAAAGGACAATTACTACTAGTTATCACTATAAGACATATTTAGATATTAGACAGGAAGTGACAATAATTGAAAAAAAAAAAAAAAATAAAAGAAGAAAAAAGAAATTAACTTCTAAAACCATTCTAAGCAGCTCAATGAATAATGAAATTAGCTGGAAGAGTTCCTTAATATATGCCTCTAAAAATTTCATGAATCGGGTTACCTTCTTTCCAAAGAACGAAGGGAAGTCTGCTTCTTAAACTTGGTATAATTCCTATATATCCTACCAAATCTTTGTCAAAATCTTGTTATAGACCTTCTGCTAAGTTTTAAATATTAACTGATAACATTTTTTCTTTCGATGTCACCATTGATCAAGACTCGACAAACTTCCCTTTTATTTTATTCTATTTTTTTTCTTTCTTTCCAAGAAAAGAATGAGGAAAAGACTCAAAAAGTGTACTCATGAGTTGTAAAGTTTCCAACGAATTCCTCTTCCTCTGATAGCTAGCGATGATTCAATGAACTTCAACATAAATTAAGTTTCACTATAAATTAGTCACACACCCATCACGTGAGCTTTATCTGGCTTCACGCATATGAGTTCCAAATTACAGAATATATAATTTCTTTAAGAGCGTTAAGATGGAATTTGTCACTGCTTTCTGCAAAAGTTCGTATTGATTATTCATCCACTTTCTTGTAAAATATATCAAAGTGGATGACTTCTTTGAATAAGCCTTTCACTTGTAATTAAACCAATAATGAACCACTACAATTAAACGATGTGGGATCTTAATCGTGCTTAATCTTCCCACATTTTTCTTTTCCACCTAAAAACCTGAAGGATATATAGAGATGGATTGGACTGTGTTGGAAGCTGCAGCTTCAGGATATCAAAGCCTCATTTGGCGACTGAAGCAACAAAGTATTTATCCTGATCAACAAGTAACACCACACAATAACACTATTCTTCGCACCGCTGTTAGATTCAATCAAGTGTATCACAGAAGGAAATGATAATAATTGGGAAAAAAAATTTAAAAATAAAAAAAAGAAATTAACTTCTAAAACCATTCTGAGCAGCTCAATAAATAAAGAAACTAGCTGCATAGAATTCCTTAAAGCCTCCAAAAATTTCATCGATCGGGTTATGCTCCTGTCTAAAAGAATGGAGGAAAGTCTGCTTCTCAAACTTGGTATATTTCCAATCCTACCAAATCTTTGTCAAAATCTTGTTATAGACCAAGTTTTAAATATTAAATGATTGCATGAATTTTACTTTCTGTGTCACCATTGATCAAACTCGACAAACTTGCCTTTTATTTTATTGTATTTTTCTTTCTTTCTTTCCAAGAAAAGAATAAGGAAAAGACTCAGAAAGTATACTCATGAGTTGTAAAGAGTCCTATAAATTCCTCTTTGTTTGATAGCTAGCTATGAGTTCTATGAAATTGAACATAAATAAGTTTCTCGCTATAAATTAGTCATACACCTACCACGCGAGCCTTGTCTAGCTTCACGCGTATAGCTTCCAAATTATAGAATATATAATTTCTTAAAAGCACACCAAGATGGAATTTGTCACTGCTTTCTGCAAAAGTTCCTATTGTTTATTCATCCACTCTCTACATTAAAAAAAAAAAAAAAAAGAGAAACTGTAAAATATATCAAAATGGATGACTTCTTTAAATAAATCTTACAAAGCAGAAGAGGTACGATTAGCATAATTAGTTTTGATCACTTTTAAACTTATAATGAACCACTATAATTAAACGATTTGGGATCCTAATCTCTCTTAATCTTCCCCTTGTTTTTTTCAGTTACCTACACCTGAAGGACAAGATTGTTGGCAATATGGATAGGACAGTGTTTGAAGCTGCAGCTTCAGGAGATCGAAGCCTCATTCGGCGACCGGAGCAACAAAGTATTGATCCTGACCAACAAGTAACACCACACAACAACACTATTCTTCACATCGCTGTTAGATTCAATCAAAAGGTTATTACAGAAGGTGTTCTTCGCTTATGTCTACAGGTACTTGGCAAAACCAATGCTGATGGGGACAGTCCTTTGCATATAGCATCGAAAATTGGGAACGAAGAAATTGTTGGGCTTCTCATCGGCTGTTTTAGCAACACTGAAATCCAGAAAGGTGCTCTAAGAAAGAAAAACTTGGAGGAGGAGACACAGCCTTACATGTTGCGGTTACAAATGGTCACTTTGGCGTAAAAAAGCTGCTTACGGAAAAAGATACGGAGTTATTGAATTTGGTGAATAAGGCTTATGAATCTCCACTTTTTCTTGCGGTGGAGGGAGGTTTTCTCAATATTGCACAGCATATTTTACATCGTTTTCGTGAAGCTCCATGCCACGGATCCAATGGCATGAATGCTTTGCATGCAGCCGTGGTTCGAGCACATCATGTTGATCGTATATTATATATATATATATATATTTGCATTTCGCTCTCACTATCTAGCTATGTATGTTTATAATACTTATACATTCCCGGCATGATATGCGGATATATACCCAATTTTGATATGGTGAGGATCTTGTAATGGGTTTATAAAAGAGGGATATACTATGTGAGCTGTTACGTACTAAAAAGATTTTAGATTAATTTCCAAAAAAATCTAATCAACCACAAATAATAATTAATGTCGGGTTCACATACATTTTATGGATTGCTTTTTTCTTATCTAGATTTTACTTTCTAAAAAAATCAAAAATATTAATTGTTGTGCCATTTGTTGATGATATGCTTGGCACGCATACAAGCCCCTCTTTACAGGTCAATCCCTTCCAACATCCTTAACATATCAAATTCCTATACTAGAAAGTGTACATAAAGTTAAAAATCTTCCATAACATGAGTATACAAGTCTATTATAGCATAATTATATATGCGTGTGTGTGCGCGCTTGCACACATATTTACACTTATCAAACACAACAATTTTGCTAAAAGACTTCAAGTATGGAACAAATCTATGCATAAAACACATTTAACTGTAACAACTAGCTGAGACACTTTAACTAAGATAAATTGCAGTTAAACTGTCTTAACTATGACAAATTATAGCTAAAAAGTTTTTGCCAAAAGGTGACTGGCCATAACATGGTAACACACTCTATGGCTACTATACATTACTATCAAGACCCGTCCAAAATTCCTCATCGGAATCCTAGACAAGCTCTGATCCCAGGAAAACTCTACCGGACCCTCCAATGGAAATCCGGCAGAACCTCCCCTAAGGGTTGGACTTACCATAAATTTCCTACATTGAAAACACACTTCTATAAACATCACCTTATTCCTCCCATCTTACTACAATATAATTCCACAAATTTACAGCACTTCAAAATGAATAACGGTTAATCAGTGCGTAATTAATAACTAAATGTCCAATACAGTATACAGAGCATTATACAAATAAATGTGGAATTAATACAATGACAGATGAAGAAGAAAAAGGGAAGAAATGCTTCTTGGACTTTCGGTAATGAACTGAGACGTCTGGGTCGCCCCGAACGATCAACGTCTCCCAACCTGGACCTAGAGGAACGGAATCTAAAAATATGAGATGCTAATCATCTTAGTGAGTGACCCTATCTACTGTACAATTATAAAGCAACGCTAATTACAGTACATTTGATTAATTAAGAATAAATAAGTAAGTAAATAATAATTATTTGAAAATAATATTTCTCTCAAAACCCTTACTATTCACTCCATTGGAAAGGTTCCCCTTTAAAATATTTTTGCAAAACCCAATATTTTATACCCCAAAATTCACGAAATAATTAATTTAATAAATAATTAAACAATCCAAATACCAATAAAATCTTATGAAATATAATAAAATAAATTTAGAATACTTGCATGAAGGAAATATAACATAAAAGAAGAATTCAATATATAATTCATAAAATTTGATTTAACAAACTAAAATAAACAGTATCAGAAATATAATTTAGATAATTATAAATAGATGATAAAACAAATTAAAGGCACTTAATTTAAATATGATTTTAAAACCTCTAGGGTTTGAAATTTCTATCTGAAAATTTATACTTGACGCACCACACTATATACCAGTGATGCCCTCCGATACCCAGCATCCCGAGCACCGTCCGGCGGGAGGTTAAAGAGAGAAACTTGCATATGGTCACTTCGGCATCCCGACAGCACCGATGCTTAAACCATCATCCCGGCCATGGAGGGGGGCGGCTTATGTGCACCATATAAAACTTGCCTGCCCTCGGTCCAATGGCAACTCACGGGAGACATTATAACTTGCGCGCTTATCAACATATACAGTACAAAACATCAGTACTGTATGAGTGTATCTAAAATAAATAACTAAATTTTATTATAAAAAGATACATAATTTTTCCAAAATTCACCGTGGGAATTATACCACTTTACAAATTCACATCCCACATTCTTCTTTTGATATCACCAGCATGAATACTTTGATAATATATATAATTTTTTCCTCATCACAAAATCCATCGATACAATTATACAATTTCCAAATCCACAAACTTTCATTTCCATCAACTCAAATATACAATTTTCCAATGGCATAAATATTTTTGAAACAAAATTCTTTAAAACAATATTTTTCTCCAATCCTCAAAATCCATTTAAATCAACAAATCCTTAAAACCACATAAATTTCATATATAATTAATTCATATAATTGTGCACAATAATTGAATAATAACCATAGCAATAATTAAAATAAATCAAACCATAATTTCTTTAAATTCCCCAATATATTATTTTGGCACCAAAACATATATTAAAAACATTATAAATTAGCAATACAATTTATATGGAAATTCTCTTAATATCAAAAACATAAACATATTTACCAAATATTTAATTATGAAATATTTCGACAATGAAATTTGATAATAATTACCAAAATTTCAAATTCCTTAAAACCAAAATATTTTATAATGCACAAATATTTAATTCCATTCAATTTTGGCATCAAAATTCCAAATATAAATTTACTAAATATTCAACACATCAAACATATTTTTCAAACAACCAATTTACACAATATATATATATTTTAACATCCCAAAATAATTTTGAACGTGAGTCACTTACCTGGAACACGCAATTAAACCACAATCCACCATAGGATCGATTCGTCAATCCACACGTGCTCCTAAAATAACAATTTACACACAGTCAAATAAAATAATATTTTATTCGGATAAATAATACCCGGTATCTGGGGGGACTAACACAAACGCTAACCAAAATTGATGAGTAATATACCGAATCGAAGCTTGAGTGACGAGGATTACGAATCTTGTCTTACTTCCCGGAGATCGGACCGATGGTGGCCAGAATCTCGCCGGAAAGCTCTCGGCCTTTAGAGCCTCGATTCTCCCAAACCATCGCGAATTGGAGGAAAAGGACCCCGGATCTGAGTTCATGGGGTCGGAATTAGTGGGGAGGGGCTGGAGATGTGACTGGGTACTTGCCGGAATTGGATTTTTCAGCGAGCCGCGGAGACCCACCGGATACAGTCACCTCCAGCGGTGCATTCGGTGGCCGATGGCTGAGATTTTCGGGGATTTTGTAGGTTGAAGGGAGAGGGTCTCAACGGGATCAGCGGTGACAAGAATGGAGACCGGAATGAGGAGATTTCGGCGATTGAAGAAATCAGCACCGCCGCCGAAAATGGCCTCGAACTGGGCGCGTTGGCGGCCAGCCGGCGGTGAGATTCGGTGGGTAGGTCGGAATTCCCATAGGTGAGAGACCAGTTAGGTGCGTGTGGCTTGGGGTGACCGGAAAATGGGCAAATCGGCGGTGGCAGGTTGGGTTCTCTTCCGTTCTCCTTTCTCTTTCTCTCTCTCCCTCTGCCCTCTCTCTCTCTCTCTCTTCCTTGGCTTTTCCCTGTGAAACGGTGAAATAACTCAGCCCGTGGGTGTCACTGTGCACTCATGGGATTGAATGAGGACACGACACGTGGCATGAACAGTGCACACGTTTCACACATTTAAAATAATAATAAATTAATACGGTGTTAACAAAACTTCGCAGATCCATACTTTTTAACCGTACGTCCAAATTAGGCATTCCGCTAGTCTATGAACTCGTATTGACGAGTACTTCACAAGCATGCATGAGTTAAAGCTCAACTTTACATGAATAAAAAGTCAACTTCGGCACCCCTTGGACAGTTTGGACCTCAACTTATTTTACTCATAACTTTCAAATAGTAGCTCCATTTTCGACGTGCTACTAGTCTATAAACTCGTGACAACGTGTACTTCATAATGGTGCCTCAGTCAACCTACAATTCCATCCGAGTCAAAAAGTCAACTTTTGACCTCAACGGTCAACGATCAAAGTCAACGGTCAACCTCGGTTAAAGTTGGAAATTTTCCGTTGTACTTTGGGACGGGGTGTTACAATACACTCTCAACTATAATATTTCCTGTTGCAAAATATAAATATAAATATCACAATGAAAATGTAAAATTAATTCTTGTATGCAAGCTAAAGATAAAGTTTAGAAACATACTATCAGCACGGTATAAGCTTCTAAAATCGCTAACAAACCATTAGTTGTTTTAGGAGCCTCTTAGTGCTAATAAGATGTTCATGGACTCTTGCTATAATGCAAGATCTTGCATAAGAACTTCTTTATATGTATGTATATTATCTATATATATATATATATAATATATTTTGTAGTGGCATTTATATATGCTAGTTCCCACTTCCTAATTGACCTAACTTTTCTTGGAAACAATTAAACTTTATTGGTTGCAGCCGGCATGTTTGAATATCAGGCACCTGAGTTATCTTTGGAGAAAATTCGGCGCCTGCTAAGCAGCTTTCTTTTGCATGCTGGAGATAAATGCATTAATATATTATATAATACGGCTTATCCCCCAACATAGATAGGTAATCAATTTGTCTTCTACATTTTCAGTTTTCCTGTATCGTCCTACGGAACCAATACATATATATATGTCAGGACCCGTCCAAAATTTCTCACCAGAACCCTAGACAAGCCCTGATCCCAAAGAAACTCTACCGGACCCTCCAATGGAAAATCTGGCAGAACCTCCCCTAAGGGTTGGACTTACCACAAATTTCCTGCACTGAAAGCACACTTCTATACACATCCCCTTATTCCTCCCACATTACTACAATTTGATTCCACAAATTTATAGCATTCCAAATGAATAACAGTAAATCAGTGCATAATTAACAACTAAATGTCCAATACAGTATATAGAGCATTATACAAATAAATGTAGAATTAATACAATGTCAGATAAAGAAGCAATACAAGATGAAGAGGAAAAAGGAAAGGAAATGCTTCTTGGATTTTCGGCAATGAACTGAGACGTCGGGTTCGTCCCGGACGATCAATGTCTCCCAACCTGGACCTAAGGGAACGGAATTTAAAAATATGAGATGCTAATCATCTCAGTGAGTGACCCTATCTACTGTACACTTTTAATATTAATAAGATAACAATAAAAGAAATTTAATTACTCAATATCAAACAATTAAATAAATAAATAAACAATAATCATTTGAAAGTAATATTTTCTCTCAAAACCCTCATTATTCACTCCGTTGGAAATGTTCCCCTTTTTAAAACATTTTCGCAAAACCCGATTATTCGTATGCCCAAAAATCAAGGAATCGTTAATTTAATAAATAATAATTAAATAATCCAATTATAAATAAAATGTAATAAATAATTTTAGAACACTTTAGGGTTTGAAATTTCTATCTGAAAATTTATACTTGACGCACCACACCATATACCAGTGATATCCTCCGATACCCAGTGTCCCGAACACCGACTGGCGGGGGGTTAAAGAGAGAAACTTACATACGGTTGCTTCGGCGTCCCGATAGCACCGCTGCTGAAACCGTCATCCTGGCCACGGAGGGGGGCGACTGATGCGCATTACATAAAACTTGCCTACCCTCGGTCCAATGGCAACTCATGGGAGACATTATAACTTGCGCACTCATCCACATATGCAGTACAGAACACTAGTACTGTATGAGTGCGTCTAAAATAAATAACCAAATTTTTATTATAAAAAGATACACAAACTTTTCCAAAATCCACTGTGGGAATTATACCATTTTCCGAACTCAACCTCCCACATTTTTCCTTAACATTTCCAGTACAAATCCACCGGTAACCATATACAAATAATTTTTCTCGTATTACAAAGTCCATCAAATAATGTTCCACGGGCATAATTATAAAATTTGAACCCACCAATTTAAACCAATATTTTCCTTGAAATATTTAAAAATCAAATTATGCCCAAAAATAATATTAAAATCCAAATACAATTAATTAAATGAAACCACCTTGCTCATGCTTAATAAATACAATTAAATCACAATAATAATCAAAAATTCATTAATAAACCAAATTTTCATTTAGCAGCCATAATCATATATATATATATATAAACTAAAATTTTTACCACAATTATACTTAAATTCCACCACATGAGCATATTTCTAAATATCAAATACATAAAACATATTTATCAAATATTTAATTATAAAATATTCCAACCATGAAATTTGATAATAATTGCCAAAATCTCAAATTCCTTAAAACCAAAATATTTTATGATGCACAAATATTTAATTCCATTCAATTTTGGCATCAAAATTCCAAATATAAATTTACTAAATATTCAACACATCAAACATATTTTTCAAACAACCAATTTACACAAAATATATATATCTTAACATCCCAAAATAATTTTGAAGGTGGGTCACTCACCTCAAGCACGCAATTAATCCGAGATCCTCCATGGGATCAATTCCACAACGTACAAGTGCTCCTAGAACAACAATATTACACAACTAAAATAAATTAATATTTTATTCAGGTAAATAATACCCGGTACCCGGGGGGTTTAACATAAACATTAACCAAAATTGATAAGTAATATACCGAATCGAAGCTTGAGTGACGAGGATTACGAATCTGGTCTTACTTCCCGGAGATCGAACCGGTGGTGGCTGGAATCTCGCTGGAAAGCTCTCGGTCTTTAGAGCCTCGATTCTCCCAAATCATCGCGAATTGGAGGAAAATGACACCAGATTTGGATTCAGAGGGTCGGAATTAGTAGGAAGGGACTGGCGGTGCAGCTAGGTACTCACCGGAACTGGATTTTCCGGTGAGCTGCCGAATCCCACCGGAAACCGTCGCCTCCGGCAGCACGTTCGGTGGCCGATGGCTGAGATTTTTTGGGAGTTTTGTAGGTTGAAGCAAGAGGGTCTCAACAAGACCAGCAGTGACAAGAATGGAGGCCGGAATGATAAGATCTCGGCGGTTGAAGAAATCGACGCCGCCGTCGGAAAAAGCCCCGATCTGGGAGCGTCGCCGGTCAGTTGGCCGTGAAATTTTGGGGGTTGGCTGGAAATGGAGAGGCACTCCTACCTGGCCGGCGCGTGTGGCAAGATTCGGTTGAAAAAGTTTGCAACTCCGGCAGCCGGTGGTTCTCTCTCTCTCTCTCTCTCTTCTGTCTCTCTTTCTCTCTCCTCCCCCCTCTTTCCACACTGGTTTAAGGCCATCATGGGTGGCACTGTTCACCCACGTGGATCTCTCAGATGTCGACACATGGCATCACTGTTCACTTAAGCCAGATATATTAAAATATTACGATATTTGGAAAACTTCACATGTCCATAACTTTTTAACCAGATGTTCAATTTAAGCGTGCCACTAGTCTATGAACTCGTATCGACGAGTACTTTACAACCATATAAAAGTCAAAACAAAATTCTACAACCATAAAAAGTCAACTCCCGGCACCTTTTGGACAATTTGAGTCTCGACTTGTTTTGCCCATAACTTTCAAACCGTAGCCCCGTTTTCGACGTGCTACTAGTCTACGAACTCGGGACATCATGTACTTCGCTACAGTACCACGATCAACTAGAAATTTCAACTGGAAGAAAAAGTAAACTTTTAACCCACTTAGTCAATGGTCAACCTCGGTCAACGTGCAAGAATTCCGATGTGGTTTGGGACGGGGTGTTACATATATATATATATATATGTAAGTATGTACAATACGTTTTTACTAGATTTCATCTATAAAACACTTAATTATACGTAACTTTTGGAATATTTCATTCGAATTCCATGTAAAAAAGGTGATTTACTCCAGTAAAGTAAAACTTCATATGTATATATATATACATATAGCAATTCTACGGTGCGGACCGTCCGTATGCAGACCGCATCCAAAACCAATACTTTTTAGAAAAAAAGCATCGGCTTTGCTGTGTATGTGTTGCTGTATATGTGTATAGAGCATACACAGCAAAGCCTTCAAAAAGCATTGGCTTTGGATGAGGTCTGCATGTGGACGATCTGAATCGTAGATGCTCTCTATATACATATATATATGTGTGTGTGTGTGTGTGTGTATTTTTATGAAATTAATGTTTTCTATACCAAATTTACTACCAGATCTGGGAAATATATCCCATGGTTTACTCGTAACCTGGTAAAATATTCCCACAGATGTGTAAGCTTTTACATGTTAGTGTGCATGAGATTTATAGCAAAATTATAAACGTACATAAAACTATTGTGCTCGATGTTATGTTAATTACTTATTATTAATTTATAGATAGTATGCGCTTATTGCTTGAAAAAGAAAGGCTCGCAACAGAGCAAGATCAGCTGTTTGGGTGGACTCCTCTTCATTGGCAGTACATGTGGGTCATCAAGAAGCAACTAAACTTTTACTTCAAAATTCCTCCACTCCTGCATATCTGCAGGACAACCAAGGCATGTCTGCTTTGCACATTGTTGCTAAACAAGGTCATGTCAATGTAATGGAAGAAATTATTAGTCATAATCCAGATGCTTGCGAATTGATCGACAACAGAGGATGGAATCCTCTTCATGTTGCCATTGCAAATGCAAAGCTTAATGTTGTCAGGCTCATACTGAAAAAGCTAAGGCTTGACAGTCTCATCAACGCAACCAATAGGAAAGTAATATGCCTCTGCATCTGGCTGCTAGAAGGGACAAATACAGCATTATAACCATCCTTGTTAATGATAGTAGAGTAAACAAGAAGATTCAAAATCACGACTTCCAAAATCTGATTGACTTGATTCGAACTAATCCAAATCTTGGTGAACTTTACAAGGCAAGTGGTTCAAGCTATTAAGTCCCAGTACTGAATTTTCCATATTAAAATGCTATTTAAATGCTATTCTTCGCCAATAAACATCGGTTATGTGGCAACACACACAAGTGCTATGGGATGCCTTTCTCCATATGCATCTTGTTTTTAAAAAGTCAAGCAACCATATAGCGGCCATAAATAGCATTGATCAGTTTTTTTTGCAGTTAGCTACAATATGGTAATTTTCACACAAATGACATTAATTTTCACCATCTTACGTAATTGTATTCCCGGTCTACAAGAAATAGATTTCATGTTAAAACCCAATAATATTGTTCAGCGGCATTTATTGGAAATCGATTTTTGTTATTCACACTAATTTAGTACTATCATTTTTAATGTAATTTTTCAGTTTATGATTGTAAAGAAGTTGGATAAACAGGGTGGCCGAGCAAGTCTGCGATCACTTGTCAATGGGATAAATATTCATGAAGTCGGTCATGAGAACAATGAAATCAAATGTCATAGACTGAAGAATATATCCAACATTCATCTACTGGTGGCAAGTCTTATAGCCACGGTGACTTTTACAACAGGGTTTACAATGCCCGGAGGGTATGAACAAGACCGATCATCCACAAAGGGCATGGCGATGTTTTGTAACAAGACATCTTTCAAGGTTTTTGTAATAGCATATTCAAAAGCCTTCTACTGCTCCTCTGCCTAAGTTTTCATACAATTCTGGGGTTCCTTGGAGCATAACTATCATTTGCTTTTATGTTTTACAAGAATGGCAGCAACTCTCCCTTATATTTCTAGGCTTGGGATGGTACTGGCTTTTACTTCAGCCATCCATGCAGTTATGCCTCATTCCACAATGCTAGCATATTATACTATTGTATCAGGTATCTGCTGTGCATTGGCCTATATCTTTGGATTTTTGTAGATGTGAAGCCACCGCATCTTTTTAATATGATAAACTTATTCAAGTATAGGTAATCAATTGTAATGCATATTGTATAACCATATATAATTTACAATCTTCATTCCCACTTTCGTATTGATGTGATGTATGACAGATTCAATTAATCCTCCCAAAAGCTACTGTTACTTTTGCAAAGATAGGAAAAGAAGAAAATATCCTTACAGTGCCAGCCAATCTATTTTAATAGGATTTTTTCTGTGATAAGAACTTTGCAGATTTAAACATGTTACATAGATTAAAGAAAATGACATTTTGGGATATGACTAGGAAGAAGTTTACCATTCTATTTTCCTGTTGGAGCTAGCAGTTCACCTTTATTAGCCACGACTAAGAAGTCCTTGTAGAGAACCAGCTGTACCGCGTTGTCTCTGCTACAAAGTTGGTCAAATAGAATGAGAGATTGTAATGTTCTCATAGGTGCAAAATTTAGGGTTAGCTTGAAAAGTGCACATCACCCACCTTTGCATTGTTAAACAAATCTTCGGCAACGGCTTCCATTTTCTTTCTTTGTTTCTCTTTTCTAGTAGACTCAACAATTTATTCACTTTTATGATCAAATTCTGTCATAAGTAACAAAGAACAATATAAGCATACCATTCCCCTGAAAATTTCTAAATTCCATATAAAAATAAGAATTTTAGTAAAATAAATCTTTTGGATACTTTGATCAGAATGGACGTATATTGTTGAAGCTATTCCTTTATGGAATACCTTTCTGCAATTACAGTCAAACAAGGAACCCAAAAAAAAAAAAAAAAAAAAAAGGGGGAAAAAAATCAGAAAATACAATTGAAGATAACAAGTCTACTCAACATACTCACACCATAGGCTAAAACTGTCAGGATCTGTCCAAGATCCCTCATCAAAACCCTAGACAAGCCTTGATCCCAGGAAAACCCTACCGGATTTTCCAATGGAAAATCCGACAGAACCTCCCCTAAAGGTTGGACTTACCACAAATTTCCTGCATTGAAAACACACTTCTATATATATACCGCCTTATTCCTCCACTTTACTACAATTTAATTTCACAATAATCAGCACTTCCATAAATTAAACAGGGAACTAATGCAGTATTTAATAAAATGTATTCAATACAATATACAGAGCATCAAAGGTCAAGCTCGCTCCGGATGAACATCTACCAATCTTTGTACCTAGGGGAATGGATTTAAAAATATGAGATGCTAATCATCTCAGTGAATGACCCTATCTAATATACAATTATAATAGTAATAATAATCATAGTACCCTTGATTAATTAAGAATAAATAAGTAAATAAATAATAATTAATTGAAAATAATATTTTCTCTCAAAACCCTCACCATTCACTCCGTTGGAAAGGTTCCCCTTTTAAAACATTTTCGCAAAACCTAATCTTTTATACCCCAAAAATTAAGGAATAATTAATTTAATAAATAATTAAATAATCCAAATACAAATAAAATACAATTAAATAATTTAAAATACTTGCATTAGAGAAATATAACATAAAAGTGAAATTCAATATATAATTTGTAAAATTTGATTTAATAAATCAAAATAAACAGTGTTAAAAATATAATTTAAATAATTACAAACAATCATGTAAAATAAGTAGTAAAATATCATAATATTCATTTGGATATATTCAACCAATCTATATAATATTTTTATGGCAAGATGCATTTTAAAAATATTAATTTAAAATAAGTGACATAAAATATGAATAAATACATTTTAGAAATATTAGTTTGAAATAAGCAATAAAACAAAATTAAATACGTTTAGTTTTAAATACGATTTTAAAGCATCTTGGTTTGAAATTCGTATCGAGAAAATAACTTGACACACCACACTATATATCAGTGATGCCCTACGATACCCAGCGTTCCGAGCACCGTCCGGTGGAAGGTTAAAGAAAGAAACTTGCATACGGTCGCTTCGGCATCCCACAGTGCTGCTGCTTAAACCATCAACCCGGCAATGGAGGGGGTCGGCTTATGGCCAATATCAAACTTGCCTGCCCTAGGTCCAATGGCAACTCACTTATAACTTGCGCGCTCATCCACATTCATAGTATAGAACACCAGTACTATATGAGCGTGTCTAAAATAAATAACCATATTATTTAAAAAAATAATAATTTTTTTCTAAAACTCACCGTGGGAATCATACAATTTTTCAAATTCACAATCCCACATTTATTTATTTAATATCTTCAGTATAAATCCACCAATAATAATACACAAATAATTTTTCTCCAAATCATAAAATCAATCAAATAATATTTCAAGGACATAATTTATAATTTGAAAGCACCAAACTTAAACCAATATTTTTCTTGAAATATTTAAAATCGAATCATGCCCAAAAATAATATTAAAATCCAAATACAATTAATTAAATAAAAACACCTTGCTCATGCGTATTAAATGCAATTAAATCACAATAATAATAAACCAAACTTTCATTTAGCATCAATAAGCATATATATATATATATATAAAATACAATTTTACCACAGTTATAATTAAATTCCACCACATGAACATATTTTCTAAATATCAAATTAATACAAAATAAATACAATTAATCACCCCAAAATAGTTTTAAAGGTGGGTCACTCACCTCAAGCATGTGTATCAATCGAGATCCTCTGCAAGATCAACTCCACTACCCACACATGTATCTAAAATATCCACAATACATAAAACTAATTATTTTAATATTTTAATCGGGTAACTCCCAAATGGGTATCCGGTGAGCGAACACAAATGACAACCAAAATTTACAAGTAATATACCGAATCGGAGCTTGTGAAACGAGGATTACAAATCTGATCTCACTTTCCGAAAATCGGACCTGAAGTGGCTGGAATCTCGTCGGAAATGTGTCGGGTTTTGGATCCTTAGATCTCACAAACCGCCATGAGTTGGAGGAAACTGACCTCAGATATGGGTTCAGGGGGTTGAAACTAGTGGGAAATGATGGGCGGTGCAATTGGAAACTCGCCGAAAAGTTAATTTTCTAATGAGCCGCCTTGGTCACCGGAACCCATCACCGCCGGCGGTGCGTTCGGTGGCCATTGGTCGTGATTTTTGGAGAAACTATAGATAAGAGGATGGGTGAACGAATGGGACCGGCGGTGAGTCAAACAGAGGCAAGATTGGGGAGAAATCTGGGTTTGAAGTAATCGGTGCGGCCGCCAGAAAAAGTCTCGATCCGGGCTCGTCGGCAGTCGGTTGGATGTGATTTTTGGCTGGCCGGACGGTTTTCAGGTGGGCGTCAAGGTGGGGTGGCACGTGTACTGTTCTGGTGGCCATAAATGGGTGTACGGCAGTTGACCAGTCCTTTCCCTCTTTCTCTCTCTTTCTCTATCCTCTTTCTCTCTCCTCCTTCTCCTTCTCTCTCCTCCCTCCCCTTCTCAACCAATCAAAATGCCTGTGGGTGCCACTGTGCATTCACGGGTGGGTCCACTTTTTGTGACATGTGGCATCACTGGTCACACACATACAGATCCATGAATAGTAAATGCTGTCTCATAAAAACTTCACAGGTCCATAACTTTCAAACCACATGTCCAAATCGGGTGTGCCATTAGTCTATGAACTCTTATCGATGAGTACTTCACAACCATTGATGAGTCAAAGCTCAACTTTTCATGAATAAAAGTAAACTCCGTCACCCCTTCGACAGTTTGCACCTCAACTTGTTTACTCATAACTTTTAAACGGTAGCTTCGATTTCGACGTGCTACTAGTCTACAAAATTGAGACGATACATACTTTGAAATGGTGCCTTGATCAACGCAAAATTCCATCCAGAACAAAAAGTCAAAATTTTGGCCCTCTCGGTCAATCGTCAACCTCGATCAACGTGCAAAAATTCCGACATACTTTGGGACGGGGTGTTACAAAAACCACAATTGGAAAAGTTACTGATACAGGGTGATCAAATTTGTTCTAGCTGAGTTTTACTCCTCTACTAATCTAACTTCTTTGCTTGTGATTATACGACTTAAGAATGTGGTTTCAAGATATGCAGTAAACACAGGTCAATAGAATATTCTCCAGAATGCCAAAGGAAAAAATAGAGTAGACCATTTAAGCTCTTCTCAAGACAATTATTCATCTTTAGAACATTGGTTTTAATACAATTTTTACATAAATTATATTAGTCCAAAACCACACAATACAAACAGAACTTAGCTATAGATATTGTCAATAAGGTTTCAAATTTTAAGTAAAGGATACTGTTGAAATACCATTGATCCCAAAAGCTTAAACTGATGGAAAATAGGTTTTCATTTAATTTATATTCTTTTCTAACACTCCCCCTCACATGTAGGCCCACCTCTTTTGGGCTTTTTTTCTGGGTCCTTACATTAGATCTTTTATTTTGGGTGAGGTTGTTAAGTTTTGAACTCAGGATCTCTTGGATCTCTGGCTCTGATACCATGTTGAAATACCTCTAATCCCAAAAGCTTAATTCAAAACTTAACAACTTCACCCAAAATAAAAAAATAAATGTAAGGACCTAGAAAAAAGTCCAAAAGATGCGGGCTTACATGTGAGGGGGAGTGTTAGAGAAAAATATAAATAAAATGAAAAATCATCTCCCATTAGTTTAAACTTTTGGGATCAGTTGTAATTCAACATGGTATCAGAGCTAGAGATCCAAGAGGTTATGAGCTCAAAACTCAACAACTCCACCCAGAAAAAAAAAAAAAAAATAAAACAAACGTAAAAACCTAGAGAGAAGCCCAAAAAAGACCGGCCTACATTTAAGGGGGAGTGTTAGAGAAAAATATAAATCAAATGAAAGCCCATATTCACCAAAATTCTCAACCCTATCAAGCTTCTTCACCAAAAGATTTCCTACATGCCTGACTGTGTTTTGCCTACAAAACCTTTTGGGTTATTTGGGGCATAAGGCTCCTCATCTATTGGTTTCACAATTGCAATGTTGTCACCATCACAAATTTTAAAATAATATGCACCTCCATGCAAGACCACTACAAATAAGAACTGGATCAATACTATTCTTCATTGCTGTTACAATATCCATAACCAGTTTTTTTATTCTAGCATATTGATTTGAGTATCTTAGTACTTCAATTGGACAGCTCTGATATCATGTTGAAATACTATTGATCTCAAAAGCTTAAGCTTTTGGAGTAAGTGGTATTTTAACATGGTATCAGAGCCAAAAATCCAAGAGGTCTTGAGTTGTAAAAACACATGTAAGGACCCAAAAAGAAGTCCAAAAGAGTCGGCCCTATATGTGAGGGGGAATGTTAGAGAAAAATATAAATGAAATGAAAATCCACATTCCATCAGCTTAAGCTTTTGGAATAAATAGTATTTTAAGATAGCCTAGTCTGGTTGAAAACTAAACAGCATGGTATCAATATGAAATTGAGAAAACTAATGTAATTATCTTTCTGAAGAGTTTGAAGTTTAAAACTTCACAGTTTGATGTAGAATTGGTGGTAGAAGGGATGTCTAAATCTCATACAAATAGATATTGGTTATAAATTAATAGAGAAAGAGATAGAGAAAGAAGAAAGAGAGAGGAACCCACCGAATGAATTATTTGTGAATGTCATGTGGTTGGTTTCCTTCTTCATTAAATGCATTTATATATAAAATAATAATAATAATAATAATAATAATAAATAAATAAATAAATAAATAAAATAAAATAAAATAAAAAATAAGAAATAAAAATGGAAGAGGTAGAAGTTAAAAAACAGTGAGTGGAGATCTAGAAAAATAAAATAAAATTTTGAGTGTAAATATAAAAATATTAAATATTTGGTTGGAAATATTAAAACAAGAAACAATTCATACCATTGGAAATCTTGAAAACATGATTGCAATGATTGTAATTGTATAAATAGAGAGAGAAATTTTTAAAATACCAAACTACCTTAAAAAGGAAAAAAAAAAAAAAAAAAAAAGAAAAAGAGCAATTGAATTTCTTTTTTTCCCCATCTTTCCTTCAGAGCCTTCCACTCCTTTATTATAGTTAATAGACAATGGATGTTAATAGACATTATTGTTGGGTGAGTTCTGATGCGAAAAGGGTCATTCGCGTGTCTTCCACTTTGTCATAAAAATTAGAGGTGGGAACGCTGGAAGACGTTTTTCTGCGCATACTCGCCTAACCCAAAGTAAAAAAGTCCACGAATTCATTTGCCTCGCTTCTCCATCTTTCTCCATCTCTTTCTTTTTAACATCTTTTTCACTATCTTCAGTATTGGCTTTGTTCGATCTATGCTGATTGAATTCATATTCTCCAATTTTTCCCAAAACATCAATTTGAATAGCAGAGGCAAAACCTCTGCTGGCGATAATTAAGATGAGAGGAGTGTCATTGTGGAAAAAAATCCAGAGGGAGGAACTGAAGACTGGGGATCACATCTACGCATTAAGGGGAGCCGATACAAAAGTCCATCACGGTAATCTTTCTTCTTCTTCTTACTCAGATTGCTGATTGTCCCTTGTTGTTCTGTGTTTCTACAGATACTGCCATGAGATTTTTGATTGTTTGTTTGCTTTGCTTGCTTGCTATATATATATATATATATGACCCCAGGGACATATGCCAATGATACAAATGTGATCCACTTCTGTAGAGGAGCATGCTCAGATAATACATGTCCAACATGTAGTGACTTTTATCGGGTAACCTCTTCCTGCTTGGATTGCTTTCTATATGGTGGAGATCTCTATCGCTTCGAATATGGTGTTACGCCAGCTAACTTCGTAGCCAAATTTGGAAGAGGATGTACCCTGGCCTCTAAAGATAAAGCTGAAGATGTCATAGACCGCGCATCTTTCTTCCTTGAATATGGCTCTCCGGCCCACCACCGTTACATAAACAACGGGGAAGACTTTGGAATATATTGCAAAACAGGGTTGCTAGTGGTTGATATGATTAATTTCAGTAAGACTTGGCAAATAGCATATTTCTTGGCTCTTACTGCTGCTTTGTTTCTTTCTTTACAGCAACTCATGCTTGTTAGTTTTACTGGTCTGGCAGCTAGATTTCTTGGACTATGCTGTGTTTGCATATTTGCTTCTGATATTGAGCTCGCCCCAATGTTACTAAACTCAATAAAGTACACAGATTGAAGTTGATTAGATATTGGATTATGGTGGTTCGGGCTTCCAACTTATGGAAAGATATATTGATATGTTTATATCAGTACTAATATTACTTTTCCCTCTTTGCGTTTTTTATCCTAATCGGTGATCTAGGCCTCTTCTAGTGGTCAGGACTAGTGATAAAAATATTGATATTGATGAAAATGTCAAGGGTAAAATTTTATAAAAATGTAGATGGAAATATCGATATTGATGGAAATGTCGACAAAATTATGGAAACTGTAAATATTTAATTTAGAATACAAATTTTTACATATTAGATAATTAATACAGTAAAATAATATAAAAAAATATAATAACTAAAATACAAGAATAATAATATAGTCTATAAATATTAAAAATTATAATAACTAAAGAAAATACAATATTTGCTACCATTAAAATGTAGAAAATTTAATAAATAATATTAAGATATGAAATTTGACAAAATCTGGAGGTTAAATATTTTGTAATGTCATCCATATTTGTAATAGCATTAGTTTTATTTTATTTATGTAATGTTTAGTGGTATTTTTTTTTTATTTTTTATGTTTTGATGGACAAGTTTGCCCCATTTAATATTGAATCTGCACATGATCAAAAAGGCTAATTCGGTAAAATCAAACTATTTTCTTCGGCCATCCCATCTAAACCTAAAAGCCAGAGTCTTTCGAACGCAAGCAGAGGCATAGTGTGAAGAAAAATGGCGTTCTATCTCTGTTCTTCCTCTTCTCGCTCCTCTCTCATCCATGACCGCCAATCTCTCTTCTGCTACTCTCTTTCTTCAATCAGAAAACTCGGAGTAAAAAACTCTAACTACCCTTTCAAACTCAATTTTCTCTCACCTCAATTCCGAACCTCACTCCAAATAAGTAATGTTTCTTTACATTGCCTTCCCTTCAGCCATCTCTTCCTCTTCTCTTTCCCGTCCCTCTTTTTCCCTTCAGTCGTCTCTTTCCCTCTCTTTTCAGCTAGATCACAACCCAAAGTCTCTTCTCGGCCGATCACACTCACATCACAACTAGGAAAACAAATTCACAACATACAAACACACAAACCAAACAGCAGCAGATCATAAATACACACACACAAAAACCATATCAGATCTCAGATCACAACCACACACACACGCCGACCAACATCTCCCAAAAAATTCCACTGATAACCGACGACAATCCATTGATTTCTCCACCAATTTTCCACCATATCCATCGAAAAAATGAAATCCCCACCGACATCTGCATTTCCAGTGGAAACCCATCGATTCCGGCGACATTTCTCCGGCAACCATGACGGAAACTCTTCCCTCCCTGGCCCCCCTCCTTTGTAACAGCCCAGACTACCCGCATGCGATATTATCCGCTTTGGGACTGGGGAATCCTCTTACAACCCAGTCCTCAATGTAACAGCCCAGACCACCCGCATGCGATATTGTCCTCTTTGGGATTGGAGAATCCTCTTACAACCTGCTGCTTGAAATGGGGGACGAAAGACACCTGCACTTATGTGGGAGTCTTTCCCAACCTTGCTTGGGGGGCAATCTCAGTGGGATCCAGATGGGTGTTTGTGTGGGGTATGCTACAATACCTAGGCATGTAGTGTCAAGACCCGTCCAGAATTCATTCCCCGGAACCCTAGACAAGCCCTGATCCCAGGAAAACCCTACCGAACCCTCCAACGGAAAATCCGGCAGAGCCTCCCCTAAGGGATTTACTTACCACAAATTCCTGCACTGAAAACACACTTCTATAATATCCCCCTTATTCCTCCCACAAACTACTATTTGGTTCCATAAATTACAGCACTTCTCAACAACAACAACAGTCCAGTGCATAAATAAAACATAAGTATCTCTCAATAGTATACAGAGCTTTAAGAAGTGCTAAACAACAGAAATACAACAAGGCTAAAAGGAACAATACACTGAAATGAAAGAGTACAGAAGTACTTCTCGAAACACAACAGCAGCGGAAAACTTGGTTCGCTCCGGAAGAACGTCTACCACCACTTGCACCTAAGGGAACGGAATTTAAGAGTGTGAGATGCTAATCATCTCAGTGAGTGACCCTAACTACTGAACACCTTTAGTGATAATAAAATAATATTAATAGCAATTAAGGAATAGAACAAATACCAACAATTAATAAATAAATAATAATAACTGTTGGAAAATAATAATTTCCCTCAAAACTCTCACCAATCGCTCCGTTTGAAATGTTCCCTTTTTAAAACCTTTTCACAAAACCCGATGTACGTACTTCCTGAAAACCAAGGGATTAAACCATTTGATAAACAATAATTAAATAAATACATACCCCAATATATAATTAAAATGTAATAAATTATAGTAAATAATTTTTAAACACCTTTGGGGTTTAAAACATTATTTGCAATTTACACCGACGCATCACACCATATACCGGTGATGCCCTCCGATACCCAGCGTCCCGAGCACCTACTGGCGGGGGGTTAAAGAGAGAAACCTGCAACGGCACTTCGGCGTCCCGATAGTACCGCTGCTGAAACCATCAACCCGGCCAAGGAGGGGGGCGGCTGTGCGTAACAACAAACTTGCCTGCCCACGGTCCAATGGCAACTCACGGATGAAGTAATAACAGCGCGCTAAACCACATAATACCTGCGCGCTACCACGTGTCCATACACCATACACCAGAACACCAATATTGTATGAGTGCGTCTAAAAATAAACATTATTAACCAACCGTACCGTTTTCCAAAATTACCGTGGGAAATACATTAAATTTTCGCACTTACCATCCCACATATTTTTATTTAATAAACCGGTACGAAACATTGATAACCAACAAACCACAATTTCCTCGAAGTACGAGATGCAACCATAAAAATACCGCGGGCACAATTTATAAAATTTAAACAAATATTTTCGTAAAATATTTAACCCAATTATGCCCAAAAAATATTACGTAAAACCACGTACAATTAATACCGAAACATACTTTGCTCATGCATAATAAATAAATTAAACCACAATAAACCATAATTAAATCACACCACATGAGCACAATTTAAATACCAATTTAAATACCAAATAAACATAATTAATTGCCCAAAATAATTTTTGAAGGTGGGTCACTCACCTTGAGCGCGTAAATCAACTAAGATCCTCCTCGAGATCAACTCCGCCACTCGTATGCACACCGAATCGAAGCTTGAGTGATGAGGATCACGGATTCGGTCTTACTTTCCGATGATCAGACCCGACGAGGTCGGAATCTCGCCGGAAAGCTTTTCGGGTTTCGGCTCCGCAATTCTCCCAAACCGTCATGAATTGGCAGAAACGGATGCCAGATTCAGGTTCAAAAGGTTGAACACAGGGGACTGGAGCCGACCGGAAAACTGGGTACTCGCCAGAACAGTAATTTCCGGCGAGCCGCCGCGGTCACCGGCAACCGTCGCCGGCGGCGGCGCGTACGGTGGCCGTTGGCTGTGATTTTTTGCAGACTTGTAGATCGTGGGGAGAGCAATCCAACGGGACCGGCGGTGAGGCAAACGGAGGCCGGACGGCGGAAAAATCACGGTTTGAAAATTTCCGGCCCCTTGTCGAAAAATGCTCCGATCCCGGCACGTCGGTGGTCCGATGGCCTTGAAACTTGGTGGGTCGGCTGGACTTGAGGAGAGGATGAAGGCTAGTTGGCGCATGTGGCCGGAAATGGGCCAATCGGCGGTGGCCGGCGGTGGAGGGAAAAAGTTGCCGCCGATCTTCGAACGTCCGATCCGGGCGCGTCCGGCGGCCGATCGCTGTGAAACTTGGAGGTTTTGCCGGAAATGGAGAGTGGAAGCTTGTTGGCAGGCCTGTGTACAGTAATTCGGCCGGAAAATTTGAAAAATTCCGGTGCCGGTCGGACTCTCTCTCTATTTCTCTCTCCTCTCTCTCTTTCTCTCTCTTCCCCAAGATTTTTATCAAATAAACGCCACTGTGTGACACTGTTCATGCCACATGGACCAATCAGAAGCTGACATGTGGTGTTTCACTGTTCATCAACTCAAAAACATTAAAATATTACAATATCCGGTAAACTTCACACGTCCATAACTTTTTAACCGGATGTTCGTTTTAAGCGTGCCACTAGTCTGTGAACTCGTATCGACGAGCACTTCACAACCATGCACGAGTCAAAGCTCGTTTCCCCATAAATAAAAAGTCAACTCTGGCACCCCTTGGACAGTTTGCATTTCAACTTGTTTTGCTCATAACTTTTAAACCGTAGATCCGTTTTCAACGTGCTACCAGTCTACGAACTCGGGGCATCGTGCACTTCGCCAATGTACCCTGGTCAACTCGAAATTCCAACTGGAGCAAAAAGTCAACTTTTGACCCTTTCGGTCAACGGTCAACCTCGGTCAACGTGTACGGATTCCGGTGCGATTTGGGACAGGGTGTTACATGTAGCACCATGTTGTAGCCCTATGTGGACGTGGATTGGACCATCGATTGTGTTCTTCATGCTTAGCGGTGCTGGCTCGGCTCCAATTCGAGGGCAAGCATGCTTGGTTGGCCTTTGTGCTGATTGGGTTGTGTGCAGTCGGTTGAGGATGGGTCATGCTGTACGCGATGCATGTGAGTGGTGGTAGGGCTACGTGCATTGGCAGGCTCCGTGCTTAGGCATCGAACTACTGACTCGTAGCTTCGTCCCACATCAATTGGAAAGGAAAATGAAACACTCCTTATAAGTGAGTGTGGATATCTTTCCCTTGTAAGGCCTTTTAAAACCTTGAGGGTTAGGTTGTAAGAGGATTTTCCAGTCCCAAAAAGGACAATATCGTATGCTTGTGATCTGGACTGTTACAGTTGGTATCAAAGTTAGTACCCGGATCGATGTGCCAGCGAAGATGCTGGGCCCCAAGAGGGGAGTATTGTGAAATCCCACATCGGTTGGAAAGGAGAACAAAACACTCCTTATAAGTGGGTGTGAATACATTTTCCTTGTAAGACCTTTTGAACCTTGAGGATTGGGTTGTAAAAGGATTCCCCAATCCCAAAGAGGACAATATCGCATGTGGTTGGTCTGGGCTGTTACACCCCCCCCCCCTTTTTTGGTGTCGATGGATGACAACCGACATTATCGGTGACTTCTTGCCAGTGTCAGCGACATTTTCTTCCTTGGTCAGGACTCCAGCATGCGTCTAATTTTTTTTTGTGGGCAGTATTACAAAGAGTAATTATTCTTCTTGGTTTGAACTCCATATTGAATTTTTAATATTTGCTATTTACTAGGTTATCTATTAGATTTATTCTTATTTAATTGTAAAAATTTAGTCAATGTTGATCAATATCTAGAGGCTGCTTTCGAACTAGATATAGAAGCAGCAGTTGAGGCGTGGGATCACATCTACACATGGAGGAATGATTTTACCTATGCCCATCATGGTGATCTTCCATGTTTTTCTTTATTATTATTATTATTTTAGTTTTTGTATTTACCTACACGTTAACTTAGTTATGGGATTTAACATGGATTGTAACTTATCGTATTTGTTTATTTTAATTAAAGTTGATGGCTATGTTTAATAATGGTGTTAAACATTGTGATATGAGTTTGAATTTAAATAGGTTAGCCAAAGTGTTTGAATTAGCCTTATTTTTTATTCTTTCTAATTTTATCTATGCTCCATATTTGGGAAAATGTGACATTGAATGTAAGAAGGTTAAGAGTTTGAGATTGTGATAAGAATTGGTAAACATTAAACACGCCTCCACTCCATAAACACAAATAAAGCAGATAAGTAATCTTAGCCCATCTAAGTAGGCATATGTTTCAGTTATGCAAACTTTTGGTTCTTCACAAACTACTTTTACCCCATGAGAAACTTTTTTCTTACTACTATAGTATATAAATTATATTTTATATGAATTGGCCATGCACACTGGGATTAGCTTATATGCTTGCTATATGTGTGACCACATGGATATATATTGGTGATGGTATCGGCCATAAGGTGATCCATCTTGCTCGAGGAGAAGACCCGATTGTACCTAGCAGCTCACTTTCATCCCATTCCCTTCCATCAGATAGTTCCATAAATACTGGTGCTAATCAATCAATGTCGCTGCATTGTCATGTGGAATATTGCAGCATAGATAGCTCTCTTGATGGTGGGGAGCTCAATATCTATAAGTATGGTGTCAATCATGCTTTTTTGTTGGCCAAAATTCGATGAGGAACCTGTACCAGGATCCCTGCTGATCCACCTAAATACGTCGCAAACCAGGCACGTTTCCTCCAATATTGTAATTGTTTTGGTGCCTACAACCTTTTTTCAACAACAACTGTGAAGACTTTGCGATATATTGCAAAACTTTTTTCCTAGTGTAGAAAGACTTCTTTGATTTTGGCAAGACTGGGCAGACAACATCTCTTCATGCTGTCTATTTTGCTATCATTACTTTTATTTCCTTATTGTTGCCGCTAAGGAAAATCATTTATACTTCCTGGAATTGGCAGATCCTAGTATCTCTTCTTGGCATTCTTGTTGTCTTTTATAATAATTTTTTTTTTTTTGATATAGCAACTACAATTTTTTTTCCTTTACTGCACAAAGAGGTAATGCCAATGGCACAGATGATAGAACTAGGGAAGCAAATGTTGCCGACATCGGCGAGAAGTCGTTGATAATGTTGGTTGTCATCCACCGCCGACACCAAAAAGGGGGAGAAGGAAAGAGTTTCCATCATGGTTGCCGAAGGAATGTCACCAGAATCGACGGGTTTCGATTGGAAATGCAGATGTCGGTGGGGATTTCATTTTTTCGATGGATTGTCGTTGGTTGTCGATGGAATTTTTAGGGAGATGTAGGCCGGTGTGTGTGTCTGGTTGGTTTTTGTGTGTGTGTGTTTGTGATCTGCTAATGTTTGGTTTATGTGTTTGTATGTTGTGAATTTGTTTCCCTGGTTGTGATGTGAGTGTGATCGGCCAAGAAGAGACTCTGGTTTGTGATCTGGTTGTGATGTGGCCGAGAAGAGAGGAAAAGAGACGGCTGAAGGGAAAGAGAGGGACAATAAAGAGAAAAGGAAGAGATGGCTGAAGGAAAGGCAATGTAAAGAAACATTGCTTATTTAGAGTGAGGTTCGGAATTGAGGTGAGAGAAAATTGAGTTTGAAAGGGCAGTTAGAGTTTCTTACTCCAAGTATTCTTATTGAAGAGAGAGAGTAGTAGAAGAGAGATTGGCGATCATGGACGAGAGAGGAAGGAGAAGAGGAAGAACAGAGATACGCCATTTTTCTTCACACTGTGCCTCTGCTTGCGAAGGCTCTGGCTTTTGGGTTTAGATGGGATGGCCGGAGAAAATAGTTTGATTTACTAAATTAGCCCTTTTGATCATGTGCAGATTCAATATTAAATGGGGCAAACTTGTCTATCGAAACATAAAAAATAAAAAAATACCACTGAACATTATATAAATAAAATAGAACTAGTGCTGTTACAAATATGGATGACATTACAAAATATTTAACCTCCAGGTTTTGTCAAATTTCATATCTTAATATTATTTATTAAATTTTCTACATTTTAGTAGTAGCAAATATTGCATTTTCTTTAGTTACTATAATTTTTAATATTTATATACTATATTATTATTCTTATATTTTAATTATTATATTTTATATATTATTTTACTATATTAATTATCTATATGTAAAAATTTGTATTCTAAATTAAATATTTACAGTTTCCATAATTTTGTCGAAATTTCCATTGATATCAATATTTCCATCGATATTTCTATAAAATTTTACCCTCGACATTTTCATCGATATCGATATTTTTATCACTAGATAGAGCGCATCTAATTAAGATTGGATGGTCAAGGCCACAATAAGAAATCCTTAATAGTGCTAAAAGTTTTGAGCTTGAGCCCAAATAATAATGTATGGGTCAAGTAGACCTTGTGTTCAGAATCAAAAAGCCCCACTGGAGTTCCATGTATATATATTTTCTTGATGTTCGGTACCATATTGCAATATATATGTATATGTTATATGAAATTAAAAAGAATAATATTAGATAAATTATGTAGTCTATTAAATTATTGATCAAATGTATGCATATTGTTATTTAATTGGTTTTATTTAGTTACACATTATTTACTAGTGGTTGATTTATTCATATTTAAATTATATTAATATACTAATTAAATAATTATATGTGTATACTTGATAAATAATTTGATAAATTAGATGATGCTTGTAGTATTACTTAATTAGAAAATATATGACAAATCATGATTATTTTTGTGACATTGTTATTAGGTACTCATCATAGTGGGAAAAAAAAAAAAGGGTTACTACTCTAAGAGGAATTAAAAATACAACTAAACCATACAAATCAATATTATAAGTTAGTTAAGTTAGGTTGATTTAGTTGGTTTGCTATTTAAACTAATGCCTGAGACGATTGTGAGTTCAAGATACAATAATGGAGGAAATTATTGCAAAGATCAAAATATTAATTAAATAAAATCCGATAAAATATACTAACATGATTATATGCCATATAAACAAAGTATATGGACCAAGTTAAAAGGCAAATCCAAGCAGCAGGCAGCTAGCTAATTATGGAGAAACATAATTACCCAAAAGCATTCGGCCGTTGCTCTGTATAAGTGATTAATTCACCGATTAATAAGTGCGACTCGTTTTGGTATCTGTCTAAACAATTCGAGAGAATTCAGTTTATGTGTTAGACAATAAGGTTTTGGCTTCGTATATATGTTACGACTATGCTGATATCCATGCATCCCCTTATTAACTATAATTTGATGGGGATCATATATAAGTGACATACAAGATTAATTAGCACTAGAAGATTTAAAGTATAGCTATTCTAGCTTATTAGCTAGAAGATGGCATTGTGTTTAATAGATTAAATAGGATTCTGTTTCACATTGAAGGAAATATAGGAAATATAGGGTAAAGAGACTAAACTTTTATCTGTTGTTTTTTTTTTTTATTTAGTCATTCTATCATTGTGAATTGGTGGGAAAATCCATTGTTTATTTTCTTTGGTACCATGACTCAAAGCATCTAAGGATGATTAGTACATTTTCTTCAATCTCTTCAAATCTTTTACTTGCATGAAAAAACAATGAACATTCCTTCTGACGTGTAGGGATGTCAACGGGGCGGGGCGGGGCCGGTTTTTAAAATCCCGTTCCCATCCCCGTATGGGATTTTTCATCCCATCCCCGCAATTTTCCCCGTTTTTTTAGAAGCGGGGCGGGGACGGGGATTCCCCAATCGGTGGCGGTGCGGGGACGGTTTCCCCATTTGTTTTTTTTCATATAATTGATATAATTTCTTTTGATAAATTTATATTAAAAAAATTTCTTCTATAAGCAAAATATAAATAAAATGACCAAAAATATAATAAAAATACAATAGAAGATATCAAAGTTCAAATTTATAATTTTAATAACATACATTCTCAAAAAATACAATATAATATAATCCAAATACATAAACATAAAATTTATAAAAATACACATGCACACATAATAAAGTTTTACTTCTCATTTCCTTAAGTCTCCATGAAAGAATGTTCCGTAAGAGTTGATTGCTACAAAAATAGACAAAAATATTAAATAATATCAAAAAATTTTAAACAATTTAATATAAACATTTTTTGTAATAAATAAATTCAATTTACCTCCTCATCAATTTCTATGTCACTCATAGTAAAAGAACAAGCTCCAACATACGGTGAAGAAGATGAAGCTAACAAAAATGAAATTAATTAGTTAACAATAAATACAAAAATTATTTAACACAAAAAAAATATAAAATTTAATTTTTCATACCATTAATTTCAGCCCATAACCAATCTTGTGCACACATCAAAGCTTCTAAAGTTTTAGGATGAAGTCTACTTCGATGTGGACTCACAAATCTTCCACTGGTACTGAATGCAGACTCAGATGCAAAGTTGATACTGGAATGGCTAAAATATCTCTTGCAATATTATGCAAAGTAGGATACTTCATTGCATTTACTTTGCACCATGCCAATATGTCAAAGTCATTAGATCTAGGCAAAACCAGCTCCTCCAAATAACGATCAAGTTCAGATTTTACATTATCAAGATTAGTAGTGCTAGAAACAAACAAATCAAATTTTGCCAAACGATCTTTTTTTCCAGATGGAGTCATATTGGATTGAGAAGATAAAACATTTGGAACATTTGCACTCAAATTGCGTTTTGATTGATACTCCTTCACTAAATCATAGCAAATTTTACGTATAATGGCTATCTTATGCACACCTTCATCCCCATAAATCAAAGGAAAATAATATTCTATCACTTTCATTTTATACCTTGGATCTAAAAGAGTTGCTACAGCCATTATTCCATGTGTTTCACTCCAATATTTTTTAAATTTAGATATCATACCCGCGGCCATCAATCTAATTTCCTCACAAGAAGATGTTAGCCAATCACAAATTGACATCCTAATCTCACAAATGTGTGGGAAAAAAAGATTAGCTGTAGGATACTTTGTTCCTGAAAATATTTCAGTCACTTCATAAAACAACTCTAGCCTTTCACAAACCTCTTTGGCTAAATCCCAATCTTGATCACTACGCAAACATTTATATAGTGACTCTCGTTGTTTCAAACGAGGAAAAACAGTCCTATATTTCAAAGCAGTAGCAAGCATCAAATATGTAGAATTCCACCTAGTTTTACAATCAAGAACCAACTTCTTATCACAAGAAATTTTCAATTGACGAACACATTCTAAGAATTTTTCCTCTCTTTTTGGTGTTGATGTCCAAAAATAAACACTTTCACGAATTTTTTCAATACTTCCACAAATTATTTCCAAACCATCTTTCACAATCAAATTCAATATATGTGCACCACACCGCATATGAAAAAATTGACCTTTTAACAAAAATGAAGAATTAGGAAGCTTATCCAAAAGAAGATTGACCAAAGCATCATTTGTGCTACAATTGTCTAAGGTCAAAGTAGAAAGCTTACCATCTATATTCCAATCCAATATGCAATCCATAAAAACATTGCAAAGAACCTCAGAACTATGTGGACAAGGCACATATACAAACCTACAAAAAATAATAATAATAAATAGTTATAATAAACTAAATACATAAAACAATCCAATAAATATGAAATTTAATATATAAACTTATAAAGTACCTTATAATTCGACTTTGAAGTATCCAACCATCATCAATTAAATGTGCCGTAATAGCCATGAATCCTCTATTTTGGTTAGATGTCCACATATCCGTAGTAATTGCAACTCTACCATAATTCTTCTCTAACAACTCCATTGTTTTGGATTTTTCGTAATCATATAATTTAAAAATATCATTTCTAATTGTATTACGAGAAACTGCTTTAAACAATGGTTGAACCGTATTTATAAACCTCCTAAACCCATAATGTTCAACTATTGAAAGAGGGTATTCATGCAAAACAATCATGTTTGCAAGCTCTTTTCTGGCATTCTCTTGGTCAAACGTATATGTACCAACTTTAACTTTCCCACCGACATCTTTAGTAGGATTCAAAATTGCTTGCCTAATATCCTTTTGTGTTCGAAGAGGACACCTTTTAAAATGATCATGCAAATGTCTTGTTCCATTTCTACTCCCTCCTCCTAGTTTCTTACTACAATAGTTACATATGGCCTTATCCACCCCATCTATCTTTACCTTTTTAAAATGATTCCACACAACCGAAATCAATTTTCTTTTTCCAATTACTTGACTACTATCCTCGTCACATACCTCTATCGAAGTTTGGTTTATATCTTCTTGACTAGGTATTTCTTGAGGAGTACTAATTGGAGTCGAATTGTCGCTCAAAGGTGTTGATGATGATTGATCCTTGTCATGTGGAGTGCTTCCAATTGTCGAACCACTAGCTTCAGCCATAATTTACCTTAAAAAAAATAAAAAAAGTAAAAAAAAAAACAAAAATTGAAAGACAAGACAATTAGATTAATGTGTTGATACCATTAAAATATAAATATATATATATATATATATGTATATAAATAAATAGAAACAGAAGATGGTGAGAGTTAATCCATGTTTTCAGCAATTAATATCTAACACATAGGGGAATGCCTTTAAAATAAGACCTTCAAAGGATGGAAGCAGAAACAAAAATATGTTTTAGTTTAATCTAAAGAAAAACTTTCAGAAACTTTCCATAATTTAAGTTAATTTGAAACTATGATTGAATAGCCTATTTAAGGAATTTTGTCCAAGTTTTCAATCCTTAAGATAATTCCTATATACAATGCAATAACGCAGAGGTTTTGTTCATAAGAGGCATGCAATAAAAGGAGTACGTGGGAGAGATGAAGACAAAAAGAAAGTCAATTTTTTTTACATAAAAAATAAAGCTAAAGTTAAAATAGGAAAAAGTCAAATAAAATGCATTTTTGAAATTGAATGATGGGTATTAGGTATACGTGGTGATTTATTGCGGTGCCACATTTTATCCCATATAAATTTTTCTCATAATGCATGGCAATTTAATACGGTGTTTGTTTCTAATGGTGGGTCATCAGCTTCTTCACTTCTCATTTGCCGAAAACAATATACATATATATATATATATATAATATATTATTATTAGGCTATTTCTGTATAGTTTTTTCTTACTTTTTTTTTAGCCAATAGCCATACAACATTTATCTTTTGTGTTTGCATTTGACCAGAACAAGATGACGAGAACCGAAGTCCTCACAACCGACAAAATTTTGGAAGAATAATTAACTAGGGAAGTATCAGATTTTCATCTTATCCAGTGGGGAGCAGTAGTTACAGAACAAAGCTTTTTTATGAACTGGTTGAAGAGAATGGGTGCTTATGTACCGCATACTCTTAAAAGCTGCGTGAAATTAACAAGCCACTTAAGCAAGTTTGAGGGAAAAATTTTGCATCAATCCAAACAAAGGCTTTAGCAATGCAATTTCACCTTCTAAAATCACATCCATAACCAGCAAAAAGAAAATAAAAAAACCCATTGCAATTCATATCAGTTTCGACCTTTCCTCAATATTTCTCAGCAATCAAACAACACGTAAGGAAGAAAAAAGAAAAAAATGGCAAACCTTCGGTGGTGGCCGTGGCTGTAAAGAAGAATCGGCTGAGAGAGCTGAGGGAGACCGGAGATGGTGGTGGCGGCACTGCTGGAGCTGATTGCTAAGGGAGATCGGAGATGGACTGTCGGCAGCACTACAACTACTGGAGCTGGACTAACTAAGCAGAGAGATGAGAGAGCTGAGGGAGATGGTGGTGGATGCTTGAGCTGAGTTTGTGTGAGACAGTGAGAGGAATGTGTTTGTGTGTGTTTAAGGTCGGCTCGGGCTAGGAGAAAGGAAGGAATAATCAAATGAGTTTAATTTTAATTTTCAAAATATTAAAAAAAAAAAGATAATATATACGGGCCGGGTTCGGGCCGGGGTCTTTAATACCCGGTCCCGGCCCATCCCCGCTTCGGGTCTAAAAGAGTAAGCCCAAGCCCGCCCCGTCACCCCGTTTTTGCGGGGCGGGGCGGTGCACCGCGGTTTCGGGGATGGGCAGGGCAAATTGACATCCCTACTGACGTGGTATGCAAGACTTCTCAGACCTAAATGTTTCACTTTTCACTTATTTATTGTTTTAAACTTTCTGTGATAGTCATTTGTAGGTCACCTTTTTTACCAAATCTAGTTGGAAAGAAAATAATAAAAATAGAAATAAAGTATATTATTTTGTTTCTGTGTATTTTGGAAGCCATCTGGCTTTAAAAAGCAGCTTGTGGCTGCTTTAACAAAAATAATAATAAAGTATATTATTTTTGGAAGCTATCTGTATATAAATATTCATTATTTCCTTTCCTTACTAACTATTTTTGTCAGGTTGTTTGAGAGTTAGAAAAGGGAATGACTATCCAATGGCTCTAGTGTGTTGTTTGAATTGTTTCCCGCATGGAGTCCCAAGTAACAACTAGTACTAATTTGAGAGTGAGACTTGGTTGAGAGGCTGGCTGCTGATCTGAGACTGAGATTTGGTGGTAGTCATGTGGCTTCTCTACTTTTTGTTTGTGATGGTAACAAGAGTTTCTTTTCATTTTTGTCGGATATGCTCATACATCGGGATATAGTGATGGAAGCTAATGTGATGTGGATTGAGTACACTACAAGGGAAATGGGTTCTTGTAGCACTATTCTTACGGCATTTTTTAAAATATGTTTTTTTTTTTTAAATTTAAAATGCTGCTAAAAAATACTATCTGCATTCTGCAGCATTTTTTTTTTAAAAAAAACTTTGTTCGTAAATTATGTAATTCTTAAATAAATTCTGTTTTTAAATACATCTTTCTTACATTCCTTCATACTCATAATTTGGGTTATGGGGATGCATGGATATTCTCTGCTGGAGTGGATTATAACCATTGTTTCTCTATGGAGAGTTGTGATGTTTGTTTCATTTCATAAATTTAGACATTAAGCTTATTAATTAATAATATAAATTTTGTTGTTTTAATATATATATATATATATATATTCTATTATTATTTATTTACAAATTAAACAAAATCAAATAATAAACTGATGATATTATTATCGTTTAACAATTATTTTTATGTACTTACTAAAATTTTATGTATAATCATCCTGGTTAGTAAATTCACAAATAATGCACATGCATATGTATTTTTTAAAGAAAATTTGTGTTTCATAATGATTTTAAATGTATGAAAAAAACCTCATTTTTTTAATGGAAAAGTTTAAAAACATGTATTAAATGTATTGTTCTATTATATAAGTGAAAAAAAATATATATATATATATAATTGAAAAAATAAATATTTTCAACTATTTTTTCCTCTTTTACGATAGCATAAAAAAATATTTATAAAAAATATATATGTGCTATTTTTAATTTTTAAATAAATAAATAAATATATATATATATATATATATATTAATATATTAAACTAACATTTTTGTTTTGGTAACTGATATATTAAACTAAGTATATGTTATATTTTTATCATTCATATTAAAAATAAATGATTTTAATATATATTTAATATCCATATTGTTAACCTTATATTTTTGAATCTATAATGTATTATATGCATAGATATCGAATTTATAAACCTTTTTATTTACTGTTTACGTAGTTTTTAGTCAAATTTTATCCATATTTTTAAATAAACAAAGCAATTTATGTACTCGCATTCTTGTTATTGTATTTTTGCCATATACTATTTAACTAATTATGATAATCACTACATTAATTAACCTTTTCATTGTGATATAATTATTCCATAAAAAAAAATGACTATAACGTATTAATAACGAGTTGATTCCACAAAAAAAATAAAAAGAAAAAAAAATATTCTTGTAGTTGCTGATGGTTGTCAAAAGAAGAAAAGTACAATGAACTACAAAAAGGAAAGGAAAAGAAAAAGACTAACGGTTACTTTTTTACTTTACTCTTGCTCTTCAGCGGCGACAGAGAGCTCGGTGGACATAACCGGTGGATCCGATCGAAGGGAGCGATCTCTGTCCCAAGATAGTGTTAGAATGGGGAAGAAGCTACTCAGTCGATGAAGCAACTGAATCCCCCCATTGCAGGTAACACCAGGCGCAGCTTTACCGATTCAAAACTCGAAGATATTGATAACTGTATTGAAGTTCTTTGTCTCGCACCTTGGCTTTGGTTTGCTTCAGATGGCCAAATGTTGAACCTTTGTACTAAACTTAGTTTTCTCAAAGATCACCATTCAGATATCAAAGATTTTGATCTTTATGCTGAACTCCTTTTTCTCCAATCCGATTGTTTAATGATCGAATTTTGGGACGTGAAGAAGGTCATCATCATCATCATCGTTAAGCAGGTGGAGTCGATCTACTTTCTATGGGAGCAGCTAGAGGACATCAACACATGGAGGAGCACAAACAAATCATCCATTGGCTGCCGTCTTTGTCTTCGTCTTCTTATTCTTAGTTACCCTTGTCTAAAATTTCTCCTTCTTATTCTTAGTTACCCTTGTCTAAAATTTCTCCTTAGTTTCTTTTATCTTGTATTCTTAGTTTCTTGCATTTTCTTTTGTCTTTTATTTTGGTTAGCTTTCCGATTATGTGGTTTCATGTGTATGATGGGAGAGTGTAAGGACATGATCACGAAGGTGTTGTCAAACAAGATTCGGAGGAACGAACTCAAACCTGGTAATCACATCTACACATGGAGGCGTGCCTACAGTTATGCCCATCACAGTGATCTTCTTCTTCTTCTAACTTATAACTATTGTTTAATTTAAATGTCTACTTTTGACTTTTTATTTGTGCTAAACAATGTGGTTTTTGCTTCTAAAATTTCATTATCGTGTTTTGTTATTTATTTATTTATTTTTTTGGTAATTTGTTGATTAACTTGATTTTATTACTTGATTAGGTTTATTGTTACATCCTATTCCTACTTTGGCTAAGATTTACTTTATTATGTCTTTGGTTGTTTATTTTTTGATTTTCTTATTTTGTTAATCTAGTGTGTTATTGTTTTTTGTTTCACTAGAATGAAATAAAACAAAGCAGAGACTTTAAGAGGAGCTCCTAGCCTCTTGTAGTGTTTGTCTCTTGCCATGAGAAACAAGGCATTGATACATATCATGCCCTTATTTGCTAGTTTGATGGGGATAAATCACATATAGTAGTTTCATATTTTCTTGGGTTGTTTAAAACATGAGAAAGAGAGTTATTGGTAGTCTATCAGCCAACCCTTTCTGCATTACAAATTTGAAATTTTACCTTAGGATGATAAAAAATTTGGGGAGTACAAAAGACTGATGCTCAAGAACATAGATGATAGATAAGACAACCACTTATATATTTATATATATATATATATATTGTTTAGCTTTTCATTTATGTTGGGATAATCTATGAGAACAAATGGAAATGGTTGATGAGGAATCTGCTTATGTTTTGAAGTGGAGTTGGAACAAAGCAATGCTTCTTCAGAATTAGGATTGAGAAATTTAGTAATTCACTCCCCTGTAAATGTATGACTTATAAACGTCTATCTTATAAGCGAACACAAATGATTTTTATTTTAGCTTAAGCTGATTATAATGTGTGATAAGTTGTTTAGAAACTCTACCAGTTTGGGAAGATTTTTCTTAGATTTAGTTCGAATATCCAGTAGTAAGTTTTTCCACTATTGATTTGTAATTGAACACACATTTGATAAGGTTTGCATTTTTATTGCTCGATCTCTTTCACTTGTACTGTATTTGGTTCTTGGCAATCCTATTGATCTAGTTTTCTTTCTTGCCAAAACTTGAGGAGGTACATGTACTCCTAGCGACCCACCTGAAGTCGTCGTGCACCGTACGACAACCTTCCTTAAGAAAGGCTTTGGTGTCTACAACCTTTCAGAAAATAACTGTGAAGACTCTACAATATACTGCAAAAATGGCCTCCTAGTTGATGATAGCAATTGTGTTCGCATAAGCATTGGCAGGAGTGGGCAGGCAACATCATTGTTGCCAGCCATTGTTGTATCCATTTCTTCCTTGCTTCGATTGTCAACTGGTCCTACTTGGCTGGCTTTCATGGGATTTTCGTGTACTGCATGTTTAGATTGGTTTTGGATTTCAGAGTTCATCCATATGTTCGTAAAGTTGAAATAGAGGAATTGGGAGCTGCAGTTGGGAGATTTGGTTGTTTTAGTTTCAGACGTACTTTATTGGACAATCCTGATCTGTATTTGATACCGATGATGTATCTCTTTTTGGATTTTTGTATGCAAAATCTGTTGGGCAGATGTTATCATTCTATATGCGATGTTCAAGTGATTTAATCAAACTTTTTCATTTTGTTTATTAAATATAAACTTAGACAATTTGTTTACTACAGTTACAGAGACATTGGTCAAAATATGCTCTTACAAATCCCCTTTTGGCATTAACATGAGATCTTCAATGACAAATGCTAATGCTAATTCAAATTTTCAGCATTGATTTTCTGATAGTACATATTAAAAAATAGTATTGTCAAATTATAAATTTTATTAAATTGTAATTAAGCCTACTTTTAGATTACTTTTTACCTATTGGAAACAAAAATATTAACTAATTAATCTAGTAAATGAGAAGCCCACAAATTTTATAGGTGATGGGATCCAATGCCAAATTTTACCAATGATAAATTAGGTACCAAAATCTTGCCCAAAATTGCACTGTTTCATTAGAGAAGAAAAAAAAAATGATTGTGAATCTATGGCAATGGCAAACGACACCTACTCAAATCTCGATGGTCGTAGTCTTGGTCTTATTATTTTTTATAGCGGTTGTTTAATGATTTGTTCGATTATGTTTTTAAATATGGTGAATAATGCTGAGCAAGACACAATGATGCGCTTTTGTAGCTACAATTTTATGTGGAATTATTAACCTTTGTCCATGTCTTTCCTTCTTCGTTGTTGTCAGATGTTTAATCTTGGGACTATATAAGATGGACAACGTCAAGTACATGATCCAGGGGGTGATGTCCAACAAGATCCAGAGGAACCAGCTGAAGCTTGGAGATCACATCTACACATGGAGGCGAGCCCATACCTATGCCCATCACAGTGATCTTTTTCTTCTTCTTCTTAATACTATTAAACAGGTTATACACGTTAGTTAATTAATTGATTTATGAGTTCTGTACTGATAATGTCTGCTTTGGTTTTGGCCTTATGGTTTTATGCTTCTATCTTGACTTGTTCATCTTATGAATTGGATTGTCGTTACATCCTTACTTCGGATATCTACTTTATTTTTTCTTTGTTTTCTTTAATATATATACATATATATATATATATATATATAACTACACACACCAATTTTTTGTTGAATTATTGGTTTTCTTAAATCTAGTGTGTTAGCATTCAAGTTTATACAAGGTTGCTTCTTGTGATTGGCGCATATTTTCTAGAGGAACAACATTTCTATATGTGTAAATATTATTTTCTACGGATATAATTTGGTAAAAGCCTTTCTGTAATTGGTCAAATTTTGTGATCCTCAAATCTTTGGGACTTCTCCATAGAAAAATCACATTTTGTTGGCTGTGATGTAAGGTGTCCAGGAGGTCTTTGTCTTGAGATATTGTTTATTTAACACGGATGCCAACTTTTTTGTTTGCTTTCGTTTTGACACCTGCAAATCAATACTTGAACTAGCCGCTTCATCGTTTCCTTTTATCAAACGAGTTATATAGACTTGATAAGAGAGAGAGAGAGAGAGAGAGAGAGGAAGGGGGGGGGGGGGGGCGGGGGCGGGGAGAAGAAAAGAAAAGTAAATTGCTGGCAGTGGCACGTTAAAGCCTATTTTCTGGAGGAACATGTCTATATATGCGAGTATTGTCTATAAATATATTTTTCGATTGTTTTATCCTGAAGATTATAGACATTTCTATATTTGGTTAAATTCCTTTTATAGTTTATTCCTTGAGACATCTCTATATAACGATTATATTTCGTGTGTCTGTATGGTCTAAGGGTGTCAAAGATGCTCTCTCTCTTGAGGTGTCCATCCCAAATTTATATACACTACGCAAAAATTAAGATCTAGCGATACCCACTTAGCGACGCTAAGAAATAAATGCGTCTAAAAAAATAAAATCGCAACTCTAAGGTTAATGCATCAGTAAAAATGCAATAAATAGACGACGTATTCGAAAATTTTCGATGTCAAAAAGTCGCTAGAAACAACAACACACGACGCATCCGTTAAGAGTCGCTGAATATTCAGCCAAACAGAGTCTCGCCGTTAATCAATCTGATTTTCTTTCAACTTTAAAAACCAGTGAAATTATTTAAGAAAAATAATAGAGCTGAATTTTTTTTTTTTTTGTTCCCATATTATTGATATCCCGCGACGCATAACAAACTCTATGCATCACCTGTTAACTTATTAAAATTTTTTTTTTTTTGGTTTTTTGTAAATACGAATCGGTTGATTTTCTTTCAACTTTAAATAACAAGTGAAAATATTTATGTAGCATCACAGAGTTTTTTTTTTTTTTTTAAACATATTCATCAGGCGATGCATAGGCATATTGTGCGTCGTCTGATGCCCTTATATTTATTTATTTTCCTTTTTCATAAAATATTAATCAATCTGATTTTCTTTCAATTTTAAAAACCAATGAAAATATTTAAGAAAAATAACATAGCTGGATTTTTATTTTTTTGGAACCACATTATTGATATCAGGCGACACATAACAAACTCTATGCATCGCCTGTTAACTTACTAATTTTTTATTTTTTGGTTTTTTATAAATATTAATCAGTTGATTTTTTTTCAACTTTAAATAACAATTAAAAATATTTAATCAGCATCACAGAGCTTGTTTTAGTTTTTTATTTCAAAAATATTAGTATCAGGCGACGCATAGGCATATTGTGCATTGCCTGATGCCCTTATATTTATTTATTTCCTTTTTCATAAAATATTAATCAATATGATTTTCTTTCAACTTTAAAAAACCAGTAAAAATATTTAAGAAAAATAACAAAGCTGGATTTTTATTTTTTTGGAACACACATTATTGATATTAGGCGACGCATAATCAATACTATGCGTTGCCTGTTAACTTATTAATTTTTTTTTGGTTTTTTGTAAATATTAATCAGTTGATTTTCTTTCAACTTTAAGTAACAAGTGAAAATATTCAAGCAGCATCACAGAGCTTTTTTTTTTTTTCCAAAAAATATTTGTATCAGGCGACGCATAGGTATATTGTGCATCGCCTGATGCCATTATATTTATTTATTTTTCTTTTTCATAAAATATTAATCAATCTGATTTTTTTTCAACTTTAAAAACTAGTAAAAATATTTAGGAAAAATAACAGAGTTGGATTGTTATTTTTTTGGTCCCCATATTATTGATATTAGGAGACGCATAAACAACTCTATGCATCGCCTATTAACATATATATTCTTTTTTTTTTTTTTTGCAAATGTTGATAAATTGATTTTATTTCAACTTTAAATAAAAAGAGAAAATATTTAAGCAGCTTCACAAAGTTTGTTTTTGTTTTTGTTTCAAAAATATTTGTATCAGGCGACGCATATGCGTATTTTGCCTCGCCTGTTCATTTTAAATTTATTTATTTTCCTTTTTCATAAAATATTAGTCAATATAACTTTCTTTCAACTTTAAAAACCAGTGAAAATATTTAAGAAAAATAACAGAGCTGGATTTTTATTTTTTTGGTCCACATATTATTGATATCAGGCGACGAATAACCAACTATATGCGTCGCCTGTTAACAATTTTTTTTTGTTTTTTTAAATATTAATCAATTGATTTTCTTTCAATTTTAAATAAAAAGAAAAAAATATTTAACCAGCTTCACAAAGCTTGTTTTTGTTTTTTTTTTTTCAAAAATATTTTTATAAGGCGACGCATATGCATATTGTGCATCGCTGTTCACTATAAATTTATTTATTTTTCTTTTTCATAAAATATTAATCAATCTGATTTTCTTTCAACTTTGAATAACAAGTGAAAATATTTAAGCAGCATCAGAGAGGTTGATTTAACTTTTTATTTTTTTTTTGTACAAAATATTTGTATCAGGTAACGCACAATCACCTTGTGAGTCGCCTGTTACCCTTTTATTTTACTATATTGTTTTTTTTTTTTTTTTGGTTTTCTTAAAATATTAATCAATTTGTTTTACTTTCAACTTCAAATAATCAGTAAAAATATTTAAGAAGCATAATTGTGTTTGTTTTTTTTTTTATTTGCATTATTTGTATAAGGCGATGCACAATCATATTGTGCGTCGCCTGTTAGAATTTAATTTAGTTTTATTTTTTTGGTTTTCTAAAAATAATAATCAATCTGTTTTACTTTCAACTTTACATAATCAGTTAAAATATTTAAGAAGCATAACTGTTTTGTTTTTTTTTTTTCTTTGCATTATTTGTATCAAGCGACGCATAAGTGTATTGTACATCGCCTGTTACCCTTTTATATTTTTATTTTTTTGGTTTTATAAAAATATTAATCAATCTGTTTTACTTTCAACTTTAAATAACCAGTTAAAATATTTAAGCATATAACTGTGATGGTTTTTGTTTTTTTTGTTTTTTTTGCATTATTTGTATCACTCGATGCTCAAGCATATTGTGCGTCGCCTATTTACCTTTTATTTTATTTTTATTTTTTTGTTTTCTAAAAATATTAATCAATTAGTTTTACTTTCTACTTCAAATAACCATTTAAAATTTTTAAGCAGCATAACTGTGCTCTTTTTTTTTTTTTTCAATTTGTTTTGCAATATGAGGCGACGCACAAGCATCTTGTCCAATTTGTGTTTCAACTCTTTTGATTATTTTTAATATTGTTTGAATATTTGTAAAATTGGTACGTTTAAAACCAAAGTTCATGCAAAACAAATATTACCTTATGGACGATTTTTACAAATTGGTCTACGATATTTTATATGTACAAACAAAAGCTATTAACAAAAGCTAGCTATTTTACTACCATGCATAGATATTCATTGGTTTGAGATACTTGTGATCATCGCTGTTGCTCATTCATCTCTAAATTCGTTGACATTTTCAGCCTGTAACCAAGTGACACCTTCATACTGAACATGAGAAACTTATGTTAACATTTATACAAATAATCATAAATATTAATTATTACATAATAGAAATATAATGAAATCATTCAATTAATAATAATTTACCATTCCTCTTAAGTCACGGGGAGGAACTTTGCGCCTAATGATATCTTGCATTATCATCATAATATAGTAACCACATTCCGTACTCCCGAGCTGCATCAGTGTCTAAATTTATAAATAGTAAATTATATGTAATATTAGATACAAATATATACAAGTATTTAAATTAACTAATAACTAATAATGCTAAGTTTATATATAATAACTACCTTAGTGTTTTGCCACCGAAGTTTCTTTTCAAATGTCTTTCCTCGGTTCCATGCAACAAAGGAACTATATAGAAATATAAATATTGTTTGAGATTATATTGTAGCTTCAAAAGTACAAATCCAATATAAGAACAATTAATTAAAAAAATTAGAGTTATTAACTTACTCGTCGATCAAAGTTTTTAGATCCTTATCAATTATATTCTTATGAGTCTTCAAAGAATCAAAAAACCATGCTACTGCTTTGTATAAATCAACAATACATAGCATCCAATGATTCCTAAAAACACCAATAAATATTTTAGTTAATATGATGTTTTTTGAAATTAATATTTTCACAACATAATTCAATTAAAACTAACACAATATTACCTTGCACAGTAGAGACAGAACCATAGTTGATTATTTCTTGCATCTTGTCATCTACTCAATATATTTATCGTCCGTTCATGAGGGTTTGGATGACCAACCGAAGCAATAATATCCGGATGAACAAAGCAATAATTCCCTTCGAAGGAGCCCGTCAATCCCTCATATAAATGCCTACATAATCTGATTACAAGTAATTATAGTGTTTATTTATAATTAATTAAATTGAAGAATTAGTTATAAACACATCCAAATTTAGGTTACCTTATGTAGAACAAGATCCATTCAGAAGATAATTCTTACATGTAACGAAAATCGTTTATATCGCTCCTCGCTATGCCCAACTGTTGTTCTTCCCCAAAGATCTCTTTTTTCATATTAAAAAACCATAAATTATCACTATCGACGTCCTTGATCCGACATAGCAACTCTCGGATCATTGGAGTAACGACTAAGGGATCAACATTATCATCTTGGTCATTCTCAATATTTGACCTGTTTGAGCTTCCCTACAAATATCAACAAACAACATTTAAAGCAGAACAAAAACGAAATTATTTTAAACTTCATTATTATATACAAAAATGAAATTATTTTAAACTTCATTATTATATATAGCTGCATCGAACAATACCTCCTCAGATGGCAAGATAACAAGATCTCTTGGCCATGCAACAAATGCACCTTCAGCATCACCAACACGTATGATGTCAAATGACGGAATAGGCAAAGGTGCAAATCCATCAATAACGTCATCAACAGTGACATTATAATTTGCTGCACCTAGCTTCACACCATGGCACATATCCATTGGCAACGAAGGTACCAAAGTGCCACGTGCTACTATATGGCCAACATTGCCTTGTGCAAGATTGCATTTTACACCCTGCAAAGTTAAAAAAAAAAAAAAAAAGTTAATATATGTTCACATGACAATATTCCTTCAACTTAAAGACTCGATCCCATGATCTCATGGCAGTAGGTAGGGCTCTTAACCATGGGAGCTATATAGATAATAATAACCCACTTAAATATATATATATATATATAATGAAAGAATTACCTCAAGATAGATCGGAGGAGCATCAACCCTAGATGTAGATTGGGTCCCATAAGCAGCAACATCATTGACTTGGGTCCTAGGAGCATCAACATCATCGGCTGGGGGGGTCCCTTGAGCAGCAACATCATTGACTTGGGTCCCAGCAGCAGCAAGATCATCGGCTGGATGAGTGAGTGACGGAATATCAATACCACATGAGTGCATCTGTAACACCCCATCCCAAAGCACGTTGTAATTTTTGCATGTTGACAGAGGTTGACCGTTGATCGAGACGGTCAAAATTTTGACTTTTTGGTCTGCATGGAATTTTGCGTTGATCAAGGCACCATTTCAAAGTACGTATCAGAGCTACCATTCGAAATTGGGGCTACCATTTGAAAGTTATGCGCAAGGCAAGTTGCGGTCCAATTTGTCCAAGGGTGCTAAGTTTGAATTTTTATTTACGTAGAATTTCCATTTGACTCTTGTATGGTTGTAAATTACTCATCGATGCGAGTCTATAGACTAATGATACGCTTAATTTGGACATCAAGTTAAAAAGTTATGGACTCGCAAAATTTTTCTGATACACTATTATTTTATACTATTTTTAATTAAATGGTGTTATTGTGAAAAATGTGCGCCATGTGTCAAGCCCTCAGCCTTTCCCGTGAGTGCACAGTGGCACCCACGGGATGGCTTTTTATTGGCTCAAACCCGTGTGTGAGCTGTGTGACCTGAGAGAGAGAGAGAGAGAGATAGGGGAGGAGAGGGAGAGGAGAGACCACCACCGACCACCACCGATTTGCCATTTTTCGGCCACCCTTTCCTTACACTTGCCACCCCATTTGAACTCCACTTGAAAACCGGCCGGCCAGCCAAATCTCGCAGCCACCGGACCACCGACACGCCCAGATCGGGGCATTTTCCGGCAGCGGTGCCGATTACTTCAAACCCATATTTCTCCCAGATCCGGCCTCTGTTGTCTCACTGCCTGTCCCATCCGTTCGCCCATCCTCCGATCTACATCTCCTCCAGAAATCATGACGAGTGGCCACCGGACGCACCGCCAGTGGTGACGGGTTCCGGTGACCATGGCGGCTCGTTGGGAAATCAACTTTCCGGCGAGTTCCCAGTTACACCACCCATCCTTTCCCACTAGTTTCGACCCCTTGAACCCAGATCTGAGGTCGATTTCCTCCAACTCGCAGCGGTTTGTGAGATCCGAGGATCCAAAACCTGACAGCTTTCCGACAAAATTTCGGCCACCTCGGGTCCGATCTCCGGAAAGTAAGACCAGATTTGTATTTCTCATTTCACAAGCTTCGATTCGGTATATCACTCATAAATTTTGGTTGTCGTTTGTGTTTGCTCCCCGGGTACCCATTTGGGAGTTACCCATTTCAAATGTCGGTTGTCGTTTGTGTTTGACACACATGCTTGAGGTGAGTGACCCACCTTCAAAATTATTTTGAGTTGGTAAATTGTATATATTTTAAGTTGATTATATATTTGGAAATTTTATTTCATGTGTTAATTGTTTAATAAATTTCTAATTGAAATTTTATGCCAAAATTAAAGGAAATTAAATTATTTGTGTATTATAAATAATTTGGGTTTTAAGAATTTTCTTGAATTTGAGGTTTAATTTAATAATTATTGGATTTTATTATTGGAATATTTTATAATTAGATATTTGAAAAATATGTTTTATTTATTTGATATTAAGAGAATTTCCATCTAAATTGTATTGCCAATGCATGTTGTTTTAATATATGTTTGGGCGCCAAAAATATATTTGGGAATTAAAAAAAATTGTGCTTTCAATTTCCTTTTATAATTGTTATGTTTATCATGTGATTTAATTATATTTTGAAGTTTGAGGAATTGAAGGAATATTTATTTTAAATTATTGTTGATTTCATTGATGGATTTGAAATTGATGGAATTTATATTGATAGATTTACGCTGGAGATATTAAAGAAAAAAATGTGGGATTGTGGATTTGAAAATGGTATGATTCCCACGGTGAATTTTGGAAAAATTATTATATTTTTAAAATAATATGGTTATTTATTTTAAACGCACTCATACAGTACTGGTGTTCTGTACTGTGTATGTGGATGAGTCCGCAAGTTATAATGTCTCCCGTGAGTTGCCATCGGACCGAAGATAGACAAGTTTGATATTGGCTATAAGTTGTCCCCCTCCATGGCCGGATTAACGATTTAAGCAGCGGCGCTATTGGGACGCCAAAGCGACCGTATGCAAGTTTCTCTCTTTAACCTCTCGCTGGACGGTGCTTGGGACGCTGGGTATCGTAGGGCATCACTGGTATATAATGTGGTGCATCGAATATTATTTCTCAGATATAAATTTCAAATCCTAAAGTTTTAAAATTGTTTTTAAATTAAATGTATTTAATTTGTTTTATCATCTATTTTCAATTAGTATTTTTCTAAAATGTATTCATTCATATTTTATTACACTTATTTTAAAATAATGTTTTAAAATGCATCTTGCCATATTTTTATTATATAGATTGATTGAATATTTCAAAATGAATTTTATAATATATTTTTACCATTTATTTTACATGATTGTTTGCAATTATTTAAATTATATTTTTGACACTGTTTATTTTAGTTTATTAAATCAAATGTTACGAATTATGTATTGAATTTCACTTTTATGTTATATTTTTTTTAATGCAAATATTATAAATTTATTTTATTATATTTTATTCGTAATTGGATTATTTAAATTTTTATTAAATTAATTATTCCTTGATTTTTGGGACATAAAATATTGGGTTTTACGAAAATGTTTTAAAAGGGAAACTTTTCCAACGGAGTGAGGTGAGGGTTTTGAGAGAAAATATTATTTTCAATTAATTATTAACTATTTACTTATTTATTCTTAATTATTCAAGTGTACTATGACTATCGTTGCTATTATAATTGTATAGTAGATAGGGTCACTTACTGAGATTATTAGCATCTCATATTTCTTAAATCCGTTCCCCTAGGTACAAAGATTGATAGATGTTCGTCCGAAACAAGCTTGATCTTCATTGCTGTCGTGTTTCGAGGAGTTCTCTTTCTTTTCATTTATTTCTATTGTAATATTTCTTTTATCCTTTGTTGTATAACTTTCATACTTAATTGTACCCTATGATGCTCTGTATACTGTATTGGATATATTTTATTAAATACTACATTAGTTCCCTATTTAATTTATGGATGTGCTGATTATTGTGGAATTAAATTGTAGTAAAGTGGAGGAATAAGGCGGTATATATATAGAAGTGCGTTTTCAGTGCAGGGAATTTGTGGTAAGTCCAACCCTTAAGGGAGGTTCTACCGGATTTTCCATTGGAAGGTTTGGTAGGGTTTTCCTGGGATCAGGGCTTATCTAGGGTTCCGGTGAGGGATCTTGGACGAGTCCTGACAGCATCAACTTGGGTAGCACTGCTGCCACTTGAATTTCTGACGATCGCCACTAGACTTTTGAGCAGCATCTCATAGACTGCATTGTTTCCACTTGCCTCCGACTTAGTCTTTTTTTGTGAACTCGGCTTAGGAGTATGGAAAAAGTTAGTCACCATGTATCCTTTGCCTCGACCCCTAAGCCAGTGCTGCCACTTGAATTTCTGACGATCGCCACCAGACCTTTGAGCAGCATCTCATAGACTGCATTGTTTCCACTTCCCTCCGACTTAGTCTTTTTTTGTGAACTCGGCTTAGGAGTATGGAAAAAGTTAGTCACCGTGTATCCTTTGCCTCGATCCCTAAGCCTACCTCCATGCTCCTCTTTTCCCAAAGCTTGTGTGAGGATATCCATAGGAGGTGAAGGCCGAATTTCTCCTTCTGTTGCCTTATTCTTTAAGTCATTCTACAATATATTTTTTAAATGATTAAATATATCAATTTATATAATAATGAACTAAATAATAATATATGCAACAAATATTCATAAAAAATACAATACTCACAATTTTTTCCGCTACATGTTCAGTTTCTTCATTTGCATATTTTCTATCCTTCCCCATACGTGCCCGTATCCATAGGTCATCTCAGTCTACATAATCTTCGATGCCTCTTTCCAGTTGCTTCAAAAGTTACAAATAAATTAATTTTAATAATGCAAGTGAGCAACAATGACAAAATTAATATGGTTAAATGTAAATAAAAATAAATTGCATACAATGGCTCTTTATAATCTCGCGTAGCCCATTGCACCCAAATAATTTAAGCCACCATAACAAATTTTAATTTTTATATAAATAATGACAGCGCAATTTAATACAACATTAACATGCATTAAATAAAACTATACCTAGAATTTATCCGTCAACCTTTGTTGTACAAAATCATCTGTAACACCCCGTCCCAAATCGCATCGGAATCCGTGCACGTTGACCGAGGTTGACCGTTGACCGTTGACCAAAGGGGTCAAAAGTTGACTTTTTGACTCGGTGGGAATTTCGAGATGACTAGGGCACCGTGGCGAAGTGCACGATGCCACGAGTTCGTAGACTGGTAGCACGTCGAAAACGGAGCTACGGTTTGAAAGTTATGGACGAAACAAGTTGCGGTCCAAACTGTCCAAGGGGTGCCGGAGTTGACTTTTTGTTTATGGGGAATTGAGCTTTGACTCATGCATGGTTGTGAAGTGCTCGTCGATACGAATTCACAGACTAGCGGCACGCTCAAAACGGACATCCGGTTAAAAAGTTATGGACGTTTGAAGTTTACCGGATACCGTATTATTTTAATTTTTTTTGGGTCGGTGAACAGTGAAACGCCACGTGTCAGTTTCTGATTGGTCCACGTGGCATGAACAGTGTCACGCAGGGGTTTTATTTGTTAAAACACTCGGGGAAGAGAGAGAAAGAGAGAGAGGAGAGAGAAAGAGAGAGAGAGAGCCACCGCCGGCCACCGGATTTTGCCACTGTTCCGGCCGAGTTACTGTACACGCGCCGGAGAGAAAGCTTGCCCACCTCATTTCCGGCAAAACCTCCAAATATCACGGCGAACGGCCGCCGGACGCGCCCGGATCGGACGTCCGAAGTTTGGCGGCGATTTTTCCCCTCCACCGCCGGCCACCGCGAATCGGCACTATTCCGGCCGATATACAGTACACGCGCCATACACCCATCATCCTCTCCTCAAGTCCGGCCTACCCACCAAAAATCACGGCCATCGGACCACCGACGCGCCGGGATCGGAGCGTTTTCCGCCGAGGGGTCGAAAATCTTCAAATGGTGATTTCTCCGCCGTCCGACCTCCGTTTTGCTCACCGTCGGTCCCGTTGGATTGCTCTCCTCACGATCTACAAATCTGCAAAATTTCACAGCAAACGGCCACCGTCGGAAAATACTGTTCCGGTGACGGTTGCCGGTGACGTGGCGGCCCGCCGGAAATTACTATTCCGGCGAGTACCCGAAAATTCCGGCCAGCTCCAGTCCGCAGTGTTCGACCTCCTGAACCCAAATCCGACTTCCATTTCCGCCAATTCACGACGGTTTGGGAGAATTGCGGAGCCGAAACTCGAAAAAATTTCCGGCGAGATTCCGACCCCGTCGGGTTCGATCACCGGAAAGTAAGACCGAATCCGTGATCCTCATCACACGAGCTTCGATTCGGTATATAACTCGTAACCCTTAGATGTCGCTTGGTGTTCGCTCCCCGGGTATCCATTTGGGAATTACCCGAATAAAATATTAATATTTTTGGTTTGTGCACTGTGGTTGTTTAGGTGCACGCGCGAGTAGTGGAGTGGATCCCGAGGAGGATCTTAGTTGATTTGCGCTCTCCAGGTGAGTGACCCACCTTCAAAAATTATTTTGGGCAATTAATTAAATTTAATTGGTATTTAATTTAGTATTTAATTACGCTCATGTGGTGTGGTTTAATTATGGTTTTAATGCGGTTTAATTTAATTTATTTGTTATGCATGAGCAAGGTATGTTTCGGTATTAATTTTACGTGGTTTCAAATGTGATTTCTCGGGCATAACTGGGTTAAATATTTTGTGAAAATATTTGGTTAAATTTTATAAATTATGCCCGCGGTATTTTTATGGTTGCATTTTGTATTTCGAGAAAATTGTGGTTTGTTGTTATCGCTGTTTCGTACCGGGTGATTGGATAAAATATGTGGGATGGTGTTTTGTGAAATTTTGGTATACTTCCCATGGTGGTTTTTTGGAAAAACGGTACGGTTGGTTGTTTATGTTTATTTTTAGACGCACTCATACAGTATTGGTGTTCTGGTGTATGGTGTATGGACACGTGGTTTAGCACGCGGTTATTATATGGTTTAGCGTGCGGTTATTACTTCACCCGTGAGTTGCCATTGGACCGTGGGCAGGCAAGGTTATTGTTGCGCACAGCCGCCCCCCTCCTTGGCCGGGTGATGGTTTTTAGCAGTCGGTACTGTCGGGACGCCGAAGTGACCACTGCAGGTTTCTCTCTTTAACCTCCCGCCAGTCGGTGCTCGGGACGCTGGGTATCGGAGGGCATCACCGGTATATGGTGTGGTGCGTCAGGTGTAATTGTCGGTGTAATTGCAAATAATGGTTTAAACCCCAAAGGTGTTCAAAATTTATTTATTATAATTTATTATATTTTTATTATATATTTGGGGTATGTATTTATTTAATTGTTGTTGTTAAATTATTTAATCCCTTGGTTTTTGGGAGGTATGCACATTGGGTTTTGCGAAAAGGTTTTAAAAAGGGAACATTTCAAACGGAGCGATTGGTGAGAGTTTTGAGGGAAATCATTATTTTCCAAAGGTTATTATTATTTATTATTAATTGTTGGTATTTGTTCCACTCCTTAATTGTTATTATTTTATTATTATTATTAAAAGGTGTTCAGTAGTTCGGGTTACTCACGGAGATGATTAGCATCTCACACTCTTAAATTCCGTTCCCTTAGGTGCAAGTGGTGGTAGACGTTCTTTCGGAGCGAACCAAGTTTTCCGCTGCTGTTGTGTTTCGAGAAGTTTCTTTGTACTCTTTCATTTCAGTGTATTATTTCTTTTCAGCCTTGTTGTATTTCTGTTGTTTAGCACTTCTTAAAGCTCTGTATACTATTGGAATACTTCTGTTTTATTTATGCACTGGACTGTTGTTGCTTTGAGAAGTGCTGGAATTTGTGGAATCAGTTTGTAGTTTGTGGGCGGAATAATGGGATGTTTTTAGAAGTGTGTTTTCAGTGCAGGTAATTTGTGGTAAGTAAATCCCTTAGGGGAGGCTCTGTCGGATTTTCCTTTGGAGGGTCCGGTAGGGTTTCCCTGGGATCAGGGCTGTCTAGGGTTCCGGGGAAGGAATTCTGGACGGGTCCTGACATCATCCCAGACCTCTTGGCTTATGAATTCATACATTGAGGGTCGATGCTTCAACTTTTCGGGTGTGTCAATATATGGTCGAACAAAATATTTATATAAGTAATTCTTGAATTTTCTCCATTTGTCACAACAATCTTTTAAAGTTACCTTCCTAAAACCATCATCTTTACCCGTATATTACTGCAAAATTAAAATATATATATTTAGTAACATTGATTGACAAGTAAATGCGGTAAGTTAGAAATGCAAGTAAAATGCATACAACCTACAAATGCAAAAAAAGAATTACAAAATCTTCATCAATTAAATATGATTCATAATAAACAATATTTAACAATAATGCACTTCGTACCTTTATTGATGCCCATAGGTTATCTTTTAACCTATCTGACACATCTCTCCAATTTGGTATATTAATTGGTATTGTGCTCCTAGCCAACGAGCCCTCCAAATTGGTCAGTCAAACGGCTTCAGAGTTAATAGCAACTCCAACCTCATTATATTGAGGTTCCAAGCTTTTGTTTCCCACCAAATACTTCCTAAGGCCTTTCATCGTTGTAGCCCCTCATTTTCTACGCCTTAGGGATGACGTATTCGGTCTTTCCATATTATTAGATGGTGATCCAGCGCCATCCCCATCCGAGAGGACATGTTCATTAAAAGGATCCATAATTCTTCATACAAAAAACATAAACACAAATTAATATTACTAACAATATGAACATAGGGTGTAGTATAATTAATAAACCATTAATAATAATAATAAACGATAAATTCATGTGATTTATTTACCAAATGATGCAGTAATAGTATCTTCTCTTAACATCTATCCCCTTTAACAGTCATTAACATTTTCAAACACAAAAGACGACTAAATCACTAATGGATTCTGAGCCATACAAACGCCATCGTTTTAAGACCCACAATAGAGAACCATCTGTGATACCGTTGACATTTCCCACACAATTTATAACGGCTACATCTTGAATTTAAACATATAAACACAATACAAATATTAACATATCATTTTGCTTTACATACAATCGAACCCCACTCAATAAATATAGCTAATCCTTGTGTCAGTGGTTCGAATCCACTTCTAAATGGGCAAAGGGTCCAAAGGACACGTAACCGGGAGCGAGCCAAAAAAAAAAAGAAAAATGAAAGTGCAAGAGGAAGAAAAAAAGCCGTATAGTGCGGGAGGCATATTTTCTAAAAAAAGCGGTGGATTACTCGGATTGGTTCTCGCGTCCTTGTGCCCAAAAGGATGGGCGAGTTCGGTTCAAGTGTTCATCGATCAGGTGGATCTATATGCTCTGCTAACCCATTGTCGATGACAAGACATGATTTTGACAACATAAAACCCCACCAAAATAATAGTAACGAACAAAAATTTAAAAAAAAAAAAAAACCAGCAAACAGAATATTTTTTTAAGCAACACATACACCACCAAACCCCAAAACGAATGAAAAACAGCACACCTTTGCAAATCCAAAAATCAAGAGGAACTTCAAGCCACCATAGCAGGTGACGGCGACGGCACGGCAGAAACCCAGCAACCTAATCCCGGCGACGAGATAGCAAAAATCCCAGCCATCCAACCCCGCGACAACAAAGTACACGACCCACCCAATCCGGCCACGGCCACGGCCACCGCAAAAGGGTGAAGTGCTTCCAACCTAACCACCGGCAAGAAGAAGAAGCAGAGGAAGAAGGAACTTTGAAATTTAGGAAATAAACCCACAAAATCCTTCAAACCCTTGAAAGAAACACAAATGCCTGATGAGAGAGTGATCCTTCAAAATCTTCTCATACTTCCTAGATTGCTTCCAACACTCAAGTATCCGTACTTGGGGTTAACTATTGAAAAGAAAGCCCATCAAAAAATATGCCATTTTATTTTTAATATTTCCTGAATATTGGGGAATAAAAAATGGTTATTAAGAACATTTTAGGGGCAAATAAAAATATTTAAAGACACAAACAAAAGAAAAAATCAAAATACAAAAGAAAAAAAAAGAAATTAGAACGGGCAAGTCATAAAGAAGAAACTACGTCACCTATTAAAAATTAAAAAGCATATAAATTTTAAGTGTTTTGAAAGTTTAAATAGAAAATAAAGTATACTTGAAAGAAAATCAGATTGATTAAAAAAATAAAAAATGCATTTATGTTGTTTAAATATTTTCACTGGTGATTTGATGCTAAAAGAGAATTAGATTGATTGAAAAAAAAAAAAAACAAAAACAAAAATTTGCGAACAGGCGACGCGGAAATATGATTATCCGTCGCCTATTAAAAATATGTAAAAAAAATAATAATAATAATTTTTATTGTTTAAATATTTTCATTGGTGATTTAATACTGAATGAAAATTAGATTGATTAATCAAAAAGAGCACAAAAAAAAAAAACAAAATAAATTGCTAACAAGCGACGCATAACCCTTGTTAGCATGCTTTTGTAAAAAAAATTTTAAAAAAAATGTTCAGTAAATAAGTTGCTTAAATATTTTCATAGGACATTTGATGTTGTAAAGAAAATTAGATCGATTGAAAAATATATATATATATATATATATATTTGCTAACAAGCGATGCAGAAACATTATTATACGTCGCCTATTACCGATAATTTAAAAAAAAAAAACACTCATTTATGTTGTTTAAATATTTTCACTGGTGATTTGATGCTGAAAGAAAATTAGATTGATTAAACAGAAAGAGCACCCACCCAAAAAAAAAAAAGATTTGCTAACAAGCGACGCATAACTATGACTGTTACCGTGCTTTTTAAAAAAAAAAAAAAAATATATATATATATATATATGTTCAAGTAATAAGTTGCTTAAATATTTTTACTGGATATTTGATGGTGAAAGAAAATTAGATTGATTGAAAAAAAAAAAAAAACCAAAAAAAAAAAATTTGCTAACAGGCGATGCGGAAATATTATTATACGTCACCTATTGTCCTTTTGAAAGGGTTGCCTTAAATTATTTGGCGACCCATGTATCATTTAATGCGTCGCTTGTTATTTCAAAAGAAGAAACAAATGTAATCTATTATTTTATTTGAGTTCAAATAAACTATCATTGATAGCCAAAAACATGAAAGTTCAACTCGTTAAACATACTTATGTCAAGCAATAGGACTATGGGTCCTTGCTTTAGATCAATTTACAATTGTTATATCCTATCTCAAATTATGTCGTGAGATGTGTTTTTGTGTTTGTGTACACACATATATGTGAATAAATGAAAAGAGTATTGATAAAACTGTTTTCTATTTTTAGATCAATTGAATTGATGTTCATTGGAATGCTACGTGAAAATATTTGTAGATGTAATCTAAAAAAAAAAACTAAAATTAAAAAATAAATTTCAAATACTATTGGATAAGGCGATCCTTTTATATGTAACTGCGTCACCTGTTTATTTCAATGAGTCACTAGTTCATCTAGTTTTTTAAACGAAAAATTACAATTTTAGAGTTATTGCCAAAAGTTTAAGAAGGAAATAAACAGTACTTGAAGAAACTTTTTTTTTAAAGAATTAAAAAAAAGGATGTCTATGAAATTGTTTATCCTTTAGCGACATAGTTTATTTCAATACGTTGCCTGCTTATCCATTTTCTTAAATTTTTTGGTGCGTTTTAAAATTTTACACAGGATTTTGAATACCATTTCTTTTCACAAAATATGTGTTAGTACACTTCATAATAGGTGTTAGAATTGGAAGCAATCTAAAAGAGACTTGAAGAGTGGGATATTTCGTGTTTAAGTTTCCATTTGCCTGCATTGCTATCTAGAAGTTGGATTTCTCTGTGTCACCCTCGTGGTTAGTTTGGCTTCTTCTTTCTTCGTCTCTATGGTTTCGGTGAGTTTCTTTTCTCTTTATGATTGGCGGTGATATATGGTGGATTGGGTTACTTTTTATTTATTTATTTTTTTCATTATAACCGAAGGTTAGGTTCACTGGGTTTTCTTAATCTTGCTTTTATCGATAATTTGGTTGTGATGGGTTTTCTTAATCTTGATTTTGTCGATAATTTTTTTTGTGATATTGTTTGACATTGTTTTGCTTAGATTGGTAGGGAAATGGATAAATCGTGGATAACAAAGGATAAAACCTCAAGCGATTTTGCTAAGGGGGTGAATGAATTTTTGAAATTTAGCATCGAGAATGCCAATGATTGTAATGCCATACGGTGTCCTTGCATGCAACGTGGGAATATGAAAATCCATACTATTAGGGATATTAAAGGCCATATATATTGGAATGGGTTTGATGTCAACTATCGACGATGGATTTGGCATGGTGAGTCATGTGCTGAAGATATTGGACCATCTTCTCATTTTGGGAATATTAATGTAGAATATAATGAAAATGATAGTGGTAGTAAGGAAGTTGTGGCTTTCAATAGCTTAGAAATGACCCGTGCTGCATTAGAAACTTTTGATAATGATCCTAATGAATTTGCTACCTTATTGGAGGATGCGGAGAAACCTTTGCACCCAAGTTGTACCAAATTTACCAAGTTGTCGGCTAATTGTACAACTTAAAGGTAAGATATGAATATTCTGATAAGAGCTTTGGTGTACTGTTGCAATTGTTATCCGAGATGTTGCTAAATGACAATGTTTTGCCAACATCCATGTACAATGTTAAGAAGACTTTGAGTGCTTTGGGAATGGAGTACATCAAGATTCATGCATGTCCTAAAAGTTGTATTTTGTTTAGGAAGGAATATGTAGATCTTAATGAATGTCCTAAATGTGGATTTGCTAGATGGAAAATTGATAAGAATGGAGTTGTTAGCAATATTCCAAATAAAGTTTCATGGTACTTTCCTATTATTTCGCGTTTTAAGCGAATGTTTCGTAGTGTTGAAACGACTAAGAATTTGACATGGCATGCCAATGGGAGAAAGGTTAAGACAAGGGAAATGAAACACCTTGCGGATTCTACATCTTGGAAGCTGGTTGGTCGTTTATGGCCAAACTTTGCATTTGAAGGTAGGAATTTGAGACTTAGGACCGCAGCCAACGGAGTTAATCCACATAATATGTTGAGTAGTAGGTATAGTTGTTGGTCTGTGATGACGATTGTGTATAATCTTCCTCCTTGGTTATGTATGGAGCAGAAATTTATGATGTTAAGTCTTCTAAGTTCTGGATGATTTTCCAGCTTATGGTAACTTGTCTGGTCATGCGGTGAAGGAATATTATGCTTGTCTAATTTGCGGTGAAAATACTTTTGCTACAAGGCTAAAGCATGGAAAAAAAATGAGTTTACCGAGTATAGAAGATTTCTTCCTCCAAATCATCACTATAGAAGGCAAAAGAAGGCTTTCAATGGATTTCAAGAATTTGGAGTGCCTCCAAAATCGTTGACTGCAGAATGAGTTTTGATAACTCAAACAAGAAGAAAATGACTGTTGATTCTGAAGAATGTTGGAAGAGGAAGTCCATTTTTTTTTAATTGGAATATTGGAAATTTCTCCATGTGCGACATAATTTAGATGTCATGCATATTTGGAAAAATGTTTGTGAGGGAATATATGGTACATTGCTCAATATTCCTGGTAAGACGAAGGATGAGTTAATGCTCGGTTAGATTTACAAGAAATGGGTTTGCAGAAAGACTTGGCCCCTAAGCCGCAAGGAAATCAAACTTTCCTACCACCGACCTACTATACATTATCAAAGCATGAGAAGAAATTGTTTTGTAAGTGTTTAGCGGACCTAAAAGGTTCCAGATGGTTATTCTTCAAACTTTAGGAATCTTGTTTCAATGGAGGACTTAAAGATGGTAGGATTGAAATCTCATGATTGTCATACATTGATACAACAACTCTTGGCTCTTGCAATTCGTGCAATCCTTCCTAAACATGTGAGACATGCAATTGCAAGACTTTGTTTTTTCTTCAATGCAATTTGCAAGAAGTCTATCATTGTTGCCGAATTGGACAAAATTCAAAATGATCTTGTTACGACTTTGTGCCTTCTAGAGAAATTCTTTCCACCATCATTTTTTGATGTAATAGTTCATCTAACTGTACATTTGGTTCGAGAGGTAAAATTGTGTGGACCAATACATTTTAGGTGGATGTACCCATTTGAGAGGTACATGAAAGTATTGAAAAGTTATGTTCAAAATAAAAATCGGCCAGAAGGTTGTATTGCCGAGGGTTACATATGTGAAGAAGTGATTGAGTTTTGTAGTGAATTTCAGAGAGGGTTAGATGCAATTGGAAACCCAATTGGTAGATATCAAAAGTTAAATGATAAGGATGATGTTGGTGCCCCCATTAAAGGTGGAAAAAAATCAATCAATTGATCAACAATTTTGGGAGCAAGTCCATAGATGCGTACTTTCGAATACACCAGAAGTGGAATCATATGTCAGGTGCGTATATACATGTTAATGTATAAATTAGTTGATATTTTTAATATATATATATATATATCAACATGTATAATTTAGTTGATATTTTGAATATATTAATATGCATCAGTAAGTTGATATATTGGATATTTTTATTAATTACAACAACTTTTATTTGTTTTAGTATTCATTTTGAAGTCTTGAAGTCAAGCAAAAAAAATCGAGGAAAAAAAGCAAAATGGTTTCAAGACGAACACAAACGTACATTAATGTACTGGTTACATGATAAGGTATGGAAAAGTTAAATATTCAATATATAATATCATTGTTTTAGCTTTAATTTTTCATATTTTTTTCAATTGACCAGATTGCACAGGAGCGAAGTCAACCTAATCACATAGTTTCTAAAACATTAAGACGGTTAGCCCATGGTCCGCAATAGGTGGTAACGAAACATGAAGGATATGTCATTAGAGGGGTTAGATTCAATACCATAAATATGGATAATAAGAGGGTCACCCAGAATAGTGGTGTCAAAGTTATTGCCAAAAGTGAGCATTTTGCTAGTGCTAAGGATAATAACCCAAATTTAGCTGAGATGGCATACTATGGGATCATAAGAGAGATTTGGGACATCGATTACACTATGTTTCAAATTCTAGTGTTCAAGTGTGATTGGGTTGACAGCACTGGTGTGAAAGTTGATGAGATGGGGTTTACATGTGTTAACTTTGGTAAAATTGGATATAAATCTGACCCATTCATCACGGCTTCACAAGTTCAACAAATATTTTATGTTAAAGATCAACTTAATTCGAGATGGTCTGTTGTTTTCACTCCACCATGACATTGTACTTTTATTGAAGAAGAATTGGTTGAAGAAGATGTTCTTGGAGATACTACGATGACTCACAATCCATTTGCCATACAATTGCCAGGTGTTGATGAAAATGATCATGAGGATGAATGTAAGAGTGGCTATGTTCGTAATGACTGTGAGGGGATATGGATAAACAATATCTTCTAAATAAATTGGTACGCATATTTATTAACTTATGTTTTAAGTAATATTTATTTATTCATTAATTATTTTTTTCTTATGTGTTTTCCACTTTTAATTAAGAGAAATGTGCCACGCCAAATCTTAAGAAGGTAATATTCATTAAATTTTCATTTACCAAATTACAAATTTATTAATGATTAAGTTTCTATTAATTTATTTTGCATAAGTGTTAATAAATTTTTTTATTTTTCCGTATGTAGTATGAGGGTGTAATATCGTCAATACGAGAACGTCAACTTCCATCTTAATGAGTATGCATATGTAAAAATATATCAATGAGATGATATTTAATTATATTGATAATTGTTTTTTTATGAACAAGTATTTATTTTAAATTTTTGTATTCTAATTATTTTGGACGAAGCTAGTTTGGGTTTTTTTTTGTATTTTAATTACTTTTATATTTTAAATATTTTAATAAATTTTTAAAAATTTTAAAAAAACTAAATTTAAAAAAAAAAGAAAAGAAATGGCGATGCATTAAAATACTAAAAAGTCACCTAAAATATATAACGACATATAATAAGATAATGTTACTGCCTCATAAATTTCGTGACTCTACACAAAATGTCACTAAAAGAATATTTTCCCATTTTACCGACATAAATATCTAACGACACTTAACAAAAACGTCTCTAATAAATTTTAACGACTTTTTCGTAAAGTGTCGCAAAATGAATGAGTCGCTTTAAGTTAATTGTTGAATGTGTCGCTAAATGAGAAAATGCATCGCTAAAAACATATAAATATGCGACTCTTATAATTTTTCGTGAAACCATGGATGAGTCGCTAATTGGGAGACACTAAAAAAGAGTCGCTACAAATATGGGTCGCTAACAAGGAGACTCACATAAGTCATCGCTAAAACATCATGCGTCGCTAAATAGGTGACAAAACAATGCGTCGCTAAAAATACATGAGTCACTATTCTAAATCAATGTTTAGCGACATAAATATTTAGCGACTTTTTATGAACAAGTCACTAAAACATTTTTAGCGACAACTTATTAAAGCATCGCTATGTTATGCGTCGCTATAAATTCATTGTTATATGCATCGCTAAGAATTAACTTTGCGTTGCTAAAAAGTGTGAATAGGCGACTATTATGATACGTTGCCCGTTGTTTTAGTTATTTAGTGACAGGATATTTGGTGACTCCGTCGAATGCATCGCTATTTATTTAGTGTGATGCAGTACTTGCATCGTGTATCAGTTCGATTCTAGTAGTGATATTAGGAGATCAGGATGATCCAATGGGTTTGAATTCTTTCTTTCACTGACTGGAACGAATTGAGACGGTAGAGACATAAGCAACTTCTCTTGTAGTGGTTGTGACATCATAAACAAATTAGAAAGGTTTGATGAGGAAACTTCCTATTCTTCGAAGTGGGGTTGGAAAGAGCTATGCTTCATGAATATTTGTTTCTTCGTTTCCCTATCCCCTCCCCCCTTAAGTTTGGACTTAGAAACCTCTATGTCATTAAGTAAATTCTACTATTTGAACCTATTGTGATAGTAATATGCGAGAAGCTCTTTCAAAATTTTATCTGTTCGGGAAAGATTATTATTAGATTAAGGCTGAATGACCAATAGTAAGTTCATGATTGGTTTGATAATAGTGTTCAAACTAGTAGTAAGTAGAAATGTAAGTTTTGTAACAGAGCACGCTTTTGACAAGGTGTTCACTAATACAGTTTATAGACAGTTTTATAGATTATGAAAATTTGTCTGTTTACTCTATTTATTGTGGTATATAAAGTACATTAGAAATATATAACCATAGGATTTGCTTATTTCCTTACTAATTAAAATCAATAGAGAATAACTTTTTCATGAAACATTTTTAGAAAAGCAGAACCAGAAGCAAAACTTATGCTAAATAAGACCTTTATTTTGCTTATTAATATGAATTCGAAAGATTTTTTATGCTACAATTACATCCACAATGGATAAAATATGTGGTAGTGTAGTACTAATACATAACAGAAAAGCAATTTGTTCAATCGGAAAAGTCAGCAAATGAGAAAGACATATAGTTTGATTTGATTCGAAAAACTATATATATAAATATGAAAATAGAAAACTCTTTGAGATCACTCCACTATCTCTACACAATGGATTTCTTCGACGTGTGTGTATCCTACTCTCATCTCAAAACCCAACCTAAAAAAAACAGCTGGCTTTCCCTCCTTTTAAAAGACCCAACAGATCCCCCAAGGGACGGGTATAACTGCCTTATAGATAGCATCTACAAGACACTAAATTAGCCTAGAAATGGATGCATCTTTTTGCTCTCTCTCACGACCTTTCTGATACGAACCTAGGATGACCTGCTCCTAAACCCGTATTATATTAGCCCGGATCTTTAATTAAGTTCAAGTTCTAATGGAATGGACCTCAACCCCTAACCAACCTGTGGTTAGAAACCTTGGTATAATGTAGACGCCACAATAGGGGATGGAAAACCTATTGATAAGTCAAGCTAAAACAACCAATTCTCTAATGGTGTTTTAGGTGTTCTCAGAGAACAAAGAGATAATTAATCTCACAAGTATTTTCTCAATCAAATCAAAGTTGTCAAGTTATATCATTAATGAAAAATAAGCCTTTAAATAGGCTTTGAAAGAAACAAAATAAACCCTAAAAACCCTAGGAAAAACCGGCCACACAATGAAGAAGTCTACCTTAGCCGAAACTTTCATTTTCCTAATCTAATTTGGATTAATTAATTCCTTTATTTTGAATTAGGAATTAATTAATTTACAATGAAAATAATAAAATAATAACTTTCCTAATCTTATTTGTCCAGAAAATAAATAAATAGAAACTAAAAATAATGGTAGTTTCCTAAAACAAAAAGTAGAATAAAATTAGGAAACTAAAATACTAGCTTTTTTTGATCAAGTTGACTTTGATCAATCTTTGACCTCTTTGAGCTTCAAATCAGCTTCTAGATGCTTTGTAGGATGCCAAATAAGCTGAATATGAAGTCCCACACGTTGCCCATGCTTGGAAAAATAAGAAAAGGCTAAAACAGTAAAATACAGTAAAGCCAGCAAGCAATACAGCAAATTCGGCCAAATTGTTGAGGCTGTCCGTACAAGCCCTTTTTGATTGCATTTGAGGCTGATTTAACTTGATTCCATGACCTCTTAGGCATATGTATTGAACCCACAAAGCATTGGAACCATTTCATGCTTCTCGGACTCCAAAAATGTACCAAAACCGTCACCCGGGTCCGTATCGGCTTCCACCACTTGGATGCTTCGAATAGGCTTTGTATCTTCAAGTATGAACAAGCTCTGTTGAGATTGATTAACCTCTGTATAAATACTCCCATTTTGCCCTTAAATCTCTTAATTTGAGCTCTTTTGATTGGCCTAGTCTTCATCCGTGTCAAGTCAGCACCCCAGCGGGTTATCGGTTGAGCGGCCTCGGGCGGAATCACATCATTCCCCTCCTCTTGAAAAGGATTTGTCCTCAAATCAAGATCATCACCTGCAGCAAAAAGGAGTTAAATCAGCAACATTAAATGCAGCACTCATGTTATACTCACCTAGTAAATCAAGCTTGTAGGCATTCTTGTTATTGGGCTCCAAAACTTGAAAAGGTCCATCCATAGGCGGCATGAGCTTTGACTTTCTTTGATTAGGAAACCTTTCCATTTGTAAGTGCAACCAAACCAATTCTCCTGGGTCAAATACTATTACAACAAAATCTAGAAATACATGCTCATTATGGTAAAAATTACACTTTTTAAAGTTAGCAAACAATATTTTCCAAATTTTCAAATTGCCACTACGTAAAGCTCTCAACAATGTAGATAAAGTTCTATGCAATAAAGACATCTTTAAATAAGTATCTTTAAACTTCATGGTCAGCAATGATTTTTTATTCATAATTACTTTATTAACATCACCAAAGCTAAGATAATAATTTATATTCTTCCTTTCTTGTCTTCCTTTTCCTTTCTCACTCAATGCCATCTCACCTTCCTCACTCTCGGCTTTTGTACCAAATTTCTCACTCTTGGTTTTAATAAATTTTTTCCACACAACCTGAGTATTAGAAGACTTACCTCGGACAGCAAGCTCACCTTTTCCCTCTTGATTGGATGGTAGTCCACTTGGAATTTCATTTGGTAAGACATCTCCAAATTCCTTCAAAAGAGAAATCATTGAACTTGGCAATTCAAGTTCTTCAAAGTTAGTTTGATCATTAAAATAATTTTCTTTGTAAAGCATGACCAGCAAAGGTTTCTTACACTCAATAACCTTATTAATATCCCCTAAACTCAAATAAAAATTCTGGTTTTTCCTCTCTTTTCTTTCTTTTCTTTTTCTTTCCTCGGTTTGGCTCTCATTGGCGGAAATTTCCAGTTTTTGTGTGCTCTCGGTTCTCATCCCTCTCTCGGCTTTTTCTTGGTCTTTCCACTCAATATGAACCTTAGAAACCTTACCTTGGTCAGCAACCTCAATCTTACCTTCTTGAAAGGATGGTGAAGCCGTTGGTGCCATACTTGCTTTTTCCTTGAGCTTTTCGGCTTCTCTCCTTTGTTGCATTTGTAATTGGTCCTTGTAAACCTCTTTAGGAGATAATGGTTCCAGCTTGATCTTCTTCCCTTTAAACCTGAAAATAATACTATTTTCTCGACCAAAATGAGTAGCATCTTTATGAAATTGCCATGGTCTACCTAATAGTATATGTCCAGCAATCATAGGCACAATATCACATAAAACTACATCCTCATATCTACCTATATTAAATTTTACTTTGGCTTGTTTGTTTACTTTCATCTCACCACTATCATTAAGCCATTGTAATCTATAAGGTTCTGGATGTTTAATTGTTTTCAAGCCTAATTTATCAACTACAAGATTACTTATCACATTAGTACAACTCCCACTATCTATAATCATGCTACAAATTTTACCTTGTATTTCGCAGCGAGTGTGGAAGATGTTTTCCCTTTGTATCTGCTCTTCATCCTTGTAGACAGCAAGTACTCTCCTTGAAACCAAGCTCAACTCGACATTAGATGTATCCACAGGTTCGGATTCATCTTCATTGCGATCCTCCTCTTGCTCGGTTTCAGCACCACTTTCTTCACTTGCGGATTCCAGCTCACCATCACCCTTTAATACCATGATTCTTCTATTTGGGCATTGGCTGGCTATGTGTCCTCTTCCTTGGCACTTAAAACAAATTATTTCTCTGGATTTTTGAGGTTTAGGATCAGATTTTACCTCACCTCTAAGTGCTTGGACAGATTCGGTCTTGACCTCCCTTCTTGGCCGGTTGGTAGATTCTTCTCCTAATTTCGGCCTCAACTTGTTTTCATAAGTGGAATTGTTTTTCCAGCCACTTGAACTTGTCCTTCCACTGCTAGAAACTCCTCCAAACCGTGTACTAACACCCCTCCTCTTGAATTGGTTGTCAAGTTTAATGGCTACATGCAACATCTCCTCCAATTCCAAGTATTGTTGTAATTCAAGTTGGTTGGCAATGTCACGGTTTAACCCTCCAAGAAATCTTGCCATTGTTGCCTCTCTATCCTCCCTCATGTTTAGCCTCATCATTAACATCTCCATCTCTTTGTAATAATCCTCCACGGACCTACTTCCTTGAGACAAAGATTGAAGCCTTTGATGCAGCAACCTTTGGTAATGGGATGGTACAAACCGCTTCCTCATGACTCCTTTCATTTGTCGCCATGTTGTAATTAAGTCTTCACCAACCCTCCTTCGGGTGCTTTGCTCATTTATCCACCATTGGAGTGCATAATGGCCAAACTCCATTGCTGCCATCTTCACCTTCTTACCTTCCGAATAGTTGTGGCAGTCAAAAATCATCTCCATTTTCTCTTCCCACTCCAAATAAGCTTCAGGATCACTTTTACCCATAAAAGGTGGGATATTAACCTTGATATTTCCCAAATCTTCATCTGTATCCTCCCTCCTATATCTCCCACGGCCAGCTCTATCTTGGACAGCAAAGGTTTCGTCCATACCTTCCTCAAAGTCACCGTCCAATGGCTCCTCATCAAATTCCTCTCTCGGCCTCTTGCGACCTCCTCGTCCTCGGCCTCGTCCTCCATGGAATTCTTGCCTATTTCTTGTATTCGGCCTTCCTTGTGAGGCTTCTAATCTTCCCACTCTTTGGTTTACATGCTCAAATTGAGCACTCATCCGCTGTATTGATTCCAAAATAGTTCTCAAGTCCACTTGGTCTCCACTTCCGGTAGCTCGGTCATCGCCATGAAATGCTACGGACTCTTCCTCATTGATCCTCAAGGGTGGATCCCCTCTTCTTATTCTAGAATCTGCCATGTTAGTAAAATGCTGCAAAAATAAAATAAATCCTCACAATATTCACTCCCTCACGTGTTTCACTCAAACAAGGTCTCGACACTCGTGTTTGCACACTAGTTTCGGCTTTTACCCTCTTTTAAGCTCACACACTCTTGCCTTTTTCCACTCAATGAATTATCTCAAAGTTCTAATTAAAACACCCACAAAACAGCAATCAGATCACTAGTATGTTTTAATTAAACTTACCAACAAAACAGTAGCAAAAAGTAGGCAATACCGAAAGAATCCAACAAATCCTAATTTTTCGGCTTTCTAGACAAGAAAACACAAAATAATGGGAAAACGTTGGAATTTTTGAAAACTGCACCAGATGGTAGTAGATTATGAGTTCAAGAATAAAATTCCAGAAAAAAAAATTCAAATACGAACAAGAATCAAAGAGAACAAAAATATAGAAAAGTGTTGGTTGTTGTTCTTGTAATTCAAGTTTTGTATCAATTCCTTTAACTAATTTTAATCCAAATAATTTAAGCACCCAAAATCCAAATATCCAGCAGCAAAATAATTCTCCAGCAACTCAAATATTGAATAAATAATAAAAAAACCAGCAGCTCCAACAAATTTCCAGCAAACAAATCAAACTCCAACAAACCGAAATATTTTGTTTTGTTTTTTTTGTTTTTTTTTGTTTTTTCTTTATTCGGCTTTACCTTCTTTTTTTTTTTTTTTTCACTCACTGAACATAAACAACTGCAGTAGCAAGAATAATTACCAAAATTGCAATTCCAACTCCAAAACAAACACCAAAGCCGTGACCTCCAAATAAACAAAATGTGCAGTTTTTTTTTTTTTTTTTTTAAATGATGCCGCAAACTTCTTCTTTTTTTTTTTATTTTTTTTTGAATATATGAATGCAAATTTCTAAGACTAAAACAGCAAAGAAAAATCAACAAAAACCAAATTAACAAGAACAATGATAAAAGACAACCAACAAACTAGGAAACAAAAATACGATAAAACTAGGAAATCCTAATTCAACTAGGAATGAATTTTTTTTTTTTTTTTTTTAAGATGCTGAACGTGTATAGGATGGATGCAACCTTAACCTAATGCTAAAATTGCAGAATAACACAAAAACAAATAAAGCAAATAAAGATAGATCAAACCTGAACAAAATTTAGCTCTGATACCAAATGATACGAACCTAGGATGACCTGCTCCTAAACCCGTATTATATTAGCCCGGATCTTTAATTAAGTTCAAGTTCTAATGGAATGGACCTCAACCCCTAACCAACCTGTGGTTAGAAACCTTGGTATAATGTAGACGCCACAATAGGGGATGGAAAACCTATTGATAAGTCAAGCTAAAACAACCAATTCTCTAATGGTGTTTTAGGTGTTCTCAGAGAACAAAGAGATAATTAATCTCACAAGTATTTTCTCAATCAAATCAAAGTTGTCAAGTTATATCATTAATGAAAAATAAGCCTTTAAATAGGCTTTGAAAGAAACAAAATAAACCCTAAAAACCCTAGGAAAAACCGGCCACACAATGAAGAAGTCTACCTTAGCCGAAACTTTCATTTTCCTAATCTAATTTGGATTAATTAATTCCTTTATTTTGAATTAGGAATTAATTAATTTACAATAAAAATAATAAAATAATAACTTTCCTAATCTTATTTGTCCAGAAAATAAATAAATAGAAACTAAAAATAATGGTAGTTTCCTAAAACAAAAAGTAGAATAAAATTAGGAAACTAAAATACTAGCTTTTTTTGATCAAGTTGACTTTGATCAATCTTTGACCTCTTTGAGCTTCAAATCAGCTTCTAGATGCTTTGTAGGATGCCAAATAAGCTGAATATGAAGTCCCACACGTTGCCCATGCTTGGAAAAATAAGAAAAGGCTAAAACAGTAAAATACAGTAAAGCCAGCAAGCAATACAGCAAATTCGGCCAAATTGTTGAGGCTGTCCGTACAAGCCCTTTTTGATTGCATTTGAGGCTGATTTAACTTGATTCCATGACCTCTTAGGCATATGTATTGAACCCACAAAGCATTGGAACCATTTCATGCTTCTCGGACTCCAAAAATGTACCAAAACCGTCACCCGGGTCCGTATCGGCTTCCACCACTTGGATGCTTCGAATAGGCTTTGTATCTTCAAGTATGAACAAGCTCTGTTGAGATTGATTAACCTCTGTATAAATACTCCCATTTTGCCCTTAAATCTCTTAATTTGAGCTCTTTTGATTGGCCTAGTCTTCATCCGTGTCAAGTCAGCACCCCAGCGGGTTATCGGTTGAGCGGCCTCGGGCGGAATCACATCACTTTCGGTCCCCGGTTTCACTGGAAAATTGGAAGGGATTCTAGCTCCAAAGAACATATACATACATGGACTGTGTCGTCTTATGTACGTCTCGTTTACCAAATGGTCAGGTATACCATGCCACGTGTCATCCTCTTTTTCTATAGAGGAGAGATACAGAAAAAGAAACGGTATAGTGATCGTGTCGTAAGACCTTGTTTGTTTCTGTTTGACGTTATTTTCCTCTTAAAAGATAAATGATATGCAAAGTCACCCAAAAACAATTGATTTATCGATTACTCGTTTATATATATACATATATATAGAGAGAGATAGAAATATGAGCAGATGGTGGAAATACCAAATGCTCGACAAGCAAGACATAGTGCACCGGAGTTGGGCCAATTAAGTACCAAATAACAATTACAAGTTATAATAAAATAAAAAAATAAAAGGTTTTTTTTGAAAAGTAGCCATCCCGTAAATGGTTTTTTGAATAACATCAAAATTTAAAAAAAAAAAAAAACTAGCCACCTTTTAGGACATCCAGACTAAAATACCCTTTATTACTATTTTTTTTTTATATCTTTTTTCCCTACCAAAACACTTATTTTCTCTGCTTTCCCTTTCCCTTTCCTTTTTGAAACACAGCAAGGCCTTCGAACACACTAGGGCTTTACTTTTCCCTTTCAAAACATACCATTCAAACACAACTAGGGCTTTCCTTTCCCTTTTGAAATAGACCATTTGACCCCACTCACAATTCCTTTCCTCCTATCCATTATTGAGGTTGAAGAAACAACCTCTACTTTCACAAGTCCAAACTACGAAGCTGAGGACCTAAAAATCTTCCTCCTTTTCCATTGTTGATGCTGCACAGTCCAACTTCTTCAAAGGTTAGTTTCGCTCCCTTTTTCTTTTAGCCTTTCCCTTTCGAAATACACCATTCAACTCTACTCAAAATTATTTTCTTCCAATTTGTTTATTGAGGTTGAAGAAGCAACCTCTACTTTCACAAGTCCAAACTAGGAAGCTCAGGAACCGAAAATCTTCCTCCTCTCCCGTTGTTTATGCTGTATAGTCCAACTTCTTCAAAGGTTAGTTTTGCTCTTTTATTATTATTATTATTTTTTTACCTTCACTTTAACATCTCCACCTATTCCTTGTAAAAACTTTCAATTCGATTCTGCTTCTCAACTGGGTTTTTTGTTTTCATTATTATTCCCTCTTCATTTTTATACATTATGTACCAAAAAAGTGGTTTTTTTTTTTTGGTCGATTTTTTTTTTTTTTTGGGTTTTATAGGTTTGATAAGGAAAAAAGTTTTCTACATATAAGAGATAAATAGATGTTGATGTCTATGTCTGATAAGGAGATCTCCAGTGTCGGCATTAGTGGTGGTGGTGGTGAAGGTGGTGGTGGTGGGTGTGGAGGTGATGATGGTGATGGAGACGATGATGAGAGTGGTTGTGTTTGTGTCTGATATGGTTCTGAGGGCATTTTGTTTTGGATAACATGCCTAAATATTTGATGTTGACTGTTTCATTTTATTGTGTAAGTTGGTGCCAATTACTCTCTCTAGTCTAGCCCACATGATGATGATTTGAGGAAGGGAATTCATCAGTGCTACGCATATATATCTGGGAAGTAGTGTGAAATTGAAATGGTTAGGGTGTTATATAGGCATTTGGCATATTCTTCTCCAAGTACCTGAATAAGTTTTTGGATGTGCAACTCATCATTTATAGTTGAAGCATATAGGTGAAGAAATCATTCTTTTACTCTCTACAGGCCCTTAGCAGATACCATAACTTGCTTTTAAAAGCTTAATATGCATAATATTATTCTTGGTCCATGGATTTCTTTATTTCTAGTTCCAGGAAACCTTTTTTTGATTTTTGTGAGAGACAAAGCAAACACCTGTAGCTATTAATGAGATATTTTCTTGAGAATGAGAAGATTTTGATTGCTAAAATCACCATAAGAGCATCTTATAGAAAATTATTTCTGCTTGCTTAAGCATATAAACTTTCTAATTTAACAAACAAGGTAAGGAAGATCTAGTTGTTTACTGATTTTTTGAATAGCCTCTTGCTGTGTATATGCAATTATAATATGCATGTCTTTTATAAACGTAAAAGGCTATGTAAACAGGATGTCGTTTAGAAATTAACCTCTTTATGTTTCTGTGGCTTAAATTTAGATGTTGTTTAAAAATACATGTATAGAAAAAAGAGGTTACATAAGTTGCAAATATGTTTTTTGCTCTTAGAAAACTATTTGTATATGGGATTGTGATCCTGTAATTCTAATTGGTTTTTCTGAATTAGTAACCTGTTCCAATTCAATTCGTGAATTGTAGATGTATTATATCATTGAAATTGCTTGTCATTGTTGTGGTCAATACCTCTAGGGTCTAGCCTACACATTTCCTTCTCTACTTTTCTGGGATTCATTAAGCAGACACTGAAAAACATATAACTTGTTGGATTTCCTTTTCACATATGCATTTTTTTCAACTGGAAATATGTATGAATTATGTATTACATTTATTTTTCTACCCCTGTTGATCTTATATAGAGGTTGTTGTAATTTGTCTTCAGGTGCTCGAATTTCCCTTTCATCTTTAGTAGTTGTCAAAGGAAAGATTTGTTAGGATCCTTACTAATATTGATTTTCTATATTTTTCAGCATTGGAGGAGCAAGTGATGGACTGAGCAGAAAATTGAAGCACAAAATTTGCCATCATTAGAATTACAAGTGTTTGCTGAAAAAATTACACACACACTTACAGAGATAGAGAAAGAGAGAGAGAGATATATATAAACAGATAGAGAAGCATTGGTGGCGGTTTGTCACCCATTAATGTAAGTTGCTTCTCTGAACAAAACAAAAAAATATTGTAAACTAATTTCGCTTTAATGTAACGAACTAATCTGAGAACCTTTATTTATGCTGTATTGAATGGTATTTTAGAATTGTTGATAATTTCCATGATGGATTATTTTAGAGATGATAAGTCATCTCTTTATAAATTGCTCAATTTTGAACCTTTGTCATTATGAGGTATGCTTATAATATTGTGTTATTTGGTGTGACGGAAATGTTTGTGTTGCATGGTTAGAATGTGAAATGTGAAATTAAAACTATTATGAAGTTGTGTTTTTGTTTGAATTTAATGGGAGGTTTGAATGTGAAACCATAATATATGTGTTAGAACCATAGGTTATCCTTAGGAAGCAATGTCAGATGTGCATGGTTGGTTTGTTACCTAATGTATAATGTACACTAATATATAGAAGATATTGTAGGTTTTAAATCCACATATGTGCTGGTTTGAAAAGTTTCTTTAGCCATTTTCATTCTAATTTTACACAAACCCCGTTAGGTGTATGTCATTTAGGTTCTGGAAAATTTTCCGCTTGGCGGAAAACTTTTCCTCCAGGCGGAAAACTTTTTCCTCCAGGCAGAAAATTTTTCCTCCAGGCTTTCCTCGTGTTGAAAAAAAAAATTTCTCCATATGTTATGCTTTGTTGTATTTGATTTACGGATAAATGGATTCAGATTACCAACAAAGGCTTTGTGACTTGGAGATATCGAGGGCAAAGGTTAATTGTATCTTAAACTTCTGGAAAGCCGTGTCGGATATTAAGTTAAAGCTGACTCCAACCCAAATAAAGAAGTTTGAGGATAGCTATTTTGGCCACTTTTTGAAGGCCAACGAGATACAATTTAGTGGCCTCATCGTCAACAGCATGCTGTATAGACAGTATGTTTGTGACGACAAGGATTTTATGGTATTCAATTTTGGAGGGCGTGGTGCTAGATTTACGTGGAGAGACTACACCATAATTACAGGTCTACGGTTTGGTTACGAACCCAATAGGTGGGTTAACATCTCTACTTGTATTAGTGACATGTATTTTGGCGGAAAGCAAAAGCTCACTAACTCGGAGATAACCGAAGCTGTTATTACTGCACAGTGTCAAGACGATGATGAAGCCGACGATGATAGATTGAAGTTGGCTTTATTATATTTCCTAGAGATGGTTCTTCTAGGCAAAGAAAGCATGGCCACTACACCCCATAATCACTTGGAGATGGTGGACGATTTAGAGTACTTCAATAACTATCCATGGGGTACTTTATCATATACCACCACTATTAGATCGTTGAAGAGTGCTTTTGAGCATAAAGAGTCCATGGCTTTAAACAAGTCAAAGAGTTATACTGTTTGTGGGTTTCATTTGGCTTTCATAGTAAGTTTATTACACTATTATTTAACGTTTGTTACATTTGTATTTATGGTGTGTATTTCTTTACTTATTCATTATTAATTTATTGTTTGACAGATTTGGGGTTTTGAGACAATTCCTTCGTCAGGTCAAGTATTTGGAAAGAAGTTGCCGGACATGGCATTCCCTCAAATTCTTAATTGGCATATTTCACAAGTGCCAAGATTTAAGAAGGCCACTGAACTCTTCGATCATTGTGATGTAAGTATATGAGTTTTCCACTTATATGTACAAATATATATATATATATATATATAAATATACATTCTAACATAGTAATATTATTTATAGACTTTTGCAGTATTTGTAGTATTACTTAATAATCACTTGATGATAACCCCTTTTGTCTTTTGCAGTATCCCGTTCATGGCCTAATGAATGTAACTAAATTTGAGCTTGCATATATTGGCAAAATTGCATGGGACGTACATCATGATGCGAATCCACCCGAGACAGCTCGACCAACAACCCGCTGGGGTGCTGACCCATTACAAATGAAGGTGGGGCCGATCACTAGGGCCCAAGCCAAGAAGTTCAAGGACAATCTTGCTGTCTTCATACAAGGAATAAGTCATAGTCAAGAGGGGTTGGCCATATCTAAAGAACAAAGGCCTGTTTTACTCATACAAGCAATAGAAGCCAAAACGGGGTCGGGTGACGTTTTTGGTAACAATAAAGAGGCCGGGTTGTATGAATTGGAACCCCATCTTTATGGGTTTAATTTATATGGAGGATGAGTCATAGAAACCAGCCAAAGCAGCTTCAAAGCCGACCAACAAGGAGGTTTGCGCACAAGGAGAAGGAAAGGCCGGATTTGCTGTATTCTTCGCGGGCTTTACTGTATTTTACTGTATTAGCCTTTTCTCTTACTTCCAAGCAAGGGCAACGTGAGGAACTTCACAATAAGCTTATTTGGCATCCTAGAAAGAATATTGAAGCTGATTTGGAGCTCACTTGGGTCAAAAAATTGGTCAAAGTCAATGTAGTCAAAAAGCTAGTCTTTTAGTTTCCTAATTTTATTCTACTTTTTGTTTTAGGAAATGACCATTATTTTTAGTTTCTATTTATTTATTTTCTGGACAAATAAGATTAGGAAAGTTATTATTTTATTATTTTCTTTGTAAATTAATTAATTCCTAATTCAAAATAAAGGAATTAATTAATCCAAATTAGATTAAGAAAAGGAAAGTTTCGGCCAAGGTAGAATTCTTCATTGAGTGGCCGATTTTTCCTAGGGTTTTTAGGGTTTATTTTGTTTCTTTCAAAGCCTATTTAAAGGCTTATTTTTCATTAATAAGAGAACTTTAAAACTTTGATTTGATTAAAAAAAATACTTGTGAGATTAATTATCTCTTTGTTCTTTGAGAACACCTAAAACACCATTAGAGAATTGGTTGTTTTAGTTTGACTTATCAATAGGTTTTCCATCCCCTATTGTGGCGTCTACATTATACCAAGGTTTCTAACCACAGGTTGGTTAGGGGTTGAGGTCCATTCCATTAGAACTTGAACTTAATTAAAGATCCGGGCTAATATAATACGGGTTTAGGAGCAGGTCGTCCTAGGTTCGTATCATTTGGTATCAGAGCTAAATTTTGTTCAGGTTTGATCTATCTTTATTTGCTTTATTTGTTTTTATGTTATTCTGCAATTTTAGCATTAGGTTAAGGTTGCATCCATCCTATACACGTTCAGCATCTTAAAAAAAAAAAAAAAATTCATTCCTAGTTGAATTAGGATTTCCTAGTTTTATCGTATTTTTGTTTCCTAGTTTGTTGGTTGTCTTTTATCATTGTTCTTGTTAATTTGGTTTTTATTGATTTTTCTTTGCTGTTTTAGTCTTAAATATTTGCATTCATATATTCAAAAAAAAAAAAACAAGAAAAAAAAAAAAGAAGTTTGCGGCAACATTTAAACAAAAAAAAAAAAAAAAACTGCACATTTTGTTTATTTGGAGGTCACGGATTTGGTGTTTGTTTGGAGTTGGAATTGCAATTTTGGTAATTATTCTTGCTACTGCAGTTGTTTATGTTCTGTGAGTGAAAAAAAAAAAAGAAGGTAAAGCCGAATAAAAAAAAAAAACAAAAAAAAAATATTTCGGTTTGTTGGAGTTTGATTTGTTTGCTGGAAATTTGTTGGAGCTGCTGGTTTTTTATTATTTATTCAATATTTGAGTTGCTGGAGAATTATTTTTGCTGCTGGATATTTGGATTTTAGGTGCTTAAATTATTTGGATTAAAATTAGATAAAGGAATTGATACAAAACTTGAATTACAAGAACAACAACCAACACTTTTCTATAATTTTGTTCTCTTTGATTCTTGTTCGTATTTGAATTTCTTTTTCTGGAATTTTATTCTTGAACTCATAATCTACTACCATCTGGTACAGTTTTCAAAAATTCCAACGTTTTCCCATTATTTTGTGTTTTCTTGTCTAGAAAGCCGAAAAATTAGGATTTGTTGGATTCTTTCGGTATTGCCTACTTTTTGCTACTGCCTTGTTGATAAGTTTAATTAAAACATACTAGTTATCTAATTGCTGTTTTGTGGGTGTTTTAATTAGCACTTTGAGATAATTCATTGAGTGGAAAAAGGCAAGAGTGTGAGAGCTTAAGAGAGGGTAAAAGCCGAAACTAGTGTGCAAACACGAGTGTCGAGACCTTGTTTGAGTGAAACACGTGAGGGAGTGAATATTGTGAGGATTTATTTTATTTTTTGTAGTATTTTACTAACATGGCAGATTCTAGAATAAGAAGAGGGGATCCACCCTTGAGGATCAATGAGGAAGAGTCCGTAGCATTTCATGGCGATGACCGAGCTACCGGAAGTGGAGACCAAGTGGACTTGAGAACTATTTTGGAATCAATACAGCGGATGAGTGATCAATTTGAGCATGTAAATCAAAGAGTGGGAAGATTAGAAGCCTCACAAGGAAGGCCGAATACAAGAAATAGGCAAGAATTCCATGGAGGACGAGGCCGAGGACGAGGAGGTCGCGAGAGGCCGAGAGAGGAATTTGATGAGGAGCCATTGGACGGTGACTTTGAGGAAGGTATGGACGAAACCTTTGCTGTCCAAGATAGAGCTGGCCATGGGAGATATAGGAGGGAGGATACAGATGAAGATTTGGGAAATATCAAGGTTAATATCCCACCTTTTATGGGTAAAAGTGATCTTGAAGCTTATTTGGAGTGGGAAGAGAAAATGGAGATGATTTTTGACTGCCACAACTATTCGGAAGGTAAGAAGGTGAAGATGGCAGCAATGGAGTTTGGCCATTATGCACTCCAATGGTGGATAAATGAGCAAAGCACCCGAAGGAGGGTTGGTGAAGACTTAATTACAACATGGTGACAAATGAAAGGAGTCATGAGGAAGCGGTTTGTGCCATCCCATTACCAAAGGTTGCTGCATCAAAGGCTTCAATCTTTGTCTCAAGGAAGTAGGTCCGTGGAGGATTATTACAAAGAGATGGAGATGTTAATGATGAGGTTAAACATGAGGGAGGATAGAGAGGCAACAATGGCAAGATTTCTTGGAGGGTTAAACCGTGACATTGCCAACCAACTTGAATTACAACAATACTTGGAATTGGAGGAGATGTTGCATGTAGCCATTAAACTTGACAACCAATTCAAGAGGAGGGGTGTTAGTACACGGTTTGGAGGAGTTTCTAGCAGTGGAAGGACAAGTTCAAGTGGCTGGAAAAACAATTCCACTTATGAAAACAAGTTGAGGCCGAAATTAGGAGAAGAATCTACCAACCGGCCAAGAAGGGAGGTCAAGACCGAATCTGTCCAAGCACTTAGAGGTGAGATAAAATCTGATCCTAAACCTCAAAAATCTAGAGAAATGATTTGTTTTAAGTGCCAAGGAAGAGTACACATATCCAGCCAATGCCCAAATAGAAGAATCATGGTATTAAAGGGTAATGGTGAGCTGGAATCCGCAAGTGAAGAAAGTGGAGCTGAAACCGAGCAAGAGGAGGGTTGTAATGAAGATGAAACCTAACCTGTAGATACATCTAATGCCGAGTTGAGCTTGGTTTCAAGGAGAGTACTTGCTGTCTACAAAGATGAAGAGCAGATACAAAGAGAAAACATCTTCCACTCTCGCTGCGAAATACAAGGTAAAATTTTTAGCATGATTATAGATAGTGGGAGTTGTACTAATGTGATAAGTAATCTTGTAGTTGATAAATTAGGCTTGAAAACAATTAAACATCCAGAACCTTATAGATTACAATGGCTTAATGATAGTGGTGAGATGAAAGTAAACAAACAAGCCAAAGTAAAATTTAATATAGGTAGATATGAGGATGTAGTTTTATGTGATATTGTGCCTATGATTGCTGGACATATACTATTAGGTAGACCATGGCAATTTGATAAAGATGCTACTCATTTTGGTCGAGAAAATAGTATTGTTTTCAGGTTTAAAGGGAAGAAGATCAAGCTGGAACCATTATCTCCTAAAGAGGTTTACAAGGACCAATTACAAATGCAACAAAGGAGAGAAGCCGAAAAGCTCAAGGAAAAAGCAAGCATGGCACCAACGGCTTCACCATCCATTCAAGAAGGTAAGGTTGAGGTTGCTGACCAAGGTAAGGTTTCTAAGGTTCATATTGAGTGGAAAGACCAAGAAAAAGCCGAGAGAGAGGTGAGAAAAGAGAACAAACCCGAGAGCATACAAAATCCAGAAATTTCCGCCAATGAGAGCCAAACCGAGGGAAGAAAAAGAAAAGAAAGAAAAGAGAGGAAAAACCAGAATTTTTATTTGAGTTTAGGGGATATTAATAAGGTTATTGAGTGTAAGAAACCTTTGCTGGTCATGCTTTACAAAGAAAATTATTTTAATGATCAAACTAACTTTGAAGAACTTGAATTGCCAAGTTCTATGATTTCTCTTTTGAAGGAGTTTGGAGATGTCTTTCCAAGTGAGATTCCAAGTGGACTACCACCTATTCGAGAGATAGAACATCAAATTGACTTTGTTCCAGGGGCTGCCATACCAAATAGACCAGCTTATAGGAGTAATCCCGAAGAAACAAAGGAGCTGCAAAAACAGGTAAGTGATTTGCTTGATAAAGGATATATTAGTGAAAGTTTAAATCCATGTGCTGTTCCTGTTTTGTTGGTACCTAAAAAGGATGGTTCTTGGAGAATGTGTGTTAATTGTAGAGCTATAAATAATATTACCATCAAATATAGACATCCCATCCCTAGATTAGATGATATGCTTGATGAATTGCATGGTGCTTGCATGTTTACAAAAATTGATCTTAGGAGTGGTTATCACCAAATTAGGATGAAAGAAGGTGATGAATGGTTAGTTATGCCTTTTGGATTATCCAATGCACCTAGTACTTTCATGAGGCTTATGAATCATGTAATGCGTCCATTTATTGGTAAATTTGTGGTTGTTTATTTTGATGACATTTTAATATATAGCCGAAATTTAGATGACCATGTGGATCAACTTAGGCAAGTTTTGCAAGTTCTTAGAAAGGAAAGATTATTTGCTAACATTAAAAAATGTGACTTTTGCAAAGAAGAGCTTGTGTTTCTAGGTTTTGTAGTAAGTGCTGCAGGAATCAAAGTTGATCAAGCTAAGGTGAAGGCAATCCAAGAGTGGCCAGTTCCTACTTCTATCACCCAAGTGAGGAGCTTTCATGGCTTGGCAAGCTTTTACCGAAGATTTGTCAAGGATTTTAGTACCATAGCAGCACCATTGAATGAAGTTGTCAAGAAGAATGTTGGCTTCAAATGGGGGGAAGTGCAAGAAAAATCTTTTAATTTGTTGAAAGAAAAATTGTGTAATGCACCTTTGTTAGTTTTGCCAAAATTTTCTAAGACTTTTGAAATTGAGTGTGATGCTTCGGGTGTAGGTATTGGAGCTGTTTTAATGCAAGAAGGAAGGCCCATAGCCTACTTTAGTGAAAAATTGAATGGAGCTGCCCTAAACTACCCGACTTATGACAAGGAGATGTATGCTTTTGTGAGGGCTTTGGAGACGTGGCAGCATTATCTTATGCCAAAGGAGTTTGTGATTCATACGGATCATGAGTCTTTGAAACATATCAAGGGTCAAGGAAAGCTCAACCGAAGGCATGCTAAGTGGATTGAGTTTATTGAAACATTTCCATATGTGATCCGCTACAAAAAAGGTAAGGAAAATGTGGTTGCCGATGCATTATCCCGAAGGTATGTGCTCTTTTCTACCTTAGATGCTAGATTGCTTGGATTTGAACAATTGAAAGAACTTTATGAGCATGATAGTGACTTTGGAGAAATTTTTAGAACCTGTTTGAAACATGGATTTAATAAATTTTACATATTTGAGGGATATTTGTTTAAGGAAAACAAACTTTGTGTGCCTAATTGTAGTATTAGGGAATTACTGGTTCGGGAAGGACATGGGGGTGGTTTAATGGGTCATTTTGGTATTTTAAAGACTTTATCCTTGCTGCAAGAACATTTTTATTGGCCTAACATGAGGAGAGATGTTGAGAGAATTTGTGAAAGATGTGTGAAGTGCCGAAAAACAAAATCAACATTGAAACCGCATGGATTGTATAAGCCTTTGCCGATTCCTACCTATCCTTGAATAGATTTGTCTATGGATTTTATTCTTGGGTTGCCTAGGTCAAGGACAGGTAAGGATTCAATATTTGTTGGAGTAGATAGGTTTACTAAGATGGCACATTTTATTGCATGTAATAAAACTGATGATGCATCCAACATTGCTAATTTATTTTTCAAGGAAATTGTGAGATTGCATGGAATGCCAAAAACTATTGTGTCGGATAGGGATGCTAAGTTCTTAAGCTATTTTTGGAAAACATTGTGGGCTAAATTAGGTACTAAGCTTTTATTTTCAATTACTTGTAATCCACAAACTGATGGACAAACCGAAGTAGTAAATAGAACCTTGTCTGCATTGTTAAGAGCATTAATTAGTAGAAATTTAAGGACTTGGGAAGAATGTTTGCCACATGTTGAATTTGCATATAATAGGTCTTTACATTCAGCAACTAAATTTACTCCATTTTAAATTGTTTATGGTTTTAATCCTTTGACTCCATTAGATTTAACACCTTTGCCTTTAAGTGAGCGTGCTAATCTAGATGGAAAACAAAAAGCTGATTTTGTAAAGTTCATGAGAAAACCCGAGCAAACATTGAGAGGAGGACCGAGCAATATGCAAGGGTGGCTAATCAAGGCCGAAAATCAATGGTGTTTGAACCTGGAGATTGGGTGTGGCTGCATTTAAGGAAAGAAAGATTCCCCGAACAAAGGAAATCAAAACTCATGCCGAGGGGTGATGGTCCTTTTCAAGTTTTGGAGAGGATAAACGACAATGCTTACAAGCTTGATCTACCGGGTGAGTATAATGTTAGTGCTTCCTTTAATGTTGCTGATTTATCTCCTTTTGCTGCAGGTGATGATTTCGATTTGAGGACAAATCCTTTTCAAGAGGAGGGGAATGATGCGAATCCACCTGAGACAGCTCGACCAACAACCAGCTGGGGTGCTGACCCATTACAAATGAAGGTGGGGCCGATCACTAGGGCCCAAGCCAAGAAGTTCAAGGACAATCTTGCTGTCTTCATACAAGGAATAAGTCATATTCAAGAGGGGTTGGCCATATCTAAAGAACAAAGGCCTGTTTTACTCATACAAGCAATAGAAGCCAAAACGGGGTCGGGTGACGTTTTTGGTAACAATAAAGAGGCCGGGTTGTATGAATTGGAACCCCATCTTTATGGGTTTAATTTATATGGAGGATGAGTCATAGAAACCAGCCAAAGCATCTTCAAAGCCGACCAACAAGGAGGTTTGCGCACAAGGAGAAGGAAAGGCCGGATTTGCTGTATTCTTCGCGGGCTTTACTGTATTTTACTGTATTAGCCTTTTCTCTTACTTCCAAGCAAGGGCAACGTGAGGAACTTCACAATAAGCTTATTTGGAATCCTACAAAGCATATTGAAGCTGATTTGGAGCTCACTTGGGTCAAAAAATTGGTCAAAGTCAATGTAGTCAAAAAGCTAGTCTTTTAGTTTCCTAATTTTATTCTACTTTTTGTTTTAGGAAACTACCATTATTTTTAGTTTCTATTTATTTATTTTCTGGACAAATAAGATTAGGAAAGTTATTATTTTATTATTTTCTTTGTAAATTAATTAATTCCTAATTCAAAATAAAGGAATTAATTAATCCAAATTAGATTAGGAAAAGGAAAGTTTCGGCCAAGGTAGAATTCTTCATTGAGTGGCCGGTTTTTCCTAGGGTTTTTAGGGTTTATTTTGTTTCTTTAAAAGCCTATTTAAAGGCTTATTTTTCACTAATAAGAGAACTTTAAAACTTTGATTTGATTAAAAAAAATACTTGTGAGATTAATTATCTCTTTGTTCTTTGAGAACACCTAAAACACCATTAGAGAATTGGTTGTTTTAGTTTGACTTATCAATAGGTTTTCCATCCCCTATTGTGGCGTCTACATTATACCAAGGTTTCTAACCACAGGTTGGTTAGAGGTTGAGGTCCATTCCATTAGAACTTGAACTTAATTAAAGATCCGGGCTAATATAATACGGGTTTAGGAGCAGGTCATCCTAGGTTCGTATCACATCATGACATTACTTCATACAGTGTTGCACCTGCTGTCCGAGACAAGCCACCACAGGGAAGTCATGGTGAAAAAGATGAAGGTGTTCCACTTACAAGTAGTGGAAGAAGTAAGAAACAAAAACAGGCGTCTATGAAAAGTAAGGGTAAAGGAGGGAATGGGAGATAAGCCGACAGATTAGCCTTCATCATCGACTGCAGGAGTTGCTGCTCATGTTCGTGTTAAACCATCGACTCCATCCCATGATGAGGTTTGAACAAATTGTATGAATGTTTATCTTTTTCATTATTGCAAGTACTAATCATTATTGTTTCTTTTAGGTACCTTTGAGAGAGAGATTAACTATCCTTGAAGGTGAAGTGGCTAATGTACGGCAAGACGTTAAGAATTTAAGAATCGCCATGCTTAGAGTGTTTGCAAGTTTAGAGACCAAGCTTGATAAGTTAATGAAGCACCAAGGAGTAGGAGTTGGTGCTGACGGGTTGGAAGATGGGATGGAAGCGGACGTTGAAGGGGATGAAAGTAAAGAAGAGTTTGGTCTCGATGCGACCCCCGTTGATAGACAGTCACGTCCATCAGTTGTAGACGATGCAGGACCAAATGTTAAGATTATTGAGAAGTGTCTCCATCAATGTTTCCAGCCGGGAGACGTGCAAGAAAAGTAGCAGCTGCTAAGCAAAGTATAGATATTGGGAGGCGGGATAGGAAGGCGGCAGTAGCTATTACAACTCCTTACAGTGTTGGAGGCTTGCGGAAAAAACTACAGTGTACTTTACCCGGTGCATCTTCTACTTTGAAGTTCGACCAATACAAACCAGCACCACGCAACTTGTAAAACTTTTTGACCAATTTATGAAGTCCGATTGGGCAGCAAAGGTTGATATGAACATTTTGTCTGTGGGTAAAGACTTTTTCAAGTTGCTTATAACCAGTGAGAAGTGGCTAAATCATGATGTAAGTATTTTTCGATCAAGATTTTTATTTTATAATTTGATAAATTCCATAGATAGTCATTCAACTGCATGGATGTAATTTAAAATTAACTCATTTTTCAATGCAGCATACGGAAGTCATGCCTTACTTATTTTGTGTACATGCCAATCGATTCCCTGATGTTTTTTATCCTGGTTTTGAGGTGATAGATGGAGGATTTTGGGTAAGTAAAGAAGTATTAAAGGCCAGGTGTCCTATATGTGGCTATTGTGATTTTGGATAACTAATAATTTATTTTGTTGTAGGTATACATTGAGCAATGTTATGGAAAGTTCCTTGCCAATCCATCTAATTTCCAATTCTCATATGCAATGCAAGAATATATATTGGGGATTCGATTGAAGGATTCGAAGCCATGGAAATGCGTAAATCATGTACAATATACATGTCCAAATTGTGTAATGTTAACTATTCATTTATTCATGTGCCTTCCTTTATTTGTTGTACTAGCTGAAATCCTGTAATATATTGACAGTTGTTGATTCCACTAAAGAAGCGCAACATACATTAGCTTCTAGGGCACGTGGACTTGAAAAAGCATCGTATGACTGTATATGACTCAGATAAGGCTGGCAACCAAAACATGGGAGAAATTTATTTCCAGAAATTATGCATTATGTTACTTTATTTACTGTGATCTGCATCCTTTTATGAGCAGCGGACGGATCTTGTAGACTCCGTTGATGAGTTTACATGTGAATTGGTACAAAATTCTCCTCAGCAAAGTAATGGGTAAAGCTCCTTAATATGTATATGTTTGTTGAATAAATATTAATTATTGAATATGGTTCTAATAATACTAATATATGTTATAATAATTATTTTTTTGTAGTGGTGACTGTGGCATGTTTACACTCAAGACCATTGAGTTTTTACATGCTAGATTACCAGTGACATTTACACAAGATGACATAGAGTTCTTTAGGAGGAAGTATGCATATGAGGCTTACAACAAAGAACTAAGCATATGAGCTGGGTGGTGATGCATTTTTTTTTTCTTTTTGTCATGTTTATAGATGCATATTCTTTATTGTATTAGACTTTTAATTGTAAAGATAATGGTGGCTTATAATGTTCATTTAACAAAGATAACGATGTGTTATTGATGTAAGGATAACTAATTGACCTTATAGAAAATGTGCCATGTTTATTTATTAGAATTCCATTATGCACAAACGTCTTACGAGCTCAATTGGAGATTCTAAAAACTTTTCCGCTTATCGGAAAATATTTCCTCTGGGCGGAAAACTTTTCCTCCTGGAGGAAAAATTTTCCTCCAGTCGGAAATCTCATATGGAGATCAATTGAAGCCTTTGGATAATTTTCCGCTAGGCGAAAAATTTTTCCTCCAAGCGGAAATCATTTTCCTCCTATTGGAAAAAATTTCCTCCAAGTGAAAATCGTTGAATAATTTTTACTCCTATCAGAAACTAATTTCCTCCACTTGGAAAATCAATTTCTAATAGATTATTTAAGTTAATAGTAGGGTAAAAAAATTGAGAGTGGAGACAAATATTATATAAGATAAAGATGGATTTAACAAAAAATGTATTGACATTTAAAATCAATAACCATTTTAAAGAAAAGAAAAAATGATATATATATTTTTTTTCTTTTCAAAATCATTTGGACATTTCATAAAATCAGATGTGAAGTAAAGATTTAAAATCAACTCCAGAAAGCCTCTTTTCATTTGGGATTAAATTCAAAAAAAAAAAAAAAGATTGCTAATAAATCTTCCACCGTCGAGTAGAAAATATAATATCGAAGATATGAAATAATTATCAAAACATATTAAACCATAACACTAAATTAAAACTTTATAATTCAAAGCATAAAAAAATGGATTCGTACATATCTGCCTATAATGTCCAACACCACCGCATCGGCTACATCTACGTCCAATAACATCTTCACCTTCGGATGGTATGCGTTGCATCCTCGGCCTACCAGCTCACCTACGTGTCAATCTTCGTGGAAGAATAATATGACTTGCCACGTCATCCGGGGCATGCTACCATTTTTCATCTAACACAGGATAAATGGACTCAGCATAAGCTGCACGATATGCATCCGTGGTGTAGTAATGAAAACATGTGCCATAATGAGCAATTTTGCGGTCTCTGCAAGTGGCAATACAATGATCACAAGGATATTGATCAAGATTGAAGACTTTGCATGAGCATATTTTTTCTTGGAGATTAACTATACCCCTCAAACTCCTATCCTCCACAAGAAATTCATGCATATTAATGGCTTTCGCACGTAGTTCGATGGACTCCAAATTTTGTAGTTTGAGTTGCTCTTCCATATGGTCAGTCACAAGCTTCATCAATTTTGCACCTGTAGTACGTCGCTCATAAAACCACCTTTGTAGTAAATCCCGTATGTGCTCAATTAATGCTACTATTGGCATCTCTCTAGCATATAGCAAAATACCATTCAAGCATTCTGCAATATTGGTGGTCATGATAGTGTACCTTCTACATGGAGAAAGAGAACGTGCCCACCTTGTAGCGTCACATGATCGAATGTACTGGGCAACCCTACTATTTTTTGCCTCAATTTGTCTCATATAAAACTCAAAATATTCAACCAAATACTCACTAGTTGCGAGCATGAAACATTATATTATTGTTTCATCTTTCGCATGTCCATTTGCTTTAATATTTCTGCTTATATGGTACGTGCACAATGCATGGTATGCATTGGAAAAAACTTTGCGTAATGCCCTTTCAATAGCGGGGTGTCTATCACTCAAAAACACCAAATCCGGGAAATCGCCAATGGCATCCTTGAGGTTTTGGAAAAACCATGTATATGCTTGCTCGTTCTCTCCATCTCCAATGCCAAAAGCCAAAGGATATATTTGCTTGTTGCCATCCATGCCCGACGCAATATACATGTACCCTTTGTATTTCCCTTTCAATGTAGCTGCATCAACAGCCAACACGAGTCTTATTTGGGATTTAAATCCCCTAATACTTGCTCCAATCACCATAAAGAAATATACAAAATTATTATTATTGTCTGTTTTGATACGTGTAAAAGTCTCAGGGTTCTTCGACACTAACTCATAACAGTAGGCAGGCAACTTAGCAAAATTCTCCTCTAGAGATCCCCTAATACTGTTAAGTGCATACTCTTTACCTCTCCATGCTTTGTTGTAGCTTATATTCATCCCATATTTCTACAAAAAATCATGTTGAATTTCTTTGGGTTTGTAAACATGTGCAATACCTTCATATTTAGATTTGATACATTGCCTGATAACCCAGCTACTGGCCTGCTTATGTTCTCGATGCACGATATCTAACGAGCAACTGTGTACATTATCAATTTTCACAACAAATATTTCTCCATTTTTAAATGTGGTTGCACGTAGTCGCCATTTACAAGTATTTTCCAAGCATACAACCTCATACCGTTGTGTAGTTGACCGTGTCACCTTAAATTCCTTATTTTCACGCATGCAATAGATACTCAGTTTATTCTGTAAGTCACGTTTGTTGCGAAATAATTGTCCAACTACTATGCTCTCACAGCCAGTGAACTTTGATGAAAATATGGCCACAGAACCACTTCTGTTGCTCAATGATATGTGGTCATTTGTAGCACGATGAACTCTAGCATCATCAACTCCTTCATTATTCATTTTAGGATGCATATCATTATCATTGTCCGGCAACTCATGATCAAAATCTACATCATTACGATCAACATCATCCCTTGCTGCATTGTAATTCTCATCATGATCAATATTATGCAACTACTTATACTCCTCATCATTAGGAAACTGTTCGGCATAGTCACCTCCAACATCAACTCCTTCGTGGATGTTAAATGATGTCCAAGCCCCACAAACATCAACTTGATCTCTAAACTAAGTTTCTTGAGCCATAATTTCCTGAGATGTAACCTGAATAGGTTCAGTACCAGAACTTGTGGTAGACGAACGCCAATTAGAGGACAAGAAAAAGAATGAAGATTACTCCCACTATCCGAATCAAAGGCTGTTTGATGAACATTTCTAGATACATGTTCAACTTTCGAAATCACCTCAACATACAATGGAGGCTGTATCATTGTCATCCTTCCATTCCTCGCTTCTTGAAGAAAGCATTTCACATCCCTATCACAGCAAATTTCTGTAGGATCCAACTTTTCTGCACATCGTCCATATATCTATTTTAGCTTTAGCAAATATTCATTTCAATCTATCTCAATAGAATTGAAAATCTCATCCTCTAACTCTGATTTTGTGCATCTCTGACCAACGGAAACCATTATATTTTTACCATTTCGATATTCCTAATTACCACTATCATTTTGTACCAATGTTCTATTGTATAAAACCGCAATTACAATATCATTATCTTTCATTTTACTACAAAATTAAATGAATAACGTTAAACCAAATCAATAAATATATAAAAATTTGAATAATACTAAACAAACATATTAACTGTATTAAAAAAGTTGATTCTGTTTTTTTTTTTTGGGCCAAATATAGCTTTTTCCTACTGACGGAAAACTGGCGGAAATTGGCAAAAAATTAGCGACAAACTTGCGAAAACTGACAAACTGGAAGAAAATGGCAGAAGTTCATCTTTTTCGCCAAATTTTCTCCGTTTTTACTGTTTTTCGTAATTTTTCAGTTTTACACAAATTTTCTCCCATTTTCAAACTATATGTTATCTAAATATCTTTAAACTCACATATAACAACTTATAAATTAATTTCTTGCATACCCATATTAAATAAAAAGCTTAAAAATTCCAAAACTAACAAAAAATACAAGAAAAAAGAGAAAAAACATATATTTCCTTAGTTTCATCTAATAAGAAAAAAATAAAATTTTTATCTGAATTTAGTTTCAGAGATAAAAAAAATACAAGAAAATAATAGTGAGAGGAGATGAGATGCAAAGAGTGTTTGTGGCTTGTTAGAAAAAATCCTTGCACAAAACATAAACGGCTGTGTAGAGGAAAAAGAAAAGGATAAAAAAAATATATTGCATAATTTTCAATTTTATCAAGGATAATTTTATCCCAAAATGACTAATTTTTTTAAAATTTTTTTTTTTTACTATTCTTCAAAAAACCATTTATGGGATAACTACTTTTCGAAAAAATCCAAAATAAAAAAATGATGTTGGGCTTTTAGTTGTGCCTAATTTGTTAGGCTTGCGCTTGCGGACTAGATTAGATTTGGGGAATTTGGCCCAATACCCCTGTAGGACCGAGCTTCATGAATTTTACCCCCTCAATTCATTTCTTTTTTGATCTACTCCTCCAATCTTTTAAAATCCCAAAATACCCTTATGTGTTTTTTTTTATATGTTTTTTTCTTTCCTTTCTTCGACTTTTCCCCTCCATCTCTTTATCCATAACCAGACCTTAGGAGCCCTCTGTTTCCTTTCATGAATCGGCCGGATTGTAAGCGTGGAGACTGCGCGTTTTGAAGGAGATGGTGAAGAGGCGACTCAGAGAGAAAACTGCAGGATTTTAGAGAGCCCTAGGAGCAGAAGCAGAAGCAACAGGTAGGCAACAGCTCTAATTTTGATTTTCTGTTAGTGGTGTTGGGAATTTTTTTTTTTTTTTGGAAGAAATTGTGAAAGAGAAATTGTGAAAGTTGTGTTCTGGTTTTTTTTTTTTTTTAAATAACGGTGGTGGTAGGCATTTCTTGCTGAGAGATATGTATGATGATATGATGCTGGATGGAGTACAGCCAAGTAGGGATACATTCCATTCTGTCATCAGTTAGTGGAAAGGTGCTTTCATTTTTGTTATCATGGACTTTCATTCTTTCTGGAATTTTCCGTTTGGTTGATTTTGTTTTGTTGCAGGTGGATAAGCAAAATGCTCATTTCTTTGGTGTTACGATCAACGAGCAACAAGCCGAGTGTGGTATTGTAGAAAGAGTTACTTCAAATGCACAAAGCAAATTTAAGGTATGTATATTTCATATTTTTGCATTTAAATTGTTTATATACCATGTTTGATGACTATGAACTCTCTCTCTCTCTCTCTCTGCATCTGCATTTTCTTTTGTGTTGCTGGTGTGACATTAAATTTATAATCTAATTGCTTTATTTTCCAGTTACTTTATTTCGAGCAAGATGTGAATGGCGGTTATGGTTTGGCCCTACAGGTACCATATCTTCTTTCCTATTGTGTCTCCAATCCATTTTCCATTGTATAGTGCATATGGTTTTTGCATTCTGAAAGCTGCCATGGTTGTTTAAAAAATTTGAAGCATAGATGGAGTCAACAGTGCCAATGATCATATACAATTGGTAGAAATGTTTTGTAATAATCTTGTCATGTTAGACTTTCTGCTGTTATATCCTTCAATTTCTAAGTACTATGCGTCTCTAATTTATTTTCAAAGCATAAAATTGTGGCTGTGAAATTGTGATTTTGAATATCACACATGGGTAGAACTTAAAATTAGTAACCTACCTGTGAATGTGACAATGATGCTCAACTTCTCTTTTCAAGTGAATGTCATTGCATTGTTTCAAGTGGTCAAGTGGTATTGGTGTGGCATTTCAATGTATTTCTGTTCAGTCCTCTGACCTCATTCCCAAGGGCTTTCTTACTTGCAATTTGACTACAATCCTTTAAACAATTGACTTATATAATTGTACTATGATTTTATGTAGCATGCTTCTTTTTATTTTACTTTGGTTCAGCAAATCTTTACCTTTAGTCAATAATTTTGTCATATGGAAATGCTTTTTTTCCCCCCACCCCTCATCAAGCCATCTAAATTTCAATATATATCATTGACACACAAAAATCATGACAGTCAATTGCCTATTTAATTAAAATTCATTTAGCAGAATCTCTTCCTATGCACATGCATTTGACATTAGTGTGGTCTCTTTACAGATGGATAATTGATCCTCCTCTGGAGGTCAATGTACCATCAAAACGCACACCATGGCCTGATGCCCCTCCTGAACTCCCTACCAATGAAAATGTAGTGTTGGGCATCCAAGAGCATGCTGTAAAGCATCCTACAAAGACCCGCACATCTAGATCAAAGAGACGAAGCAAGAGAAAGCATGACACAAGAACGGTGGACACACAAGTTGCTTCAAAGCATTCTGAACAAATTTGAAAATCTTAGCACGAAGACGGCTAGAGATGCATGCTGCTGTGTGAATTTTAGGCATCATTCTTCAGCATCATAAAAAAATTTGAATTGCAAAGGCTTATTAGCACAGAGGCAGATGGCCTAACCTGGTATATGTGAAAAGAATTCTTCACGCTGGGCCAGTTGATAACAGGCATTGGAGTTTGAATTTTCACTTAATTTTTCACAAATTTTTTCTTTCTTTTATATATTTTTGTTTGGGATATCAGGATTCTGGTTCAGCATGAGGTATGCCAGCAAAGTCTTGCCATGTCTGCTACCTTGTAGGACTTTGTATCCAATATGTTTCGAATCTTATACATAATCTTGGAACATAGGAATTATAGAGTTGTGTTCAGCTGGATTTTCGTAGAAAAAAAGATACCAAAATGTAATAAACAAAAAAGAAAAAAAAAAAAAAAGGAAACTTCCATATTTGTGAAAGGATCCAATTTCTTCCATATTCAGATTTTGTTTTTAGTTTTTGTACATGATCCTCTTGTCAATAACTGTTCACCATCGGGAAACTACCGACGAAACTGTTGGGAAAATACAAATGCCCTCTGGAAAAATTACCGACAGTTTCGTCGGTAATTTCCCGAGGGTGTACAGTGCAGCATATTTTGCCAATTTTTTGGACCCCACAAGGCCCCTAAGGTGTGTTGAATGAAAAAACATGCTAAACATGGATTCTATAATTGTACTAAGGAGAGAAAATCATAAAATTTCATAAAAGTGTATCAAAGTTTGCAAAAAATTGATGACTGTTCACCCTCGGGAAATTACCGACGAAACTGTCGGGAAAATACAAATGCCCTCTGGAAAAATTACCGACAGTTTCGTCGGTAATTTCCCGAGGGTGTACAGTGCAGCATATTTTGCCAATTTTTTGGACCCCACAAGGCCCCTAAGGTGTGTTGAATGAAAAAACATGCTAAACATGGATTCTATAATTGTACTAAGGAGAGAAAATCATAAAATTTCATAAAAGTGTATCAAAGTTTGCAAAAAATTGATGACTGTTCACCCTCGGGAAATTACCGACGAAACTGTCGAGAAAATACAAATGCCCTCTGGAAAAATTACCGACAGTTTCGTCGGTAATTTCCCGAGGGTGTACAGTGCAGCATATTTTGCCAATTTTTTGGACCCCACAAGGCCCCTAAGGTGTGTTGAATGAAAAAACATGCAAAACATGGATTCTATAATTGTACTAAAGAGATAAAATCAAAAAATTTCATAAAAGTGTATCAAAGTTTGCAAAAAATTGATGACTGTTCACCCTCGGGAAATTACCGACGAAACTGTCGGGAAAATACAAATGCCCTCTGGAAAAATTACCGATGGTTTCGTCGGTAATTTCCCGAGGGTGTACAGTGCCGCATATTTTGCCAATTTTTTGGACCCCACAAGGCCCCTAAGGTGTGTTGAATGAAAAAACATGCAAAACATGGATTCTCTAATTGTACTAAGGAGAGAAAATCAAAAAATTTCATAAAAGTGTATCAAAGTTTGAAAAAAATTGATGACTGTTCACCCTTGGGAAATTACCGACGAAACTGTCGGTAATTTTTCCAGAGGGCATTTGTTTTTTCCTGACAGTTTCGTCGGTAATTTCCCGATGGTGAACAGTCATCAATTTTTTGCAAACTTTGATACACTTTTATGAAATTTTTTGATTTTCTCTCCTTAGTACAATTATAGAATCCATGTTTAGCATGTTTTTTCATTCAACACACCTTAGGGGCCTTGTGGGGTCCAAAAAATTGGCAAAATATGCGGCACTGTACACCCTAGGGAAATTACCAACGAAACCGTCGGTAATTTTTCCAGAGGGCATTTGTATTTTCCCGACAGTTTCGTCGGTAATGTCCCGAGGGTGAACAATCATCAATTTTTTGCAAACTTTGATACACTTTTATGAAATTTTTTGATTTTATCTCTTTAGTACAATTATAGAATCCATGTTTTGCATGTTTTTTCATTCAACACACCTTAGGGGCCTTGTGGGGTCCAAAAAATTGGCAAAACAATACGTACTGTACACCCTCGGGAAAGTACCGACGAAACCGTCGGTAATTTTTCCAGAGGGCATTTGTAGTGTCCCGACAGTTTCGTCGGTAATTTCCCGAGGGTGAACAGTCATCAATTTTTTTCAAACTTTGATACACTTTTATGAAATTTTTTGATTTTCTCTCCTTAGTACAATTATAGAATCCATGTTTTGCATGTTTTTTCATTCAACACACCTTAGGGGCCTTGTGGGGTCCAAAAAATTGGCAAAACAATACGTACTGTACACCCTCGGGAAAGTACCGACAAAACCGTCGGTAATTTTTCCAGAGGGCATTTGTAGTGTCCCGACAGTTTCGTCGGTAATTTCCCGAGGGTGAACAGTCATCAATTTTTTTCAAACTTTGATACACTTTTATGAAATTTTTTGATTTTCTCTCCTTAGTACAATTAGAGAATTCATGTTTTGCAAGTTTTTTCATTCAACACACCTTAGGGGGCTTGTGGGGTAAAAAAAATTGGCAAAATAATACGAACTGTACAGCCTCGGGAAATTACCGACGAAACTGTCGGTAATTTTTCCAGGGGGCATTTGTAGTTTCCCGACAGTTGAGTCGGTAATTTCCCGAGGGTGAACAGTTAGCTTATTTTTTCCAAACTTTGATACACTTTTATGAAATTTAGGGATTTTCTCTCCTTAGTACAATTATAGAATCCATGTTTTGCATGTTTTTTCATTCAACACACCTTAGGGGCCATGTGGGGTCCAAAAAATTGGCAAAATATGCCGCACTATACACCCTCGGGAATTACCGACGAAACTGTCGGTAATTTTTCCTAAAGGAATTTAGTGGTTACCGACGATTTCCTCGGGAATTACCGAGGGTGAACAGTCATCAATTTTTTTGCAAAATTTGATATACTTTTATGAAATTTTGGGATTTTCTCTCCTTAGTACAATTTTAGAATCCCTATTTGCCATGTTTTTGCATTCAACACACATTATGGAACTTGTGGGGCCCAACAAATTGGTAAAACTTGATGGACTGTACACATTCGGAAATTACCGACGAAACCGTCGGTAATTTTTCCAGGGTTTATTTGTTGGTTACGAAAAAGCGTTTCTATAATTACCGATGGTGAATTGGGAATTATCGATGCACCATCGATAATCATCTTTCCTTTAATTTTTACCACAACAGAGGGTTTTTTTTTATCTTTTATCTTTTTTCTTTTTTTTTCAACGGTTGTCATTAGTAAAGATAGGTTCAGCATATTAAGATAACATTAGTATAGACCGTCATAACATTAAACATACGATCTACATTGAAAGTTTATTAAAGTACAAATCAACAGCATATTTTTTTCTAAAAAACATAATGTCTTGCGGACCAAATGAAGGGTTCTCCTCACTACTCATGTACTCAATAAATTTTAGAGCGTAGACGCCACAATCACCCCTGCAGAATAGCATTAATGATTAGCATTAATGAAAACCAACTGCGTGTATTTTCACACGTAACCACAATAAAAAACAGCAGCAATACAAGTTGTTTGAAATGACAACACATTCATACCCATTATCTTGGCGGGGTGCATCTTTGATCATGGTCATCGTGAATGGATCTAAAGTGGGAGACACGTCCGGATTCTTCCCGTAATATCCCCCATCCCTCAATAGGTAAGGCAGCATATACGCAAGGCATTCCGCATTCTTCAACTCTCTATTCTGGACATATTTATTTCCCATATTTGGATCGTATAAATCAATATGCCGGGCCTTCAAGTCCACACATGCTGCCAACCAATGCGCGCCTCCATTGTTGACAGGGATGTACACCTGCAAATTAAAACATAACCTCATTATCCACAAAATGGGAAACTTAGTGAGAATTTTTTTCAATATATGTATGGACTTACATAATCACATATCCGCCACGACACGCTAGGTTTGGGTGACCTCCCATGCACATAGTTACAAAGGGTCGCATCACATGAATATGTGCTACGAGATGCGCATCCATATGGGATAACGCCCTTTGATGGATGACTGCCAAATAATGAAATATATACAATATAAAATATCATCAATATAACATTAAGCAACGCAGTAGCATCCCATCATCTTACCCAAAATAACACGTCTAATATGGCACAGGTGTTGGTGAACATCTTCTCATTATCAAACCATCTTTTTCGTATGAAATACAAAATAGTGTCAATATGCTGCAAAACCACATTAAAGGAAATAAGTAACAAGTGTGAGGTGATAAATAAAACATCATTCCAAACATAGGACCACAATGATTTTGCATGAACATAAAACATATAACTTACATCGGAATTCAACCATCCTTCATCGGTCAGTAGCTCAGCAAAAAATTCCTTTCCCACCGTCATATAAGATGTACACACGGTTGCTTCCTTCGGTGCCACCCTATACCACTCATCGAACGCCCTGTCCTTTGATGAATCAATAGGTCGAGTAAGATTAAATTTGACCTTCTTTTTACACGGGTCGGTGTAAGGAGAGATGACGTGATGTGACTGGTGGTAAACTCGACCGAATCAGCTTGTATCACCAACGTTATGCTTCCGATCTTCCACCTCAATCTCAGCTGATTGGTCATGATGTGCACTGTCAGCTGAAGCACCGATATCCCACCCGAAATGTAAAGGCCGATATGGCACCAAAGCCCAGGAATCCTCCACATAGGGTCCTCCAGGTACGATAGGCTCAACCGGTGTATTACAATCATCATCCTCCTTCCTACCATTGGAACCGTCTATGGGTGCATCAAATTCTTCAGCTTGCTCTCCAACAGACGGTGCCACAGGGGATGATGGTCTAACCGAAGATGACGGTGAATGGCTATGCATATGATGCTCGGCCTGCAAAACACAATGATTATTTTTGCAGTTCCCAAACTCTAACAACAAATAATTGCTGAATTACAATATGTAATTTAATAATGCTGAAGCACTAAAGTAAAGTATACTAAGTTGTCTAAATGATACCTGATGCTTTTGTTGGTCAATAACAGAACTAAGCATCTTCCTTAACGCTGCCATCTCTTTATTTAATTCATCAACTTTTGCCTCCAAGCAAGCAAGCTAATCAATATCAATATCCAAAACATAAGTCAACATATATTAGTACAACATATGAAATACAAATTTGCGTGCAAGTAACAATTGCATACCCTGAAATTAGAATCTGGAGGGCCACTAGAATGCTCCCCAGCTTTGGACGCATCTTTAGCTCTAACATCTTTAGCGCCAACTATTGGTGCTACAATTGGAGGTGACGTGTAGCGAACTTCATGTATGTCAACTGCTATTGTTCGCCAGTAATCCATAGTCTTCTCCTCATCGGTAGCATCTAACGTCCAGTGCACAACATACTACATGCAATGAAGAAAGGAAAAAAAAGTAAATTTGGAAACTGACTATGGTAATGTAACTTGAATGTAGTCGTACCATGTAGTCTAAACAAAATTTACCTTACACTGCTATTGGAGGAGAACCAATTATGGACAGCAAAATGGTTCGGTTGCCTTGGAGTATGCCATCCAAGGATCCTCGGACAACGGGTTTCCAACCGGTCGGCAAATTGGTTACCAAAATCAGGGATTGCTTCAAACCCCCACACCTACAAAATACAAATTATAGGTTATTAAATATAAATTTTAAGTAAACGCTACATGTATTAAATATATTACCGTACCTGAAACACCAATGGAAAACCTTTTAGGTCATAATACTGTGATATATTCTTTACTGTACGTCCTCGTCCTCGTAGCTGGAATGCATTGTGGAATGAGTTGATCGTCTCCTTGTAGCTCAGAATGCCCCAAGGGTAGGAATTAAATACGTCGAGTTCAGCAACCAAATCAATGAATTTTTTTTTTTATTTGAACCTTCGGATCCATTCCGAGTACACCATGAACTAAGAAATATAGTAACGCAATTCTAACACCATCCCAATCATCCACAAAAAGTGTATCCTTGAATAGTCATTCCAGTTCGGGCGGTTTCAAGTCACTCCTGTCATCTAGCAACCTCGTGCGCAGCTCATTTCCTTTGGAAATTTGCAAATCATACATCGAAGGGTACCTACAAAACTTTAACCCACTAATGAGTGCGAATTCCCACTTCGTAAACCGCACTGCAGATCCGCCGAAGTTAAACTCCAGTACTTCTGGATTGTTGGACTCAACTTGTCCGCAAAGCAGGTGATGCACTAACTGACCAGAGAACCGGAGGTTCTTCATGTCAAGTAAGTGTCCAAAACATGTTTGTCTATACTTTTCGAGCTGCTCACTTGTGAGGACACTTGTAATTACTTTGTTCGCCCCTATTGGATTCCCGAATGAATGTGCCCTACCTTTATTTATATCGGCATCCTGCAACATCCGTTCCTTTGGAGCATCGATGGGCTGCAATATGAATTACATAAATGGAACTGACATCAACGATTTAATCATACCCTATTTTTCCACCCTAACTTGATAATAATAATTTCCAACTAAATCTTAAGACATATGGGTTCACATTTTTGAACTGTCGGGAAATTACCGATGAAACCATCGGTAATCAACCTACAATGAACTAAAAAAAAAGCCCGATGGCCTATCGGCAATTACCGATGGCCATTGGGTGAAGTTTTTCTTCAGTTTTCACATTCATGAATAAATACTGTCACATGTCTTATCATTTACCGCACAAAACAACCTAAATGAATATAAAACTTACCGTATCAGATGGGGGAGAGGAAAGTGGAACGTGCCCTCGAAGTTTGGTGCTTTCCGTCTCAGATTTGGATTTCTTCCTAGTAGTACATTGACGCTTAGAGTCGGGTGCTGCTGCTGTGCTACCACCGCGTCTCTTACTTTCCACCTTCTTAACTCCCTTCTTCGGTTGACGTCGCAAGTTCCTCTTTGGTGCCATTATAAAGTACAACCTACAAATGTACATTGACAACATTAATAAACTTTTATCTACCTTTAACAACATTGTCAACTATGTATACATACATGTATAAATATCCGCAATCCTCAATTTCATACGCTCTCTTCCTAAGGATATTGTGCATGCCATAACATTTACTGAACATTTAATGTATAGCAGTGTGCATGCCATCTAAATATTTCTTTCTTGTTCTTCTTTAATTTTTTATTTTTTTCTTTTGTGGGGATAAAGTGTTTGCGTGTTTGCTTCTAGCTAACCATGTACCTAAAATTTTATGCATCGATCTTCTCTCTCTCTTTCTCTCTCTCTCTCTCTATATATATATATATCTATACCTTTAGAAAGTACTAACTCTGGAATTCTCAACTTCAATTCTAATTAATCATAAAGTATTTTTCTCTTTTCTCCTGGTCAAGGGCCACCACCAGGAAATCCAAATCCGGGTGGGGGCGCACCAACAGGGAACCAAGGGAAATGGGGAAGCGAACGGAACCAAGGATGGGTATGTTGATGTTGCTGCTTGTAAGGGTCCTTTTGGTCTTAGTCAACAACCGTTAAAACATATTACCTTTATCTAGACAGGATGCTTTTATGCTTTTTGGATCAAATAAACGCCACCCTAGTTTTCATACATATTTGTGACCCAAAATTCATAATATATTTCATTATTTTGTATATGAATACAAGGAAAAAAATCTAATAGGGAATTCTTGACGGTATTACATTCCTTTATGAATTACTATTAATTTCTCTCTCTCTCTCTCTCTCTCTCTCTCTCTCTTTCTCTCATTCTTTCCCAAAAAATACCTAAAAAAAAATCATAAAGTATTTCTCTCATTTTTTCTCTAATTAATTTCTCTCTCTCTCTCTCTCTCTCTTTCTCTCTTTCTCTTATCTTCAATTCTATATATATATCTATACCCAAAAAAAATCATTTTTTATAAAAATTTAAAAAAAAAAAAAAAAAAACGACGTGTCGTCTGGGTGTCGTCCATCCCAGACGACATGTCGTTCAATCCATCTTCAACCCTTGTCCGGGTCGACCCGAACCCGCCTAAACCAGCACGACCCGATTCTTGACCCATTTATTTCTTCCACCTCCGGCCACCGATCAAGGCCAAACCGGTCCCATTTTTTTCCTCTCTTCATTTCCTACTAATGCCCAATATCAATCTATCCTAAATCTTCAAAAAATAAACCCACCTAAACCACTACCGACCCGATTGTTTACCGGCCTATTTCTTCCACCTCCGGCCACTGATCAAGGCCAAACCGGTCCCATTTTTTTCCTCTTTTCATTTCCTACTAATTCCCAATATAAATCTATCATAAATCTTCAAAAAATATAAACACAAAAATTATAAATAAAAACCCACTCCACGGCAATGAAAGAAATAAACATAAAGCCAAATCCACACAAAAACAACCCACACCGGTCCCACGGCAACAAATAAAGAAAGAGATTCAACCAATTACCTTATTCCTTGTGCTGAGATGAGATCCTAATGTTTGCCTTTTCCACAACAGCTTCAGTTTGGTTGTTTGTATTTGTGTGTTCGTGTATAAAGCCGTTTGTTTTTGTTTGGTTTTAAAAATAAAAGGATATGTAAGTAATTGTTTTTTGTTTGAGGGTTATAAGGGATATTAAGGGGTAAATCAAAAAAGAAATGAATTGAGGGGGTAAAATTCATGAAGCTCGGTCCTACGGCCAAATTCCCCATTAGATTTTGGTTGAAAAAAGTGGAGAATAGTTATACAAGTTTTCCACCTTACCGTATTATAGAAATTATTTTTCTATTTGCGATGTGCGTGTGAAAGAATAAAACTATGATTTTTTTTTTTAATAATAAAAGTCTTGTTTATTAATCTAAAAATAAAATTTCCTGTTTGTTTAAAAATTAAAAAATCAATCGAACTGTTATATTCCTTAAAAAACAAAATTGAACAGTTATATATTAGAGGTATCAGAAAATAAAAAAAATAAAAATAAAAATTTCGTATATCAATTCTCAACCGACATGCACAATTAGCCAGCGTAACACAAAGACATAAAATTCCATAAATATGTAAACATGCAGGCTTTGCTACAGTTATAAAGGAGTATGCTACAGTACACAGATATAAAATTTGCTCTTTTCTCTTACCAAGCCCGCAAGAAAAGGCGGTGTAAAAGAATGGTGTTCAATTACCAGGTTCACCAGCTCACGTGTCAGGCTCGTTTAGTATGGATCAAAAAATTATTATTATTATTATTTTCTTGTGAATGGTTAGGGGCTTAGTTTTCTTTAGTCAAACTTCCAACTCCCCCAGTGCCACCGAATCTTAAAGAACATTCCATTTCCATTTCTTTTCGTAGAACACTCTCCACCTTTTACTCTTCGCTTTCACCTGCTCTGCTCTCGCTTATTTCTTACGCTTCACCGGCGGCGGATAGCTCCCCTCATATCAGTGTACATCACCCGACGAATCCGACCAAATCCTACTCAAACACACCGACAAATAAGGACGCGATGGTGTCGAAGGAGACGAAGCTCCGCATTCGGAGGATGCCGTCCTGCAGGGAGCGACTCTTGCCCGTCATGGTGTCGAAGAAGAAAATCCGGAGACTGATATTGCTTTCGAGCACGAAGCGAGACAAGCCCATCATGGATCTCATTTTCAAATGGTGGCGCAACTACACCTACTTTCATGGTAAATTTTCTTCATTTTCTTCTTCTCCATTTCTTTCTTATGAAGACTATTAAACAATATTGGTGAACTGTGATTATTAGTAACCTATATGGGTATTGTTTATTTATTGGTCTTCTCTGGTTTTCACACCCCAAAACCATTGCTTTTAATTCATATATAGCTTGGTCGATCATTTTCTATTTTCTTACAAAATGCTCCTATTTGATCTGTCTATGGAATTCGGATCTATGTATACTCAAATGGGATTCATAGTTTCTTTTAAAATCTGATTGGTTTGGTTGTTTGTTCTTCCAATTTTGATGGGAGTTTCCATTTAAAGGTTTCTTTTTTTTTTTCTTTTTTTTTCCTTTTTTTTTTTTTTTTTTATAAATAATTTTTTTCGTTAGTTTTTACGATAAAAACCATGTAATATTTCCTCTCTCTTTGACATCTCCCCTCTAGAGTATCCTCTTTGAATCAACATGATGCTTTTCTTCGCTCATTGAACACTGCAAGAAATGTAGGAGCAACTAAATTATATAGAATATGAATTAATTTTCTTATGCGTCTTTATGAGGTCAGAGATGGTATGAATAATTGCATGACACGCACAGCACTTTATACAACCTCTATAAAAGCTTATAGTTTTTGAACTTTCACAGGTAGGGTAGCTGTGGTGCAATCCCTCAATGATCCATCCATTGATTTATCAGGTTGGTAAAAGACATTCTAAAATTTTGTGCAGGTTTATAATGTTGCCTGAAGTAAACTTTAGGAAACCAGTATGATAATTAGGATAAGAAATGCTAAATTCTCATAAATGGAAACAAAATAAAATAAGCCATAATTAAAACCTTTATGTCTCGTTTTCTATGGCTATAATTGATACGATGACCATCACTCAATGATTGGCTTCGAATATATGTTTCAGTGGTCGTGCTTTCCTTTGTAAGATGAGAAGATGGATGATCAATCATGACAGCATATTTCTTTGCTTTTGATATTGCTGTCAGGTTTTTGGTTTATTATGTTTTAGTATGTTTATTCATTGTTTCACTTTGTTTTTACTCCATATTACCTTTCTCCCTTTCGTTGATCTGTTTGCTAAGATTATTTGTTCCACCCCACAACGTTACTCTGCACCAACTTTAATTTCAGTGTGCCTGATTCAAAGCAGTGAAGGTCTTGCATGGACCTCAGTTGAGCTTGTGTTAATAACAAACTTATTTAAGGACGTGTGGAACATGCAACCTACCTTTTAGTTGAACTAAAACATTTTTACCTTATGGCTGGTTGATTTGTTTTGTGATTCAATGCTTCAGAGAGACCTCTTATGGATGTGGGAAGTGGTGCATCTGCATTGAGCAACTTCGATTGACAATCTGGAGGATGGTGTTGTGACCTGGAGGGTGCCGTCAAACAAGATCCAGAGGGAGGAACTGAAGCCCGGTGATCACATCTACACATGGAGGCACACCTATAGCTATGCTCATCCCGGTAATTAATCTTCATTTCGTTCTCCATTTCTTCTTTGGAAACTGTTGTTTGCCATATGCTATGTGAAATTTTAATTGGTTATCCAAAGGGGTTCACTTTTTCATATTAGGTTTATGGTGTGAAAAATCAAAAGAAAATTAAATTCAGCCAAGCCGTGCTTGCGATATCAGTTATGGGTCTTACTTGTGATGACAACCTATGGTGACAAATAGCAGAACTCTTCTTTTGAAGAGCTCTTTTTTTTTTTTTTTTTGGATTTTTTTTCCCCCCTTAGAAGAGTATATTTGCACATCACTATATTGGTTATGGAATTTTGGAGGAGTCTAACTTATGGCTCTTGTTTATTTAATTGTTTACTTTGTGTTGACACCTGAAAATCAATACTGGAATTCACAGCTTCATTGTTTTCCTTTTATCTAATTAGTGATATTCACTTTGATACAACAACATTTCCATTTTGTTCTCTTCATTTGCTTTAGGATTTATTTGCTTGTATTAGATGTCCAAAGATTTGGCTTTGTGTTAGAGACTTATAGGATTAGCATTCTATCCTACATTGACAAAATTTTACTAAATTTTCCTGTTGAATTCATTTTTTTCTTTGTTAGCACCATTAGTCAAGTGCTTACCATTCATGTCCGTTACCAAATATTATTGTATGGTGAGTGAATGGGTTGAAAATTTATGCTGCCCTTATTCATCAGTTTGATGGGGATAATTGACATACAAGAGTAGCTTTTTTGCATAGGCATAGTGTTGGTTGAGACACGGGAAAGGGAGTTATTCTTCTGTCAGCCAATCGTTTCTGCATTAGAAGTTTTGTTTTTCATTTCTTTTAGGTGAGAACAAATGGTTAAAGAGGAAACTCATCCTAACTATTTAGAGGCATTTCCTCTGCTCCAATTTCACTTAGAATGGTGGTACCTGTTTGGGAAATTTTTATTAGATTTATACTGAATAATCAATAGTAAGTTTTCATGAAAAAGTAAAAACACCAGAAGTAACTTGTTGGCTGTGTTTGATAGTTTGTGTTGAACACAAAAGTAGGTAGATAAGTAAATCTAGGCCATTTAAGTAGTCATAAGCTTCTTCAATTTTTATTTGTAGTTAAGCACACATTTGAAAAGGATTTCATCCACATAATTCAATCTCTTTGACGTGATACAGTTTTTGGTGCTTCAGAAACCAGTATTACCATATGATGAGAATCCCCATCTGTTTCTTGTTGTATGCAAACTTTATGGATTTGATATCCTGGAATTTGCTTATTTGCCTGCAATGTCACTATAGGGATACATACCGGTGAAGGAAAGGTTATAAACTTCACACGAGGAGGAGGAAAAGATCGAATTATATTCAGCTCGTCTCCATCCCATCCTTCAAAAAGTACTTGTGCGATAAATAGTGACCGGTCAAGGCTTGATCGTGTGGTTACTACCAGCATAGATGATTTTTCTTTTAGGTGGAAAACTTTATCAATTTGAAATATGGTGTTAATTTACTTCTCTTTATTGCCAAAACTCGAGGGGTTACATGTACCCGTGCCCCTAGTGCTCCGCTTGAAGTTGTCAAGCACCGTTGTTCATACCACCTCAAAGTATGGCTTTGGTGACTACCACCTTTTCAAAAACAACTGTGAAGACTTTGCAATATATTGCAAAACAGGCTTTAAAGTGGCAGACTACAATTTCAGCGTTGGCAGGAGTGGGCAGGCAGCATCATTCATTGTTGCCATTTCTGCTTTCATTCGTTATGTAATTCGATCCCCGGCTGTTAGAATTACTTGTCTGCATTTTGTTATTGGTTAAGGCATTTAATCTGCATGTAGACTGGGCTTTTAGATATGCCAAATTTGTTGGGCTTGTGGACTGGATTGGTTTATGGAGAAAGTTTTTAATTTTTATTTTTAATTTTTATTTTTAATTTTTAATTTTTTTTTAAGAGTGGGGTGGGGGGGATGGGGAATAGTTATGTAAGCCTTTGACCTTATTTATTGTAGAAGTTATTTTTCTATTTGCGATGTTCATGTGAATAAATGACACTATGAATTTTTTTTTTTCCCTGAAAAAATCTTGTTTACTAATATTCAAATTAAATTTCCCATTGTTTAAAAATTATATAAAAAAATAAATTGAACAGTTATATCCGTTCAAAAAAAATAAAATAAAATAAAAAATTTAACTGTTATATATTTAGACGTACGAACTAAAAAAAACAAAAGAAAAAATTTAAAAATTTCGTATACCAATCCTCAGCCACGACATGCACGATGAGGCAACGTACCACGAACGCAAAGTTTAAAAGTTCCATATATCTGTAAACATGCATGCTACAGTTATGCCTGCGCATGCTACAATTACCAAACCCCACTTGAAAAGTTTGTAAGCAACACTCACCTTGCACACCCAGTTCTCTTGAGTCTTGGAACGTAGTCCGCCTGTCCAGACATGGTAGATCTGTCTTATTTCCTTTTGCCACCTGTTTCTCGTGATCTATGCTCTTGTTTTTATTATGTGCTACTCTAATATAAAAACCAGTTCGTCTTTTTTTATTATTACTTTTTTTATGAATGGACGGTGGCTTACTGACACTAGTCCAACTCCCAAATCCCAACTCCCAACTCCCAAAACCACCGCTATTCCATTTCCATTTCTTTTTATATGGTTTTTATAACGAGCCATTCATTCTCTCTAATTCTCACTCTGAACTCGCTCATTTCTCACCCTTTACTGGCGGCGGAGAGCTCCCCTCATATCAGTGCACATCACCAGACGAATCCGACCAAATCCAACTCAACGCACCGACAAACAAGGAAGCGATGGTGTCGAAGAAGAAGAAGCTTCTGATTCGGATAATGCCGTCAAGCAGGGAGCGGCTCAAGCCCATCATGGGTTCGAAGAAGAAAGGCAGGGAGCGGGACAAGCCCACCGTGGATCTCATTTTCACTTGGTGGCGCAACTGTAACCACTTAGATCTTGGTAAATTTTCTTCTTCGTCTTCTTCTCCATTTCTTTCTTATGAAGAATATTGAACAATATTGGTAAACTGTGATTATTAGTAACCTATATTGGTATTGTTTATTTATTGGTCTTCTCTGGTTTTCACAACCCAAAACCGTTATTTTTAATTCAGATCTAGCTTGATCGATCATTTTCTATTATCTTAGAAAGTGTTCCAATTTGATCTCTCTATGGAATTTGGATCTATGTGTATTCAAATGGGATTTATAGTTTCTTTGAAAATCAGATTGGTTTAGTTGTTTGTTCATAATTTTACAATAAAAACCATGTAAAATTTCCTCTCTTTTTGATATCTAGAGTATTCTCTTTGAACCAACATGATGCTTTTCTTTGTTCATTGAACATTGCAGGAAATGTAGAAGCAACTATAATTTATAGAATTTGAATTAATTTTCTTATGCCTCTTTATGAGGTCAGAGACGGTATGATAATTGCATGACACCCACAGCAATTTCTTAACCTCTATAAAAATTTATAATTTTTGAACTTTCACAGGTTGGGAAGCTGTGGTGCAATCCCTCAATGATCCATCCATTGATTTATCAGGTTTGTGAAAGAATTTCTAAAATTTTGTAAAAATAATGTTTGTCTGAAGTAAACTTGAGACAGTTCTTAGCTAGTAAAAGACAAATTGCATGTTATAGTTTATCTGTTATTATAACATAATCATTTTCATTGCAAAGGTTGGAGAGGTAAATTGAAAGAAGTACAATATAATTTTTTCTGCAATGAGAGAGTGGTATTCACATACATGTTCAGAAACATAGAGTTTCTATGCACATTCCTATGCATTTATGTGTGTATTGATGCATACCTATGAATACTTGGTGATGAGAAAGAAAAGAATGAGCAATGGGAGTTGGAAATGGAGTTTTACTAGTCTATAATAATGAAATTAAAGCCAAAGTTTAGTTTCAACTTAATTTTATGAATTTTGTGCGAATTGAAGTATGATATAAACTTAAGGAAACCAGTATGATAATTAGGATAAGAAATGCTAAATTCTCATAAATGGAAACAAAATAAAGTAAAGCATCATTAAAACCTTTGTGTCTGGTTTTCTATGGCTATAATTGGTATGATGACCATCACTCGATGATTGGCATCGAATATATGTTTCAGTGGTCATGCTCTCCTTTGTATGATGAGAAGATGGATGATCACGCATAACAGCATTATTTGTTTGCTCTTAATATTGCTGTCAGGTTTTTGGTTTCTTATGTTTTAATATATTCAATCATCAATCATCGTTTCACTTTGTTTTTAATCCATAGTACCTCTCTCCCTTTCTTTGATCTGTTTGCTAAGTTTATTGGTTCCACCCCGCAATGTTACACTGCACCAAATTTAATTTCAATGTACCTGATTCAAAGCAGTGAAGGTCTTGCATGGACCTCAGTTGAGCATGTGTTAATAACAAACTCATTTAAGGATGTGTGGAACATGCAACCTACCTTTTAGTTGAACTAAAACATTTTCACCTTATGGCTGGTTGTTTTGTTTTGAGATTCAATGCTTCAGAGAGACCTCTTATGGACATGGGAGATGGTGCATCTGCATGGAGCAACTTCAATCGCTGGAGCTGTGTGACAATCTGGAAGATGCTGTTGAACATGACCTGGAGGGTGCTGTCAAACAAGATCCAGAGGGAGGAACTGAAGCCCGGGGATCACATCTACACATGGAGGCATAGCTATAGCTATGCCCATCACGGTAATTAATCTTCACCTCGTTCTCCATTTCTTCTTTGGAAACTGTTGTTTGTCATATGCCATGTGAAATTTTAATTGGCTACCCAAAAGGGTTCACTTTTCCATATTAGGTTTTTAGTTTGAAAAGTCAAAAGAAAATTAAATTCAGCCAAGTAGTGCTTGCCATATCAGCTATGGGTCTTAATTGTGATGATAACCTATATGACAAATATCAGAATTCTTTCTTTTGAATAGTTTTCTTTTCTTTTCTTTTTCTTTTTTTTTTTTTTTTTTTTGGGTGGATTTTTTCCCCTAGAAGAGTATATTTGCTCATTACTATATTGGTTATGGAATTTAGGAGGGATTTAACTTATGGCTATTGTTTATTTAATTGTTTACTTTGTGTTGACACCTGAAAATCAATACTGTAATTCACAGCTTCATTGTTTTCCTTTTATCTAATTAGTGATATCCACTTTTATACAACAACGTTTTCATTTAATTCTCTTCTTACACTTAAGGTTTTAATTGCTTGTATTAGATGTTAAAAGCTTAATTTTCTGTTAGAGACTTATAGGATTAGCATTCCATCCTACATTGGCAAATTTTTACTATATTTTCCTGTTGAATTCGTTTTTTTCTTTTTTAGCACCATTAGTCTAGTGCTTACCTTTCATGTCCATGTTACCAAATATTATGGTATGGTGAGTGAATGAGTTGAAAACTTTATGCTGCCCTTAATCACTAGTTTGATGGGGATAATTGACATACAAGAGTAGCATTTTTGCATAGGCATAGGTTGGTTGAGACTTGGGAAAGGGATTTATTCTTCTGTCACCCAATCATTTCTGCATTACAAGTTTGAATTGTATTTTTCAAGATGGGGATTAGATGATACAAGTTCAATGAAGACAAAATATTGATGTCAATTAAATACACAACCACTTTTTGTTTTGTTTTTCGTTTGTTTTAGGTGAGAACAAATGTTTAAAGAGGAAACTCATTCTAACTCCTTAGAGGCATTCCTCTGCTCCAATTCCACTTAGAATGATGGTACCTGTTTAGGAAAGTTCTATTAGATTTACACTGAATAATATATAGTAAGTTTTCATAAAAAAAATAAAAACACCAGAGGTAAGTTGATGGCTATGTTTGATAGTTTGTGTTAAACACAACGGTAGGTAGAAAAGTAAATCTAGGCCATTTAAGTAGTCATAAGCTTCTTCAATTTTTACTTGTAATTGAACGCACATTTGAAAAGGTTTTCACCTACACAGTTCAATCTCTTTCACTTGATACAGTTTTTGGTGCTTCTGAAACAAGCATTACCATATGATGAGAGTCAGAGTCCCAATCTGTTTCTTATTGTATGCAAACTTTATGAATTTGATACCTGGGATTTTCTTAATTTGCCTGCAATGTCACTCCAGGGATATATATCGGTGACGGAAAGGTTATACACTTCACACGAGGAGGAGGAAAAGATCGTATTATATTCAGCTCGTCTCCATCCTATCCTTCAAGAAGTACTTGTGTGATAAACAGTGACCACTCAAGGCTTGATCGTGTGGTTACTACCAGCTTAGATGATTTTCTTTTGGGTGGAAAACTTTATCGATTTGAATATGGTGTTAATATAGCTCTCTTCATTGCCAAAACTCGAGGAGGTACATGTACCCGTGCCCCTAGTGCTCCTCTTGAAGTTGTCAAGTGCCGTTTGTCGGACTCCCTCAAGATTGGCTTTGGTGACTACCACCTTTTTAAAAACAACTGTGAAGATTTTGCAATATATTGCAAAACAGGCTTTAAAGTGGCAGACTACAATTTTACTATTGGCAGGAGTGGACAGGCAGCATCATTTGTTGTTGCCATATCTGCTTTCATTTGTTCTATAATGCGATCCCCGGCCGTTAGAATTACTGGTCTGCATTTTGTTATTGGTTATGGCATTTACTCTGCCTGTAGATTGGCTTCGGATGTCAGAGTTTGTCGTAGTGTTTGTGAAGCTGCAGATGAGAGATTGGCTGAAGAAGAGAGCTATGGTAATTTTAGGTGTCCCGTTAGTGTTAAATTTAACTCCGCATTTCTGATTCCGAAACATCTTGCACCTCATCTTCTGCTGGTTGCAATTTGGTGGATTTGTTGTGGTGTATTGCAGTGGACTACAGAGTGTATAAGTTTTCGACTCGGCTGGTTTATATGGACTTCTATGTTGTGCCAGCTGCTCTTTGTTCCCTTTGATCCGGAAAACAAGAAAAATTGTTAGTTTTGATCTTCTCTTAAATACTTTTGAGAGTAGTGTTTGTATCTTGAGACGATAAGCCTTGGGCATAGGCTTCGCATTGGAATGAATCTACGAAGCATGTCCAAAAATATTAGAAAATTTTCCGTATGTAGGTGGATACCAAGTTGTTTATTAAAAGTATTCTATTAGAACAGATATTCTTCTTCTATATTAGATATTTTTGGTTAAAAAAACATAGGTAGAGAAATAAAATACGTATGGTATAAGATGAACTTGGCACAACTATAGTATCAAAGCAAAAATTTTTTAAAAAATTAAAAAAATTAAAAACTAAGTAACAACTCTTCCAGTTATTTCAAATTAAAAACTAAGTAACAACTCTTCCAGTTATTTCTTTATAAAGTCTCAAAATAACTATTTATAATATCTTATATGATACTTTTGATAAATTTGAAATTGTTTAGTTGTTATAATAAAAGTGAATAAACAAAGGGCAACATATAATTTGTTATAATAAAAGTAAAATGTTAATATAGGGGAGATTATGATAAACCGTGGATACTCCCACCGACAGTCCATCCTATCCTATGCCCCATATGTTCTAGAAGAATCTCCTTACTTTTATTATTTATCGGTACAGAACGGTAAAACACGTTTTTATTATTTTATTTTTAAGAAAACATTGTTATCAAAAAAACGAAAAGATAAACAAAGTGCAAGTGAAGTGCTGAGTCTTTGAGAGACGGAAGGAAGGAAGTGTGATTCGCATGTTGTTGGTCGACCTTCTGGATCTTGTTCGACAGCACTCCCAACGTTGTTGTTTGGATGACATAGAAGTGCTGTCGGACATGATCAGATGGTGCTGTCGAACAACATACAACAAAGGGGTCTACTATACGTACCGCCAATCACGATCTTCTTTTTCTTCTTCCTGAAAGGGTATCAAACATGGGGTTTCTGTTTGTTTCTCCATCTTTTTCTTTTTTACAAGTAGATTTACATGTTAACTGTATTGCTCTAGGACTTAACACAGATTCTAACTCGTGGGTTTTGTTTATTTGATTATCGGCTTTAATTTTCCCATGCAAAAATTATTACTTTTAATTCACAAAGAGCTTCTTCATTTTCCTTTATCTTACCTAGTGTTTATTTTGTTCATTTAATCTCTGTCTAAACGCTAAGTTTATTTGTTTAAGTGGATAAAGACCATAAAAAAATTATTTTTATTTTATTTTATTTATATATTTATTTTTTCTGGCTGGACATATATTAAATTGGGGATGAGGGAATTTTCTACACGCAGGCTACATTGGGTTAATACCTGAGATCATTGTCGTCTATTTGTTTATAGAGGAGCATGTTTATGTACGTAAATATGTAAATATTGTCTCTGTATATATTTTGCTGAAACGTGCGTGGATTTGGTTAAATGCCTTCGAACCTGAATTCTTTGGATGTAAAGATTGTATTTTGTGTATGTGTGTGTCTGTGGTTTAAGGTGTCAAAGATGGTTTTTCTCTTTTGATTTCCAGATTTCTGTTGCTGTTATATCACTGACTGGAATGAGTTGAGACAGTAAAGAAACGCCTATTTGTGGATGTTGTGTCTGTGCATCAGAAACGAATAAAAAATATAATTTGAGTATCTCATATATCCATCTCGTAAACATATGCATGTTAGTTTCTGGAGGTGTATACCTCCAAATATTATTGTATGGTAAGGGGATTAGTAGAAAACTTTTTAGCACTGGTATCCTTTCCTTATTGACTATGGAATACTAGCATATTTTACTTCTTAAGTTTTGTACCTGCAAAAAAGGGAAACACAAATGAAAAAGAAAGGTGAGATGTGACACATAAATTGTGATGGGTCTTTTGTGTTGATGCTAACCATGGTGCTTAAGGAATACTCATCAGGAATTAAAGAGGCATAGCCGTGGAAGCACAAGCAATTTTCATGTGATTGTATTGTTAACAACGCTCAGCTATAACAACTAAAGCCTATGTATTCTCATGGCTGGCGGATTAGGCATTATCCAATTACTTCATTGAATCAGATAACCAAATACTAGCATGTGCTATAAAAGGTTTGCCAGGTCCATGTTCGTGGGAGGTGCAGCCGATTGTTTCAGATATGCAAAATGTACTTGCTTTTTTCCATTGTTGCTGATTTGGATTGCTAAGAAGTCTTTACGGGGTCTCCTTCCTTTAGATTGTTTTTATGATTTTCCTTATGATTTTCTGTATGTTCCATATAATGATGTTTTATCACATGGAGATGCTTAATTTAATTGGTGCAATCTTTTGTCTTGCTGTCCCAAAAACCAACTCCATGTATTTTGGTCAAATTGACTTGTCAATTTGTCATTGGTAATTTGACCAGTTGGGTCCCACTCCAAGATTTTCTCCCTTTTCCTTTCTTTTTCGTGGACCAGAGTCCACAATGTGTCTTTGATTAGCAACTTGGAGCCGGTTCAATCGCTGGAATATAAGTTTGTATCTTGGACAAGTCCATTTCCATTTATTTTATTAGAGTCCCGGAACTCTGTCTCATTCACTCGCTTTGCTCTTGCTCTTATTGTAAAGTCAGAGTCGGATTCCAGTCTTCCCTGGTGGATATCCAACTGACATCAACAAGCAGCGACAAAGGAAGTAATTCTCACAAGTACCTGAAATTTCATTTGCCTCAGCCCTTCTTACCCCTCTCAAGTTAGGATTAATCTCAACTGATTAAGATGGGAGTGATGTCGAAGAAACTGCAGATCAGGAGGGTGCTGTCAAGGAAGATCATCCAGAACGGAGGGAGCCAATTGGTCCCATCATGGGTTCATGTTTCCCAACCTGATGGCCGTCTTCACCATATGTCACCATATTCTTCTGTTCCGTTTCAGGTGTTTAATGTTGGGGTCAAATCCGAAGTGTAAGATGGAAGAGGTGAATAACATCTTCTGGAGGTTGGTGTGGAACACCATCCTGAGGGAGGGCATCTACATAGGGAGGCACCACCATCCCGGTTTCCTTCTTCTTCACCTCAATTTATCCTTTTGAAGACTATTAAATGTGGGTGTACATGTTAACTATATATATTGGTCATAGGATTAATCCAAGGATTCTCACATGTGGCTGTTGTTTATTTAATTGTGTGCTTTGATTTTTGCACTCATTTTCGTTTATCTAATGCAGGTGTTGTCAAATAAGATCCGGAGGAAGGAACTGGAGCCTGGGGATCACATCTACAGATGGAGGCACATCTATATTTATGCCCATCATGGTGGGCTTCTTCTTGTCCATTTTTCCTTCTGAAGAGTATTTAACATGAGTTACTATTTTTTGTTTCTGGGTTTTTTTCTTACAAGAGTAGATTTTCACTTTTAACTATATTGGTTATGAGGATTTAAGACGGATTCTAATCTATGGTTGTTGTTTATTTGATTGTTTGCTTTGATTTTGACACCTGAACATGGGTACTTGAATTTATAACTTCATCATTTCCTTTTCTCTGATGAGTTATCCACTTTGATAGAACAAAGTTTCCATTTTGATATCTTTAACAGTTGACAATTTAATCTGTTTGTGTAACTGTGTTAGATGGTATAGACTTTGCCCATATTGAATTTAGGGACCCACTGGATAGGTGTTGCATCGTACGTGGGCAAAGATTCACTGTATTCCCTGTTTGAATTTTTTTGTTTTCATTGTTAGCCCCATTAGTCTTGTGCTATCATTAATGTCTTTGCAACGTTCAGTATTGTGATTGGTATCACGATTTTACAAAAAACTGTTATGGCAAGAGGCATATTATAGCCCTCTTTCTGGAGGAACATGTCTATGCATGTGAATGTTTCTATGGATGTATCTTCTGTTGTATGAGGCCTCAAGGATGGTCTCTCTCTTGAGGTGCCCCGTCACAAATTTATAGTTTGGAGATCAGGATACTCCTCTGCATTAGAATTCTTTATTTGACTGAATGGAATGAATTGAGACAATAGCAGTTTCTCTTGTAGAGGTTATGACGTCAGAAGCAAATTAGAAGGGGAATGTTAACATCTCATATCTGTATCGTAAACATATACTTGTTAGTTTATAGAGGTGCTACTCCAAATATTAAAGCATGATAAGTGGATTAGTCGAAAATTCCTCGCACTGATATCCTGCTCTTATTGACTTATTTTGATTGGGATAAGTGACATATAGAGTAGCATCTTTGCCTAAGGTTGTTTTGAGACATGAGAAAGGGAGTTATACATCTGTCAGCCAATCCTTTCTGCATTTCAAGTTTGAATTGTTTTCTTCAAAATGGAGATTAGAGAAGAAGAGTTCAGGGAAGACAAAAGATTGATGTCAATTACATACACGACCACGTTTTGCTAAACACAACAGCAAGTAGAAAAATAAATCTTGGCCATTTAAGTGGCCTTAAGCTTTTTAAAATATTTACTTGTAATTGAACATGCATTTGAGAAGGTTTCCACCTGTACCTTTTTCATTCTCTTCCGCTTATTCAGCTTTTGGTGTTTCACAACCAGTTATATTGATTGATTAGTATATGCTGTTTCTTATTGTACATAAACTATATATGAATTTTGCCTCATATGATCTTGCTTATTTGCTTGCTATATGAGCCCAGGGATATATTTAGGTGATGGAAAGATTGTCCACTTCACCCAAGGAGGAGGCAAAGATCGTATCTTATTCAGCTCGTCTGCATCCCATCCTCCAGAAAGTACTTGTGAAGTGGTGACCATTCAAGGCTTGATAGTGTGGTCTGTACCAGCATAGATAATTTTCTTTCTGATGGTGAACTTATTGCTTTGAATATGGTGTTAGTCTAGCTTTCTTTATCGCCAAAACTCGAGGTGGTGCCAGTACCCTTGCCCCTAGTGCTCCACCTCAAGTTGTGCAGGACCGTTTGGCATACCACCTCAAGAATGGCTTTGGTGAAAACCACCTTTTCAAAAACAAATGGGAAGACGTTGAAATATATTGCAAAACAGGCTTTCAAGTGGCAGTTTACAATTTTAGTGTTGCCAGAAGTGGACTGGCAGTATCCTTCGTGGTTGGCATTACTGCTTTCATTTGTTCTATAATTCAATCCCCGGCCGTTATAAATACTGCTTTGCATGCTATTCTGCATTTTATTATCAGTTATGGCATTTACTCTGCATACAGATGGGCTTATGGTATTGGAGTTCATCCTAATGTTGGTAAAGATGCAGATGAGGGATTGGCTGAAGAAGAGAGTTCTCGCTGTTATGGAAACACGGCCGGCAGTAAATTCAGGTCAGCATTACTGCCTGAAATGTATCGTTTGGAATGTTTTGGTGGTAGCAATTTGGTGGCTTTGTTGTTACGAATTGCAGTGGACTACAGAGTACATCAGTTCTCTACTTGTCTGGATGGTTCCGACCGGTTGGCGTTCTTTGTTCCCATTGATTCGGCCGCAAAAGAAAACTAACAGTTTCTATTTTTTTTATCTGTCTAAGCACTTGAGGATGATTTTATCTGTTTTGCGACCTTGACGCTTTGGCTTCGCAAGCAAAACACGGCTTCCGGTGTTGGATAACATTAACTGCTATTTCATTTTGTTTTATTTCTGTTTTCGGGCGTTGTTTGTACCGTGATGTTATTATTCAGTCTTGCAATTTGTCATCCCCGCTGATGGTCACCGGTGGCACCCTTATTGGCTTGGCTATTATTGATTGGTTGTCTTTAATTAAGTAATAATTTTAAAAAATTAATTTGAAAAAGTAAATTTATTTTAAGACAACTATGAAAATTGTGAAATAATGTATAGGTTTCATTTCTTATTTGATGGTTATAAATAAAATAATATATTTTTTTCTAGTTGTGACTTTTTCATTTTTCGTTTAGTTGTGAGTGGACAACTCAAAAGCAGCTGTTTTTATTTTTATTATTATTTTTTTATTTTTTATTATTATTTTTTTTATTATAATGTTTGGTGTTGATAGATTTTCTTTTTTATTTTTCAATAAAAACATTATATTATTATTTTGGGATGTCTCATTAAAAAAAAAAAAAACAAAAAAAAAAGGAACAAGAATTTCTAAATTTTTAATATTTCGACCAGGACATCCACATTCAAATGGCTAGTATTACAAACAGAACCCATTTCAAATTTCCAAAACCATATGATCGGTCATCTGATATAAAAGAATTTTTGTTATAAGATTTCTATTGCAAAAATATATAAATCACAAATATACATATAAGAAAAAAATAATAGAAAAACTTACTAATTTTAGTCAAGCTAAAAATATGATTTTTTGGCCTTTGGGTAATTTTTATCCTGCATTGATATTCATCGGTTTAATAAACGACGAATGCTTTCTAGACTACCATAATTACTTTATGAGAATAATAATACTCTTAGCGAATAATTTTTATATTATTATTATTATTTTTTAATGGTAAAAGTAAATCAAATTTTTTTTTTTTTATCTTTCAGTTGTAGCAAATATTGTTATTTATAGAAAATGTTGCATTTATGAAAAAATTCAATATTTAAAATATACTAAGTATTAAAAATTATTTCATTTCCAAATAATAGATATTTTTCCATTCTAAAATCGTAATTTTTTATTAAAATATTATTTTTTTAATTCTTATTTATTATTATTATTTTTAAATAAAATTTTAAATATTTTAAATAATTTGGCAATCAAATACCTAAATATTATTTATAATTTCTATTTACAAAAATTTTACAATTTTCACCTTTTTTCCTGTTTAATTTAAATTATTTTTTCGCTACAGGTTCTTAAAACGAGTAGTATATAATATTAGGGTCGCACGAAAAAACGAGATGGGGGAAGCTGACCGTAGATTATGAGAAATGACAAGTGGCAAACAGAAACAAAGAAATGACAGGTGGCAATAGGAATAAGACAGATGTAGCATGGGTGGACAGGTGGTCTACGTTACGTTACAATCTGGGCCTTGTCATGCTCAAGTTCTGCTATTTAGAGAGCATCTTAAAAAGGGAAGATGGGTTGTTTTCTATGTAACATAAAAAAAATTAGGATTAATTTTATCAATGTTGTGATTTGATATAAATATAATTTAATTTTTTTTAATTTTAAAAATTATCAAATTTTTTTAATTTTAAAAATATTAATTTTTATTATTTATTATATCTTTTTTATCCATAAATTAAAAAAATTATAGATTTTTTTTAATTTTAAAAAATTATTATTTTTTATTATTTTATTATATCTTTTTTATCCATAAATTAAAAAATTATCGATTTTTTTAATTTTAAAAAATTATTATTTTTTATTATTTTATTATGTCTTTTTTATCCATACTCTTTTACATAATTTTAAAATCTAAAAAAATTAAATTATAATTAATTTAAATTTTAGAAGATTTAAATATAATATTATTAAAAAATTAGTATTGTTAGATCTATGATATATATATATATATAATAGTCACTTTTAAAATTGTTTTTCAATAAATAATAATAATGTATAAAAAATTATTTATAACTATTAATTAATTATATATTTAATTACTTTTTATTATTTTAAGGAATAGAAAATTTTAGTATATCCAATACATCATTTAAAAATTAACATTCACTTTAATAATGTATATTTCATATTTAATTTTACATTTATAACAATTTTTTTGAAATATTATTCATATTTTTCATGTGGAATATTATTTTCATAATATTTACAGTTTTACTGGAAATGCTTTTATCATTATTATTAATAAAATATATATTTAATTATTAATTGACTATATTTATTTATTTATTTATTTATTAAAACTACAACTCTAATTTGGACCATAAAAACTTTTATGGTAGGCAATTAAATTTTTCTGTAAGACAAAACACCAATAATACATTAGCACCAGTGACATATAACATTCTGTCGGCCACTAGCAAATGTGGAAGCGATGGCTTTTAAATTAATGTTTTCATCAACAATTAGGTTAAAAAGAAAAGGAGCTCCTCTTATTTTCTCATCAAGTATAAAATGACGGCGAGCTCTTACAGATGAAAGCAGTGCGGTTCCATCTTGTTCGTTTACCCTCTGGATCTTGTTCGACAGCACTCTCCTATATTTTGCCATTTATCTTTAAATGCGAAATGGCGACGATGATGGGGGTGCTGTCGACATGATCCAGAAGGTGCAGTCGAATAAGATACAGAGGGACCACCCACAGTACCTACTCTCAACTCTCATCGCTCGCAATCTTATTCTTCTCCTCACTTATTATTTTTCCGATCATTTTCTTTTAATCTATTGATGAAGTGTTCTGTTTTGAGTCTGCTGAAACATTTGAGGAGGATTCAGTCTGTCTATTTATAGTCTTTGGCTACTTAAAGTTGACTATTCCCTCGATTGTTTATCAATTTACCCTTGAAAAAAATTATTATATATATATATATATATATATTTGGTTTGGATCTTTTGTTTTGGTTTGTTTTGATTTTTTACCCCTACTAGCCTAGTAATGCTTATATCTGTGTTTGTATGATTTCTTTAAAAATTAAACCATGTCAGCTTTAGGTGTAATCATTATTATTTTATTCTGAAGATGCTTAAAACTCTTTTTTGTTGTATTTGGTTAATTGCCTTTTTTTATCCTCTATTCTTTGCAAACTTTTGTATACGAAGTTTATATTTTGTGTCTGTTTGGGGTGTGGGAGGTTAAAGACTTATCTTTTCATCTTGAGGTGCCTCATACTAAAATAACATAGTTATATGTTATGAATGGTTCCTAATAACATATTTTCGATGGCGGGGACTGTATTTTAGGTTTTCACCAAAAGATTATTCTAAATGCAACCATCGAGCCTTAGAGACAAAGGAAGCGGTTCGCCCTGTGGATCTTGTTAGATAGCTAGCACTCTTCCATCTTTACACCAAAAAATGACACTCAAGAGATTCCATGGGAGTGCTATAGAACGAGATCTATATTGGTCATTGTTAATTTAAATGTCTGCTTTAATTTTTACACCTAAAAACCAATACTATTTTCCATTTTCCTCACATACATAGCAGATTAATTTACACGGATTTTAACGTTTGGCTATTGTTTATTTAATTGTTTGCATACTTTAATTCAAAGTTTCATGTTTCACTTTGATCTTTCTGGACACTTGAAGATTCATTTCATTTCTGCTAGACTATAAGGTTTTGACTTTGTAAGTTTGGCTATATTGAATTGTTGATCTTATTAAATTTATAGGGAAATGGAACTAGGATTGCATTCTACATTCTTTGGCAGAGATTTACTTATGTTCTTTGTTTGTTTGTTTGTTTTCTTAATCTTGTGCTTATTGTTCATGTTTATGCAGGTTTGGTTGTTGTGATCTATATGACAATTAAATATAAAAAAAATGCTAGCTACTGACTGTGGCACGTTATAGCGCATATTATGGAGGAACATGACTATACATGTAATCTTGTTTATGGATATATAAGAACTCTTTTGGTACAAAAAGATGATGTCAAGAACATTTATGACTAGTTATTTTCATTTTCATTTGTGTTTCGATAAGTGAGAATATATGATTGAAGAGGAAACTGTCTATTACTCAAAGTGGAGTTTTACAAGAATTAGGATGAGGAAACTTACAGATACGATAATGAGTATACCCCATCTCTCCCAATAAGTGTACGCTTAGAAACATCTTATATTATAACTTAATTCTTCCATTTGAACTTAATCCAGTAATTACTTTACATTTTTTTTTTTTTTGGTTAGATTTAAGCTAATAGTAAGTTGATGTATTTGTTTGAAATTGGCATTTAAACACAAAGGGAAAATAGGAAAGTGTATTGCATTTGCAAAACAGGCTTGCTAGTTAGATGGCATTAATGTCAGCAGAATGAGCAGGCAGCATCCCTCGTGGCTGCCAATTGTGCTGTCATTTGTTCTACACTTCGATTCTCAGCTGTTGGTTTTCTTTTTGGTCTGCAGCTGTGGCTTAGGCATGTACTGTCTCAGTAGAATGGTTTCTGACATCGGACTTCGTACGAATGTTTGTTAAGTTGCAGTTGAGAAAATGGTTTCTGACATCAGCCTTCGTGCTAATGTTAGTAAAATTGCAATCGAGAGATTTGCTGATTTTCGCTTCATGTGTATTTTGGAGGGTTAGATTACAATGTGTTTTGTAGTGCTAAAATATGCTGATTAAAATTTGGGCGATTGATTTGCACTGAACCACAGGGTTTGATTCGTGAATGTAACTGGAATTTTGTGACGTATTTGCCTAAGTTTGGAGATATCTTGGTTTCAATGAAGAAAGGGGAGGTTGGATGGAAAAGTTGATCCTTGTATTGAATTTACTTACCTTCTACATCATTATAAAAGTTGAAGATGTGGTAAGGGCTACCTCTTGATGTGGGAAGCTAATACTGGGGAAAGATTGGAATGGAAATGCACGTACGTTTAATCTCGATTACTAGAAGCAGAATAAGAGGAAGACGAAAGAAGCAAGCCTTAGAGACCAAGGAATGGCTATTTGTCCTCGTCTCCCCTCACGTCTCTTGGGGTTGAATTCAAATTCCATGATTGTGACATCTTCTTTGGAGACTGAAGATATGTCAGATTAGTGAAAAGTTTATTATTGATTTTTGTGTTCTATTATTAATTGTTATGGTTTAGGTTATTTATTTATTTTTTAAAACATTTATTGTGTAATGTTGTTTTTCCAGAGATCCGCCATTTTAGGTTGATATCCTTGGGGCTTAAAGGGACAGAAGGCGGTGAACTCCTCCCAAGGAGCCGTAGCTCCTAAATATTGTTGGGGTAGTGCCATTTGGAGGAAGAGAAGGCAAATGAAGAACCAACAGGTCAAGTGCAGGAGGAAATGCTTCGGTTATAGCTACAAAAGCCGGAGTGGAGCACATCTAATTTGTAAAGCTTTTTGTAGCTTGACCCTCCAACAAATTATAATCAGAGGACAGCAGTTACACTATCTTGAGAAGATTTTATAAGTCTTTAAATATCATTTCAAATGGTGAAATTTATATATACAAGGAGTTACTTATATAAAATTCTATTACTTCTAACAAAAACGATAGTTTTTTAATATATACACATATATATACTAAAATTCTCCAGTTAAATAATAGTCTATTATGTTTTATCATATAACATAGTTAATATTCTATTATATATATATATGTAAGTAAGGTGGTTGTCGGTTTGGTTCTGTTTTTTTATTTATTTATTTTTTTGTTGCAAATTGAACCATGAAGAAAAACTAAACAGAATCAAATTCGGTTCGGCTCAATTTGATCGAGTTGATTATTTTATTTTTAAAATTTTTTAATAATTTTTAAAAAACATTATTATTTTTAATGATTTGAAATTTTATGTTATTGATATATTTAATTAAAAAATATATAAGCATAAAATATATTAAAAATATAATGATTATAATAAAATAATAAAAATTTATGTATAATATATAAATTAGGTTCAGTTCCATTTAATTTAGAATTTTTTTTTTTAAACTCAGATTGAACAGATTATAGGTGAAAAAAAAAAAAAAAATTGAACCTAATCGATCTTGTCGGTTAGTCGATGTGGTTCAGTTTGTCTTATATATAAGAATTTTGAAAATTATATAGATTTTTTTTTTAACTCAAATTGAACAGATTATAGGTGAAAAAAAGAAAAAATTTAAATCAAATTGAACCTAATCGATTTAGTCAGTTAGTCGATCTGGTTCGGTTTGTATTCTCTTATATATTAAAATTTTGAATATTTTTGTATAATAAATGTTAAAGGTTAGTACATTTTATATAAAATTTTAAATTGAATTTCAAATAGTAATAATCATTTTATAATTTGACTCTTGAACATTTTGCTTTTGGTCTAGCCATCGATGATGACTCAGATGCTTGGGGTTTCTTTTCTTTTCTTCTTCTTCCCTTTTTTTTTTTTTTTTTTTTTTGGTTTTTTTTCAACAAAATAATAATTATCTAAAGATCGAGCATCTTTGACCCATAATGGGTCTTTTCTTGTTAGCTTTTATGCCTATGAAATATTCTTCCATTCATTATATGTTTTAACAAAAAAATTTAATAAAGTAATATAAAAGAAGATGGCTTCTTTAAAATTCCATTTGTTTAAGAAAAACTTTGTTCGTGTTTAACTTTCAAATCCACAATAATTATTTTTTTGTTTTTGACGACAAATGCTTCCGGATTTAGTCTGTGTTCGAAGATTAAAAAGTTAATAGGTATCTTTTCTTCTAACAAGAAGATCAGATAAAATTCTTAGGATTGTGTTTACTGCCCAACTCAATTACTACCTTATTAGTAAATGGTAATCCGAAATAACCATTTAAGTAAATGGTAATCAGAAATAACCATTTGTTTTGTTTTGTTTTGTTTTGTATTTTTTTTTAATTTTTTTTTTTTTTTGGGGTTACCGGACCTAAATGATAGAGATTGAAGAAAGTGAGTGCAACCCAGTTGAACAAGTGAACACTATGCTTCAAATTGTTATGAAACCCATTAGTCCTAATTCAAGATTCCCAGATATATATTGATGTAAATGTATATAAAGGGACCATTTTTTCTCTTTTGTAATGCTAGGACCATTAAAAGGAAAGGACAATTACTACTAGTTATCACTATAAGACATATTTAGATACTAGACAGGAAGTGATAATAATTGAAAAAATAAAATAAAAAAGGAAAAAAGAAATTAACTTCTAAAACCATTCTAAACAGCTCAACGAATAATGAAATTAGCTGGAAGAGTTCCTCAATATATGCCTCTAAAAATTTCATGAATCGGGTTACCCTCCTCTCCAAAGAACGGAGGAAAGTATGCTTCTTAAACTTGGTATAATTCCTATCCATCTTTGTCAAAATCTTGTTATAGACCTTTTGCTAAGTTTTTACATATTAAATGATAACATTTTTTCTTTCGGTGTCACCATTGATCAAAACTCGACAAACTTTCCTTTTATTTTATTCTATTTTTTTCTTACTTTCCAAGAAAAGAATAAGGAAAAGACTCAAAAAGTGTACTCATGAGTTGTAAAATTTCCAACAAATTCCTCTTTCTTCGATAGCTAGCGATGAGTTCAATGAACTTCAACAGGAATTAAGTTTCGCTATAAATTAGTCACACACCCACCACGTGAGCTTTATCTGGCTTCACGTGTATGAGTTCCAAATTACAGAATATATAATTTCTTAAAGCACGTTAGGATGGAATTTGTCACTGCTTTCTGCAAAAGTGCGTATTGATTATTCATCCACTCTCTTGCAAAATATATCAAAATGGATGACTTCTTTGAATAAACCTTTCACTTGTAATTAAACCAATAATGAACCACTACAATTAAACGATGTGGGATCTTAATCGTGCTTAATCTTCCCACATTTTTCTTTTCCACCTAAAAACCTGAAGGATATATAGAGATGGATTGGACTGTGTTGGAAGCTGCAGCTTCAGGATATCAAAGCCTCATTTGGCGACTGAAGCAACACAGTATTTATCCTGATCAACAAGTAACACCACAAAATAACACTATCTTCGCACCGCTGTTAGATTCAATCAAGTGTATTACAGAAGGAAATGATAATAATTGGGAAAAAAAAAATTTTAAAAAAGAAAAGAAATTAACTTCTAAAACCATTCTGAGCAGCTCGAATAAAGAAATTAGCTGCATAGAGTTCCTTAAAGCCTCCAAAAATTTCATCGATCGGGTTACGCACCTGTCTAAAATAATGGAGGAAAGTCTGCTTCTCAAACTTGGTATAATTCCAATCCTACCAAATCTTTGTCAAAATCTTGTTATAGACCCTTTACTAAGTTTTAAATATTAAATGATTACATGAATTTTACTTTCGGTGTCACTTGATCAAACTCGACAAACTTGCCTTTTATTTTATTTTATTTTTTTTCTTTCTTTCCAAGAAAAGAATAAGGAAAAGACTCAGAAAGCATACTCATGAGTTGTAAAGAGTCCTATAAATTCCTCTTTGTTTGATAGCTAGCAATTAGTTCTATGAAACTGAACATAAATTAAATTTATCGCTATAAATTAGTCATACACCTACCACGCCAGCCCTTGTCTAGCTTCACGCGTATAACTTCCAAAATATAGAATATATAATTTCTTAAAAGCACATCAAGATGGAATTTGTCACTGCTTTCTGCAAAAGTTCATATTGAATCATTCATCCACTCTCTACATTTAAAAAATAAATAATAAAAAAAAAAGAAACTGTAAAATATATCAAAATGGATGACTTCTTTAAATAAATCTTACAAAGCAGAAGAGGTACGATTAGTATAATTAATTTTGATCACTTTTAATTAAACTTATAATGAACCACTATAATTAAACGATTTGGAATCCTAATCTCTCTTAATCTTCCCCTTGTTTTTTCACCTACCTAAACCTGAAGGACAAGATTGTTGGCAATATGGATAGGACAGTGTTTGAAGCTGCAGCTTCAGGAGATCGAAGCCTCATTCGGCGACTGGAGCAACAAAATATTGATCCTGATCAACAAGTAACACCACACAACAACACTATTCTTCACATCGCTCTTAGATTCAATCAAAAGGGTATTACAGAAGGTGTTCTTTGCTTATGTCCACAGCTACTTGGCAAAACCAATGCTGATGGGGACAGTCCTTTGCATATAGCAGCGAAAAGTGGGAACGAAGAAATTGTTGAGCTTCTTATCGGCGGTTTTAGCTACACTGCAATCCAGCAAGGTGCTCTAAGAAAGAAAAACTTGAAGGAGGAAGACACAGCCTTACATGTTGCGGTTAAAGATGGTCACTTTGGCGTAGTAAAGCTACTTACGGCAAAAGATTCGGAGTTATTGAATTTAGTGAATAAGGCTTATGAATCTCCACTTTTTCTTGCGGTGGAGGGAGGTTTTCTCAATATTGCACAGCATATTTTACATCGTTTTCGTGAAGCTCCATGCCATGGATCCAATGGCATGAATGCTTTGCATGCAGCCGTGGTTCGAGCACATCATGGTGATCGTATATTATATATATATATATATATTTGCATTTCACTCTCTTTATCTAGCTATGTATGTGTATAATACTTATACATTCCCGGCATGATATGCGGATATATACCCAATTTTGATATGGTGAGGATCTTGTGATGGGTTAATAAAAGAGGGATATACTACGTTAGCTGTTACATACTAAAAAGATTTTACATTAATTTCCAAAAAAATTTAATCAACCACAAATAATAATTAATGTCGGATTCACATACATTTTATGGATTGCTTTTTTCTTATTTAGATTTTACCTTCTTAAAAAATCAAAAATATTAATTGCTTTATCATTTGTTGAATGATATGCTTGGCACACATACAAGCCCCTCGTTACAGGTCGATCCTTTCCAACATCCTTACCATATCAAATTCCTATACTAGAAAGTGTACATAAAGTTAAAAATCTACCATAACATAAGCATGCAAGTCTATTATAGAACAATTATTGTAGAATAATTATATATGTGTATGTGTGTGTGCGCTCACGCGCATATTTACATTTATCAAACACAATAATTTTGCTAAAAGACTTCAAGTAGGGAAACAAATCTGTGCATAAAACACATTTAACTGTAACAACTAGCTGAAACACTTTAACTACTATAAATTGCAGTTAGAACTGTCTTAACTATGACAAATTATAGCCAAAAAGTTTTTGCCAAAAGGTCATTGGCCATAACATGGTAACAACACACTTTATGGCTACTATACATTACACTCTCAACTACAATATTTCCTGTTGCAAAATATAAATATAAATATCACAATGAAAATATAAAATTAATTCTTTTATGCAAGCTAAAGATAAAGTTTAGAAACATACTATCAGCACGGTATAAGCTTCAAAAATTGCTAATAAACCATTAGTGGTTTTAGCAGCCTACTAGTGCTAATAGGACGTTCATGGACTCTTGCTATAATGCAAGCTCTTGCATAAGAACTTCTTTATATATATGTATATTATCTATATATATATATATATAATATATTATGTAGTGGTATTTATATATGCTAGTTCCCACTTCCTAATTGACCTAACTTTTCTTGGAAACAATTAACCTTTGTTGGTTGCAGCCGGCATGTTTGAATATCAGGCACCTGAGTTATCTCTGGAGAAAATTCGGCGCCTGCTAAGCAGCTTTGTTTTGCATGCTGGAGATAGATGCATTAATATATTAGATAATACGGCTTATCCCCCAACATATATAGGTAATCAATCTGTCTTCTACATTTTCAGTTTTCCTGTATCGTCCTAAAGAACCAATACATACATATATAATATGTTGGGGGAGAAAATAAATCAATTCTCGTATATTAATAATTAAAAAAAAAAAAAAATACATAAACACACTATAAAATACTCATATATGCAGCAGGACCCACACACATAATAACCTTTTAGACACCAACACATAAACACCTAACATTATTTACTAACTATAACATGAGAGCTCTCTCTCTCTCTCTCTTTCTCTCTCTAGGAGCCTACTCTACTCAATTGAGTAGCTCTTTCACTCACACCAACCGAGAGCCTCCTTGGAGCTCACTTGTGTAGCTCACCAAGCAAGGAAGCCAAAGCTTCCTTTTATACTTGAAAAAGTCGGTTGCTTTGGCCTACTCAAAACTTCTAGACTTCTCCACTATGTCCTTGCTCTCATCCTCAATTTTAGATATTCTTTTTTTACAAATTCCAATGCTCTACTTCCAACCAAGTATATCAAATATACTAGTTAATTCTAGAAACTTCTAGGTCAATATTGATCCTTCAATTCTCCCCCTCAATATTGACTTCCCATTCTTTCTTTTCTTCTTGAGTGCTGAAAAATTATCACATTCTTCCATTGGTGTCTTGACATCTCCAATAGGCTTCGAAATTATCTCCTCGATGGTAGTCTTAATTACCATCATGCCTTACTAGCTTTGATCTCCCACTTCATCAAAGCAGCGACATTCACCAACGACATAATCTTGTCAGCTCCAGTGATCTCCCAGAAATTCTATCCCTGCAACGACCACATATATTGTAATCTATGCTATTGAGCTTCCACATACCTTCTATCTTTTGAAGGTCATTCATCATGGTTTGGTGGTCCGCTCACGCACCAAACAAGCTTGGTCCCAAACAGCAAGCTCCACAATCCCAGATTGTGCACGATCATACGAAGCTCCACCAACAACGATTCTTGACCACCTCTTGCCACCGCAGTCCTAGACTGCCTCCATGCATCACTGCGATCCCTGATTGCCTCACAATTTCATGGTCCTTGACCATCCTCTGGCACTTGTGGTCTCTAACCGTTCACCATACGGTCTTTGACTGTTCCCTCCAATATTGTGGTCAGCAATGCTCATGCCTTGATCCCTAACAAACTCTTACATACCACTCTCTTATACCAAGCAAGACACCAAAACTTACTAAACCCTTTAAACTATTATCCCATTGAATCTTACCCCGCTCTGATACCAAATTGTTGGGGGAGAAAATAAATCAATTCTCGTATATTAATAATTAAAAAAAAAAATACATAAACACACTATAAAATACTCATATATGCAGCAGGACCCACACACATAATAACATTTTAGACACCAACACATAAACACCTAACATTATTTACTAACTATAACATGAGAGCTCTCTCTCTCTCTCTTTCTCTCTCTAGGAGCCTACTCTACTCAATTGAGTAGCTCTTTCACTCACACCAACCGAGAGCCTCCTTGGAGCTCACTTGTGTAGCTCACCAAGCAAGGAAGCCAAAGCTTCATTTTATACTTGAAAAAGTCGGTTGCTTTGGCCTACTCAAAGCTTCTAGACTTCTCCACTATGTCCTTGCTCTCATCCTCAATTTTAGATATTCTTTTTTCACAAATTCCAATGCTCTACTTCCAACCAAGTATATCAAATATACTAGTTAATTCTAGAAACTTCTAGGTCAATATTGATCCTTCATAATATATATGTATACAATAATTTTTACTAGACTTCATCTATAAAACACTTAATTATATGTAACTTTTGGAATATTTCATCCGAAGTCCATGTAAATAAGGTGATTTACTCCAGTAAAGTAAATTTCATATGTATATGTATATATATATATATAGAATAATTTTACGGTGCAGACCGTCCGCATACAGACCGCATTTAAAATTGATATTTATTCAAAAAGCATTGATTTTAGATACGCTTTACATGCGGACAGTCTTCACCGTAAAATCTCCTTCTATACACACACACACACACACATATATATATATATATATATATATATGAAATTAATGTTTTCTATAAAAAATTTACTACCAGATCTGGGATATATATCCCATGGTTTACTCGTAACCCGGTAAAATAGTCCCACGGATATGTAAGCTTTTACATGTTAGTGTGCATGAGATTTATAGCAAATTTATACATGTATATAAAACTGTGGTGCCCGATGTTAAGTTTAATTACTTCTTATTAATTTATAGATATTATGCGCTTATTGCTTGAAAAAGAAGGGCTTGCAACAGAACAAGATCAACTTTTTGGGTGGACTCCTCTTCATTGTGCAGCACATGTGGGTCATCAAGAAGCAACTAAACTTTTACTTCAAAATTCCTCCACTCCTGCATATCTGCAGGACAACCAAGGCATGTCTGCTTTGCACATTGCTGCTAAACAAGGCCATGTCAATGTAATGGAAGAAATTATTAGTCATAATCCAGATGCTTGCGAATTGGTCGACAACAGCGGACGGAATCCTCTTCATGTTGCCATTGCAAATGCAAAGCTTAATGTTGTCAGGTTCATACTGAAAAAGCCAAGGCTTGACAGTCTCATCAACGCAACCGATAACGAAGGTAATACGCCTCTGCATCTGGCTGCTGGAAGGGACAAATACAGCATTATAACCATCCTTGTGAATGATAGTAGAGTAAACAAGAAGATTCAAAATCACGACTTCCAAAAGCCGATTGACTTGATTCGAACTAATCCAAATCTTGGTGAACTTTACAAGGCAAGTGGTTCAAGCTATTAAGTCCCAGTGCTGAATTTTCCATATTAAAATGCTATTTAAATGCTATTTAAATGCTATTCTTCGTCAATAAACATCGGTTATGTGGCAACACACACAAGTGCCATGGGATGCCTTTCTCCATATGCATCTTGTTTTTAAAAAGTCAAGCCACCGCATAGCGGCCATTAATAGCATTGATCAGTTTTTATTGCAGTTAGCTACAATATAGTAATTTTCACACAAATGACATTAATTTTCACCATCTTACATAATTGTATTCCCGGTCTACAAGAAATAGATTTCGTGTTAAAACCCAATAATATTGTTCAGCGGCATTTATTGGAAATCGATTTTTGTTATTCACACCAATTTAATACTAACATTTTTAATGTAAATTTTTCAGTCTATGATTGTAAAGAAGTTGGATAAACAGGGCGGCCGAGCCAGTCTGCGATCACTTGTCAATGGGATAAATATTCATGAAGTTGGTCATGAGAACAATGAAACCAAATGTCATAGACTGAAGAATATATCCAACATTCATCTACTGGTGGCAAGTCTTATAGCCACGGTGACTTTTACAGCAGGGTTTACGATGCCCGGAGGGTATGAACAAGACCAACCATCCACAAAGGGCGTGGCGATGTTGTCTAACAAGACATCTTTCAAGGTGTTTGTAATAGCAGATTCAATAGCCTTCTACTGCTCCTCTGCCTCAGTTTTCATACAATTCTGCGGTTCCTTGGAGCATAACTATCATTTGCTTTTACGTTTTACAAGAGTGGCAGCAACTCTCACTTATATTTCTAGTCTTGGGATGGTACTGGCTTTTACTTCAGCCATCCATGCAGTTATGCCTCGTTCCACAATGCTAGCATATTATACTATTGTATCAGGTATTTGCTGTGCATTGGCCTATATCTTTGGATTTTTGTAGATGTGAAGCCACCACATCTTTTTAATATGATAAACTTATTCAAGTATAGGTAATCAATTATAATGCATATTGTATAACCATATATAATTTACAATCTTCATTCCCATTTTCGTATTGATGTGATGTATGACAGATTCAACTAATCCCCCCAAAAGCTACAGTTGCTTATGCAAAGATAGGGGAAGAAGAAAATATCTTTTCAGTGTCAGCCAATCTATTTTAATAGGATTTTTGCTGTGATAAGAACTTTGCAGATTTAAACATGTTACATAGATTAAAGAAAATGACATTTCAGGATATGACTAAGCAGTAGTTTACCATTCTATTTTCCTCTTGGAGCTAGCAGTTCACCTTTATTAGCCACGACTAAGAAGTCCTTGTAGAGAACCAGCTGTACCGCGTTGTCTCCCCTACAAAGTTGATCAAATAGAATGAGAGATTGCAATGTTCTCATAGGTGTAAATTTTAGAGTTAGCTAGGAAACTGCACATTACCCACCTTTGCATTGTTAAACAAATCTTCAGCAACGGCTTCCATTTTATTTCTTTGTTTCTCTTTTCTGACACACTCAACAATTTATTCACTTTTATGGTCAGATTCTGTCATAAGTAACAGAGAACAATATAAACATACCATTCCCCTGAAAATTTTCTAATTTCCATATAAAAATAAGAATTTTAGTAAAATAAATCTTATGGATACTTTGAACAGAATGGACGTATATTGTTGAAGCTATTCATATATGGAATACCTTTCTGCAATTACAGTCAAACAAGGAACCAAGGAAAAAAAAAAAAAAAAAAAAAAAAGGCAAAAAATCAGAAAATACTATCGAAGATAACTAGTCTACTCAACATACTCACCATAAGCTAAAACCAAAATTGGAAAAGTTACTGATACAGGGCAATCAAATTTGTTCTGGCTGAGTTTTACTCCTCTACTAATCTAACTTCTTTGCTTGTGATTGTACGACTTAAGAATGTGGTTTCAAGATATGCAATGAACACAAGTCAATGAAATATTCTCCAAAATGCCAAAGGAAAAAAATACATAGACCATTTAAGCTCTTCTCAGGACACAATTATTCATCTTTAGAAAATTGGTTTTAATACGATTTCTGCATAAATTTATATTAGTCCAAAACCACATAATATAAACAGAACTTAGCTATAGATATTGTCAATGAGGTTTTAAATTTTAAGTAAGGGGACCAAGGAACACCGCAGGTTGCCTGGTCTGGTTGGAAACTGAACAGCATGGTGTCAAATATGAGATTGTGAAATTTAATGTAATTATCTTTCTGTAGAGTTTGAAGTTTAAAACTTCACAGTTTGATGTAGAGAAAGAGATAGAGAGAGAAGAAAGAGAGAGGAACCCACCGAATGAATTATTTGTGAGTTATTTTTTAATGTGATTGGTTGGTTTCCATTTTCATTGAATGTGTTTATATATAAAAAATAATAATAACAATAATAAATAAATAAATAATAAATAATAAATAATAAAAATGGAAGAGGTAGAAGTAAAAACAGTGAGTTATAGAAAAAAATAAAATTTTGAGTGTAAATATAAAAAAATATTAAATATTTGGTTGGAAATATTTTAAAAAAATTTTATTAACCTGTTTTCAGTTGTACTGTTCTTAGCTCTCTCTTTCTGTTTACTGTCAAGTATTTGGTCTGAGCCTCATCAACGGTGGCCTAATATTCTTCAAGTGGTCTGGACTCAAGCATGCATCGTATTTTTTTTACTGGGCAGTAATACAAAGAGTAATTAATCTTCTTGTTTTGAACTCCATATTGAATTTTTAATATTGATATCTAATTTATATATTGTTTATCTATCATATTTATTTTTGCTTAATCGAGTCAATGTTGATCCATATCCAGAGGCTGATTTCGAACAAGATACAGGAGAAGCAACTGAGGTGTGGGGATCACATCTACACATGGAGGAATGGCTATTCCTATGCCCATCATGGTGATCTTCTCATTGGGATTCTCTTTTTTGTAGGCATATGTTTCACTTGTACAACGTTGGTGCTTTGTAAAGTACTTTAACCGTTTGAGAATCTTTATGTTTCTTATATTTTATATATAAACTATATTTTACATAAGCTGGCCATGCACGATGAGATTAGTAGCTTATTTGCTTGCTATATGTGTGACCTCATCAGGGATATATATTGGCGATGGTATTGGCCGAGTGGTAATCCATCTCGTTCGAGGAGAAGACCCTGTTTTACCCAGCAGCTCATCTACATCCCATTCCCATCCATCGGACAGTTCCATTAGTACTGGTGATGATGGTAATCAACCAACGCTGCCATATTATTGTCGTGTGGAATATTGCAGCATAGATAGTTTTGTTGATGGTGGGGAATTTCATCTCTCCAAATATGGTGTCAATTTTGCATTTTTTATGGCTAAAACCCGAGGAGGTACCTGTACACATATCAAAACAGATCCATCCAGACAAGCAGTGTACCGTGCTCGTTTCCTCCAAAAGCATAATGGATTTGGTGCCTACAACCTTTTCAACAACTGTGAAGACTTTGCAATATATTGCAAAACAGCCTTGCTGTCTCCAAAAGAAATTCCTCATATTGGCAGGAACGGGCAGATAGGGGATCTTCTTGCTTTCGTTAATGGTACTCTTTCTTCTTTCTTCTTGTTGTTGCCAAAAAGAATCTTTACTATTGAGTGGAAAGGGCAGATACCTCTCTTCTTGTGGTCACCAGAAAAGATATTTGTCGTTGACATGAAGGGGCAAATAGAATCTGCTCTTGCTTTCCTTTATAGTGATTTTATTGGTGCGGCAACTACTGTTTATATCCTTTACTGGACGTTTAGATTTATTACTGACATTGCGTTTGTTGGAAGAAAATTTAAAGTTCCAGTTCAGAGAATAAGTTCATATTCTAGATTGGCAGATTGGTTTCAAAGTAACTTCTGCCAGTTCATTTTAAATTAGGTGAAGTATATGGTGTGACACGGGTTTCAACTCTATCTGGACCAACTGGAGTGTTTCTTATCACTTTATATGATGGTTTATTGGGCAGTTACTAGGAAGTGAGTGCTCTGTGATTTCTCTGTTCTAATGGTTATGTTAGTGAAAGGACAGGATGAATGTGCTCTGTATTATTCAGCCATTAACGAAAGTGTTTCCGGGCCTTTTGAGTGAGATGTAGGCAATTTGGCTAAACCAATATAAATGCTTTATCTTGCTTTTCTTCCTTTCTATATCTTTTTTTTTTTTTTTTTTTTTGTTCTATTATTTGCTGGTTATTGAATCTTTAGGATTACAAATCAAAGAGATTATTTCCATGACACATGAATTGGTTTATCTTGAAGAGAGATTTTGAGGATTTGAAGGAGGATCTAAAATAACTGCGGATATATGATTTATATGACTCATATTGGTTAGTGATCAGGTTTTATGACTTACATTGGTTAGTATCTTATATTGGCATGTCTGCGTTGCATATTTCTGCTACACAAGGCCATGTCAATGTCATGGAAGACATTATTGGTCTCAATCTAGATGCTTGAAACTTGGTTGAGAACTGAGGATGGATGCTTGAGAGCCTCATTAATACAGCAGATTACAAAGGGAATATGCCTCTGCATGATGCCGGAAAAGAAAAGTACAGCATCATTACAATCTTTGTGGATGATATAAGAGTTAACATGAAGGCTGAAAATCTCAACTTCCAAAAGCCCATCGGCTTGATTCCAACTAATCCAAGTATTGGAGAACTTTATAAGGAGCTTGACTTGAATTTGTTTTAGCATTAGTTACAGAATGGTAAACTTCTGTTCATTAAAAGATGCATCATTTGTGTAGAAGAAATGTTATTGGTAAATACTCAATCTATTGTGCTGCAAAAGACATTTTGCGACCTGTAATACCCATATAGCCTACAGATATTCATTGACAAGAATAAATTTCGGGGCTAAACTGTTTCTCACAGAAATGACAGTACATAAATCTCTTGAATAAAACCGATTCTTTGTGGTGCCATTTATCTGAAACATTGTAATGCTTCTCTTCTGTAAACTTTTTTAATCTATAATAGCAAGGAAGTTGGATAAACAGGGGGGAGTCCGTCTCAGATATACTTTTTGAGTCTAAAATTGCAAAGAGGTTGGAACCATTTTAGTTGGATAGACAGTTTTAATTTAATTTATTTATTTATTTTTTTTTTTCATGAAGAGGATCATATATAGGAGGAACCACATAAAGTTTATGATCATAAGAAAAAATGGGATCTACAAGAGCAAAAGTTATCATACAACTAAAGATTGGTCCTGCACAGCGGCAGCGAAGGCATGAAATCAAATAAACTAGTGGCAAGTCTTATAACGGGGGTTTACAATGCCTAGAGGATGCCAAGACCCTTTGAAAGAGGGATTGGCGTTGTTTATCTTACAAAACATCTTCCCAATCGTTTGCGATAAAAGATTCATTGACCTTCTAATGATCCTATGCCCTCTGTTTTCTTAAGATTCTACGGTTGCTTGGAGCATAAACTATCATTTGCTTTTGCGACTATTACTTTGGCCTCAATGCTATCATATTTTTGCCTTTGATCTTACTAATGTTATTATTATTAGAGTAGTTTTTTTTTTGCAATGCAAAAACAACGTAATAAGTTCCATAAACATTTAAAATGACTAAAATATCCATAATATAATTTTCCTTTTCTAGTTTTAAGAATTCAAATTTTACTTTGATATTCTTCTTCCTAATCATTTCAAACTAGTTGCTATGTTGTTGGTGCCGCAAGAACACCGTCAACCTACTGAGCACAAGAAGCAGCTGTATAGCATGGTTTTTTTTACTTTAAAGAATATTTTTTGGAATCTCTGTATATTTTACCCTACATGTATTTAATATAAATAATATTGTTCTTGGCCTAGAAACATAGGTTGGTCATTGTAACATTGAGTCTCACCATTGTAGTCTCTGGTCAAAAGCTTTTATCCTTCAGCCATCCCAAGGCAACATATTCTCATGAAGGGAATCAATTAAAAATAAAAATTAAAAATAAAAAAATCTTACAGCAGAAAAATGGCGTGAGATCGACGGGAAGAGAGAGGGAGAGAGAGCCACGGTGGAGAGAGGGAAAAGAGAATCGTCATTCACTTAGAGCTACGGTTGGGTTACGAGTGTGAAGCCCCGCCAGAGAAGGTCCATCATGGCTAGGCGACAAAGTAGAGAACCAGATTTCGATAAAATTTGTCAAAAAAATAAATAAATAAAAAAACATTCAATAAGGGTATTATTAGAATTTAAAAAATTTAGAACTGCATTGAGATTTTTCCGTAGTGCAACCAGCATTTCTCTTATTATTATTATTATTTGTTGATGTGAAACCAACCCCTTATTCTCTTTATATAATAAACCTACTCAAATATATGTAGTTAATTATAAATTATAATAATCATTGGTATAAGTCTACTCAACGTAGGCTCAACATAAACATAAACCACAATCGCAAAGAGTCATCCACGTGTCTTCCACTTTGTCATTAAAAATTAATTAAAGGCGGGAATTCTGGAAGTGGTTTTTTAGGAGTAAACCCAATGCATAATCTCCTAAACCCCAAAGTAAGATTCCCGCAGTTCATTTGCCCCCAATGCATAATCTCCTAAACCCCAAAGTAAGATTCCCCCAGTTCATTTGCCTCTCTTCTCCATCCTTCTCTTTTTAACAACTTGAATTAAGACTCTAAATTCGTACATTGGCTATTTAAGAAGAAGCACCGCTTTGTAGAGCTCGATTCTTTTCTGGTTTCCTTGAAGCTAACTAACTCTTAAGCTGCAAAGAAAACATAATAATCAACATGCTATTATGTACCTTCGGATACAAGCTTCAAGAAATTACAACTTAAATGAATAATTCAACAACAACGGCTACTTAAATGTATGCTACCTGTAACGAGGGATAAAAAGTTGTAGCAATCAATGTCTAGATACCTTTGATCAGGCTTGAGCCTTGAATCTGTAGGGGACAACTTTTCCTGCAACTAAAATCAGGATTAAGAAGTCCCCATCCACTCACACAATAGTAAAATTGAAAGCACTTTAAGTGATTTTATTTTCTTTGCATGTTCTAAAATCTTGTCATCAATTCATGTCCATGCTAAAAATGCAGTGTTTCAAACCAGGGCGTTAAGTAATAGTAATGAAGTCATCGCACCTACCTTTAATCCAGGGGTGAGTTCATTCATGGTGATGGTAAAGCGTGTCAAGTTATAACTTGTAGGAAACTGGGGTGGCTTGCTCCTGTTCTAGAGCAACTGGGCATCAGGTCAAGACTCCAATCCTTTTCCCTTCCCATAACAATTTCCATTCATATAATGCATGCTCTCATCCCATTTTCCAAATAGGGTTGCTATCGTTTTTCCATTTCTATCTTAAACTAAACCATGTACCTGACTGAAAAAGAAAACAACAATAATTTTAAAAGAACAATCCTTAAGCTTGTTAACAATAGTATAGTACTTATTAACAGAATCTATACCCTCAATCCATTCTACTCACCCAAAAATAGAATCCTTTGGTTTGATGTATTTATTTAAAAAAAAAAAAAAATAGGTTTCTTCTGGAAGCAAAATAAAACCAAAGGGGTAAGAAAATGATTCATGTTCCGCCTCTCATAATCCATACATATTGTTCTTGCAGACAACTTCAGCTCCCATAAAGGATTAACTAATAAAAATTTCTGTTGCTGTCAACTCCAACCCCTTTGGAGGATTTGAAGTTGGTATCATCCAGAAACTAAAGGAATTATATATCCAATATAATGGGATTATAGGCTCTCTAGACTTTATTATATATTAGGCTTTCAAAAAAATAAAACGAAATAAAATAAATCCTTTGTCAACAAATATGGAGAGAGATTTCAATAATTTGATAGCCTTCACCCAGTATAATTTCAATCAAATTAAATCAAAGTTATTAAACAACATAATTATATCTCATTCCACAAAGAAACAGACCAAACAATTGAAGAGGTTATGCCAAATTACGTTCCTAGAGAAAAAAATTGCCATGCTTTTTTTCGGTCATCCAAGAAGGCCTCCAAATATCCATATTAAACCATATGCAAGTAAAGCATTTGAAAATTAAAAGATAAAGAAAGAATACTTGGTGAGGATTTTGGTCAATGATAAATTGCTCCTTGAATTTCAGCTTGGAAGAATAGTCATGATTCCCCTGTATACGCATTGTACCATAGTGGTCACAATAGAGCTTTCCCAATATAAGGTTGTTAATTGATCTTGTAGCCTAACAGAAAAAAGAACAGAAACACAACAAATAATAAATAATATAAAAAATATTTCTTTTTAACCAAAAAAAAAAAAAAAGGGGAATACTAGTCGAATCATTAGTCATTACCTTACTCCACTGAAAAATTTCTCTGTCGTCAAATTCCACCGTTAAAAGAACAACATGATCAAGTTGAATTGAGTGACCCCAAAATTTACTCTTCAAATTGGTATTACCCCAAAATTTCCATCCTTTACCCTCACAGTGGCAAGCAACAATCATCGGATGATAACTAACCTGACACCAAAAAGATGAAGAATATTCAGTATGTATGCACAAGGTTTTGAATGTCTAGAGTATGTTAAAGGAAATATACAAGATAGATTAAACCTAGATACCATTTGTTCTTCCTCCTTTCCTCGCTCACAATCTAGTACTTACAGAGCTACTTACTATAGAGGATTCCGGTAAATTCAGCTATTGCCAGTTATGTATTCTACACTGTTTTGGTTGAGGTAGTCATCTTTAGGTGAAAATAATTACTGGTCTTAATATCATAAAAATAAGCATGAACTTCCTTTTCTCTCACAATAACTCCCATTGCTCTCTCCAAAAGTTATAAGGCTATCCTTTTTATTGTCACTGCAGCACATACCATAATAATGTCATCAATTTTCCTTTTCAAATTATGTATAGTAATGCTTGAGTGAGATATATGCATTTATGTTTAAGATGAAATATGCATACCACATTGTGTCTAGCTTTTAAATACAAATGATTCATATAAAACTAGCCAAACTGCTCCTAGTATGAAATTTGTTTGAAGCAGAACTGTAAGTTAGCGTTTGAAGGCTCACCAAACCTCCTTTTATAAGGAATCCCATTGGATTGAGCTTCAAATCACAGTTTCTCCTATTTCCATGCCCCAAAAAAAAAAAAATGCATGGGTTTTGAAATTTTTTTGAAGCAATACCCGATTCAAGTGAGAAATTGATGAGAAATTATAGGAGATACCTGGGGACAATGTAGCTCTAAATGGCCATGGTTTAGACAAAATGTCAGAAACAAAAGAGAAAAGAAGAATAGGAAAGACAAAAAATGGGAAGGGAAACAAAAAGTTATAATGTGTATTTTTTTTTTCTCATGAAATGAAAACTCACCCGAAATGCTTCTTTTGTGTTGGAATTTCGATCGTGCCCTCACTTTGGTCCATAAGCGAAACACAATGGTGTTCTCCGTCAAGTTTTCGCCATCACAACCATTGCCGATTTTCACAAAGTCGCGAACCTTTTTGAATCCTCAATCGGCGACTTGAGGTGGCTTCTCTCCATCTTCGATTCAGATGGTGTTAACCTCTCTCTACCTTCGATCGATAGCAACGACCTGATTCTCACTCACTTTCTCTTCCTCTTTTCTTCATGCTTCGTTCAGGTTAGAGAAAAAATGGAATACGTGTCATTAATTTTTTTTTCCCTTTTCCTTTATATTTGAAAAGGGTGATCTAGGAATATTGAAAAATTAAAGGGAAAACAAAAACATTTGAGATGAGATGGGCAAATATCCTAACATCCTTTTAAAAAAGGGTATTGGACCAAATTTCCCTTTGTTTGGGGGCTTTTTGTTACTGGGCCTGAACCATAGAGATTGAAGAAAGTGAGTGCAGCCCAGATGAACAAGTGGACACTATGCTTCAAATTGTTATGATTCAAGACTGCTAGATATATATTGATGTAAATTATATAGGGTTTTTTCGATAACTAGCCACTTCACAATTGCATTTTAGAAAAATAGCAAATTTTTTTATTTTTTTAAAAACTAACCAATATTTTACCCATTTGGACTAAAATATCCTTATCTATATTTTTTCTTTTCTTTTTTTTTTTTTTTGTTCTTTTCTCTATCAAAAAGCCTTTTATTTTTTTTGGTTTCGGTTTTGTTTTTTTACTTTCCCTTTGAAAACGTTTGAAAAAGCAGCTAGGGCATATGCACATCTTACCATCCCGGCCACCATTTTCACCGACATTCGTCTCCCATTCGCCAGCATCGTCCTCGTCCATTGTTGTGTCGGCAAGAGTCGTTCGATTGAGAGCTACCAGAGACAGAGGAGACACACAAAAGGCAACGCCTTCCATACCGTTTGCCGCCGTAACAAAAAATGAATAGGATGGATAGATGACAGTGACCAGTGGGGGAAAGTGGTGGGATTCTATGTTGGAATATTGTTTTGATTGACAGATGGAGGAGGTTTCGCTTCTCACTGATGCAGTTTCTCAGTCAAGATTCAAGAAAAATAGGAAAAAACAAAATAAAAATTAAAAAAAAAAACTGCAGAGGCAACTCCACCAGGCGCTTCGTGATTTTCGTCGATCCAAATTCAGTTAGGGAGAGAGAGAGAGAGAATGGAGGCGTTACAGAGCCGAGTGGAATCGTGGATCAGGGAGCAGAGAGCGAAGATCTTGAAGGTGTCGTGGGGACCACTGCAGTGGAGGATGAAGTGGCCGTGGAATAGCGACGACAGAGAGCAGCGGAAGAAGCTTCAGCAGGAGTATGAACGCCGCAAGAAGCAACTCCACGATCTCTGCCTCGCCGTCAAGGCCGACTCTTTCTCCGACTTGCAGGACATCCTCTGCTGCATGGTCCTCTTCGAGTGCGTTGACAAGGTACTTTTTTCTTCTTTTCATTTTTTTTTTATTAAAAAAAAAATCTATTAAACTTTGTAATAATGTTAATTAAATTCGTATCGTTTCAATAATTATTAGAAACCTGCTAGCGAATTGGTTCGAGCGGTTAACAAATTCAAGGCCGATTTTGGAGGACAAATTGTTTCTTTAGAGCGTGTCCAACCTTCTTCAGATCATGTTCCTCACAGGTATGCGCTTCTCTGCTATTACATTTGCATTAGTCTCCGTTTGCTGCTTTTTTTTTTTTGTTTTTTTTTTTCCTTTTTTGGGTGCTGATTACATTTCTTTGCCAAGTTTTATATCTTCTATGTTTTAATAGTATTTGTAGTTATGGAATGGTTTGAAATTTTATATTTGAAAGTAGGAGGTTTCATTGCTGTATTCAAATGCTAACCTACAGTATATTGTGAGAATTTTGACTTATTCGATCTTACTTTTTAACTTCTTTACAATGATTAAAAATTTTTGTTATAATTATTTTTCCGTTGAAGGTATTTGTTGGCAGAAGCAGGTGATACTTTGTTTGCTTCCTTTATTGGAACGAAACAGTACAAGTAAGTCTCAGATACAATAATTCACTGAATGAGATATACATGTCTTTATTTTTAAGGTAAATCCTGGAATATTGTTTTGATTGACAGATGGAGGAGGTTTCGCTTCTCACTGATGCAGTTTCTCAGATTGATGAGCCATTTTTACTGGCTATAGTGGTAATTGTGTGCTGAACTTCAACAAATTCTAGTTCCAGGGATATACATTGGTATTAGCCAGGGCCAACTGGTAGAGGTAGAGGAACCAGAGCTATGAATCAAGGTAAGAATGCCAAGCCAATTGGTAGAGGTAGAGGAAGAGGGACCAGAGCTATGAATCAAGGTAAGAATGCCAAGCCAATTGGTGCTGGAGTTGGTGGACAGGGACACACAGGATTGGACTTGCCAATCGGAAAGTTGGTTGCTGTTCGTGATGAATTGGTTGCTCAGAAAAGTGCAGAAAAGTTGGCTGCTGCTGAGGATGAGGGAAGCACAAGTCCACTTCCTGAAAGGGTACTATTTTGGCCTTTCTGCTCTTATCTGCATATTGCAAATTTTATTTCTGTTGCTTCTTGTTTTGTCCTGTTTTGTCCATTTATATATTGAGGTGACAGTCTGCCAATTTTCAGATGCTTTGCTTTCTAGACCACTCTATAAGAGGTCATGGTCCTGTAAGTTGATTTAGACTAAATTGTTGAACCTTTTAATCTCATGAAATGTGTTCTATTTACATTGTTTGTTTTATTTTACCACATTTGATTTGCTTTTCATTCCATTTGATTAGAAAATGTATGAACTGTATAGTTTCCTGAGATAATTTCTCAAATCTTAAAAAAATTCCCAGAGGAGGTTTGTGTAGTCTCATTTCCTGATGCGCACTGTTATAGTTAAACTGTATTGTTTCACATGTATTATTATGTCTATTGCAAGTTATTAACAACTTGGTTATTATATTTATCTCCACATAGTTCGTGGATTAAGTTTATATTTATATAATATAAATCATGTTCTATTATTTGCATTTGCAGATACAGATTGGCAACTCCCCAGTGTATAAGTTGGAGCGGAAGCTGGGAAAAGGAGGTTTTGGACAAGTATATGTTGGAAGAAGGCTGACTGGAGGCAGCGGTTGCTCTGGGCCTGATGCCTTTGAGGTCATTCTTTTTTATTTATTATTTTTTTTATGTTTTATTTATACTATTATTATCATTCTTTTGTGAGGCCGGGGGTTTGGGGAGTGTGGCGCAGAAAATGAGATAGTTTTTTTTTCCCCATCCCTTATGGTGTTGGATCTCATAATTTATTTGCTCATCTAAAGGCTATCTGAAGAGATGGTTGCTTGTATAGCAGTGGAGGCAATATCCATTTTATGTTTTCCTCCAGAAGTATGTTTTCCTTTAAGTCCTTATATTAAAAAATATGTTGTCTAATAATCTTTATATATCGTTCTTCTTTCTGTTAACATTAGTTTATTTCTTTAGCATATTATTATTTTGCCTCTTCAACTCAATATACTAGTATCGTTGAATAGCTTGATATGTTTTATGTTTTTCTGATAGGGGAACTGTTCGCTATGCAAGTGTCCATGCTCATTTAGGCAGGACAGGGAGCTGAAGAGATGACCTTGAGTCTCTTGCTTATACTTTAATATTTCTTCTTAGAGGAAAACTTCCCTGGCAAGGTTACATTGTAAGTTCATTTTAGATATCCATTGTGCATTGCCAATTGCAACTTTGTCTGCTAGACTGCAATTTTTTTTTTTTTTCTTGTTTATAATGCTTGGATAAATTTTCTTGCTGCAGAGAGAGAATAAAGGTTTTCTTGTTTGCAAGAAGAAGATGACAACTTCTATAAATGAATCTAGACATTGGCTTATCTTATCCTACAAGTTGAGACACCAAATTAATATATCTAATGAGGATTATTCTCTTATAATGTGCTTGACTTTTTACTGGCTAAAGAAGAAAACAGATATTGGTTGTGCTGAAATTCCCTCTCATTCATATCCTTATTTCATTTGACTGCAGAAAAGAAGATGGGGTAGCTGCTGGAGTCTCGGATCATGGAGAATGGGAGGATCAGTGCTACCGAAAGCATCGATCCATCACTCTTGGGTCAATAAAGGAATTCAATTTTGACAGCACAAAGTCAGAATTTTCAGATAAGCCTACCAATGGCTCAGAGTGGTGGGCTAATGAAAAAGTAGCTGGAAAGGAATCTAAGCCTGGCAACGGTTGGACTTTCTTTCCCATTTTGCAGCCAGGAGTCAGCTAACATAGAAAATATTTCATCATAGCTTCCCCTCTGTGAAAGGACTTTGAAATCAATTGGATTTGCAACTGTAAAGCAACTAACCCATCTGTTGTAAATCTGGAGTTATACAATTTTGAAGATACGGCTACAGCTTGGCAAAACTTGGGATCAAATTGTTGTTGGATGAATGGATGGATTGCAGAGATGAAAGAACTGCTTATGAATGTGTTAGGAGCAGAAACAAGATGCAGAGAGGAGATAATATTCTAGGAATTAGTGTGAGTACTGATAGAGCATTCTTTGTAATATTTCTTGATGTTATACAAAGGGATAGCATTCGCTTATAGGGGGTTTTGTTGTGGACTACTTTTTCTTGTAATGTGTAACAATAAAAAAATGAAGAAGCTCATATTTCCACATTTTTTAAGAGACCTCTAAATCATTTGGTGATCTATCTTGTTCTGTGATCTAGAATCTTGCTTTTCTTGGTCTCGTAGATTTGGTGATGCTTTATTCCATACCCGGAAAAAACCCTTCATCTGGGAAGCATTTTAGAGCTAATAGCGTTAAAATGGTGTTAAACTGCGTTCAAAAGCAAATTAAGTATTTATAATTTTGCTATTAGATCATTAAATTTGTTGAAGTATCTTTGATTTATAATGCTTTTCATTATTGGGGAGCTTCATAAAAGACTAAAAGGAAAATAGCACCATGGTAATGCTATTGAAATATTTCTCCAAATAAAGGCCATAAGTTAATAAAATAGTGAAGCTAAATTGAGATAAATCAAATCCATGACATGTAGGGTTGCTAGAATTGAGATGGTACTGCAAATATCTAACAAAACTGACACAGAGACCATGTTTTCCTCCTGGCGGGAATTTTTTTACTTCTGGAGGAAAAAATTTCCTCCAGGCGGAAAATGTTTTCCTCTTGGAGGAAATTTTTTCCGCCAGGCGAATTTCCTCCAGGAGGAAAACATTTTCCTCCTGGAGGAAATGTTTTCCTCCAGGCGGAAAACCTTTTCCTCCTGGAGGAAATGTTTTCCTCCAGGAGGAAAACCTTTTCCTTCAGGCGGAAAATTTTTTCCTCCAGGCAGAAAAATTGTCCTTCAGGCTTTTCTCGTGTCGGAAAAAATGTTTCCTCCATCTGTTATGTTTTGTTGTATTTGATTTGCAGATAAATGGATTCAGATTACCAACGAAGGTTTTGGGACTCGGAGATATCGAGGGCAAAGGTTAATTGTAGATCGAACTTCTGGAAAGCCGTGTCGGATATTAAGTTCAAACTGACTCCAGCCCAAATAAAGAAGTTTGAGGATAGCTGTTTTGGCCACTTTTTGAAGGCCAACGAGATACAATTTAGTGGCCACATCGTCAACAGCATGCTGTATAGGCAATGTGTTTGCGACGACAAGGACTCTATGGTATTCAATTTTGGAGGGCGTGGTGCTAGATTTACACAGAGGGACTTCACCATAATTACAGGTCTACGGTTTGGTTACGAACCCAATAGGCAGGTTAACATCTCTACTCGTACTAGTGACACGTATTTTGGCGGAAAGCGAAAGGTCACTAATTCGGAGATAACCGAAGCTTTCCTGACTGCACAGTGTCAAGACAATGATGAAGCCGACGATGATAGATTGAAGTTGGCTTTATTATATTTCCTAGAGACGGTTCTTCTAGGCAAAGAAAGCATGGCCACCGCACCTCATTATCACTTGGAGATGGTGGATGATTTAGAGTACTTCAATAACTATCCATGGGGTATTTTATCGTATACTACCACCATTAGATCCTTTGGCTTTCATGGTAAGTTTGTTACACTATTATTTAAAGTTCGTTACACTTGTATGTATGGTGTATATTTCGTTACTTATTGATTACTAATTAATTGTTTGATAGATTTGGGGTTTTGAGACAATTCCTTCATTGGGTCAAGCATTCGGAAAAAAGTTGCCGGACATGGCATTTGTATGAATATTAGTATTACTTGCTAATCACTTGATTATAATCCCTTTTGTCTTTTGCAGTATCCCGTTCATGGCTTAATGAATGTGACTGAAGTTGAGCATGCATATATCGGCATATTATGAAGTCTGGTTGGGCATCAAAGGTTGATATGGACATTTTGACTGCGGGTAAAGACTTTTTCCAGTTGCTTATAAACAGTCAGAAGTGGCTGAATCACGATGTAAATATCAAGATTTTTATTTTATAATTTGATAAATTCCATAGATAGTTGTTCAACTGCATGGATGTAATTTAAAATTACCTCGTCTTTCAATGCAGCATATGGAAGTCCTGCCTTACCTATTTCGTGTACGTGCCAATCAATTTCCTGATATTTTTTATCCTAGTTTTGAGGTGCTAGATGGAGGATTTTGGGTAAGTAACGGCCATGTGTCCTATATGTGGCTATTGTGATTTTAGATAACTAATAAATTATTTTGTTGTAGGTATACATTGAGCAATGTCATGGAAAGTTCATCGACAATCCATCTAAGTTCCAATTCTCATACGCAATGCAAGAATATGTGTTGGGGATTCGAATGAAGGAGTCCAAGCCATGGAAATACGTAAATCATGTAATATATACATGTCCAAATTGTGTAATGTTAACTATTCATTTATTCATGTGCCTTCCTTTATTTATTGTGCTAACTGAAATTCTGTAATGTATTGACAGTTGTTGATTCCACTAAACAAGCGCAACATACATTGGGTGGTAGGGCACGTGGACTTAAAAGAGCGTCGCATGACTGTATATGATTCAGATAAGGCTGGTAACCGATACAAGGGACAAATTTATTTCCAGAAATTATGCATAATGTTACCATATTTACTGCGGTCTGCATCCTTTTATGAGCAGCGGCCGGATCTTGTAGACTCCGTTGACGAGTTTACATGTGAATTGGCACAAAATACCCCTCAGCAAAGTAACGGGTAAAACCTCTTAATATTCCCAATCACCACTATCATTTTTACCATTTCGATATTCCCAATCACCACTATCATTTTGTACCAATGTTCCATTGTATAAAACCGCAATTACAATGTCATCATCTTCCATTTGACTACAAAATTAAATGAATAACGTTAAACTAAATCAATAAATATATAAAATTTTGAATAATATTAAACAAACATATTAATTGTATTAAAAAAGTTGATTCTGTTTTTTTTTTTTTGGGCCAAATATAGCTTTTTCCTACTGGCGGAAAACTGGCAGAAAATTGGCGGAAAACTGGCGGAAAACTGGCGGAAAATTGGCGGAAATTTGCGAAAACTGACAAACTGGAGGAAATTGGCGGAAATTCATCTTTTTCGCCAAATTTCCTCCGTTTTTACTGTTTTCCGCGATTTTTCAGTTTTACACAAAATTTCTTCCATTTTCAAACCATATGCCACCTAAAGTATCTTTAAAATCACATAGAACATCTCATAAATCAATTTCTTGCATACCCATATCAAATAAAAAGCTTAAAAAACCCTAAACTAATAAAACTTACAAGAAAAAATAGAAAGAGAAAAAACAAAAAAAACACATATTTCCTTACTTTCATCTAATAAGAAAAAAGATAAAATTTTTACCTGATTTTAGTTTGAGATATGAGAAAATACAAAAAAATGAGAGTGAGAGGCGATGAGATGCAAAGAGTTTAGAGAAACCCCACGAACAGTTTTGTATAAACCCCACCCCCACGAACGAACGGCTGTGTAGAAGAAAGGAAAGCTTTTGTGTAATTTTCAATTTTATCAAGGGTATTTTTGTTCCAAGATGGCTAGTTTTTAAAAAAAAAAAATTTTGCTATTTTTCTAAAATGAAGTTGTAAGGTGGCTATTTATGGGAAAAACCTTTGATGTAAATGTGTACAAAGGGATCGTTTTTTCTCTTTTGCTAATTCTAGAAGTATTAAAAAGACAATTACTACTAGCTATCATTGCACTTTTACCACTAAACTAAATCCGCTCTAATCTGATTATTGTATATAAATTGATTTTTAATCGAACAAGAAACTTGGAAATAATAATTGAAAAAAAATAAAAGAACAAAAAAACAAAAAAATTAACTTCCAAAACTATTCAGAGCAGCTCAACGAATAATGAAACTAGCTGGATAGAGTTCCTTAAAAAAATTTCATCAATTGGGTTACCCTTCTCTCTAAAAGAATGGAGGAAAGTCTGCTTTTCAAACTTGGTATAATTCCTATCCTACCAAATCTTTGTCAAAATCTTGTTATAGACCGTTTACTCAGTGTTCAAATATTAAATGATAACATTTTTACTTTCGGTATCACCATTGATCAAAACTCGAGCAACTTGCCTTTTATTTTATTATTTTTCTTCTTTCTCTCCAAGAAAAGAGTAAGGAAAAGACTCAAAAAGTATACTCATGAGTTGTAAAGAGTCCTTTCCAAGAAAAGAATAAGGAAAAGATTCAAAAAGTATACTCATGAGTTGTAAAGGGTCCTATAAATTCCTCTTTCTTTGATAGCTAGCGATGAGTTCTATGAACTTAAGTTTCACGCTATAAATTAGTCATACACCTACCACGCATAAAGCACGTCAAGATGGAATTTGTCACTGCTTTCCGGCAAAAGTTCCTATTGATTATTCATCCACTGTCTGCAAAAAAAAAAAAAAAAAAAAAAAAAAACTGTAAAATATATCAAAAGAGATGACTTCTTTAAATAAACCTTACAAAGCAGAAGAGGGACGATTAGTATAATTAATTTCATTACTTGTAATTAAACTTATAATGGGCCACTATAATTAAACGATTTGGGATCCTAATCGCTCTTAATCTTCCCCTTCTTTTTTTCACCTACTTGAAGGATAAGATTGCTGGCAATATAGATAGGACAGTGTTTGAAGCTGCAGCTTCAGGAGATCAAAGGCTCATTGGGCGACTGATGCAAGGAGAAATTGATCCCAATCAACAAGTAACACCACACAACAACACTATTCTTCACATCGCTGTTAGATTCAATCAAAAGGGTATTACAGAAGGTGTTCTTCGCTTATGTCCACGGCTACTTGGCAAAACCAATGCTAATGGGGACAGTCCTTTACATATAGCAGCGAAAATTGGGAACCAAGAAATTGTTCAGCTTCTCATCGGTGATTTTATAGACGTTGAAATCCGGCGAGCTGCTCTAAGAACGAAAAACTTGAAGGAGGAAGACACAGCCTTGCATGTTGCAGTTAAAAACGGTCACTTTGGCGTAGTACAGCTACTTACGCAAAACGATCGGGAGTTGTTGAATTTGGTGAATAAGGCTAATGAATCTCCACTTTTTCTTGCCGTGGAGGGAAGTTTTCTCGATATTGCACGGCATATTTTAACTTTTGGGGAAGCTTCATGCCATGGCTTCAATGGCATGAATGCTTTGCATACAGCCGTGGTTCGAGCACATCATGGTGATGTATATTATATATATATATATATATACATAAATATATATATTTGCATTCACTCTTTCTATCTAGCTATATGTGTATAATACTCGTACATTCCTGCTATGACATGTTGATATATACCCAATTTTTATATGGTGAGGACCTTGTGAAAGATTTATGAATAGGGATATACTATGTTAGCTGTTACATAGTAAAAGGTTTTTAAATTAATCTCCAAAAAACTTTAATCAACCACAAATAATAATCAATGTTGGGTCTGACATACATTTTATGGATTGCTTTTTCCTTATTTAGGTTTTACTTTCTCAAAAATCAAAAATATTAAATGTTGTGTCATTTGTCAAATGATATGGATTGGCATTTATATAAGCCCCTCTTTAGAAATCCCTTACAACATCCTTACCCTCTTTAGAAATCCCTTATAACATCCTTATCATATCAAATTTCTATACTAGAAAGTGTATATAAGGTCAAAAGTCTACCATAGCACGAGCATGCAAGTCTATTATAGTCTAAGTATATATATATATATTTATATATACATGTATGTGCGTGTATGTCAACACTTATCAAACATAATAATTTTGCTAGAGACTTTATGTACGGAACAAATATGTGCATAAAACATATTTAACTGTAATAACTAGCTGAAGCACTTTAACTAAGATAAATTGCCGTTAAAACCGTCTTAATTATGACAAATTATCGCTAAAAGGTTTTTGCCAAAAGGTTATTGGTCATAACACGGTAACAACACACTTTATGGCCACCATATATGACACTTTCAACTACAATATTTCAGGTTTTAAAATATAAATATAAATATCACAATCAAAATATATAATTAATTCTTTTATGCAAGCCAAAGATAAAGTTCAGAAACATACTATCAGCGCGGTATAAGCTTCTAAAATTGCTAATAAACCATTAGTGGATTTAGGAGCCTATTATTGTTAATAGGATGTTCATGGACTCTTGCTATGGTGCAAGATCTTGCATAACAACTTCTTTATACGTATGTATATTATCTATATATATATATATAATATATTTTGTAGTGGTATTTATATATGCTAGTTCCTATTTCCTAGTTAACCTAACTTTCCTTGGAAACAATTAATGTCTGTTGGTTGCAGCGGGCATGCTTGAATGTCAGGCATCTGAGTTATCTCTGGAAAGAATTCGGCGCATGCTAAGTAACTTTTATTTATATGCTGGAGATCAATGTATTAATACACTACATAATCAGACTCACCAGCAAACATATATAGGTAATTAATCTGTCTTCTACATTTTCAGTTTTCCTGTATCGTCCTAAAGTACCAATACATATATAAATATATATGTGTGTATGTATGTACAATAATTTTTTACTAGACTTCATCTATAAAGCACTTGAGTATATATATGTAATTTTCGGAATATTTCATCCGTATTCCATGTAAATAAGGTGATGTACTCAGTGAAGTAAAACTTTATATATATATATATATATATGGAATGTTGTTTATACAAAATTTACCACCAGATCAGGATATATATCCCATGGTTTACTTGTAACACGGTAAAATATTCCCATAGATATGTCACCTTTTACAGTGTGAGTGTGCATGAGATTTATAGCAAAATTATATATATATATATATATATATGTATATAAAATTGTGGTGCCTGATGTTATATTTTAATTACTTATAATCAATTTATAGATATTATGGGCTTATTGCTTCAAAGAGAAGGGCTTGCAACCCAACAAGATCAACTTTTTGGGTGGACTCCTCTTCATTGTGCAGCACATGTGGGGAATCAAGAAGCAACTAGACTTCTACTTCAGCGTTTCCCCACTCGTATTGCATATCTACGGGACAACCAAGGCATGTCTGCTTTACACATTGCTGCTAAACAAGGCCATGTCAATGTAATGGAAGAAATTATTGATCGTAATCCAGATGCTTGCGAATCCATTGACAACAGAGGATGGAATCCTCTTCATGTTGCCATTGCAAATGCAAAGCTTAATGTTGTCAGGTTCATACTGAACGAGCCAAGGCTTGATAGCCTCATCAATGCAGCCGATAACGAAGGTAATACGCCTCTGCATCTGGCTGCTGGAAGGGACAGATACAGCATCATAACCATCCTTGTGAATGACAGTAGAGTGAACAAGAAGGCTCAAAATCTCATCTACCAAATGCCGATTGACTTTATTCTAAATAATCCAAATCTTGGAGAGCTTGACAAGGCAAGTGTTTCAAGCTATAAAGTCTGAGTACTGAATTTTCATTATTAGAATGCTATTTAAATGCTATTCTTTGCCAATAAACATCGGTTATGTGGCAAAAATACAAGTGCTATGGGATACCTTTTTTCCATATGCGTCTTGTTTTTAAAAACGTCAAGCTACATAACCATGATTTTTGCTAGCAGCGATGAATAGCGCATTGATCAATTTTTACTGCAGTTGACTACAATATGGTGAGTTTCACACAAATGATGAAATATTCATTATTGTCCTAGCATTGATTCTTTTTTAGATGAAAACATTAATTTTCACCATCTTACATAATTGCGTTCTCAGTCTACAAGAATCAGATTTCGTTAAAACACAATTAATATTGTTCAGTGCCATTTATTGGGAATCATTTTTTATTATTCACACCAATTTAATACTACCATTCTTAATGTAATTTACTACCATTCTTAATGTAATTTTTTCAGTCTAAGATTGTAAGGAAGTTAGATAAACAGGGCGGCCGAGCAAGTCTGCGATCACTTGTCAATCGGATAAATAGTCATGAGATAAGAACTAATACAGAAGTTGGTCACGAGAATAATGAAACCAGAAGTCATGGGCTGAAGAATATATTCAACATTCATTTACTGGTGGCAAGTCTTATAGCGACGGTGACTTTTACAGCAGGGTTTGCAATGCCCGGAGGGTATGAACAAGATCTATCATCCACAAAGGGCATGGCAATGTTATCTAACAAGACATCTTTCAAGGTGTTTGTAATAGCAGATTCAATAGCTTTCTACTGCTCCTCTGTCTCAGTGTTCATACAATTCTGGGGTTGCTTGGAGCATAACTATCATTTGCTTTTACGTTTTACAAGAGTTGCGGCAACTCTCACTTATATTTCTAGCCTTGGGATGGCACTGGCTTTTACTTCAGCCATCCATGCAGTTATACCTCATTCCACAATGCTAGCATATTATACGATTGTATCAGGTGTCTGCTGTGCGTTGGCCTATATCTTTGGGTTTTTGTAGATGTGAAACCATCACATATTTTCAATATGATAAACTTATTTAAATAGAGGTAGTCAATTATAATGTATATTGTATAACCATAAATAAATTATAATTTCCATTTCCACTTTGGTATTGATGTGATGTATGACAGATACAACTAATCCTCCCAAAAGCCATAGTTGTTTATGCGAAGATGAAGAGGAAAAAAAAAAAAAAAAAAAAAAAAACTTTAATTTTGATTATGCTTTCAGTGTCAACCAATCTATTTAACAAGATTTTTGCTGTGATAAGAACTTCGCAGATTTAAACATGTTACATAGATTAAAGAAAATGACATTTCAGGATATGAGTAAGATGTAGTTAACCGTTCTTTTTTTGGGCTGGAGCTAGCAGTTCACCTATGTTAGCCACGACTAAGAAGTCCTCGTAGAGAACCAGCTGTTGTCTCCCCTACAAAGTTGCTCAAATAGAATAGGAGATTGCAATGTTCTCAGAGAAGTAAAATTTAGAGTTAGCTAGAAAAGCCCATATTGCCCACCTTTGCATAGCAACGGCTTCCATTTTCTTTCTTTGTTTCTCTTCTTTGACAGACTGAACAATTTCCTCACCTTTATAGTCAGATTCTGTCATGAAGGAAAAAAGAACAATATAAACTACCATTCACCTGAATATTTTCTAGATTCCATATAAAATAAGAATTTTTGTAAAATACATCTTACTGATATGGATATTTTGATCAGAACAGAATTAAATTGTTGAAGCTACTCCCAGATGGAGTACTCTTCTGCAATTCCAGTCAAATAAGGAACTGAAAAAGAGAGGCAAAAAATCAGAAAGTACTAGAAAGGTAGCAAGTCTACTCAACATAGTCTCACCCCAAGCTAAAATAACAATTGGAAAAGTTGCTGAGACAGGGTAACCAAATTTGCTCTGGCTGAGTTTTGCTCTGCCGCTCTAACTTTTTTACTCATGATTATATAACTTAAGATGTGGTTCATATAACTGTATCACAATTTAAATTATTTGCATACTGAACAAGATAAACAATGAACATAAGTTCAAAAAATATTCTCCAAAATGCCAAACGAAAAAATAGAGTAAGCTATCTGAGCTCTTCTTGAGAAATTGGTTTTAATATGATTTCTGCATAAATCATCTTAATCCAAAACCGCACAGTAAACAGGACTTAGCCATAGATATTTGTCATAACAAATTATAAGTAAAGGGGCAAGGGAAGACTGCAGGGTAGCTGGCTCTAGTTGGAAACCCCACAGCATGGTGTCAGTATTAGATTGAGAAAACTAATACAATTACCTCTATAAAGCGTTTGAAGTTTAAGCCCTTACACGAAAAAATCTTGGCTATACATAATATCTGAATTTCCATTTTCGGACAAATCAGCCCTATCTCTTCTGGCAGGTATACCATCACTAGGAGGTCTAAAGCTTATAAAAATCATTGGTATTGGCAAGATCCGTGGTTCCTTCAATCTTATTCACAGTTTCAAATGGTCCTTAAGATCACACAGCTGTGGTTTTATGGAATGATGTGGCTGTTTCTACTTCAGCTTCCTCTCATTTGTGGAGCATGAGGTTGAGCAACTACTGCAGAACAGATAATCAGGTAAATTACTTTTGTATGCTAAAGAAATGTATGACGATCATAAAATTTTAAGTTTATTTGAATGAAATTAATAAACATACAAAAAAGAGAACTACAGTCAAATACAAAAGTTTTGAATGGTAAGCTCATGAAGCAATTGTCCAAATCTAGTTATTAGGAGACAATTTTCATGGTAAAATCATAGATCATTTTGATCGTTACCACTACAACCATGTCAGTTTTAGCCTCATTTTGAGATCAACCAAATGCCAACCCCCTTCCAATCGAAAGCCTCTTCATCCCAATAACATGTAATAAAAGAACATGTAAATACATTTTACCTCATTAATTAAATTTTTATTACTTTCTAAAATCTCTGCACAAGCATGATTTAAATTACCAGAAAGGCATATTATCCGAAGAGAGCAAGAATAATTACCATAAGGTGTTATCAAAATGGAATGATCCAGCTGTCCACTTAAAAATGCAGAAATTAAGTCCATTTCATTCATTCTAGATACAGAACTGAGCTTCCAAATTTCTATGCTGATCCTCCAGGGATAACACAAATAATTCAATTATTTTCTTGATGATCTGGTTCCTGCAAGGAATAGCTCAAAACAATTAAAAGATGGCTATCTAGATCATGAGTAATATCTTCAAGCCACATTCACGATGAAGCAAAAATTTTAAAATTTCAAAGTAAAATTTTGTTACCCCATACCTTATGTATTCTGTTGTTATGGAATCTGGCCACAAAACTTATATTATTAGGTAAAACTCAGTGAGGAACAAGAAGTACTTGGGGGGGGAGGGGAGGTGGGGGGAAGAGGAACTAGGATAATGCGTGAATACATGATATTTGATTTGCTTGTGTTAGACATATAGGCTTGAGTATTTGATTTGTTTGTGTTAGACATATAGGCTTTGGCAAAGATGACTGCTCAGAATTGTCAATCTTATTAAATTTAGGGACATATATCATTAGAGTTACATCATACTTTGGCTAAGATTTATCATATTCTTTGAAATTTTTGTTTTCTTTGTTAGCCTGTTAGTCTGAAGCAAAGTTGAGGTAGTTTTTTTAATTAGTACAAGAAGTAATAATTTTCATTGCAAAACTTGGAGGTTAGTTGAAAGAAGTACATTACAGTTTACAGCAATGAGAGAGCTGGTTTTCATATGCATGTTCATAAAACATAAAGTTTGCATGTGCATTCCTGTTCTTTTATGAATGTGTTGATGCTCTCTCCAAGAGACCTTGGTGATGAGGGAGAGTAATCAACAATAGGATGAGCTAGAGAAAGAGTTAGCCTATAGTAATCAAATCATGAACCAGAATTTAGTTATAAAGATTTATTTAATAAAGTCTGTTCCAAAATGAAGTATGACATAAAGTTAAATAAACCAATACAATAGTTAGAATAAGAAATCCTCAATTCTCATTAATAGAAATAACAAACACTGCATGGCTAGTTGCCGATCGCTGCAATTGTAATTAAGGCCGTTACTCTGTGATCTGCATCAAATATATGTTTCAGTAATTGTCACTTTCCTTTTTAAGATGGAAAGATGGATGATCAACGTATAAAATCATCATTTGTTTGGGTTTAATATCGCTTTTTGGTTTTTGGTTTATCATGTTTTCAGATATTTAATTCCCTTTTGCTTTGTTCTTACTTCAAATTCACTTTCTCCGTTCCTGTAGTCCATTTGCTTAGTTTCTTTGTCTCATACTGCCAATTTTACTCTATGCCAAATTTAAAAAGCAGTTTGTCCAACACAAAGAAGGAACGAATGTCTTGCTTGTATGTAAGTTAAGCATGTGTCTTTTTAACAAATTGATTTAAGGATGTATGGAACATGCATACTATATTTGAATTTTGATCTAAAATATTTTCGCTACAGGACTGGTTGATTTGCTTTTTGATAAAGAAGGGAACATAATACTTGATAAAGAAGTAACCTGTTCAACTGGCAAAGTTAGAAAGTAATAAGGGAACATAATTACCCCAAAGGAATTCATTTATCAATTTATCATGTATGGAGAAATATGAGTAGATTGTGGAAAGATTTTCGCAATTGTCATATTTGTGAAGATTTTCGAAATTATCACATTGATTTGTTTAGCAATTCGTTATGCTGGGTGTTGGGGCATCTAAGGCTGCTACAGTGGAATGATTTGTTTATATTTCAGAAATGCATTTAGAAATATCGACCGAATGTTGTGAAGGATGAACATCTCAAATATATTTACAAATATCTTCAATATATTTAGAAATATAAAACCAAATGTTTTTAAAGATATTTATAATTTTGAATTTTGAAACCGAGTATTATAGTGAATACATCTTTACATTGTCCAAAAATATTATGATAAAAATAAAATTTATGAAATTTTTATAACTATCAATTTCTTCCAAAAATATTGTTAAAAGTTTTCGTAAAATAATGTTTGTTTGTAAAAAAAAAAACTTTGTTTTTACTTAACTATGAATTGTTGATATTTTAAATACTAAAATTATTATATAAAATTATTTTATATTTTTATATATTTAAATAGTAACATGTAAAAGATAATATTGCATTGAGTTATTTTAAAATCGGAAAAAGAATTAATTTTTTTTTTTAACTTATATGGTTATTCCTAGGGGCAACCAATATCTTCTTGTATGATTTGCTATTGTCCACCAGTGAAGCAAATGTCGACGACACCGATGAAAAATCACTGATTCTGTCGGTTGTTGACCACCTTCGACATCGAAGGGGGGGGGGGGAAGAGTTTCTGTCATGGGTTTCGTTGGAATGTCGCCGGATTTGATGAGTTTCGCCTGGAAACGCAGGAGTCGATCGGGATTTCATTTTTTGGATGGATATAGTGGAAATTCCGGTGGAGAAGTCGGCGAGAAGTCGTCGGATTTTGGTGGATTTTTTGGGAAAATGTCGGCAGCTATGATATGGGTTGGTTGTGATATGGCATAGAAGAGAAGGAGGACGAAGATGAAAGGAAGACAGGAAGAAGAAGAAAGGATAAGAAAGAAATTTCCACGTGGGGGAAGGAAAGAGAAAGAAAAAATAAATATATATAAATAAATAAAATAATATTTTATAATAAAATAATAATATGATAATATTATATTATATAAAAGATAATACATGATTTTTTTATATATAGTATTTTAATACATATTTTTTTTATCTTAGTGTTTAATTTAATTTAAATTATTTTTTTAATAAATTTGATTTTATTTATTTAAAAATAAATAAATAACATTGTTAATTTTTTTATTATATATTATATAAAATTTTAATATATATGTTTAATTAGATGAATATTTTATTATTATTATATTCTAATTATTAAATTTTTATATTATTTTATTATATTAATTATTTTATATCTTAAAATTAAAAACTTACAATTTTTATAATATCGATATTTATGATATTTTTTTGGTTGTGTCGACCACCAAAGAAAACGGTGTATTAGAGTAGCACATCGTAAAAACAAGAACATAGATTGCGAGAATCATGGGGCAAAAGAAGAAAAATAGAAAGAGAGGTGGCAAAAGGAAATAAGACAGATGTACCATGACTGGACAGGTGGACCACGTTACAAGAGGACTGCTAGCAACACTCACCAAACACACTCGCTCATTTCTACAATTGACATGTGTCTCACCACTTTTTCCATTCCATTAATTTTAGTACAAAACTTTTATTTTACATAAGTTTCTTTTCCTAATTTTTTTACAAATATATATTTTATTTTATTTTATATGTTTTTAAGAGTGACACCACATATATCCAAAATAATAATAAATTTATATTTATATATACATAGGTAATTAATTCTTTTTATAAAAAATAGATATTTTAAATAAAGCAAATAATTTTAATATGATAAAAAAATTATTTCACATGTGTTTTTAACTATGATGCAATACAAAATAAGTAAATAAATGTCAAATTAAAGTGTTTTTTAATTATATTAAAAATATTTACTTTATTTTAATTATCTATGTTTCATAAAAAAATAATACTAATTAGCTATGTATGAACAAATAGAAATTTTATTATTGTTTTGGATACGTTGCTGATAGGAAATTAGATTCTTCAAAAGAAAAAAAAAAAATATATATATATATATATATACATATGAGAGTTCTGTATTTAAATAATAGAATGGCAATTTTATAGTAAATTTAAAAGAGAAGGTCAAATTGTTGTTTAAGCCGTTGGTTCTGGCAAAAGCTGGAAACACATGTCAGGTATAGAAATTAACAAGTGTGTTAGCAGGTGTGCAAAACGAGTGTTGCTAGCAGTCTTCACGTTGCAATATGGATTTTTAACTTGCTTAGAAAACCCAAAATAGATTTGTTATGGATAAAAATAGTACAAAATTACAAAGAAAGGCGTTAATGATAAATTTCAGAAAAGTTGGGGGGTTTATTAGATACAATTATTGCAAAAGTAGAAGGGTCTAAATAAAATTTGCAGAAATTTTACCAGCTGCGATGATGATGCCTGCAGCCATGCGGAAGCGGGGCCATAATCTTCTTTGACAGCACTCTCTCATATCTTGTTTGACTGATGATGATGGGAGTGCTGTCGACAAGATCTAGAAGGTACTGTCGAATAAGATACAGATACGGAGGAAGGATCAACTTTACCTACTCTCATCACAATCTTCTTCATATTCTCTTCAATTTTTATTTTTTTATTGTTCGTATTTTTTTTCCCAGATTAGATTTCCCTGTTAATCACCATGGTATTAACAAAGATACTAACTTGTTGGTTTTGTTTATTTAATTGTGTGGTCGATTCACAGGAAGTTTCATCATATATATATATATATATTTTTTTTTTATTTGTTTGTTTATTGTCTTTAGAGTGTTCCGTTTTGATCTGCCTCAAATATATTCGAGGAGGATTCAGTCTATTTATAGTCTTCGGTTTCTTAAAGTTGACTATACCCCCCATTGTTGATCACCTTTGCAAAGATTTATTATATCTATTATTGGTTTGGATTTTTTTTTTTCCCTCCACTCCTATTAGTCTAGTGCTATTAACTCTTGTTTATGCACGCTTGTATGATTTCTTTAAAAAGTAAAACCAACTATGTCAGCTGTAAGTGTAAGCATTATTTTATTCTGAAGATGCTTAAACCTCCTTTTGTTGTATTTGGTCAATTCTTTGCAACTTGTGTATATAAAGATTATATATACATATATATATATATATATATATTTTGTCTCTTCGGGGTGAGATGTCAAAGACTCTTTTTATATTGAGGTGCCGCGAAGTACATGTACATAACATAGTCATGTGTTATGGATGGTTCCTCATAACATATTTTTAATAGTGGGAATAAAATTTTAGGTTTTCACCAAAAGATTATTTTAAATGCAATTGGAATCTCATATATGGCGAGCCTTAAAGACAAAGGAAGTGATTCAACCTCTGGATCTTGTTAAATAGCACTCTTTCATCTTTTTTCAAGACATGGCATGAAAGAGTTGTCGATTGAGCAAGATCTATATTACATCGGAAAACCAATACTATTTTCCATTCTGCAACACTAGAGGATTCAGTTTAGTAGCGTAGACAACAAGTTTTGGCTTCGTTAGTTTTACCATCCAAACAATTTATGGGTAATGTTTATTTAATTTTTCGCTTACTTTTACAAAGTTTCCTCCTTTCCTTTTATTTTACAATGAGTTTCACTTTGTTCAATCTGAACGCTTGAAAATTTATTTCATTTCTGCTATCCTGAATTGGCTTTGTAAGGTTGGCTATCCTAAATTTTTTATCTAATTAAATTTAGGGACAAAATAGGACTATGTTCTTTGGCAAATATTTTATATTATTTGTTTATTTTTTGGTCTGTTTTTTTTTCCTTGATTGTTCATGTTTATGCAGGGTTGGTTGTTGTGATCTATATAACAATTAATAGAATAAATGTTAATGGCAGTGGTACGTTAAAAGCCCACATTCTGGAGTAACATGTCTATCTATTTATTTGAATATTGTTTATGGATATTTAAAATTCAATTGGTAAGATGATGTTAAGAACATGTATAACTACTTCCTTCCATTTTCATTTGTGTTTAGATAATCGATGAGAAAATGTGGTTTGATAGAAAACTGCCTATTGTTCGAAGTGGAGTTGGAGCATAACATAACATGCTTTTAAAGAATTATTATTGGGAAATTTACAGATAAGATAATGATGCATTTTTTTCTCCCCTCCCTCTCCCTCATAAGTTTAGTACATAGAGACATTTTTGTTATAACTTAATTCTTCCCTTTGAACTTAACCTAGTAAAACTCTAATTTCTTTATTAGATTTAAGCTGATAGTTGATTGATTGTGTTTAATATTTTTCTTTAAACACAAAGGAAAAGACAAATGTATTTTGCATGACAGGCTCTTGCTAGTTTTAGATAGCATTAATTTCTGCAGAAGTGGACAGGCAGCATCCCTTTTGGCTGCTTTTGGTGCTGTCATTTGTTCTCCACTTCGATTATCGATTGCCAGTGTTTTGGTCTGCAGCTGGGGCTTATGGCATGTACTGTTTCAGTAGAACAGTTTCTGACATCAGATTTGTACTAATGTTAGTAAAGTTGCACTTGAGAAATTGGTTTTTGACATCAACTTTAGTTCTAATGTTAGTAAAGTTGTAGTTGAGAAATTTGTTGGTTTACCCTTCATAAGTATTGTAGAGGGCTAGATTGCAATGTGTTTTACTGTGCTGAAATGTGATGATTAAAGTCTAGGATTGATTTGCATTGAACCACAGGGTTTGATTCCCGAATGGAACTGGATTTTTGTGATGTATTTGCCCAAGTTTGGAGATATCTGGTTTCAATGAAGGGGAGGTTGGATGGAAAAGTTGATCCTTGTATTGAAGTTACTTCTACATCATTATAAAAGTTGAACATGTGGTAGGAGGAGCAACCTCCTGATGTGGGAAGGTAATATTGGGAAAGAAAGAAACAGAAATGCACGTTTAATCTAGATTATTAGAAGCAAAAGAAGAGGAAGACAACAGAGGCCAGCCTTAAAGACCAAGGAAGTTGTTTGCCCCCCTCTGCTCACATCTCTTGGGGTTGAATTCAATCTCCATAATGTGTGATATCGTTTTGAGAGATTGAAGATAGGGGTGGGCACGGTTCGCCTTGGATCGGTTCCACCCGAGAGTTCCAACCGAACTGATCATTCGGTTATCCATAAATACTAACCCGAACCGACCCATGGACAATTGAAAACCAAGCATTTAACCGAATAAACGGGTCGGTTTGGTTCGGGTTCCGATTGGTCGGTTTGGACTTATATTTAGGCCTCTGATTTTGGGCTTGTTTTCGAATTAGTGGATCAGAAATTATCTTTGAGCTAACAATTTTGGGCATACTTTCAGCTAATTGAGCTGGGTTTATTTTTGGACCTATAGTTTTTGGCCTGTCCAATATACAATTAGAAATTACCTTCATTAGTTTTGCTTTTCAATTATTTTGACGGTTTAAAATTTTTCAAAAAACTATTAAACAGAGATGAAATGGTAAATTTTTTAGGTATGAAATGAAACGGCAATTTTTTTACTTTTTAGGTATGAAATGGCAAATCCTTTTAGGTATGAAATTATCAAAACTTCAATATATATCAAAGGAAAAATTGAAATTGAGAAATGCAATGCCAGTATGCCACTGCCACTCACCAAAATTGAGAATAAAAAATACAGACACAAAATACAAATATCAAAATAACAATCTCACATCCCCATCCGTTCTCAAAGAGACAGAAACAAAAAAGAAAAAAATAATAACTACTACTATCAAAGCAACTAATAAGCAAGTTTTACAAATGACTTAAGAGAAATGGTAATACATTGACAGTAAACATAAAAGAAACAGTAGGAAAAAAAATATAAGCAGTCTGCATTTAGCACTACCAAATCCTTCACTGCCACTGCTATAAAACTTACAATCACAAAGGACACCAAAATAAATTAAACCAATATCTTATTAGTTTAACAATGTGATGATTATTAAGAAATGAAAAATAAAATGAATAGAGTTACTTTCATCATTGTCAAAACTCACAAGCTTTCAAGTTTCAAGTACATCCACTGATTCCACTCAATGCACCATCAATCCTTTTTGTTGCTGCTATCTGGATTCACTGCTACTGTTTGGCTTTGGCATAGGTTTTGGAGTGACACCAAACAGCAAACATAAGCAAATATTATAAAAACATTCAAAAAAAATATGATATGCATACAAACAGAAAATAATCTCAATTGCATATTACATTACCTGCATTTAAACTTTCATAATACTCCATCTCTTCTAAAAAAAAAAAATCTATCAAAACTTGAAGAAGCATTAATCCAATTTTGACAATATATCAAAGCCTCCACCACTTTAGCAATCAAAAAGCTCCAAAAAGGATCAAGTATCCTACCTCCACTGCTAAAAGCACTTTCGGAAGCCACAGTGGAGACTTGAATGGCATAGATATCCTTTGCAATCTTCTTTAACACAGGGTATTTCTCTCCATTAACCCTCCACCAATTTAAGATATCAAAATCCTTAATTAAACCAGATTCACAAGGGTCGGCCAGATACCTATCCACATCATTTTTTATCTCCTTACATTAGCTTTATTCTCTCTTCTTCAAATAAGCAATCCAAACCTGGTCAGCATAGTTGGCATGCTCTAATTCACTGTTATTACTATCCAAACTAGTTCCAGAAGACTCAACACCAGTGGAAGATTGACAACTATCATTTGAACCCATTTCTTTTCATTATACCAATTATACAACCTCATTAAAGTCTTTTTCAAGCCATTTGTCAATTCAGTAACCCTGCTTTCATCATTGTCATAAAGCATCCCATAGCTAAATGACACATAATCCAACTTATATCTTGGATCAAGCACTGCTGCAATTAGAAGCAATTTATTGACATTTCCCATGGAACCCCAATATTTATTATACTTTTCTCTTATTTTCCTTGTCATAACACACAACCGGTCATCTTCACTAACACATAAATCATCCAATTGTTTTTGTATGGAAGAAACTTAATGGAAATATATGTTGGAGCTAACATGTAAAGAGACACTAAATTTAAGAGTTACATCATAAAAGCCCTTAAGAAATTGGACAAAAACTTTGGTATCATCCCAATGCCAAGCTAAAAGAGGTCCAACTTTTTTTCTACCACTATCATCCTCTCCAAAATAGGAAGCATAATGTCCATCTTCCTCCTCCATTCTTTCAAAAGCTTTTTGAAATTTCAAAGCCGACTCTAACATTAAGTATGTGGAATTCCATCCGGTTGGAACATCCAAACATACTAAAGATTTGCTATCAATTTTCTCTTGACTTATACACTTCTTAAATTTTTGCAATCGAGAAGGAGATGATCTAACATATCTCACAGCATTACGAATGCTAGCAATTGCCTCATCTAATTCTTTCAAACCCTCACACACAATCAAATTGACAATATGTGCACTACATCGAATATGCAAAAAATCAGCATCCAATATACAATTTTTCCAATGTACCATTTTCCTCTTAAGATATGCAATTACATTATTGTTTGCACTTGCATTATCAAGAGTTAGCGTGAACACTTTTTCAATACCCCAATCATGCAAACAAACCTCAATTAGCTTTCCAATTGCCTCTCCTTTATGATTAGGAACCACACAAAAATTTAAAATTTTTTTATGTAACATCCAATCATCATCAATATAATGGGCAGTCAATGACATATAACAAACATTTTGAATAGAAGTCCATATATCAGTTGTAAGACTAACCCTTTGTTAGTTTGCAACAAACATTGATCTTAAAGCCAATTTCTCATCTAAATACAATTGATAAATGTTCTTCACAATGGTTCTTCTAGATGGAGGATCAAATTTAGGACATGCAACACTACAAAAATCTCTAAACCCACAGCCTTCTACAAAACTAAAAGGTAACTCATCCAAAATTATCATTTTGGCACATGCCATGCTACATGCCTCTTTGTTGAAAATAATAGCTACCAAATTGCTACCACTACCATCGGATTTCCTATCAAAAGTTAAGGTCTTTTGCTTCTTTTCATCTGAGTTATAAAGATTTTTCTGACATTGCTTCATATGATTTCTTAGGGTACTAGTTCCACACTTCTTAGAACCACATGTATAATCCTTATGGCAGTAAATGCATTCGCATCTAGGGTCATCAGGATCACCACCTTCTATTTTGATAAAGTGATCCCATACATCACTTGCTGGCCTAGAAAGTTTTTTCTTCCCTAATGGAGGTTGTGGAGGTAATGTAGATTTGGCATCGGAAGGTGTAGGGTTTGACAGTGATGGTGATAGATTTTGACCTATTGGGGTTTGAGAGGAAGGTGCATTAACTGATGATGGGGAATCTGGGTCCATATCAAGCATAACTAGGATACTGTTTACATAAAAGGAGACAAACAGAAATAAGACAGCAATTACACAACAATTCAAGGCCATAAATTCTACAATCTCAATCAAATTAAATTACAATAAATTAAATAGCAAATAATAGTTTTGCTTCCTTAAATAATAACATAGAACCATCGGATCCAAGCCCTTTAATCCTTAAACCAAACTACCAACAACTACTAACAATATACATTTTCCCTACCAGCAATTAGCATGTTTTCGGAATTGATAGCAACTACCAACAAAATACATTTTTCCTAAACCAAACTGTCATACACAGCCACATGAAAATTTGCCAACTACATGCATTATTCACATTAGAACTTTCCATTTAAATCCAGGACCAAATATGCACTAATACAATATCTGCATCAAAAATCCAGGACCAAATATGCACTATGACCAAATATACATAAAAAATTCAGGACCAAGCATACAATATTCCACAATTCCACAAAGACTCAAAATTAAACAGCAACTAAACAAATTCCACAATTCCACAAAGACTACAAATTAAATAGCAATTTCAAAATTTCAGAGTCACAAAGACTCTCAATGTAAGCTAACCTTTAAAAATTGCACAATTCCAACTACACAATTTCAATTCCACAATATTCAGAAATTGCACAATATTCCATAGTTCCCAAAAAAAAAAAAAAAAAAAACTAACAATTAAAAAGCAATTTCTGAAATTCAGAGTCACAAACACTCTGAAATGAAAGCTAACTTGTTTAAAATTGGCAACTTTAGGAGTTCAGGGTCACAAAGACTCTGAAATGTAAACTAACATGTTTAAAATTGCAATTTCAAAAACGTTGGAGTCACAAAGACTCTGGAATGCAAGTAATCTCACAATTTGAATTCAAAACTTCATAGAAAAAAGTTTCAAAGACAATTCACAGATACAATTCAACATTTCACAGACAGTTCAATCTCACAAAAGCTAATCCGATTATTTCCTTCACAAAATTACAAAGAAAGAGCAAAATCTATAGTCTATTTATGCAATCACACTTTATCCATCCACAGCCAGTGACAGTTTGAGAGAAAAGAACAACTTACCTTAAGTTATTACAGCTTTAATCAATTCTTTTGATTGTGAGATCCCTCCTCGGTTGGAAAGGGGAATGTACTATGCCTTAAAAGAGGGTATGGATACCTTTCCCTTACGATGCGTTTTGACAAAACCGTGTGGACTGGACCCAAAGCGAATAATATCGCATGCGGGTGGACTGGGCTGTTACAAATTTTCTCTTTAATATTAAAATCCAACAGTCATTAAATGTTTAATATTTCAGAATTGAGGAGATAATCAAAGAAAAATATATAATTTTAAAATAGTAATTTCTTAGAACTTAAACCCTAAAAGGAAAAAAATTGGAGAAAATAGAAATTTGCAAAATTACCTTTGAATTACCGTGATCGTTGGTGACCAGATGATGGTAATCAAGTCTTTTGATGGTCTCACAGCTACCGGCCCACTGTAGAGTAACAATGTCTAACAGTCTAGGCTAGGGTTTCGAACAGCTACCTCAAGTTGAGAATGGATAGATTGGAGAGTGAGAGAGTGAGATGAGAGTTAAAAAGATAGAGAGAGATTGAATTTTAGAGCAAGAGATAGAGAGAGAGAGAGAGAGAGAGAGAGAGAGAGAGAGAGAGAGAGAGAGAGAGAGAGGAGTGAAGAGATCTACAAGAGAGGGTTAAATGGTGAGAGATTGTGAGTGAGAGAATGGAAGATAAGGGATATTACCGTTGTCCGAGAGATGGTAGAGGACAGGTGCTTGTCGGCCTGAGAGATGGTGAATGGTAACCGAGAGTGACAGTTGAGCTAGGGTTTACCAGAGACAAGAGAAGAGATTGAAAGAAGAGGGGGAGAAGACAGAAGAGAACTTTCGAAACGAGAGCAGAGTGAGAGAGTGTTTTTTTTTTTTTTAATATGAAATATAAAATTAATAAAATTATAAACATATTATTATATATATATAAAAATATAATTGTATATATTTTTTATAATATTTAAAGTATCTGGTTCGTTTCGGACGGTCTGATGATTTTTAGTTTAAAAACCGACATCCGAACCGAAACGTCTCTTTCTTTGTTAAATAATAACCGAACTGCCTAACCGAGCGCAACCAATCCGATCCGTAGGCGTTCGGTTAGGTCAGTTTTACCGGTCCGGTTCGGTTTGACCGGGTTTTTGCCCACCCCTAATTGAAGATATGTCAAATTAGTAAAAATATTATTATTTATTTTTGTATTCTATTAGTAATTGTTATGGTTTTAAGTTATTATTATTATTATTATTATTTAAAAAAAAAAGCATTTATTTTCTAATAGTGTTCTTCTAGAGATCTGCCATCGTGTGTTGATATCCTTGCTTTTGAGTAGCTTTAACCCCTCACAACAAATTATAATCGGGATACGTTTGGTATGGAATGTTTATGTACTCTGCTGCGTCGTATTAATATTCGTATTGTATATGTTTGGTATAACCCCTCCCAACAAATTATAATCGGGGTACGTTTGGTATGGAATGTTTCTGTACTTTGCTGCATTGTATTGATATTCATATTGTATATATTTGGTATAAGATCTTACCGTATACATTACCATTATTATTATTATTGTAATAGAAAAATGTACTTTACTACATTTTATTCAAAAATTCTATTATTATTATTATTATTTTATTTTATTTTATTTTATTGAATTTAGAATGCAGCTCCAACACTGGTTAAAAATATGTATAAATTGTTTAATTTTTTCAAAATTCATCAGAAGTAATATATATATTTAATTTGATTTAATTTTTTTATACAAATTAGATAATTTATAAATTATCCAAAATCCTTCGTATCCATATGATTCAAACTCGTGCTTTAGAAATAGAACAGGAGATAAAGCAGGTGCCTCTATTTCCTAAGTCTATCTATCATTTGTATTTTGAATATAGGCTATCTTGTACTTTGAATGTTGCATAATGTTTATCTTTAACAATACTCTTGTATTATAACTTGTATTTAAGGGTTTCTTTTAACAAATAATATATATAATTTTTCATCAATCTATCGGTTTCTTTATGGTATCAGAGCCTTTGCTCTAAAGAAGGTTTTTTTTTTTTTTTTTAATCTGTTGAAATCTTATTTATTCCAAAAGTTTAAGTTTATAAAAGGAATATTTTTATTTCATTTATATATTTTTTTAACACTCCCTTTCAAATGTAAATCATGGTCTTTTGGACTTCTCTTTATATCTCTCTCTCTATATATATATATATATTATTTTGGGTGAAATTGTTTAGTTTTGAATTCAGAATTTTTTAGATCTCTGGTTATCGATACTATATTAAAATATTATTTATTCTAAAAATTTAAATTTATAAAAAGTGGATTTTTATTTTGGTAATTTGATTTAATTTGAATATAATTAATTTTTAAAATTAAATATTATCATTATACCTGCCTATAAAGATTCTAAATTGTGCAAATTAAAAAAAATAAAAAATAAAAGCTTTCTAGGTTTTTCATGTGACTCCATAGCAAATGGTCCATTTATTGATTGGTGACCCGCGTGAGGTGGATTTACAATTCACTGCCTGATCCACTTGGCTACATCCCCAATCCACGATCCGTAGGCGCTTCGGAGACCCGCTTTCCCGAGTCAACAGGAAAACTACCCATATTCCGACTTTGAACAGGCTTCTCTCTTTCTAGAAGGTTTGAAATTATATTACCGTTCACCAGTGATGGTTCATTTTTTACCCTAATTTATTGGAATTACTTAATATAATATATATATATATATATATATGTGTTAATTAATAAAAATAAGTTTCACTTAATCTGTATGGTGCACTGGTAATGAAAAACAATACTTGTTACAGCTGATATTAGGTTGGGTTGGAGCCTTTGGGAAACAGGTGTTGGATGATGAGTGGATAGGTGGACCCCACGTGTGCGTCAGTTTCCACTTAACTTTGTCTCCTCTCACCGATAAGGTCAATGCCGCTTCCATCTCATGCCCTCCTATCTTTCAAGTTTCAGAGCACAAAGACAGCAAATGGTAGCTGGAAGTGTAAATTGACGGCGACGAGTGTTAAAGAGAGGCGAAGGAAGCGATTAGCGTGGGGTGTTGTTCATTTTACCCCCTGGATCTTGTTTGACATCACTCCCAAATCATCTTTGTTCATGTTTAGGGTTAGGGTATTATATATCCAATCTCAATCTCTGTGTAACATGCACTGGAAGTGCTGTCAAGCATGATCCGGAAGGTGCTGTTCAGCAACATACAGATGGATCGAGCAACTACACTACCTGCTCTATATGCCCATCATCATCTTCTTCTTAACCTTATTTATTTATTAATTTATTATTATTGTTATTGTTTTTTTTCGAAAATGGGTTTCTATTTTTTTTGCTTTTTTTTTATTTTTTATTATCATCATTATTATTTTCTTACAAGAGAAAATATTAGTATTGATCATGGCATTTAACAAAAATTCCAACTTTTTTGTGATGTGGTTTTCCATATTTGATTGTCTGCTTTGATTTTCATACCCAATAACCATTATTTAATTCACATTCATTGTCTTTTGTTATTGCAAAGTGTTACTTAGGCTTTGGCTTAGCAAGTTAGACTACCTCAAAATGTTGACCAGCCTACTTTGGCAAAGATTTAGTATATAAGAAAATATGTATATATTCTGCGGTACGATTTTTTATTTTTATTTTTATTTTTAACCCAAATTAGTCTGTGCTTATCTTTATTGACAAAATATGTTGCACAATGATATAATTTGCCACATTTGCTGAAGCCTTGTTTGTTTTTGTTTTTTGTTTTTTTTTTTTTTTTGTTTTTTGGGTTGGGGGGGTGGATATTGCTAAGGCCTTCCTTGTATATGATTAAATGCCTTTGATCCTCTATTATTGGGAGCTATATTGTATTTTGTGTGTCCATTATCTTTCTCTCTTCAGATGCCCCATTGTCCATTACATATGTATTTTATTTATTTATTTATTTATTTGATGGTAAAGCCATTACGTATGTTTATGCGTAAGCAAATCGGAATAGTTGGAATATTCCACGTGTAACCTCTTAGTGTTCTTTTTTGTCAACTCGGATACAACTCAACAAAGCAAAGACAGAGAGAATGGCCAACAGTCAAGATTAGTTTTGAAAAGGACACGCGTCATTCTATTATATGCATGAGAACGCAAGGGCAAATGACGGTGGTAGTCCTACCAACTGCCAAGTCTTTATTTTCCCTATCTGAAGTATGGGGGACCCATATAAATCTACGGGGATTTATCTCTTTTTCCCTTTTGGGAGGTGACGTTCTGGATGATTCTTTTAAAGTATCTATAGAAGCAGTTGGTTTCGTTGGTTCCATACAGAAAGAAGAGGATATTCTTTGTCTTCCTTGCTTTCGCTCTTGTTCTGTTTCTCACTCTTTCGCTCTCGGCGGCGAGCTCTTCATTTCAGTGTTGAGCACCTGGCGATCCAACCAAATTCATTTAGACCGGCGTTCAACCCCACCAACCGACCGATCGAGGAGAAAGAAGCAATTCCCCAAGGACTCAAATTTTCTTCATTTGCCCTCCTGGATCTCTTCTCAAGCGAAGCGAGGAAACAAAAGTGCAAGATGGGAGTGGTGTTGAAGAAACTCCGGATTCGGAGGGTGCTGTCCAGGAAGATCGGGAATCTGCATCGGAACAATGTCCGGAGCTGGAGGAAGCAGCTGAAGCCGATCAAGCAGCGCAGTTTTACACGGAAGCGCAAGTGTACAAGCTCTCGTTGCGGTGATCTGTTGCTTCTTCTAGTCTATTTCACTTGTTTTGGATCGATCCTCAACATAATCCGGAGGTTTGTCTCTAACAAGGTCCTGAGAGAGCAACGAAAGCCTAGAAATGACGTTTACTCTTGGAGGCACGCCGATCATGGTAAGAGTTTCAAATCATAGGTTTTATGGTCATAAGATTTTGACGAAGATTTGAACTTTTGTGGGTTTTGTTTGTTTAATTCTTCTGCTCTTGATTTTTACACCAAAAAGCCAGTATTTTTTTAATTCACAGATAGCTTCATCATTTTTTTTTAAAAATAATTTAAAGTGCTTTCCATTTTTAATCTTTCTAAGGCTGTTTGCGTATTTAAATGGAATTTGTAACAGCTTCTAAACACGTGATTGTTTGTTTGTTCTCCAAATTTTGATAGGAATTACTTTTTGAAAGATTGTATGCCTTAAAGCGTGTATATTTTCCCCCTGTTTTTGGCATCTGGCATCGGACCAACTTGAAGTTTGCGCGTTGCATTGAACATAGCGTGAAATGTGGCAGTAACTAGAATAGAATTTGAATTGATTTTTCTTATGCCTCTTTATGAGGTCAAGGATGATATGATAGTTGCATGGCACCTACAGGAATTTATAACTCATGTATTTTCACAGCATTGGAAGCTCTGCTGCAGTCCCTCAATGATCCATCCATTGATTTATCATGTTTGTGAAAGAATTTCTAAAATTTTGTAAAGCTTTATATGTTAATCTGAAGCAAACTTAAAAGACAAATTTTATGTGGATTCATGGAACATGCAGTCTACCTTTCAGAGTTTTGTTCTAAATATTTTCACTGTATAGCTGGTTGATTTGTCGTATGGTTCCAATTCTTCAGGGAGACTTGTTATGTACTTTAGAAGTGGTGCATCGCCATGGGGCAACTTCAGATTTCCTCATCAGGTGAACTGTATGTTCCAATCTCTCTCTCAAGTTCTACTTTCAGTTTGCCAGAGCTGTGGAACAATCTGGAGGGTGCCATCGAACATGATCCAGAGGGAGGAACTGAAGTCTAGGAATCACATCTACATATTAAGACGTGCCTATAACTACGGCCATCATGGTGATCTTTTTCTTCATTCTTCTGAGCATAGGTTTCTATTTTTGTTTTTGGGTTTTTCTTGCACGTTAACTTATATTGGTTATAGGATTTAACACAGATTCTGTTTTTTCATTTAATTATCTGCTTTGATTTTGACACCTGAAAATTTACTTGAATTCACAACTTCATCAATTCCTTTTATATAATAAGTTATGTCTGCTTTCATACAACAAATTTTCCATTTTGATCTCTTTAAACACTTGAGTATTTGATTTGTTTGTGTAAGACATATAGGCTTTGGCAAAAGATGACTGCCCATAATTGTCAATCTTATTAAATTTAGGGACACATGTCATTAGAGTTACATCGTACTTTGGCCAAGATTTATCATATTCTTTGTTTGAATTTTTTGTTTTCTTTGTGAGCCTGTTAGTGTAGTGCTTATGATTCATATCTTTTGAAGGTTGCACTTGCATGCTGTGATTGTTGCAATGCTTAAACAAACAAATGTTACTAGTAATTGCACATTATAGCCCACTTTGTGGAGGAACTTGTCTATATTTGTGAATATTGTCTATTGATATAGTTTGCCATAATGTTATGCTGAAGATGCTAAAACCTTTCTGTATTTGGTTCAATGCATTTGATCATCAATTTTTTGGATTATGTTAAGCAGAATTGAGAGTAATTAAAGTAGAATTTGAACTAATTTTCATGTGAATCTTAATGATATTGAGATGGTGTTATAATTGCACGACTAGACAAGAATTATTATCTATAAAATTAATAACTCATGTATGTTTACAGGGTGGAGAGCTGTGATTCAATTCCTCAATGCTCCATCCATTAATTTATCAGGTTTGTGAAAGAATTTCTAGACTTTTGTAAATCTTCTAGACTTTTGTGAAGCTTCTAAACTTTTGCAAAGCTTTTCAGTGTTAGTCTGAAGCAAAGTTGAGGTAGTTTTTTTAGTTAGTACAAGAAGTTATAGTTTTCATTGCAAAACTTGGAGGTTAGTTGAAAGAAGTACATTACAGTAGCAATGAGAGAGCTGGTTTTCACATGCATGTTCATAAAACATAAAGTTTTCATTTGCATGCCTGTTCTTTTATGAATGTGTTGATGCTCTTTCTAAGAGAACTTGGTGATGAGGAAGAGAAATCAACAATAGGAGGTAGAGAAAGAGTTAGTCTATAGTAATCAAATCATGAACCAGAATTTAGTTATAAAGATTAATTGAATAAAGTCTGTGCCAAAATGAAGTATGACATAAAGTTAAATAAACCAATAAAATAGTTAGGATAAGAGATCCTAAATTCTCATTAATAGAAATAAGTAACACTACATGCCTAGTTGCCAATTGCTGTAATTGGAATTAAGGCCGTTACTCTGCGGTCTGCATCAAATATATGTTTCAGTAGTAGTCACTTTCCTTTGTAAGATGGAAAGATGGAAAGATGGATGATCAATGTATAAAATCATCATTTGTTTGGGTTTAATATTGCTTTTTGGTTTTTGGTTTACATGTTTTCGGATATTTAATTCCCTTTTGCTTTGTTTTTACTTCAAATTCACTTTCTCTGTTTCTGTAGTCCATTTGTTAAGTTTCTTTGTCTCTACCGCCAATTTTATTCTATGCAAAATTTAGAAAGCAGTTTGTCTAATACAAAGAAGGAACGAATGTCTTGCTTGTATGTAAGTTAAGCATGTGTCCATAACAAACTCATTTAAGGATGTATGGAACATGCAAACTATATTTGAATTTTGATGGAAAATATTTTCACTACAGGACTGGTTGATTTGCATTTTGGTTTCTCTCCCTTTAAATTTTTACTTTCTGAATGTTGGAACTGTGGAACAATCTGGAGGGTGCTATTGAACAAGATTTGTAGAGTGCTATCAAACAAAATCCAGATGGAGGAACTGGAGTGCGGGGATCACATCTACACATGGAGGCATGCCTATAGTTATGCGCACCATGGTTATCTTCTTCTCCTTCTCCGTTTATTCTTCTGAAGATTTTTTAACCTCTATATTGGTTATGGTATTTAAGACACATTCTAAATTGTTTATTTAATTGTTTGCTTTGATTTTGATGCATGATTTCAGTACTTGAACACACAGCTTCATCATTTCCTTTTATCTAATGAGTTATGTCCACCTGAGAATTTAATTTGTTTGTGTACGATGATACAGGATTTGGGCTTCTGCCTAGAATTCTTGATCTTATTAAATTTAGTGACTCGGATTAGCATTACACCCTACTTTGGCATAGATTTACCATATACTTTGTTTGAACTATTTTGTTTTCTATGTTTGCTTCATTAGCCTAGTGCTTATCATTCATGTCTTTGCAAGGTTGCATCTTGTGATTAATGTAATGATTAACGCAAAATGTTATGCTGGTGGCACATTATTTACAGCCCACTTTCTGTTAGGAACGTTTCTATATATTTGAATATAGTCTACAGATATGTTTGCCATTATGTTATGTTGAAGATGCTAAAACCTTTCTATATTTGGTTAAATGCCTTTGATTGTCTATTCTTTGAACTTCTCTATATGAATTAGTACTATATTTTGTTATCTCTGTGGTATGATGATGAGAATCTTTCTTCTGGTATATAAATTACGTTATGGATTTGTCACCATGAGATTTGTTTGCTATGTTACCCCAGGGATATATGTTGGCGATGGAATGGTAATTCACTACACTCGAGGAGGAGGCTTAGATCGTATTATATTCAGCTTGTCTCCATCCCATCATTCAAACGGTACCAACCCTATAAGCAGTGATCAATCAAGACTTGATCGTGTGATCTGTTCCTCCATAGATGATTTTCTTTCTGGTGGTGAACTCTATTGCTTTGAATATGGTGTTAATCTAGCTCTCTTTATTGCCAAAACTCGAGGAGGTACTTGTACCCTTGCCTGTAGTGATCCACCTAATGATGTCCTTGACCGTGCGTATAGCCTCCTTGAGAATGGCTTTGGTAAATACCACCTTTTCGGAAACAACTGTGAAGACTTTGCGATATATTGCAAAACAGGCATCCACTTGGTAGATAACAATTTTAGCATTGGCAGGAGTGGGCAGGCGGCGTCCTTCTTGGTTGCCATTAGCGCTTTCATTTCGTCTACAATCGCACTATTTGTAGATAACATGTATAGTGTTGGAAGGACTAGGCAGGCAGCATCCTTATTGGTAGGCATTAGTGCTTTCCTTTCTTCCACAATTCGATGCCCTACTGTTAGAATTATCAGTCAGCATTTCATGGGCAGAAGGGGGCAGACACCATCCTTCTTGGTTTATATTAGTGCTTTTGTTTCTTCTACAATTCGATCACCAACTGTTATAATTACTGGTCAGCATTTTATTGTGGGTTATAGCATTTACTCTGCCTGTAGATGGGCTTCTGATATTGGAATTCGTCGTAATGCTAGTAAAGCTGCAAATAGCAGATTGGCCGAGGAAGGGAGTTCTGGTTATGGAGTCAGTATTAAGTTTAACTCGGCATTTCTGAAAGGTCTTGCTTGGGATATTTTGGTATTTGCAACTTGGTGGATTTGTTGTTATGAGCTGGAGTTGACAACAGAGATTACAAGTTTTCAACTGGGATGGATTATACTAACTTCTACAGTATGGCGGGTGCTCTTCGTTCCAGTCGATCGAGCAGAAAAAGTAAACAAAAGCAGTTATTGCAATTCTGATCTATCTATAGACTTGAGAATTCGTTTTATCTCTGTGAAGACCGTATGGCTTTGGCTTCTCAATGTGTTGCCAAACAAGGCTGCTTGCTGGTGTTTGATAACATTGGTATCACTACTATTTTGGATGTTGTTCTATATTGTTCTGTGATGTACTGATTCGGGTTGGACTATGTAAGATGTTGTTGTAGTAGTGTGGTGTTGCTTTCTGGACGTTGTTGTACTGTTATGTATTGATTCGGATTTGACCATCCAAGGTTGTCTTTGTTTTGTTGGTGTTTGATAATTTAAGACTTTTTTTTATTGATATATTGATTTAATAAATTTAAGGACTGAATTACAAATGAATTAAATCATGGTTTATGGATTGATAAAGTCCTTTCAAATATATTTGTACTTTTAAAATGGACAAATTTATTTACACTACAAAATTTGTTAGACACATTATATCTTTAATTATTTTTTTATATTTCAAAAATATTCATCGACAAAAGTATTTTTAAATACTCGATAATATCGTTTTTGTGTACTGAAAATATAAATTTAGATTATATAATTTTGAAAAATGTATAAATTTTGGTGTGTATATATATATGTGAAATAGATCGATATTGTCTTAGATTATATAAACCGTATCTTTTCTAATATACATATAATGGAGAAATCTATATAGTCTCGTTTACATATATAGCATTTTTAAAAATAAAATTCGTAAACTAATATATGGATATCTAATATTACAAAGAAGCACACCCCAACCATCAATAAACCCTTTCACAATCCGATATGAACCTTAGTGTTACGGAATCAAATAAATATAAAGTGAGATTGAAAGATGCCGTGCACCTTGCATATTTCCTCCTTTTGCTATGGCTATGGTGTCTGCCACCTTTGTCAACTATGCAATGTATTGCAAAACGGATTAATGAACCTGATCTGAAAAAAATTCAGAAAATTTTATTGCTTAGCAAAATATTTTCAGGATCTTCCTCTCTCTCTCTCTCTCTCTCTCTCTCTATATATATATATATATATATATTGATATCCTTTCTTTTCAGTGGAGCTTTGACCCTGCCACAAGTTATAACACTTACACTACAGTTATCTCTCTATTTTGGGAGCAGTTTTCCTGACTTGCATATTTATTGAAACCACAGAAATCTTCACTTTGTTGCATTTTGATTTAATTGCAATATGACTTCTTTTTAGAAGATTTCTTTGAAATTGTGAGGGCCACTGCTGGCAATGATATATGGGGAAAAGATAGAACCTGCAGTTTATGAAGTCAAAAGAGTTTATATTCAGGAGCAGTAGAGGAACAAATATGGTATTGATCCGCACCAACACCCCAGATGAACTATTACAACTTTCTATCACTATAATTGACAATTAGAACAACAGATTATTGGCAATAATTCCTTAAAAAGCCTTCTTAGAATGTACTAAAAGATTGAGAGTCAAGAACAAAGATGATAAACAGCCTTCTTTTTTTTTTTTTGGGGGGGGTTAACATTTATGTTGGGATAATCTATGAGAAAAAATAGTTGATGAGGAATCTGCCTGTAGTTGGAAGAGAGCGATGCTTCTTCAGGATTAGGATTAAGAAATTTGGCAATTCCCTCACCTATAAATGTGGGAGTTAGCAGCGTCTATATTGTAAGTAAACACACACACACTTCCATTTTACCTTAATCCGATAGTAACATGCGGACTTGTCGTCCAGAAACTAGACCAGTTTCGGAAAAGTTTAATTATATTTAGGTCGAGTACTCATTAGTAAGTTTTTCCACTATTGATTTGTAATTGAACACACATTTGATAAGGTTTGCACTTTTACTGCTTCATCTCTTTCACTTGTACTATATTTGGTTATCCACAATCCTGTTTTACATATTACGAGAATCCATCTGCTTCTTATGGCAACATAATTTATGTTATACGAATTGACTGCTATTCAATTTACTCATAACGTAAAGCTTAGGATGTATGTGAATGCTGGAAAGGTGATCGACTTGACTCGAGGAGCAATGCATATTCTATGAAGCTCGTCTCGGTCCCATCCATCCGACAATCCCTGTGGTCAAATAAGTGGTGACCAATCAATATATGATCAGGCCCATCCATCCGACAATCCTAGTGGTGACCAGTCAACGTACGACCACGTGGTCTAATCCACCTTATATTGTTTTCTTTCTCGTGGAAATCTTTATCTCCTAAAGCAAATTTTCCATGGATCCAGAACGTGGTCTTTACTTACAAAAATGAGTGGGATCCACGGGTTTTGTGAGTGATAGAGTGGAGACCACACATTGTCTGGAATCCATGGGATTTTTTGCAATGTGAATATGGTGTTAATCTAGCTTCCTTTAAAAGCCTTTATGAGAATCAAATTATTGCCAATATGTGTCCAAAAATCAATTTTGGTTACGATTGTGTGAGCAAGGTTTAAAATATTCAAGATTTTTTTGTGAGCAAGTTTTAAAATATTTAATATTTTTTTAATATTTTTATTTTTTGAAGGAGTCGAAATAAAATTTAAATTCGATATGGAAATAGATAGAATTTCCATAATATTTATTGAAATTTATAAAATTTTGACAAAATTTTTATGAAAATTTTCATAAAATATCTATATCAAATTTTTAACGATTTGCATGAAAATTTCAAAAATATCAGATATTTTTTAAATTTTTTTAAAAAAAATTCATAAATATTATTGATATTTAGTAAAAAATTTTATCAAATTAACTTCATTGAAATTTTTTTATCTTTAATTGTTTTTTAAATATTTAGTGATATAAACAAAATAGAATAAATAAATTGAATAACATTAATAAGTTCTATTTATTTATTGAATATCAATAAAGTAAAAATACAAAATTGTGGATTATATTTTTGGAACTTGGAAATTTTAATATTTGAAACTATAATGGAAGATGATGATGAAGAAGACAATCAAATGTACCAATGGATTAGAGATGTTTATTTAGATGATCATGAAGGAAATTTTAATCCAAAGATTGCTCAACAAACTGAAAAAGCGGGAATAAATGTTTAAAAAGTGATTGCTAAATAAATAAATTCTAGTAGTGATGATTCATTTCAAGGGCTTATGAGACAGCCATCTAGAATTATTAGTGTTGCAGCTTCATCATGTGGTACACATTCACAATTTGAAACTCTTAGTCGTCACTTTAGCTCCAGTGGTGATAAAGATAACTTCAATAAATTATCTGAATTAGAAGTTAGAAGAAATAGTGGGAAAAAGGAATCACCAAGTCAAGAAGTTGGACTAAACCCATTTACTGGTGAACAATATTATACACATGCAACACAAGATGAAGATCATGAGAATAGAGATGCAGGTCAAGAATTCGGTGTTGTTGGAAAAGACTATATACGTAAAGAAAAATGTATAATGGAGATGTCACAACAAGAAGAAGATTCAATTTCTATTAATTTTGAATTTACGTGAGTTGGAAGTTATTTTCATAATCCTTATTGAATGGATATGTACGGAATGTCATCAAATAGTAACTCATGGGTACCATCTCAAACTCAACCATCAGAGAGTAGTAGTTATGCACATAGTCAATCAATAATACAAGATCCATATAGTTAGCATATTAATAATTATATGCAAAATTATCAGAGAGATACATTTTTTCATAACTACTTCTCACTTTTTATATTTCAAAATCAAAATGAGAAAGAAACCGATGATTTTTAACCACCAAAAAGTTCTATGTGGTATTAAGATGACATTGATGAACTATAATATAATTGTAATAATTGTTTTATATATTTTAGTTAATAAATAATTTAATCATATATGTATTTTTTGATATATTTTTATTAATAATAATTCATCTATGGTCATTAATGTTTATTATAAATTAATTCACTAAAAAGAATATAACATCCATTCAATATTTTAGTAAGTTTTATAATCAATGGATTAAATAAGCTAATTCTAAAATTTCAATAAAAATTTTCACTTTTTAAAACAAATTTCCATCCGTTTTTATAACTTTTTATCAATATTTGATATTTTTCGATATTTTCATGAAAATTTTCGTATTTTAAACTCTCGATATTTCCATTGAATTTTTTGAATCTTGTTTGTGAGTGCCATTCAAAAGAATTGTATCTCCTCACAATAGACCAAGACTTGAGAAAATTGCCTTTTTATTTTTTATTTTTAGATTAACAATAATAAAGGAAAGACTTAAGAAATTTACTCATCATCACTTGTTACAAGTCCTACAAATTATATTTTTATTTTATTTTTTTTTATTTTTTCGATAGTTGCCTTTGTTTTCTCTGACATTTCTTTGATACCTACCATGAGCTCTATAGACTTGGAATATAAAGTCACTAGAATAATTTAGTCACACAACAACTCCACCCTTGTTTGCTTTCACGCATATATTAGTTGTTAATTCGAGAAGGATTCCTAAAATTTTGTTTTGCTCAATTTCGATTGAAGCACTCTAATTTTCTACAATTTTTTTTAATTAATATATATATGTATTTATAGCTTTTCTAATTAGAGGGCCTTATCGAAATCAGATAAAATAAAAAGGTAGTAAAGTATATTCCATCCTTCTAAATTATATTATTTCAAGAGACATCTTTCAAGATGACTTTGTGCCTGATTGAGGGCTTTCTCCAAAAGGTGATAATTGATAAACTTACACGCTTAATGTTCAAAAGGAAACAGAAGAGGTTTATAATTTTCAAGTGTAATTAAACCAATAATGAACCACAGATTAGAGGACTTTTGGACCAAAATCTTTTTTGGTCAACCCTTTTCTTTTCATCAAACTTGAAAGGACAGAGATCGGAAACAATTGGAGGTGAGGCCATCGATGGCTATGGATAGGACAGTGTTTGAAGCTGCAGCTTCAGGGGACAAAAGCCTTATTCAGAGACTGCAGCAACATGGTGTTGATCCTCACCAAAGTAACACCTCAGATGAACATAATTCTTCAAATTGCCGTGAGGTTCAATCAAACGGGTACTTCAAAAGGAGTTCTTCGCTTATGTCCATGGCAACTTCACTAACCAAACGCTGATGGAAACAGTCCTTTACATATAACAGCGAAAATTGGGAGTGAAGAGATGGTTAAGCTTCTCATTGGTGGTTTGGAGGACATTGAAAGCCACCAAGCTGATACTATAAGGATGAAAAACTTGAAAGAGAAAGACACAGCTTTACATGTTGCAATTAAAAATGGTAACTTTGGTGTAGCAAAACTGCTAATGGAAAATGATCCAGGATTGTTGGAGTTGGTGAATAATGCTAATGAATCTCCACTTTTTCTTGCTGTGGAGGGAGGTTTTCTCGATATTACACAACATATTTTACGACAGTTTCCTTCAGCTCTATGCTGCAGCTCCAATGGCATGAATGTTTTGCATGCAGCCGTTATTCGAGCCCATCATGGTGATGATATACAATACATGCGTGTATATATGTGCATATGTATGTTCCTAATTTATCTCCTTTCCCTCTAAAACAAATAATGTTTGTTGCAGCTAGCATGTTCCAATATCAGGCACCTGACTTGTCTCCTGAGAAATTCTGAGAAATTCCGACGCCTACAAAGCGGATTTCTTTTGCACGCTGGAGACCAATGCACTAATATAGGATGCAGAAAGACTTACCAGCCAACACAAATTGGTACTCTGTCTTCCACATTTTTCTTTCTTCCCATATGATCCTAGACTATGTATACATGTAGATGATAATTATTGATTTCCATCAATTTCTAGATATCATGCGCTTACTGCTTGAAAATGGAGGTCATAGACTTGCAGAAGAAAAGGATGTATTTGGATGGACTCCACTTCATGTGCAGCACATCTCGGACATCTTAAAGCAACTTGACTTTTACTTCATCATTCCCCAACTTGTATTGCATACTTTCGGGACAATGAAGGCGTGTCTGCTTTGCTTATTGCTGGAAGACAAGGCCATGTCAATGCAATGGCAGAAATTATTGGTCACAATCCGGATGCTTGTGACTTGGTTGATAACAGAGGATGGACTCCTCTTCATGCTGCCATTGCAAATGAAAGGCTCAATGTAGTCAGGTATATACTAAAGAAGCCAATGCTTGAGAACCTCATCAATGCAGTGGATAATGAAGGGAATACACCTCTGAATGTGGCTGCTAGAAGGGACAAGTACAGCATCATAACAATCCTTGTGAATGATCTTAGAGTTCAAAAGAAGGCTCAAAATCTCAACTTCCAAAAACCCATTGACTTTATTCGAACGAATCCAAATATTGAAGAACTTTGTAAGGTAAATGGTCGGAACCATGAAGCTAGACTGAATTTCTTATACAAAAACGTTATTCACCACCACGGGTAACAAACAACAGTGATATGACGGCTAAAGGTTGTTCTTTCCTCATCTAGCTCTTAGTTCTCAAAAAATTGAAGGAGATTCAAATAAAGTTGAGTAACAATCACCATTTAAATTGACGTATCACTAACGATCATCACTGGTGTGAAAATAGCATTGCTAACTTTTTTGTGTTTGGTTACAAACTTACAATATGGTAATTTTTACACAAAATGATGCATTATTCACTATTGTCGTATTGTTGATTCAAGTTTCAGATAGAAATATTAATTTCCACATTGCAAACATTTTGCAGTAAAACTGTTTCCGTTACAAAATTATATTCTCAATGCACAAGAATCAGATCTTTGTTGAAATCTAATCAATATTTTTTTAGTGGCATTTTATTGGAAACTTTTTCACTCTTTAAACCAATTTAACACTACTCTCCTTGGATGTAAACCTTTTAGTCTATGATTGCAAAGAAGTTGGATAGCCAAGAAGGCCGACCTAGTCTGCGATCACTTGTCCATGGAATGGACATTCATGAGAGAGAAGTTGGTTAGGAGAACAAATAAATGAAATCTCATAGACTGAAAAACATATCCAACATTCATTTACTGGTGGCAAGTCTGATCGCAACGGTGACTTTTACAGAAGGTTTTACAATGCCTGGAGGGTACGAACAAGACCAATCATCTACAAAAGGCCTGGCAATGTTATCTAACAAGACATCTTTCAAGGTGTTTGTAATAGCAGATTCAATAGCTTTCTACTGCTCCTCTACCTCCGTTTTCATACAATTCTGTGGTTCCTTGGAGCATAACTATCATCTGCTTTTGCGTTTTACAAGAGTTGCAGCAACTCTCTCTTATATTTCTAGTCTTGGGATGGTACTGGCTTTTACTTCAGCCATGCACGCAGTTATTCCTGATTCCACAATGTTAGCATGGTATACATTTATATCCGGTATTTGCGGGATATTTGTCTATATCTTTGGGTTTTTGTAGATGTGAACACACAACATCTTTTTAATACGATAAACTTATTCAAGTAATTAATTACAATGTATTTCTTATCCATATACAATCTTCATTCCCACTTTGACATTGATTTGATGTAGAACAAATACAACTAATCCTCCCAAAAACTACAGTTGTTTATGCGAAGATGGAGACAGAAAAGAACTTCCATTTTGATTAGTTTTTCAGTGTCAGCCAACCCATTTGACAGGATAATTTCTCTGATGAACTTTGCAGATTTCAACATGTTATATAAGATTGAAAAAAATGGCATTTCAGAGTATGCCTAAGTAGTTGACCCTTATATTTTCCTGTCGGAGCTAGCAGCTCATATTTATTAGCAACGACTAAGAAGTCCTCATAGAGAACCAGCAGTACCACGCTGTCTCCCCTACAAAGTTGATCAAATAGAATAAGATATTGCAAAGTTTTCAGCAATATAGGTTTCTGTGTTAGCTAGAAAAGCACACATTACTCACCTTTTCATTGTTAAACAAGTCTTCAGCAATGGCTTCCATTTTCTTTCTTTTTTTCTCTTCTTTCATGGACTTAACAATTTCCTCACTCCTGTAGTCAGATTCTCTATCATAAAGAAAAGAAAGAGCAACATAAACATAGCATTAACCTAAAAATTTCTAAATTCCGTGTAAAATAAGAATTTTGGTAAAATAAATCTTACTGATATGGATACTTTGAGAATGGAATTAGGTTGTCAAAGCTGTTCCCAGATGGAGTGCCTTTTTGCAAATCAAATCAAACAGGGACCAAAAAAGAGAGGCAAAAATCAGAAAATTGTTGTGATTCTCTGACCACTTTAGAGAAGAAATATGAGAAGAAAAATAAAAAGAATTCCATTACTCTCTTGAAATAGAATACAAAAATAAAAACTTCTCTCGTGAAGGATTCTCACGTGGAACCTCTCTCTACACTGTCAAATTCTCTCCGGAATTGCTCATTCTTCTCTCAAGCTCTCTCTGGAACTTAAACACTCTCTCTCTCGGAGTTTACTCTCAATACTCCTCACTTGGGATGATATTGAGCTTGCTCTCTTGGCTTGGCTTGCATGCATCGGGATGGAGCCTATTTATAGGCTTATAAGGTCGGTTGTATGGCCACAATCTTCAACAGCTTCTGACAGTGGCCCACAATTGTTGAGCAAGTTGGAGTTCGGTGTTAAATGCAGCAATGGCCATTGTCAAAGATGGTGGCTGTGCAGTCTTCACACTATCGGTGCAGTGGTGGTGCGGCTGGACTTCAACAATTCTCCCCCTCCAGCTGCATTTAAATTGATGGTCATCTGCCATCCATTCCGGCTATGTCTCTGCATAGCTTCAGCTTCTCTTGAGCAACAACTTTTGTTAGCATATCTGCTGGATTCTCTTTTGTGTGGATCTTCATCAGTTTCAGCAACTGTTGATCTATTACTTCGCGTATCCACTGATAGCGGATGTCAATGTGCTTTGTACGGGAATGATACATTGAGTTTTTGCTCAAATCCATGGCACTTTGGTTATCACAATGTATCTTGTAGTCTTCTTGCTTGATGCCCAACTCTGTGAGAAAACGCTTTAACCACAACATTTCCTTACCTGCTTCTGCTGCGGCAATGTACTCTGCTTCAGTAGTGGATAAAGTAACACACTTCTGCAATCTTGACTGCCATAACACAGCTCCCCCCGCAAAAGTGTAGAGATAACCTGATGTAGACTTTCTATTATCAGGGTGTCCGGCCATATCTGCATCCGTATAGCCTTCTAAGATTGGATCATCTCCCCCGAAGCACAAGCACAGCTTCGATGTACCTTTAAGATACCTGAAAATCCATTTGACTGCTTCCCAGTGTTTCTTTCCAGGATTTGAAAGAAATCTGCTTACAACACCTACTGCGTGTACAATGTTTGGTTTGGTACACACCATTGCATACATCAGACTTCCTACCGTTGAAGAATATGGTACTGAAGTCATCTCCTCTATCTCTTCTTTGGATGAGGGGCACAATCTCTTACTCTACTTGAAATGATTTGCAAGTGGAATGCTGACCGGTTTGGCTTTATCCATGTTGAATCTCTTTATCACCTGTTCAACATACTTCTCTAGAGATAGCCATAACTTTCTATTCTTCCTGTCTCGGATTATTTGCATTCCCAAAATTTGTTGAGCTGGTTTTAAATCTTTTATATCAAAGGACTTAGACAATTCTTTCTTCAGCTGACTAATCTTCATTGCATCTTGTCCAACGATCAACATGTCGTCCACATATAGCAAAAGTGCAATGAGGTTTCCACCTGAAAATTTTTGAATATAAACACAATGGTCTGCTGCAGTCCTTTTATAGCCTTGACTCACCATAAACGAGTCAAACTTCTTGTACCATTGTCTTGGTGCTTGCTTGAGGCCATACAAGCTCTTCTTCAGCTTGCATATGAGGTTTTCTTTTCCTGAAACCTCAAATCCTTCTGGCTGCTCCATGTAGATTTCCTCATGTAAATCACCATGAAGAAATGCTATCTTCACATCCATCTGTTCAAGCTCTAAGTTTAGTACTAAACCAAAAATGAATCGAATTGAAGTCATTTTTACCACTGGTGAAAAAATCTCATCAAAGTCAATTCCTTTTTTTTGAAGAAATCCTTTGACCACCAATCGAGCTTTGTGTTTCACCACCCTTCTACTGCCATCTTTCTTGAACTTGAACACCCATTTATTCTTTAGTGCCTTCTTTCCTGTTGGAAGCTCAACCAACTCATAAGTATGATTTTTCTGCAAGGATTCCATCTCATCTTGCATTGCTTGCAGCCACTTTTTCTTTTTTTGATGAGAAATAGCTTTCTGGAAACTCTCTGGCTCCCCCTCTTCAGTAAGCAGAATATACTCAGATTCTGGAAATCTCTTTGATGGAATTCGGCCTCGCTCAGATCTCCGAACTTGTAAACCACTGGTTTCAGGAGGTGTACCATCATCTGACCGCTGTGATGGCCCTGCAGCTGCTTGAGAGGATTAAGTCTCCCCCTGCTCAATATCCCCTTCTTCCTCCTGGTCTGCTTCTGGTATATCTTCATGCACCTCATTATCCTCTGTGGCTATTTGTGCTGGTGCTGGATTAGGACCAAAATTCTCGGCACTAGAACTACAATTAGGAGACATTCTGGGCTTTTCAATGTCTTCCATTGTCTGGTTTTCATGGAATACTACATCCTTGCTTCTAATAACCTTATTTGTTTTCAGGTCCCATAACCTGTATCCGAATTCTTTATCTTCGTATCCTATAAAGATGCATGGAGTAGATCTTGCATCGAGCTTTTGTCTGAGCTCCTTGGATACATGTACATAAGCTAAACAACCAAACACTCTTAAATGAGAGTAGGAGGGAATCTTACCCGACCACACTTTCTCTGGAATTTCAAAATTCAATGGTACTGACGGTGATCTGTTGGTTAAATAGCAGGCGGCACGAACAGCTTCTCCCCAGAATGGCTTTGGTAGCTTGGCCATACTGATCATACTTCTGACCTTTTCCATAATGGTTCGGTTCATTCTTTCATCTATTCCATTTTGTTGTGGGGTGCGAGGGACCATCTTCTCATGTCGAATGCCGTGTCTTCTGTAGTAGGCATCGAACTCCTTGGAAGTATACTGACCTCCATTATCTGAGCGGAGACATTTCAGCTTCTTTCCTGTTTCACGCTCTACCATGGTATGAAACAGTATGAAGTAATCCAATACCTGGTCCTTTGTCTTCAAGAAATATACCAAATATACCCACACCTTCCGAGAAGCATCATCAATGAAGGTCAGGAAATACTTGTTGCCACCTAATGATTCCATCTCCATGGGACCACAAACATCAGAGTACACCAGACTAAGCAACTCTGATCTTCTCAATGCAGAGGAACTGAAGGAGACTCTATGTTGCTTACCAAACAAGCAATGATTACAAGGATCTAGTGCAGCATCCTTGAAAACAGTGATAAGCTTCTTCCTTGCCAAAGTGGACAATCCTTTTTCACTCATGTGACCGAGTCTCTGGTGCCACAGATTTTGAGACGCCTCTCCTTCTGCAATATTGAGGCTATCTGCACATATCTTCACATGAGTTTTGTATAGCGTTCCACAAATATGTCCTCGGGCGACAACTATGGCACCTTTCGTCATTTTTCATGTGTCTTTGCTGAAGTAGTTGTCATAGCCTTGCTTGTCTAAGGCTGCTCCCGAAAGTAGATTAAGTCGAAGATCTAGAACATGACGGACATCCTTCAAAGTGATTGTACAACCAACATTCATTTTTACCTGAATATCACCAGTTCCCATAATCTTTGCAAAACTGGAATTTCCCATCTTTACCGTACCAAAATCTCCTGCTTTGTACGTTTTGAAGAAATCTCTGTGTGGAGTGACATGGTAGGATACTGCAGTATCGACTACCCACTCAACATCTTGGGTTTATATATGAAGGCATGTCTCTTCTTCGGTGGAGTAGAGTGCCACTTCTCCTGTAACAGTGACTAGTGTCTCTCCATCCTTCTTCGGCTGATTACCTTGGAGTCTCTGCTCTCTCAACAACTTTCTGCAGTTCTTCTTCATGTGACTCTCCAGGCCACAATGATAGCACTTATATGATGATTTTCTACCGTCTGTAGATCTGCCTCTACTCTACTTTTGCTCATAACAGTTTTGACAGTTTGGACCTCAACTTTTCAACGTGCTACTAGTCTACGAACTCGTGCCAACGTGTACTTCGTAATAGTACCTCAGTCACCCTAGAATTCCATCCGAATCAAAAAGTCAACTTTTAACCCATTGGGTCAACGGTCAACGATCAACCTCGGTCAAAGTTGGAAAACTTCCGTTGTACTTTGGGATGGGGTGTTACAGAATCGCTGAAGAAGAAAGTGAAGGAATAGCTAAAAGAGGTAAGAGTTTCAAGAACTTTTTTTTGACTAAAAATATGGACTGAAAATCAGATTGTGGAATGTAGGGCCACGTGAAGCCGATTTTCTTCTACATACTGTCTCTCTCTCTTTCTTTTTCTCTCTGCCTTTGCTAGCTTCTATCACTCTCACAAGAACACTAAGCTCAGAGACTCACACACTTAGATCTGAAATCCACAAACCCTAAAATTTCTTAGTTCCTAGGATGATCTGGGTAAGCATTTTTCTCTTCTATACTAGCAGTTTTGTTTTTGTTTTTTTTCGCTATTAATTCGCTGTTTATGGTTCTGTGGAATTATTTACTTGTCTTTGATTCGGGAAATGGTAGGCAATCTAAGAAGTAGAGCTTTGGTCTTGATCTAGGCTTTTAAATGTTGCGTTTTTGGGTTTAGGGTGGTGGTGCTGCATTTTTGGGGGCTCTATGTTTGTCGATGCTCGAGTTTGAAATGAGTTTAATGTGATTATGTTGATGGAAGCTTATAGTTGCTATTGGGTTTGTGATCTTGTTCATGTAATCTATGATTTAGTGCTTTAATTTTGTCAATTAAGTGATTTAAGTGGAATGAGCTACTAGTTCTTTGTGGGGTGAATATTTGTGGGGTTCTGCTAAATTGAGTTAATGCTCTGTTCGGGTCGAGAGAAAATGTGAGAAAAGAAAATGTAATCTTGTTCATGTAATCTTCGTCAACTGCATGTAGTTACCTCATATCCTGACATCTAAAGTATTGTCATTTTTTTGGATGTTTGGATAGAAAGAAAAGAAAAAGAAAAAGAAAATAGAAAGGATGTTTCTCTTTTTCATTATTGTAGAGTTATTAGTTAAGCATTTCTGATCCTAGTTTTTGAAAATTTTGTGCAACCCCATTTCTGATCTTCAGGTTGCTGTAAGGTTTCTCTTCTTTCTTGCAAACTTTTTGTTCTTTAGGTTGCTGTAAGGTTTCTCTTCTTTCTTGCAAACTTTTTCCAGTTGCTTATAACCAGTGAGAAGTGGCTGAATCACGATGTAAGTATTTTTCGATCAAGATTTTTATTTTATAATTTGATAAATTCCATAGATAGCTGTTCAACTGCATGGATGTAATTTAAAATTAACTCATCTTTCAATGTAGCATATGGAATTCATGCCTTACTTATTTCGTGTACGTGCCAATCGATTTCCTGATTTTTTTATTCTAGTTTTGAGGTGATAGATGGAGGATTTTGGGTAAGTAACGGCCAGGTGTCCTATATGTGGCTATTGTGATTTTGGATAACTAATAAATTATTTTGTTGTAGGTATATATTGAGCAGTGTTATGGAAAGTTCCTCGCCAATCCATCTAAGTTCCAATTCTCATACGCAATGCAAGAATATGTGCTGGGGATTCGAATGAAGGAGTCCAAGCCATGGAAATACGTAAATCATGTAAAATATACATGTCCAAATTGTGTAATGTTAACTATTCATTTATTCATGTGCCTTCCTTTATTTGTTGTGCTAAATGAAATCCTGTAATGTATTGACAGTTGTTGATTCCACTAAACAAGCACAACATGCATTGGCTGGAAGGGCACGTGGACTTGAAAGAGCGTCGTATGACTGTATATGACTCAAATAAGGCTGGTAACCGAAATAGGGGAGAAATTTATTTCAAGAAATTATGCATAATGTTACCATATTTACTGCGGTCTGCATCCTTTTATGAGCAGCGGCTGGATCTTGTAGACTCCGTTGATGAGTGTACATGTGAATTGGCACAAAATACCCCTCAGCAAAGTAACGGGTAAAACCCTTTAATATGTACATGTTTGTTGAATAAATATTAACTATTGAATATGGTTCTAATAATACTAATATATGTTATAATAATTTTTTTTTTTTTTGTAGTGGTGACTGTGGCATGTTTACACTCAAGACCATCGAGTTTTTACATGCTAGATTACCAGTGACATTCACATAAGATGACATGGAGTTCTTTAGGAAGAAGTATGCATATGAGTCTTACAACAAAGAACTAAGCATATTAGCTGAGTGGTGATACATTTTTCTTTCCTTTTGTCATGTTTATAGATGCATATTCTTTATTATATTTGACTTTTAGTTGTAAAGATAATGGTGGCTTATAATGTTCATTTAACAAAGATAACAATGTAGTATTGATGTAAGGATAAGTAATTGACCTTATAGGAAATGTGCCGTGTTTATTTATTAGAATTCCGTTATGCACAAACGCCTTACGAGCTCAATTGCAAATTTAAAAAAAATTTCCGCTTGTCGAAAAATATTTCCTATAGGCGAAAAAATTTTCCTCCAGTCGGAAATCCCATATGGAAATAAATTGAAGCCTCTGGATAAATTTCCGCTAGACGGAAAATTTTTCCTCCAAGCGGAAATAGTTTTTCTCCTGTTGGAAAAAAATTGCTCTAAGCGGAAATCGTTGAATAATTTTTACTCCTATCAGAAACTAATTTCCTCCACTTGGAAAATCAATTTCTAATAGATTTTATAAGTTAATAGTGGGGTAAAAAACAATTGAGAGTGGAGACAAATATTATATAAGACGAAGATGGAATTAACAAAAAATATAATGACATTTAAAATCAAGAACCATTTTAAATAAAAGAAAAAAATGATATATGTTTGTTTTCCTTTTCAAAATCATTTGGACATTTCATAAAATGATATGTAAACTAAAGATTTAAAATCAACTCCAGAAAGCCTCTTTTCATTTGGGATTAAATTCAAAAAAAAAGAAAAAAAGATTGCTAATAAATCTTCCACCGTGGAGTAGAAAATATTATATCCAATATATGAAATAATTATCAAAACATATTAAACCATAACACTAAATTAAAACTTTCTAATTCGAAGCATAAGACAATGGATTCGTACATCTCTGCCTATAATGTCCAACACCACCGCATCAGCTACATCTACGTCCAATAACATCTTCACCTTCGGATGGTATGCGTTGCATTCTCGGCCTACCAGCTCGCCTACGTGTCCATCTTGGTGGAAGAACAATACGACTTGCCACGTCAGTCGGGGCATGCCACTGTTTTTTATCTAACAAAGGGTAAATGGACTCAGCATAAGCTGCACGATATGCATCCGTGGTGTAGTAATGAGAACACATGCCATAAGGAGCAATTTTGCAATCTCTGCAAGCGGCAATACAATGATCACAAGGATATTGATCAAGATCGAAGACTTTACATGAGCATATTTTTGATTCGAGATTAACTGTACCCCTCAAACTCCCACCTTCCACAAGAAATTCATGCATGTTAATGGCTTTCACACGTAGTCCGATGGACTCCAAATTTCATAGTTTGAGTTGCTCTTCCATATGGTCAGTCACAGGCTTTGTCAATTTTGCACCTGCAGTACATCGCTCATAAAACCACATTTGCAGTAAATCCCGTATGTGCTCTATTAATGCTACTATTGGCATCTCTCTAGCATCTAGCAAAATGCCATTCAAGCTTTCTACAATATTGGTGGTCATGATAGTGTACCTTCTACATGGACAAAGTGAACATGCCCACCTTGTAGGGTCACATGATCGAATGAACTGGGCAGCCCTACTGTTTTTTGCCTCAATCTGCCCCATATAAAACTCAAAATCTTCAACCAAATATGCACTAGCTGCGAGCATGAAACATTGTATTATTGATTCATCTTTCACATATCCATTTGCTTTAATATTTCTGCTTATATGGTACGTCCACAACGCATGGTATGCATTCGGAAAAACTTTGCGTAATGCCCTTTCAATAGCGGTGTGTCTATCACTCACAAACACCAAATCCAAAAAATCTCCGATGGCATCCTTGATGTTTTGGAAAAACCATGTATATGCTTACTCGTTCTCTCCATCTCCAATGCCGAAAGCCAAAGGATATATTTGCTTATTGCCATCCATGCCCGATGCAATATACATGTACCCTTTGTATTTCCCTTTCAATGTAGTTGCATCAATAGCCAACACGGATCTTATGTGGGATTTAAATCCCCTAATGCTTGCTCCAATCACCATAAAGAAATATACAAAATTGTTATTATCGTCTGTTTTGATATGTGTAACAGTCCCAGGGTTCTTCGATACTAACTCATAACAGTAGGCAGGTAACTTAGCAAAATTCTCCTCTGGAGATCCCCTAACACTGTTAAGTGCATACTCTTTACCTCTCCATGCTTTGTTGTAGCTTATATTCACCCCATATTTCTACAAAAAATCATGTTGAATTTCTTTGGGTTGTAAACATGTGCAATACCTTCATATTTAGATTTGATACATTGCCCGATAATTCGGCTACTAGCCTGCTTATATTCTTGATGCACGATATCTAACGAGCAACTGTGTACATTATCAAAAATTCTCACAACAAATATTTCTCCATTTTTAAATGTGGTTGCACGTAGTCGCCATTTACAAGTATTTTCCAAGCATACAACCTCATACTGTTGTGTAGTTGACCGTGTCACCTTGAACTCCTTATTTTCTCACATGCAATAGATGCTCAATTTATTCTGTAAGTCACGTTTGTTGCGAAATAATTGTCCAACTACTATGCTCTCACAGCCAGTGAACTTTGACGAAAATATGGCCATAGAACCACTTTTGTTGCTCGATGATATGTCGTCACTTGTAGCATGATGAACCCTAACATCATCAACTCCTTCATTGTTCATTTCAGGATGCATATCATTATCATTGTCCGGCAACTCATGATCAAAATCTCCATCATTATGATCAACATCATCCCCTGCTGCATTGTAATTCTCATCATGATCAATATTATGCAACTGCTCATACTCCTCATTGTTAGGAAACCGTTCAGCATAGTCACCTCCAACATCAACTCCTTCGTGGATGTTAAATGATGTCCAGGCCCCATGAACATCAACTTGATCTCTAAACTGAGTTTCTTGAACCATAATTTCCTGAGATGTAGCCTGAATAGGTTCAGTACTAGAAGCTTGTGGTAGATGAACGCCAATTGGAGGACAAGAAAAAGAATGAAGATTACTCCCACTATCTGAAGCAAATGTTGTTTAATGAACATTTCTACATACATGTTCAACTTTTGAAATCAGCTTAACATACAATGGAGGCCGCATCATTGTCAGCCCTCCATTCCTCACTTCTTGAAGAAAGCATTTCACATCGTATTTCTGTAGGATCAAACTTTTCTGCACATCGTCCATATATCCATTTTAGCTTTAGCAAATATTCATTTCGATTTATCTCAATAGAATTGAAAATCTCATCCTCTAACTCTGATTTTATGCATCTCTTGCCGATGGAAACCATTATATTTTTACCATTTCGATATTCCTAATTACCACCATCATTTTGTACCAATGTTCCATTGTATAAAACCGCAATTACAATATCATCATCTTCCATTTTACTACAAAATTAAATGAATAACATTAAACTAAATCAATAAATATATAAAATTTTGAATAATACTAAACAAACATATTAACTGTATTAAAAAAGTTGATTCTGTTTTTTTTTTAGGCCAAATATAGCTTTTTCCTACTGGAGGAAAATTGGCGGAAATTTGGCGGAAATTTGGCGAAAAATTAGTGGAAAACTTACGAAAATTGTCAAACTGGAGGAGAATGGCGGAAGTTTATCTTTTTCGCCAAATTTCCTCCGTTTTTACTGTTTTTCGCAGTTTTTCAGTTTTACACAAAATTTCCCCCATTTTCAAACCATTACCACCTAAGTACCTTTAAAATCACATATAACAGCTCATAAATTAATTTCTTGCATACCCATATTAAATATAAAGCTTAAAAATTCCAAAACTAACAAAAAATACAAGAAAAAAGAGAAAGAGAAAAAAAAAAAAAAAAACACATATTTCATTAGTTTCATCTAATAAGAAAAAAGGTAAAATTTTTACCCTAGTTTAGTTTCAGATATGAGAAAATACAAAAAAATGAGAGTGAGAGGAGATGAGACGCAAAGAGTGGCTTTAGAGAAACCCTTACACGAACGGCTGTGATGTGATTCCGCCCGAGCCCGCTCCACCGATAACCCGCTGGGGTGCTGACTCGACACGGATGAAGACTAGGCCAATCACAAGAGCTCAAATTAAGAAATTTAAGGGTAACCTGGGAGTATTTATACAGAGGGTAATCAATCTCAACAGAGCTTGTCCATACTTGAAGATACAAAGCCTATTCGAAGCATCCAAGTGGTGGAAGCCGATACGGACCCAGGTGACGGTTTTGGTACATTTTTTGAGTCCGGAAAGCATCAAATGGTTCCAATGCTTTATGGGTTCAATACATATGTCTAAGAGGTCATGGAATCAAGTTAAATCAGCCTCAAATGCAATCAAAAAGGGCTTGTACGGACAGCATCAACAATTTGGCCGAATTTGCTGTATTGCTTGCTGGCTTTACTATATTTTACTGTATTAGCCTTTTCTTATTTTTCCAAGCATGGGAAACATGTGGGACTTCATATTCAGCTTATTTGGCATCCTAAAAAGAATCTAGAAGCTGATTTGAAGCTCAAAGAGGTCAAAGATTGATCAAAGTCAACTTGATCAAAAAAGCTAGCATTTTTAGTTTCCTAATTTGCTTTTACTTTTTGTTTTAGGAAACTACCATTACTTTTTGGCTTTTATTTATTTATTTTCTGGAAAAATAACTTTAGGAAGGTTTTTATTTTATTCTTTCCATTGTAAATTAATTAATTCCTAATTTAATATAAAGGAATTAATTAATCAAACTTAGATTAGGAAAGGAAGTATAGTTTCAGTCAACTAGGTTTCTTTATGTGTGGTGGTTGGTTTTCTTTATTTTTAGGGTTTTACTTCGTGGCTTTGTAGCCTATTTAAAGGCTTATTTTTTAATATGAATATAACTTTGATTTGATAAAGAAAATACTTGTGAGATTAATTATCTCTTTGTTCTTTGAGAACACCTAAAACACCATTAGAGAATTGGTTGTTTTAGCTTGACTTATCAATAGGTTTTCCATCCCCTATTGTGGCGTCTACATTATACCAAGGTTTCTAACCACAGGTGGGTTAGGGGTTGAGGTCAATTCCATTAGAACCTGAACTTAATTAAGATCCGGGCTAATATAATACGGGTTTAGGAGCAGGTCGTCCTAGGTTCGTATTATTTGGTATCAGAGCTAAATTTTGTTCAGGTTTGATCTATATTTATTTGTTTTATTTGTTTTTATGTTATTCTGCAACTTTAGCATTAGGTTAAGGTTGCTTCTATCATCATACACGTTCTGCATCTTAAAAAAAAAAAAAAAAATTCATTCCTAGTTGAATTAAGATTTCCTAGTTTTACCGTATTTTTTGTTTCCTAGTTTGTTGGTTGTCTTTTATCATTGTTCTTGTTAATTTGGTTTTTGTTGATTTTTCTTTGCTGTTCTATTCTTAACTATTTGCATTCATATATTCAAAAACAAAAACAAAAAAAAAAAAAACTGCACATTTTGTTTATTTGGAGGTCACGGGTTTGGTGTTTGTTTTGGAGTTGGAATTGCAATTTTGGTAATTATTCTTGCTACTGCAGTTGTTTTTGTTCTGTGAGTGAAAAAAAAAAAGAAAAAGAAAAAAGAGGTAAAGCCGAATATTAAAAAAAAAAAAAAAGAAGAAAAAATATTTCGGTTTGTTGGAGTTTGATTTGTTTGCTGGAAATTTGTTGGAGCTGCTGGTTTTTTTATTATTTATTCAATATTTGAGTTGCTGGAGAATTATTTTTGCTGCTGGATATTTGGATTTTGGGTGTTTAAATATTTTGGATTAAAATTAGTTAAAGGAATTGATACAAAACTTGAATGACAAGAACAACAACCAACAATTTTCTATATTTTTGTTCTCTTTGATTCTTGTTCGTATTTGAATTTCTTTTTCTGGAATTTTATTCTTGAACTCATAATCTACTACCATCTGGTGCAGTTTTCAAAAATTCCAACGTTTTCCCATTATTTTGTGTTTTCTTGTCTAGAAAGCCGAAAAATTAGGATTTGTTGGATTCTTTCGGTATTGCCTACTTTTTGCTACTGCTTTGTTGATAAGTTTAATTAAAACATACTAGTGATCTAATTGCTGTTTTGTGTAAAAGGCAAGAGTGTGAGAGCTTAAAAGAGGGTAAAAGCCAAAACTAGTGTGCAAACACGAGTGTCGAGACCTTGTTTGAGTGAAACACGTGAGGGAGTGAATATTGTGAGGATTTGTTTTATTTTTGCAGTATTTTACTAACATGGCAGATTCTAGAATAAGATGAGGGGATCCACCCTTGAGGATCAATGAGGAAGAGTCTGTAGCATTCCATGGCGATGACCGAGCTACCGGGAGTGGAGACCAAGTGGATATGAGAGCTGTCTTAGAATCAATACAGCAGGTTAGTGCTCAAGTTGAGCATGTGAATCAAAGAGTGGGAAGACTAGAAGCCTCACAAGGAAGTCCAAACACAAGAAATAGGCAAGAATTCCATGGAGGACGAGGACGAGGCCGAGGATGAGGAGGTCGCGAGAGACCGAGAGAGGAATTTGATGAGGAGCCATTGTATGGAGACTTTGAGGAAGGTATGGACGAAACTTTTGCTGTCCAAGATAGAGCTGGCCATGGAAGATATAGGAGGGAAGAAACAGATGAAAATCTTAGCAATATCAAGATCAACATCCCACCATTCATGGGAAAAAGTGACCCCGAAGCATATTTGGAATGGGAAGAAAAGATGGAGATGATATTTGACCACCATAATTATTCAGAGGCTAAGAAGGTGAAATTGGCAGCAATGGAGTTTGGCCATTATGCACTCCAATGGTGGACCAATGAGCAAAACACCCGAAGGAGAGTTGGTGATGACTTGATTACTACATGGCGACAAATGAAAAGAGCCATGCGGAAGCGATTCGTACCATCACACTATTATAGGTTGCTGCATCAAAGACTTCAATCTTTATCTCAAGGACATGGATCCGTGGAGGATTATTACAAAGAGATGGAGATGCTTATGATGAGATTGAACTTGAATGAAGATAGGGAAGTAACCATGGCAAGGTTTCTTGGTGGTTTGAATCGTGAAATAGCCAATCAACTAGAATTGCTACAATATGTGGAATTGGAGGAGATGTTGCATGTGGCTATTAAATTAGAGCATCAATTCAAGAGGAGGGGTGTAAGATCATGGTTTGGAGGTGTTTCCAACAGTGGAAGGTCCAATTCTAGTGGCTGGAGGAACAATCCCATCTATGAAAGCAAGCCAAAGCCGAAAGTCAAAGAAGAAAGTTCAAATTGGCCAAGGAAGGAGACTAGAATCGAATCTGTCCAAGCACCAAAGAATGAGATAAAATTAAATCCTAAACCTTCTATAATTCATGATGTTGTGTGTTTTAAGTGCCAGGGAGGAGGACACATTGCTAGCCAATGCCCGAATAGAAGAATCATGGTGTTAAAGGGCAATGACGAGCTAGAATCGGAAAGTAAAGAAAGTGAGGATGAAGCCAAGCAAGAGGAGGAGGACTTGGAGGATGAAACCGAAACCTTGCAAGCATCCAATGCTGAATTAAACTTGCTTTCTAGGAGAGTACTTGCTGCATACAAAGATGAGGATGAAATTCAAATAGAGAACATCTTCCACACCCGATGTGAAATTCAAGGCAAGATTTGTAGTATGATTATTGATAGTGGAAGTTGTACAAATGTAATTAGTAACATTGTAGTTGATAAATTAGGCTTAATAACTATTAAACATCCAGAACCTTATAGATTACAATGGCTTAATGATGGTGGTGAAATAAAAGTGAATAAACAAGCCAAAGTAAAATTTAATATAGGTAGATATGAGGATGTAGTTTTATGTGATATTGTACCCATGATTGCTGGACATATACTATTAGGTAGGCCATGGCAATTTGATAAAGATGCTACTCATTTTGGTCGAGAAAATAGTATTGTTTTTAGGTTTAAAGGGAAGAAGGTCAAGCTGGAACCATTATCTCCTAAAGAGGTTTACAAAGACCAATTACAAATGCAACAAAGGAGAGAAGCCGAAAAGCTTAAGGAAAAAGCAAGTATGGCACCAACGGCTTCACCATCCTTTCAAGAAGGTAAGAATGAGGTTGCTGATCAAGGTAAGGTTTCTAAGACTCATATTGAGTGGAAAGATCAAGGAAAAACCGAAAGAGAGGGGAAAGAAAGTGGCAAACCCGAGAGCTTGGAGAAGGAAGGGAAATCCGAGAGAGAAAAAGAAAAAGAAAGAAAAGAAAGGTCAAGCAGCAACTTTTATTTGAGTTTAAGGGATATTAATAAGGTTATTGAGTGTAAGAAACCTTTGCTGGTCATGATTTATAAAGAAAATTATTTTAATGATCAAACTAACTTTGAAGAACTTGAATTGCCAAGTTCAATGATTTCTCTTTTGAAGGAATTTGAAGATGTCTTCCCAAATGAAATTCCAAGTGGACTACCATCCAATCAAGAGGGAAAAGGTGAGCTTGCTATCCAAGGTAAGTCTTCTAATACTCAGGTTGTGTGGAAAGATTTTAATAAAACCAAGAGTGAAAAATTTGGTGCAAAAGCCGAGAGTGAGGAAGGTGAGATGGCATTGAGTGAGAAAGGAAAAGGAAGACAAGAAAGGAAGAATATAAATTTTTATCTTAGCTTTGGTGATGTTAATAAAGTAATTATGAATAAGAAATCATTGCTGACCATGAATTTTAAAGATACTTATTTAAAGATGTCTTTATTGCATAGAACTTTATCTGCATTGTTGAGAGCTTTACTTAATGGCAATTTGAAAATTTGGGAACTATTGTTTGCTAACTTTAAAAATTGTAATTTTTACCATAATGAGCATGTATTTCTAGATTTTGTTGTAATAGTATTTGACCCAGGAGAATTGGTTTGGTTGCACTTACGAAAGGAAAGATTTCCTAAACAAAGAAAGTCAAAGCTCATGCCGCTATGGATGGACTTTTTCAAGTTTTGGAGCCGAATAACAAGAATGCCTACAAGCTTGATTTACCGGGTGAGTATAACATGAGTGCTGCATTTAATGTTGCTGATTTAACTCCTTCTGCTGCAGGTGATGATCTTGATTTGAGGACAAATCCTTTTCAAGAGGAGGGGAATGATGTGATTCTGCCCGAACCCGCTCCACGATAACCCGCTGGGGTGCTGACTCGACACGGATGAAGACTAGGCCAATCACAAGAGCTCAAATTAAGAAATTTAAGGGCAACCTGGGAGTATTTATACAGAGGGTAATCAATCTCAACAGAGCTTGTCCATACTTGAAGATACAAAGCCTATTCGAAGCATCCAAGTGGTGGAAGCCGATACGGACCCAGGTGACGGTTTTGGTACATTTTTGGAGTCCGGGAAGCATGAAATGGTTCCAATGCTTTATGGGTTCAATACATATGCCTAAGAGGTCATGGAATCAAGTTAAAGCAGCCTCAAATGCAATCAAAAAGGGCTTGTACGGACAGCATCAACAATTTGGCCGAATTTGCTGTATTGCTTGCTGGCTTTACTGTATTTTACTGTATTAGCCTTTTCTTATTTTTCCAAGCATGGGAAACGTGTGGGACTTCATATTCAGCTTATTTAGCATCCTAAAAAGAATCTAGAAGCTGATTTGAAGCTCAAAGAGGTCAAAGATTGATCAAAGTCAACTTGATCAAAAAAGCTAGCATTTTTAGTTTCCTAATTTGCTTTTACTTTTTGTTTTAGGAAACTACCATTACTTTTTGGCTTTTATTTATTTATTTTCTGGAAAAATAACTTTAGGAAGGTTTTTATTTTATTCTTTCCATTGTAAATTAATTAATTCCTAATTTAATATAAAGGAATTAATTAATCAAACTTAGATTAGGAAAGGAAGTATAGTTTCAGTCAACTAGGTTTCTTTATGTGTGGTGGCTGGTTTTCTTTATTTTTAGGGTTTTACTTCGTGGCTTTGTAGCCTATTTAAAGGCTTATTTTTTAATATGAATATAACTTTGATTTGATAAAGAAAATACTTGTGAGATTAATTATCTCTTTGTTCTTTGAGAACACCTAAAACACCATTAGAGAATTTGTTGTTTTAGCTTGACTTATCAATAGGTTTTCCATCCCCTATTGTGGCGTCTACATTATACCAAGGTTTCTAACCACAGGTTGGTTAGGGGTTGAGGTCAATTCCATTAGAACCTGAACTTAATTAAGATCCGGGCTAATATAATACGGGTTTAGGAGCAGGTCATCCTAGGTTCGTATCAGGCTGTGTAGAGGAAGAAGGAAAGGGTAAAAAAAGGCTTTTCCGTAATTTTCAATTTTATCAAGGGTATTTTTATCCCAAGGTGGCTATTTTTTTTTAAAAAATTTTTTTTTGCTATTTTTCAAAAATGAAGTTGTACGGTGGCTATTTTTCGAAATAACCCTTGTATCTCTCCGGCTTTTCAAGCCCATGACAAAAATTTATTACCCTCCCAAAAAAAACAAAGCCCAAAAAGGAAAACAAACCTAACTTTGTTTTTTTCCTGGCCCATTTTTTATTTTTATTTTTTTAAAAAAAGAAGAAATTTCAAATCATTTTATTATCATGAGTAATTTGATTTTCTTAAAGGCCTAAAAGACAATTTCTTTATTTATTAATTTTATTACTTCATTCTTAAGATGCATTTTTACTTTGTAATCCTATTTAGAAATATGAAATCATCAAGAACATTATTTTAACTTTTTTTTTTTACTTTTTATTTTTAACATCTATTTGTTTGATGAATAGGATTTGAGATCATCATCAACAGTTAGCTATCTCTGTGCATTACTTTTTATTTTAAAACTAATTTTTATTTTTTTGTTAACTTCTTATTTTCTCCATTTAATTATTTTAAAATTTAAGAAAGTGTTTAACACATTATTTTACTCTTATTTCTCCAAGATATATATATATATATATATATTCCTTTTAATTGATTTATTGAAGCATAAATTGGAATAGTAATTTTATAATTTTAGCCAAAGACGTCAATATGATTTAAGTAAATTTGGGATAAATATGTCACCTTCTTGTACAAAATTTGAAAGAATGTCATTTTTAGTCAAATTAGAGCCTATTCCAACTATTTGCTTATTAAGAGGCAATCCATATAATTTTAGCAACTTAAGAGATTTCTATACTATTTTCCTTTATGAAACTAGCTTCAACTATTGCTCGACAAATTGGCCACATATTAGCTTGTTTGGTTCATTTGAGTGTCCATCATAAACCCACATTTTTTAGAAGCATCAACTATTGTAATTTGGACCAAGAAGAGATACTAATCCGTTGATTTGATCTCAAGCAAATGCTGATTCATCCGTTATCATTATTTTTTTCAAAGGGCACAACAGGTGCTTTGCTTATTATGCGAAATGAAGTACCCTAATATGGTAAGGCTTATGCTTTATATTGGAAGATGACTTCGTTGAAGACCTTAAAAAATAAAAAATAATAGTAATAATAATAATTAAAAAAAAATGTTGGAGGACTTGGAACTAAAATCTTTCTTGGTCGACATTCTTTTCATCAAGCTTAAAAGAACAGAGATCGGCGGAAACAGTTGGGAGTTGCAATGGACAGTACAATGTTTGAAGAAGCAGCTTCAGGGAACCAAAGCCTTATTCGACGACTGCAGCACATAGTGTTGATCCTCAACAAAAAACACCATAAAAGAACACTATTCTTCACATTGCTTCGATGAATAATCAAAAGGGTATTTCAAAAGAAGTTCTTCACTTATGTCCATGGCAACTTCACCAAGCAAACACTGATGGAAATAGTCCTTTACACGCAGCAGCGAAAATCGGGAGTCAAGAGATGGTTAAGCTTCTCATCGATGGTTCGGAGGACGTTGAAAGCTAGCAATATGATATTATAGGAATGAAAAACTTGAAAGAGAAAGACACAGCCTTACATGTTGCAGTTAAAATTGGTCGCTTTGGTGTAGCAAAGCTGCTCATGGAAAAAGATCCAGGATCTTTGGATTTGGTAAATAATGATAATGAGTCTCCACTTTTTCTTGCCGTGGAGGGAGGTTTTCTCAATATTGCACAGCATATTTTACTCCAATTCCTTCAGCACCGTGCTGTGGCTCCAACGGCATGAATGCCTTGCATGCAGCTGTGATTCGAGCCTTTAATGGTGTAAAGAAATAATCCTCAAGAGCTTAGGAGTTTGAGAATTGATGTGCATCTGCTATTTAGGCTTGTGCATAAAGGAAGTAAGAAACGATGCCGTTTTTGATATAATACATTTACACAGCTTTGAGAAGAACGACAGCGTTTTCACTTGGTTTTAATGATTTAAGTAGGACGGTGTCGTATTGGCATAACGGTGGTTTTATCTGGTTAACATAATCACGTGCAAGCCATGTGAATTAGTTATGGTGGTTATGTGAAGGGCTAAGTATCATTGGTCCACGTCATTTGAATTGCCACATCAGCAACAGCAATGCTGGATATATATAACGGTCTTCATCTTCTTCATTTTTACTTCTGGATTTTGTAGAATTACAGAGCTAAGGTTGAGTTTGTGTTTCAGTGATTGTGAGAGAAAGTTGAGTCCTTCTTGTTTGTACAAACTCATCGAAGTAATTTGTAGGTGTAGGAACAATTTCTTTGTGAAATTGGTCAGGACTGATTGAGTGAGGGTGTATGTGGGCTTACGGGTTAGGTTGGATGTTGTTCTGAGTGATTCACCATTGTAGAACCTGTTAAGCTCTTGTTTTTCCTCATTTTATCAATAATAGCAGAAGCTCAGAACCTGAGCACGAGGACGTAGGCAATTGTGTTTGGCCGAACCTCATTAAATCGTGTGTGCATCTCATTGGTTTTATTTCTTGTTCTTTCTGTTTTTCCATAACAAGTGGTATCAGAGCCTTCTTGGGAAAGTTGGTGGAGATTCTTTATCAAGAATTGTGTAATTTCATATGATCAAAAATGGCCTCGAAGATTGAGGTGGAGATCTTCAATGGCAAAGGGGACTTCCTGCTTTGGAGGAAGAAAATGAAGGCTGTTCTTGTCCAGGTGAAAGTAGCAAGAGCCATAGATGGAACATTCTCTGCAGATCTCTTAGAAGACAAGAAATTGGAGATGGATGAGATTGCTCTAAGTACAATCATTCTTCACTTGTCAGACAATGTGCTAAGAAAGGTAGATGATGTAACCACCACTTCTGAAATGTGGCATAAACTAGAACAACTGTATCTGGTAAGGTCTTTACCTGATCGTATTCTTTTGCTTGAGCAGTTCTTTGGCTTTAAGATGGACACCAATAAAGATTTATACTCTAATCTTGACATGTTTAATCGATTAATACTTGATCTTGCAAATTGTAAAGTCACTTTTAGTGATGAACACAATGCTGTGATTTTGTTAAATTCTTTACCTGAGTCTTATAGAGAGGTCAAGAATGCCATAAAGTATGGCTGTGATTTCTTGTCCTTAGATATGGTGATAAGTTCTTTAAAATCTAGGGACATTGAAATGAAATCTGAGTCTAAGGGAGAAGGACTTAATGTTCGAGGAAGAAGTCAAACAAGGACTTTTGGTAATTCTGAATTTAGAGCCAAGAGTAGAGATCACTCTAGATCCAAGTCTAGAACTAGAGGTCGAAAGTGTTATTACTGTAAGAGGGAAGGTCATATAATGAAATTTTGCTACAAGAAGAAGAGAGATGACAAAAGTAAGATTCAGGTGAGTAGTGATCTTGCTGCTGTCACCTCAAGTGAAGAGTCTGGTGAGGTTCTTGTGGCTAATACTGAACAAAATAAGACTGAATGGGTTTTAGACTCAGGATGTTCATTCCATATGAGTCCTATACATGATGTTTTTCAGTCTTATAAGGAATATGAAGGAGGACAAGTTCTCCTTGGTGATGATCGTTCCTGTAAAGTTGTTGGTATAGGTAATGTTCAATTTAAACTTGATGATGGTACTGTTAAGACTCTAAACTCAGTTAGATATGTGCCTGGTTTAAGGAGAAATTTAATTTCTCTTGGAATGCTTGATGAGGTTGGTTATACCACTAAAACTGAGAATGGAAAAATGAGGATTTCAAAAGGCTCTTTTGTTGCTTTTAAAGGCATTAAGAAAAATGGTCTGTATGTTTTGCTTGGTGAGGCTGTTTCTGAGTTTTGCAATGCTTCAATTCATACTTCTGCAGATAAAACTCTGCTATGGCATAATTGATTAGGCCATATAAGTGAAAAAGGCATGTATTATCTGAATAAGCAACAAGCTTTTGGTAAGGATCAGATAAGCAAATTAGAGTTTTGTGAAAATTGCATTTTAGGTAAGCAACATAGGCTCAGTTTTAACTTGAGTTCAAATAGAGCTAAAGCTGTGCTTGATTATATTCATGCTGATCTTTAGGGTCCTGCTAAAGTTTCTACTCAAAGTGGAAATAGATACTTTATGTCTATTATAGATGACCATTCTAGGAAAGTGTGCGTCATTTTATTGAAGTCCAAAGATGAGGTCTTCAATAAGTTTAAGGAGTGGAAACTACTTGTTGAAAAACAAGCAACTAGGACAGTGAAGGCTTTAAGAACAGACAATGGTCTTGAGTTCTGTAATAGGGAGTTTTATAATTTCTGTAAGGCTTAAGGAATTGTGAGACACAGAACTGTCAAGCATACCCCTCAGCAAAATGGTGTTGCTGAGAGGATGAATAGGACCTTGCTTGATAAGGTAAGGTGTATGTTACTGTCATCAGGCTTGCCAAAGTTGTTTTGGGGTGAAGCAGTTATGGCTGCTATGTATCTTGTTAATTTGTCACCATCAACTGCTTTAAATTTTGAAACACCTGAGTATGTCTGGTCTGGAAAGTTGCTAAATTATGATAATTTGAGAGTGTTTGGATGTGCAGCATATACACATCAGTCAGAAGGTAAGCTTGAACCTAGAGGCATCAAATGTGTGTTTCTAGGACATCCTCAAGGTATCAAAGGCTATAGGCTATGGGTTAATGGCAGAAATGGTTTTAAAGTCATTGTTAGTAGAGATGTCATTTTCAATGAAAATATTATGCCTTGCAAGAATACTAACAATGCAAGTACTGAAAGTGAACAACCACAACAAATGTCAAGGCAAATGGACTTAGTAATGCCTGAGATTGATTTTTAAGACAATGAGGAAAGTGCACCAAAGGAATCATCATCAGAAGCTGAAGTCCATGGAATTCCTGAGCATTCAGAATCAGAATTAGATGAAGAAAGGCAAAGACAACAGCTTTCTTCACCTTCAAGAACTATTGCATCACCAGGATACCTGTTGACTCGAGATAGAGCCAGAAGGAGGATTATTCCAAATAAGAAATACAGCTATGCAGATTTTATTGCATATGCTTTAGTTGGATTTCAAGAGTTCTCTGATAATGAACCTCAGAATTATAAAGAAGCTATGAAGTCTTCAGAATCAGCAAAATGGAAGCAAGCAATGGATGAGGAAATACAGTCACTTCATGATAATCATACATGGGATCTGGTGTTGGCGCCTGCAAAACAAAGAGTTGTTGATTGTAAATGGATTTATAAAGTCAATGAAGGGTTGACCAAGTCAGATCCAGTGAGATTCAAGGCAAGGTTGGTAGCAAAGGGGTTTACCCAGGTTGAAGGTGTGGATTATACTGAAATCTTCTCACCTATAGTCAAGTATACTACTATTCGAATCATTCTCTCTTTAGTTACACATTTTGATTGGGAACTAGAACAATTGGATGTAAAGACTGCTTTTCTTCATGGGGATTTGGAAGAAACTATTTACATGAAGCAACCAGAGGGATATGAAGTGACTAGAAAGGGTGGAGAGTTAGTATGCATGCTAAAGAAGTCTCTCTATGGTCTAAAACAGTCACCAAGGCAGTGGTATAAAAGGTTTGATACCTTTGTGGTGAAGGCTGGTTTTATGAGAAGCAACTTTGATAGTTGTTTGTACTTCAAGGAGACAGCAAGCTCAAATGCTGTATTTCTGCTTTTGTATGTAGATGATATGTTGTTGTCACGATCAAATGCAAAAGTTATTGATTCAGTTAAGAAGTTACTAAGTTCGGAGTTTGATATGAAGGAGCTTGGTCAGGCAAAAAGGATTTTGGGCATGACAATTGAGAGGGACAGAAGAAATAGGAAGATGAAACTTCAACAGACTTCATATGTTCAAAAGATACTTTCCAAGTTCAATATGAGTGAAGCTAAGCCTGTTTCTGTGCCCTTAGGTGGTCATTACAAGTTGTCAATGGAACAGTGCCCTAGTAATGAACAAGAAAGAGAAGATATGATTACTGTACCATATTCAAGTGCAATAGGTTCAGTTATGTATCTTATGATCAGTACAAGGCCAGATTTGGCTTATGCAGTAAGTGTGCTCAGCAGGTTTATGTCAAATCCTGGAAGGAGTAATTGGGATGCAGTAAAGTGGCTCATAAGGTACTTAAAACTCACTGCAAATGAAGGATTGGTGTTTAAAGGCAGCAAAGATGGAATAGAATTGCTTGGCTATACACATGCAGATTATGCTGGGGATCGAGATAAGAGAAAGTCAATCTCAGCATATGCATTCACTGTTTGTGGGAATTTTGTAAGTTGGAAGTCACATTTACAAGCCATAGTAGCTTTGTCTACTACAGAAGCAGAATATATGGCAATAACAGATGCTGCAAAGGAAGCAATATGGATTAAAGGTTTACTGTCAGAACTTAATATGTTACACAAGGCTATCATACTCTATTCAGATAGTCAAAGTGCAATACATCTTTCTAAGAATCCTGTGTTTCATGAGAGGTCAAAACATATTCAGATTAAATATCATTTCATACGGGATATGGTGGAAAGGAAGGAAGTCAAGTTAAAAAAGGTACTTACAGAACTTAATCCTATTGATATGGGTACTAAAGTTTTACCCGTGAGCAGGTTTAATTCATGTAAAACCTTGCTCAATATTAGGGTAGGCTAATGTTGATTTAAGGGAAGATTGCAAGGAGGGTTCACAGAGTTTCTGCTATAATTACACTCTTGAGGATTAGGTGGAGAAATGTAAAGAAATATTCCTCAAAAGCTGAGGAGTTTGAGAATTGATGTGCATCTGCTATTTAGGGTTGTGCATAAAGGAAGTAAGAAACAATGCCGTTTTTGATATAATACATTTACACAGCTTTGAGAAGAACGACAGCGTTTTCACTTGGTTTTAATGATTTAAGTAGGACGGTGTCGTATTGGCATAACGGTGGCTTTATCTGGTTAACATAATCACGTGCAAGCCATGTGAATTAGTTATGGTGGTTATGTGAAAGGCTAAGTATCATTGGTCCACGTCATTTGAATTGCCACATCAGCAACAGCAATGCTGGATATATATAACGGTCTTCATCTTCTACATTCTTACTTCTGGATTTTGCAGAATTACAGAGCTAAGGTTGAGTTTGTGTTTCAGTGATTGTGAGAGAAAGTTGAGTCCTTCTTGTTTGTACAAACTCATCGAAGTAATCTGTAGGTGTAGGAACAATTTCTTTGTGACATTGGTCAGGACTGATTGAGTGAGGGTGTATGTGGGCTTACGGGTTGGGTTGGGTGTTGTTCTGAGTGATTCACCATTGTAGAACCTGTTAAGCTCTTGTTTTTCCTCATTTTATCAATAATAGCAGAAGCTCAGAACCTGAGCACAAGGACGTAGGCAATTGTGTTTGGCCGAACCTCGTTAAATCGTGTGTGCATCTCATTGGTTTTATTTCTTGTTCTTTCTATTTTTCCATAACAAATGGTAATCATATCATATACTTTTTTTATTGCTAACGATTTTTTGTTATGGAATTTTGACACTTTTTATTACAACATCTGGCATCTATGCTAGCTTCTAATCATGCTCACTCTCCTTTGAAAACAATTAATGCTTGTTGCAGCTCTCAAGTTTGAATATCGAGCGCCTGACTTATCTCTGGAGGAAGTCCGACACCTGCTATGCAGCTTTCTTTTGCATGCTGGAAATAAATGCGTCAATGTAGGATACAGAAAGGCTAACCAGCCAACACAAACGGGTACTCTGTCTTTTACATTTTCTTTCTTCTTATAGGTCCAAAACTACTATATATATATATATATATATAGAAATTAATTATTGATTTCTACCGATTTCTAGATATTATGCTCTTACTGCTTGAAAAAGGAGGTCATGGGCTTGCAGAAGAAAAGGATGTATTAGGATGGACTCCACTTCACTGTGCAGCACATCTGGGTCATATTGAAGCAACTAAACTTTTACTTCAAAATTCCTCTACTTTTATTGCACACCTACAAGACAATAAAGGCATGTCTACTTTGCATATTGCTGCTAAACAAGGCCATGTCGATGTAATGGAATATTATTAGTGACAAGCCAGATGCTTGTGACTCGAATGACAATAGAGGATGGAATCTACTTCATGTTGCCATTGCAAATGCAAAGCTTCTGTTGTCAGGTTTACTCTGAAGCCAAGGCTTGAGAGCCTCATCAATGCAGCGGATAACGAAGGGAATACACCTCTGCACGTGGCTGCTGGAAGAGACAAGTACCGCATCATAACGATCCTCGTGAATGAAATCAAAGTTCATAAGAAGGCTCAAAATCACAACTTCCAAAAGCCAAGTGACTTGATTCGGACTAATCCAAATATTGGAGCGCTTTACAAGGCAAGTGGTCTGGTCCTTTTAGAATTTAGTTATGATATATTAATTCCTATTCATGCATTTGTCTCAAAAATATGTCGCCCTATTTTGCTATTAAAGTTCATTTGTGATGGCCCATACCCATTTAGCCAATTTTGTTGCTAAGAATAATTTTGGGGCTACCTAATTTTAGTTACACAAGTACCACATGGGAAAATCTTCTTTGAGTAAAACCAATCCTTTAGGTTGCCAGTTTCTCCTTGTATCTTTGTACCAATTTAATTTGTCTCTCCTGTAAACCTTTTTTCAGTCAATGATTGCAATGAGGTTGGAAAAACAGGGTGGGCAACCAAGTCTGCATTCACTTGTCCATAAAGCAGAATATAGGAAGCCCATAAAAAAGGATATAACCATAAACAGAGTGGGATCTAATAGAGATAAAGATCATGATCATACAAGTAAAGAAGTTGGCTATGATCAGGACAAAGACGTGAAATCTAATAGACTGAAGAACATATCTACCATTCATCTACTGGTGGCAACTCTTATTGCAACAATGACTTTTACAGCAGGTTTTACAATGCCTGGAGGGTTCGAACAAAATGAATCATCAAGAAAGGGCTTGGCATTGCTATCTGACAATGCATATTTTCATCTGTTTGTGATAACAGATTCATTAGCCTTCTACTACTCCTCTGCCTCAGTTTTCTTGCAATTTTGCGCTGCCTCGGAACATAATTATCATTTGCTCTTACGTTTTACAAAAGTTTCTGCAACTCTCATTTATATTTCTAGCCTTGGAATGGTTGTTGCTTTTACTTCAGCCTTGCATGCTGTTATGCCTGGTTCCTCAATGCTAGCATATTATACTTTTGTATCGGGTATCTGTTGTGTAGTTGCCTATATATTTGGGTTTTTGTAGATATGAAACCACCACATCATTTTGTGGTAGTAAACATCTACAAATATGTTTAATTATATTGTAATAATAATAAATAATAGATATATATATATAATCACCATTACCATTTTGGTATCGATATGAGTAGGACGAACGTAATTATCCTTCCAAAAGCCGCAGTTGTAACCCAAAAATACTCCCAAAAAGCAAATAATTCTAGATGTTATGGGCTTACTGCTTGGAGGAAGTAATGAACTTGCAGAAGAAAAGGATGTATTTGGATGGACTCCACAACATTGTGTAGCACATCTGGGACATCTTTTTTTGAGTAAGGAATTTGAAAGAAGAATATATTGACACATGGGGCATATTCTTTTTCTTTTATATATTATATACATATAGATTCGAACAATTACATGCGTGATGGATAACATATGTGGTAGTGTAATACTAATACATGATGGAAAAGCAATTTGTGCAATCGGAAAAGTTGAAACATAATAAAAGATCCACAGAGTCACCCGAAAACAATTGATTTATCGATTATTCGTTTATATTTATGGGGAAATATGAGCACATGGTGAAAATACCAAATGCTTAGTGCACTGGAGTTGCGTCAACCAAGTACAAGGAAAAAAAAAAAAAAAACAAAACGATGTTGGGCTTTTAGTTAGGGTTTTTTTGAAAAATAGCCACTCCACATATTCAAAATTGAAAAATAGCAAAAAAATTTAAAAAAAAAAAAAAAACTAGCCAACTTTTAACACATCTAGACCAAAATATCCTTCATTACCTTTTTTTTTATCTTCTTTCTTTACCAATACGCAGCTTCTTGTTTTTGGTTTTTTTCCCTACTTTTCCTTTCCCTTTCTTTTTCAAAACACAGCTAGGCTAAGGCTCATTGCAAGTCATTTTTAAGCTGGTGTGTTCCCATTTGATTCTTCTACAAGAATGATGGGATTCATTGGGGTTTTGGTTTTGAAGAAGATGGGTTTTCAATTGGGACTATGTGCTTGAAGAACTTGGATTTAGCTCTGCCAAAAAAAAAATAAAAATAAAAAAAGATAACACAGAAAAAAAAAAAAAAAAAAAAGGTCTTTTTACTTACTGGGTTCTTATAAAGGTTTGGATTTTTTTTTTTTTTTTGGTTTCTCTGTTTCATGTACTTCTAATCTTTTTTTTTTCTTTTCCCATCTCACATTTCTATGTCTGTTTGTTTCTCGAGAATGCTGAAGAAATGAGAATTTGGGTTTTTTTATTTTTATATTTTTTTGGCTATTTTGTTTGTTAACATAATCGAAAATTCAGCTTGGGTTGAGGAATTTTTTTGGCTGTTTTGGTCAATGAAGTTTGAAAGAAGTAAACAAAGCATGGTAGCATCATCTGGAAAACTTTCTTCATTCAAAGTTTTATGTACAGTCTTTTTCTTTCCTCTCCACCATTTTGATGCATTTTCTGGAAGGGTGACAGGAAAAAATTAAAAAACCAAATTGGGTGTTTTCATATTCTAGTTTTTCTTCTAGTGAACAATTGTTCATATTATCTTGAATAGAATTTGTGACTTTTATTCTTCAAATGTGAAAACTAGTGTGTGGAATGGTCAGATTTATCTGTTTTATTGGCTTTCGAAAATTGTATTTATTGGTTGCAGCTGTGCAAAAAAGTTCCTTGTGGTTGTCTTTTATATATATATATATATATATATGTAATATGTTCTCTTATTTGAGAAATATTCTGTTTTAAGGTATCCTAAAGGTTTATCTTTCTTTGCTTCTTCTCTTTCACTATTATGTTACTTTGGTTCTTGTTCGTGTTTATAACTTTCTCTTCTGTTTTATTTCCCTTTTCATGCCGTTGTTTAGAATTTACTTTTAATTTGTTATAACACTATATTGGGGCCTTTTTTTTTTCTTTCTTTTTATAGGACATTGTGCATTTTTAATGATGGAATTTAGAGTGTCTTGTTTTCATCCAGAATTCTGAGAATTAGTAATATATTTGGTTGAATCAATATTGTTCTATACAAAATTTTCCTTGGTTCTTCACCTTTTTATTTTTAATTTTGTGTGGTGATGTTTATCTAGACTCATAATCTGTGATATCGGATTTAGTATTGTATAAGTATTACATAATTGGTTCTCTTCTGAGTTTTTATTTGAATTAGTAACAACTTTGCTATCAATTAATATTAGACACTATTTCACTACTATTTCAGGAAGAAGTATACTCGTGAGGTTTTACAATATAATATCATTTTTACTTCTTTGTTTTTGTTACTTTCATTATGTTTATAAATGCATCTTTTTTCTTATATTAGCATTTTAAATGTAGAGATAATGATAGGTTTTTATGTTTATTAAACGAAGATAATTATGGGTTTTGATGTAAAGATATCTAATTAACCGTCTACAAAATGTGGCATGTTTATTAGAATTCCATTTTCCATAAACCCCTTATATGCAAGTCAATTCAAGCTTTTGGATAATTTTCCTCCTATCGAAAAATATTTCCTCCTGTTGAAAATTGTCAGAAAATATTTACTCCAGTTAGAAACTAATTTCCTACACTTGGAAAATCAATTTCTAATAGATTATTTAAATTAATATTGGGGTAAAAAAATTGAGAGTGAAGACAAATATTATATAAGATGAAGATGGATTTAACAAAAAATATATTGACTTTTAAAATCAATAACCAATTAAAAGAAAATAAAAAATTATATATATTTGTTTTTTTTTTTCAAAATCATTTGGACATTTCATAAAATGAGATGTAAACTAAAGATTCAAAATCAACTTCAGAATGCCTCTTTTAATTTGGGATTAAATTCTTTAAAAGAAAATTTTGATAAATACGTACTACACTATTATCACAACATAAATAAATCATTACCGTTGAATAGAAAATATAATATCCAATATATGAAATAATTATCGAAAGATATAAACCATAACATTAAATTAAAACTTCCTAATTAGAAGCATAAGACAATGGATTCGTACATCTCTGTCTATAATATCCAACACCACCGCATCGGCTACATCTACGTCTAATAACATCTTCATCTTGAGATGGTATGCGTTGCATCCTCAGCCTACTGGCTCGCCTACGTGTCTATCTCTGTGGAAGAACAATACGACTTGTCACGCCATCCGGAGCATGCCACTATTTTTCATCTAACACAGGGTAAATGGACTCAGTATAAGCTGCACGATATGCATCCATGGTGTAGTAAAGAGAACATATGCCATAAGGAGTAATTTGTGCTCTCTGCAAACAGCAATACAATGATCACAATGATACATGTAGTAATGAGAGCACATGCCAAAGGCTATTTGATAAACATTTCTAGATACATGTTCAACTTTTGAAATCACCTCAACATACAATGGAGGTCGCATCATTGTCATCCCTCCATTCCTCACTTCTTGAAGAAAGCATTTCACATCCCAATCACTGCGCATTTCTGTAGGATCCAACTTTTATGGACATCATTCATATATCCATTTTAGCTTTAGCAAATATTTATTTCGATCTATCTCAATAAAATTGAAAATCTCATTCTCTAACTCTGATTTTGTGCATTTCTTACCGACGGAAACCATTATATTTTTACCATTTCGATACTCCCAATTACCACCATCATTTTGTACCAATGTTACATTGTATAAAACCGCAATTACAATATCATCATCTTTCATTTTACTACAAAATTGAATGAATAACATTAAACTAAATCAATAAATATATAAAAATATGAATAATACTAAAAAAAACATATTAACTGTCTTAAAAAAGTCGATTCTTTTTTTTTTTTTTTTTGGCCAAATATAGCATTTTCCTACTGGTGGAAAATTGGCGGAAAATTGGTGGAAAACTAGCTAAAAATTAGCAAAAACTTGGGAAAACCAACAAACGGGAGGAAAATGGTGGAAGTTCATCTTTTTCACCAATTTTCCTCCAATTTTACTGGTTTTTACAATTTTTCATTTCTACGTAATTTTTCCCCTATTTCCACACTATTATCACCTAAGTATCTTTAAACTCAAATACACCAACTCATAAACTAATTTATTACATACCCATGTTAAAAAAAAAATTAAAAATTACAAAAGAGAGAAAATATGGGAATAAGAGAAAGAGAAAAAAAAAGTTTACCTGGCTTTAGCTTCAAAAGTGAGAAAATACAAGAAAAAGGGAGTGAGAGCAGATGAAATGCCAAGGAGAACAAGCTCACTAGCAGATGAGAAGCACGGATGAGAGCAGATGAAATGCACGGGTTATTTGAGAAAGGAGGAAAAAAGAAAGGGTAAGAGAAAAGGTATTTCGTAATTTTCAATTTAGCCAAAGACATTTTTGTCCATAGTTGGCCAGTTTTTTTTTTAAAAAAAAAAAATTTGTTATTTTTCAAGAGTGGATTTACGGGTGCTATTTTTCCAAAAAACCCTATATATTGATATAGATATGTACAAAGGGGCCGTTTTTTCTCTTTTGCTAATTCTAGAAGTATTAAAAGGACAATTACCACTGGCTATCAACGCACTTTTACCACTAAACTAAACTTGCTCTAATCTGATTATTGTATATAAATGGACTTTTAATTGAACAATAAACTTCGGCGTAATAATTGAAAAAAATAAAAGAACCAAAAAAAGAAAATATTAACTTCTAAAATTATTCATAGCAGCTCAACGAATAATGAAAGTAGCTGGATAGAGTTCCTTAAAAAATTTTCATCAATTGCGTTACCCTCCTGTCCAAAAGAATGGAGGAAAGTCTGCTTCTCAAACTTGGTATAATTCCAATCCTACCAAATCTTTGTCAAAATCTTGTTATAGACCCTTTACTCAGTGTTTAAATATTAAATGATAACATTTTTACTTTCGGCATCACCATTGATCAAAACTCGAGAAACTTGCCTTTTATTTTATTATTTTTCTTCTTTCTTTCCAAGAAAAGAATAAGGAAAAGACAAAAAGTATACTCATGAGTTGTAAAGAGTCCTATAAATTCCTCTTTCTTTGATAGCTAGCGATGAGTTCTATGAACTTGAACGTAAATTAAGTTTCTCGCTATAAACTAGTCATACATCTACCACGCAAGCCTTGTCTGGCTTCACGTGTATAGGTTCCAAATTATAGAATATATAATTTCTTAAAGCACGTCAAGATGGAATTTGTCACTGATTTCTGTAAAAGGTCCTATTGATTATTCATCCACTGTAAAATATATCAAAATGGATGACTTCTTTGAATAAACCTTACAAAGGTAGAAGAGGTACGACCGGTATAACAAATTTTGATCACTTGTAATTAAAACAATTATGAACCACAATAATTAAATGATGTGGGATCCTAATCGTACTTAATCTTCCCCACATTTTCTTTCCACCTAAAAACCTGAAGGATATATAGAGATTGTTGGCAATGGATAGGACGGTGTTGGAAGCTGCAGCTTCAGGAGATCAAAGCCTCACTCCGCGACTGGAGCAACAAAGGATTGGATTGGATCAATAAATTTTATCGGTTGGTCGGTTTATTTGCACATCCCTACTGAAAACCAAAACCCCCATTTTTTAATGGTCATGTGAATAGCATATGCCATTGACTGATGTGGCATCAATAAAGGTCATTATATTAAATGGAATTGAAAACCAATGGCTAAGATTGAAAGATAAGTATACTCAAGTATTCAAAAAACCAAGCAAAGGATCTGGGTCCCTTAGGAATATCTGTTATAATTAGAGGAGAACGGTTACAATTGTAAGTCTATTATAATCCACATAATTGTATTTTTAGCTTGACCCTCCAACAAATTATAATTAAAGGACAACAATTACAGTATCTTGAGAATATTTTATAAGTTTTTAAAATCGCTTCCAATGTTGAAACTTATATATACAAAGAGTTTCTTATCTAAAATCCTCTTACTTATACTGATTAAGATAGTTTTCCAATATAATATATATACAAAAATTCTTTAATCAGAGAATAATATTTTATGTTCTATTATATAAGATAATTAAAATTCTATTATTTATACGTTTAAGAATTTTGAGAATTTTTATGTAGTAAGTGTTAAGTGTTTTTACATTCTATATAAAATTTTAAATTTGAGTTCAAATTAATTATTATTTTATAATTTGATCCTTAAACTTTTACTTTTACTTTTACTTTTGGTCTAGCCATGGATGACTCAAGATGTGCTTGAGTCTTTTTTTTTTTTTTGGTAGTTATTTTTTATTTTTTTTATTTTCTTTTAACAAAATAATAATCATGGAAAGACACTAGAAGATTTAACCGATAATGAGTCCACTTTGTTGCCTATGGAATATTCTTACACTCATTATATTTTTTAACAAAAAAATTTAATAAAATAATATAAAAAAAGATGGTCTTTTTGAAATTAATTTTTAAAACCATTCTGAGCAGCTCAATGAATAATAAAATTAGCTGGGATCCATTGTCTATTTTTATTTTTATATATATATATATATATATATATAGAATCCACTGCTATATAAACTGATAACTCATAGATTAGTGACAATCATCAATCATGACAAATATAATTTTTTCCTTCGAAAATTTCATCAATCAAGTTATGCTCCAGTCCAAAAGAATGGAAGGAAGTCTGCTTCTCAAATTTGGTATATTTCGTATCCTACCAGATCTTTGTCAAAATCTTATTATAGACCCTTTGCTCAGTTTTTAAATATTAAATGATAACATTTTTACTTTCGGTGTCACCATTGATCAAAACTCGAGAAACTTGCCTTTTATCTTATGATTTTTTTCTTTCTTTCCAGGAAAAGAATAAGGAAAAGACTCAAAAAGTATACTCATGAGTTGTAAAGAGTCCCTAAATTCCTCTTTCTTTGATAGCTAGCGATGAGTTCTATGAACTTGAATATAAATTAAGTTTCTCGCTATAAATTAGTCATACACCTACCACGCAAGCCTCGCCTGGCTTCACTCATGAGTTGTAAAGAGTCCTATAAATTCCTCTTTCTTTGATAGCTAGCGATGAGTTCTATGAACTTGAATATAAATTAAGTTTCTCGCTATAAATTAGTCATACACCTACCACGCAAGCCTCATCTGGCTTCACGAGTATAAGCTCCAAATTGTAGAATATATAATTTCTTAAAGTTCGTCAGGATGAAATTTGTCACTGCTTTCTGCAAAAGTTCCTATTGATTATTCATCCACTCTCTACATACCCCAAAAAAAAAAAAAAAAAAAAAAGGAAAAAAAAAGAAGAGAAAACTGTAAAATATATCAAAAGAGATGACTTCTTTAAAAAAAACCTTACAAAGCAGAAGAGGTACAATTCTATAAACTAGAACATAAATTAAGTTTCTCGCTATAGATTAGTCATACACCTACCACGGAAGCCTTGTCTGGCTTCACTCGTATAAGTTCCAAAGTACAGAATATATAATTTCTTAAAGCATGTCAGAATTTGTCACTGCTTTCTACAAAAGTTCCTATTGATTATTCATCCACTCTCTGCATAAAAAAAAATAAAAAAAAAAGAAAAAAAAAAAAAAAAGAAAAGAAAGAAAACTGTAAAATATATCAAAATAGATGACTTCTTTAAATAAACCTTACAAAGCAGAAGAGGTGCGATTAGTATAATTAATTTGATTACTTGTAATTAAACTCATGCCGAGCCACTATAATTAAACGATTTGGGATCCTAATCGCTCTTAATCTTCCCCTTCTTTTTTTCACCTACCTAAATTTGAAGGATAAGATTGTTGGCAATATGGATAAGACAGTGTTTGAAGCTGCAGCTTCAGGAGATCAAAGACTCATTGAGCGACTGATCAGGCTAGGAGATGTTGATCCCAATCAACAGTGGCAAAGAGATATTGATCCCAATCAAGTAGTAACACCACACAACAACACTATTCTTCACATCGCTGTTAGATTCAATCAACAGGATATTACACAGCGTGTCAGTCGCTTATGTCCACAGCTACTGGTCAGAACCAATGCTGATGGGGACAGTCCCTTACATATAGCAGCGAAAATTGGGAACCGAGAAATTGTTCAGCGTCTCATCGGCGGTTTTAGGGACGTTGAAATCCGGCGAGCTGCTCTAAGAATGAAAAACTTGAAGGAGGAAGACACAGCCTTACATGTTGCAGTTAAAAATGGTCACTTTGGCGTAGTACAGCTACTTACGCAAAACGATCCGGAGTTGTTGAATTTGGTGAATAAGGCTAATGAATCTCCACTTTTTCTTGCCGTGGAGGGAAGTTTTCTCGATATTGCACGGCATATTTTAAATTTTGGTGAAGCTTCATGCCATGGCTTCAATGGCATGAATGCTTTGCATACAGCCGTGGTTCGAGCACATCATGGTGATGTATATTACATATATATATATATATATATATAAACATATATTTGCATTCACACTTTCTATCTAGCTATATGTGTATAATACTCGTACATTCCTGCTATGACATGTTGATATATACCCAATTTTTATATGGTCAGGACCTTGTGAAACATTTATGAATAGGGATACACTATGTTAGCTGTTACATAGTAAAAGGTTTTTAAATTAATCTCCAAAAAGATTTAATCAACCACAAATAATAATTAATGTTGGGTCTGACATACATTTTATGGATCGCTTTTTCCTTATTTAGGTTTTACTTTCTGAAAAATAAAAAATATTAAATGTTGTGTCACTTGTTAAATGATATGGATTGGCATTTATATAAGCCCCTCTTTAGAAATTCCTTACAACATCTTTACCCTCTTTAGAAATCCCTTATAACATTCTTATCATATCAAATTTCTATACTAGAAAGTGTATATAAGGTCAAAAGTCTACCATAGCATAAGCATGCAAGTCTATTATAGTATAATTATTTATATACATATATGTGTGTGTATATCAACACATATCAAACATAATAATTTTGCTAGAGATCACTTTATGTACGGAATAAATATGTGCATAAAACACATTTAACTGTAATAACTAGCTGAAACACTTTAACTAAGATAAATTGCAGTTAAAACCGTCTTAACTATGACAAATTATATCTAAAAGGTTTTTGCCAAAAGGTTATTGGTCATAATGCGGTAACAACACACTTTATGGTCACCATATATGACACTTTCAACTACAATATTTCAGGTTTTAAAATATAAATATAAATATCACAATCAAAATATGTAATTAATTCTTTTATGCAAGCCAAAGATAAAGTTCAGAAACATATATACTATCAGCGCGGTATAAGCTTCTAAAATTGCTAATAGACCACTAGTGTATTTAGGAGCCTATTATTGCTGATAGGATGCTCATGGACTCTTGCTATGGTGCAAGATCTTGCATAACAGCTCCTTTATATGTATGTATATTATCTATGTATATAAAATATATTTTGTAGTGGTATTTATATATGCTAGTTCCTATTTCCTAATTAACCTAACTTTCCTTGGAAACAATTAATGTTTTTTGGTTGCAGCGGGCATGCTTGAATGTCAGGCATCTGAGTTATCTCTGGAAAGAATTCGGCGCCTGCTAAGTAACTTTTATTTATATGCTGGAGATCATTGTATTAATACACTACGTAATCAGACTCACCCGCAAACATATAGAGGTAATCAATCTGTCTTCTACATTTCCAGTTTTCCTGTATCGTCCTAAAGTACCAATACATATGTATATATATATGTATGTATGCACAATAATTTTTTACTAGACTTCATCTATAAAGCACTTGAGTATATATATGTAATTTTTGGAATATTTTATCCGTATTCCATGTAAATAAGGTGATTTACTCGGTGAAGTAAAATTTTATATATATATATATATATATATACATGAAACGTTGTTTATACAAGATTTACACCAGATCTGGATATATATCCCATGGTTTACTTGTAACCCGGTAAAATATTCCCACAGATATGTAACCTTTTACAGTGTGAGTGTGCATGAGATTTATAGCAAAATTATATATGTATATAGATATTATGGACTTACTGCTTCAACGAGAAGGGCTTGCAACACAACAAGATCAACTTTTTGGGTGGACTCCTCTTCATTGTGCAGCACATGTGGGGAATCAAGAAGCAACTAAACTTCTACTTCACAGTTTCCCCACTCGTATTGCATATCTACGGGACAACCAAGGCATGTCTGCTTTACACATTGCTGCTAAACAAGGCCATGTCAATGTAATGGAAGAAATTATTGATCGTAGTCCAGATGCTTGCGAATCCATTGACAACAGAGGATCGAATCCTCTTCATGTTGCCATTGCAAATGCAAAGCTTAATGTTGTCAGGTTCATACTGAACGAGCCAAGGCTTGACAGCCTCATCAATGCAGCCGATAACGAAGGCAATACGCCTCTGCATCTGGCTGCTAGAAGTGACAGACGCAGCATCATAACCATCCTCGTGAATGACAGTAGAGTGAACAAGAAGGCTCAAAATCTCATCTACCAAATGCCGATTGACTTTATTCTAGATAATCCAAATCTTGGAGAGTTTTACAAGGCAAGTGTTTCAAGCTATAAAGTCTGAGTACTGAATTTTCATTATTAGAATGCTATTTAAATGCTATTCTTTGACAATAAACATCGGTTATGTGGCAAAACATACAAGTGCTATGGGATACCTTTTTTCCATATGCGTCTTGTTTTTAAAAACGTCAAGCTACATAACCATGATTTTTGCTAGCAGTTTTACTGCAGTTGACTACAATATGGTGAGTTTCACACAAATGATGAAATATTCATTATTGTCCTAGCATTGATTCTTTTTTAGATGAAAACATTAATTTTCACCATCTTACATAATTGCGTTCTCAGTCTACAAGAATCAGATTTCGTTAAAACACAATTAATATTGTTTAGTGCCATTTATTGGGAATCATTTTTTATTATTCACACCAATTTAATACTACCATTCTTAATGTAATTTTTTCAGTCTATGATTGTAAGGAAGTTAGATAAACCGGGCGGCCGAGCAAGTCTGCGATCACTTGTCAATCGGATAAATAGTCATGAGATAGGAACTAATACAGAAGTTGGTCACGAGAATAATGAAAGCAGAAGTCATAGGCTGAAGAATATACTCAACATTCATATACTGGTGGCAAGTCTTATAGCCACGGTGACTTTTGCAGCAGGGTTTGCAATGCCCGGAGGGTATGAACAAGATCTATCATCCACAAAGGGCATGGCAATGTTATCTAACAAGACATCTTTCAAGGTGTTTGTAATAGCAGATTCAATAGCTTTCTGCTGCTCCTCTGTCTCAGTGTTCATACAATTCTGGGGTTCCTTGGAGCATAACTATCATTTGCTTTTACGTTTTACAAGAGTTGCAGCAACTCTCACTTATATTTCTAGCCTTGGGATGGCAGTGGCTTTTACTTCAGCCATCCATGCAGTTATACCTCATTCCACAATGCTAGCATATTATACGATTGTATCAGGTATCTGCTGTGCGTTGGCCTATATCTTTGGGTTTTTGTAGATGTGAAACCATCACATATTTTCAATATGATAAACTTATTTAAATATAGGTAGTCAATTATAATGTATATTGTATAACCGTAAATAAATTATAATCTCCATTTCCACTTTGGCATTGATGTGATGTATGACAGATACAACTAATCCTCCCAAAAGCCACAGTTGTTTATGCGAAGATGGAGAGGGAAAAAAAACTTTAATTTTGATTATGCTTTCAGTGTCAACCAATCTATTTAACAGGATTTTTGCTGTGATAAGAACTTCGCAGATTTAAACATGTTACATGGATTAAAGAAAATGACATTTCAGGATATGAGTAAGATGTAGTTTACCGTTCTATTTACGTGCTGGAGCTAGCAGTTCACCTATGTTAGCCACGACTAAGAAGTCCTCGTAGAGAACCAGCTGTTGTCACCCCTACAAAGTTGCTCAAATAGAATAGGAGATTGCAATGTTCTCAGAGAAGTAAAATTTAGAGTTAGCTAGAGTTGTTAGTACAGGTCAGCAGTTGTTAGTTATACTACCTGTATTAATAGTGTTTCACGTGTAACTGTTGGTATTCAAGAAAAATCAATTACAGTTTCTTTCTATCTTTCTCTCTTCTTCCCTTCGACATTTTCTTTCATTTTCCTTCTATCCAAACACAACTTTTACATGGTATCAGAGCAAGATTGACGATCCAGTAAATCAAAAATGGAAAATCCAGGAGTTTCGAATGTCATGAACTTGTTTGCAAGTCTGATTTCTGATAAGAATGAAAATTCTTTGGTTACAGTATCTCCATTTTCTAGTAGCATTTTGAAGCTTAACAGTGAAAATTTCTTGGTGTGGAAGTCACAAATTCTTCCTATATTACGAGGTCACAAGCTTGATAAGCTTGTACTGACTGATGAGCCAGAGTTCATGCAAGTGTTTGTGTTTAGTGATGTAGAGGTTAATGATCACAGTTTGTCTAGGTTTTCTGTTGAGCAGCAAGTTTGGATTTTGCAAGATCAGCTACTGCTAGGCTGGTTAACTACTGCAATTGAAGTTGAAGAGCTTGCAGATCTAGGAGGATTGAAAACCTTAAGACGTTTATGGATCACAATTGAGGAAACTTATTCTTGTCATTCTAAGGTTTTTATGTTACAACTTCGAAATGAGTTACAGACAACCAAGAAAGGCTCGATGAAAATTCTAAATTATTGCAAAAAAGATGAAGAAAATTGCTGACAAGATGTGTTCTGGTGGTTTTCTGGTCTCTGAAAAAGAATTAGTCATGTGCATCTTGAATGGCTTAGGGCCTGAATTTGAAACAGTTCATGTAAACTACACTAGTAGATCTCCTTTACCTAGCCTTCAAGAGGTAAAGCATTTTTTCTCTCACTATGAAACAACTATTGAACAGAATAATACTGTGGCCATGTTTCATTCTGCAAATCTGGTGTCTGCTTTCAATAATTAGTTGACTTTAGGCTCTAGTAATACTCTACCATCATCATCTACTACTTTGAATACTTCTAATCATGCTAACTCATCCATTCATAAAGACTATAGTACTGGAAAGTTTGGTTTTTATGAAAGAGGGAGTTTTGAAGATTTTGGTCGTAGAGGTTACTATGGAAGAGGTAGAGGTAAAGGTCGAAACCATAGAAATTGGAGACCACAGTGTCAAATCTGTGGGATTGTTGGTCATCTGGCTAGTGTGTGATACTACAGAGATTCAAATTCTGGAAATTCTGTTTTTCAAGGAATTCATGGACATAACTATGCACCTAATTCTGTTGGCTATAATGCTCAGTTCTCATAGTTGAATAATCCAGCAATGCTAAGTTCTAATGTTTTTAGTGGTTCTGGATTAATAACTCGACCTATTGTTCCAACACACAATGGTGGCTTACCTATAAGTGCAGCTGGGTATAATTCTCTTGTTTCTTATACACGAATGGTCACTAGAGAATTTCAGAGTGGGAATGGACAAACTATTCCTCATCAGAATTTTCACAATTCAAATATTAAGTCCGTTGGAAGCGGATATTCAAGACAAGCTTCTACTAATGTTGTCACCACACCAGTTTTGGTTGGAGATCCAAATTGGTATTTGGATAGTGGTGCAACAAATCATGTTGTTGCAGATGGTGGTAATTTATGCACCAGGTTGATTGTAGTGGCAACAACAAGCTTTTAGTTGGCAATGGTCAAAGTCTTGACAGTGCTAGTGTAGGTAATACACTAATTCCCTCTCTCACTTGTCCCAATTATGTTTTGTTGCTACAAAATGTTCTCGTTGTTCCAACAATAGCAAAAAATTTGTTGAGTATATCAAAATTGGTATGTGACAACAATATAATAGTTGAATTTGATAAACATAATTGCTTCATTAAGGACAAACAGATGGGGAAGGTGGTGCTTCACAGATTACTTGAAGATGGACTTTACAAATTACAAATACCTTACAAGGACACAAGTCAAGATGTTGGGATTCTCTTTGGATCAAAGTCTACTGCCTTTAAGGAAACTAGTAGCAACTTAGTAATGAATAAGGCAATGTGTGTACTATCTGGTGCTGTCTCATCTATACAAAAAGAGTGTCTTGTATCAAAAGATTGTAATTCTTCAGAAATTCATACATATTGTACTACATATAGACCTATCGGTGTGATTTTATCTCTTTTTGATTCTACTAAGGAATCAAATGTATCAGATTCCTCACAAACTGGTCAGTTTTGTTTGAATACTAGTTGTCTTGATTTTGATGTACTGCATCAAAGGTTAGGACATGCTTCAGAGGCTATCATAAACAAAGTGTTGTCTTTGTATAAACCAGATTTGAATATAAATAAAAGTTTAGCTTTTTGTGAAGCTTGTCAGCTTGGAAAAAATCATCTCTGTCATTTTTCCTTGTCAAATTCGAAAGCTTCAGCTCCTCTTGAACTAGTACACATTGATGTTTGGGGACCTACTGCAACAGTTTCTAAAGAAGGGTATCGATATTATATACACTTCATTGATGACTACTCCAGGTTTACTTGGATTTATCCCATGACAGTAAAATCAGAAGCTTTATCTATTTTTAAGCATTTTCATGTCATGGTGGAAAGATTGTTTGATACAAAACTTAAGATGGTTCAGTCAGAATGGGGTGGTGAATACAAATGTTTTCTTCCTTATTTACAACAGGTTGGTATAAAGTTCAGGCATTCATGCCCTTACATGCATCAGCAAAATGATAGAGCTGAGAGAAAACACAGACACATTGTTGAGGTTGGTCTGTCTTTTCTTGCTCAAGCACACATGCCACTTCTATACTGGTGGGAAGCCTTTACTTCAGCAGTTTATGTAATTAACAGGCTTCCAACTACCATTCTTGGTTTTCACAGTCCTTTTAAATTGCTATTTAAGAAAGTACCTAACTATGCTTTTCTAAAGGTTTTTGGAAGTGCTTGTTTTCCTTTCCTCAGACCTTTTTAGAATCACAAGTTTCAATTTCATACTGAGAAATGTTTGTTCATTGGTTACAGTGATGATCATAAAGGTTACAAATGCATGTCTTCTTCTGGCAAGATTTATATTGCTCGAAGTGTAAATTTTAATGAAAAGGAGTTTCCTTTTTCCACTGGTTTCTTACAAACTAGTTCAGCAGATAAGTCTAAGCTTCACAAAACTCAGGTTTCAACAGCTCCTCTAGTCCTTCTCAAATCATTGCCACAACATTGTGCTTCAGACTCAATTTTATCAACTAGAAGTCCCGGTTCAGGCAGCTTAAATAACTCCACAACTCTGAATTTAGGAAATCATAATCAGTCTTACATACATTTGGAATCTGAGTTGTCTATGGACCCTTTAGAAACTTCAACAACACTGTCAAATGTGAATCAAAATCCATCTCAGAAAACTATTTCAACTCATCCTATGCAAACATGATCTAAGAGTGGAGTTTTCAAACCCAAGTGTTTGCTCTTACTCAACAAGCTGCAGATTCAGTTGATGTTGAACCAGTTAGTGTTACTGATGCTTTAACAAATCCAAGGTGGAAAGCAGCAATGGATCAGGAATATGGAGCACTTGTAAAAAACAACACTTGGTCTTTGGTTCCCTATCATCCTGGAATGAATCACATTGGTCACAAATGGATTTTTCGAGTAAAAAGAAATGCTGATGGAACTGTTCAGAGGTACAAGGCAAGGCTTGTTGCAAAAAGGTTTCATTAACAACCTAGCTTTGACTTCAATGAAACTTTTAGTCCAGTGATAAAGCCTACCACTATAAGATTAGTGCTTACTCTTGCTATTTCACACAACTGGGAGGTAAGACAACTAGACTTTAATAATGCATTTCTTAATGGTGATATTCAAGAAACAGTTTATCTCACTCAACCACAAGGATATAAGGATAAACAATTTCCAACACATGTGTGTCAGCTCCATAAGGCTTTATATGGTCTTAAACAAGCACCACGTGCTTGGTTTGAAAAATTGAAGGGTGCTCTCCTAAGCAAGGGTTTTGTTAATACAATTTCTAACTCCTCTTTGTTTGTTTTGAAGACCAAAACTGCATATACTTTAGGTTTAGTATATGTAGATGACATTATTGTCACTGGTTCTAATGGAGCAGCAATTAAGCAACTTATCTCAGATTTGAATTCTCAATTTTCTCTTAAAGACTTAGGACATTTGAGTTACTTTCTTGGTATTGAAGCTACAAGAAACAGTAAGGGCATGCTGTTAACACAAACAAAATATATACTTGATCTGCTAAAAAAGACTAAAATAGATGGAGCTAGGCCCTCACCATCACCTATGGTTTCTAATAAGCCTTTATCTCTAGAAGAGGGAGATATTTTGTCAAATCCTGAGTTGTATCGAAGTACCATTGGTGCTCTTCAATATCTTACATTGACCAGACCTGATATTAGTTTTACAGTGAATAAACTCAGTCAATTTGTGCAAGCTCCAATATCTTTACATTGGGATGCTTGTAAACGATTGTTAAGATACTTAAAAGGCACTGCAACACATGGCTTGTTCATCAAGTCAACAATGAAACTTGCTGTTCATGGATTTTCAGACTCAGATTGGGCAAGTGATCGAACAGACAAAAGATCAACAAGTGGTTATGGAATTTTTCTAGGTTCAAATCTTATTTCATGGAGGTCCAAGAAGCAGCAAATTGTAGCTCGTTCAAGCACTGAGGCAGAGTATAGAGCCCTGGCTCACATGACCTCAAAACTATGTTGGTTACAAAATTTGATCAAGGACCTGGAACTTCAGTTACCAATTCCTATAGTTTGGATTGACTGTCTTAGTGCAGCAGCTTTAGTAGAAAATCAAGTTCTACATCAAAGGACCAAACATATCGAGATAGACATGCATTTTGTTAGGGATAAAGTCTTGGAAAAATCTCTCCAAATTCGATATGTGCCTACTCGAGATCAAATTGCTGATGTGTTTACAAAGAGTTTAGGAACTTCCAGGTTTCTCTATCTAAAGAATAAGCTTGGAGTTGTTCAGACTACTTAATTCGAGTATTTTGGAATTTCAACTCATTCTCTGACTTACTTAACACTCAAGCAAAAAGGGAATTTTTCTGCAACATGGTTCACTTCTTATGTGCTGCAACTTCTGCTGATTTACTATTTTCAAACTCCCATTTTGTTTCATATGGTTTAACAAAATATGAGTTTAAGGGGAATGTTGAAGTATATTGGTTATAGTTAGTGATGTGGCAATGTTAGTTAATATAACAGTTGTTTAGTTTTGGCAAGCTGTCAAGTTGTTGTCAAGTTGTTAGTACAGGTCAGCAGTTGTTAGTTATACTACCTGTATTAATAGTGCTTCACGTGTAACTGTTGGTATTCAAGAAAAATCAATTATAGTTTTACAATTTTGTTTTTTTTTTCTTTTTATCTTTCTCTCTTCTTCCCTTCAACATTTTCTTTCATTTTCCTTCTATCCAAACACAACTTTTACAGCTAGAAAAACACATATTACCCACCTTTGCATAGCAATGGCTTCCATTTTCTTTCTTTGTTTCTCTTCTTTGACAGGCTGAACAATTTCCTCACTTTTATAGTCAGATTCTGTCATAAAGGAACAAAGAACAATACAAACATACCATTCACCTTAATAGTTTCTAAATTCCATATAAAAATAAGGATTTTTGTAAAATACATCTTACTGATATGGATATTTTGATCATAACAGAATTAAATTGTTGAAGCTATTCCGAGATGGAGTACCCTTCTGCAATTCTAGTCAAATAAGGAACTAAAAAAGAGGTAAAAAATCAGAAAATACTAGAAAGGTAGCAAGTCCTCTCAACATAGTCTACCCTAAGCTAAAACAACAATTGGAAAAGTTACTGATACAGGGTAACCAAATTTGCTCTGGCTGAGTTTTGCTCTGCCACTATAACTTTTTTACTCATGATTATACGACTTCAGATGTGGTTCATATAACTGTATCACAATTGAGCTTATTTGCATACTGAACAAGATAGACAATGAACATAAGTTCATAAAATATTCTCCAAAATGTCGAACGAAAAAATAGAGTAAGCTATCTGAGCTCTTCTTGAGAAATTGGTTTTGATATGATTTCTGCATAGATCATCTTAATCCAAAACTGCATCGTAAACAGGACTGAGCCATAGATATTATCATAACAAATTATAAGTAAAGGGGCAAGGGAAGACTGCAGGGTAGCTGGCTCTTATATTAGATTGAGAAAACTAATGCAATTACCTTTATAAAACTTGGAGGTAAATAATTTTCATTGAGGTAGTTTTTGTTGTTAGTACAAGAAGTAATAATTTTCATTGCAAAATTTGGAGGTTAGTTGAAAGATGTACATTATAGTTTTCAGCAATGAGAGAGCTGGTATTCACATGCATGTTCATAAAACATAACGGTTGCATATGCATGCTTGTTCTTTTATGAATATGTTGATGCTCTTTCTAAGAGAACTTGGTGATGAGGGAGAGAAATCAACAATAGGATGTAGAGAAAGAGTTAGCCTATAGTAATCAAATCATGAACCGGAATCTAGTTATAAAGATTTATTTAATGAAGTCTGTGCGAAAATGAAGTATGACATAAAGTTAAATAAACCCATACAATAATTAGGATAAGAAATCCTAAATTCTCATTAATAGAAATAACTATACTGCATGCTTAGTTGCCAATCGCCGTAATTGGAATTAAGGCCGTTACTCTGTGATCTGCATCAAATATATGTTTCAGTAAATGTCACTTTCCTCTTTAAGATGGAAAGATGGATGATCAACGTATAAAGTCATCATTTGTTTGGATTTAATATTGCTTTTTGGTTTTTGGTTTATCATTTTTTTCATATATTTATTTCCGTTTTGCTTTGTTTTTACTTAAAATTCACTTTCTCCTTACCACCAATTTTACTCTATGCCAAATTTAAATAGCAGTTTGTCTAAGACAAAGAAGGAATGAATTTCTTGCTTGTATGTCAGTTAAGCATGTTACCATAACAAACTCATTTAAGGTTGTACGGAACATGCAAACCATATTTGAATTTTGATCTAAAATATTTTCACTACAGAATGGAGATTTGCTTTTTGGTTTCTCTCTCTTACAAGTTTTACTTTCTGAATGTGGAAATGTGGAATGATCTCGAGGGTGCTATCGAACAAGATCTTCAGAGTGCTATCAAACAAGATCCTGATGGAGGAACTGGAGCGTGGGGATCACATCTACACTTGGAGGAGTGCCTATAGCTATGCCCACCATGGTTATGTTCTTCTCCTTCTCCATCTATTCTTCTGAAGAGTATTTAACATGAATTCCTGTACTTTGTTTCTGGGTTTTTTCTTACAAGAGTAGATTTAGTTACAAGAGCAGATTTGCTGGTTCTATATTGGTTATGGTATTTAACACAGATTCTAAACTGTTTATTTAATTGTTTGCTTCGATTCTGACACCTGATTTCAGTACTTGAAAACACAGCTTCATCATTTCCTTTTATCTAATGAGTTATGTCCGCTTGAGAATTTGGTTTGTTTTTGTAAGATGATATAGGATTTGGGCTTCTGCCTAGAATTCTTGATCTTTTTAAATTTAGGAACACATGAGATTAGCATTACATCCTAGTTTGGCAAAGATTTACTATATACTTTGTTTGAAATATTTTGTTTTCTTTGTTTGCTCCATTAGTCTAGTGCTTATCATTCATTTCTTTGCAAGGTTGCATGTTGTGATTAATGTAATTATTAAGGAAAAATGTTATGGTGGTGGCACATTATTTACAGCCCACTTTTTGTTAGGAACGTTTCTATATAATTGAATATAGTCTACAGATATGTTTGCCATTATGTTATGATGAAGATGCTAAAGCCTTTCTATATTTGGTTAAATGCCTTTGATTGTCTGTTCTTTGAACTTCTCTATATGAATTAGTACTATATTTTGTTGTCTCTGTATGAGAATCTTTCTTCTGGTGTATAAATTATGTTATGGATTTGTCACCATGAGATTTGTTTGCTATGTTACCCCAGGGATATATGTTGGTGATGGAATGGTGATTCACTACACTCGAGGAGGAGGCTTAGTATTATATTCAGCTCATCTCCATCCCGTCATTCAAACATGATTTTCTTTCTGGTGGTGAACATCTCCATCCCGTCATTCAAACATGATTTTCTTTCTGGTGGTGAACTCTATCGCTTTGAATATGGTGTTAATCTAGCTCTCTTTATTGCCAAAACTCGAGGGGGTACTTGTACCCTTGCCCGTAGTGATCCACCTAATGATGTCCTTGACCGTGCATATAGCCTCCTTGAGAATGGCTTTGGTAAATACCACCTCTTCGGAGACAACTGTGAAGACTTTGCAATATATTGCTGTGATGATTTAATCCTCAAATTCACCTTGTAATGCTGCTGTGATGTGTTGCATAACTGGTGCAGAACTGCAGAACCTGTTTTGCGTGTTTTCAAGTTTCTGGTGGTAAAAATGGTGCACTTCATTATTTTGGAAGTAAAGAATGGCAAAATGGTTATTTTGCCTCACATCTTAAGTACAGTGACGTCGTCTTGAGGCAACACTTGTTATACATATGGTTTCCTTCCTTCACAAGGAAAAAAAGCAGAGAAAAAAATCAAATTTTCCAGAAAGTTGCAGAAGCGGGAAAAACTCCAAGAAATCTGTTTTCATTCCCTCGTGTTCTTCTTTGTGTGTGTAATTGATGTTCTTCGTGAGGTTCTTTGTGAGCTTGGTTGAGAACACAGAGAGAAAAGGGTGTAACAGGGGTTTTGGGTTGTGAATATCTGAGTGATTACATAATTAAAATTCTGTAGTTGATTTTAGTGACAGCAGCTATTCAATAATACCAGAAGCTCTCACCGGAGCAACGAGGATGTATGCAATCTTGGCCGAACCTTGCTAAATCTTGTTGTTGTTTGTGTTACTTAGTTTTTCAGTTTTGCTCTCTGATTTTCCAACAATTGCAAAACAGGCATCCACTTGGTAAATAACAATTTTAGCATTGGCAGGAGTGGGCAGCGGCGTCCTTCTTGGTTGCCGTTAGTGCTTTCGTTTCTTCTACAATCGCACTATTGGTGGATAACATGTATAATAGTGTTGGCAGGACTAGGCAGGCAGCATCCTTATTGGTAGCCATTAGTGCTTTCCTTTCATCCACAATTCGATGCCCCTCTGTTAGAATTACCAGTCAGCATTTCATTGGCAGAAGGGGCCAGACACCATCCTTCTTGGTTTATATTAATGCTTTTGTTTCTTGTACAATTCGATCACCAACTGTTATAATTACTGGTCAGCATATTATTGTGGGTTATAGCATTTACTCTGACTGTAGATGGGCTTCTGATATTGGAATTCGCCGTAATGTTAGTAAAGCTGCAAATGGCAGATTGGCCGAGGAAGAGAGTTTTGGTTATGGAGTCAGTATTAAGTTTAACTCGGCATTTCTGAAAGGTCTTGCTTGGGATATTTTGGTATTTGCGACTTGGTGGATTTGTTGTTATGTGCTGGAGTTGACTACAGATATTACAAGTTGTCAACTGGGATGGATTATACTGACTTCTACGATATGGCCGGTGCTCTTCGTTCCCACCTTGATCCAGCAGAAAAAGAAAACAAAAACAGGTATTACAATTTTGATCTGTCAATAGACTTGAGAATTCGTTTTATCTCTGTGAAGACCGTATGGTTTTGGCTTCTCTGTATGTTGCCAAACAGGGCTGCTGGTGTTTGATAGCATTGGTATCAGTATCACTACTATTTTTGGATGTTGTTCTAGTGTACTGAGATGTACTATTTGGGTTGGACAATCCAAGATTTTGTTGTTGTTGTAGTAACACTGTACTACTTTTCTGGACGTTGTTGTACTGTTATGTATTGATTCGGATTGTACACGCCGACCCTGTCCTTATCTTTTATTTTCTTAATAAGCCTGTCTTTATTTTTGGTGTTAATAATAAGACTTTCTTTTATCGATTAATTGATCTAATAAATTTTTATTACTTTTATTTAATTATTATAATTTTATGTTGTACTAGGAAAAGGAATGGCTAATATTTAAATAAGGTTATTTACTTGGTTAATCCATGAATTATGTCCACAAATACATTTTGGTGTTTGAACATTTCTTTTTTTGTATTTTGTTCTTTAAATTTTAGTTTTTAATGTAATTTGGTTTTTAAGTAATCTTTGATTTATCTTTAAGCAATTTTAAAATGTACATTACACTTCATATAACATGCAAAATTTTATAAGGCCTTGTAATTTTGTAATTTTTTTTTGTTGATGTTGGCGCGTTGCATGTTAATAGATGGGTTAATAAAAAGTTTTTGTCTTTTTTAGTCATTGAAAAGGAAAAGGGCATGGTATCATACCATACGAGTCGAGAAAAACTTGGGTATGACGGTTGGACAGATGATGCGTGCAACTGACCGATCATATGTCGCCATCTAATAATTTAGTTCTTTTTTTTTTGTTTTATTGTATTAACTTATTTTTCTCTCCATCGTTTGAACCCTAATTCTCTTTCTTTAATTTGTCTTTTTTGTATATATGTTTAGAATAAAAATTCTATGGTATAAAGATCTACATATTTTTATTTTGCAGAAGTATGCAAAAATAATAAATTTTTAAAAAATCATTGTTAATATTTGTGTTTGTGTGATAGTATTAATACGATTTCTTCAAAAAAAAAATTTTTGTTGGTGAATGTCTGCATAATAAAAATTCCAACGTTCACACTATAAGCAAACTCATATTTTGAATATTCTGATAACTATGCATGCACTTACTAACTTTAATTTGATGGGGATCACATATAAGTGACATACAATATTAATTGTTTATCAAAAGACGTACAAGATTAATTAGCAAATTTGGTTAGGTTTTTTGAGACATTAGAAAAGGGAATGACTCTTATGAGAACAATTGGCTGAAGCCTGAAGACATAGGAATGCTTCTAGAGTATTAGGATTAAGAAATTTATACTCAATAATATGATATCAGTATATGCTTGCTTCTCTTCTCACTTAAATCTACCTATTTGAATTCTATTTGATGGTTATGTATGACAAGTATCTCATAAACTTAAAATAAATCAATCTAATTAGAATAAACCTAATATAATCGAAGTTCAATTCAGTAAAAACTTGTATTCCATATAGGTCCTACCCTTTTCGGAACGTTGCTTTCAATATACCTGGACTAGAGCTAATAATAAAAATCTGAGCCATATGATTAAAATGTCTGTTTCTGATCTGCATGATAGATTATAAGTTGTAACCATTGTTTTTATATAGGGATTTGTTGGTTTCATGAATTCAGAAGTTAAACTTATTAATTACGGTTTTTTTTTTTGGCGTTATTATTTATTTAAGAATTAAACAAAATCAAATAAACTGCCAGTTTAAATGATTAATAATTATTTTCATGTAATTATTAAAAAATTTACATGTAACCACGAAACCCCATTTGACTAATAACTGTCCCATCAAAAAAAAAAAAAAAAAACGAAAATATTATAACATTGGTTCCAAAGTTCCAATAAAAATAACGAAAAGGCAAAAATAACAATATTTTATTTAATTCTTATAATCGTTCAGTCTCGGATGGTCCACATCAAAAAGATCCGTCGTGTAAATAAGTACAAAATTATAGTAGCCGAAGTTGGACTGGAGAAAGTGAAAGGATAGGAAAGGCAATGAAAGGAAATATGACGGGGACAGCGTTTAAAGGAGATCAGATTCAGCTGCTGAGTCGGCTCTGCAATCCTGCTTGGTGGCTGAGAAAAAATTGCCCCAAAAAAAAAAAAGGAAAAGAAAAGAGAAAATGTCGATTCGGATCGGGCATATTCTACGATGGCTCCATTTGATTCCAAATCAGACTCTCTGATGATCAGAATCTGATGTTTCACTATTCATAGTCGCCATCGGAGAGGTCCTCAATCCGGTGCGCGCTCTCCCACAAGCAAAGCGATGAAGAAGCTCCGGATCAGGAAGACGAAGCAACTTAAGCGCATCAAGGATCACGCCTGCCACACATGGAAGCGGAACTACACCTATTCAAATCTCGACGATCTTCATCTCGATCTTCTTCTTCTCTTTCTCACTTGTTCAATGATTTGCTCAATGTTGGGATTGAATTTGGTGAATGACATGATCCGGAGTCTGATTTCGAGCAAGATCCAGAGGGAGCAAGCCACATGGAGACGCAATTATAGCTACGCTCATCGCGGAGTTCTTATTCTCTGTCTATGTCTTCTCCTCCTCTTTCTTCTTGGTTGCTTAATGTTGGCATTACATCTCAGGTATAAGATGAAAGAGGTCAAGTACATGATCCAGAGGGTGGTGTCGAACAAGATCCAGAGGAACCAACTCATATCTGGGGATCATATCTATACATGGAGGCGAGGCCATGCCTACGCTCATCACGGTAATCTTCTTTTTCTTCTTAATAATACTATTAAACAGGATATACATCATCTTCTTTGTTAGCCCCATTAGCCTAGTGCTTATCGTTCATGTCTTTGCAAGGTTTTGTGTTGTGATTGATGTTGGGATTTAAAAAAAAAAAAAAAAAAAACAATATATATATTAGATTTAAGCTGTTTAGGAAATAATTTTATTAGATTTAAGCTGAATAACCAGTTGTAACTTCGTGATTGCCCAATAGTAAGCAGAAAGGTAGTAATTTTTGTAACAGAACACGCATTTGACAAGTTTTTCACTTATACAATATTTGGTTCTTCACAAACCGTTTTACAGATGATGAGAATCTATCTGTTTCTTGTAGTACATCTAATATATGGGATTTTCTTATTTCCCTGCTATATAAGTGACTGCAGGGATATATGTGGGTAAAGGGAAGGTGATCCACCTGATTCGAGGGGCAGGCCATATTTTAGGAAGCTCGTCTCGGTCCCATCCATCAGACAATCCTGGTCGAACTAGTGGTGATCAATCAACACATGATCATGTGATCTCTTCCAGCGTAGATAAATTTCTTTCTGGTGGAGATCTCTATCTATGTGAATATAGTGTTAGTCTACCTTTTTTTCTCATCAAAACTCGAGGAGGTACATGTACTCTCGCTCCTAGTGATCCACGTGAAGATGTCCTGCACCGGGCAACTTACCTCCTCAAGAAAGGCTTTGGTGTTTACAACCTATCAGAAAACAACTGTGAATACTTTGCAATATACTGCAAAACAGGACTGCTAGTTGATGATAACAATTGTGTCCGCAGAAGCATTGGCAGAAGTGGGCAGGCAGCATCCTTGTTGGCTGCCATTGTTGTTACCATTTCTTCTCTGCTTAGATTTTCAACTGCTAGTCCTACTTGGCTGGCTGCTGTAGGATATGGCATGTACTGTATCTTCAGATTGGCTTCGGATATCAGAGTTCGTCGCAATGTTTGCAAAGTTGAAGGAATTGGGCACTGCACTTGAGAGATTTGGTCGTTTTAGTTTCAGACGTACTTTATTGGATGTGATTAAGCCGTATTTGGTACCAATGATATGTCTCCTGTTGGGTTTTCTGCTATGCGAAGTTTGTTGGGCTTGTGGATTGAATTGGATTAAAGGGATTAGTTTTACAAATCTCCAACTTTACTGCATTACAGATATTATAGTTCTGTATGCCATGTTCATGTGATTGAATCAAAGTGTTATACTGTTCTTCCAACTTTCTGTATTGCAGATATTATTACTCTGTATGCAATGTTCATGTGATTTAGTCAAACTTTTTCATTTTCATTATTAATACGAACTTAGATAATTTGTATACTACAGTTACAGAGACATTGGTTAAAATAGGCACTCTTACAAATCCCTTTTCCAAACCATATTCCTAGCTCACGTTCCAGGCCTTTTACATAGCACTGTATTTTAATGTTTTTGTGAGATTGTTAAATCGTAACTTAGTACTTTTTTTTTTCTTTTTTTTTTTTAAATGAATATATAGAATCGTAGTGTAATGCATGATAAAGAAGTAATCTGTACAATTGGCAAAGTTAGATAGTAATAAAGGAACATAATTACCCCAAAGGAATTGATTTACCTACCAATTTTATATGGAGAAATATGAATAGATTGTGGAAAGATTTTCGCAATTATCACATTGATTTTTTTAGCAATTCGTTATGCAGGGTGTTGGGGCATCTGATGCTGATATGGTGGAAAGGTTTGTTTATATTTGCTGGGCTCTACGGGCTTCGGCGAAATCCAAGATCGTTAGGTTTCTTATATTCGAACTGGTTTTGGTTTATTAAAATATGGCCATGACCCTTCACATGTGCTTTGTGAAAGCAAATGCAAAGCCAAACTGGGAGCAGAGCTGCGGCTAAAATCATAGACTAACGAGGGAAATTATCAATGTTGATGTTACTTTTCACTTTTCTATGCGATGGACTGGGATTGGTGACACAATAAGCTGGGAAGCTTAGCGGTGCTACACAAGAAGAAGAAGTTTTCAACATGCAAAGGAAGGAAAACACAAATGAAAACGAAAGGAGAAAAGAACACGTGTTTGTATTTTGGCCTAATCTTATACAATGTGGTACGTGTCAGTTCGTCGTTGGTATTCGGACCACTTGGGTGCGAAGATTTCATTTCACTTTCTCCCTTTGGACCTTTTCCATTTTCCAGAGCGGAGTCCAAGTGCTGGTTCCGAAATTAGCAACGTAGAGGCAGTTCAGTGGTTTGAATCTAAGGTGCGTATCCAGAACATTCCTTTTTTCCACATTTCTATAACAGAAGGAACTGAAATTTCTGGGGCCACTCCCAGTCTCGCTTTTTGCTCTTACTCTGCTCTTGTTTTCTGGTTTGGTCGGCGTCAGATTTCAGTCTTCACCGGTGGACATCTGACCGACCAGGGGGGACAGAGCAAGCGATTTTCCCAACGACCCCAAATTTCGTTTGCGTTTCTCACTCTCTCTCTCTCTATCTCAAGCGGCGAAGGGTAATCAATCCCAGAACGATGGCAGTGGTGTTGAAGAAGAAGCTGCGGATCCTGAGCCTGCTGTCGAGGAAGATGGTAGGGAAAGGGAGCCGGAGGAATCCCGTCACGGGTCACATTTCCAGTCACCATTATCATCGTCATCTTCTATTCTTCTCCATTTCAGTTGTTCAATGTTGGAATCGAATTTCAGGCGTAGGATGGAAGAGGTGAACAACACCATCTGGAGGTTGTTGTGGAACATGATATGGAGGGAGCGCATCTACACAGGGACGCGCCTTCATCATGGTTTTCTTCTTCTCCTCCTCCATTTCTTCTTTTGAAGACTATCAAATATGGTATACGCGTTAACTGTATTGCGTCTTAAAATTAATTATGGATTCTAACATGTGGGTTTTGTTTATGTAATTGTCCTCTTTGATTTTCACTCATTTTCATTTTATCTAATAAACTGTTCCATTTTTATCAGTCAGGAGATGGTACGTTAATTGCATGACACTCCCTAGGAATTTATAACCTATGCAATCTTTTTTATTTTTTATTTTTTTATTATTATTTTTTATTTTTTTTATATTGGTTGAATAACCTATATAATCTTTAAGTCATGTATTTTCAGGTTATTTGGAAGTTTTGATGTAATCCCCCAATGATCCTACCAGCAATTTACCAGGTTGGTGAAAGGATTTTTAAATTTTTTAAAGCTTTACAATGGTAGTTTGAAGCAAACTTGAGGCAGTTTTTGTTAGTCAAAGGTATATTCTATGATATAGTTCATCGCTTACTGCTAAAATAATCATTTTCATTGCAAAGGTTGGAGATTAAATAAGGACAATCAAATTTTCTGCACGTTACTCACATACATTTTCATCTGGCTGCAAAAACATTTTCACTGTATGTTTGGCCGATTTACTTTGTGATTACAATACGAGAGACCTGTTATGTTCTTCGAACGTGATGCATCCTCATGCAGTGAGTTCATATTTCCTTGTAGATCAACTGTGAATTCTAGTCTCTCTCTCTTTCGAGTTTTACTTTCTGATCACCGCAGAGCTGTGAAACAATCTGGAGGATGCTGTGGAACATGATTTGGAGGGTGTTGTCGAGTAACATCCAGAGGGAAGAACTGAAGCCTGGGGATCACGTCTACACATGGAGACACATCTATAGTTGAGCCCATCATGGTGAGCCTCTTCTTCTTCTCCATTTCTTATTCTAGAGAGTATCTAAAGTGAGTCTATTTTTGTTTGGGTCTTTTCTTACAAGAGTAGATTTGCACTTTAACTGTATTGGTTATGGGGATTTAAGATGGATTCTAACCTATGCCTTTGTTTATTTAATTGTTTGCTTTGATTTTGACACCTGAAAAAAATCAGCATTTGAATTTATAACTTCATCATTTCATTTTATCTGATCACTAATCCACTTTGATACAACAAAGTATCCATGTGATATCTTTAACAGTCGACAATTTAATTTGATTTGATATCTTTAGCAGTCGACAATTTAATTTGTTTGTGTACTGTGTTAGATGGTATAGACTTAAGCTTTGCAAGGTGACCACGTTGAATTGTTGATCCTAGTGAATCTAGGACACATTGCATAAGCATTGCATCATACTTTGGCAAAGAGTTACTGTATTCCTTGGTTGAATTTTTGTTTTCTTTGGTAGCCTCATTAATGTCTTTGCAACATTCCATATTGTGATTAGTGTCACGATTCTACAAAAACTGTTACTGGCAGAAGCATGTTATAGCCCACTTTCTTGAGGAACAGGTCTATGCATGTGAATGTTTCTTTCTATGGATATAAGTTGCTATCATGTTATCGCTGTAGATGCTCAAACTTGTTCTTTTTTTTTTTCTTTTTTTTTTTTTAATATTATTATTATTTTATTTTCTTTATTTTCTGTTCTTTGGGAACTTCTCTGTACGAAGATTATACTCTGTATCTCTGTCATGTGAGGTCCAAGGATGGTCTCTCTCTTGAGGTGCCCTGTCACAAATTTATATTTTGGAGATCAGGTTACTCCCATGGGTTAGAATTTTCATTTCACCGACTGGAATGAATTGAGACAGCAGCAGTTTCTCTTGTAGAGGTTATGTCATCAGAAGCAAATTAGAAATGGAATGTTAATATCTCATGTCCATCTCTTAAACATATGCTTGTTTGTTTCTAGAGGTGTAGCTCCAAATGTTATTTGTACGGTAAGTGGATTAGTGGAAAACTCCTAGCACTGATATCCTGCTCTTATTTTCTTGTTTTGATGGGGTAATTGACATACAGAGTAGCATCTTTGCTTTAAGTTGTTTGAGACATGGGAAAGGGAGTTATTCTTCTGTCAACCAATCGTTTCTGCAATACAAGTTTGAATTGTTTTCTTCAAAATGGAGATTGGACGAGAAGAGTTCGGGAAAGACAAAAGATTGATGTCAATTACATACACGACCACTTTTTGTTTTGTTTTTCAATTGTTTTAGGCGAGAACAAAGGGGCTGAAATGGAAACCACCTCCTGTTTGAAGTGGAATTGGCGCAGAGAAACGCCTCAAGAGAGTAAGAATTAGGAAAATAAGAATATGGGTGCTTTTTCTTCTCCCTGCCATCTTCTACAATAAGTCTAGGACTTAGAAACAGCTATATTATAAGTAAAATTTTCAATTTAATGTGATGGTTATATGTGACAAATTGTTTAGAAACTTTACTGGTTTGGGAAATTTTTATTAGATTTTAGTGCCAAAAAATAAACCAAAAGTAAGTTGAGGGTTGTGTCTGATCACTGTGTTAAACACAACAGCAAGTAGAAAAATGAATTTTCGCATTCTAGCGGCCTCAAGTTTTTTTAAATATTTACATTTGAGAAGGTTTTCACCTGCTTATTTTTCAATCTGTTGAACTTATTAAGGTTTCGGAGCTTCATAAACCAGTTTTATTGTTTTATTTCTATCTGCTGTTTCTTGTTGTATATAAACTATGTCATGAATTTGCCATCAGGGGATTTTGCTTATTTGTCTGCTATATCACACCAGGGATATACGTTGGTGATGGAAAGGTTGTCCACTACACTTAAGGAGGTCGCAAAGATCACTCATCTGCATCCCATCCTTCAGAAAGTATTTGTGCAATAAGTAGTGACCATTCAAGGCTTGATCATGTGGTCTGTACCAGCATAGATGTTTTTCTTTCTGGTGGAGAATTTTATCTCTTTGAATATGGTGTTAAGCTCTCTTTATAGCCAAAACTCAAGGTGGTACATCTACCCTTGCCCCTAGTGCTCCACTTGAAGTTGTACAGGGCCGTTTGGCATACCACCTTGAAAACGGCTTTGGGGACTAGCACCTTTTCAAAAACAACCGTGAAGACTTTGCAATCTATTGCAAAACAGGCTTTCAAGTTGCGGCTTACAATTTTAGTGTTGGCAGAAGTGGAGGCAGTATCCTTTGTGATAGGCATTATTGCTTTCATTTGTTCTGCAATTCAATCCTCAGCAGTTCCAAATACCGTTCTGCAGACTATTCTGCATTCTCTTATGGGATATGGCATTTACTCTGCCTGTCGATGGGCGTCTGATATCGGAGTTCGGCCTAATGTTAATAAAGATGCAGATGAGGGATTGGCTGAAGAAGAGAGTTCCTGGCTGTTCCGGAAACGCGGTCATTAGTAAAGTTAGCATTACCGTAACGGCTTGTTTGGAACGCTTTGATGGTTGCAGTTTGGTGGATTTATTGTTACAAATTGCATTGGACTACCGAGTACATGAGTTTTCTACTTGAGTGGACGAGTCTGAGTTGTGGAGCATGGGTGGCGTTGTTTGTTCACTTAGATTCTGCCAGAAAAGAAAACAATGAAAACGGTTCTTATTTTATCTGCCTTGCAGGCTGTTGCTTCTTACGCAAGCAAAACACGGCTTCTAGTGCTGGATAACGTAACATTTTGTTTTATCTTTCTGATTTTGGAGGTTGTTTGTCCTGTTGTGTTTTTATTTGTCATTGGACAGCTAAAATGGAATAATGTTTCTATGTCTAGTGTTAGATTTTCCTTTTTCTTTTTCAATGAATATATGTGTTTATGTTTCAAATTTCGAAAGCCATGGGATCGATCATTTGATTTGATAGAAATTTTCCTTTTTATCTGTTCAATTTTATTTTATTTTGCTACAGTTTTTTTAAATCAGTATATATCAACCAGTCTTCCATCAAACGTTTAGATGGATCATCAGAGCCCTTGAAGAAATTTGTTTGCAATTTATATATAGGGATACGAGTTTTAGTAAGGTTGATTTTGCTACTGCCATTTTTGTATGTTAGCATTTTAATAGACTTAATAAACTCATATAATATATTTTTAAATTGAAATAATTAAAAAATTATAAAATTTTTAATTAAATAATATATATTAAAATATCATTAGTTGATGGATATATATATATATATTATATAATTTAAATATAAAAATAAATAAATTTAAAAAATTAATTAAATATTATTAGAAACAATTATCATCTAGTTAAATAAATAAATAAATAAATGAAAAAGACGAATTGGTATTATAAAACCAAGACCATAGATTACGAGAAACAGGTGGCTAAAGAATAGAAAAAAGAAAGAGAGGTGGCAAAAAGTGTAAAAGACAGATGTACCATGACTGGACAGGTGGAGTACGCTACAAGAGGGCTGGGCTGCTGGCGACACTCACTTGCGCACACGCCAACACAGTCCCTCATTTCTACAATTGACATGTGTCTCGCAACTTTTCCCAAATCAATGCTGTTTAAAATAATAATTTCACTTTTTATTTATTTATTTATTACACTGTTTTTATTCGTTTAATTTTAATATAAAACTCTTATTTTACATATATTTTTTTAAATATAATTTTTTTTATTTTACATGTTTATAAGAGTAAAATGATGTATATCCAAAATAATAATAAATTTATATTTATTTATAAATGGTTAATTAATTTTATTTTTTAAATAGAAAATAAATATTTAAATAAAGTAAATAATTTTAATACAATTAAGAAGCTTTTATTTCACATGTATTTTTAATTATGATGCAATACAATTGAGTAAACACATTTCAAATTAAAGTGTTTTTTTTTAATTTTATCTCTGTTTATAAAGAAAAAACAATGCAATTAGCTATGTATGAACAAATAAAAAATTTATTATTATTTTGGATATGTTGTAGATAGAAAATCAGGTTCTTAACAAAAAAATAAAAAAATAAAAAAAAGAAACATATGTAAAATAAAAGTTTAGCATTTAAATAATAGAATGGCAAATACTGTAATAAATTTAAAAAAGAATATCAAATTCTTGTTTGAGTTTTGGTGCATGGCTTTTGAAAAAAGTTGATGGAACACATGTCAGCTATAGAAGTTAGCAAGTGGAATTTCTTGGTTAAAAAAACCAACGAGTAGATTTGTTATGGATAGAAATAGTACAATTACAAAGTTAGAAAAAGGCGTTAATGATAAATTTCAGAAAAGTGTGGGGTTTAGATGTAATTATGCAAAAGTAAAAGTGTCTAAATAAAATTGGCCGGTTCTTGATCCTGAAGTGTTGCGAGCTCCAGTGATAATGCCTGGCCTGCAGCCGTCGCATGCGAAAGCGGGGCCTAATCTTTTCATCAACGATTAGGTTAAAAAGAAATAAAATGGTGGCGAGCCCTTACAGATGAAGCAGCGCGATTTCCATCTTGTTCGTTTACCCTCTGGATCTTGTTTGACAGCACTCTCTCCTATCTTGTTTGACTACTGATGATGAGAGTGCTGTCGACAAGATCCAGAAGGTGCTGTCGAATAAGATACAGATACAGAGGAACGAGCAACTGTACCTACTGTCATGACAATCTTCTTCATATTCTCTTCAATTTTCATTTTTTTTTTTTTCCATTTACCTGTTAATCACCGTGGTATTGACAAAGATACTAACGTGTGGGTTTTGTTTATTTAATTGCGTGGTCGATTCACAGGTAGTTTTTATTTATTATTTATTTTTGGTCTTTAGAAGTGTTCCGTTTTGATCTGCCTCAAAAATATTCGAGGAGGATTCAGTCTATTTATAGTCTTTGGTTTTTTAAAGTTGACTTTACCCGCGATTGTTGATCAGCTTTGCAAATCGATCTTACCTTTGCAAAGATTTATTATATCTATTATTTAGTGTAGTACTAGTTTATTCACGCTTGTATGATTTCTTTAAAAAGCAAAACCATGTCAGCTGTAAGTGTAAGCATTATTTTATTCTGAAGATGCTTAAACCTCCTTTTGTTGTATTTGGTTAATTATTATTTTATTCTGAAGATGCTTAAACCTCCTTTTGTTGTATTTGGTTAATTCTTTGCAACTTGTGCATAAAAAAGAATATATATACATATATATGTGTGTGTGTGTGTGTGTGTGTGTGTGTGTGTTTGTCTCTTTGGGGTGAGATGTCAAAAACTATCTTTTTATCTTGAGGTACCGCGAAGTACATATACATAACATGATTATATGTTATGGATGGTTCCTCATAACGTATTTTCAATGGTGGGAATGAAATTTTAGGTATTTTCAATAATGATGGTTCCTCATAACTTCTCATCTCTACTTTCCCTTCAAGCTGAGAACGGCCATCCCCATCCCTTCCAATTAGGTTTAGTGAACAGAAGGTGTATTTTTTTTTTTTCTTTTTTTGTTTTTTGGGTTAGGATGGATGCGACTATAAAAGGCAGAGGATGCTGGAGTATAGAGCATCCGGCGATCCAAGCAAATTCATTACCGGCGTTCAAACCCGCCAACCGACCGATCGAGGAGAAAGAAGCAATTCCCCAAGGACTCAAATTTTCTTCATTTCTGCCCTCCTCAATCTCTCTCAAGCGAAGCGAGGAAACAAAAAGTGAAAGATGGGAGTGGTGTTGAAGAAGCTCCGGATTCGGAAGCTGCTGTCCAGGAAGATCGAGATTCTGCATCGGAACAATGTCCGGAGCTGGAGAAAGCAGCTGAAGCCGATCAAGCAGCGAAGTTTTACACGGAAGCGCAAGAGTACTAGGTCTCGTTGCGGTGATCTTTTGCTTCTTCTACTCTATTTCACTTGTTTTGGATCGATCCTCAACATAATCCGGAGGTTTGTCTCTAACAAGGTCCTAAGAGAGCAACTAAAGCCTAGAAATGAGGTTTACACTGGGAGGCACGCCGATCATGGTAAGAATTTGAAAACATAGGTTTGCAATTTAATGGTCATAAGATTTTGACAAATATTTGAACTTTTGTGGGTTTTGTTTGTTCAATTGTTCTGCTTTTGATTTAATTCACAGCTAACTTCATCATTTTTTAAAAAAAAAAATTAAAATGCTTTCCATTTTTCATATGTGATCGTTTGTTTGTTCTCCAAATTTTGATAGGAATTCCTTTTTGAAAGATTGTATGCCTGAAAGCATGTAAATTTTCCCCCTGTTTTTGCTATCTGACCGGAAGAGTATTCTCTTTGGACCAACTTGAAGTTTGCGCATTAAATTGAACATTGCGAGGAATGTGGCAATAACTAAAATAGAATTTGAATTTATTTTCTTATGCCTCCTTATGAGGTCAGAGATGGTATGATAGTTGCATGGCACCTACAGGAATTTATAACATGTAAAATTTATAACTCATGTATTTTCACTGCATTGGAAGCTCTGCTGTAGTCCCTCAATGATCTATCCATTGATTTGTCACGTTTGTCAATGAATCTCTAAAATTTTGTAAAGCTTTATATGTTAATCTGAAGCAAACTTAAAAGACTAATTTATGTGGATTCATGGAACATGCAGTCTGCCTTTCAGAGTTTTGTTCTAAATATTTTCACTGTGTTGCTGGTTGATTTGCTTTATGGTTCCAATTCTTCAGGGAGACCTGTTATGTACTTGCGAAGTGGTGCATCGCCATGGGGCATCTTCAGATTTCCTCATAAGGTGAACTGCATGTTCCAAGCTCTCTCTCAAGTTCTACTTTCTGTTTGCCAGAGCTGTGGAACGATTTGGAGGGTGCCATCGAACATGATCCAGAGGGAGGAACTGAAGCCTAGGGGTCACATCTACATATTAAGGCGTGCCTATAACTACAGTTATCATGGTGATCTTTTTCTTCATTCCTCTGAGCATAGGTTTCTATTTTTGTTTTTGGGTTTTTCCTACGAATGTAATTTTAGCATGTTAACATATATTGGTAATAGGATTTAACACAGATTCTATTTTTTTTATTTGATTATCTGCTTCTATTTTTTGACACCTAAAAATTTACTTGAATTCACAGCTTCATCAGTTCCTTTTATATAATAAGTTCTATCTGCTTTCATACAACAAATTTTCCATTTTGATCTCTTTAAACGCTTGAGCATTTGATTTGTTTGTGTTAGACATATAGGCTTTGGCAAAGATGACTGTGTTAGACATATAGGCTTTGGCAAAGATGACTGCCCAGAATTGTCAATCTTATTAAATTTAGGGACACATGTCATTAGAGTTACATCCTACTTTGGCCAAGATTTATCATATTCTTTGTTTGAATTTTTTAGTTTCTTTGCTAGCCCGTTTGTGTAGTGCTTATCATTCATGTCTTTTAAAGGTTGCACTTGCATACCATGATCATCGCAATGCCAAAACAAAAAATGTTAGTGGCAGTTGCACATTATAGCCCAATTTGTGGACGAACATGTCTATATTTGTGAATATTGTCTATTGATATAGTTTGCCATAATGTTATGTTGAAGTTGCTAAAACCTTTCTGTATTTGGTTCAATGCATTTGATCATCAATTTTTTCACTTATTTAAACAGAATTCGGAGTTATTAAAGTAGAATTTGAACTAATTTTCTTGTGATTCTTAATGATGTTGAGATGGTACTATAATTGCATGACTAGACAAGAATTATTACCTATAAAATTTATAACTCACGTATGTTCACAGGGTGGAGAGCTGCGATTCGATTCCTCAATGCTTCATTGATTGATTTGTCAGGTTCGTGAAAGAATTTCTAGACTTTTGTAAAGCTTCCAAACTTTTTCAAAGCTTTTCAGTGTTAGTCTGTAGCAAAGTTGATGTCGTCTTTCTAGTTAGTACAAGAATTGATAATTTTCATTGCAAAACTTGGAGGTTAGTTGAAAGACGGGCATTACAGTTTTCAGCAATGAGAGAGCTGGTTTTTACATGCATGTTCATAAAACATAAAGTTTACATGTGCATGCCTGTTCTTTTATGAATGTGTTGATGCTCTTTCTAAGAGAACTTGGTGATGAGGGAGAGAAATCAACGATAGGAGGTAGAGAAAAAGTTAGTCTATAATAATCAAATCATGAACAAGAATTTAGTTATAAAGATTTATGTAATAAAGTATGTACCAAAATGAAATATGACACGTAGTTAAATAAACCAATACTATAATTAGGATAAGAAATCCTAAATTCTCATTAATAGAAATAATTAACACTGCATGCCTAGTTGCCAATTGCTGTAATTGGAATTAAGGCTATTACTCTGTGATCTGCATCAAATATATGTTTTGAGTAATTGTCACTTTCCTTTTTAAGGTGGAAAGATAGATGGTTTGTTTGGGTTTAATTTTGCTTTCTGGTTTCTGGTTTATCATGTTTTCAGATACTTAGTTCCCTTTTGTGTTGTTTTTACTTCAAATTCACTTTCTCCTTTCCTGTAGTCCATTTGCTAAGTTTCTTTGTCTCTAACACCAATTTTACTCTATGCTAAATTTAAAAAGCAGTTTGTCTAATACAAAAAAGGAATGAATGTCTTGCTTGTATGTCAGTTAAGCATGTGTCCATAACAAACTGATTTAAGGATGTATGGAACATGCAAACTATATTTGAATTTTGATCTAAAATATTTTCACTACAGGACTGGTTGATTTGCTTTTTGGTTTCCCTCTCTTTCAAGTTTTACTTTCTGAATGTTGGAACTGTGGAATGATTTGGGGGGTGCTATTGAACAAGATCTGGAGAGTGCTATCAAACAAGATCCAGATGGAGGAAGTGGAGTGCGGGGATCACATCTACACGTGGAGGCGTGCCTATAGTTATGCGCACCATGGTTATCTTCTTCTCCTTCTCCATTTATTATTCTGAAGATTAGTTAACCTGAATTTCTGTATTTTGTTTCTGGGCTGTTTCCTACAAGAGTAGATTTAGTTACAAGAGCAGATTTGCGGGTTCTATATTGTTTATGGTATTTAACACAGATTCTATATTGTTTATTTAATTGTTTGCTTTGATTTTGACACCTGATTTCAGTACTTGAATGCACAGCTTCATCATTTCTTTTATCTAATAATTATGTCCGCTTGAGAATTTAATTTGTCTGTGTAAGATGATATAGGATTTGGGCTTCTGCTTAGAATTCTTGATCTTATTACATTTAGGGAGACATGGGATTAGCATTACATCCTACTTTGGCAAAGATTTACTATATACTTTGTTTTCTTTCTTTGCTCCATTAGTTTAGTGCTTATCATTCACGTCTTTGCAAGATTTCATGTTGTGATTAATGTAATGATTAAGGAAAAAATTTATGGTGGTGGCACATTATTTACAGCCCACTTTCTGTTAGGAACGTTTCTATATATTTGAATATAGTCTACAGATATGTTTGCCATTATGTTATGCTGAAGATGCTAAAACCTTTCTATATTTGGTTAAATGCTTTTGATTGTCTATTTTTCAAATTTCTTTGTATGAATTAATACTATATTTTGTTGTCTTTGTGGTATAATGATGAGAATCTTTCTTCAGGTATATAAACTACGTTATGTATTTGTCACCATGAGATTTGTTTGCTATGTTACCCCAGGGATATATGTTGGTGATGGAATGGTGATTCACTACACTCGAGGAGGAGGCTTAGATCGTATTATATTCAGCTCGTCTCCATCCCGTCATTCAAACGGTACCAACCCCATAAGCAGTGATCAATCAAGACTTGATCGTGTGATCTGTTCCTCCATAGATGATTTTCTTTCTGGTGGTGAACTCTATCGTTTTGAATATGGTGTTAATCTACCTCTCTTTATTGCCAAAACTCGGGGGGGTACTTGTACCCTTGCCCGTAGTGATCCACCCAATGATGTCCTTGACCGTGCGTATAGCCTCCTTGAGAATGGCTTTGGTAAATACCACCTTTTCGGAAACAACTGTGAAGACTTTGCTATATACTGTAAAACAGGCATCCACTTGGTAGATAACAATTTTAGCATTGGCAGGAGTGGGCAGGCGGCATCCTTCTTGGTTGCCATTGGTGCTCTCATTTCGTCTATAATCGCACTATTTGTAGATAACATGTATAGTGTTGGAAGGACTAGGCAGGCAGCATCCTTATTGGTAGCCATTAGCGCCTTCCTTTCTTCCATAATTCGATGCCCGACTGTTAGAATTACCAGTCAGCATTTCATTGGCAGAAGGGGGCAGACACCATCCTTCTTGGTTTATATTAATGCTTTTGTTTCTTCTACAGTTCGATCACCGACTGTTATAATTGCTGGTCAGCATTTTATTGTGGGTTATAGCATTTACTCTGCCTGTAGATGGGCTTCTGATATTGGAATTCGTCGTAATGTTAGTAAAGCTGCAAATAGCAGATTGGCCGAGGAAGAGACTTCTGGTTATGGAGTTAGTATTAAGTTTAACTTGGCATTTCTGAAAGGTCTTGCTTTGGATATTTTGGTATTTGCAGCTTGGTGGATTTGTTGTTATGTGCTGGAGTTGACTACAGATATTACAAGTTTTCAACTGGGATGGATTATACTGACTTCTACAATATGGCGGGTGCTCTTCGTTCCTGTTGATCCAGCTGAAAAAGAAGACAGAAATAGGTATTTCAATTTTGATCTGTCTATAGACTTGAGAATTCGTTTTATCTCTGTGAAGACCGTATGGCTTGGGCTTCTCAATATGTTGCCAAACAGGGCCGCTTGCTGGTGTTTGATAACATTGGTATCACTACTAGTTTGGTTGTTCTGTTGTTCTATGATGTACTGATTCGGGTTGGACTATTTAAGATGTTGTTGTTGCAGCAATGTGGTGGTGCTTTTCTGGACGTTGTTGTACTGTTATGTATTGATTCGGATTTGACTATCCAAGATTGTCTTTGTTTTTTTGGTGTTTGATAATTAATACCTACCTTTACTGATATACTGATTTAATAAATTCTTATTATTTTTATTTAATTACTAAATCATTTTGTGTTGTACTAAGATTTTTTTTTTTTTTTTTTTGGGGGGGGGGGGGGGGGGGGGGGGGGGGGGTGGTTAGTAGGTGCGCTGCATGATTTTAAACGGTAAAAAATAGTTTTAAAATTTAAGGACTAAATTACGAATGAACTAAATCATGGTTTATGGATTGATTTCCTTTCAAATATATTTGTATTTTGAAAATGGACAATTTTATTCATATTACAAATTTTGGTAAGCATATTACATTCTTAATGATTTTTTTTTTTTTTTTTTATATATCTCAAAATATTCCTATAAAAATATTCTTAAACATTCATCCACATGTATCGGATGATCAATATTGTTCTGTACTAAAAACATAAATTTCAATTGTATAATTTTGAAGAAGTGTATGAATTCTTGTGTGTGTATATATATATATATGTATTGAATGGATCAATATTATACATACTGTTTGTATAATTAAGCATTCTGAACAATCTATGTCATCGCATTTACATATATAATATTTTTAAAAATAAAATTGATATATTTTATTAATGTAAAGGAGAAAAATAAAATTTTAATATGAATGTTTATAGCATGAATATTATGTTTAATAAATTTTATAATATGGAAAGAACTATTTTTTTTTTTTTTTTAACGAGGTACGAGTGAATATTACTCAATGTTAAAGAAATGGGTAGATAAAAAACTTGAGAATGTTCCGTGGAACTATGACGCATGCAGATCTTCGGCGATCAACCAATAATTTTTTATTCATAAGAAAAAAAGAGACGTGATATCATGCTAGTCACATGACATTTAATTATTGGATAAGAGCATTTTCAAGGACTATTTAAATATAATATTTTTTTGTTTTTAGTTTTAAAAAACAACATTTAAAATTAAAATTTGAATAAACTATTTATTTTAATTTTTTAATATAAAAAATTAATTTAATTATTCAAGTATAGATAGTCAAAATTATTTTATATTTTAATTTTATATTTATTTAATTAAATATAATATATTTTTTATATTACTGTTATAATATTTAAAAATAAATAATTTATATAAAAAAACTATAAACAAAACGATGAATATTTATAAAAAAATAAAAATAAAAAATTTATTAAAAATATATTTTTAAATTTTATTAATTATTTTTAAAAATATTTTTTAAATTTGGAAATCCTATATGAAAAAAAGGGAAAAGGAGATAAACCAGATGACGTGTTAAAATGGGCTAATTGATGACGGCGGTATGAGTTTGGACTTTTAGATAACAAAAATTAATCAGAGTAAACGTGGCAAAAAAAATGAAAGAATAAAAAAGACACGTGTGGAAATATAAGTGGAAACTGGAACCACATCATCATGGGCTCCAACTTCTCATCTCTACTTTCCCTTCAAGCTGAGAACGGCCATACCCATCCCTTCCAATTAGGTTTAGTGAACACAAGGTGTATTATTATTATTATTTTTTTTTGGGTTAGGATGGATGCGACTATAAAAGGCAGAGGATGCTGGAGAAGGAACACGCCGCTTCCATCTTGTTCGTTCACTCTCTGGATCTTGTTCGATGGCACTCCCCTCTTATCCAATCTTTCTCTCTCTCTTATGATGCGAGTGGAATTGCCATGAACTTGATCCAGAATGTGCTTTCGAACAAGTTACACCTACTTAATATCTACTTCTTTTTTCTTTTTTCTTTTTTCTTCCATTACTATTATTAATGAAGGTTTCTTTTTCTGGTTCTGATTTTTATTTACTTATTTATTTATTTGTTTTTTGTGTTTGTGTTTTTGGGTCTTGTATAACAATATATATGTATATATATATATGACTATATTAATCATGCATGTAATATAGATTCTTTTGTTTTTTAATTTATTTGCTCATTTATTTTTTACATTCATAAATCAATGTAAGTGTTCCGTTTTGATATTGTATAAAGCCCTTTTGGCGGGCTTCACTGAATTGTTACTATATGTATGTATAAAATCCAGATTTATATAGATGGTACTTCTCTGTTTTGCGTCAAGAGCTAATTTTCTCTCTCTCTTTCCTTCCTGCCCCTTCTATTATAAGTGTAGGACTTAGAAACAGCTATATTATAAGTAAATTCTTCCATTTAAACTTACTCTGACGGTAATAGATGAAAAATTCTTTAGAAACTTACCAGTTTGGGAAATTTTTATTGGATTTAGGCTGATTAACCAGTACTAAGCTTCAGTGGGGGGAAAAAAAAAAAATTCAAAAGTAAGTTGATAGTTGTGTTTGATCATTGTGTTAACAGCAAGTAGAAAGGTAAATCTTGGCCATTTAACTAGTCATAAGTTTTTGAATATTTACTAGTAATTATATATATACATTTGAGAAGGTTTTCACCTATGGAGTTTTTGTTGCTTCACAAACCAGTTTTACCATATTATGAGAACCCATCTGTTTCTTATTGAATATAAATTATGTTATGAATTTGCCACCATGGCATTTGCCTTTTGTGTGCTTTATACCCCAGGGATATATGTTGGTGACGGAAATTTTATTCACTACACTTGAGGAGGCAAATAGCATATAATATTCAGCTCATCTCCATCCCATCCTTCAGAAAGTACGTGTACAATAATTACTGACTAATCAGGCTTGATTTTGTGGTTTCTACCAGCATATATTATTTTCTTTAGGTTGAGAGCTCTATCACTTTGAATATGGTGTTAATCTAGCTCACTTTATCATCAAAACTCGTGGTGGTACCTGTACCCTTTCCCCTAGCGCTCCACTTGAAGTTTTCCTGGACTGTTTGGTGCCCACCACGTTTTCAGAAGCAACTTTGAGGACTTTGCAATATATTGCAAAACAGGCTTCCACGAGGCAGATTGTAAATTTACCATTAGCAGGAGTGGGCAGGCTGATCATTCGTGGTTGACATTAACGGTTTCATTTCTTCTACAACTCGATCCCTGGCTTCTAGAATGACTGCTCTGCATTTTATTATGGGTTATGGCATTTATCCTCCCTGTAGATTGACTGTTGAATTAAATTAATATTTGTGGACTTGGCATAATCAATTACTCACTTACAGGATCTATTTATGCCATTAATGGGACTGGTTTATTTTATTATTTTGTAGTAGGACCCTTGGTCACACACTCTCTATAAGACTCTAGTTGGCCCATTGGACTGGAGGACCAACTCTCTTTATAAGCCCAATGACTTATCCATATTTTTCCTAGTATAATTATATTATCAAATTATTATTATTTTATGTGTGTCAAAATTAATGGATAAGTCTGACTTGCAGAAACTATTTAAAGGTTTAGGGCAAGCAAACAATTGATGCCATACGGTATTTTTGATATTAGGGTTTTCAGAGATTTGAGAGTGGTTTGAGAGTAGTGTGTCCATAGGCACTACTTTACATTGTTTTCTATTTTGCAGGATTAAAGATCTAATTTATCAATGGCTGCGTTTGGAGGTTAATAATTTATGATTTATAGAATTTATTATGCATATTTAGATCCATAAAAATCTAACAATTGGTATCAGAGCACAAGGTTAATATGCATAGTAAATTTCTTTGTAGTTTATTACAGCTAGCATGTGAATATTGATCTGTGTTTTTTGCCATTATTATCAGTGTTCTAGATATATATATATACACGTTGCTTTATATTAATTTTTTCTTTCTTGAATTGTGTACATATGTAAGTTTTGAATCAGATTCAAGATTATGTTATTTACGTAGATGTATATACTCATGGTCGTTTTTTGTTTGTTCTTAAAAAAAAAAAAAAAATTTATTTGTAAATATCGGGCTTGTTAAAAAAAAAAAAAAAAAACTGGGTTTTCGGCCATGAATTTCACATGCTAATTTTTTGGGTTTTTGACCAAATTGATTTGGGGAAAAGTTTCCCAAGAATACACGCAACAAACAGCATCAATTTTGACTAAAATTTGCTCGAATTTCTTGTGTTTCCATGGGTTTTTTTGTTTGTTTTTGGCCGAATAAAAACCTTATTTGGATGTTTATTTTGAGTTGATTTTGAATCAAAATTGTTTGTGGGAAACGTTGACCGTTTGGAGACGAAACTAACGCCGCCGAAATCGTCGGAAAAAGGTGGCCGGAATGGTGAGATTTGGCCGGGTAAAATAGCGGGTCGCCTGACCCGATTGGACTGGAACCGGGTCACCCGTGACCCGGTTGGCTGAAGAAGAAGAGAGAAACGACGTGTCGTTCTGGGTGGTTGCTGACGTCAGCACGACACGTCGTTTGCTGACGTCAGCAGATGACGTCAGCAGGCCCAAAAAAAAAAAAAAAAACTTATTTATTTTTATTGATTTATTTTTGTTTATTTATTAATTAATTTAGTGATTCAATTGTTTAATTTATTTATTTATTGTTTGTTTATTTGTTTAATTATCACATTCCAATTTTATTAAAATAAATTAAATATTTGTGATTGGAAAATTGGTTTGTGTGAGCTTACCCAAAGAGGCTTTGTGCCTAGTTGGTATAGTAGTGTGGGATTTTAGGTACTCACCTGTCGTGAGACTTATTTTATCTGCATTATGTATACCAATGTAATATATATTGGCATAGTGGATGGGATGTTTTATATTTGCCTATTTCATGAAATTGCCAATATGTTATTTTTCTCCCACTTTATTAACCAGGGTCTATACGGGTAATTAAGCTACCCTGTCGGTAGTTCTAGTTGCTTTGTATGACGCCTGGAATGGCAGTGGAAGTTAATTAAATGCCATGTATTGCAGGTTCTGAGTTGCCCTGTCGGTGATTTAGTTCAATGCATTTGATTGTGGTTATTTGGTTGACTGTCCCTGGCCCGCGTAAGGGTATCTTTAGTGCTACAAAGACCCTAAGCGATATTTGTGTTTGTGTTTTTGTGTTGATGGGCTGGAAAATAGTAATTGAATTGTCTTAAATTTTTTAAATGTCTTGTTGTTTACTATTTTTACAGCTAGTAGCACCCCAAATCTTATGCCTATGACTGCCATGATGAAATTGGATGGGACAAATTATCAGAAATGGAAGAAAACCTTAGTTATGAATTTGGCTTTCATGAAATTGGATTTGACTTTGGAGATAGATCCACAAGAGATGCCGACTGATGAGAGTACTGCAGCAGCTAAGAAACTTTATGAGGATTGGAAACACTCTAATAAGTGCTGTATGATGATGATGGAGAATTACATGGATGAGGCCATATATGCTAGTATTCTTAAAGTGGATACTACAAAGGGACTTCTTGAGGAGATAGGAAAGAAGTTTATCAAGTTTGATATGAATGAGAAACATCATTATTTGGACCTATTGAACAATACCAAGTATGATGGTATTAAAGGAGTAAGGGACCATATTATGCTACTTTCCTCCTATTATAATAAGCTGAAGGATCTTAAGATGGACATTGGAGAGGAGTTCTTGACCTATTCTATAATGAGGAGTCTTCCATCACAGTTTGATAATATAAGGTCGAGTTTGAATACTAAGAAAGAAGGTTGTAGTTTGGAGGAATTGACTACTATCCTTGTCAAGGAAGAGGATGATATTAAATTAAGTCTAGGTCTGTTACTATGGTTTCACATCAGGTAGATAAGTCCAAGAAGTTTTTCCAAAAGAAGGGATAAGGATTCAAGCCAGGACAAGGTTTCAAGCCTGGGCAGGGTTTTAACCCCAATAGGAAGAAGTTTTCTGGTATGAAGCCTAAAGGACCTAGGGATGGTGGTTTTCAGATTAGAGAAAGGAAAGAGTACTTCAATGGAAGATGTGGATACTGCAATAAAGTTGGGCACAAGAAGATAGACTGTTGGACCTTAAAGGGAAAGCAAGAGAAGAAAGGTAATATTTTAATGATTGAGACCAATATTATCGATGTGCCTATGAATTCTTGGTGGTTAGATACTGGAGCAACAATTCATGTTACTAATTCATTGCAGGGGATGATAAGCCGAAGGGGCCCAACCAATCTTGAGCAGCATGTTTATATGGGAGATAGCTCAAGAGTGAAGGTGGACATTGTGGGAACAATCAAGTTGAAGCTTGCCACTGGATATGTTTTGGAGTTGCAAGAAGTTTCTTATGTACCTTCAATAAGAAGAAACTTGTTATCTATTTCTGTTTTGGATAGTCAAGGTTATAGTTTTTTGTTTGGAAATAACAAAGTTGAATTATTTAAGGATGGTAAAGTTGTAGGTTTTGGAACTTTATGTGGCAATTTATATAAACTTGATTTATTTAATAATGGTCTCAATTTCTCTGTTAATTCTATTGTTGCTTCTAAACGCCCAAGAGTTAATGACAATTCCTCAATGTTATGGCATAAACGTTTGGGACATATTTCTAGGCACAGGATGGAAAGGTTAGTGAAGGATGGGATACTTCCTAATCTTGATTTCTCTGATCTGTTGACTTGTGTTGAATGTGTGAAAGGGAAGTTAACTGCCAAGGTAAGAAATGATAAGTTAGCTAGGTGTGGAGATGTTTTGGAGTTAATCCACATTGACATATGTGGACCTTTTACACCAATTGCTTTGGGTGGTTATAGATATTTTATTACCTTCATTGACGATTACTCTCGTTATGGACATGTTGAGCTTATTCGTGAGAAGTCAGATTCTTTAGTTGCCTTTAAAGAGTTTAAGGTAAAGATGGAGCTTCAAAAGAATAAGAAAATAAAAGCTGTAAGGTCTGATAGAGGTGGTGAGTTTTATGGTAGGTATGATGAAATTGGAAGGAACCCAGGGCCTTTCGCTATTTATTTGCGTGAGTGTGGCATAGATGCGCAATATACGATGCCTGGTACACCTCAGCAAAATGGTATAGCTGAGAGAAGGAATAGAACTTTGTTGGATATGGTGCGGTCTATGTTGGCAAATTCTAGGTTGCCAGATTATTTGTGGGGAGAAGCTTTAAGGACGGCAGCTTATATTTTGAATCAAGTTCCAAGTAAGTCCGTTCCTAAGACACCTTTTGAGTTGTGGTCAGGAAGAAAGCCTAATTTGCATCATTTTCGAATATGGGGTTGCAAAGCTGAAGTAAGGATTTATAATCCTCAAATTAAGAAGTTGGATCCTAAAACCATTAGTGGATATTTTGTTGGCTATTGTATAGGATCTAGGGGTTTAAGATTCTTTTGTCCTTCTCACACCACTAGGATCGTGGAATCAGACAGGGCCATTTATTTTGAAGATGATTTTGGGTTTGGTAATAGTAATGGTCCAAAGGAATCTCAATTTAGAGAAGAAAGTGTTTTCATTCCCAGTATAGTTGTTCCTGATAGAGATATTGTTGATCCAGTAGTTGATGAACCAGTAGTTGGTCAGAATGAACTTGTTGTTGAAGAGCAGGATATTCCAGCTATTACAGATGCTGATGTACCTTTGAGGAGGTCACAAAGGACTAGGAGATCAGCTATTCCTGATGACTATGAGGTTTACTTGCAGGAGCAAGAGTTTGACATAAGTGATGATTCAGATCCAGTCACTTATGAGGAAGCCATAAGCAGTTCAAATTCAAATTTTTGGTTGGATGCAATGGAAGATGAAATGAAATCCATGGAGTCAAATGGAGTATGGGATTTGGTTGAGTTACCAGAGGGTAGCAAGCCTATTGGGTGCAAATGGGTCTTTAAGACTAAAAAGGACTCCAATGGTCAAGTGGAGAGGTATAAGGCTAGACTTGTAGCTAAAGGGTTTAGCCAGAAGGAAGGAATTGATTATATAGAGACTTTTTCTCCCGTATCCACAAAGGATTCTTTTAGAATTATTATGGCGATTGTGGCGCATTATGACCTGGAGTTGCATCAGATGGATGTCAGAACTGCTTTTCTGAATGGTGATTTATATGAGGATGTATATATGGTTCAACCAGTTGGTTTCCAACAAACGGGGAATGGTAATTTGGTTTGTAAGCTTAAGAAATCTATTTATGGTCTTAAGCAAGCTTCAAGACAATGGTATCTTAAGTTTGATGAGGTTGTCATCCAAAATGGCTTTAAGGAGAATGTTGTTGATAGATGCATATATATGAAGGTCAGTGGGAGCAGTTTTATTTTTCTGGTGTTGTATGTTGATGACATACTTTTGGCTACTAATGACACTGACCTATTAGCTGAGACAAAGCAGATGTTGTGCAACTATTTTGATATGAAAGATCTTGGTGAGGCTTCTTTTGTTTTGGGCATCAAGATTGTTCGAGATAGGACTAATTATGTAGTGCAATTGTCTCAGAGAGCTTATATCGATAGAATTTTTAAGAGATTTGATATGCATAATTGTTCTCCTGGAAGTGTACCGGTTACGAAAGGTGAAAAGTTTTCTAAAGATCAGTGTCCCAAGAATGATAGAGAAAGGATGGCAATGAAGAATGTTCGCTATTCTTCAGCAGTAGGTAGTTTGATGTATGCTCAAGTTTGTACACGGCCTGATATAGCCTTTGCTGTGGGTGTGCTTGGTAGATTTATGAGCAATCCTGGTCCTATTCATTACCAAGCAGTTAAGAAGGTCTTTAGGTATCTTCAGGGTACTAAAGATCATATGTTGACATATCGTCGCACCAACTCTCTTGAAGTAGTGGGTTATAGTGATGCAGACTATAAAGGTTGTGTGGATGATAAGAAATCTACCACTGGTTATATATTTATCATGGCAGGAGGTGCTGTGTCTTGGCGGAGTGCCAAGCAGTCAGTGACAGCATCCTCAACTATGGAGGCAGAATATGTGGCGTGTTATGAGGCTACCCGTCATGCAGTTTGGCTACGGAATTTTATCCGTGATTTAGGAGTGGTTGACTCCATTGAGAGACCTATTATGATGTATTGTGATAATACTGCAGCGGTGTCTTTCTCCAATAATTTAAAAGGTACTCCTGGTGCGAAGTACATTGATGTGAAATATTTTGTGGTAAAGGAGAAAGTTGAAGAGGGCCTCATTACTGTTGTTCACACGCCGACTTATAGCATGGTGGCAGATCCACTGACCAAGGCTTTACCGGTAGGCATATTTGAGGAGCATGTGTCCCGTATGGGATTGTTAGGCAGTTGAGACTGCTGTGGGTCAGTGGGAGGTTGTTATGTTTTCTGTAGTAATATCCATGTTGAGAATTATTTATTTCTTTGAATATTTTAATACATTGATGTATGTGGATCATTATTTACTTATGAGATGATTTATTACACATATTATTGCTCCTTGTATTTACAGGCCTGTTGAGACTATTAGTCTATGTATATGTGTATGTTGATCCACAGGTGCCATGGTGAATCCCTACTACCTAGTTTAGGTATATTGTTGTATCCTGTCGATACACAATGTGCTTGAATGAAATGGTTTTGTGTGTTGGGGGATTGCACATGGTTAGGTAAATCTCTACTACCTAGACTGAGTTTATGGCATGCAAAGTGCTCAGTTGAAATGACAACATGTTTTGGGAGATTTACTGAGAGAATCTCTACTGCCTAGTCTAGTATATTGTTGTGCCCTGTCGGTATACTATATATTTGGATGAAATGGCATTATGGTTCGGGAGATTCTATAGTAAGTGAGTTTGGATTATATGATGATGATTATGCAGTCCAAGTGGAAGAATGTTGAATTAAATTAATATTTGTGGACTTGGCATAATCAATTACTCACTTACAGGGTCTATTTATGCCATTAATGGGACTGGCTTATTTTATTATTTTGTAGTAGGGCCCTTGGTCACACACTCTCTATAAGACTCTAGTTGGCCCATTGGACTGGAGGACCAACTCTCTTTATAAGCCCAATGACTTATCCATATTTTTCCTAGTATAATTATATTATCAAATTATTATTATTTTATGTGTGTCAAAATTAATGGATAAGTCTGACTTGCAGAGACTATTTAAAGGTCTAGGGCAAGCAAACAATTGATGCCATACGGTATTTTTGATATTAGGGTTTTCAGAGATTTGAGAGTGGTTTGAGAGTAGTGTGTCCATAGGCACTACTTTACATTGTTTTCTATTTTGCAGGATTAAAGATCTAATTTATCAATGGCTGCGTTTGGAGGTTAATAATTTATGATTTATGGAATTTATTATGCATATTTAGATCCATAAAAATCTAACATTGACTTCTGATGTTGGAGTTCATGGTAATGTTAATTAAGCTGCAGATGAGAGATTGGCTGAAGAAGAGAGTTCTGGTTGTTTATGAAGCTCTGACAGTTCTGGTTGTTTTCGATACCGGGTCAGTATTAAATTTAACTCAGCATTAATGAAACGTCATGTTTGTGCCCTTTTGATACTCGCAGTTCGGTGGTTTTCTGGTTATCAGTTGCAGTGGACTATAGCATTGGAGAGTATAAATTTTTTCCTGGGCTGGATTATACAGAGTTTTCCAGCGAGGTGGGTACCAATGATGGTTGATCGGTACAGAGTTTGTTTGTTTGTTTGTTTGTTTGTTTTTTTTTTTTTTTTTTTGGCGCTTAAAGATTGGTACAGAGTTTTGTGGTTATAAGTTTTATATATTTATATATATAATTATATAAACGCTATATTGCGCAAATTAAAATAAAGTTATACCACCAGTGACCAATTTCTTTTTTTTTTTGGCTGAAACATATCACCAGTCACCAATTGATATGTGATTATAATTTATTGGAATTGTTTAAAACTAGAAATTTATTAAAAAAATTGAAAACATAATATAATATATATTAATTAATAAGCTTCGCTTCTGCGGTATAGTGCGCTGCCAATGAAAAATAATACTTGTGACAGCTGGCATTGGGTTGGGTTACAAATTGTAGCCTTCGGTGGAAAACAGGTGTCGCATGATGAGTGGATAGATGGATCCACGTGTGCGTCAGTTTCCACCTAACTTTGTCTCCTCTCTGCGATAAGGTCAATGCCACTTTCATTCCATAACCCTTAATTTTCAGAGCACAAACATAGCAAATGGTAGCTAAATTTGTAAATTGACGACGACGAGTGTTAAAGAGAGATGAAGGAAGCGATTAGCGTGGCGTGTTGTTAATTTTACCCTCTGGATCTTGTTTGACAGCACCCCCATCATCTTTGTTCATGTTTATGGTTTAGGGTATTATATATCCAATCTCAATCTCGTATGTAACATGTACTGGAAGTGCTGTCAAGCATGATCCGTAAGGTGCTGTGTTCAGCAACATACAGATGGATCAAGCAACTACACCACTTGCTATATATGCCCATCATCATCTTCTTCTTAACCTTATCTATTTATTTATTTATTTATTATTATTATTATTTTTCCCGAAGAGTGTTGAATATGGGTTTCTGTTTGTTTTTTGCTTTTTGTTCATAGTTTTTATTTATTTATTTATTTTTTAGTTCTTCTTACAAGAGACTATATTAATATTGGTCACACTCCTAGCATTTTAACAAAGGTTCCAACTTTTCCTGATGTGGTTTTCTTAATTTTGATGGTCTGCTTTGATTTCACGCCCAACAACCATCACTTAAATTCACATTCATTTTCTTTTGTTATTGCAAAATGTTACTCGGCTTTGGCTTCGCAAGTTAGACTACCTCAAATGTTGACCAGCCTACTTTGGGCAAAGATTTACCGTATATATATATATATATATATATATATTCTGGGTTAGGATTTTTTATTTTTATTTTTTTTTAAACCAAATTAGTCTGGTGCTTATCATTATTGACAAAATATGTTGCACATGTCTATCTATCGTTAATGATATAATTTGCCACATTTGCTAAAGCCTTCGTTGTATCTGATTAAATGCCTTTGATCCTCTAGTCTTGGGAACTTGTCTATATGGTGTATTTTGTGTGTTCATTATCTTTCTCTCTTCAGATGCTCCATTGGCCATTACTTATGTTTTCGTTTTTTTATTTTTGTTTTTTTATTTTTTATTTTTTTATTTTTTTTGGGGGGTAAAGCCATTACTTGTGCTTATACTAAGCAAATCGGAATAGTCGGCATATTTCACGTGTAACCTCTTAATGTTCTTTTTGTCCACTCGGGTGCAACGCAACAAATCAAAGACAAATAGAATGGCCAACGGTCAAGATTGATTTGGAAAGGACACGTGTCATTATTTTATATGGATAAGATTGGGACGGCAATTGGAAATGACGGTGGTAGTCGTACCAACTACCTAGTTTTGATTTTCTCAATCTTAAGGTGGTGGGACCCATATGAATCCACGGTGATTTATCCTTTGGTCACTTTGGGAGGGACGTTCTGGAGGATTCTTTTAAAGCATATATAAAGCAGTTATTTTCGTTAGTTCTGTACAAAAAGAAGAGGGTACTGTCTCTGTCTTGTCTTCCTCGCTTTCGCTCTTGTTCTCTTTCTCACTCTTTCGCTCTCGGCGGCGGTGGCAGCGAGCTCGTCATTTCAGTGTAGAGCACCTGGCGATCCAACCAAATTGATTACCGGAGTTCAACCCCACCAACCGACCGACCAAGGAGAAAGAGGCAATTCCCCAAGGACTCAAATTTTCTTCGTTTGCCCTCTTCAATCTCTTTCAAGCCAAGCAAGGAAACAAAAGTTAAAGGTGGGAGTGGTGTTGAAGAAGCTCCAGATTCGGAGGGTGCTGTCCAAGAAGATCGAGAATCTGCATCGGAAGAACTCCCGGAGCTGGAGGAAGCAACTGAAGCCGATCAAGCAGCGAAGTTTTACACGGAAGCGCAAGTGTACTAGCTCTCGTTACGGTGATCTTTTGCTTGTTTTGGATCGATCCTCAACATAATCCGGAGCTTTGCCTCGAACAACGTACCTGGGAAAGCAACAAAAGCCTAGAAATGACGTTTACGCTTGGAGGTAGGTTTACAATTTAATAGTCATAAGATTTTGACAAAGATTTGAACTTTTGTGGTTTTTGTTTATTTAATTGTTAACCTTTTGATTTTTACACCAAAAAGCCGGTACTTTTTTAGTTCACAGCTCGCTTCATGTAAAGTGCTTTCCATTTTTCATCTATCTAAGGCTGTTTGCGTATTTAAATGGAATTTGTAACAGCTTCTAAACATGTGATTGTTTGTTTGTTCTCCAAATTTTGATAGGAATTACTTTTTGAAAGATTGTATGCCTAAAAAGCATGTAAATTTTCCCCCACTTTTTGAAAGATTGTATGCCTAAAAAGCATGTAAATTTTCCCCCTGTTTTAATATCTGACCTTAAGAGTATTCTGTTTGGACCAACTTGAGGTTTGCGCATTGCATTTAACATTGCCAGAAATGTGGCAGTAACTAAAATAGAATTTGAATTGATTTTCTTGTGCCTCTTTATGAGCTCAGAGATGGTATGATAGTTGCATGGCACCTACAGCAATTCATAATCTGTAAAATTTATAACTCATGCATTTTCACAGCATTGGAGGCTCTGCTTCTATTTTTGTTTTTGGGTTTTTCTTACGCCAATAGTTTTGCACTTTAACATACATTGGTTATAGGATTTAACACAGATTCTATTTTTTTATTTAATTATCTGCTTTGATTTTGACACCTGAAAATTTACTTGAATTCACAGCTTCATCAATTCCTTTTATATAATAAGTTATATCTGCTTTCATACAACAAATTCATTTTGATCTTTTGAACACTTGAGTATTAGATTTGTTTGTGTAGACATATAGGCTTTGGCAAAGATGACTGCCCATAATGGTCAGTCTTATTAAATTTAGGGACACATGTCATTAGAGTTACATCCTACTTTGGCCAATATTAATCGTATTATTTGTTTGAATTTTTTGTTTTCTTTGTTAGCCTGTTAGTGCTTATCATTCATGTCTTTTGAAGGTTGTACTTGCGTATGTGATTATTGCAATGCCGAGGAACATATATACATTTGTGAATATTGTCTATTGATATAGTTTGGCATAATGTTATGCTGAAGATGCTAGAACCTTTCTGTATTTGGTTCAATGCATTTGATCATCAATTTTTTGGATTATTTTAAACAGAATTGGGAGTAATTAAAGTAGAATTTGAACTAATTTTCTTGTGAATCTTAATGATGTTGGATGGTATTATAATTGCATGACTAGGCAAGAATTATTACCTATAAAATTTATAACTCATGTATTTTCACAAGGTGGAGAGCTGTGATTCAATTCCTCAATGCTTCATCCATTAATTTATCAGGTTCATGAAAGAATTTCTAGACTTTTGTAAATCTTCGAAACTTCTGTAAAGCTTCTAAACTTTTGCAAAGCTTTTCAGTGTTAGTCTGAAGCAAAGTTGAGGTAGTTTTTTTACTTGGTACAAGAGGTAATAATTTTCATTGTGAAACTTGGAGGTTAGTTGAAAGAAGTACATTATAGTTTACAGCAATGAGAGAGCTGGTTTTCACATGCATGTTCATAAAACATAAAGTTTACATGTGCGTGCCTGTTCTTTATGAATGTGTTGATGCTTTTTCTAAGAGAACTTGGTGATGAGGAAGAGAAATCAACAATAGGAGGTAGAGAAAGAGTTAGTCTATAGTAATCAAATCATGAACCAGAATTTAGTTATAAAGATTTATTTAATAAAGTCTCTGCCGAAATGAAGTATGACATAGAGTTAAATAAACCAATTAATTAGGATAAGAAATCCTAATTCTCATTAATAGAAATAACTAACACTGCTTGCCTAGTTGGCAATTGCTGTAATTGGAATTAAGGCTGTTACTCTGTGATCTGCATCAAATATATGTTTCAGTAGTTGTCACTTTCCTTTTCAAGATGGAAAGATGGATGATCAATGTATAAAATCATCATTTGTTTGGGTTTAATATTGCTTTTTGGTTTTTGGTTTATCATGTTTTCAGATATTTAATTCCCTTTTGCTTTATGTTTACTTCAAATTCACTTTCTCATTTCCTGTAGTCCGTTTGCTAGGTTTCTTTGTATCTACCGCCAATTTTATTCTATGCCAAATTTAAAAAGCAGTTTGTCTAATACAAAGAAGGAATGAATGTCTTGCTTGTATGTAAGTTAAGCATGTGTCCATAAGAATCTCAATTAAGGATGTATGGAACATGCAAGCTATATTTGAATTTTGATCTAAAATATTTTTACTGCAGGACTGCTTGATTTGCTTTTTGGTTTCTCTCTCTTTCAAGTTTTACTTTCTGAATGTTGGAACTGTGGAATGATCTGGAGGGTGCTATCAAACAAGATCCAGATGGAGGAACTGGAGTGCGGGGATCACATCTACACGTGGAGGCGTGCTTATAGCTATGCGCATCATGGTTTCCTTCTTCTCCTTCTCCATTTATTCTTCTGAAGATTATTTAACCTGAATTTCTGTATTTTGTTTGTGGGTTTTTTGTCCTACAAGTGTAGATTTAGTTACAAGAGCAGATTTGCTGGTTCTATATTGGTTACAGTATTTAACACGGATTCTAAATTGTTTTCTATGTTTGCTCCATTAGTCTAGTGCTTATCATTAATGTCTTTGCAAGTTTGCATCCTGTGATTAATGTAATGATTAACTGATGCAAGATGGAAACAACCTCTGAAAACTTATCAGAGAAGAGGAAAAACAGATTCTAAGGCCCAAACATTAATTTGGCATGATCTAGGACAAGATGGGCTTATTTGGGATCTTCAAGGATTTTAGTAGATTAATTTAGTTTCCTATTTTTAATTAGAGCATTTTATTATTTAATTAGGTTTCCTATTGTTTTCAGTTTCTTAATGTTATTAGTTTCCTTATTTAACTAGGTTTCTATTATTTTAGTTTCCTAATATTATTAGATGATTTTAATATAAATAGGGTTCTTTGTAATTCTGGGAGCAGTTAATCAATATTACAAGAATTTTATGAGATTATTTTCTCTGGTTTTGTGTGATGCAAAACAAACTTAGGTGTGATGCCTAGGGTTTTGGGAGTGATTCCTAAAATCAATCTAGTGTGATACTAGAACCCTATCTATTTCTTTTCTGTTTTTTTTCCTTTCCCTATCTGTCCTACATCAGTTTGGTATCAGAGCCAGGTTCCAACCCTAGCCGCGTAAACAGTAACTCTTCGGCATGAACACTAACCCATAGCGTGAACAGTAATCCGACGTGAACAGTGTCGGTGATCAGATTGTTTCTTTGGATTAAGGAATCATGACTACAAGGTCTGGAAAGAGTTTTAGAGGTAGAATAACTGACAATCAATTTGAACAATTATTTATTCGTATGGTCGAACAAGTGGAGTCTCTTAATGTTCGGGTTAGTAATATTGAAGCCTAAATATCTCAACCTAGCAGTTCTTCAACTAACAATGAACAAGATGAGAATCCTGAAGCCAATGAGGATAAAAGTCAAGAGAAGCTGCCAGCAAAGACAATTGCTCCAGTGCCTTTCCCTACAGCCCAACAGACACCTAATTGGGTGAGAGATATATTGCAATCAACACAAGGACGTCACAATACTTTTGATGACACCACAAAGAGGGTAAAGATTGAAGTACCAGATTTCGAAGGCAAAGTAAATCCAACTGAGTTTGCTGATTGGCTTTCTTCCATTGAAGAATATTTTGATTGGTATGATATGGATGATGATCGGAGAGTAAGGTTCGCTAAGATGAAGCTAGTAGGTCTTGCCAAAATTTGGTGGATGGGTGTTGAAGGAGATTTAAGGAGAATGGGATCACCACCCATTGGTACTTGGCAAGAGATGAAAGCCAAGCTTAGGGAAAAATACATGCCTACCAATTACTATGATAAATTATGTGAGCAAGCAATCAACTTGAAGCAAGGTAATTTATCAGTTGCTGAGTATATGCAGAAATTTGATGAGTTGAAGACTCGAAGCCAACTACTTGAAGATCCAAGGCAAACATTAGCAAGATTTAAATCTGGTTTGAGGTCCGACATTAGGAGGGAGCTACTAAGACAACCTATCTACGGTTTAGAGCAAGCTTTTCAAGTTTCTTTGGATTTGGAGGAGTATCTTGGAAGTTTCAAAAGACTGGATATAAATCGCAGCAGCAGAGTTGTAACAAATCAGCCTTCAAAACAACCTATGAAGGCCAAGGTACCTGTTCCTAATGCTTCTGAACTTAGAGGAAAAGGCAACCAATGTTTCAAATGTGGACAGCCTGGTCATATGGCATATATTTGTCCTAAAAGAAACCTACATCTTGATGTAGAACATCATGAAGAACCTGATCAACAAAGAGAAGAAGATGAAGACAATTTCAACTATGGAGTTTATAATCCTGATGACTTGGAAGAAGATGAAGTAGATACTTCATTAAGTGCTGTTGTTAGACGTATCCTTTCAATTCCGAAAGATGAGAAGGAAGATTGGAAATGCACCTCTATTTTTCAAATGTTGGTTCGTTGTGAAAATCAAGCACAAAAACTTATCATTGATGGTGGGAGTAGTATGAATGTTGTGTCGGCATCTATGGTAGGACGATTAAAACTTCCTATTGAACCGCATCCACATCCATATAAAGTAGCATGGATTGACAGTACTTCAATTCCGGTAACCCAACGCTGTCTAGTTTCTTTTTCATGTGGGGTTTACAATGACTCAATTTGGTGTGATGTGATTCCGATGAAAGTAACACATCTTCTTCTTGGTCGTCCTTGGCTGTATGATAGAGATGTGTTTCACTGTGGGAGAGAAAATACCTACTCTTTCATGTTCAAAGGTAGGAAGGTTGTGTTGAAACCTATGACGGTAGCTGAGATGGATAAATATAAGGTGGAAAAACCAAGTAAGGTTTCTAACAATCCACAAAAGTCTCTACATATTCTCACTAAGAAGAATTTTGAGCGAGAAAGTAAGAAAAATGGAGTTATATATGCTGTTCTAGCAAAGGAAATAAAGAAGGAAACAGCAACCAGCAAGCAAACGTTTCCAGTAGAGATTCAGAAGTTGTTGTCTGATTTTTCAGATTTGGTTCCGGAAGAATTTCCAAGTGAATTACCTCCTTTACGTAACATTCAGCATGCCATAGACTTTGTACCAGGAGCTCAATTACCTAATCTTCCAGCATATCGTATGAATCCTAGCGAGCATGCGGAGCTTAAGAGGCAAGTGGAGGAGTTGCTGTCCAAGGGATTCATCCGTGAGAGTTTAAGTCCTTGTGCTGTTCCTGCTTTGCTTACACCTAAGAAAGATGGGAGTTGGCGAATGTGTGTTGATAGTCGTGCGATTAACAAGATTACAATCCAATATCGCTTCCCTATCCCTCGATTTGATGACATGTTGGACATGATGGGTGGTTCGTGTATATTTTCAAAATTGGATCTAAAAAGTGGATATCACCAAATTCGTCGAAGGCTCAGAGATGAGTGGAAAACAGCTTTCAAAACAAAGGATGGTCTTTATGAATGGCTGGTAATGCCATTTGGTCTTTCAAATGCTCCAAGTACATTTATTAGGTTTATGAATCAAATTCTACAGCCATTCTTTGGTAAATTTTTGGTAGTATATTTTGATGATATATTGATATATAGCAAGAGCATGGAAGACCATCTTTCACATTTGCAGCAAGTTATGAGAGTTCTTCGACAAGAGAAGCTCTACATAAATTTGAAGAAATGTTGTTTTATGACATCATCAGTGGTATTCTTAGGTTATGTTTTTCATCAAGAGGGCTGGAAATGGATCCTTTGAAGATTAAAGCTATCCTAGAGTGGCCAATTCCTAGCTCATTGCAAGAGGTACGAAGCTTTCATGGATTAGCTACATTTTATCGAAGATTTATTCGGAATTTCAGCTCAATTATGGCTCCAATAACTGATTGTATGAAGAAAAATCAATTTCTTTGGACCAAGACAGCAACAAAAGCTTTGGAAGAGGTTAAGAAAAGATTGACTAAAGCACCAATTCTTCGACTCCCAGATTTTTCAAAGGTTTTTGAGGTAGCATGTGATGCATCTAATGTGGGAATTGGTGGCATACTTAGTCAAGAAGGGCATCCAATTGCATTTTTCAGTGAGAAATTCAATGAAGCTAAGCAAAAGTATTCTACTTATGACAAAGAATTTTATGCGGTGGTTCAAGCTTTGCGATATTGGCGTCATTATCTCATATCAAAGGAGTTTATTCTATTTTCAGATCATGAAGCCCTCAAGTACATCAACTCACAAAAGAAGATGAATTATCGGCATGGGAAATGGATTTCTTTCTTGCAAGAATACTCATTCCTTATCAAACACAAATCTGGTGCAGAAAACAAGGTTGCTGATGCATTGAGTAGAGTTGTGTATATCTTAGCTTCTATGGCAATTCAAGTTGTGGAGTTTGAATCTCTTAAAAGGGATTATCCTTCTTGTAAGGATTTCAGCCTTATACATGCAGCTTTAACAAGAGGACAGCTAGGTGAATACACTAATTTTTCACTCCATGATGGTTATCTTTTTAAAGACACCAAACTTTGTTTGCCTAATACATCATTACGTGAGCAAATGATTTGGGAATTACATGGTGGAGGGGCAGCTGGTCATTTTGGAAGAGATAAAACCATAGCCATGGTTGAAGATCGATTTTATTGGCCAACTTTGAAGAGGGATGTTATCAAAACAATTTCTCGATGTCGGATATGTCAATTATCAAAAGGAAGGAAAAAGAATACAGGTTTGTATATGCCTCTTCCCATACCTCATGAGCCATGGAAAGAGTTAAGCATGGATTTTGTTTTAGGATTACCTAAAACAATAAGGGGGCATGATTGCATAATGGTTGTGGTTGATAGATTTTCAAAAATGGCACACTTTATTGCCTGTTCAAAGACCATGGATGCTGTTCACATAGCTAAATTATTTTTCAAAGAAATAGTTCGTCTTCATGGACTACCTATGACAATAGTTTCAGATCGGGATGTAAAGTTCATGAGTTATTTTTGGAGAACCTTATGGAAGACAATGAATACTAAATTGAAGTTCTCTTCTGCTTTTCATCCACAATCAGATGGTCAAACAGAAGTTGTAAATCGAAGCTTAGGAGATTTACTTCGCTGTTTAGTTGGAGATCACATATCTAGTTGGAATCAAATACTTCCTATGGCAGAATTTGCATATAATAGCTCCATAAATAGGAGCACAGGTCGCAGTCCATTTGAAATTGTAACTGGGATGCTCCCTAGGAAGCCTATTGACTTGGTTCCTTTACCTTTGGCAGCAAGACCAAGTGCTGAAGCTGAAACTTTTGGAAGACACATTCAAGAAATTCATGATGATATTCGCAGAAAAATTGCTCTAAGTAATGAAAGCTACAAGGCACATGCTGATTTGAAGAGAAAATTTGCTGAATTTAATGAAGGGGATATGGTAATGGTTCGGATAAGGCCTGAGCGTTTCCCTAGGGGCACTTATAAGAAGCTACATTCAAGGAATGTTGGTCCATATAAGATTTTAAAGAAAATCAGCTCAAATGCCTATGTCCTTGATCTACCAAAGGATATGGGTATAAGTAATGTCTTCAATATTGAGGATCTAAGTTCTTATGAGGGACATGAAAATGATACAGCAAGAGGTAGCAAGGCAGCAAGTCTACCATCTACATTTCGATTAAAAGAGAAAATTGAAGATGTTGTTGATCATCAAATAGTATCAACTAGAGGTGGAGGATATCAACGGTATCTTATCAAGTGGAAGGACCGACCACTTTCAGATTGCACATGGATCACTGACCAAGAATTTCAGAAACTCAATCAAGACCTCTATGATCAATTTCATGCCATCAACTCGCCGGGGTCGAGTTTTTCTAAGCCAAGGGGAATTGATGCAAGATGGAAACAACCTCTGAAAACTTATCAGAGAAGAGGAAAAACAGATTCTAAGGCCCAAACATTAATTTGGCATGATCTAGGACAAGATGGGCTTATTTGGGATCTTCAAGGATTTTAGTAGATTAATTTAGTTTCCTATTTTTAATTAGAGCATTTTATTATTTAATTAGTTTTCCTATTGTTTTCAGTTTCTTAATGTTATTAGTTTGCTTATTTAACTAGGTTTCCTATTATTTTAGTTTCCTAATATTATTATATGATTTTAATATAAATAGGGTTCTTTGTAATTCTGGGAGCAGTTAATCAATATTACAAGAATTTTATGAGATTATTTTCTCTGGTTTTGTGTGATGCAAAACAAACTTAGGTGTGATGCCTAGGGTTTTGGGAGTGATTCCTAAAATCAATCTAGTGTGATACTAGAACCCTATCTATTTCTTTTCTGTTTTTTTTCCTTTCCCTATCTGTCCTACATCATTAACAGAAACTGTTATGCTGGTAGCACATTATTTACAGCCCATTTCTGTTAGGAATAGTTTAACATATTTGAATATGGTACAGATATTGTTTGCCATTATGTTATGTTGAAGATGCTAAAACCTTTCTATATTTGGTTAAATGCCATTGACTGTCTATGCTTTGAACTTCTCTATATGAATTAATACTATATTTTGTTGTCTCTGTGGTATGATGATGAGAATCTTTCTTCTGGTATATAAATTACGTTATGGATTTGTCACCATGAGATTTGTTTGCTTTGTTACCCCAGGGATATATGTTGGAAATAGAATGGTGATTCACTACACTAGAGGAGGAGGCTTAGATCGTATTATATTCAGCTCGTCTCCATCCCATCATTCAAACGGTACCAACCCCTTAAGCAGTGATCAATCAAGACTTGATCGTGTGATCTGTTCCTCCATAGATGATTTTCTTTCTGGTGGTGAACTCTATCGCTTTGAATATGGTGTTAATCTAGCTCTCTTTATCGCCAAAACACGAGGGGGTACTTGTACGCTTGCCTGTAGTGATCCACCTGATGATGTCCTTGACCGTGCAAATAGCCTCCTCAAGAATGGCTTTGGTAAATACCATCTATTTGGAAACAACTGTGAAGACTTTGCGATATATTGCAAAACAGGCATCCACTTGGTAGATAACAATTTTAGCATTGGTAGGAGTGGGCAGGCTGCGTCCTTCTTGGTTGCCATTAGCGCTTTCATTTCGTCTGCAATCGCACTATTGGTGGATAACATGTATAGTGTGGGCAGGACTAGGCAGGCAGCATCCTTATTGGTAGCCATTAGTGCTTTCCTTTCTTCCACAATTAGATGCCCGACTGTGAGAATTACCAGTCAGCATTTCATTGGCAGAAGGGGGCAGACACCGTCCTTCTTGGTTTATATTAATGCTTTTGTTTCTTCTACAATTCGATCACCAACTGTTATAATTACTGGTCAGCATTTCGTTGTGGGTTATAGCATTTACTCTGCCTGTAGATGGGCTTCTGATATTGGAATTCGTCGTAATGTTAGTAAAGCTGCAAATAGCAGATTGGCCGAGGAAGAGAGTTCTGGTTATGGAGTAAGTATTAAGTTTAACACGGCATTTCTGAAAGGTTTTGCTTGGGATATTTTGGTATTTGAAGCTTGGTGGATTTGTTGTTATGAGCTGGAGTTGACGACAGAGATTACAAGTTTTCAACTGGGATGGATTATACTGACTTCTACAATATGGCGGGTGCTCTTCGTTCCAGTTGATCCAGCAGAAAAAGAAAACAAAAATGGGTATTACAATTTTGATTTGTCTGTAGACTTGAGAATTCGTTTTATCTCCGTGAAGACCGTGTGGCTTGGGCTTCTCGATACGTTGCCAAACAGGGCTGCTTGCTGGTGTTTGATAACATTGGTATCACTCCTTTTTTGGTTGTTGCTCTATTGTTCTGAGATGTACTGATTCCGGTTGGACTATTTAAGATGTTGTTGTTGTAGTGATGTGTTACTTTTCTGGATGTTGTTGTATTGTTATGTATCGATTCGGATTTGACTATCCAACGTTGTTTTTGTTTTTTTGGTGTTTGATAATTAAGACTATCTTTTATTGATATATTGATCTAATAAATTTTTATTATCTTTATTTAACTCCTGTATCATTTTGTGTTCCACTGAGAATTTTTTTCTTCTTTTTTATTTTTTTATATTTTTTTGTGTAGTAGGTGAGCTACGTGATTTTAAACTGTAAAAAATAGTTTTAAAATTCAAGGAGTAAATTACAAATGAATATTATCATGGTTTATGGATTGATAAAGTCTTTTAAAATATATTTATGTTTTTAAAATGGATAATTTTATTCAGTATATTTTATTTTTAATAAATTTTTTTTTTATATTTCAAAAACATTTATCGACGAAAATATTCTTAAGCACACGATTATATATTTCGAATTAACCAATATAATTATATATTACACTTTTAAAATAAAATTGATATACTTTATTAATGTAAAAAACAAAAATAAAATTTAATATAACAGTTTATAAAATATAATGTATTTAATAAATTTTGTAACATGAATTGAACTAGTTTTAAAAATTTTAACAGATAGGGCAAACGGCGATCCGGTTAGTTCTAATAATTGAATATTTTTATTTGCATAATTTGAATAGATTGTAATTTAAATAATATATATAAAAAAAAAAAAAAAAAAAGACATGATATCATGCGGGTCACGTGACATTTAATTATTCGGTAAGGGAGAAAGAGAAAAGGAGAGAAATGGAATGACGGTATCAGTTTGGACTTACAGATAACAAAAATTAAAACAGACGAAGGAGAGGTGGCAAAAAGAGAAACAATTAAAAAGACACGTGTTGCAATATAAGTGGAAACTAGAACCACATCATCATGTGCTGTCAGCTTCTCAACTCTACTTTCCCTTCAAGCTGAGAACGGCCATTCCCATCCCTTCCAATTAGGTTTAGTGACCAGAAAGCAAACTTTTTTTTTTTTTTTTTTTTGGGGGTAGGATGCGACTATAAAAGGAAGCATTTTATTGTTACTTTTTTTTTGTTTTGGTTAGGATGCGACTATAAAAGGCAGAGGATGGTGGGAGAAGAAACACGCCACTTCCATCTTGTTCGTTCACCCTCTGGATCTTGTTCGATGGCACTCCCCTTGTATCCAATCTCTCTCTCTCTCTCTCTCTCTCTCTCTCTCTTATGGTGCGAGTGGAAGTGCCATGAACTTGATCCAGAAGGTGCTCTCGAACAAGTTACACCTACTTAATATCTACTTTCTTCTTTCTCCATTACTATTATTAATGATGGTTTCTTTTTTCTGATTCTGATTTTTAATTTATTTATTTGTTTTTTGTGTTTGTGTTTCTGGGTCTTGAATAACAAATATATATATATGACTATGTCAATCATGCATGTAATATAGATTTTTTTTTAAAAAAAATTATTTGCTCATTTATTTTTGACATTCATAAATCTATCCAAGTGTTCCGTTTTGATATTCTCTAAAGCCCATTCTGGCGGGCTTGACTGAATTGTTTATATATATATATTTAACCCAGATTTATATAGATGGTGCTTCTCAGTTGTGCGTCAAGAACTATTTTTGGTCCCTTCGATCAATTGGAACTTGGAAGGCTGAGATTTAAAAGCTAAGGATAAATTACTCTTTTTTTTTTTTTTTTTTTTGGGTAAGATTTTGTTCCCCTACTGGTGCCCAAAACCACGACTTCCTCGCTGTCACTGACACTCTTTTTCTCTCCTCTCAGCAGGTTCGAATGTTCTTCCCAAATTTTCTTCTTTATAAGCATTAATACCACTAATACCAGGTACGAATTGAATCTATGCATATAAAACTAATTTTGATCTCATGTGTGTGCTGCTGATTACAGTTTTGAGTGGATTCGATTCGTGATTTCTTATTGAGCAAACCGTCTTGGGGGACAATATGACAACTTTGCTTTGGATAAATGATGTTAACCCTTAAACTAATATATGGATATCTAATATTACAAAGAAGCACACCCCAACCATCAATAAACCCTTTCACAATCCGATATGAACCTTATTGTTACGGAATCAAATAAATATAAAGTGAAGTGAGATTGAAAGATGCCCTGCACCTTGCATATTTCCTCCTTTTGCTATGGCTATGGTGTCTGCCACCTTTGCCAACTATGCAATGTATTGCAAAACGGATTAATGAACCTGATCTGAAAAAAATTCAGAAAATTTTATTGCTTAGCAAAATATTTTCAGGATCTTCCTATATATATATATATATATATTGATATCCTTTCAGTGGAGCTTTGACCCTGCCACAAGTTATAACACTTACACTACAGTTATCTCGCTATTTTGGAAGCAGTTTTCCTGACTTGCATATTTATTGAAACCACAGAAATCTTCACTTTGTTGTATTTTGATTTAATTGCAATATCACTTCTTTTTAGAAGATTTCTTTGAAATTGTGAGGGCCACTGCTGGCAATGATATATGGGGAAAAGATAGAACCTGCAGTTTATGAAGTCAAAAGAGTTTATATTCAGGGACTAGAGGAACAAATATGGTATTGATCCGCACCAACACCCCAGATGAACTACTACAACTTTCTATTACTATAACTGACAATTAGAACAACAGATTATTGGCAATAATTCCTTAAAAAGCCTTCTTAGAATGTACTAAAAGATTGAGAGTCAAGAACAAAGATGATAAACAGCCTTCTTTTTTTTTTTTTTTTTTCCTTCTTTTTGTTTGTTTTGGGGTTAACATTTATGTTGGGATAATCTATGAGAAAAAATAGTTGATGAGGAATCTGCCTGTAGTTGGAAGAGAGCTAAAATTTGGCAATTCCCTCACCTATAAATGTGGGAGTTAGAAGCGTCTATATTGTAAGTAAACACACACACTTCCATTTTACCTTAATCCGATAGTAACATGCGGACTTGTCGTCCAGAAACTAGACCAGTTTCGGAAAAGTTTAATTATATTTAGGTCGAGTACTCATTAGTAAGTTTTTCCACTATTGATTTGTAATTGAACACACATTTGATAAGGTTTGCACTTTTACTGCTTCATCTCTTTCACTTGTACTATATTTGGTTATCCACAATCCTGTTTTACATATTATGAGGATCCATCTGCTTCTTATGGCAACATAATTTATGTTATACGAATTGACTGCTATTCAATTTACTCATAACGTAAAGCTTAGGATGTATGTGAATGCTGGAAAGGTGATCGACTTGACTCGAGGAGCAATGCATATTCTATGAAGCTCGTCTCGGTCCCATCCATCCGACAATCCCTGTGGTCAAATAAGTGGTGACCAATCAATATATGATCAGGCCCATCCATCCGACAATCCGACAATCCCAGTGGTGACCACTCAACGTACGACCACGTGGTCTAATCCACCTTATATAGTTTTCTTTCCGGTGGAAATCTTTATCTCCTCAAGCAAATTTCCATGGATCCAGAACGTGGTCTTTACTTACAAAAATGAGTGGGATCCACGGGTTTTGTGAGTGATAGAGTGGAGACCACACATTGTCTGGAATCCATGGGATTTTTTGCAACGTGAATATGGTGTTAATCTAGCTTCCTTTAAAAGCCTTTATGGGAATCAAATTATTGCCAATATGTGTCCAAAAATCAATTTTGGTTACGTATGTGGGTAAGGTTTAAAATATCCAATATTTATTTGATATTTTTTTTATATTTTTATTTTTTGAAAGGATCGAAATGATATGGAAATTGATAGAATTTTTATAATATTCATTAAAATTTTTATAAAAATTTTCATAAAATATCTATATTTTTAAAAAAATTTATAAATATTATTGATATTTAGTAAAATTTTTTATTAAATTAACTTTATTGATAATTTTTTTACTTTTTAATTGCTTTTTAAACATTTAGTGATATAAGAAAAATATAATGAATTGAATTGAATAACATTAATAAGTTCTACTTATTTATTAAATATCGATAAAGTAAAAACATAAAAATTGTAGATTATATTTTTGAACTTTGAAAATCTTCATATTTGAAACTATAATGGAAGATGATGAAGAAGAGGGCAATCAAATATATCAATAGATTATAGATGTTTATTTAGATGATCATGAAGGGAATTCTAATCCAAAAATTGCTCAACAAGCTGAAACAGAGGGAATAAATGTTCAAAAATTGATTGCTGAAAAAGTAAATTCTAATAGTGGTGATTTATTTCAAAGGCTTATGAGAGAGCCAATTAAAACTATTAGTGCTTCAGCTTCATTATGTGGTACACATTCACAATTTAAGACTTTTAGTAGTCACTCTAGCTCTAGTGGTAATGAAGATAATTTCAATAAATTATTTGAATTAAAAGTTAGAAGAGGTAGTGACAAAAAGGAATCACTAAGTCAAAAAGTTTGATTAAGCCTATTTACTAGTGAACAATATTACACATATGCAACACAAGATGAAGATCATAGAAGTAGAGATGCAGGTCAAGGATTCGGTACTGTTGGAAAAGACTATATACATAAAGAAAAATCTATAATGAAGATGTCACAATAAGAAAACGATTCAATTTCTACGAATTTTGCATCTATGAGGATTGGAAGTTATTTTTATAATCCTTATTCAATGGATATGTATGGAATGTCATCAAATAACAACTTATGGGTACCATCTGAAACTCAACCATCAGAGAGTAGTAGTTATGCACATAGTCAATCAATAATGCAAGATCCATATGGTTAGTATATTAATAATTATATGCAAAATTATCAGGGAGATATATTTTTTCATAACTACTTCTCACATTTCATATCTCAAAGTCAAAATGAGAAAGAAATCGATGATTTTCAACTACCAAGAAGTTCTATGTGGTATTAAGATGACATTTATGAACTATAATATAATTATAATAATCGTTTTATATATTTTAGTTAATAAATAATTTTATCATATATGTATTTTTTGATATATATTTTTATTAATAATAATTTATCTATGGTCATTAATGTTTATTATAAATCAATTCACTAAGAAGAATATAACATCCATTCACTATTTTAGTAAGTTTTATAACCAATTTGATAATCAATGGATTAAATAAACTAATTCTAAAGTTTCAATAAAAATTTCTATTTCTTAAAACAAATTCCATAATTTTTATAACTTTTTATTGAAATTCGATATATTCCGATATTTTCATGAAAATTTTCGTATTTTAAACTTTTGATATTTCCATCGATTTTTTGAACTTTGTTTGTGAGTGCCATCCAAAAGAATTGTATCTTCTCACAATAGACCAAGACTTGAGAAAATTGCCTTTTTATTTTTTATTTTTAAATTAAGAATAATAAAGGAAAGACTCAAGAAATTTACTCATCATGACTTGTTACAAGTCCTACAAATTATATTTTTGTTTTTTTGTTTTTTTGTTTTGTTTTTTTTTTTTTTTGATAGCTGCCTTTGTTTTCTCTCACATTTCTTTGACACCTACCATGAGCTCTATAGACTTGGAATATAAAGTTACGAGAATAATTTAGTCACACAACAACTCCACCCCTGTTTGCTTTCACGCATATATTAGTTGTTAATTCGAGAAGGATTCCTACAATTTTGTTTTGCTCAATTTCGATTGAAGCCCTCTAATTTTCTATAATTTATATATATATATATATATGTATTTATTTTGGGGTCAAATTTCTGTAATGACACAGTGCATAGGTAGCTTTTCTAATTAGAGAGCCTCATCGAAATCAGATAAAATAAAAAAGTAGTAAAGTATATTCCATCCTTCTAAATTATATTATTTCAAGAGACATCTTTCAAGATGACTTTGTGCCTGATCGAGGGCTTTCTCCGAAAGGTGCTAATTGACAAACTTACATGCTTAATGTTCAAAAGGAAACAGAAGAGGTTTATAATTTTCAAGTGTAATTAAACCTATAATGAACCACAGACTAGAGGACTTTGGGAGGACTTTGGGACCAAAATCTTTTCTGGCCAACCCTCTTCTTTTCATCAAACCTGAAAGGACAGAGATCGGAAACAGTTGGAGGTGAGGCCATCGATGGCAATGGATAGGACAGTGTTTGAAGCTGCAGCTTCGGGGGACGAAAGCCTTATTCAGAGACTGCAGCAACATGGTATTGATCCTCACCAAGTAACACCCAAGATGAACACAATTCTTCACATTGCCGTGAGGTTCAATCAAAGGGGTATTTCAAAAGGAGTTCTTCGCTTAAGTCCATGGCAACTTCACCAAGCAAACGCTGAAGGAAACAGTCCTTTACATATAGCAGCGAAAATTGGGAGTGAAGAGATAGTTAAGCTTCTCATCGGTGGTTTGGAGGACATTGAAAGCCACCAAGCTGATACTATAAGGATGAAAAACTTGAAAGAGAAAGACACTGCCTTACATGTTGCAATTAAAAATGGTAACTTTGGTGTAGCAAAACTGCTAATGGAAAAAGATCCAGGATTGTTGGAGTTGGTGAATAATGCTAATGAATCTCCACTTTTTCTTGCTGTGGAGGGAGGTTTTCTCGATATTGCACAACATATTTTACAACAGTTTCCTTCAGCTCCATGCTGCGGCTCCAATGGCATGAATGCTTTGCATGCAGCCGTTATTCGAGCCCATCATGGTGATGATATACAATACATGCGTGTATATATGTGCATATGTATGTTCCTAATTTATCTCCCTTCCCTCTAAAACAAATAATGTTTGTTGCAGCTAGCATGTTAGAATATCAGGCACCTGACTTGTCTCTTGAGAAATTCCGACGCCTACTAAGCGGCTTTCTTTTGCACGCTGGAGACCAATGCACTAATATAGGATGCAGAAAGACTTACCAACCAACACAAATTGGTACTCTGTCTTCCACATTTTCCTTTCTTCCTATATGATCCTAGACTATGTATACATGTAGATGATAATTATTGATTTCCATCAATTTCTAGATATCATGCGCTTACTGCTTGAAAATGGAGGTCATGGACTTGCAGAAGAAAAGGATGTATTTGGATGGACTCCACTTCATTGTGCAGCACATCTCGGACATCTTAAAGCAACTCGACTTTTACTTCATCATTCCCCAACTTGTATTGCATACTTCCGGGACAACGAAGGCACCTCTGCTTTGCATATTGCTGCAAGACAAGGCCATGTCAATGTAATGGAAGAAATTATTGGTCACAATCCGGATGCTTGTGACTTGGTTGATAACAGAGGATGGACTCCTCTTCATGCTGCCATTACAAATGAAAGGCTCAATGTAGTCAGGTATATACTGAAGAAGCCAATGCTTGAGAACCTCATCAATGCAGTGGATAATGAAGGGAATACACCTCTTCATGTGGCTGCTGGAAGGGACAAGTACAGCATCATAACAATCCTTGTGAATGATCTTAGAGTTCACAAGAAGGCTCAAAATCTCAACTTCCAAAAACCCATTGACTTGATTCGAACGAATCCAAATATTGGAGAACTTTACAAGGTAAATGGTCGGAACCGTGAAGCTAGACTGAATTTCTTATACAAAAGCGTTATTCACCACCACGGGTAACAAACAACAGTGATATGACAGCTAAAGGTTGTTCTTTCCTCATCTAGCTCTTAGTTCTCAAAAAATTAAAGGAGATTCAAATAAAAATTAAGTAACAATCACCATTTAAATTGACATATCACTAACAGTCACCACTAGTGGTAAAATTAGCATTGCTAACTTTTTTGCATTCGGTTACAAACTTACAATATGGTAATTTTTACACAAAATGATGCATTATTCACTATTGTCGTATTGTTGATTCAAGTTTCAGATAGAAATATTAATTTCCACATTGCAAACATTTTGCAATAAAACTGTTTCCGTTACAAAATTATATTCTCAATGCAGAAGAATCAGATCTTTGTTGAAACCCAATCAATATTTTTTTAGTGGCATTTTATTGGAAACTTTTTCACTCTTTAAACCAATTTAACACTACTCTCCTTGGATTTAAACCTTTCAGTCTATGATTACAAAGAAGTTGGATAGCCAAGGAGGCCGACTAAGTCTGCGATCACTTGTCCATGGAATGGACATTCATGAGAGAGAAGTTGGCCAGGAGAACAAAGAAATGAAATCTCATAGATTGAAAAACATATCCAACATTCATCTGCTGGTGGCAAGTCTTATCGCAACGGTGACTTTTACAGCAGGTTTTACAATGCCTGGAGGGTACGAAAAAGACCAATCATCTACGAAGGGCCTGGCAATGTTATCTAACAAGACATCTTTCAAGGTGTTTGTAATAGCAGATTCAATAGCTTTCTACTGCTCCTCTACCTCAGTTTTCATACAATTCTGTGGTTCCTTGGAGCATAACTATCATCTGCTTTTACGTTTTACACGAGTTGCAGCAACTCTCACTTATATTTCTAGTCTTGGGATGGTACTGGCTTTCACTTCAGCAATGCACGCAGTTATGCCTGATTCCACAATGTTAGCATGGTATACATTTATATCCGGTATTTGCGGGATATTTGTCTATATCTTTGGGTTTTTGTAGATGTGAAAACGCAACATCTTTTTAATATGATAAACTTATTCAAATAATTAATTGTAATGTATTTCTTATCGATATGTAATCTTCACTCCCACTTGACATTGTTTTGATGTAGAACAAATACAACTAATCCTCCCAAAAACTAGAGTTGTTTATGCGAAGATGGAGACAGAAAATAACTTCCATTTTGATTAGTTTTGCAGAGTCAACCAACCTATTTGACAGGATATTTTCTCTGATAAACTTTGCAGATTTAAACATGTTACATAAGATTGAAAAAAAAAAAAAAAAATGGCATTTCAGAGTATGCCTAAGTAGTCGACCCTTCTATTTTCCTGTCGGAGCTAGCAGCTCATATTTATTAGCAACGACTAAGAAGTCCTCGTAGAGAACCAGCAGTACCACGTTGTCTCCCCTACAAAGTTGATCAAATAGAATAAGTTATTGCAAAGTTTTCAGCGATATAGATTTCTGAGTTAGCTAGAAAAGCACACAGTGCTCACCTTTTCATTGTTAAACAAGTCTTCAGCAATGGCTTCCATTTTCTTTCTCTTTTTCTCTTCTTTCACAGACTCAACAATTTCCTCACTCCTATAGTCAGATTCTCTATCATAAAGAAAAGAAAGAACAATATAAACATACCATTAACCTAAAAATTTCTAAATTCCGTATAAAATAAGAATTTTGGTAAAATAAATCTTACTGATATGGATACTTTGAGAATGGAATTAGGTTGTCAAAGCTGTTCCCGGATGGAGTGCCTTTCTGCAAATCAAATCAAACAGGGACCAAAAAAGAAAGGCAAAAATCAGAAAATGCTATTGAAGATAGCTCAATAAGTCTACTTGATGTAGTCTTACCATAAGATAGCTCAATAAGTCTACTTGATGTAGTCTTACCATAAGATAGCTCAATAAGTCTACTTGATGTAGTCTTACCATAAGCAAAAACCATAATTGGAAAAGTTGATGATACAGAGCAATCAAATTTGATCTGGATGAGTTTTACTCTGCTAATCTAACTCTTTTCGTCATGATTATACAACTTAAGATGTGGTTTGTATAACTGTCTCATAATTCAGCTTATTTGCAAACTGAACAAGATAGACAATGAACATAAGTCCATAAATTATTCTCCAGAATGCCAAACGAAAAAATAGAATGGCCACCTGAGCTCTACTTGAGAATAATGAAAAAATAGAATGGCCACCTGAGCTCTACTTGAGACATAGTTATTCGTCTGGAGAAATTGGTTTTAATATGATTTCTGCATAAATCATCTTAATTCAAAACCTTACAAACTAAACAGGACTAAGCTATAGATAATGTCATTACGAATTATAAGTAAAGGGGCAAGCGACGACTGCAGGGTAGCTGGGTCTAATTGGAAACCCACAGCATGGTGGCAATATTAGATTGAGAAAACTAATGCAATTACCTTTCTAAAGCGTTTGAAGTTTAAGCCTTTGCAGTTTGTTGTAGAAGCTGTGGTAGGAAGCACATTTATATCTCGCACAAATAAATCTTGGCTATAAATAATATCTGAATTTCCATTCTCAGACTCATCAGCACTATCTCTTTTGGCAGGTATACCGTCACTAGTAGGCCTAAAGCTTGTAAAATTATTGGTATTAGCATGAGCTGTGGTTCTGTCAATCTTACTCACAGTTTCAATTAGGTCTTCAGAACATACAGCAGCGGTTTTATGGACCGACGTGACTGTATCCACTTCAGCTTCAGAATCTGCTACAATTGTCTCATCTGTGGAGCATGAAGATGATACAACTACTGCAGAACAGATAAACAGGTACATTACTTTTGTATGCAAAAGAAACGTGGGACAATCATCAATTTTTTAGTTTCATTGGATGAAATTAATAAAAATACATAAAAGAGAACTGTAGTCAAAAACAAAAGTTTTGAACAGTTAACCCATCAAGCAATTGTCCAAATCTAGTTCTATCTAGAGCCATCTTCTTGGTAAAATCATAGATGATCATATTCTTTTCACCGCTTCAACCATGTCAATTTTTAGACTTATTTTGAGATCAACCAAAAGCCAAGCCTCCTTCAATAGGTTCTCTTCATCCAAGAACATGTAAGAAAAGGACATATAGATACATTTTATCTCGTAAAAATTTTATACTTCCTAAAATCTCTCCACAAGCATGATCCAAATTAACCAGAAAAGGCATATTTATCCAAAGAGAGCAAGAATACTTACCACAAGGTGATCTCAAAATGGAATGATCCAGTTGTCCACTTAAAACAGCAGAAATTAAGTCCATTTCATTCACTCTAGATACAGAACTGAGTTTAATGAAGCAACCAAACTTCTCAGCTGATCCTCCAGGGATGACACAAACAATGCAATTATCTTCTTCATGATCTGGTGCCTGCAAGGAATAGCTCAAAACAATTAAAAGATGGCTAGCTAGAACATGAGTAATATCTGCAAGCCACTCAAGAGGAAGGAAAAATTTAAAATTTAAATTTAAAACTTTGTTATCCCTATAATTTGCGAATTCTGTTGTAATGGAATTGGCCACAAACCTTATATAATTAGGGAAAACTCAAAGAAGAACAAGAAGTAATAAGGGGAAAAACTTGGAAGAAGAAGTACTAGTGGGGAAAACTAGGATAAAGAATGGATCTGTGATGTTTTTGATAAGAATGTGTGATAACTAGGATTAAAAAAAACCTATAATTCACAAAATTTTATTTGAATAACAGTGAAAGTAAGCCATCAGCAACAAGTTCTTGGCATGGAGCTTGCCCTTTCATAAACAAATGCATGCGCATGCATGCACACCCATGGAGGAAAATATAGATACTGTTCAAAAAACAATAATGGAACTTATCAGTACTTCTACGTCACAAATAACAACATGGGGAGAGGTGGGAAGATAATTTTTTCTCCAATGATGGCAACATAGCATAATGTTGCTGCTATTGTAGATTTCAAAATTTCCACCAAAAAACAGTGAATTTCGCGCAATGAAGAGGGCTGCAGATATCAAATTTTTTGCATAAAGAAATGTGATTAGTCTAGAATAAGAAATACACAAACTGTTGCTGCAAATCCAAAGAAACCTAAAGCATAAAGAATGAAAGCATAATAGAATAGACAACTGGATACTTGGCTGCTTAAGTTAATGCCTTCAATAGATTGAATCTTTGCTCCACTAACTTCCAGTAAAGACTGCAACCGAGCCCCAAATTTATACTGTCATTGTATATAAATAGGGTAAATACATCAATATTGTCATTTTACATAACCCAACAACCATTATAATTCTTAAACATGGATATGTGCATGGAAGACATTTGTAAGAATTGTTCATAACATCCTCCCAAGGAATTAAACAAATATAACTTTCTATGCAATACAAGGAATACAAACATTACCTTGTTTGTCGAATCCAATACAAAAGTATATCCTCTGAAACAGTTTTCACGAGTTTTTGGATCTGTAACTTTTACTGCTACTCCTTCCACTGTTAGAGTTGCAGAATAGCTGATTAAGATGAAGAAAGACACCTTAATTAGCATAATCAATGCCAATCTACAAGGAATTTCATAATGTAACAAAATGCATAAAGCAAGATCAAACAACACTTACTTACTGCAGCTGGGAATTTCAGTGCGAATGTTTTCTTCTGCAAATGACTAAATAAGCTATTGGGATCAGTACAATACAGCAGGTCAAAGTAAGAAAAGCATATATTTCAAATAAGAACCTATCACCAAGATAAGCAAGAGCAAGTCTAAATGACTATCAATCAGTCAATAGTACAAGTTTGAGTAACCCCATTAGCAACCAGACTGGCTTTGAATCTCTCAAAGGACCTATCAGCATTGTGCTTGACGGTAAATATCCATTTAAATCAGACAGGTTTGTTTCCTAGGCCCTGGAGAGGAAAAGAAATATCGTCCTGCTTTCTTATTGATGGAGTTCAGTAACCATGACATGAACATAGTATTCACAAAATCCCAATCTTAAAATTGGAAACTGAAGTCTGTGGTAGGAGATATATGAGATAGTCCATCTTTCCTCATCCTTTAATGAAGAGATGTTGATTTCTTTTTTCTTTTTTTTTTTTTTCTTTTTTTTTTTAACAATTACTCATCCAACAAGGTAACACCTCAACTAACTTTATGTTTTCAAAGCATAGATAACACCTAAACTAAAATTATGTCTTCAAAGCATAGAAACTCAGTATGTTGAGCATTTATTTACCTTAACCCAACTACTAAGGATACATGGTTTCTTAGCCACAATAGCATCAAGTAGATCTTCTCGCAAAGGCATGGGTTCATCAACAAGTACATGAGTGCACTCTTGACTAAAATTATGAATAATACAGGCACCTATAAGAAAATAAATTATTCAGTAACAGTATTAGCAAAAGTAATACGGGCACCTATAAGAAATTTGATACAAGTGCACAGAAACGTTCCTTCCCCCTCACATGTAGATTACAATAGCAGTACAAGCAGGTCTTATATGTGCAGAATAATATATTACCAAAAATGGGAGTCAGAATTTTGAATGCAAGTAAGACACACAACCAGATCAAATACATGTTGAATTATAAACCCATCCTAAAAGATTAGGATGATAGGAATTGAATATGTGCATATATATACACAGCTAATACTAAAAATTTAAGAGATTAAACTATTGTAATCCAGTCAACAAAACAAATTTAACACTCCCCTCATATATAGGTATGTCCAATAACCAGAAATAAAGTGGGCCTTACATGTGCTGACAATAAATTGTAAAAAATAGGGGTAACTAAGATTTGAAAAGAAGACTATGCAGATAACCTAAATTCTAAGACCACAATAAGTGACCACCGATCCTAAAAGTTTAAAGTCCTAAGAAAAATAACCCAACTATATAAACTAACAAAAATGCAAACTTAATAGAATAACAGAAACTAAAATCCAAATCAGCAAAGCATTTGCAACACGCAACAATAAAAACATTTGAGCAGCTACACATGGGGAACCATCAGCTAAAATGTCCTCCTCACTAACCAATTGATGAAATTTTGTCCTGAAGGGGATGATTCACTTGGCAGGTCTCCCAGCAGCAGTCCCAGAAAATTAGTGGAACAAAAGAAAACCTGCAAGACAAGCGTACAAGGTATAAACATGAAAAGTTGAACATATGTCTGGTGTAATCCTGTGATTTTTAATTTTTACTTTTGATAAAAGCATGAAAACCCTGTTATATAAAATTCCATAGATTTCTGAACATTACTCTTGTGACCATAACTGAGTTCCAATCATTATATTGGAGACCATGCTAGCTTTTTTGATAACCTTGCACAATGAAGATCCATGCCCTGTAGGGAATCTGAAAAGCTATTTGAGTACCAAGGCAATAGTTTTCTTTTTAGTGTTAGCCACTCCTAAACCATCTTTGGAATAGCTTTACTACTTCCCAGGGAACCAAATCCCCTTAAAACCCTCCCCAGTACTGCCCCACAAAAACTCTCACCGTGATCTTTTTAAGTTTCAACAAGCTACTGCTGGAACGCTAAAAGGAGATTAGAAGAAAAACAGAAATGCAAGAGATCATGTCACTTTCAACAGATGTAACTACATTTAAAATCTTCTAGCACCAGCTATGTTTGATAGTGTAATAAAATGTTCATATGATTACATGGGTTCTCAAAGATGTGAATCCCCTGAGCCAAAAAAAGTTGCATCACCTGATGCTCCAGGCAATTCATATACTTGTAGATAACAGAGACAAATAATATTACGTTATAATATTAAGTTACCTGTAGGTTGCATTTCCAGTTCCAAATGAGATCAGGTCACCATCTCTTAAAGTGGTTTCTTTATTTGGGAACTGATGAACTTTCTCCATTGAGCCAAGGTTTTTATTAATGAAGGTACCATACTTTGAGCAATCCCAAACAAGAACTTTGCATGAAGAACTAGAAGATTTAATCTGTGAGGGGTTAATGGAAGTCATTACATCCACAGATATTTCTGCATGGATCCGAGATACTCCTTTGTCCTTTGTAATAATTATGTCACAACCTACAAGGAAGGTCATATATGTATGTTAAGCCAACTGCCATCCTATACATTTTATGCAACTTTAAACACAGAAGAAGAAATAAACATAGAGAAACAATAGTTAAGTTACTATCAACCTGAAAAACTTAAGCTAAAAGGATATGTATTCAACTATGTATATCATAATAGACACTTAACACTCCCCTTCATTGAAAGTTCCATCCAAGAGCAAGACAAAAAGTGAGATCTTATACATGCATAACAACAACGATCAATCGTAGGTGTTACCAGAAAATGGCACAAGATGAATAGGCAACTAGAGCTCTTATACCATGTTAAGTTATTATCAATTCTAAAAGTTTAAACCAATAACAAGCATACCAAACTTGTATAGCAAGTCAACATAACAAACAGTTAACAAATTTTCCAAATGGGTTCTAGAGCACATCCTTTAATCCATCCTCTTCAATTTGTAATTCTAAAGGATTCATGTCCCTATTAGCTTTTACATAGATATGTCCTATATTCAGTTTCCTGTTAGCATACCTTGCCGCTTTGCATGCAACATGAGCAAGTCACTTTGGTCAGTAGACCTTAAAATAATGATGAAACTGACATTTATACACTTATAGGAACAATGAGTCAATGACAACTATAAAGCTAGGAATTCTACAATTTAATTGAAGCCATAAGATAAAATTAGTAAAGAAATTCATTCACTCAGAAGAATACTCTCTATGCAAATGTATGTAAATAAAACATTGCTAGTTCTTGCCTTTTCTTGATGAAACAAACTCTTATATAAAAAATATTACTAAAAAAAATGAGAATTAATTATGATCAATATCAATATGTTTTGAACCAAGCAGTGAGCAGCAAGCATATATGTACTCAATGAATAAGCAACTACAAGTATAAAATGGAGGGAATTTTACAAGAAATGCATAAGGTCAGTACCTTTTCGACCCACTTTGTACAATCCCTTTGCAGAGATATAGTATTCATATTCACCTATCATATGATGCACACCTTGTTAAACAGCAACAAAGGATATCTAACAATCACAAAATTCAAGTAGAAAAATATATTTCAAACATATAAATTCGAAAGATAAAAACCAGTACACATAGCAATCATGAATCTAGACAACAATGGAAGAATTATGCATGTTTGTAAATGAATTAAGTTCCAAAATTGAATTACATAGGAATGTCAGAGTTAACTAACCTTTACAAACACATTCCCCTAGATAAAAAAATATGAGTAAAATATTTTATCAGCATTCATAAAAAACTAATGGTTTACAAGAATCTAGTATTCTAAAAAAGTAAAGAAAAAAAAGCTAAATATAGGTGAGCTTGCTTAAACCCTTCCTTCAAGTAAAAGCAAAATATGTTTCCAAGATTCATGATTCATGAATTAGAAGGTGATGTGCACCATAAGCAACTGTGCACAAAACTCATAAGGAGTGACATGAGGGACAGAGAGAGAGAGAACCTAGCAATCTACAAGAAGAGTTGAGATAGAAAGGTACTCAGACAATCACTTTAGCCATATATCATAGTAACAGACTAACAAAATAGAGTTCACAGTCTCTAGTCAGTCTCCAGGGTCTGTCAAGAAAGTATTTCCAGAAATTAGCTTGAAGATACTTAAAGTTCTAAGAGGATATCTTCTGAGTTAATGATAATGCTACGTAATTACCCACTTAAAACAATTTCCAACATAACATGAGGTAATGTCCATCTCTGTGGTTCTAAGAATGAAAATGTCCTTAAGGACCCATAAATTACACCTCCCTAGAGAGTACTGGAATATGCAAAACCAATTGCCCATGGTCATGATTTTTGTTAGAGAATTCTATTAGCTACGGAGACCAGTCATGCCCTTCTTAGGGTGGGCGTCAACCACATACATGGTCATAGATATACTTCCAGCCTTTGCCATGACCATGATCAGACTAGTTTTGCAAGACCATAAAAATAGCATAGAATATTAACGACGATTGCTCAATCTAAAAGCTTGTCGAAGAGTATGAACAGGACTTTCAAACAGGCAATGCCAAACGGTGATCCCATATTTTTCCTGAATAAGGGGACGCTTAGGAGGAATTCAGAAACAGATTACAAAGAACTATCTTTTTTTAAATATATATATATATATATATTTAGGGAAAGAAAAATTGCGCATGCTTATATATGACACACAAAGAAGATCATTTTCTTGCTATTAATATGGTACAAGAGCTGGTTCTTCCATGGTACAATGCTGACTAGCTACAAATAAGCTGGACACGCTGAATTAAACAAATGAAATTTTAGGGAAGAAAAGGAAAACAGAAGCAAATAATAAGAATTATAAGGATAGTGAAAGAGTTTACAATTGTTCTAGGATGTAATTTCCTCAGCCAGGTTCTTTAATACAATTTTCTTACAGACAAATAAACAAACAGGTTTTGCTAAAGGATAAAAGCCAACCATAGCACAATACAGCACTAACCTGAAAGGGGGTCAACGGGAAAGAGACCCCAGACCATGTTTTCGCCGGAGACGGAGAAATAGATTACCGGTGACCAGTGCTTGCTATGATTGTACCTCCCCACAATTCAAGAAGACAGGCTTCGTATCTCTCCGGCTTTTCAAGCCCACAACAAAAATTTATTACCCCAAAAACTTATTAAAAAAAAAAAAAGCCCAAAACGAAAACAAACCCAACTTTGTTTTTCTCCTGGCCCATTTTTTATTTTTATTTTTTAAAAAAAGAAGAAATTTCTAATCATTTTATTATCATGAGTAATTAGATTTTCTTAAAGGCCTAAAAGACAAGTTCTTTATTTATTAATTTTATTACTTCATTCTTAAGATGCATTTTTACTTTGTAATCCTATTTAGAAGTATGAAATCCTCAAGAACATTATTTTAGCATTTTTTTATTTTTTATTTTTAACATTTATTTGTTTGATAATAGGATTTGAGATTACCATCAACGGCTAGCTATCTCTGTCTGCATTACTTTTATTTTAAAACTAATTTTTTATTTTTTTTGTTAACTTCTTATTTTCTCCATTTAATTATTTATAAATTTAAGAAAGTGTTTAACGTATTATTTTACTCTTATTTCTCCAATATATATATATATATATATATTCCTTTTAATTGATTTATTGAAGCATAAATTGGAATAGTAATTTTATAATTTTAGCCAAAGACGCCAATATGATTTAAGTAAATTTGGGAGAAATATGTAACCTTCTTTTACAAAATTTGAAAGAACGCTATTTTCAGTCAAATTAGAGCACATTCCAACTATTTTCTTATTAAGAGGCAATCCATATAATTTTAGCAACTTAAGAGATTTCTATACTATTTTCTTTTATGAAACTAGCTTCAATTATTGCTCAACAAATTGGCCATATATTAGCTTGTTTGGTTCATTTCAGTGTCCATCATAGACCCACAATTTTGAGAAGCATCAACTATTGTAATTTGGACCAAGAAGAGATACTAATCCGTTGATTTGATCTCAAGCAAATGCTGATTCTTCCGTTATCCTTATTTTTTTCGAAGGGCCCTCACAACAGGTGCTTTACTTATTATGCGAAATGAAGTACCCTAATATGGTGAGGCTTATGCTTTATACTGGAAGACACTTCATTGAAGACCTTAAAAAATAAAAAGTAATAGTAATAATAATAATAATAATAATAATAATAATAAAATGTTGGAGGACTTGGAACTAAAATCTTTCTTGGTCGACATTCTTTTCATCAAGTCTAAAAGAACAGAGATCGGCGGAAACAGTTGGGAGTCGCAATGGACAGTACAGTGTTTGAAGAAGCAGCTTCAGGGAACCAAAGGCTTATTCAACGACTGCAGCAACATAGTGTTGATCCTCAACAAAAGACACCCCAAAAGAACACTGTTCTTCACATTGCTGTGATGTACAATCAAAAGGATATTTCAAAAGAAGTTCTTCGCTTATGTCCATGGCAATTTTACCAAGCAAACACTGATGGAAACAGTCCTTTACACACAGCAGCGAAAATCGGGAGTAAAAAGATGGTTGAGCTTCTCATCGATGGTTCGGACGACATTGACAGCCAGCAATATGATATTATAGGAATGAAAAACTTGAAAGAGAAAGACACAGCCTTACATGTTGCAGTTAAAAATGGTCACTTTGGTGTAGCAAAGCTGCTCATGGAAAAAGATCCAGGAACTTTGGATTTGATGAATAATGATAATGCGTCTCTACTTTTTCTTACCATGGAGGGAGGTTTTCTCAATATTGCACAGCATATTTTACTCCAATTTCCTTCAGCACCATGCTGTGGCTCCAACGGCATGAATGCCTTGCATGCAGCTGTGATTCGAGCCTTTAATGGTAATCATATCATATACTTTTTTTGTTGCTAACGATTTTTTGTTATGGAATTTTGACACTTTTTATTACAACATCTGGCATCTATGCTAGCTTCTAATCATACTCACTCTCCTTTGAAAACACTTAATGCTTGTTGCAGCTCGCAAGTTTGAATATCGAGCGCCTGACTTATCTCTGGAGGAAGTCCGACACCTGCTATGCGGCTTTCTTTTGCATGCTGGAAATAAATGCGTCAATGTAGGATACAGAAAGGCTAACCAGCCAACACAAACGGGTACTCTGTCTTTTACATTTTCTTTCTTCCTATAGGTCCAAAACTATTATATATATATATATATATAGAAATTAATTATTGATTTCTACCGATTTCTAGATATTATGCTCTTACTACTTGAAAAAGGAGGTCATTATGAAGTCCAGCCGCACCACCACTGCACTGACAGTGTGAAGACTGCACAGCCACCATTTTTGACAATGGTCATTGCTGCATTTAACATCGAAAATGGATTGCTCAACAATTGTGGGCTACTGTCAGAAGCTGTTGAAGATTGTGGCCATGCAACCGACTTTGTAAGCCTATAAATAGGCTCCATCCCGTTGCATGCAAGCAAGCCATGAGAGCAAGCTCAATATTATCCCAAGTGAGGAATATTGAGAGAAAACTCCGAGAGAGAGAGTGTTTAAGTTCCAGAGAGAGCTTGAGAGAAGAGTGAGCAATTCCAGAGAGAATTTGACAGTGTAGAGAGAGGTTCCAAGTGAGAATTTCCACGAGAGAAGTTTTTTATTTTTGTATTCTGTTTCCAAGAGAGTAATAGAATTATTTTTATTTTTCTTATCATATTTCTTCTCTAAAGTGGTCAGAGAACCACAACAAGTGGTATCAGAGCTCCATGTCGAGAGCTTGGGTTCAAAATTTGAAGAAACAGAGCTACTGTTCTTCAAGTTGGTGTTTCGAAAAGTTGCTCAAATAATTAATTTGACAATACCAGGTGAAAGTACCCGACGAGACGAGAACACACAAGTTCGTCGGAGAGAAAGAAAGCGTCTCACGCGCCCGCACGCGCCGTCTGAAATTTTCTGCAGCAGTTCACGCGCCGCACGCACAATCTGGAGGTTGAAGACGACCACGTCAGCAGACACGTCAGCGCACCAAGCCACGTCATCAGCCACGCCAACCGACACGTCATCTGCCACGTGTTGACACGTCAACATAATCTGCCACGTCATCAAAATTTTCTGAAATTACGGAACAGACCCTGAATTGTTGGAAATTACATATTGACCCCTGTAGTTTCTATATTTACAGGTTGACCCAGAAGTTTTGTGAAATTATATTTTTGCCCTAAAATTTTTGGTAATTATATTTTGACCCCGGAAGAGTCAAGTCCACCATTTTCGGCCGTTCCGGACGCAACGGTTAACTCCGTTTTGCCAAATTCGGCTCCATTTTTGTCAAGCCATAATGTCAATGGAAGAATCATCTTCGGGAGCTATGGTTAAGCTCACTGCCACAAATTATATACTTTGGAGACCTCGGATGGAAGATCTCCTCAATTGTAAGGATCTGTTTGATCCTATAGAAGCTAAAGGAGAAAACCCCGATCCCAGCAAAGAAGCAGAATGGAAGAAATTAAACAAGAAAACGATTGGTCAGATCAGGCAATGGATCGACCATAGTGTCTTCCATCATGTAGCGAAAGAAACGGATGCATATGCCCTCTGGACAAAATTGGAGGACATGTACCAGGCCAAGACTGCTCGGAACAAAGCCCTGTTGCTTAAGCGATTGGTAAATTTAAAATTACAGAGTGGAACTTCTGTAACCGAGCATACCAGTGAGTTCCAGAGCTTGGTAAATCAACTATCTGCTGTGGATTATCAACTAGGGGATGAGGATCAAGCCCTCCTACTTCTAAGCTCTCTTCCAGACAGTTGGGAGACATTGGTAGTCTCTCTCAGCAATTCGGCCCCGAATGGCAAACTTACTATGTCTATGGTTAAGGATGCCCTATTTAATGAAGAGGCCAGGAGAAAGGACATTGGCATGGATCAGTCACATGCCCTCGTCACAGAGAGAGGAAGACAGCAAAGAGGTGGTCGAGATAAGGGGAGAGGCAGGAGCAAGAGCAGAGGCAGATCTACAGACGGCAGAAAATCATCATATAAGTGCTATCATTGTGGCCTAGAGGGTCACATGAAGAACTGCAGAAAGTTGTTGAGAGAGCAGAGACTCCAAGGTAATCAGCCGAAGAAGGATGGAGAGACACTAGTCACTGTTACAGGCGAAGTGGCGCTCTGCTCCACCGTAGAAGAGACATGCCTTCATATATCAACCCAAGATGTTGAGTGGGTAGTCGATACTGCAGCATCCTACCATGTCACTCCACACAGAGATTTCTTCAAAACGTACAAAGCAGGAGACTTTAGTACGGTAAAGATGGGAAATTCCAGTTTTGCAAAGATTATGGGAACTGGTGATATTCAGGTAAAAACGAATGTTGGTTGTACAATCACTTTGAAGGATGTCCGTCATGTTCTAGATCTTCGGCTTAATCTACTTTCGGGAGCAGCCTTAGACAAGCAAGGCTATGACAACTACTTCAGCAAAGGCACATGGAAAATGACGAAAGGTGCCATAGTTGTCGCTCGAGGATATATTTGTGGAACGCTGTACAAGACTCATGTGAAGATATGTGCAGATAGCCTCAATATTGCAGAAGGAGAGGCGTCTCAAAATCTGTGGCACTAGAGACTCGGTCATATGAGTGAAAAAGGATTGTCCACTTTGACAAGGAAGAAGCTTATCACTGTTTGCAAGGATGCTGCGCTAGATCCTTGTAATCACTGCTTGTTTGGTAAGCAACATAGAGTTTCCTTCAGTTCCTCTGCATCGAGAAGATCAGAGTTGCTTAGTCTGGTGCACTCTGATGTTTGTGGTCCCATGGAGGTGGAATCATTAGGTGGCAACAAGTATTTCCTGACCTTCATTGATGATGCTTCTCGGAAGGTGTGGGTATATTTTTTGAAGACAAAGGACCAGGTATTGGATTACTTCAAACTGTTTCATACCATGGTAGAGCGTGAAACAGGAAAGAAGCTGAAATGCCTCCGCTCAGATAATGGAGGCGAGTATACTTCCAAGGAGTTCGATGCCTACTGTAGAAGACATGGCATTCGACATGAGAAGACGGTCCCTCGCACCCCACAACATAATGGAATAGCCGAAAGAATGAACCGAACCATTATGGAAAAAGTCAGAAGTATGATCAGTATGGCTAAGCTGCCAAAGCCATTCTGGGGAGAAGCTGTTCGTGCCGCCTGCTATTTAATCAACAGATCACCGTCAGTACCGTTGAATTTTGAAATTCCGGAAAAAGTGTGGTCGGGTAAGATTCCCTCCTACTCTCATTTAAGAGTGTTTGGTTGTTTAGCTTATGTACATGTATCCAAGGAGCTCAGACAGAAGCTCGATGCAAGATCTACTCCATGCACCTTTATAGGATATGGAGATGAAGAATTCGGATACAGGTTATGGGACCCGAAAACAAAGAAGGTTATTAGAAGCAGGGATGTAGTATTCCATGAAAACCAGAAAATGGAAGACATTGAAAAGCCCAGAATGTCTCCTAATTGTAGTTCTAGTGCCGAGAATTTTTGTCCTAATCCAGCACCAGCACAAATAGCCACAGAAGATAATGAGGTGCATGAAGATATACCAGAAGCAGACCAGGAGGAAGAAGGGGATATTGAGCAGGGGGAGACTCAATCCTCTCAAGCAGCTGCAGGGCCATCACAGCGATCAGATGATGGTACATCTCCTGAAACCAGTGGTTTACAAGTTCGGAGATCTGAGCGAGGCCGAATTCCATCAAAGAGATTTCCAGAATCTGAGTATATTCTGCTTACTGAAGAGGGGGAGCCAGAGAGTTTCCAGGAAGCTGTTTCTCATCAAGAGAAGGAAAAGTGGCCGCAAGCAATGCAAGATGAGATGGAATCCTTGCAGAAAAATCATACTTATGAGTTGGTTGAGCTTCCAACAGGAAAGAAGGCACTAAAGAATAAATGGGTGTTCAAGCTCAAGAAAGATGGCAGCGGAAAGGTGGTGAAACACAAAGCCCGATTGGTGGTCAAAGGATTTCTTCAGAAGAAAGGAATTGACTTTGATGAGATTTTTTCACCAGTGGTAAAAATGACTTCAATTCGAGTCATTTTTGGTTTAGTAGCAAGTCTAAACCTAGAGCTTGAACAGATGGATGTGAAGACAGCATTTCTTCACGGTGATTTACATGAAGAAATCTACATGGAGCAGCCAGAAGGATTTGAGGTTTCAAGGAAAGAAAACCTCGTATGCAAGCTGAAGAAGAGCTTGTATGGCCTCAAGCAAGCACCAAGACAATGGTATAAGAAGTTTGACTCGTTTATGGTGAGTCAAGGTTATAAAAGGACTGCAGCAGACCAGTGTGTTTATATTCAAAAATTTTCAGGTGGAAACTTCATTGCACTTTTGCTATATGTGGACGACATGTTGATCGTTGGACAAGATGCAATGAAGATTAGTCAGCTGAAGAAAGAATTGTCTAAGTCCTTTGATATGAAATACTTAGGACCAGCTCAACAAATTTTGGGAATGCAAATAATCCAAGACAGGAAGAATAGAAGGTTATGGCTATCTCAAGAGAAGTATGTTGAACGGGTGATAAAGAGATTCAACATGGATAAAGCCAAACCGGTCAGCATTCCACTTGCAAATCATTTCAAGTTGAGTAAGAGATTGTGCCCCTCATCCAAAGAAGAGATAGAGGAGATGGCTTCAGTACCATATTCTTCAGCGGTAGGAAGTCTGATGTATGCAATGGTGTGTACCAGACCAGACATTGCTCACGCAGTAGGTGTCGTGAGCAGATTTCTTTCAAATCCTGGAAAGAAATACTGGGAAGCAGTCAAATGGATTCTCAGGTATCTTAAAGGTACATCGAAGCTGTGCTTATGCTACGGGGGAGGTGATCCAATCTTAGAAGGCTATACAGATGCAGATATGGTCGGAGACCCTGATAATAGAAAGTCTACATCAGGTTATCTCTACACTTTTGCGGGAGGAGCTGTGTCATGGCAGTCAAGATTGCAGAAGTGTGTTGCTTTATCCACTACTGAAGCAGAGTACATTGCCGCAGCGGAAGCGGGTAAGGAAATGTTGTGGTTAAAGCGTTTTCTCACAGAATTGGGCATCAAGCAAGAAGACTATAAGATACATTGTGATAACCAAAGTGCCATGGATTTGAGCAAAAACTCAATGTATCATTCCCGTACAAAGCACATTGACATCCGCTATCATTGGATACGCGAAGTAATAGATCAACAGTTGCTGAAACTGATGAAGATCCACACAAAAGAGAATCCAGCAGATATGCTAACAAAAGTTGTTGCTCAAGAGAAGCTGAAGCTATGCAGAGACATAGCTGGAATAGATGGCAGATGACCATCAGTTTTAAATGCGGCTGGAGGGGGAGAATTGTGAAGTTCAGCCGCACCACCACTGCACCGACAGTGTGAAGACTGCACAGCCACCATTTTTGACAATGGCCATTGTTGCATTTAACACCGAAAATGGATTGCTCAACAATTGTGGGCTACTATCAGAAGCTGTTGAAGATTGTGGCCATGCAACCGACTTTGTAAGCCTATAAATAGGCTCCATCCCGTTGCATGCAAGCAAGCCATGAGAGCAAGCTCAATATTATCCCAAGTGAGGAATATTGAGAGAAAACTCCAAGAGAGAGAGTGTTTAAGTTCCAGAGAGAGAGCTTGAGAGAAGAGTGAGCAATTCCAGAGAGAATTTGACAGTGTAGAGAGAGGTTCCAAGTGAGAATCTTCACGAGAGAAGTTTTTTATTTTTGTATTCTATTTCCAAGAGAGTAATAGAATTATTTTTATTTTTCTTATCATATTTCTTCTTTAAAGTGGTCAGAGAACCACAACATTCATGGGCTTGCAGAAGAAAAGGATGTATTAGGATAGACTCCACTTCACTGTGCAGCACATCTGGGTCACATTGAAGTAACTAAACTTTTACTTCAAAATTCCTCTACTTGTATTGCACACCTACAAGACAATGAAGGCATGTCTGCTTTGCATATTTCTGCTAAACAAGGCCATGTCAATGTAATGGAACAAATTATTAGTCACAAACCAGATGCTTGTGACTTGGTTGACAACAGAGGATGGAATCTACTTCATGTTGCCGTTGCAAATGCAACGCTTAATGTTGTCAGGTTTATTCTGAAGACGCCAAGGCTTGAGAGCCTCATCAATGCAACGGATAACGAAGGGAATACACCTCTGCACGTGGATGCTGGAAGAGACAAGTACCGCATCATAACGATCCTCGTGAATGAAATCAAAGTTCATAAGAAGGCTCAAAATCACAACTTCCAAAAGCCGATTGACTTGATTCGGACTAATCCAAATATTGGAGAGCTTTACAAGGCAAGTGGTCTTATTCTTTTAGAATTTAGTTATGATATCTTAATTCCTATTCATGCATTTATCTCAAAAATATGTCGCTCTATTTTGCTATAAAAGTTCATTTGTGATGGCCCATACCCACTTAGCCACTTTTATTGCCAAGAATAATTTTAGGGCTACCTAATTTTAGTTACACAAGTACCACTTGGGAAAATCTTCTTTAACTAAAACCAATTCTTTAGGTTGCCAGTTTCTCCTTGTATCTTTGTACCAATTTAATTTGTCTCTCGTGTAAACCTTTTTTCAGTCAATGATTGCAATGAGGTTGGAAAAACAGGGTGGCCAACCAAGTCTGCGTTCACTTGTCCATAAAGAAGAATATAGGAAGCCCATAAAAAAGGATATAATCATAAACAGAGTGGGAGCTAATAGAGATAAAGATCATGATCATACAAGTAAAGAAGTTGGCTATGATCAGGACAAAGACGTGAAATCTAATAGACTGAAGAACATATCTACCATTCATCTACTGGTGGCAACTCTCATTGCAACAGTGACTTTTACAGCAGGTTTTACAATGCCTGGAGGGTTCGAACAAAATGAATCATCAAGAAAGGGCTTGGCATTGCTATCTGACAATACATATTTTCATCTGTTTGTGATAGCAGATTCATTAGCCTTCTACTGCTCCTCTGCCTCAGTTTTCTTGCAATTTTGCGCTGCCTCGGAACATAATTATCATTTGCTCTTACGTTTTACAAAAGTTTCTGCAACTCTCACTTATATTTCTAGCCTTGGAATGGTTGTTGCTTTTACTTCAGCCTTGCACGCTGTCATGCCTGGTTCCTCAATGCTAGCATATTATACTTTTGTATCAGGTATCTGTTGTGTATTTGCCTATATATTTGGGTTTTTGTAGATGTGAAACCACCACATCATTTTCTGGTAGCAAACATTTACAAATATTTGTAATTATATTGTAATAGTAATAATACATATATATAACCACCATTACCATTTTGGTATCAATACGAGTAGGACGAACGCAATTATCCTTCCAAAAGCCGCAGTTGTGACCCAAAAATACTCCCAAAAAGCAAATAATTCTTGATGTTATGCGCTTACTGCTTGGAGGACGTAATGAACTTGCAGAAGAAAAGGATGTATTTGGATGGACTCTACTGCATTGTGCAGCACATCTGGGACATCTTAAAGCAACTCATGTTTTACTTTAAAATTCCCCAACTTATATTGTAATGGAAGAAATTAATGCTCACAATCCTGATGGTTGTGACTTGGTTGATAACAGAGAATGGACTCCTATCCATGCCGCCATAACAAACAAGAAGCTTAATGTTGTCAGGTACATATTGAAGAGGCGAATGCTTGAGAGCCTCATCCATGCAGCGGATAACAAAGGGAATATGCCTCTGCATGTGGCTACTGGAAGGGACAAGTACAGCATCATAACGATCCTTGTGAATTATCTCAAAGTTCACAAGAAGGCTAATAATCTCAACTTCAAAAACATCATTGACTAGATTTGACAGATTGAACGTTAGGTAAGTGGTTAGAACCAGAAAGCTCTGATTGAATTTCTTTTACAAAAGCTTTAATTGATTTATTGAAGCATAATTGGGATAGTAATTTTATATACGACTTAAGTAAATTTGGGAGAAATATGTAACCTTCTCTTACAAAATTTGAAAGAATGTTATTTTTAGTCAAATTAGAGCCTATTCCAACTATTTTCTTATTAAGAGGCAATCCATATAATTTTAGCAACTTAAGAGATTTCTATACTATTTTCCTTTATGAAACTAGTTTCAATTATTGCTCAACAAATTGGCCATATATTAGCTTGTTTGGTTCATTTGAGTGTCCATCATAAACCCACATTTTTTAGGAGCATCAACTATTGTAATTTGGACCATGAAGAAATACCAATCAGTTGATTTGATCTCAAGCAAGTGCTGATTCATCCGTTATTCTTATTTTCGAAGGGCCCTCATGACAGGTGCTTTGCTTATTATGTGAATTGAAGTACCCTTAAGCTTATGCTTTATACTGGAATATAAAACCATAAAACCATACTCCCCATAATCTTTGTGACATTAGGCTGGAGAATTAAATGGCCTGCATTATAAAAGCTTACTTGTCAAATCAATGGGTCATGCAATTGGTGCTCAAATACTTACCAAACACAAAAGATTAAAATCCGTTTGGCATAGTTTTTTTTTTTTTTTTTTCGTTTTTTCTAAAAGTACTTTTTGAAAAAGTTATTCTTTACTGATTTTAATTAGTCATAAATATTTTTTAAAAATTATTTAAATATTTTAGAAAATAGCTTTTTTGAGTCTCAAAAACTGCTTTTGGCTTCCCAAATACCCTACCAAACAAGGCCTAAGTTGATAAGCACATTAAACCCGGAATATCCATTTCAATAGGTTTTTCAATATCCATTTGTATTTGAACGGAAATATTTCTATTACTCCCGGAATATTGAAGACTCAGTACTCCTCCCTTTCATTTAACGACAAGTAGCTAACATGTGGATAATTTCTGCATCAGATGGTCTTGCCCAAAAACTTATTAATGCTACTAAGCACCGTTTCTTTTCAATAGGTTAGCTTTTCCGCCTCCTCCATTGAAGAATCTGCATGCTGTTGATAAAAGAAAAGAAAGAAAAGAAATTGTAACAAGTTCGTTTTTTGTAATTGAAGAACATAGAAAATAAAAATAGGATGGAAAAATATAATAAGTTTTTCAAGGGAACCAATCTCCCAAAAGATCATTCAATAATCCACAATTCCATTAAAGTGCAAGCACACATTTTACATTCACTTTAAATAGAAAAAATATGACACTAAAAAATCCCTAGATATTAGGCATTAATAACCCATAATCTAGTAATGCTAACTATATAGCCATAGTGGGTAGAAATTAGCTACATTAAATCTTACTATTACTAACCACTTTGACTAATTAGATACAATAAACAAAACAGTTAATAATATTATTTTAAACTAAAAATTGAGATAGTAACATTCCACCATGCTTTCAAAACTGATGTTCATCAACTATATAAGCATTAATCTAGTGACTTATTCGACCATTAGTATTCGATGTATGCACATCTTAATCTGGGTTATATGTTGCACGATTTCATAGTCTAATTGGTGAAGCGGTGTTGGAAAAAATATTAGCTATGAATTTCATAGCTTTTTCCATAATCGGCTTTGATACCAAATGTTATAAACTCATTTATTTGTAATTGAAAAACATAGAAAGTAAAAATAAAATGGAAAACTATAATGGGTTCTTTTAGGGAATGCAACCTCTCAAAAGATCATTCAATGATCTACAATTTCATTAACCCCACAATTTGTTAGATAGAAAAACATTGACACCAAAAATCCCTCACTATTAGGCATTAACAACCTATAATCCAGTAATGCTAATATATAACCATAGTGACTAAACATTAGCAACGTTAATCTAACTATTATTAACCACTTTTACTAAAGTAAATACAATAAACAGAACAATTAACAATACTATTTTAAAATAAAAATTAAAATTGGAGCTGAAATAAAATGAAATGAGGTAAAAAAAAAAAAATAATCAGAGAGTACAACATAAATTAATTCGGTGGGCACTATGAAATTTACGAGTGCATTTGTTGCCAAATAAATTTATGAGTGCATTTGTAAGATTAATAACTTGGTCTGGAAAAATTTTCAGAGATTTATTGTTTAGCCAAAAATTTTCAGGATCTTCCAATATATGTTGATATTCTTGCTTTTGAGTAGCAGCTTTGACCCAGCAACAAGTTATAATTTAGGGTGCCATTACACCTCAGCTTAGTTCTCTCTACCTTGGGACTCCAGATTTGCATATTCTTTGAAATAACAGAAATCTTGCTTTATAAGTTTATATATATATATATATATATATATATATTTTTTTTTTTTAATATCACTTTTTGTTATATATATATATAGAGGACAATAATAGAAGCTATAGTTTAAGAAAGCAAAAGTGTTGATATAGAGGAACAATATAAAGTTGATCCGCACCGATAACACCCAAAATGAACTATTACAGCTTTCTATCTCTGTAATTGACAATTACAACAAATTATTGGCAATAATTCCATAAAAAAAGCATTATTAAATGTCCAAAAATCAATTGGGTTACCTTTCTGCGTCCTATCCAAAAGCAACAATCAAGTCTCCTCAACTCGTGAAGCTTATCTTTTTCCTATTTATTTCTATTTTTTAAATAAACGACAATAATGGAAAGCAAGGATTACAATATATTTTAAATAAAAAAGAAAGGGGGATCACCAAGTGATTTGGTTGAACAAGGACGTGAAGGTGTAATTTTTAGTGGCTAAGCCTACAGATACAACTCTGTTCTTTGTTTGATAGCTGCCTTTATTACTATTACATTTTTTTTTTTTTTTTTTGGCTTTTCTTCGATAGGTGCTTTTGGGTTCTCCAATAACTAGTCATAGACCAATTGTACCATTATCTGGTTTCATGCATAAAATTTTGGAAGTTCTGTCTTGTTGCAGCGAATAGGAAAATAGGAAAATTAAATAGAAGGACTCACTGAAATCAGATAAGATTAAGAAGGTTGCAAAGTAATAGATTTCCCTATAAAGCATTTAATTTCTGAAGGGACATAAAGATGGTTTCTGTCCCTCGTTGATGGAGAAGGTCCTATAATGATTTTTACTTTCAGTAGGACCAAGACGACTTCATTGAAGACCTAAAAAATAAAAAATAAAAAATAAAAGGTTAGAGGAGTTGGAAGTTGGAACCAAAATTTTTCTCGGTCGACCTTCTTTTCATCAAACCTAAAACAACAGAGATCGGAAAGAGTTGAGAGTGGCAATGGATAGTTCAGTGTTTGAAGAAGCAGCTTCAGGGAACCAAAGCCTTATTCAACGACTGCAGCAACATAGTGTTGATCCTCAACAAAAAACACCCCAAAAGAACACTATTCTTCACATTGCTGTGATGTACAATCAAATGGATATTTCAAAAGAAGTTCTTCGCTTATGTCCATGGCAACTTCACCAAGCAAACACTGATGGAAACAGTCCTTTACACACAGCAGCGAAAATCGGGAGTAAACAAATGGTTGAGCTTCTCATCGATGGTTCGGACGACATTGAAAGCCAGCAATATGATATTATAAGAATGAAAAACTTGAAAGAGAAAGACACAGCCTTACATGTTGCAGTTAAAAATGGTCACTTTGCTGTAGCAAAGCTGCTGATGGAAAAAGATCCAGGATCTTTGGATTTGGTGAATGATGATAATGAGTCTCCACTTTTTCTTGCTGTGGAGGGGGGTTTTCTCAATATTGCACAGCATATTTTACTCCAATTTCCTTCAGCTCCATGCCGTGGCTCCAACGGCATGAATGCCTTGCATGCAGCTGTGATTCGAGCCCGTAATGGTAATCATATAGCATACTTTTTTGTTGCTAACGAATTTTTGTTATGGAATTTTGACACTTTTTATTACAACATCTGGCATCTATGCTAGCTTCTAATCATACTCACTCTCCTTGGAAAACACTTGATGCTTGTTGCAGCTCGTAAGTTTGAATATCGAGCGCCTGACTTATCTCTGGAGAAAGTCCGACACCTGCTATGCGGCTTTCTTTTGCATGCTGGAAATAAATGCGTCAATGTAGGATACAGAAACACTAACCAGCCAACACAAACGGGTACTCTGTCTTTTACATTTTCTTTCTTCCTATAGGTCCAAAACTACTATGTATATATATATATATATATATATATATAGAAATTTATAATTTCTATCGATTTCTAGATATTATGCTCTTCCTTCTTGAAAAAGGAGGTGATGGGCTTGCAGAAGAAAGGGATGTATTAGGATGGACTCCACTTCACTGTGCAGCACATCTGGGTCACCTTGAAGCAACTAAAATTTTACTTCAAAATTCCTCTACTTGTATGGCACACCTTCAAGACAATGAAGGCATGTCAGCTGTGCATATTGCTGCTAAACAAGGCCATGTCAATGTAATGGAACAAATTATTAGTCACAAACCAGATGCTTGTGACTCGGTTGACAACAGAGGATGGAATCCACTTCATGTTGCCGTTGCAAATGCAAAGCTTAATGTCGTCAGGTTTATTCTGAAGACGCCAAGGCTTGAGAGCCTCATCAATGCAGCAGATAACGAAGGGAATACACCTCTGCACGTGGCTGCAGCAAGAGACAAGTACAGCATCATAACGATCCTTGTGAATGAAATCAAAGTTCGTAAGAAGGCTCAAAATCACAACTTCCAAAAGCCGATTGACTTGATTCGGACTAATCCAAACATTGGAGAGCTTTACAAGGCAAGTGGTCTTATTCTTTTAGAATTTAGTTATGATATCGCAATTCCTACTCATGCATTTGTCTAAGAAATATGTCGCTCCATTTTGCTATAAAAGTTCATTTGTGATGCCCATACCCATTTAGCCATTTTTATTGCCAAGAGTAATTTTGTGGCTACAAAATTTTAGTTACACAAGTACCACTTGGGAAAATCTTCTTTTAACTAAAACCAATTCTTTATGTTGCCAGTTTCTCCTTGTATCTTTGTACCAATTTAATTTGTTTCTCCCGTAAACCTTTTTTCAGTCAATGATTGCAATGAAGTTGGAAAAACAGGATGGGCAACCAAGTCTGCGTTCACTTGTCCATAAAGAAGAATATAGGCAGCCCATAAAAAAGGATATAAACAGAGTGGGATCTAATAAACATAAAGATCATGATCATACAAGTAAAGAAGTTGGCAATGATCAGGACAAAGACATGAAATCTAATAGACTGAAGAACATATCTACCATTCATCTACTGGTGGCAACTCTCATTGCAACAGTGACTTTTACAGCAGGTTTTACAATGCCTGGAGGGTTCGAACAAGATCAATCATCAAGAAAGGGCTTGGCATTGCTATCTGACAACACATATTTTCATCTGTTTGTAATAGCAGATTCATTAGCCTTCTACTGCTCCTCTGCCTCAGTTTTCTTGCAATTTTGCGCTGCCTCGGAACATAATTATCATTTGCTCTTACGTTTTACAAAAGTTTCTGCAACTCTCACTTATATTTCTAGCCTTGGAATGGTTGTTGCTTTTACTTCAGCCTTGCACGCTGTTATGCCTGGTTCCTCAATGCTAGCATATTATACTTTTGTATCAGGTATCTGTTGTGTATTTGCCTATATATTTGGGTTTTTGTAGATGTGAAACCACCACATCATTTTCTGGTAGTAAACACCTACAAAATATGTGTACTCGTATTGTAATAATAATAATACATATATATAATCACCATTACCATTTTGGTATCTATATGAGTAGGACGATACCATTTTGGTATCTATATGAGTAGGACGAACGCAATTATCCTTCCAAAAGCCGCAGTTGTGACCCAAAAATACTCCCAAAAAGCAAATAATTCTAGATGTTATGCGCTTATCGCTTGGAGGACGTAATGAACTTGCAGAAGAAAAGGATGTATTTGGATGGACTCCACTGCATTGTGCAGCACATCTGAGCATCTTAAAGCAACTCATGTTTTACTTCAAAATTCCCCAACTTATATTGTAATGGAAGAAATTATTGCTCACATTCCGGATGCTTCTGACTTGGTTGATAACAGAGAATGGACTCCTATCCATGCCGCCATAACAAACAAGAAGCTTAATGTTGTCAGGTACATATTGAAGAGGCGAATGCTTGAGAGCCTCATCCATGCAGCGGATAACAAAGGGAATATGCCTCTGCATGTGGCTACTGGAAGGGACAAGTACAGCATCATAACGATCCTCGTGAATGATCTTAAAGTTTACAAGAAGGCTCATAATCTCAACTTCAAAAACACCATTGACTAGATTTGACATATTGAACTTTAGGTTAGTGGTTAGAACCAGAAAGCTCTGATTGAATTTCTTTTACAAAAACGTTAATTCACCAGCACTGTAGATAAACAACAGTGAGCAGCTAAAAGTTGTCCTTTCCTCATATAGATCTTGTTTCTCAAAAAAATTAAAAGAGATTAAATAAAACTCAAGCAATTATCACCATTTAAATTTGATATATCACCCATGATTATCATTAGTGGTTAAAAAACACATTTGCTAACTTTTTTAGCATTTAGATTTTGGTTTTTATTTCTTATTTTTTATCATTAAGGTTATTTGAATCCAAAACCTTACATATAGAAAGTGTAGCCACTGTTTTTAGTCTGTTACCAAAGGGACTTTTTAGCATCTAGTTACGATACGGTAATTTTCACACAAGTGATGTATTATTCACTATTATCCCAATGTTGGTTCATGTTTTAGACAGAAACATTTTCACCATTTTACCAAAATTTTGTGCCCAATTATTTTCCTTACAAAACCATATTATCTTTGTTGACACCCAATCAATATTTTGTAACATATTTATTTGTATCTTTTTCACTCTTTAAACCAATTTAACATGTTAAGTGAGGTTGACTTAATTAGTAAGTCACTCACACCTACGAAAACAAAGTTGTTTATTTGAGACACTAGGGTAAAGGAGGAAATTACTTCACCTCTCAGTCTATGATTGCAAAGATACTACTTTCACCTCTTAGTCTATGATTGCAAAGAAATTGATTAACCAGGGAGGCTAACCATGTTTGTGATCACTTGTCCTTGAAATGCACATTCGTGAGAGAGTAGCGAGTCATGAGAACAAAGAAATGAAATCTCATCGACTGAAGAACATATTCAACATTCATCTACTCGAGGCAAGTCTTATTGTGACAGTAACTTTTACAGTTTTTACAGCGGGTTTTACAGTGCCTGGAGGGTACGAACAAGACCAGTCATCCACAAAGGCCATGGCAGTGTTATCTAACAAGACATATTTCAAGTTGTTTGTGAAAATAGATTCAACAGTGCCTTCTACAGTTCCTCTACCTTGGTTTTCATGCAATTCTGCAGCTCCTTGGAGCATAACTATAATCTACTTTTACGTTTTACAATAGTTGTAGCAACTCTCACTTATATTTCTAACCTCGGGATGGTACTTGCTTTCACCCATGCATGTAGTTATGCCTACGTTTTACAAGAGTTGCAGCAACTCTCTCTTATATTTCTAACCTCGGGATGGTACTTGCTTTCACCCATGCATGTAGTTACGCCTGATTCCTAAATGCTAGCATATTATACTTTTGAATAGGGTATGCTGTGTATTTGCCTATATCTCTGGCATTTGTACTTGTGAAACCACCACATCTTATTCAAGTATAGGTAATCAATTTTAAGGTATATTATAACCATATATAATCTTCATATGCACTTCGACATGATGTGATGTTTAGGACAGAAACAAACTAATCCAAATCAGGGAGCATTTGGAACACGCAACAATAAAAACAGTTGAGCAGCTATGCATGGGAACCGTCAGCTACAAAATGTCCTCCTCACTGGACAATAGATGAAATTTTGTCCTCAAGAGGACGATTCACTTGGAAGGTCTTCAAGCAGCAGTCCCAGAAAATTAGTGGAACAAAAGAAAACTTGCATGATATGCATCACAAGGTATAAACATAAACAGTAGAACAATTTGCAGTGCATATCTAGTGTAATCATGTGATTTTTATTTTTTACCTTTGATAGAAGCATGAAAACCTGTGATATAAACTTCCATAGATTTCTGAGCATTACTCTAGTGATCATAACTGAGTTCCAATCGTTAGATTAGAGACCATCCTTGCTTTTTTCAATAACCTTGCACCATAAGGATCCATGCTTTGTAGGGTGACTTCCAGAGCTATTAGAATAACAAGGCTTTATTTTTCTTTTTAGTGTTATTCACTCCTAAACCCTATTTGGAATATTTTTACATACTACTTCCCAGGAAACCAAATGCCCAGTAAAACCCTCCCCACTACCATCCCACAAAAACTCCCATCAATATTTTAAGTTCCATCAAGCCACTGCTAGAACTCTAAAAGGAGATTAGAAATAAAAAAGTGAAAAAAATGCCAGAGATCATGTCACTTTCAACAGATGTTACAGCATTTGAAATCTTTCAGCACCAATTAGGTTTGATAGTATTATAAAATGTTCATGATGATGTGTGTTCTCAAAGATGTGAATACGCTGAGCCAAAAAAGTTGCATCAACTGAATCTCCAGCCAATTTATATACTTGCAGATAACAAAGATAAATAATATTACGTTATAATATTAACTAACCTGTAGGTTGCATGATCAGTTCCAGGTCTCCATCTCTTAAAGTGGTTTCTTATTTGGGAACTGATGAACTTTCTCCATTGAGCCAAGGTTTTTGTTAATAAAGGTACCATACTTTGAGGAATCACGAACTAGAACTTCGCACGAAGAACTAGAAGATTTAACCTGTAAGGGTTTAAAGGAAGTCATTACATCCATAGATATTTCAGCATGGACCTGAGACACTCCTTTGTCTTTTGTAATAATTATGTCACAACGTACAAGGAAGGTCATATAAGTATGTTAAGCCAACTGCCACCCTAAGCATTTTATGCAACTTTAAACACAGAAGAAGAAATAACCATTGAGAAACAATAGTTCGGTTACCATCAATCTGAAAAACTTAAGCTAAAAGAAAATTTTAATCTGAAAAACTTTAGCCAAAAGGAAAATTATTAAACTATGTATATTAAGGAAACGCAATACACACTTAAACACTTTCTTTCATGGATAGGTCCATCAATAGAAAGGAAAAAAGTGAGATCATCCATGCAGAACAATAAATTATCAAATATAGGTGTTACCAGGAACTGACAAAAGATTTGATAGGCAACTAGAGCTCTCATACCATGTTAACTTATTAGCAACTCTAAAAGCTTTAACCAATAACAAGCATACCAAACGTGTAGAGCAAGACAGCACAACAGACAACAGATTTTCCAAGTGGGTTCTAGAGCATATCCTTGGATCCATCCTCTGCAATTAGTAATTCTAAATGATTCAAGTCCATATTAGCTTTTACGTAGATAGGTCCTATATTTAGTTTCCTGCTAAGTTTTTAACAGTATACCTTGCTGCTTTGTATGCAACATGTGCAAGTCATTTGAATCAGCAGACCTTAAAATAATGATGAAATTGACCGTTATACGAACAATGAGTCAATGACAATTACAACCTTAGGAATTCTATGATTTAATTGAAGTCATTACCCATTAGATAAACATATTCAAGAAATTCACTTACTCAGAAGAATAAACTTTGTGAAAAGGTATGTGAAAAAACATTGATAGTTCCTGCCTTTCCTTCATATAATAAACAATTACATAAAGAATTGAATAATATATATATATATATATATAAAGCAAGAATCAATTATGATCAATATCAATCTGTTTTGAACCAAGTAGTGAGCACCAAGCATATATGTACTCATAAATAAGTAACTACAACTACAAAAAGGATGGCATTTCACAAGAAATGCATAAGATGAGTACCTTTTCGACCCACTTTGTACAATCCCCTTTGAAAATGTATAGTATTCATACTCACCTATCATATGATGCACACTTTGTTAAACAACAATAAACGATATCTAACAATCACAAAAATAAAAGAGAACGGTTCATTTCAAACATATGAATTCAAAAGATAAAAACCAGTACACATAGAAATCAACTAGACACAATGGAAGAATTATGCATGTTTATAAATGCATTAAGTTCCAAAATTGAAATAAGTAGAAGGAATGTTAGAGTTACCTAACATTTTTCCAACACATGAAGAATATGGGTGAGCTTGCTTAAACTCTTTCTTTAACTAAAAGGAAAAATATGTTTCCAAGGTTCATGAATTAGAAAATGATGTGCACCATAAGAAGCTAGACAAAACTTGTAAGGGGTGACATGAGAGAAAGAGAGAGAGAATCGAGCAATCTGCCGGAAGAGTTGAGACAGAAAGGTACTCAGAGAGTCACTTTGGCCATATATTACATTCACAGACTAACAAAAGGATGTTCACATCCTCTAGTCAGTCTCAAGCTCAAACTCCTTCTCCAACTAAAAGGGAAAATATGTTTCTTAGGTTCATGAATTAGAAAATGATGTGCACCATAAGGAACCATATACAAAACTTGTAAGGGGTGACATGACAGAAAGAGAGAGAGAGTCGAGCAATCTGCCAGAAGAGTGGAGATAGAAAGGTACTCAGAGAGTCACTTTGACCATATATTACAGTCACAACTAACAAAAGAAAGTTCACATTCTCTAGCCAGTCTCCAGGGTCCGTCGAGCAAATACAACAAGTCTTTAAAGAAATAAGCTTTGGAGATATTTACAGTTCTAAGAGGATATCATCAGCCTTTGCAAGTCCATAAAACTTGCATAGAATATTAACAATGACTGCTCAATCTAATACCATGGGAAAGATTATGATCAAGACTTTCAAACAGGCAATGGCCAGAGGTGATCCCATGTTGTTTCCTACATAGGGGGAATGCTGTAGTTGCAATTCAGAAGCAGATTACAAAGAACCATTTTTTTTTTTTTTTAAGGGAAAAATAGGACATACAAAGATCATTTTTTTTTGGCTATTTACTATGGTACAAGAGCTCATTTTTCCATGGTAAAATGCTGACAAACTACAAATAAGCTGGACACGCTAAAACCAAATGACATTTTAGGGAAGAAAAGAGAAAAAAGAAGCAAATAGTAAAATCCATGACACTGGGTAGTGAAAGAGTTTACAGTTGTTCTAGGATGTAATTTCCTAAGCCAGGTTCAGATAATTTTCTTGTAGATAAATAAAAAACAGGTTTTGAGAAATTTCCATAGAATAAGCACCGGAAAATGTGAAAGGATAAGAACCCACCATATTACAAACACAGCACTAACCTGAAAGGGGGCCGACGGGAAAGAGACCCCACACCATGCTTTCGTCGGAGACGGAAAAATAGACTGCCGGAGATCAGTGCTGGAATGATTGTACCTCCCAAGTCCCAACCATTTAAGAAGACAGGCTTTGTATCCCTTCGGCTTATCAAGCCCACAACGAAAATTAACTCAACTCAAAATAATAGTAATAATAATAATAATTATTAAATTAAAAAAAAAAAAAAACTCTAGTCATTTATTATCTGAGCAAGTTTTTTATTAATTATGTTATCAGTTCAATTTTAAGATACGTTTCTTAATTTCAGTCGTATCTTAGAAATATGACATCATAAAGGATATTGTTTTGACAATGTTTAACATTTATTTGTTTTGTAAATGTATGTTTTGCAGCTATTTCTATTACATTATATTTACTTTTAAATCTCATTTTGTTTTTAAAACTTCTTATATTCCCATTTAATTATTTATAAATTACACTTATTTCTCAAAAAAAAAAAATTCCTATTAATTAATTTCTTGAAGCATTGGAAATATGGAATACTAATTTAATAATTTTAGTTACAAAGGCCCATATGATTCAAGTAAAACTAGGGAAGCTATGTATGTAAACTTCTTTTAAAAATTTTAACAATGTTTAGTCCAATAAGGGTATATCCCAACTATTTTCTTATTAATAGGCAATCCATATAATTTTAGTAGAACTTTCTATATTATTTTCCTTTATTACTGTTATGATAAATTGGCTTAGCTAGATATTAACCTGTTCGGTTCACATGAGTGTCCGTCACGAACCCACTTTTTTGAGGAAACAACCAAAAAAAAAAAAATTAAAAAAAAATGAAAGATAATCTACTTTGACATTTATAATATGTGATTACTTCAAGCGTATGAATTTAATAATGTTTTGTGTTCGATTACTTGATTTCCAACAGAAATTAAATTCTTTTAAGAAAACCATTTTTTTTTTTTTCAATCAAATCCTATTTGATCATTAGAATTGCAAAAGTTTTTCTTTTTTTTCCTTTTCTTTTTTTTTTTTTTTGGAATAAAAGAATTGCAAAAGGTAAAAAGCATCGACAATTGTAATTTGGACCAAGCAGAAAAAGTAATCCGTTGATTTGGTCTCAAGCAAACGCTGACTTATCCGTTACCCTTATTTTCAGACAACCATCAAAACAGGTGCTTTCTTATTGTGTGAAAGTATATGGTAAGGCATATGCTTTATACAGTGAATATAAGGCATAAAACCATTTTTCCCCATTTAAAGCCAAAAAAAAAAAAAAAAAAAAAAAAAAAAAAAAAAAAAAAAACCATTTTTCCCCATAATCTTTGTGACATTTGGCCAAAAAATTTGATGGCTTGCCTTTACTTGTCAAATCATGGGTTATGCGAATGGTGTTGAGCCACTTACAAAACACAAAACATTAAGTTGATCAAGCACAGTAAGCCCCACACAGCAAGCAAAAGACCAATACCAGAAGTAATAGTGCAAGATGATATGAAGTGTCGGAAAGAGAGTTTAAAGATAAAAACCATTCTTAGATTTTCAAGCAACTAAACTTTATGCGAATGAACTCAAGAGGTTTCTCATGCTGTCACGAACACAAGTGAAACAGAGACAGTCAATTACTCAATTATATAAGAAAAAAGGATGTTTCTCTGACCCCTTTTTTTTTTTTTTTAATGGCTTTTTCTTTCCCTTTTTTTTTTAAAAAAAAAATAATAATAATGTAAAGAAAAATGATATGAAGTTGTCACAACTTACAACTTTAAAAGGGCCTAACAACTTAAAGGTTTAAGAGTCAATTAAGGCAAAAAAATTTGCAGCAAAATGAAAGGAAGTTGTTACAACTTAAAATGGTTTTGAAAACCGATTCTAAAAGTCCATTATGCCTGAATGCAGCAAATGAAAACAAAATGCAGAGACCAACTAAATGCAGCAAATGAAAACTCCTAGCATAAGTAGCAAAAGGGGTCGTCAAAAGCAGGCATTTTTTTCATCTGAACATTTCAAGAGGCATAAAGCAAAAACATCTAGCGTGTTTTGCACTAAGTTATTTCATAAAGCCACAATCACAACAATCACAATTGTGGAGGAAGTAAGTCATCTATTGCAACAATGCCATTCACAGCCAAGTATTCAACCAATATGCATTATACCACAAAGAAAAACAGAATGCTACTATCATAGTTCCTACCACATCAAAAAAATGAAAAGGATTTGACATTTGAGGCCAACCAAAATTATGAACAACAATATGCAAGTAACATAGTTCTCTGCTACATCAAAGAAGAAGAATAATTTAGGTTTTGGGATCAATCCGACTGAGGAAAGGAATGCACGAAGAACCTAATGTGCTATACAATCATACAGTCAATTGAACATGGTCCTCCAAGAAAATTCAAATTGTTCATGCATCCATCATTCCCAATTTCAGCACAAGTTCTATTAGAACAATTAATCTTGGACTACAAACTTAACCAGCATACATTACAAAAGCAGCACAAGATTATATAATAACTTAATATCTTAATAGATAATATATATGTGTGTGAGAGAGGAGAAAGCAATTACAACTTAAACGACAAATACAGACCACAGCGTTCATAGTTTTAGTTATTTATCATCAAATCCACAATCAAGAGTCACAAAGTTCCATCATCCCTACTTTGACATCATATTAAAATTTTTCCATCATCTTTCACATTATATAAACACAATTACCGATTCATTCATGCCCTGGTCTCGGTCTCTTTCGCAGTCGCCGGAGCGGGAACAGACTCAGACTCAGCCGCCGGAACCTTGACGTACCCAATCTTCTTAGGGCTGAGGTCCTCCTCCTCGTCAGTATCATCCCCGTACGGAGACGAAGATCGATAATCAAACCGATTCCAGAACAGCGACGAAGCCAAATACATGGTGGCGGCGACGAGAGCTCCACTCCCGACGCCGAAGAGCAGAGCCACGACGACGCTGAGAATGTCCTTGGTGCGATCGCGGAGTGAGCTGAGGTCGTACGACGTCGTCGAGGAGGAAGTCACGGGAAGAAGGGGAAGACGAAGAGGGCGTCGCTGGAAGCGAGACTCATCGAGTTCTTCCTCCTCGATCAAAACGGCGTCGTTGAGAGGGCGGATCTCGGTGAAAACGGTGACGAATCCGGAAGAGGAAGAAGAGGAATGGAACTGGAGAGAGGAGGGCTCTCTGAGAGAGAATGAGTAGGAAGAGACGAAGAAGGTCTTGCAGGGCCTTGCCATGACCGAGAGGACCGAGATCGAGAGGAGGACGATGACGAGGAGGCTGCGTTGACTCGTTGACGACGCCATGTCTGCTTTTGCCGGAAGCGAGAGAGAAAGAGAGAGAGAGTTTTTGATTGCTTTCTTTGTGTTTTCTCTTCCTTGCTTTTTTGCGGTTTGTGGAAATTGGGGAATTTCTGAGGACACCGTAACCCCCAACAAAAAACATCAATATCCGTGGAATATTAAAATGAATAAATAAATAAAAATAAATATGAAAAAGACTTTTGTAATTTTCGAAATATTTTAGTGGTTTTTGTAGTTGCTTTAAAATTCAATATTAATTTTTTGGACTTGAAAAAAAAAATATTTGGGACGAAAAGGGTTATATTTCATTTTATAATTATTCTTTTATAACTTAAATTTAAAATAAAAAGAAAGTTATTATTTTTTGCTTTGAGAAATGTAGTTTTAATGTATTTGTTTCTTGAAACAAAATTGAAAACCTTTTGTCATTTATTTTATATGATTTGATAATTCCTGTCGATTTAACCAAGCATTATTGAACAATCGATATGAAAAATATATATCATTAAAGATAATGTGAAGACCATTTTTTTTGGGGATAAAATATTAAGATCATGTGAAGACTATTTTGTTGTTTGAGATATGAAATGGAAGAGCAATGTAACAAATAATGAAAAAATATAATCTGAAAAAATTAATTCTGAACCAAAAGATTACTAAACTATAAACTTGTTTTTGAAACCAAGATAAGAGAACAGAAAAGAAACATTCACAAATATTATCCAAAATTTGTAAACTTTGTATCCATATCTCAAATTGGTAGGTCTTAAACCATATTAAATACATCTAGAAATACAAGCATATGGATAACAGGAACACTCTGTTAGAGCCACAATATATTCAACAACCATACACAAAAACATTCATGGAAACCCCAAGAAAGAATCTCCTTCTAGCTAGTAAGGCCAAAAACCTCCATCTTGCCTCTTTACAAGGATCTGATTGTACTCTGGCCTTGATGTCTGCATTCGAAATCATTCATTCAACTATTAATAAAGTTGATAAAATTCAGATCATCCAAACTTGTCAGCTAAAAGAAGAAATAAGAACCATCTCTCTTAGAAGAGAACCATATTATAAGTGCGTGTTGCGTGTTGGGATTCGAATCAAGAAGTGTTTATCTTAATCATCAAAATAGTGAAAAACATGCTTAAATAAAATATTCTCAATTATACAAAGCACTTATAGTATGGTTGAAGAAAACATGAACATACAATAACAAACTTAATAAAGAATATTTCAAAACCTACATATCCCAAACGGAGAAAGGTAAGCCTCTTTTTCAGTACTCAGAAAGTAAACCAATTTATAGGAAGAAATTTTGACTTAGAAATTGCTTCAATGGCTACTAAAATTACTGAGATGAATACTCTTATAGTATGCGTGATTACTATTTTTTCTTGTTTTTTATACTTATTGATGACATATTACATTGTCTGAGTTCCCAAACACAATCATGGAATAACTTATAAGAAATTATGGTTAAGAAGAATACTAGCCAATTCTGGTAGATGCTCATTGTTGATGCTCATTTTGCCCATGATGACCAAGTGCTGTTACATGGCTATGATGCAAATCCTACTAAAAGGGAACGACAAACAAAGAAGATCAAACGGACACTGGAAAGAGAATCAGGCAAAATTTTGAGAAGGGAAAATGACCAAAGTTCTTAACTGAAAGCATTTCACATCTTGGATCCTTGTTCCTTTTATACAAAAAAAAAAAGTACCATAAAAGACATGAAGTCCAAACTAACATGTCACTTCTTGAACTTTAGCGCCAGTGCCAGAAGGACTTAGGATAGGATATTTCCATTTAAGACTCGATCATCAACAAACAAGGATTTTTGTTTGATCCTGACTTCCTCTATTGATTTCTTTCCTTTTTTGTAACCAGGGACCTTGGACCAGGTAAGCAGCAGTTACTTTGATGTTGCTTCATCATAGTTTAGTTAAGTTGTGCCAAGGGCCATAGGGTAAGGCTAATATTTTGGGCTACTTCCTGGTGGTAGGGTTGAGCTAGTTATGCTTAGTTCAGATGAATTAGTTACTTGATGTGCACTTGTGCTCTTATGCTTTAGTCAAGTTTAGGGAAAACTACAGGTTCTCTCTCCCAAAGCTTTATACATATAATTCTGAACCGTGAACCACCTATAAGCTACATTGATCATGCTCCTAAAGTATAAATTTGAGGAATATCCCATATGGAATATCCTATATTACTAAGTAAAATTAAGATCAAATACAAATGGAACTACGTTAATTAGACTAAGACTAAAGATAATGGAATCGTTATATAAATGATGAATACTTGATTAGTTGTGAAAGAATGATTATTTTGTATATGTAAAAATCAAGATTCCTAGGAATGACTACATTGTGCAGGATGTTATCCATGGACAAAGCAAGATGGACAAAGAGGAGGAATGGTCAAAGGAAGTTTCTATGTACCACCATCAGGTTACCCATGCTCTATTCTACAAAGTAACAGATAGGTTCAAAAGCAGTATGTTCAAGCTTATTTGATGTTGGAAGCAGCACTAACTAAAAAAGATGAGGGGAAGTTGAGCAGGATGGAATGAATTTTTTCGAGCAAAATAAATGAAAAACACAAAATTTTAATTAAAAAGTCCAAGTGGAAGGAGCTAAGACACACATGATTGAGAAACTTGGTAAAATATTGCTTTCAATAGGATAAAAAGACAGAGAAGAATATATGTTGAGGAACTCAGATAATGTCAAACAATACATATATGATATAACATAATTGAGATAAAGCTTAATCAAAAAAATTAAATTTAGGCTCTACTTGAGGTTCTACCACCTTCATGGAATCAAACTCGAACCAACTATCAAAGCTTAATATGTACGAGCACTACTTTTTTTCCCCTAAAGAAAGCTTCTCTGTAGTTCTATCCAATTCCAACCAAAATAAGATTTCTAAATTCCTAAATTCATTCAAACTAAGGTTCGAAGATTCTCATCCTTTTTGTCCATAGTGTTCTTTGTAACAAGTTCGTCCTCTCTGAATTTTTTCTTCCCAGAGGACTTGGGTATTCTCATATCAAACTTTGCAGACTCTCTCGATCCTCATATTAAATTGTTGGACAGAAAAAAGTACATTTTCATTGCTACCTACCAAACCCAGATTTCAGTTTATTACCAACAAAAAAATAAAAAATAAATAAAAAAAGAAAACCGATTTCAATTTCAATAAATAAAAAAAGAAAACCGATTTCAATTTCCTTCTTGAAGCTTGCTTGTATAATTGTTTAGCTATTATTCAAAGGTCTCAAATCAAATACCCAAACAAGACTTCTTCTTCTTTTTTTTTTCTTTTTTTTTTTCAGGCAATAACTTTGAGGAATCACTACCATTTGACATTGAGAGATCAATACAAAAAACAAAAATAAATAAATAAAATCTTCCATAGCAAGAACAAAACGCAGCATCAAATTAATAAATAAAATAGAAAAAAAAAGTGAAGGAAGAGAAAACGAACCAGATCTTTGAAGATGATAAAGGTGATGATAATGAAGAGAACGCAGAGGATCTCAAATTCAGCCGCTCTGACGAATCCGAAAACCTTGTTGACACCTCTAGTGATTGTTGACTCGGTCTTGCTCCTGCTCCCAGCTCGCCTCGCCATTGCCATCCGCTGAGTTCTTCTCTCTCTCTCTCTCTCTCTCTCTCTCTCCCCCGCGCGCTCTCTCTTTCCGTTTTACAGTTTCACCACCAATCTTACAACACCGTAGGCAAAAAGAAACAACGTGGTTGCTTCCAAACGCAGCCTTAAAGTTTTGTGCCCCCCTTTTTTTTTTTTTAATAACAAATAAATAAATAAAATAACCTTTTTTTTAAATCTATTCTAAGAGTTAAGAGTAAAATTGACCTTTTTTTATAAAAAAAAAATTTTAAAATTTTGTTGTCATGTCTCGAAAGTGTTTCTTCCTACCTTTATTTTATTTCTAAATTATTTAATGATACCAAGAAGATGGGTTTTTTTTTTTTAATTTTATTTTTATTTTTTTTTATTGGGGGTGAAGAAAGATGGGTATTGAGCTGGTTATTGACACCATTCTTATGTTCCTTTAATTTGTGACCTGAAAGACAATTTCCATTGCAAGTCCTGTTTAACCTAGTGGTAAAAAATCATTGTTTATATAAGCAATGATTCCAATTTAAATTTTTACCAAGATAATTTATGAAGAAATCATATGAACACCAATTTTTCTGAAACAAAAACAACCAAAGAGTTCATTTTGGCAGTTCGGAAAATACTTTAACTTACCTTTAATATGTATCTCATTCATTCTACAAATAAGTTAAATTTTTATAAAGTCATACAAAGTCATTTATCTTAAGCCAGAAAGAGAGAAGATCCTCCATAGCTCTTTGTAATTTTTTTTTTTTTTTAAGAAAGTAATCATGTGGGAAAAAAAAAAAAGTTGAATTAGTAGGGGAATAATTAAAAATAGATTATTACAAATTTTTGATTAATCAATAAACTTTTCCAATTGCGGTTTTTGACCGCATGTATAGGTTGACTATTTTTAATTTGATAGTATTATCTGACTTTGCCTCTCCTTTTAGTTCTCTCTTTGGATTAGAATTGATCAGCATCCATACAAAGGTGAATGGTATGTTTGGATTAGTATATTATACATGCAACATTAATTTAGTCTTGGTTTGGTAATATTTAGATTTTAAAATAATCAGCGGTAGTTATGCTAAATAAAAGATCAGCTTCTACTGTGTTAAAAAAAAATCAGTAAATTGTTTAATAACTTATATTAATAAAAATGTTATAAAAATGTAAAAGTTACAAATAAGTATTTAATATCTTATGAAATTTAATTACTGTAAATTTGAAAATTATTAAAATGGACATAAACGTATATAAGTGATTTAAAAATACAATAATTTTTATGTAATTATTTTATGACACTTTTATATTAAAAAATATAATATATATATATATAATATGATATATTTTTGATTTTTTTGGGTCCAAATCTTAATTTTAAAATAAAATATTTAACAACCCAAACTATTTTTTTATCAAGCACCTAAGTGGCAAAAAATACTTTTATAATTGATTATAGGACTACCAGAATCATTACAAAACTAAGCCATAGATATATTAGTAAATGTATAATTGAACAAGATGTTAAAATTTCAGAACATATAATTTTATCATTAGATTCATTACCATTCGGAAATAAAAATTCAAAATTCCATTAAAAATATAATACTAGTTTAAGGTGAGCCTAAGAAAAGGTAAGGCTGTTTCAGAATAAATACTTGCATACTAAATCACAACAAAAATTTCAGGGTTATATGTTTAACATCCAAAACAGCAAGTATCATTGATTAAAAATTAAAACTCAACCAATAACGCCATATAAATCCTACATAAATCATAAATTAATCCACGATTTTACTTTCTTTGATTCTCTTTCAGAATATCACAATCTTGCCTTCAAGATGCATGAATTGAGCCACTACCGGAAAACGACCAGGACTTATCCAAGGTGGCAATATCTTTAGTGTAACTTGATAAGCTTGCCCACAATGTGTAGCATCAGCAACAAATCTAACAACAGAGTAGATGAAATAAACAGTAGCTGCCACACCAATAGGATTGCTAGGCTAGAATGCAATTATGAAAATGAGGATAGCAAAAAACACACCAAAGTAAGTTACTATCTGCCCATTCCTGCCAAGGTTAATAATTAATTTTCTTGGAGGCGAATTTGTTTTGCAATATATTGCAAAGTCTTCGCAATTGTTGTTGAGAAGGTTGTAGGCACCAGTTCCAAAACCATTGTTCAGCTCCTGGCGGGAACGGTTCGTAACAGTGTTGGGCTGATTAGTAGAGCCAAGGGTACAAGTACCACCTAGAAATTTGGCGATAAAGAAAGCAAGACTAACACCATATTTATAGAGATAGAGTTCATCACCACTAAGAAAACTGTCTAGGCTGCAATATTCTACACGACTTTCCATTGCGGAGCTAGTGCTTATGGGAATGTCTGATGAATGGGATGAAGCTAAACTGGGTAAAATAGGGTCTCCTCCACGGACGAGGTGGATCACTTCTCTGTCACTATCACCGACATATATACCTGGCCAAGTCACATGAATAGCAGGCAGAATAAGCTAACACCATGGTGGCCAAATTCACCATGACATATATAATTTTATAAAGTTAGTATATGTTGATATGATCACGACTGTATAATTTTTCTACTCTAAGAGAAGGAATTAGGATTCTCATCCTATCATAAATATAATTTGTCAAAAAGTAAATGAGATTAAACTGATGTATAAGTGAAAACCTTCTTAAAATGCTGTTAAATTGATTACCACTCTTCCAAAACTTAAATTGTTTGAATATATATACATATATATATATATATATATCAATCATCGTATTTATGTTATTGAATTACAAATAGAGATATTGAAAAGATATATATGAACATAAACTCTGCTTATGTACAACAAACATTTTTTTTTCAAAACTTGGTAAAGTAGTCTAGTTTCTACTTGTCAAATATTACTATCAGATTCTGTTCAAACACTTCCTACACTTGAGGGGAAGGAAATAGCTGCTTCAGGGAAAAGACAAAGCATATGTGTAAGTACAAATACACACACACACACACACACACACACACACACACACACACACACACACACATATATATATATATATATAAATTAATTACCTAATCCTAATTGATTCTCTAAAAGCAATTCTATACTCCAAATAATAGGCCGATTTCTTATTCAATAAAGTTCAAAACTACATAATATTCCTAATTACTAACTTAGAGGTTTTTCATGCAATCATGAACACAAGTGAAACAGAGACAGTCAATTATGCAAATTATATATGTAGCTAAAAACAAGTTTTTTTCTTTCTTTTCTTTTGTTTTTTGGCCTTTTTCTTTTCAGTAATGGAAAGAGAAATGAAAGGAAGATGTTACAACAGAGATTGTAAAAAAATGCCATTTAGAGCCTAGTATTCAACCAAGCTATATGCATTGTATAAGACACAACAAACATAGAAAATATTAGCAAAGCAAATGATCGCTATTGACAATTTTTTTTTTTTTAAATTGTTATATAAATCACAAGAAGCAACCTTGCATAAACATGAAAAATAAGTATTAGTTAAAGAAATAAGAAGAAAAAGAACAAATAAATTAAAAAGAATGTAGTTCTTTGCCAAAGTATGATGTAATGTTAATCTCAGTTGTCCCTGAATTTAATGAGACTAACAATTTAGGATAGTCAACTTACTAAGCCACAACCTTAAAACAACCAAAGTGGATTCTTAAGGCCCTGTTTGGTTTGTGACAAATTAATTTGCAAATTTGAGATGAAAGTGTTTTCATCAAAATATATAGATGTTTTTCCACATTTTATCGGGAATTAGTTTGACATTTTTATTTAAATGGCAGTCTGGCCCTCCTTTTCAACATTTCCAACTACTAATATAAACTTAGAAAGAAATAATAATTCTGTGGAAACTATTTTTTAGTAAATGGATTTCTTAAAACTTTATCATGGTTCAAGTACTTGAGTTAGATAAAAGATAATGATATATAGTTAAAAGAATTGGGTTTTCGGTGTCAAAATAAAATCACAATAATAAAGAAAAAATACACATAAGTTAGAATCCATGTTAAATACCATAATTTCAGCATAAGAAGAAAGAAATACAGAGATAAAGAAGATCATCACCATGATGGGCATAGGTACTGTTGGAGTTGCGCCTCCAAGTGTAGATGTGATCTCCAGGCATCAGCTGCTTTTTATGTATTTTGTTCGAAATCAGCCTCTAGATATTGAACGTCTAATGTTTTAGTAAGTAATTTTATTTCATAAATAAAAAAAAAGAACAAATTTCATCATTTATAGTTCTTCAATTTTGTGTTTAATTTGAAGAAATATATATTTGTTCCCTTTTGTTAGTAGTCCACTTGCATATTTTACTATAAACAATACTTATAAGAGAGAGAGAGAGAGAGAGGGAAAAAAAAAAAAACAAAAACAAACAAACAAACTTATCTAAGTTCTCATTTGGCATAGTTTTTGCTTTATCAAAAGTGCTTGTTAAAAATCTATTTTCAATTGATTTTGGATAAAAGCTTTTAAAAGTTTTGAAGATATGAAATACTTTCAAAAAATTATCTAAATATTTTTAGAAGCAATTTTTGAGCTTTAAAAGCCAGAAGTGACTTCTCACAAGCATTGTGAAATAGGACTTAAGTATCACTAAATTTATTTGCCGATTATTTATTTTGTTTCTACATAAATAATAATAATAATAATAATAATGCTGAAAATATTACATTTTGTAATATTGCTAGGTAGAAAAGTATGATACATGCTAGAATCCAGACCACTCGAGGAGTCTCGGACAGCAGTTGAAGAGGCTCAGACCACGTTCGTACTGTTAACAGCAACTGAATATTGAAATGAGTCATCAGCAATATTATGAACAGGTCAATTAAGGATTGAATAGGTCTGAAGCCCGACGCAGCAGAAGACATTTTCTTATCAACATCAGGCAATGTCTCTACTCGATCCACGTTAATAACATTAGGACGGGCTCCGATATCAGAACCAAATCTATAAATACAGTATAAGCCAAAACATATGGCAGCCACACCAGTAAAATTTGCAGCTGTGCTTTGCTGCAGAAAAAGAAAGAACGTGACGGTAACAGCCGAGAAAAATGCTGCAGCTTGCCAACTTCTGCTGAAATTTATGTTATCTATCACTAGCAAGCCTGTTTTGCAATAAATTGCAAAGTCTTTACCATTGTTTATGAAACGGTAGTGGCTATTGGAGTCATTGCTAGTAAGGAAATTAAGTGCACGGTCCAGCACAGCCTCAGGTCGGTCAGCAAGCGCAAGAGTTGTACCTCCTCCGGGTTTTGCGAGGATGAGAGCTGGATTAACACCATATTCAAAGAGGTAGAGATGATCTGCACCAGAACGGAAACAATCTATGCAGGAAGAGACCACACCATGAACAATTGATCGATCACGGTTTATGCAATTTTGACATGCACCATGATGATCGTCTATGAAATGGATCACGCATTCATCATCCAAATATATTCCTGAAGTCATATATATCAGGAAAATTATTAAGTAAATATCATGGTGGTGAAGAACTCAGATTCTCATTGATAAGAAAGGAAAAAAGAAAAGTCTGTGAAGCACAAAAGTACGGTCAGGCATGAATTCAAAAGAAATGGAGAAGAAGAGGAAGGTTACCGTGGTCTTTTGCATTGGCTCGTGTCCATGTGTAGATGTGATCTCCATGCCGCAGGTTTTCTTTCTTTGTTTCCTTGAGAAGCACCTTCCAGATCTTGTTCTGCAGTTCATTCATCTTACAACTGGGATATGTTTCTCTCTCTGCTCTTCAAATTTGTGTTTTAGAAAATGGGAATTTAATTCAACCGCAATAGAGATGCAATGCCAATACTGAATGCCCTAGTAACCAGTACATGGGGTTAATAAAGGGCTTGGACAGTAATGCAGAAAGGATTGAATTGGCTGACAGAAGGGTAAGTCCATATTTATGGCAGCACCTACTACAGCAAATACAAGATTTTATAGCATACGGTTATAGCATTTAAAAAAATGCAATTACTAATATGAAACATTTAGAATTGATATTAAAATGAATTACTATATAAGAAAATCATAATATAATGATATTTATTTTAGTATCAATTTAATCCAAAATGTCACAAATTAAATAATTAGTAATTAAGGTGAATAAGTCGTAAAAAAATACAAATGAGTCCACAATTCAACCAAAAAAAAAAAAGGGCCCATACTAATTTTAAAATTTCATAAACGATAATAATTCATCTCTTGATTGATTTATACATGAAACAAGAAATTAAGATGAAGTAATATCACTAAGAAGGAAAATAAAATGAGTAAAAAGATATATGGAATAAATAGTAAATATTCATACATTTAGTTTGTAATTCGAATCCTAATGAGAAAACATAAGACCATATATACATTATTCATATTCTTTGTCACAAGCACTCTACATATTTTACCTCTACCTCAACATTTTCTCCATAAATTTCATTTTCACTTTGTCTATATATTCATCAATCCTTTAATTTTCCTCTTTTCTTTTTTTAATGTGTTCATTAACCCTTCAGTTACATAGTATTTATGTCATTTTTATGAGTGTCATTGATTATTAAATGTCATTAAAAATATTATTTTGTAACATTTTTAAGTATCATTGGATTATAATTTTAAAAATAAAATTTTTCTTTTTGATATTGTTACTTGTATAAAAAGAAAGATAATAGCAATTGAAGTTGTTAGTTATCCAAAAAATGAAAATAAAAATTGTTATTTTTTTAAAAATTCTTTCCTATTTAAATAATATAAAAATATCATGCCATGATTAGATTAATTCAAAAAATAATTTTGGATTAAAAATGAAATTAGTTTGAAGGGATATATATATATATATATATTATTAAATTATCTTCCAATTAAAGTCATTAGTTATCTTTCAAAAAAATTAAAATTGTTACTTTTTTTTTCAAAATTATTTCCTATTTAAAGAAGAAAAAAATTTCATACCATTTTTTTATCCCCCCCAACCCTTCTCTCCATTCTTAGAAAGTTTGAACAAAATCCCATACTGTCTTAAGTATAATGGCTAAATAGAGGATAATAGCGCTGGAGAGAGAATGGCAAGGCATCACATAACATGAACGTTATAGTGTGAGTATTTAGGTGGATGGTTTTAATTATGTAGATTTAAAAGTAGCTGACATGACAATTTTAACTCATATTTGATCACGAGTTGGAATTGAAATCCTAATTAGGTAAATAAGGGACAATAACAGTGGAGAGAAAGTGACAGGCCATTACATAACGTGAACATAATGCTGTGAGCATTAGGTGGATAGTTTTAACTACGTGGATTTAAAAATAACTGACATGACAATTTTTAATTGGCCGAGTCTACGTGGTAGGATAAGCTAAATTAAATTTATTAAATGATCTCTCCTAGGCTTATTAAATTATTTATTTTTTGTGCTTGTGTAGATGTGATCTCCAGGCTGCAGGTTTTCCTTCTTGGTTTCCTTGAGAAGCACCTTCCAGAGCTTGTTCTGCAGTTCGCTCATCTTTAGAACTGGTATATGTTTCTCTCTCTGCTCTTCAAATTTGTGTTTTAGAAAATGGGAAATTGATTCAAGCCCACTAGAGATGCTCCAATACTGAATGAATAACCCGTACATGGGGACAATAAAGGGCTTGGACAGTAATGCAGAAAGCACTGTAAGGGCTCACGGGAGGGACGGTTGTCACATTCTTCAACAAATAATTATGGCAGCATTTTCTATATGTCAACAAACAATTATGACAGCATTTTCTATATTCTTCAACAAATAATTATGGCAACATTTTCTATATTCAACAAATAATTATTGCAGCAGCACTTGTTAGACATATATATATATAAATATTGAAGGATTGGCCAACAGAAGGAAATATGAAAGGACTAGATTGGCTGACAGAAGGGTAAGTCCATATTTCTATATTCTTCAAGAAATAATTATGGCCACGTTTTCTATATTCAACAAATAATTATGGCTGGCGTCGACATTTGCTTGACCTGTATAAATATTGTATGGATTTGACATAACCATTAACTCCCTTATAAATTTTTTTTTTTTTTTTTTGTCAAATGATATTTTTGGATGGAATGGAACAAATTTAAGCCCCATGAAAAACCCGTGGTATACAGGTTGATTATTCTTTGGTTTTGGACTGAAATTGATCAAAATTAGACTTGGATTCCCCTTGCCCGTTACCGGACGATTGTACCACCACTGGAATGGCTGAAAACAGCAGTCAAAAAAGGATTTTCCAGTCGGATCTAAACCGGGTTGCGCAACATGCCTCACAGCAAACGGGCCAACATGCAAAACCGGCTGCTTCAGGAAGAAAACAAAATGACATCGTTTTTGGCTTGCTTGATGTCATCATGATGACATCAACATAACATCAGACGATAAGGTGGTGCTGACATCAACATGTTAACACCAGCATGATGTATTCGACTGATGTCAACATGATGTCAAAACGATGTGTTAGCGATCATTCTACTTATGTGACATCGCATGATATATGTGCTGATACGAGGATGATGAAGTCAGCATAGCCAATGCTATGCTTCCACTCACAGCACATAATTTTATTGAAGGAAACAAAGATAAAATAGCACCCGGACATATCATCAACATGGTGTTTTATTAGAAGCACCTATGAAAAAGTGGCTCCACCTTAAGAAATTCAATACAAGGACAAACTAATGTTCCCCACTCCTCACATGTAGATTTGCGATAATAGTAGATAAGGCAGGTCTTATATGTGCAGAACAATAAATTACCAAAAATGGGAGTAAAAATTTTGAATACAACACAGATAGACAACCAGATCAAATACATGGTAAATTATAAATCTATCCTAAAAGATTAAGATGATAGGAACTGAGGCTAATTGTAAATATCAAGTTAACATGGACATTAATACACATATAATACTGAAAATTGAGAGATTTAAAAGTGGACCAGCCTTGTAAATCTAATCAACAAAAAACATCTAACAATCCCCTCACATATAGGCATGCTCAATAACCAGAAATAAAGTGGAGCTGACGTGCTGACAATAGATAAAGACTTGAACAGAAGACCAAGCAGATAACTTTAAATTCTAATACGACATTAAGTTGCCACCAGCGTCCTAAAGTTTAAAATTTTAAGAAAAATGACCCAACCATATAAACTAAGCCAGCATAAACACACAAATAGAATAACAGTAAACTAAAATCCAAATCAGGAGACCATTTGTAACATGCAACAATAAAAACAGTTGGGCAGCTACGCATGGGAACCGTCATCCACAAAATGTCCTCCTTACTAACCAATTGATGAAATTTTGTCCTGAAGGGGATGATTCACTTGGAAGGTTCTTCAAGGAGCATTCCCAGAAAATTAGTGGAACAAAATAAAACCTGCATTATATGCATCACAAGGTATAAACATGAACAGTAGAAGAATTTGCAGCGCATGTCTGAAGTAATCATGTGATTTTTATATTTTACTTTTGATAAAAGCATGAAATCCTGTGATATAAACTTCCATGGATTTCTGAGCATTACTCTAGTGATCATAACTGAGTTCCAATCGTTAGATTAGAGACCATCCTTGCTTTTTTCAATAACCTTGCAGCATAAGGATCCATGATCTATAGGGGGACCTCCAGAGCTATTTGAGTAAAAAGGCAATATTTTTCTTTTTAGTGTTAGTCACTCCTAAACCCTCTTTGGAATATTTTCACATACTACTTCCCAGGAAACCAAATACCCTTTAAAACCATCCCTACTGCCATCCCACAAAAATTCTCATCAATCTTTTAAGTTCCATCAAGCCACTGCTAGAACTCTAAAAGGAGATTAGAAATTAAAAAAAGTAGAAAAATGCCAGAGATCACGTCACTTTCAACAGAAGTTACTACATTTGAAATCTTCCAGCAACAATTAGGTTTAATAGTACTATAAAATGTTCATGATGATGTGAGTTCTCAAATATGTGAATACCCTGAACCAAAAAAAGTTGCATCACCTGATGCTCCGGGCAATTCATATACTTGTAGATAACGAAGACAAATGGTATTACGTTATAATATTAACTTACCTGTAGGTTGCATTATCAGTTCCAGGTCTCCATCTCTTAAAGTGGTTTCTTTATTTGGGAACCGATGAACTTCCTCCTTTGAGCCAAGGTTTTTGTTAATAAAGGTACTATATTTTGAGCAATCCCGAACTAGAACTTCGCACGAAGAACTAGAAGATTTAGCCTGTAAGGGGTTAATGGAAGTCATTACATTCACAGATATTTCTGCATGGACCAGAGATACTCCTTTGTCTTTTGTAATAATTATGTGACAACCCACAAGGGAGGTCATATAAGTATACTAAGTCAACTGCCACCCTATAAATTTTATGCAACTTTAAACACAGAAGAAGAAATAACCATTGAGAAACAATAGTTAAGTTACCATCAATCTGAAAAACTTAAGCTAAAAGAAAATTTAATCTGAAAAACTTGAGCTAAAAGGAAAATTATTAAACTATGTATACTAAGGAAATGCAATACACGCTTAACACTTTCTTTCATGGATAGGTCCATCAATAGAAAGACAAAAAGTGAGATCTTATCCATGCAGAACAATAAATTATCAAGTATAGGTGTTACCAGGAACTGACACAAGATTAGATAGCCAACTAGAGCTCTCACCATGTTAAGCTATTATCAACTCTGAAAGCTTTAACCAATAACAAGCATACCAAACTTGTATAGCAAGTCAACACAACAGACAACAGATTTTCCAAATGGGTCATAAAGCATATACTTGGATCCATCCTCTGCAATTTGTAATTCTAAATTATTCAAGTCCCTATTAGCTTTTACGTAGATAGGTCCCATATTCAGTTTCCTGCTAAGTTTTGAATGGTATAACTTACTGCTTTGCATGCAACATGTAGTCACTTGAATCAGCAGACCTTAAAATAATGATGATATTGACCATTATATGAACAACGAGTCAATGACAGTCACAACCTTAGGAATTCTATGATTTAATTTAAGTCGGTACTCATTCCTTAAGCATATTCAAGAAATTCATTTACTCAGAAGAATAAACTTCATGAAAAGGTATGTAAAAAAAAAAAAAAACATTGCTAGTTCCTGCCTTTCCTTCGTATAATAAACAATTACATAAAGAATTCAATATTATATATATATATATATACACATATATACACACACACACACAAACACACACAAAATGAGAATCAATTACAATCAATGACAATCTGTTTTGAACCAAGTAGTGAGCACCAAGCATATATGTATTCATAGATAAGTAACTACAACTATAAAATGGAGGGCATTTTACAAGAAATGCATAAGGTGAGTACCTTTCCGACCCACTTTGTACAACCCCCTTTGAAATATATAGTACTCATATTCACCTATCATATGATGCACACCTTGTTAAACAGCAGTAAACGATATCTAACAATCACAAAAATAAAATAGAATAATTCATTTCAAATATATGAATTCAAAAGATAAAAACCAGTACACATATAAATCAACTACACACAATGGAAGAATTATGCATGTTTATAGATGCATTAAGCTCCAAAATTGAAATAAGTAGAAGGATGTTAGAGTTAACTAACATTTTACCAACACATTCCCATAGATAAAAAATGTGAGTAAAATATTTTACCAGCATTCAATAAATAACTAAAAGGTTTACAAGAATTAGTATGCTAAAAAAGTAAAGTAGAAAAAAAAAAAATAAAGAAGAAGCTAAATATAGGTGAGCTTACTTAAACTCTTTCTTCAACTAAAAGGAAAATATGTTGCTGAGGTTCATGAATTAGAAAATGATCTGCACCATAAGGAACTATATACAAAACTTGTAAAGGGTGACATGAGAGAAAGAGAGAGAGGATCGAGCAATCTGCAAGAACAGTTGAGATAGAAAGGTACGCAGAAAGTAACTTTGGCCATATATTACAGTCACAGACTAACAAAAGAAGTTCACATTCTCTAGTCAGTCTCCAGGTTCCGTCGAGCAAATACAAGAAGTATTTAAAGAAACAAGCTTTGGAGATATTTGCAGTTCAAAAAGGATATCATTTTTACAGTTCTAAGAGGATATCATCAGAGTTCATGATAAGCTGCTGTGTAATCACCCACTTATAACAATTTCCAACAGAATAGTTCATCCTTATGGCTCTAAGAATGAAAATATCCTTAAGGAACTATAAATTATAACTCCTCTAGAGAGTACTAGAATATGTAAAGGCGGCCAATTGCCCATGGTGATGATACTTGTTAGGGAGTTCTTTTATGCATGCTTTCCCCTAAGAAAAGCTTCTGAGCAAGACATGCCCTCCTAGGGTGGGCGTCAACCACATACCTAGTCTTTGATTTACACGCAGCCTTTGCAAGTCCATAAAACTTGCATAGAATATTAACAACGACTACTCAATCTAATAGCATGGTTAAGAGTATGATCAAGACTTTCAAACAGGCAATGGCCAGTGGTGATCCCATATTGTTTCCTACGTAGGGGAAATGCTGCAGTTGCAATACAGAAACAGATTACAAAGACCTATCCTTCTTTTTTTTTTTTTTTTTTTTTTAAGGAAAAGAAAAATTACTCATGCTTAAATAAGACATATAAAGATCCTTTTTTTGCTATTATTAAGGCACAAGAGCTCATTTTTCCATGGTACAATGCTGACAAACTACACATAAGCTGAACACGCTAAAACCAAATGACATTTTAGGGAAAGAAAAGAAAAAACAGAAGCAAATAGTAAAATCCAAGAAACTGGGTACGAAAGAGCTCACTGTTGTTCTAGTATGTAATTTCCTAAGCCAGGGTCAGATAATTTTCTTGTTGACAGATAAAAAAAACAGGTATTGTGAAATTTCCATAGAATAAGCACAGTAAAATGTGAAAGGATAAAAGCCCACCATATTACAACACAGCACTAACCTGAAGGCGGGTCAACAGGAAAAAGACCCAGACCATGTTTTCGTTGGAGATGGAAAAATAGACTGCCTGAGATCAGTGCTGGAATGATTGTACCTCCCATGTCCCAACCATTTAAGAGGATAGGCTTTGTATCTCTTTGGCTTTTCAAACTCACAACGAAAATTACCTCAACTTAAAAAAACATAATAATAATTAAAAGAGAAAGGGGGGAAAAAAATAGACCCTCAATCATTTATTATCTCTGAACAAGTTCTTTATTATTCATATTATCAGTTCAATTTTAAGATACATTTCTTAATTTTAGTCCTACTTAGAAATATGAAATCATAAAGGACATTTTTTAACAATGTTTAACATTTATTTGTTTGGTAAACGTATGTTTTGCATCTATTTCTATTACATTATTTTTACTTTTAAATCTCATTTTGCTTTTAAAACTTCTTATATTCCCATTTAATTATTTATAAATTATACTTATGCCTGAATGGAGCAAATGAAAACTAAATGCAGAGACCAACTAAATGCAGCAAATGAAAACTCCTAGCATAAGTAGCAAAAGGGGTCCTCAAAAGCAGGCTTTTTTTTCATCTAAAGATTTCAAGAGGCGTAAAGCAAAAACATCCAGCGTGTTTTGCATTAAGTTATTTCATAAAGCCACAATCACAATTGTGGGGGAAGTAAGTCATCTATTGCAACAATGCCATTAACAGCCAAGTATTCAACCAATATGCATTATACCACAACAAAAAAAAAAAAAAAAAAAAAAAAAGAAGGAAAGAATGCAACTATCATTATTCCAACCACATCAAAAAGCCAACCAAAATTATGAACAACAATATGCTAGTAAAATAGTTCTCTGCTACATCAAAGGAGAGGAATAATTTGGATTTTGGGATCAATCCAAATGAGGAAAAGAATGCACGAAGAACCTAATAGTGCTATACAATTATACAGGCAATTGAACACGGTCCTCCAAGAAAATTAAAATTGTTCATGCATCCATCATTTCCAATTTCAGCACAATTTCCATTAGAATAATTAATCTTGGATTACAAACTTATAATAGATAATTCTACAACAAACCAAACACGTAGAAGCATACATTACAAAAGCAGCACAAGATTATATAATAACTTAATATATAAATATACATATGTGTGAGAGAGGAGAAAGCAATTACAACTTAAACGACAAATACAGACCACAACGTTCAAAGTTTTAGTTATTTATCATCAAATCCACAATCAAGAGTCACAAAGTTCCATCATCGCTACTTTGGCACCATATTAAAATTTTACATCATCTTTCGCATTATACAAAGACATTTGCCAATTCAATCATGCCCCGGTCTCGGTCTCTTACGTTGTCGCCGGAGCAGGAACAGACTCAGACTCAGCCGCCAGAATCTTGACGTACCCAATCTTCTTAGGGCTGAGGTCCTCCTCCTCGTCACTATCATCCCCGTACGGAGACGAAGATCGATAATCATTCCAGAACAGCGACGAAGCCAAAAACATGGTGGCGGCGACGAGAGCTCCACTCCCGACGCCGAAGAGCAGAGCCACGACGACGCTGAGAATGTCCTTGGTGCGATCGCGGAGAGAGCTGAGGTCGTACGACGTCGTCAAGGAGGAAGTCATGGGAAGAAGGGGAAGACGGAGAGGGCGTCGCTGGAAGCGAGACTCATCGAGTTCTTCCTCTTCGATCAAAACGGCGTCGTTGAGCGGGCGGATCTCGTGAAAAGGGTGACGAATCCGGAAGAGGAAGAAGAGGAATGGAATTGGAGAGAGAAGGGCTCTCTGAGAGAGAATGAGTAGGAGGAGAGGAAGAAGGTCTTGCAGGGCCTTGCGGTGACAGAGAGGACCGAGATCGAGAGGAGGGCGATGACGAGGAGGCTGCGTTGACTCGTTGACGACGCCATGGCTGCTTTTGCCGGCAGCGAGAGAGAGAGAGAGAGAGAGAGAGATTTTGATTGCTTCCTTTGTGTTTTTCTCGGTCTTGCTTTTTTGCTGTTTGTGGGAGAAATTGGGGAATTTCTGAGGACACTGTAACTCCCAGCAAAAAACATCAATATCCGTGGAATATTATAATGAACAAATAAATAAAAATAAAAACAAAAAAAAAAGAGCTTTTTTTTTCTTTTTTTTTTTTATACAGACTTTTGTAATTTTCGAAATATTTTTGTGGTTTTTGTAGTTCCTTTAAAATTCAAAATTAATTTTTGGACTTGAAAAAACTATCTGGGAAGGAAAGGGTTATATCTTATTTTATAATTATTCTTTTTATATATTAAATTTAAAATAAGGGAAAAGTAGTTTTTATTTTTGCTTAAATGTTGTTTTGAAATATTTGTTTCTTGAAACAAAATTGAACATCAATTGTCATTTATTTTATATGATTTGATAATTCGTGGCGATTTAACAAAGTATTATCAAACCATCGATTGGATAATATGATATGAAAAATATATATTATCATTAAAGATAATGTGAAGACCTTTTTTTTTTATATATATAAATATTAAGATCATGCGAAAACGATTTTGTTGTTTGACAGATGAAATGGAAAAGCCATGTTAACCACCTATTCTATCTACCACTTGTTTATCAATCGATGTAACAAATAATGAAATATATAGTCTGAAAAAATTAATTTTGAACTACCAAACTATAAACTTGTTTCTGAAACCAAGAGAACAGAATAGAAACATTCACAGATATTATCCAAATTTTGTAAACTTTGTATCCATATTTCAAAATGTAAGTGTTAAATTATATAATTACATCTAGAAATACAAGCATGTGGATAACAGGAATCACTGTTAGAGCCACAATATATTCAATAACCATACACAAAAATATTCATGGAAACCCCAAGAAAGAATCTCCTTCTGGCTAGTAAGGCCAAAAACCTCCATCTTGCCTCTTTACAAGGATCTGATTGTACTCTGGCCTTGATGTCTGCATACGAAATCATTCATTCAACTGTTAATAAAGTTGATAAAATTCAGAGTATCCAAACTTGTCATCTAAAAGAAGGAATAAGAACCATTCCTCTTAGAAGAGAACCATATTACAAGTGCGTGTTTGGATTTGAATCAAGAAGTTTTTATCTTAATCATCAAAATAGTGAGAAACATGCTTAAATAAAATATTCTCAACTATACAAAGCACTTATAATATGGTCGAAGAAAACACGAACACATGATAACAAACTTAATAAAGAATTTTTCAAAGCATACATATCCAAAACAGAGAAAGGTAAGCCCCTTTTTCGGTACTCACAAAGTAAACCAATTTACAGGAAGAAATTTTGACTTAGAAATTGCCTCAATGCCTACTGAAATTGCTTCAATGCCTACCAAAATTACCGAGACAAAAACTTACAGTACACATGATTACTATTTTTTCTTGTTTTTTATACTTATTGATGACACATTACATTTTCTGTGTTCCCAAACACAATCATGGAATAACTTGTAAGAAATTATGGTTGAGAAAAATACTAGCCAATGCTCGTAGATACTCATTGTTGATGCTCATTTTGCCCATGATGACAAAGTATTATTACATGGCTATGATGCAAAGCCTACTAAAAGGGAACGACCAAATGAGAAGATCAAACGGACACTGGAGTAAGAATCAAGCAAAGGTTTGAGAAAGAGGGAAAATAACCAAGGTTCTTAACTGAAACCATTTCGCATCTTGGATCCTTGTTCCTCTTATACAAAAAGAGTACCATAAAAAACAAGAAGTCCAGTCTAAGATGTCACTTCTTGAACTTTAGTGCCAGTGCCAGAAGGACTTAGGATAGGAAATTTCCATTTAAGACTCGATCATCAACAAAAATGATTTTTGTTTGGCCTGACTTCCTCAATTGGTTACTTTTGTTTCTTGTAACCAGGGACCTTGGACCAGGTAAGCAGCTGGTACCTTGATGTTGCTTCGTCATAGTTTAGTTAACTTGTGCCAAGGGCCATAGGATAAGGCTAAGAACAGTTATTTTGGGACTAATTCCTTATGGTTGGGTTGAGCTAGTTATGCTTAATTCAGATGAATTAGTTTTAATGTGCACTTGTGCTCTTATACTTTAGCGCAAACTACAGGTTATGTGGACTCTTTGGCTACCCACTTGCTTAAAATGGCCAGGTCTAGACCCAGTTGTTAGTTAAGCAGCTAGGATTGAACATGCTGTAAAGCAACATGCCAAGTCAGCTTCTTATCTCTCTCAAAGCCGGATACATATATATAATTCTGAACCATGACCCACCTATAAGCTACATTAATCATGCTCCTAAAGTCTAAATTTGAGGAATATCCCATATTACTAAGTAAAATTAAGATCAAATACAAATGGAACTAAGTTAATTAGACTAAGACTAAAGATAATGGGATCATAATATAAATGATGAATACTTAATTAGTTGTGAAAGAATGATTATTTTGTATATGTAGAATCAAGATTCCTAGGAATTACTACATCGTGGAGGATGTTATCCATGCATAAAGCAAGATGGATGAACAGGAAGAACGGTAAAGGGAAGTTTCTATGTACCACCATCAGGTTACCCATGCTCTATTCTACAAAGTAACAGACGGTTCAAAAGCAGTATGTTCAAGCTAATTTGAGGTCGGAAGCAGCCCTAATTGAAAAAGATGAGGAAAGTTGAACATGATGGAATGATTTTTTTTTTTTTTTTTAAAAGGAAAATGAATGAAAAATAACAAAAGTTTAATTGAAAAGTCCGAGTAGGAGTTAAGACACACAGGATTGAGAAACTTGGTAAAATAATGCTTTCAATAGGAGAGAAGAATACATGTTGAGGAACTCAGATAATGTCAGACAAGACATATATGATATAACATAATTGAGATAAAGCTTAATCAAAAAAATTGAATTTAGGCTCTACTTCCAATCACTGAGGTTCTACCACCTTCATGCAATCAAACTCGAACCAACTAAGCTTAATATGTATGAGCACTACTTTTTTTCCCCTAAAGGAAGCTTCTCTGTAGTTCTATCCAATTCCAACCAAAATAAGATTTCTAAATTCCTAAAAACTAAGGTTCCAAGAATCTCATCCTTTTTGTCCATAGTGTTCTTTGTAACAAGTTTGTCCTCTTCGAATTTTTTCTTTCCAGAGGACTTGGGTATTCTCTTTTCAAACTTTGCAGACTCTCTCGATCCTCATATTAAATTGTTGGACAGAAAAAGTACATTTTCATTGCTACCTACCAAACCCAAATTTTAATTTATTACCAGCAAAAAAAAAAAATAAATAAATAAAAAAGAAAACCGATTTCAATTTCCTTCTTGAAGCTTGCTTGTATAATTGTTTAGCTATTATTCAAAGGTCTCAAATCAAATACCCAAAAAAGACTTTTTTCTTTTTTCTTTTTTTCGGGCAACAACTTTGAGGAATCACTACCATTTGACATTGAGAGATCAATACAAAAAACAAAAATAAATAAATAAATAAATAAAATCTTCCATAGCAAGAACCAAAACGCAGCATCAAATTAATAAATAAAAGAGAAAAAAAAAAAAGTGAAGGAATAGAAAACGAACCAGATCTTTGAAGATGATAAAGGTGATGATAATGAAGAGAACGCAGAGGATCTCAAATTCAGCCGCTCTGACGAATCCGAAAACCATGTTGACACCTCTAGTGATTGCTGACTCGTTCTTGTTCCTGCTCCCAGCTCGCCTCGCCATTGCCGTCCGCTGATTTCTTCTCTCTCTCTCTCTCTCTCTCTCGCGCGCGCGCGCTCTCTCTTTACGTTTTACAGTTTCACCACCAATCTTATAACGCCGCAGGAAAAAAGAAATAACGTGGTTGCTTCCAAAAGTTTTGTCCCTGTTTTTTTTTTTAAAACAAATAAATAAATAAAATAACCTCTTTTTTAAATATATTTTAAGAGTTAAGAGTAAAATTTGCCTATTTTTGTTTAAAAAATATTTAAAATTTTGTTGTCATGTCTCGAAAGTGTTTCTTCCTACCTTTATTTTATTTCTAAATTACTTAATGATACCAAGAAGATAGGTTTTTTTTTTTTTTTTTTTTTTTAATTTTAATTTTTTTAATTGGGGTGAAGAAAGATGGGTATTGAGCTAGTTATCGATACCATTCCTATGTTCCTTTCATTCGTGACCTGAAAGACAATTTCCATTGCAAGTTCTGTATAATCTAGTGGTAAAAAAATCATTGTTTATGTAAGCAATGATTCCAATTCAAATTTTTACCAAGATAATTTATGAAGAAATCATATCAACGTCAATTTTTCTGAGACAAAAACAACCGAAGAGTTCGTTTTGGCAGTTTGAAGAATATTTTAACTTATTTTTACTGTATATCTCGTTCATTATACAAATAAATTGAAATTTGATACAGTTATACGAAATTTATCTAAAGCCAGAGAGAGAGAGAGAAGATCCCCTATAGCTCTCTGTAATTTTTTTTTTTTAAAATAATCATGTGGAAAAAAGTTGGATTGATAGGGGGATAATTAAAGATAGATTATAACAATTTTTTGATTAATCAATAAACTTTTCCAGTTGTGGTTTTTGACTGCATGTATAAGTTGACTATTTTTAATTTGATAGTATTATTTGACTTTGCCTCTCTTTTTAGTTCTCTCTGTTCGGATTAGTACATGCAACATTTAGTCTTGGTTTGGTAATATTTAGATTTGAAAATAATCAGCTGTAGTTATGCTAAATAAAGGATCAACTTCTATTATGTTAAAAAAAAATATTAATAACTTATATAAATAAAAATGCCGCAAAATGTAAAAGTTATAAAAAAATATTTGATAACTTGTGAAATTTATTTACTGCAAATTTTAAAATTACTAAAGTGGGCATAAATGTATATAAGTTTTTTTGTTTTTTTTTTCAAAAATACAATACTTTAAATATAATTATGTTATGATATTTTTATATTAAAAATATAATATACATAATATATGATTTTTTTTTTCAAATCTTAATTTTAAAATAAAATACTTAACAACCAAAATTATTTGTTTATCAAGCACCTAATTAAGTGGTAATAAGTGGTAAAAAATTCTTTTATAATTGATTCTAGGATTACCAGAATCATTACTAAACTAGGGCTTAGATATATTAGTAAATGTATAATTGAACAAGATGTTAAAATTTCAGAACATATAATTTTATCATTAGATTCATTACCATTCGGAAATAAAAATTTAAAATTCCATTAAAAATATAATACTAGTTTAAGGTGAGCCTAAGAAAAGGTAGGGCTGTTTCAGAATAAATACTTGCATACTAAACCACAACAAAAATTTCAGGGTTATATGTTTAACATCCAAAACAGCAAGTATCATTGATTAAAAATTAAAACTCAACCAATAACGCCATATAAATCCTACATAAATCATAAATTAATCCACGATTTTACTTGCTTTGATTCTCTTTCAGAATATCACAATCTTGCCTTCAAGATGCATGAATTGAGGCACTACCGGAAAACGACCACGACTTCTCCAAGGTGGCAATATCTTTAGTGCAACTTGATAAGCTTTCCCACAATGTGTAGCATCAGCAACAAATCTAACAACAGAGTAGATGAAATAAACAGTAGCTGCCACACCAATAGGATTGCTAGGCTGGAATGCAATTATGAAAATGAGGATAGCAAAAAACACACCAAAGTAAGTTACTATCTGCCCATTCCTACCAAGGTTAATAATTAATTTTCTCGGAGGCAACTTTGTTTTGCAATATATTGCAAAGTCTTCGCAATTGTTGTTGAAAAGGTTGTAGTCACCGGTTCCAGAACCATTTCTCAGCTCCTGGCGGGAATGGTAGACGACAGTTTCGGGCCGATCAGTAGAGCCAAGGGTACAAGTACCACCTAGAAATTTGGCGATAAAGAAAGCAAGACTAACACCATATTTATAGAGATAGAGTTCATCAGCACTAAGAAAACTATCTAGGCTGCAATATTCTACACGACTTTCCTTTGCGGAGCTAGTGCTTATGGGAATGTCTGATGAATGGGATGAAGCTGAACTGGGTAAAATAGGGTCTCCTCCACGAACAAGTTCGATCACTTCAACGACACTGCCACCGACATATATACCTGGCCAAGTCACATGAATAGCAGGCAGAATAAGCTAACACCATGGTGGCCAAATTCACCATGACATATATAATTTTATAAAGTTAGTATATGTTGATATGATCACGACTGTATAATTTTTTTTTTACTATAAGAGAAGGAAGTAGGATTCTCATCCTATCATAAACATGATTTGTCACAAAGTGCAAGAGATTAAACTAATGTATAAGTGAAAACCTTCCTAAAATGCTGTTAAATTGATTATCACTCTTCCAAAAGCTTAAGTTGTTTGAATATATATATATATATATATATATATATCGATCTTTGTATTTATATTATTGAATTACAAATTAAATAAAGATATTGAAAAGATATATATGACCATAAACTCTGCTTCTGTACAACGAACATTTTTTTTTTCCAAACTTGGTGAAGTAGTCTAGTTTCTAATTAAAGAACTTGTAAAATATTACTATCAGATTCCGTTCAAACACTTCCTACATTTGAGGGGAAGGAAATAGCTGCTTTAGCGAGAAGACAAAGCACATGTGTAAGTACAAATACATATACTCATATATATTTAAATTTATTGCCTATACTCAAATATATTTAAAATTAATTACCTAATCCTAATTGATTCTCTAAAAGCAATTCTCTGCTCCAAATAATAGGTAGATTTCTAATTCAATAAAGTTCAAAACTACATAATATTCCTACACTAACTTAAAGGTTTCTCATGCAATCATGAACATAAGTGAAACAAAGACAGTCAATTATTCAAATTATATATACAAATAAAAACAGGTGTTTTTTTTTTTTTTTGACCCTGTTCTTTTTAGTAATGGAGAAATGAAAGGAAGATGTTACAACAGAGATTGTAAAAAACTGCCATTCAGAGCCTAGTAATCAACCGAGCTGTATACATTGTATAGGACCCAGCAAACATAGACAATATCAGCAAAGCAAATGTTCCTATTGACAATTTTTTTTTTAAAATTGTTATATAAATCACAAGAAGCAACCTTGCATAAACATGAAAAATAAGCACTAGTTAAACAAATAAAAAGAAAAAGAGCAAACAAATTAACAAAAAAATATAGTTCTTTGCCCAAGTATAATGTAATGCTAATCTCAGTCGTCCCTTGAATTTATTAAGACTAACAATTTAGGATGGTCAACTTACTAAGCCACAACATTAAAACAACTAAAGTGGATTCTTAAAGCCCTGTTTGGTTTGTGACAAATTAATTTGAAAAAGTTGAGATGAAAGTGGTTTCATCAAAATAAACAGATTTTCTTTTTTCAAATTTTATCGGAAATTAGTTTGACATATTTATTTAAACGGCAGTCTCACCCTCTTTTTGAACATTTCCAACTACTAATAAAGACTAGAAAGAAATAACAATTATGTAGAAATTATTTCTTAGTAAACGCATTTCCTAAAACTTTATCATGGTTCAAGTACTTGAGTTAGATAAAAGATAATGATATACAACTAAAAGAATTGAGTTTTGGATGTCAAAATAAAATCACTATATAAAGAAAAAATACAAATAAGTTAGGATCCATATTAAATACCACAATTTTAACATAAAGAAGAAAGAAACATGGAGATAAAGAAGATCATCACCATGATGGGCATAGGTACTGCAGGAGTTGCTCCTCCATGTGTAGATGTGATCTCCAGGCTTCAGCTGCTTTTTATGTATCTTGTTCGAAATCATCCTCTGGATATTGAACGTCTAATGTTTTAGTAAGTAATTTTATTACATAAATAAAAAAGAGAGAGTAAATTTCATCGTATATAGTTCTTCAATTTTGTGTTTTATTTTGAAGAAATATATATCTGTTCCCTTTTGTTAGTAGTCCACTTACATATTTTACGATAAACAATACTTATAAGATAGAAAAAAAAAAAAAACCCACTTATACTAAGGTTTCATTTGGCATAGTTTTTATGTTTCCAAAAGTGCTTGCTAAAAATCTATTTTCTATTGGCTTTGGTCAAAAGCTCTTAGAAGCTTTGAAGGTATGAAATATTTTAAAAAAATTATCCAAATATTTTTAAAAGCAATTTTTAATCTTTAAAAGTTAGAATTAACTTCTCACAAGCGTTGTCAAACAGGATTTAAATATCACTTAATTTAAGTACTTAAGTATCACTAACTTTATTCACTGAATATCTATTTTGTTTCTACATAAATAATAATAACAATAATAATAATGCTGAAAATATTATAATGCTGAAAATATTACTTTTTGTAATATTGCTAGGTAGAAAAGTATGATACATGCTAGAATCCAGACCACTCGAGGAGTCTCGGACAGCAGTTGAAGTGGCTCAGACCACGTTCGTACTGTTAATAGCAACTGAAGATTGAAATAAGTCATCAGCAATACTATGAACAGGTCAATTAAGGATTGAATAGGTCTGACACCCGACGCAGCAGAAGACAATTTCTCAGCAACATCAGGCAATGTCGCTACTTGATCCACTTTAATAACATTAGGACGGGCTCCGATATCAGAGCCAAATCTATAAATACAGTATAAGCCAAAACATATAGCTGCCACACCAGGATAAGTTGCAGCTGTGCTTTGCTGCTGAAAAAGAAAGAAAGTGACAGTAACAGCCAAGAAAAATGCTGCAGCTTGCCAACTTCTGCTGAAATTTATGTTATCTATCACTAGCAAGCCTGTTTTGCAATACATTGCAAAGTCTTTACCATTGTTTATGAAACGGTAGTAGCTACCGGAGTCGTAGCTATTAATTATTAGGAAATTAGATGCACGGCTCTCCACAAGTGGAGATGGATCAGCAGGTGCAAGAGTTGCACCTCCTGCGAGTTTGGTGAGGATTAGAGCGGGATTAACACCATATTCAAAGCGATGCAGATGATCTCCACCAGAAAGGAAACAATCTATGCAGGAAGTGACCACACCATGGTCACTGCAATTTGGACATGTACTATGACGATCGTCTGACCTTGCTCGTCGTCGACCTTGAGTGAAGTGAATCACGCATCCACTGTTCAAATATATTCCTGAATTCATATATATCAGGAAAATTATTAAGTAAATTTCACGGTGGTGAAGAACTCAGATTCTCATTCATAAGAAAGAAAAAAATAAAAAAATAAAACGTCTGTGAAGCACAAAAGTACTCTCTGGCATAAATTCAAAAGAAATGATAAGAAGAGGAAGGTTACCATGCTCTTTTGTATTGGCTCCTGTCCATGTGTAGATGTGATCTCCAGGCTTCAGGTTTTCCTTCTTGGTTTCCTTGAGAAGCACCTTCCAGATCTTGTTGCGCAGTTCACTCATCTTAAAACTGGGATATGTTTCTTTCTTTGCTCTACAAATTTGTGTTTTAGGAAATGGGAAATTGAATTCAACCACGCTAGAGATGCTGTCCCATTATTGAAAACCCTGACAATACAGGGTTTGGACTGTAATGCAGAAAGGATTAGATTGGCTGCCAGAAAGGTTAGACCATATTTCTGTATTCTTAAACAAATAAATATGACAGCAAATAATAAGGAAAAAGATGCTACCTAATATTGTATGTCAGCAAGTCAGTGTCACTTATCTCCATAAAATTAGTCAACAAGGGCAGCATATGTATATCAATGCTATTGCTAGGAAGTTTCTACTCCTCAAACTTATGAGTGTACATGTTTTTTTAATTTGCTTTGAATAACCAAAAATCATCGTACAGTGGGATGTGTTACTCTCTCTCTCTCTCTCTCTCTCTCTCTCTCTCTCTCTCTCTCTCTCTCTCTCGCTCTGTGTTCTTCAAAATTTGGTTATAGGATCAAATGGGAAATTGAATTCAACACCCCTAGAGATGCAATGCCAATATTGAAAACCCTGAATAACCAGTGCATGAGGACAATACGGGGTTTGGACTGTGATGGAGAAAGGATTGGCTGACAGATGGGTAAGCCTCTATTACTAAACAAATAGTTATGCCATGGCATCAAACAATAAGTGAAAAGATGCTACCCTAGTACCTATTATTTTACGTCAGTCAGTCAGTTAGTGTCCCTTATCTCCATGAAATAAGTCAACAGGGGAAACATGTCACTGATAGGAATTTTTCTACTCCTCAAACTTATGTGTGTTTACATATTTATTTTACCGTGTATAACCAAACAACAGAACAGACAGAGAAAGAGATGGCCTAATGTTCATCCAAAAACTAGGCTATAAAAATAACAATGCTTCCAAAACATCTGTCAGAAAGATATTTTGTTTAATTGTGTTGCCTATTGTTGGCCAGGAACAAGCAGATAAGTACAAATAAATATATAAGAATCTAAGACAGCGAAGTACCTAGAGTAATCGGCAGAGCAAAAAAACAGAAAGGAAAAACAGACAAAAGCTATCTTTATTTTATGGGATAATTACATATAACTTACCTTGTAGTTTTAAAGTTTTTATTATTATCCTTGTGTTTTGATATTTTTCAGATACTTCTCTCTTCGTTTTCTTTTTCTTCCAAATTATTATTTAATGATATGTAATACACAATTTAATAAAAAATTAATAATTGGAAAAACAAGAATGCCTTTTTAATTAAAAGACAAACATTTTCTATATGAAATACAAATAAAAGAGTGGAAACTCATTGCCAAACAATCACCATTGCCCAAAGAGCATAACGTATTTATTAAAACATTTTATATCCATGGCAAACCAACCTCTTCGACTTCTTCATTCTTCTTTGGATTAAAAAGGTTGTGGAAGACAACCCATTGATGCAGATTTTAAGCTTTGATTGTTGGTTTTTACTTTTTTTAAATCCACAGTCATATGTATATGTATATATATATATATATATATACGTTTAGCAAAGGAGGCAAGAACAATAAAAGAAACAGTTTAAAAGAAAGAAAGCCATGAATAAGAACATTAATAGAAAATAATAAAATTTATATTCATTACATCAACACACCCGATTTTTTTATTTACCGGATAAAAGATTTACAAATATTCAAAGTGCTAAAAACAAGAGTAACTATTGGATTCCTTGAGTAAGTCATATGGAACCTTCAATTAATTAAGTGAAAGAAAGTGGCAGAAAAGTATTTGGGTTGGATTTCTCATCAAATTACATCCAGTTCAAGCCATTGTTTATTGCATGAGGGTTGCCTACCCATCAGATTCTCGTCTCTAGCTTTGACTGTTTGGTAACAACGTTTTAAAAACCTAAAGAAGTTTGTTTTAGTAAACTTTTAATTACATGGATGTTTTTGTCTTTTACTTATTAATTTTAAAAGAAATTATTTACGCGATGCTAAAAAATTATATGCTAAAAAATTATAGTTTGGAAGGAAAAGAAATTTAGAAGAGAAGCATCTGAAAAAAAAAAAAAAATTCAAAACACAAATATAATAGTAAAATTCTTTCAAACTATAAAATAAGTTTATGTAATTATCCCTTTTTTTATTCACTTTTACTTATTCATTTATATATTATTATTATTATTATTTTCCATGATCGGTTCGCACAAAAGCATATAAAAAGTTAAATTTTGGACTGTTCTCCCATTTTATCTTGACCCTATCCACTTGTTTTCATTCCAAACATATACAAAATTAAAGTGTAGTAAATTGTGGTAACTTTTTACTAAACCATAATATTGTCATTTTGCCTGGTTAAAAAAGATGAAAATATCTAGCAAATTTATGTTTTAATAAACTGTTTGAGAAATCATAAAAGCGACCTTGCGTAAAAATGAATAATAAGAGCTAGACTAATGGAGGTTTAAAAAAAAAAAAATCCAAATGAAGAATATAATAAGCTATATACCATGACCCTAAGAATAATTGTCATTTTCATGGTTTAGTAGCCAGAAGAACATGATCATATATGATGTTAAAGAGAAGATGCATGGCTCTAGATTAAGCAGCATTTGGATAATTGCTTCATGTGCTAACTTTTGTATTTGACAGCATTGTTTAATACATTATGTATTTATTGACACCATGCACAGTGTAGCTGGATTATTTTCCACCCCGTTTACCCTTGCCTTCTTTCTTGAATTTGATCTAACTTGACAGTATCTACATATGCTCCACCCCATTTCACATACTTGCGAATTTAGTCACATCTTTGAGATTACTAATATACCATGGAACTCAACCCATCTGTGTATCTAATGATGGGACACGGATGTTTAGCCATACGTTATGGATATTTTTATTTTAAAAAGCAAAAAGAGCACTCCAGTGGAGCGTATGGTTTGGTCAGAACTCCAATGGAGCGGTGATTGCATATACAGCAGTATATCCATTTTTTTGATAAGTTGAGAAGGATAGATTTCATTATTGTACTGTCCCATTAGTTCAAATAAATAAAAATTACAATTTCCATCAATCGGACACGGCCCACATACACGCAACGGTTATAATCCAGTCGAGTAGACAATTTTTAATCCTCATAGCCACGGTATGTTCAGGAAACCAAAATTTGCCTATCAAAATAAGGTAAAAAATAAACTTGGATACTAATGTGACATAAAGCTGAATCTCCCAAAAGCACCTAATTCCTGAACTCCAACTCTACGAGCATCCTTACGATATCCTATATCAGAAAACAGTTTCCAGATTGAGCGCCCACCAACAAAATTACTAATACTAGTTAGCAGCAATGAATATGGAAATGAAATGATAGCACAAATGGCAGCAAAAACGGATGGTATCTGTCCACTACGGTCAATGATCCTTGGCGCTAGCAACCCCGTTTTGCAATATATTGCAAAGTCTTCACAGTTGTTGTTGAAGAGGTTGTAGGCACCAAAGCCATTCTTTAGGAGGAAATAGGCACGGTGCAGGACAAGTCTTGGTGGATCCGAATAGGCAAGAGTAACTGTACCTTCTCGACTTTTGGCTATAAAGAAATCTAGATCAACACCATAGTCATAACGGTAGAGTTTGCCGCCCTTGAGAAAATTACGCATGTTGCAAATCCTCACACGATCACCGATGGAATATAGACCAGCTGGGTGTTATAGGAGCATCTCCTCGAGTTAAATGGATCACCTTTCGTTTACCAATATATATTCCTGCATATACATACATATATATATATATATATATAATGTAGTTGAATCCACCTCCCATCATTTTAACATATATTTAACAAATAATATTATGTATAAATAAAAAGAAGAAGAAGATCACCATGATGAGCGTACAAATAGCCCCTCCATGTGTAGATGCGATCACATGCTGCAGTTGCCTCCTCTCTATCTTGTTGGGAAAGCACCCCCCGGATTTGGAACGTCTAAAATTTTAGTAATTAGATAAAAACAAAACTTAACGATTAGATTAATTAAAAAAAAAAAGAAAAAAAACAAAGAAGAAAGGTTCAATCATGTATACATATGAAGACCAGGCACAGAGAGAAGGTCACTCTATTGTATACAGCCCAGTATGAAAATTTGAAGCCTGCTAGGGCCCAGACCAGTGGACGAGAATTAGAACACCACGTACGCGATCCCAAAAAAATATAAGCACATGTCAGATCTATCAAAACCAGTTTAAACAAGAAGCGTATGGCAAGTGGGAAGTTCAAATAATGAGAAGCCAATCTCTCAATTTCAGCAAATCTATCAACTTCAACTTGAATAAAATTAGGATAAGCTCCGACATCAAGAGCCAATCTACAAGTACTGGATATACCAAGACCTGCAGCTGTGAGATCAGTAAAACTAGGAGGCATGCTTTTAAGAAGAGCAAAAAACACAAAAGCAGTAATAATTCAGAACGATGCTGCTGACTCATTCCTGCCCACGTCCATGCTAGTGAACAGTATCAGCCCCGTTTTGCAATATATTGCAAAGTCATAACTGTTTTTTATGTAAAGGTGGTAGCTAACAAATCCATTTCTGAGAAGGAAAAACGCACGGTGTCTGGCATTTTCATAATTTGGATCGGCACGGGTAGTCGTACAAGTATTCCATCCAGGTTTGAGGAGGAAGAGACATGGACTAACACCAAGAAAAATCATGATCTCCACCTGGAAGAAAACAATCTAGACAGGAAGAGACCACACCATGAATACGCGGTTGATTACCGCAGTTTTGACATATACAACTATTTGAGCTTAATCCCCCTTGAGTGAAGTGGATCACGTCTCCATCATCGAAATATATCCATATCAATATAATTTATTTATATATACTATTAAAAAAAAACAGAAAAAGGAAAAAAAAAGAAGTTTGTGAAACCACAAAAAGACTGCCAAGCATTCAGAGGAATGAAAAGGAAAGAAGAAAGAAGAAGAAGATCACCGTGATGGGCTTCTTTTCTCCATCTCCTTGTGTATATGTGAGAACCCAGGCTCCAGTTCATTCCTAGGGATTTTGCTCCAAAGCACCCTTCGCATGTTGTTCCAGTCCCCTCCCATTCTGTTCCACATCCACACCACTTCTCTCGTGTTGCAACTGGGGAGTTTCTCTTCTCCTCTACAAAATTTGTAGTGTTTTGGGAAATGGGAATTATTTGAATTCAAGTTCATCCCCCAGAAATTGAATTGGAGAGGAGACCCAAATGAATTGGGAAAGTTTAGGTTTATGGGAGTCATGTAAGACAACTGTATATGTTAAAATAGCAGGTGCATGGAGTCAATACTGGGTCTTAACTCTTAAACAGATCAGAATAATTAAACCAACAAAAAAATATAAGAGAAATGTCTATGTGGGGATAGCCTAACATGCATGTAGAAGATTTTGGACGTTTTAAATAAGGTCTCTAATGATATACATATACATATATATATAAGAGGAATTGTAAGCGGTAATATTTATGGCTATGATTTGCTTAATATAATACTATATATTTTGTATCCCATCAAGCAATTAGTCGATAACGCCAAAATATCATTGCTAATATTCTTCTACTAATCCACTATACATTATATATTTGATGCAGCACCTCACAAACTAATATGTATATGTTTAATTATTACGCATATATAGTAGAGTTAAAGAGAGCTAATGTTCGTTCGAAAGTAGGATATAAAAAATAACAATAATATTAGAGTTATCAAAATATTATCAATTGATATGACAGATGATATATTAATATTTAATTTGTTTATTTTTTTAATTTATTTATCCATTTAAAGATTTATTTTTTTATATTTATATTATATAAATATGTCGATCAATAATTTTTTAATATGTGTTATTTAGTAAATCAATTTAATAAATATTTTAGTGATAGTAGCATTATTGGAGACTTTAAGAGCTTTGCCAAAATTACAAATTAAAAGGGGGTGTTAAAAAAAAAAAATAATAATAATTTTTAATTTGGCAAAGTTGGTTGAGTGGTGAAGATTCAAGAAATTACACTCATGTTGCAATTAATGTTGCAATTGATGATGTTGCAATTAATGTTGCAATTGATGATAGCAATTAATGAAAGGGAGTCAAAATTGTTTACTAAAGCCATAGCAAGTTGCCACATGTAAGCTAGCTTTATATGTATTGATTAGATAATTGATAGATTGAATGTGTCCTCATGAGTTGTATTTTTACTTGTATAGAAAAGAAAACAGCAAAGTATGCATATGGCGGTAGTTACTTTGGAACCGCCTCTTTTAGCTTATATATAGGCTTGTACTCTTGTTTTGAATTAATTATGAAAAATAAAGAAATTATAACGTGCATTCCTTTTGTATTTTGTAGCTCTTCTCTTCCTTCAATTTTAATTAGTCTCGGCCACCCTCTTTTCTTTTACCAAACAAGAATTTTTTCAAATCTCCTCAAATTTAAGCCTTCATTTTAAACAGTTTTTCACATAATATCCAACAAGGTTACCATGTTCTTTTGTATTGGCTCGTGTCCATGTGTAGATGTGATCTCCAGGCTGCAGGTTTTCCTTCCTGGGTTCCTTGAGAAGCACCTTACAGATCTTGTTCCACAGTTCACTCATCTTACAACTGGGATATGTTTTTCTCTCTGCCCTTCAAATTTGTGTTTGAGGAAATGGGAAGCTGAACTGAACCACACTATAGAGGCAATGCCAATATTCAATACCCTGACAATACATGTTTTGGACTGTAATGTAGAAAGGATTGGATTGGCTGACAGAAGGGTAAGACCATATTTCTATATTCTTAAACAAATAATTATGACAGCAAATAATAAGGGAAAAGGTGCTACCTCATATTGTATGTCAGCAAGTCAGTGTCACTTATCTCCATCAAATTAGTCAATAATGGCAGCATATGTATATCAATCCTATTGCTAGGAGTTTTTTAGTCCTCAAAATTATGAGTGTACATGTTTATTTAATTTGCTTTGAATAACCAAAAATCATCTTACAGTGGGATACGTTACCCTCTAACTGTCTCTGTTCTTACTGTGGGATAAACGTGTTGCAAAGCGTAAATGTTACAAATAAATGTGTAATAATTTATAAAATTTAGTTGTTGTAATTTTATAATTATTAAAATGGAAATAATGTATACAAGTTATTTATTTATTTATTTATTTTTACAAAAATACAATAATATCAAAAAATAATATATAATATATGATTTTTTTATTTTTTATTCTTCGGTTCAAATCTCAATTTTAAAATAAAATACTTAACAACCAAATATTTGTTCAACAAGAAAACACCTAAGTGGCAAAAAATTCTTTTATAATTATTCTAGAACTATCAAAATCATTATCAAACTAAGCCTTAGATATATCAGTAAATGTATGATTGAACAAGATGTTCAAATTTCAGGACTTATGATTTTATCCTTAGATTCATTACCATTCGGAAATAAAAATTCGAAATTCCATTAAAAATATAATAGTAGTTTAAGGTGAGCCTAAGAAAAGGCGTAGCTAGTTCAGAATAAATACCTGCATGCTAAATCACAACAAAAATTTTAAGTTTATATGCTTAACATCCAAAACAGCAAGTATCAATCATTAAAAATTAAAACTCAACCAATAACCCCATATAAATCCTACATAAATCATAAATTAATCCATGATTTTACTTGCTTTGATTCTCTTTTAGAATAGTAATTTCTTGCCTTCAAGAGACTTGAATTGAGGGTCTGGCCAAAAACGTCGACCATGACGTCTCCAAGGTTGCACCATCTGAAGTTCAACTTGATAAGCTCTCAGACAATGTGTAGCATCAGCCAAAAATCTAAACATAGAGAAGATGTAATAAAATGCAGCAGCCGCACGAATCTTGAATTTAAGTAAGAAAATGATGCCAGCACAAACCAACCCAAAGAAAAATGCTATCTGCCCGCTCCTGCCACATTGAATACTTCCTGTTCTCAAAGGCAACCCTGTTTTGCAGTGTATTGCAAAGTCTTCACAGTTGTTGTTGATAAGGTTGTATGCATCGTAGCCTTGAAGCCTTTGGCAGGCACGCCTGGCACGGTACAAGACCATTCTAGGAGGATCGGCAGCGCCAAGGGCACAGGTCCCTCCCCAAGTTTTGGCTATAAAGAAAGCAAGACTAACGCCATATTTATGGAGACAGAGTTCATCACCCTTAAGAAAATCTTCTAGGCTGCAATAATTCACATGAGTTCTCTCTGCTTGATTACTGGTGGCGGAGGAGCTGGGTAAAATAGGGTCTCCTTGAGTTCTCTCTGCTTGATTACTGGTGGCGGAGGAGCTGGGTAAAATCGGGTCTCCTGCACGAACAAGGTGGATCACTTCTTTCTGTCTGCTTCCGTGAATGTCACCGACATATATGCCTGGCCAAGTCACATGAATGGCAGACAAAATAAGCTAACCCCATGGTGGCGAATCCATCATGACATATATAATTTTATAAAGTTAGTATATGTTGATGTGATCACGATTGTACAATTTTTATACTGTAAGAGAAGGAATCAGGATTCTCATACTATCATAAACATTGTTTGTCACAAAGTGAAAGAGATTAAACTAATGTATAAAGGAAAATCTTCTTAAAATACTGTTAATTAAATTGATTGTCACTCTTACAAAAGCTTAAGTTGTTTGGATGTCTATATATATATATATATATATATACATATGTCGATTATTGCATTTATATTATTGAATTACTAATAGAGATATTGAAAAGATATACAACAGACGTTTTTTTTCCAGTCTTGGTTAAGTAGTCTAGTTTCTAATTAAAGAACTTGTCAAATATTTCCATCAGATTCTGTTCAAGCACTTCCTACAATTGAGGGGAAGGAAATAACTGCGTCAGGGAACCGACAAAGCATATATGCAAGTACAAATACATATACTCATGTATTAAATTAATTACCTAATCCTAATTAATTTTCTAAAAGCAATTCTATGCTCTAAACAATAGGCAGATTTCCTATTCAATAAAGTTCAAAACTAAATAATATTCCTACACTAAATTAGAGGTTTCTTATGCTATCATGGACACAAGTGAAACAGAAACAGTCAATTACCCAAATTAGGTACACAGATAAAAACAGTTTTTTTTTTATTTTTTTTTTTAACTCTATTCTTTTCAATAATGGAAAGAAAAATAAAATGAAGATGTTACAACTGAGATTGTCAAAAAATGCCATTCATAGCGTAGTATTCAACCGAGATATACATTATATATTACACAACAAACATGGAAAATATCAGCAAGCAAATGATCGCTAACAATTTTTTTTAATTGTTATATAAATCACAAGAAGCAACCTTGTGTAAACATGAAAAATAAGAACTAGTTAAAGAAAAAAAAAGAAAACAAAAACAAACAAAAAGAATGTAATTCTTTGCCGAAGTATGGTGTAATGCCAATTTCAGTTGTCTGCTGAATTTAATAAGACTAACAATTTAGGATTGTCAACTTACTAAGCCATAACCTTAAAACAACTAAAGTAGATTCTTAATGCCTTATTTGGTTTGTGACAAATTAATTTGAAAAAATTGAGATGAAAGTGGTTTCATCAAAATATATAGATGTTTTTTCACATTTTAGTGGGAATTAGTTTGACATATTTCCTTAATGGCAGTGTTATCCTCCCTTTGAATATTTCCAACTACTAATAAAGATTAGAGGGAAATAATAATTCTATGGAAACTAATTTAATAAATGGATTTCTGAAAACCTTATCACAAGCCAAACATGGTTCAAGTAGTTGAGTTTGATAAAAGATAATGAAATATAGTTAAAGGAATTGGGTTGTGGGCGTCAAAATAAAATCACAATAGTAAAGAAACAATACACATAAATTAGAATCGATGTTATATACCATAATTTTAACATAAGAAAAAAGAAATATGGAGATAAAGAAGATCATTACCATGATGGGCATGGGCTCTACGGGAGAAGCCCCTCCATGCGTAGATGTGATCTCCAGGCTTCAGCTGCTTTTTATGTATCTTGTTCGAAAGCAACCTCTGGATATTGGATGTCTAATGTCTTAGTAAGTAATTTTATTTTATAAATAAAAAAGAGAAAAAATTTCATCATATATGGTTCTTCTATTTTGTGTTTTACTTTGAGAAATGTATATTGTTCCCTTTTGTTAGTAGTCCACTTCCATATTTTACAATAAACAGTACTTACATGATAAAGGAAAAAAAAAAAATAATAAAAATAAAAATTACAGTGAGGCCTCATTTGACATAGTTTTTGCTTTTTCCAAAAATTCTTGCCAAAAATCTATTTTCTATTGGCTTTTGTTAAAAGCTCATGGAAGTTTTGGAAGTCTGAAATATTTTTAAAAAATTGTCTAAACATTTTATAAGTAATTTTTGAGCTTTAAAAGCTAGAAGTAGCTTTTCAAAAGTTATAACAAACAAGACTTAAGTATCATTAAATTTATTTATCGAATATTTATTTTGTTTCTGCATAAATAATAATAATAATGATGATGATGATGATGATGAAAATATTACTTTTTGTAATATTGCTAGGTAGAAAAGTACGATACATGCTAGAATCCAGACCACTCCAGGAGTCTCAGACAACAGTTGACGCGGCTCCGACCACGTTCGTGCTGTTAATAGTAACGGAATATTGAAAAGAGTCATCAGCAATACTATGAACAGGTCAATTAAGGATTGAATAGGTCTGAAACCCGACGCAGCAGAAGACAATTCCTCAGCAGCATGAGGCAATGTCTCTACTTGATCCACTTTAATAACATTAGGACGGGCTCCGATATCAGAACCAAATCTATAAATACAGTATAAGCAAAAACATGTAGCTGCCGCACCAGTAAAAGTTGCAGCCGTTGTTTGCTGCAGAAAAAGAAAGAAAGTGACAGTAACAGCAAAGAAAAAAGTTGCAGCTTGCCGACTTCTGCTGAAATTTATGTTATCTATCACTAGCAAGCCCGTTTTGCAGTAAATTGCAAAGTCTTTACCATTGTTTATGAAACGGTAATAGCTACTGGAGTCATTGCTATTAATTACTAGGAAACTAGACGCACGGTTGTTCACAAGTGGAGATGGATCAGCAGGTGCAAGAGTTGCACCTCCTGCGAGCTTGGTGAGGATGCAAGCTGCATTAACACCATATTCAAAGAGATACAGATGATCTCGACCAGAAAGGAAACAATCTATGCAGGAAGTGACCGCACCATGGTCACTGCAATTTGGACATATACTATGACGATCGTCTGACGTTGCTCCTCGTCGACCTTGAGTGAAGTGAATCACACATCCACTGTTCAAATATATTCCTGAAGTCATATATGTCAGGAAAATTATTAAGTAAATTTCATGGTTGTGAAGAACTCAGATTCTCATTCATAAGAAAGAAAAAAAGGAAAAAAGAAAAAAAGAAAAAAAAAAGGTCTGTGAAGCACAAAAATACTGTCTGGCATAAATTCAAAAGAAATTGAGAAGAAGACGAAGGGTACCATGGTCTTCTGTATTGGCTCCTGTCCTTGTGTAGATGTGATCTCCAGGCTTCAGGTTTTCCTTCTTGGTTTCCTTGAGAAGCGCCTTCCACATCTTGTTGAGCAGTTCACTCATCTTACAACTGGGATACGTTTCTTTCTCTGCTCTTCAAATTTGTGTTTTAGGAAATGGGAAATTGAATTCAACCACACCAGAGATGCAATGCCAATATTGAATACCCTGACAATACGGGTTTGGACTGTAATGCAGAAAGGATTGGATTGGCCGGATCCTAGTCCATATTTCTATATTCTTAAAAAAATAAATATGACAGCGAATAATAAGGAAAAGATGCTACCTAATATGGTATGTCAGCAAGTCAGTGTCACTTATATCCATAAAATTAGTAAACAAGGGCAGCATATGTATATCAGTGCTATTGCTAGGAGTTTTCTACTCCTCAAACTTATGAGTGTACATGTTTATTTAATTGCTTTGAATAACCAAAAATCATCTTATAGTGGTATATGTTACACTCTCTCTCTCTCTCTCTCTCTCTCTCTGTTCTTCAAAATTTTGTTTTAGGCAATGGGAAATTGAATTCAACGCCCCTAGAGATGCAATGCCAATATTGAAAACCCTGAACAACCCGCGCATGAGGACAATACGGGGTTTGGACTGTAATGGACAAAGGATTGGCTGACGGAGCGGTAGTCCCTATTATTAAAGAAATAGTTATTGCATGGCATCAAACAATAAGTGAAAAGATGCTATCCTAGTACCTATTATTTTACGTCTGTCAGTCTGTTAGTGTCCCTTATCTCCATGGAATTAGTCAACAAGGGTAGCATGTCACTGATAGGAAATTTTCTACTCCTCAAAGTTATGAGTGTGTACATATTTATTTTAACAGAACAGACAGAGAAAGAGATGGCCTAATGGTCGTCCAAAAACTGGGCAATATAAATAACAATGCTTCGAAAACATCTGTCAGAAAGATATTTTGTTTAATTTATAATCTGCTCTTATTGGTTTTGATATGAAATATTGAATTATTGGCTTTAAGGTTTGTTGTATTTTTATAAGTTTAATTTTTTGAAAATTTTAGTAGAATTTGTGATTTTTTTTGTTAGGTTTATAACTTTTTATTCATAATTTAGGTTTCTTATAGATATATTTTATTTGAATTACATTTAGTAAAACTTTAATTTAATCTATTTTAGTTTTTTTATAATGCTTTAATTTATAGTATTATTTTACTGGGTAAGCTTGATATATTTAGATAATTTGAAATGGAGATTTTTTTTTTTTTTTTTTTGGGTTACTTGCAGGTTTTTGAACAAGAACAATAAGAGGTGGAATCATTAACGGGGATTATCGTTTTGGAATTGTTGCGATCATTTGGTTCCTAGATCAAGATTTAAAGATCTTTTTTGTAATTGTTGCAAATACAGGAAAGAAATTTGATATCTGAATTACATTTATTAAACCTTTAATTTAATCAATTTTAGTTTTTTTTATAATGCTTTAGTTTATAGTATTATTTTACTAGGTAAGTTTGATATATTTATGTAACAGTCCAGTCCACCCACATGAGATATTATTCGCTTTGGAAACTAGGTGGTGAGCCCAATCCTACCCCCTACGGTTTTATTTCCTCATAGGAAAGCCTCTCAAGGGAAAGATATCCACACCCTCTTATAAGGCATGCTTCGTTCCCCTTTCCAATCGATGTGGTATCTCACAATCCACCCCCCTTGGGGCCCAGTGTCCTCACTGACACACCGATCTGGGTCCGGCTCTGATATCAATTGTAACAGTCCGGCCCACCCGCAGGAGATATTGTCCGCTTTGGAAGCTAGGTGATGAGCCCAATCCTACCCTTAACGGCTTTACTTCCTCGCAGGAAGGCCTCTCAAGGAAAAGGTATTCACATCGTCTTATAACACATGCTTCGTTTTCCTTTCCACCCTGACAGGGAAAGTAAAACCATGAGGAGTAGGATTTGACTCACCACCTAGCTTTCAAAGTAGACAATATCTCAGTTGGGCCTAGGAGGCCCAGGCCAGTGGGACTGGCAGGTGAAGAGGTGGGACCCTTAGCCACTGAGAGGCCTTTTAAAACCGTGCAGGCTAGATCCAAAGCGGACAATATCTCATGCGGGTGGACTGGACTGTTATATTTAGATTATCTAAATTGGAGACTTTTCTTTTCTTTTTTCTTTTTTTTTTCTTTTTTTTCTTTTTTTTTTTTTGGGTCTTTCGTTACTTGCAAGTTTTTGAACAAGAAGAATAAGAGGTGGAATCATTAATGGGGATTATCATTTTGGAATTGTTGCTGTCATTTGGTTTCTAGATCAAGATTTAAAGATGTTTTTTGTAATTGTTGCAAATATAGGAAAGAAATTTGATCGTGCAAAATTTTTTTTTTCTCTTTTTATGTGTAGATAATTTTGATTATCATATGTACCACCAGTTATTTTTGAATGGTTGATATCAATCTATTAAAGAAATTAGTTTTAAATTTTTATTTTTATTTTTTTAATATATTGCTTTTGTGATTATTGTTTTAACTATTATCAATTTCAAATTTAAGATAACTTTCACCTAAAAAAAAGAAAACAACATAGTACTATAAATTAAATTAATAATAAGTAATAAAATTAAAATTTGAAATCTCATATAAATAAATGACATTATTTTTATTAATTAATTTCACTGCATAAAATTGATTTAAATTATTATTATTATAATAATAATAATACTTTTTAGTAACATTTTGAAAATGATTCTAAATCTTTTTTTTATAATAAAATTAAAATTTAATGAGATTTTATAATATCGTTAATTTTTTTAGACATTTTCAAATGTCACTAATTGATTCATTGTTTTAATCTAATGATTTTTTAATGACATTTATAAATGTTATTAGTTGCCTTTTTAGTGATATTTTGAATTGTTATTATAATTTTTAGTCACACTAGTATCATAATATTTGCAATGATTGACACTAGTTAATTAAATATCATTATACTAAAACTTTAGTAACATTTTAAAATATCATAAATTTTTTTTTTTGTCCATGTGACATAGCATTTCTAAATATTACGAAATCTACTAAAAATATCTTTTTTAAATGCTATAAAATGACATTTGTAACTATTTTTAAATATATAATAGTATAAGACAAATACTATTAAATAATTATTTATAGCATTTAGCATAACATTTCAAAAATACTATAAAAAATAGAACTAGCAGGAGCTATCATAGCATTTCTAAAAATGCAATATAGTATTTTGTACGTGCTATGAAAAATTAATATATGTTGTAGTGATTCTACATTCTTCAACAAATAATTATGGCAGCATTTTCTTTATTTCAACAAATAATTATGACAGCATTGTCTATATTCTTCAACAAATAATTATGGCGGTAGCACTTGTTAAGTTTTATATACACATATATATAGATATAGATATATTTTGAAAGATTAGCTGACAAAAGGGTAATATGGAAAAATTGGATTGGCCGACAGAAGGGTAAGTCAATATTTCTATATTCTTCAACAAATAATTATGGCAGCATTTTCTGAGCATTACTCTAGTGATCATAACCGAGCTCCAATCATTAGATTAGCGACAATCCTTGCTTTTTTCAATAACCTTGCACCATAAGGATCCATGCTCTGTAGGGGACCTCCAGAGCTATTTGAGTAAAAAGGCAATATTTTTCTTTTTAGTGTTAGTCACTCCTAAACCCTCTTTAGACTATTTTTACATACTACTTCCCAGGAAACCAAATGCCCTTTAAAACCCTCCTTACTACCATCCCACAAAAATTCTCATCAATCTTTTAAGTTCCATCAAGCCACTTCTAGAACTCTAAAAGGAGATTAGAAATTGAAAAAAAAAAAAAAAAGGTAGAAAAATGCCAGAGATCACGTCACTTTCAACAGAAGTTACCACATTTGAAATCTTCCAGCACCAATTAGAGAAACGCAGTTTTAATTTAATATATTTGTTTCTTGAAACAAAATTGAATATCTTTTGTCATTTATTTTATATGATTTGATAATTCCTGTCGATTTAACTAAGCATTATCAAATGATTGATTGGATAATATGATATGAAAAATATATATCATTAAAGATAGTGTGAAGACCTTTCTTTTTTTTTGTGGGATAAAATATTAAGATCATGTGAAGACTATTATGTCATTTGAGAGATGAAATGGAAGAGCAATGTAACAAATAATGAAAAAATATAGTCTGAAAAAATTAATTTTGAACTAAAAGATTACTAAACTATAAACTTGTTTTTGAAACCAGGACAAGAGAACAGAAAAGAAACATTCACAAATATTATCCAAAATTTGTAAACTTCGTATCCATATGTCAAATTGGCAGGTGTTAAATTATATAACTACATCTAGAAATACAAGCATATGGATAACATGAACACTTTGTTAGAGCCAAAATATATTCTATAACCATACACAAAAATATTCACGGAAACCCCAAGAAAGAATATCCTTCTAGCTAGTAAGGCCAAAAACCTCCATCTTGCCTCTTTACAAGGATCTGATTGTACTCTAGCCTTGATTTCTGCAAATGAAATCATTCATTCAACTATTAATAAAGTTGATAAAATTCATAATATCCAAACTTGTCAGCTCACTACTAGAATCGCACTGATAAATGACGCAATAAACGCGTCGCACAAAATAAACAACGACGCATCCCACGGCGTTGTCTAACATCTTGTCGCTAAATCCATAAGACAACAAGGGATGCAATATGAGAGTCACCAATCTTTTAGTTTTTAGCGACGCATATTGATTTTTAACGACGCATTCTATCAATCCACTAATAGCGATGCATTATTTAGCAAAGCTTCACCACAATGTCGCTAAAAATATATTAGTAACTGTTTTATATAGCGTCGCTAAATATATTAGTAACTGTTTTATATAGCGTTGCTAAATATATTAGTCACTAATGAGTCGCCTATTTAGTGACACATTAATAGAGTTGACTATTTAGCGACGTATTAATAGAGTCGCCTATTTGACGATGCATTAATAGAGTTGACTATTTAGCGACGCACTAATAGAATCACCTATTTAGCGATGCATTAATAGAGTCGCGTATTTAATGAAGCATCGACATTTTTAGCGACGCATTATTTGTTAATGCGTTGCCCCTTTTTTTTTATTTTTAATTTTCTTAAATTTTGTGAAAGGTGATTAAAACATTAAAAATATAAAAATAATTAAAATACAACAAAACAAAAACTAGCTTCGTTCAAAATAATTAGAATAAAAAATTTAAAATAAATATTTTGTCATAACAAATTAATTATAAAATAAATTAAATATCATCTCATTGACATATTTTTACATAATTTGTAAACTATTGTATTTTTCATAACAAATTTAATATTAATTAAACTTCCATGAATGCATACTCACTGAGATGGAAGTTGACGTTCTCTTGTTGACGATATTACACCCTCATACTGCATATGGAAAAATTAAAAAAATTATTAACACTTACGCAAAATAAATAAAATATTAATCATTATTAAATTTGTAATTTAGTAAATGAAAATTTAAAGAATATTACCTTTATTACTAATATTTGGCGAGGCACATTTCTCCCCTCACAATCATTACAAACATAGTCACTCTCACATTCATCCTCATTATTATTTTCATCGATACTCGACAACTATATGACAAATGCATTATGAGCCATCGTAGTATCTCCAAGAACATCGTCTTCCACAAAAATACGATGTTGTGGTGAAGTTAAAACAATAGACCATCTTGAATTAAGTTGATCTTCAACATAAAATACTTGTTGAACTTAGCAAAACAATGTCAAGCAATATCACAAACAAAATTTCTACAAAAACAAGATTAATAAAACCCAACGAACCTAACTTCCAGTTAAAGTGAAAAAAAAGAAAAGAAACCCACCTCATGTCTCTGCCAACCACAAAGAAAAAAGAAACCCACCTAGACGATGGAGACAAAGAAAGAAGAAACCCAGAAAATCACGAGGGCGACACAGAGAAATCTAGCTTCTTGGCTGACGACAACGTATGCAAATGAAAAATGAAACCCAAAATATCACTCTTTAAATCTCTCTTAGATTACTTCCAAATCTAATATCTATTAGATAGTGTACCTGATGTAGTTTTAAAAAAGAAAAGAGATTCAAAGGAGCACGTAAAAATTTTAAAACGCACTAAAAATTTTCAAAAAATGACAAAAACACGCATTTTCTCCCAATTGCATTTTTTTTTCTTTGATTAATTTTTTATTTTTCATCAACAAATGAAAGCTGAAAGTATTTCTTAAAAATACGAAGCAAAATATCGAAGATTGCTGTTTATTATTTTGTTTTTCAAGTACACCTGTATTCTTTATAAAATTTGCATACCTTTCAAAATTTTTTTTTTTTTTAATTGAGAGAACAAGCGATGCATTCTCTTTAAGAAGGGTCACCTGTTCTTGAATTGTGGGATCAAGCGAAGCATTATGATCGAAAAGCGTTGCCTGTTTCATTTTTTGTATTTTCTTTATAATAATCTTTACATAATTTTTTAATTGGTCATCTACAAATATATTTATGTAGCAATCCAAAGAACATAAATTCCATTAATCTGAAAATAGAAAATAGTTTTGTCAATGCTCTTCTCAGTTATTCACATGTATGTGTATAGACAAGACACAAAATATCTCAACTTCTAATTTGAGATAGGGTATCGAATATAGAATTCTAATTCAACAAGTATTTATTGACCAATTTATCCACATAAGTATGTTAAATGAGCTTAACTTTCATGTGTTTGTGGTCAATGATAGTTAACTTGTTTTTAAAAATTGAAAGGCTATTAAATTGCTTATTTTTTTTCTTAAAAAAAAATTGAATGAAAAGGCGATGCAATTCCATTTAAACACATCGTCTATTCCATTTTTTAAAAATCTTTAATTAGTTTTGTTGATTGCTCGTCTAAACATTATAAAAAAAAAAAACACATATTAGTAAAATTAAAAAATTACTAAAAACAACTTTCAAATTGAAAAAAAAGTTAAAAATTAGTTGGGTGAAACGGCGATGCAGTTGTTGACAAATGCTTCGCCTTTTAGTCTATTTAGCGACTCTTTCTTAAAAGACTGCATCGCCTAAAAATATATTAGTTATTCCTTGTTGTGTTATTACACCCAAGTTATTTGGCCTGGTGGTGTGGTAATTTTTTGAGAGTGTCGGAGGTCCTGTGTTCAATTCTTGGCATGGCTCTATTTTGATTTTTTTTTTATGGGTTTCTAAATGTTTAAACAAAAAAATTGAAAAACAAAAAAGGAGAAGGAGACGCATTTGTTGAAGAATGTGTCGCCTAACACTTTATTAGCTAGTTTTTGTTGTATTATTTCATCCTAGTCATTTGGCATGGTGGTATGGTGATTTCTTAAGAGTGTAGGAGGTCCTGGGTTCAATACTTCACCACCATGTTACTAAAAATATATTAGCGACTCTTTCATATAGCATCGCTAAATATATTAGTCGCTAATTAGTCGCCTATTTAGCGATGCATTAATAGAGTCGCCTATTTAGCGACGCATTAATAGAGTTGACTATTTAGCGATGCATTAATAGAGTCGCCTATTTAGCAACGCATTAATAGAGTTAGCTATTTAGCGACGCATTAATAGAGTTGCCTATTTAGCGATGCATTAACTGAGTCGCATACTTAGCGATGCATCTACACTTTTAGCGACGCATTATTTGTTAATGCGTCGCCTTTTTTTTTTTTAATTTTTTCAAATTTGTGAAAAGTGATTAAAATAGTAAAAATATAAAAATAATTAAAATACAAAAAAATGAAAACTAGCTTCATTCAAAATAATTAGAATAAAAAATTAAAAATAAATATTTTGTCATAACAAATTAATTATCAAATAAATTAAATATCATCTCATTGACATATTTTTACATAATTTGTAAACTATTGTATTTTTCATAACAAATTTAATATTAATTAAACTTTCATGAATGCATACTCATTGAGGTGAAAGTTGATATCCTCTTGTTGATGATATTACACCCTCATATTGCATATGGAAAATTTAAAAAGTTATTAACATTTATGCAAAATAAATAAAATCATTATTAAATTTGTAATTTAGTAAATGAAAATTTAAAGAATATTACCATTGTTTTTAAGATTTGACGAGGCACATTTCTCTCCTCACAGTCATTACAAACATAGTCACTCTCACATTCATTTTCATTATCATTTTCATCGATACTCAGCAACTATATGACAAATGGATTGTGAGCCATCGTAGTATCTCCAAGAACATCGTCTTCCATAAAAATACGATGTTGTGGTGAAGTTAAAACAATAGACCATCTTGAATCAAGTTGATCTTAAACATAAAATACTTGTTGAACTTAGCAAAACAATGTCAAGCAATATCACAAACAAAATTTCTACAAAAACAAGATTAATAAAACACAACGAACCTAACCTGCGGCTAAAATGAAAAAAAAAAAGAAAAAAAAAAACCCCACCTCATATCTCCGCCAACCACAAAGAAAAAAGAAACCCACCTACACGATGGAGACAAAGAAAGAAGAAACCCAGAAAATCACGAGGGCGACACAGAGAAATCCAGCTTCCCTGCCGATGACAACGTAGGCAAATGAAAAATGAAACCCGAAATATCACTCTTCAAGTCTCTCTTAGATTGGTTCCAAATCTAATATCCATTAGATAGTGTATTTGATGTAGTTTTAAAAAAGAAAAGGGATTTAAAGGAGCGCGTAAAAATTTTAAAACGCGCCAAAAATTTTCAAAAAATGGTAAAAACACGCCTTTTCTCCCAATTGCATTTTTTTTTCTTTAATTAATTTTTTATTTTTCATCTACAAATAAAAACTCAAAATATTTCTTAAAAATACGAAGCAAAATATCCAAGATTGCTATTTATTATTTTGTTTTTCAAGTACAACTTTATTCTTTATAAAATTTGCATGTCTTTCAAAATTTTTGTTTTTTTTTTAATTGAGAGAACAAGCGATGCATTCTCTTCAAGATGGGTCGCGTGTTATTGAATTGTGGGATGAAGCGAAGCATTATGATCGGAAAGCGTCGCCTGTTTCATTTTTTATATTTTCTTTATAATAATCTTTAGATAATTTTTTAATTATTCGTCTATAATTATATTCATGTAGCAATCCAATTAACATAAATTCCATTCGTTTGAAAATAGAAAATAGTTTTGTCAATGCTCTTCTCAGTTATTCACATATATGTGTATAGAAGAGACACAAAATATCTCAAGACCTAATTTGAGATAGGGTACCGAATATAGAATTCTAATTCAATGAGCAATTATTGACCAATTTATCTACATAAGTATGTTAAATGAGCCTAACTTTCATGTGTTTGTGGTCAATGATAGTTTACTTGTTTTTAAAAATTGAAAGTTTATTAAATTGCTTTTTTTAAAATGAAAAAAAAAATTGAAGGAACAGGCGATGCAATTCCATTAAAACGCATCGCCTTTTTCATTTTTTCTTTCAATCTTTAATTAGTTTTGTTGATTGCTCATCTACAAATAAAAAAAAAAAAGCATATTTGCAAAATTAAAAAATTACCAAATTTAAAAAAAAGTTAGAAATTAGTTGGGTGAAATGGCGATGTAGTTGTTGACAAATGCATCTCCTTCTAGTCTATATAATGACTATTTCTTAAAAGACTGCGTCGCCTAAAACTATATTAGTTGTTTCTTATTGTATTATTACACCAAAGTTATTTGGCCTGGTGGTGTGGTGATTTCTTAAGAGTGTAGGAGGTCTTATGTTCAATTCTTGGCATGGCTCTACTTTGATTTTTTTTTTTATGTGTTTCTAAATATTTAAACAAAAGAATTGAAAAGAAAAAAAAAAAAGAAACAGCATTGCCTTTGTTGAGGAATGCATTGCTTTTTCATCTATTTGGTGATGCATTCTTAAAATAATGAGTCGCCTTACACTATATTGGCTAGTTTTTGTTGTATTTTTACATTCAAGTCATTTGGCCTAGTGGTGTTGTAACACCCCGTCCCAAAGTACAACGGAAATTTTTCAACTTTGACCGAGGTTGACCGTTGACCGTTGACCGAAAGGCTCAAAAGTTGACTTTTTGACTTGGATAGAATTCTAGGTTGACTGAGGTACCGTTACGAATTACACGTTGGCACAAGTTCATAGACTTGTAGCACGTCGAAAATGGAGCTACGGTTTGAAAGTTATGGGCAAAACAAGTCGAGATTCAAACTGTCCAAAAGGTGCCGGGAGTTGACTTTTTATGGTTGTAGAATTTTGTTTTGACTTCTATGTGGTTATAAAGTGCTCATCGATATGAGTTCATAGACTAGCGGCACGCTTAAATTGGACATTTGGTTAAAAAGTTATGGACATGTGAAGTTTTCTGATTATCGTAATATTTTAATATATCTGGCTTAAGTGAACAGTGACACCACGTGTCGACATCTGAGAGGTCGACATAGGCGAACAATGTCACCCACGGTGGCTTTTATTTTGGCAAAACGGGGCGGAGGAGAGAGAAAAAGATAGGAGAGAGAAAGAGAGGAGGAGAAAAGCATCGCCCACCACTGGAGGGCCACACGCACCACCCCACTGCCTCCGCCTCCTCAATTCCGACCGGCCAACCGGCTGGTAACGAGCCGGGATCTGAGCTTTTTCTTGCGACGGCGATTTTTCCCCTCCACCACTGGCCACCGCCGATTTGCCTAGTTTCTGGCCACCCCAAGCCACACGCGCCTGACCGGTCTCTCACTCGTGGGAATTCCGGCCTACCCACCAAATTTCATGGGCACCGGACCTCCGACGTGCCAGGATTGGAGTATTTTTCGGCGAGGGGCAGAAAATCTTCAAACCCAGATCTCTTCGCCATTCGGCCTTCGTTTACCTCACCGTCGGTCCCGTTGGAATCCTCTCCCCTTGATCTACAAAACCCCCAAAAATCTCAACCATCGGCCACCGAACGCACCATCGGCGGAGACGGTTGCGGTTGACCACGGCGGCTCGCCGGAAAATCCAGTTCCGGCGAGTGCCCAGTTGCACCGCCGGTCCCTCCCCACTAATTCTGACCTCCTAAATCCAAATCCGGTTTCCTTTTCCTCTAATTCGTGACGGTTTGGGAGAATCGAGGCTCTAAAGGCCGAGAGTTTTCCGGCGAGATTCCGGCCACCACCGGTCCGATCTCCAGGAAGTAAGACCGGATTCATGATCCTCGTCACTCAAGCTTTGATTCGGTATATTACTTATCAATTTTGGTTAACGTTTGTGTTTAACCCCCCAGATACGGGGTATTATTTACCCGAATAAAATATTAATTTATTTGAGTTGTGTAATATTGTTGTTTTAGGAGCACGGATGCATCATGGAATTGATCCCATGGAGGATCTTGGTTTAATGGCGTGCTCCAGGTGAGTGACCCACCTTCAAATTAATTTTAGGAATTAAATTTGTGAATATTTCGTGTGAATTGAATATTTGAAATTGATATTTTATGTGTTAAATATTTAGTGGTTTTATTTGTGAAAATTTGATGCCCAATTGAGTGAATCAAAATATATATATATTAAAAAATATATTTTGATTCAAAGAATTTTATGAAATTGAATTGAAATTATTAATTATTAAATCAATTTGTTGGAATATTTCATAATTGAATATTTCCAAAATATGTTTATGTGTTTGATATCATGAGAATTTCTATCTAGAATCGTATTGCTAATTCATAATGTTTTTAATATACATTTTGGTGCCAAAAGAATATATTTGGAAATTTAAAGAAATTGTGGTTTGATTTATTGTAATTATTGCTATGCTTATTAGTTTTAAAAATTGTTTTGGTGTATAACATAATATATATGTGTTCGAATAATTTGGCTTATATACCATTTGATTGAATGTTTGGATTATGCATATAAAAAATATTTGCCTTATTAAATATGAGTTGTCATTTTACGTAAGGTTTGACAATGTATTAAATGGTTTTATATTCTAATGGGTTCATAAGTGAACTTGGAGTAGTTAAATATTTTGGTATTTAAATTGAGATTTTAAATCATTTTGGAAACTATTTGGTTTGAGAAACCAGATTGAAAATCATATAATTTTAAGCACGATCAAATATTTTATAATTTTAGGTGCTTAAAATTGGTTTATGGTGAATATATTTCACTGTGGTATTTCTGGTTTTCGTATGAAATGATATTTTGAGATTTTGAAATATTTGAACAAGCAGTTGAACTTGACAATTAAATTATGATTATGATACAGTAGGATACTGTATCGGTTATTTTAATCGATGTACCATATAGTACCAGAGTTTGGTTCAGTATTATGTTACAGCGTGCTGGGTTTACCACGGTGCCATGAGGTTGGTTTCATCCAACGGTTATCTATTGTAACCACGGACTGTGAGGTCGGGTTCATCCGACGGTTTTAGTATTATTACCATGGTGCTGTGAGGTTGGTATCCTCCAACGATTTATTATTGCCACGGACCATGAGGTTGGGTACGTCCCGATGGTTATTTATTATTTCCACGACACCGTTCATATATTGAGGGTCGTGAGGTGGATGTATCCCACGGTTTACAGATTGGTACGTCGTATGGTACATTGTATATGTTGTATTTAACGTTGTTTTTATTAATTATTTCAATTGGAAAACTTAATACAAATTTTTATGGAATTTTATTATGTTTTTGATTTCTTATTTATAATAGTGTTTTAACAGTGCATTTCATCTTGATTTTTCTAATTATATTGATTTGGTGATTTTAAAAAGATCTTACTATGTTTTTACCATTTATCTTAAATTGAGGTTTTAATTTGATTTAATTTTTCTTTTACTTAATTCTTCAAGAAATTAATTCATTTTAATTAAACAATTATTTCATGAATTGTTTAATGTGAGTTTTATTAATATTTCGGTATTAATTATTATGACATGGATTAATTATTAGTAACTGTTATAAGTTATTTTTATTTCAATTTATTCATTATAAATTTTGGATGCTCGATTTATTATATTTTATTGGATATTTAGTTGACTAATTGATTCCTTGGTTTTCGGGAAATAGAAATAACGGGTTTTGCGAAAATGTTTTAAAAAGGGGAACTTTTCCAACGGAGTGAATGGTGAGGGTTTGAGAGAAAATATTATTTTTAATTAATTATTATTTATTTATTTATTCTTAATTAATCAAGTATACTATAATTATTATTACGGTTATAATTATACAGTAAATATGGTCACTCACTGAGATGATTAGCATCTCATATTTCTGAATTCCATTCCCCTAGGTACCAGGTTTGGGAGACGTTGATCGTCCGGGACGAGCCCGACGTCTCAGTTCTTTGCCGAAAGTCCAAGAAATATTTCTTTCCTTTTCCTCTTCATCTTGTATTGCTCCTTTATCTAACATTGTATTAATTTTATATTGATTTGTATAATGCTCTGTTTACTGTATTGGACATTTATTTGTTAATTATGCATTGATTTACTATTATTCATTTGGAGTGTTGCAAAATTGTGGAATCAAATTATAGTAATGTGGGAGGAATAAGGGGATGTATATAAAAGTGTGTTTTCAGTGCAGAAAATTTATGGTAAGTCCAACCCTTAGAGGAAGTTCTGCCGGATTTCCATTGGAAGGTCCGGTAGGATTTCCCTGGGATCAGGGCTTGTCTAGGGTTCCGGCGAGGAATTTTGGATGGGTCCTGACAGGTGTGGTGATTTTTTGAGAATGTAGGAGGTTCTGGGTTCAATTTTTGTTATGGTCCTATTTTAATTTTATTTTTTTATGGGTTTCTAAATGTTTAAACAAAAAATTGAAAAAAGAGAAGGAAAAGGCGATGCATTTGTTGAAGAATATGTCGCCTTTTCATCTATTTGGCGACGCATTCTTAAAATAATGTGTCGCCTAACACTATATTAGCTAGTTTTTGTTGTATTATTACATCCAAGTTATTTGGCCTGATGGTGTGGTGATTTTTTAAAGAGTAGGAGGTCCTGGGTTCAATTTTTGTTATGGTCATATTTTGATTTTATTTTTTTTATGGGTTTCTAAATGTTTAAACAAAAAAATTAAAAATAAAAAAAAATAGGAAAAGGTGACACATTTGTTGCCTGTTTAGCGATGCATTAATAAAGTCGCTTATTTAGCAACACATTAATAGAGTTGACTATTTAGCGATGCATTAATAGAATGGCCTATTTAGCTACGCATGAATAGGGTTGACTATTTAGCGATGTATTAATAGATTAGTTGACTAATCTGAAATAGAGATTTTTTTTTAAATTTTTTTTTTTGGGTTACTTGCAGGTTTTTGAACAAGAACAATAAGAGATGGAATCATTAATGGGTATTATCATTTTGGAATTGTTGCTGTCATTTGGTTTCTAGATCAAGATTTAAAGATCTTTTTTGTAATTGTTGTAGATATAGGAAAGAAATTTGATATATGAATTACATTTAGTAAAACTTTAATTTAATCAATTTTAGTTTTTTTTTTTTTATAATGCTTTAATTTATAGTATTATTTTACTAGGTAAGTTTGATATATTTAGATTATCTGAAATGAAGGTTTTTTTCTTTTTTTTTTTTTTGCCTTTCGCTACTTGCAAATTTTTTAACAAGAACAATAAGAGGTGGAATCATTAATGGGGATTATCGCTTTGGAACTGTTGCTGTCATTTGGTTTCTAGATCAAGATTTAAAGATCCTTTTTGTAATTGTTGCAAATATAGGAAAGAAATTTGATTGTGCAAACTTTTTTTTTTTTTTGCTCTTTTTATGTGTAGATAATTTTAATTATTATATGTACCATCAGTTATTTTTGAATGGTTGATATCAATCTATTAAAGAAATTAGATTTAAATTTTTATTATTTGTTTTTGAATATATTACTTTTGTGATTATTGTTTTAACTATTATCAACTTTAAATTTAAGATAATTTTCATTTTAAAGAAAACAGTACTATAAATTAAATTAATAATAAGTAATAAAATTATTATTAAAATTAAAATTTGAAATCTCATATAAATAAATAACATTATTTTTATTAATTAATTTCACTGCATAAAATTGATTTAAATTATTATTATTATAATAATAGTACTTTTTAGTAACATTTTGAAAATGATTCTAAATCTTAATTTTTTATAATAAAATTAAAATTAAAATTTAGAGAAACGTAGTTTTAATTTAATATATTTGTTTCTTGAAACAAAATTGAATATCTTTCGTCATTTATTTTATATGATTTGATAATTCCTGTCGATTTAACTATGCATTATCAAACGTTCGACTGGATAATATGATATGAAAAATATATATCATTAATGATAGTGTGAAGACCCTTTTTTTTTTGGGGATAAAATATTAAGATCATGTGAAGACTATTCTGTCGTTTGAGAGATGAAATGGAAGAGCAATGTAACAAATAATGAAAAAATTAATTTTGAACTAAAAGATTACTAAACTATAAACTCGTTTTTGAAACCAAGACAAGAGAACAGAAAAGAAACATTCACAAATATTATCCAAAATTTGTAAACTTTGTATCCATATCTCAAATTGGCAGGTGTTAAATTATATAACTACATCTAGAAATACAAGCATATGGATAACATGAACACTCTGTTAGAGCCACAATATATTCAATAACCATACACAAAAATATTCATGGAAACCCCAAGAAAGAATTAATCTCCTTCTAGCTAGTAAGGCCAAAAACCTCCATCTTGCCTCTTTACAAGGATCTGATTGTACTCTGGCCTTGATATCTGCAAATGAAATCATTCATTCAACTATTAATAAAGTTGATAAAATTCAGATTATCCAAACTTGTCAGAAGAAATAAGAACCATTTCTCTTAGAAGGGAACCATATCACAAGTGCATGTTGGGATTCGAATCAAGAAGTGTTTATCTTAATCATCAAAATAGTGAAAAACATGCTTAAATAAAATATTCTCAATTATACAAAACACTCATAATATGGTTGAAGAAAACATGAATATACAATAACAAACTTATTAAAGAATATTTCAAAACCTACATATCCCAAACGGAGAAAGTTAGGCCTCTTTCTCAGTACTCACAAAGTAAACCAATTTACAGGAAGAAATTTTGACTTAGACAATGCCTACTAAAATTACCGAGATGAATACTCTTATAGTACGCATGATTACTATTTTTTTTTTTTTGTTTTGGTTACTTAGTGATAACACATTACATTGTCTGAGGTCCCAAACGCAATCATGGAATAACTTAAAAGAAATTACGATTAAGAAGAATACTAGCCAATTCTGATAGATGCTCATTGTTGATGCTCATTTTGCCCATGATGACCAAGTGTTGTTACATGGCTATGATGCAAAGCCTACAGTGAAAAACTGAGAAGATCAAATGGACACTGGAGTAAGAATCAAGCAAAAGTTTGAGAAGGGAAAACGGAAACTGCAGCTGTGAGATCAGTAAAACTAGGAGGCTTGCTTTTAAGAAGAGTATCAACCCTGTTTTGCAATAAATTGCAAAGTCATAACTGTTTCTTATGTAGAGGTGGTAGCTACCAAATCCATTCCTGAGAAGGAAAAACGCACGGTGTCTGACATTTTCATAATTTGGATCGGCACGGGTGATTACCGCAGTTTTGACATATACGACGATTTGAGCTTAATCCCCCTTGAGTGAAGTGGATCACGTTTCCATCATCGTAGTATATCCCTATCAATATAATTTATTTATATATACTACTAAAAAAAATAAAAAGGAAAAAAAAGAAGTTTGTGAAACCACAAAAAGACTGCCAAGCATTCAGAGGAATGAAGAAGAAGGAAGGAAGAAGAAGAAGATCACCTTGATGGGCTTCTTTTCTTCATCTCCTTGTGTATATGTGAGACCCAGCTGGCTCCAGTTCATTCCTAGGGATTTTGTTCCAAAGCAGAGTCATGTAAGACAACTGCATATATTAAATTAGGTGCATGGAGTCAATACTGGGCTTTGTCCGTGACGTAGAAATGATTTGTTGAGAATTAAATAATTTATTGTAAATCCATTTCTTAACTCTTAAACAGATCAGAATAATTAAACCAACAAAAAAGTATAAAGAAATGTCTATGTGGGATAGCCTATCGCAATGTTCACACTTCTTCTCCATGTAGAAGATTTTGGACGTTTTAAATAAGGTCTCTAATGATATATATATATATATATATATATATAAGGCACCAAAATATCATTGCTAATATTTTTCTACTAATCCACGATATAATATTATATATCTGATGCAACACCTCACAAACTATTATGTATATGTTTAATTATTATGTATATATAGGAGAGACAAAGAGAGCTAATGTTCATTCAAGAGTAGGGTATAAAAAATAACAATAATATTAGAGTTATCAAAATATTATCAAATGATATGACGATGATATATTAATATTTAATCAGTTTATTTCTTTAATTTACTTATCCATCTAAAAGTTCATTTTTTTTTATATTTATATTATATGAATATATCTATTAATAATTTTTTAATATGTGTTATTTAGTAAATCAATTTAATAAATATTTTAGTAATTGTAGTATTATTAAAAAAACAATATGCTTAAACATACCTACTATTACAGTGACATATATATTTAATTTGTCTAATTTTTTTAATTGAATTTTTTTTTTCTTTTATTGTTAAAGAAATCCTACAAGCAATCTTGCACAATCATGAATGATAAGCACAAGACTAATGGGGGTAAAAATGAAAGCAAAAAAGTCCAAATGAATTAAGAATATGATAAAGCGCTATGATGAGGCTAAAATCAACATGTTGAAGTGGCTCTAGGTTGAGCTAAATTAATTTGGACAATTGCTTGATCATGAGCTAACTTAAATTTTTTTTTTTAAATTTCTTTTTATATTTTACTTTACAATCCTCTTTTTAAGTAGTGATACAATTTTGGTGCATTTATGTTGAGAATGCAATCACGTACTCTGATATATTTCATGTCTTTCCAATTTTGTAGGGAGGGGGAATGACTTATCAATTCTCATCAATTTAGTTTGTTTTTCAAACTGTATTTGCTTTTCTCATTTCTTCTTATTGCATGGGATTTCAATGTCCTTTGTTTTCACAAATCTGAGAAAATATCTTATCGTAGACAACTACTGCAAAAATTCTAGAACTTGTCTTTAACATGTAACTAATGTATCAATGATCTTTCATTAATTAAGAACTCAACCAATAACTGTTGTCAATCTTGTAAATCATAAATTTAGCTAACGCATTTACTTATCTTAATCCTCACTCAAAACCTCAAAATCTATCTCCTTCCAAAACGAATCAATACAACTATCACAAAAGTTACCAACTCTCCAAAGTGCGGCCAATCTCTCAACAGAAACTTTACAAGCACTCCCACAATATTTGGCATCATAAATAAATCGCAAGATGGAGTATATAACATAACACATGGCTGACACAACAATAAAATTACTAGCTGGGAATCCTCGTGGAAAAAGAAGGATTGCATAAATAACAGCAAATGGGGTTGCTATCTGCCCGTTCGTGCCAAGATCAATGACATTCCTTGCCAGCAAGCCAGCTTTGCAATATATTGCAAAGTCTTCACAGTTGTTGAAAAGTTTGTAGGCACCAAAACCATCATGCTTTCCAAGGAAATGAGCGCGGTGCAGGACATCTTCTGTTGGACTGGTAGAGGCAAGGGTACAGGTACCCCCTTGAGTTTTGGCTATAAAGAAAGCAAGATTAACACCATATTTATATAGATACAATTCCCCTCCATCAAGAAAACTATTTATGCTACAAGACTCTACACGACATTCCGTTGATTAACCACCACCACCAATAGGGTCTTCTCCTCGTTGAGGTGAATCACTTCTCCATCACCCACATATATCCCTGAATATCAAAGTTGACTTGATAAGAAAAGATTATTATATATACATATATAGAAGGCCAAATAAGCTAGTCCCATGAATTCTTAAACTCAATAAGGATTAACGATTCAGGGTATAGTCAAGCAAAAACCTTTAACACAGATGAAATGAATTCTCTAGGTGTGTTATGACTGATAAAATAAAAAATAAAAAAAATGAACACTCTGTTTGAAACACATGTTTGACACACTCTTTGGAGGAAAGAAACGGAGAAGAAGAAGATCACCATGACAGGCATAGGTATACCTTCAGTTCCGCCTCCATGCGAAGATGTGATCTTTAGGCTTCATTTGCTTCTTTTGTATCTTATTAGAAAGCAGCCTTTGGATATTAAATGATAATATGTAAACTATTAGATCAATATTTATTAATAGTTTAATTAACTTATAAATAAATAACAATGCGAAAAACTACATTAATTAAAATTTATATATATATATATATTAACTCAATCATATGGAGAGCAAAGCGAGAAAATTACTTTTCCAAATACTGCCCAGTAGAAAAGTATGAAGCATGCTAGAGTCCAGAGCACTGGAAGAGTCTGAGACCAAATCTTAATAGCAAACAAAAAAAGGCAAAAGCACACATTAGTATTCTTAAAAACAGGTCAATTAAGAATTCAATACGGCCCAAACCACCAGAAGCCAATATCTCATCAGCCACTGGCAATCTCTCTGCTTCAATTTTGATAACATTAGGACAAGCTCCGATATCAGAAACCAATCTACAAACATAGTAAACGCTGAGACATCTAGCTACCAGACCAGTAAAAGTAGCAGGGGCAAGTTGCAGTAGGGAAAGAGAGACAGCAGTAGTAACAGCCAAGAAAAATGCTGTTTGCCAACTTCTGCTGAACACAATGCTGTCTACTACTAGCAATCCTGTTTTGCAATACATTGCAAAGTCTTCATCATTGTTTATGAAGTGGTAATAGTCACTGGAGGTGCCATAGTTGAGAAGGAAGGCCGTACAGTCCTGAACAACTTGAGGTGGATCAGCAGAGGCAAGGGTGGAAGTATGTTCCCAGAATTTGGTGAGGAAGAGAGCTGGATTGACACCATATTCAAAGAGATAGACATCTCCTCAAGAAAGAAAATCTTCTATGGATGAAAAGACCACACCATGACAATTAAAGTGGATCACCTTCTTATCGAAAATATATATCCCTGGGGTCTCATACAAGCAGGCAAATAATATCCCATGAATAGTGTTTATATGCTATACATACAGATTCCAAATTCCAATCATATGAAGAAAATAAAATTAAAATGAAAAGAAAAAAAAAAGACCACTATAGTATCTTTAGAAGAAGAAATGGGACAAGTGCCAAAAAATCACCATGATATGATTTTGTATTGCCTCCCTTCCATGTGTAGATGTGATCTCCAGGCTCCAGTTTTCTCCAGAGTTTGTTTGAAAGCACCCTCTGAATCTTCATCCATAGCTCTCCTCTCATCTTATACTTTGGGAATTCTCCTTACTCAGCTCTTCAAAATTTGTGTTTTGGAGAATGGATATAGTCGAAATCAACCACAGATAACATACCAAACTACCAATACTGAACAATTAAAATTGATTTGGCGGAGGCAAATGAATTGCAAAGTTGCTTTCTTCAAAGTCAGCTTAAGGGTTAGGTGTAACTAGGTGAATGGGATCATATAGTTCCTAGGATTATGTGAAGAAAAATGGGCAGCGCATGTGGTCAATACTGGTTTTGGACTTGGACTATAATGCAAAAAAGGATTGGCCAACGAAAGTTTTTTAAGTCCATTTCTCTATTCTTAAACAAATAACCTAACCAATTATCAATCCTATTAGTCAACAAGGGCAGGATATATATATTAGTAGTAGTTAAGTGTGTTCTGCTAATCCACTTGCCATACAATATTATTTGATGGAAGACCTCCCTGAAACTAATAAATATACAATTTCTTATGAAATTTATCATGCATATGTATATATATATATATATATACAAACAAGAGAGGGAGAGAAAGAGACCTAATATTCATCCAGAATAATGGGCTATAAAAATAATTTTAACACCTAATGTGACAGCAAAGTTATTCTATTTAAAATTGTGATGACTGTTGTTTCAACAAAGGAAGCCCTGCAATGGATATTATATAAGACAGTAACTCATGGTTTTTGGTAGAGCAAAAGCAAATGGAAAAGAGACAAAACTAGCTTCACTAAATTCACGTTCGACTCTGTTCTTAGCATACAAAAGTTTCATTTTGGAACTCTTCATGGATATACTTTTGGCCCCACCTTTGGTTTCATATCGGACATATACAAAAAGTAAATTGCTAAACAATCATCATTTGTCTAGCTTGCATAGAAAACAATAATAAGCACTGGGGTAATAGTGGTGTTTAGTTTCAATAATCTTTTTCTTTATTTTTTTTTATTTTTTATTTTTTATGTATTTCTTGACACTATAGATCAAGCTAACCTAACTAGCTCTCTTTCTCTATCCTTTTACATATAATATGTAAACCTGAATGACGACTTCTATTGCTAAGCCCTGTTTATTTTGTGTAATTTTAGAATAAGATGATTCATGCAGACATCATATCAAAATCAATTTTCCAAAGTCGAAACATTTATGCTCTCTCTCAAGAAGCTTGTATGGCCTACTCTATTGCCCAACTAGTTCATTATACGAATAAGCTGAATTGTTTTTCGATTACCTAAAACCAAATCTTAAAGCTATATAATCATGTATCAGTGGTAAAAATCTTAAACCAAATCTTAAGCTAGCAATAGTTATTTTGGGGCTACTTCCTCATGGTTGGGTTGAGCTAGTTATGCTTAATTCAGATGAATTAGTTACTTGATGAACACTTGTGCTCTTATACTTTAGTCAAGTTTAGGGCAAACTACAGGTTCTCTATCAAAGCTTTACATATATATATATATATAAAATTCTGAACCATGAATAACCTATAAGCTACACTGACCATGCTTCTAAAGTCTAAAATTGAGGAATATCCAAAATTACTATGTAAAATTAAGATCAAATACAAATGGAACTATGTTAATTAAACAAAGACTAAAGATAATGGAATCGTCATATAAATGATGAATACTTGATTAGTTGTGACAGAATGATTATTTGGTATATGTAGAATCTGGATTCCTAGGAATAACTACATTGTGCAGGATGTTATCCATGGACAAAGCAAGATGGACAAAGCGGAGGAATGGTAAAGCGAAGTTTCTATGTACCACCATCAGGTTAGCCACTCTATTCTACAAAGTAACAGATGGGTTCAAAAGCAGTATGTTCAAGCTTATTTGATGTTGGAAGCAGCACTAACAGAAAAAGAGGAGGGAAAGTTGAGCATGATGGGATGAATTTTTTCGAGCAAAATGAATGAAAAAACACAAAATTTTAATTAAAAAGTCCAAGTGGAAGGAGCTAAGACTCACATGATTGAGAAACTTGGTAAAATATTGCATTCAATAGGACAAAAAGACAAAAAAGAATACATGTCGAGGAACTCAGATAATTTCACATAAGACATATATGATATAACATAATTGAGATAAAGCTTAATAAAAAAATTGAAATTAGGCTCTACTTCCAAGCACTCAGTGATGCAACATGGAAACAACCTCTGAAAACTTATTAGAAAAGAGGAAAAACAGATTCTAAGGCTTAAACATTAATTTGGCATGATCTAGGACAAGATGGGCTTGTTTGGGATCTTCAAGGATTTTAGTAGATTAATTTAGTTTCCTATTTTTAATTAGAGTATTTTATTATTTAATTAGGTTTCCTATTATTTTCAGTTTCTTAATGTTATTAGTTTCCTTATTTAACTAGGTTTCCTATTATTTTAGTTTCCTAATATTATTAGATGATTTTAATATAGATAGGGTTCTTTGTAATTCTTGGAGGAATGAATCAATATTACAAGAATTTTATGAGATTATTTTCTCTGGTTTTGTGTGATGCAAAACAAACTTAGGTGTGATGCCTAGGATTTTGGGAGTGATTCCTAAAATCAATCTAGTGTGATACTAGAATCCTATCTATTTCTTTTCTATTTTCTTTCTTTCTCTACCTGTCCTACATCAGTTTGGTATCAGAGCCTGGTTCCAACCCTAGCCGCGTAAGCAGTTCCGTCAACAGTAATTCTTCGGCGTGAACAGTAACCCGTAGCGTGAACAGTATCCGGTGATCAGATTGTTTCTTTGAATTAAGGAATCATGACTATGAGATCTGGAAAGAGTTTTAGAGGTAGAATAACTAACAATCAATTTGAAGAATTATTTATTCGTATGGTCAAACAAGTGGAGTCTCTTAATGTTCAGGTTAGTAATATTGAAGCCCAAATATCTCAACCTAGCAGTTCTTCAACTAACAATGAACAAGATGAGAATCCTGAAGCCAATGATGATAAAAGTCAAGAGAAGCTGCTAGCAAAGACTATTGCTCCAGTGCCTTTCCCTACAGCCCAACAGACACCTAATTAGGTGAGAGATATATTGCAATCAACACAAGGACGTCACAATACTTTTGATGACATCACAAAGAGGGTAAAGATTAAACTACCAGATTTCGAAGGTAAAGTAAATCCAACTGAGTTTGCTGACTGGCTTTCTTCCATTGAAGAATATTTTGATTGGTATGATATGGATGATGATCGGAGAGTAAGGTTCGCTAAGATGAAGCTAGTAGGTCTTGCCAAAATTTGGTGGATGGGTGTTGAAGGAGATTTAAGGAGAATGGGATTACCATCCATTGGTACTTGGCAAGAGATGAAAGCTAAGCTAAGGGAAAAATACATGCCTACCAATTACTATGATAAATTATGTGAGTAAGCAATCAACTTGAAGCAAAGTAATTTGTTAGTTGCTGAGTATATGCAGAAGTTTGATGAGTTGAAGACTCGAAGCCAACAACTTGAAGATCCAAGGCAAACATTAGCAAGATTTAAATCTGGTTTGAGGTCCGACACTAGGAGGGAGCTACTAAGACAACCTATCTACAGCTTGGAGCAAGCTTTTCAAGTTTCTTTGGATTTGGAGGAGTATCTTGGAAGTTTCAAAAGATCTGATATAAATCACAGCAACAGAGTTATAGGAAATCAGCCTTCAAAACAACCTATGAAGGCCAAGGTACCTTTTCCTAATGCTTCTGAACTTAGAGGAAAAGGCAACCAATGTTTCAAATGTGGACAGCCTGGTCATATGGCATATACTTATCCTAAAAGAAACCTACGTCTTGATGTAGAACATCATGAAGAACCTGATCAACAAAGAGAAGAAGATGAAGACAATTTCAACTATGGAGTTTATAATCCTGATGACTTGGAAGAAGATGAAGTAGATACTTCATTAAATGCTGTTGTTAGACGTATCCTTTCAATTCTGAAAGATGAGAAGGAAGATTGGAAACGCACCTCTATTTTTCAAATGTTGGTGTGTTGTGAAAATCAAGCACAAAAACTTATCATTGATGGTGGTAGTAGTATGAATGTTGTTTCGGCATCTATGGTAGGATGATTAAAACTTCCTATTGAACCGCATCCACATCCATATAAAGTAGCATGGATTGACTGTACTTCAATTCCGGTAACCCAACGCTGTCTAGTTTCTTTTTCATGTGGGGTTTACAATGACTCAATTTGGTGTGATGTGATTCCGATGAAAGTAACACATATTCTTCTTGGTCGTCCTTAGCTTTATGATAGAGATGTGTTTCACTGTGGGAGAGGAAATACCTACTATTTCATGTTCAAAGATAGGAAGGTTGTGTTGAAGCCTATGACGGTAGCTGAGATGGATAAATATAAGGTGGAAAAACCAAGTAAGGCTTCTAACAATCCACAAAAGTCTCTACATATTCTTACTAAGAAGAATTTTGAGTGAGAAAGTAAGAAAAATGGAGTTATATATGCTGTTCTAGCAAAGGAAACAAAGAAGGAAACAGCAACCAGCAAGCAAACGTTTCCAGTAGAGATTCAGAAGTTGCTGTCTGATTTTTTAGATTTTGTTCCGGAAGGGTTTCCAAGTGAATTACCTCCTTTAAGTAACATTCAGCATGCCATAGACCTTGTACCAGGAGCTCAATTACCTAATCTTCTAGTATATCATATGAATCCTAGCGAGCATGCGGAGCTTAAGAGGCAAGTGGAGGAGTTACTGTCTAAGGGATTCATCCGTGAGAGTTCAAGTCCTTATGCTGTTCCTGCTTTGCTTACACCCAAGAAAGATGGGAGTTGGTGACTGTGTGTTGATAGTTGTGCGATTAACAAGATTACAATCCAATATCGCTTCCCTATCCCTCGATTTGATGACATGTTGGACATGATGGCTGGTTCGTGTATATTTTCAAAATTGGATCTAAAAAGTGGATATCACCAAATTCGTCTAAGGCCCAGAGATGAATGGAAAACAGCTTTCAAAACAAAGGATGGTCTTTATGAATGGCTAGTAATGCCATTTGGTTTTTCAAATGCTCCAAGTACATTTATGAGGTTTATGAATCAAATTCTACAGCCATTCTTTGGTAAATTTTTGGTAGTATATTTTGATGATATATTGATATATAGCAAGAGCAGGGAAGACCATCTTTCACATTTGCAGCAAGTTATGAGAGTTCTTCGACAAGAGAAGCTCTACATAAATATGAAGAAATGTTGTTTTATGACATCATCAGTGGTATTCTTGGGTTATGTTGTTTCGTCAAGAGGACTGGAAATGGATCCTTTGAAGATTAAAGCTATCCTAGAGTGGCCAATTCCTAGTTCATTGCAAGAGGTACGAAGCTTTCATGGATTAGATACATTTTATTGAAGATTTATTCAAAATTTCAGCTCGATTATGGCTCCAATAACTAATTGTATGAAGAAAAACCAATTTCTTTGGGCCAAAACAGCAACAAAAGCTTTGGAAGAGGTTAAGAAAAGATTGACTGAAGCACCGATTCTTCGACTACCAGATTTTTCGAAGGTTTTTAAGGTAGCATGTGATGCATCTAATGTGGGAATTGGTGGCATACTTAGTCAAGAAGGGCATCCTATTGCATTTTTCAGTGAGAAATTCAATGAAGCTAAGCAAAAGTATTCTACTTATGACAAAGAATTTTATGCGGTGGTTCAAGCTTTGCGATATTGGCGTCATTATCTCATATCAAAGGAGTTTATTCTATTTTCAGATCATGAAGCCCTCAAGTACATCAACTCACAAAAGAAGATGAATTATCGGCATGGGAAATGGATTTCTTTCTTGCAAGAATACTCATTCGTTATCAAACACAAATCTGGTGCAGAAAACAAGGTTGCTGATGCATTGAGTAGAAGAGGACAGCTAGGTGAATATCCTAATTTTTCACTACATGATGGTTATCTTTTTAAGGAAACCAAACTTTGTTTGCCTAATACATTTTTCACTACCTCATGAGCCATAGAAAGAGTTAAGCATGGATTTGGTTTTAGGATTACCTAAAACAATAAGGAGGCATGATTGCATAATGGTTATGGTTGATAGATTTTCAAAAATGGCACACTTTATTGCTTGTTCAAAGACCATGGATACCATTCACGTAGCTAAATTATTTTTCAAAGAAATAGTTCGTCTTCATGGACTACCTATGACAATAGTTTCAGATCAGGATGTAAGTTTATGAGTTATTTTTGGAGAACCTTATGGAAGACAATGAATACCAAATTGAAGTTCTCTTCTGCTTTTCATCCACAATCAGATGGTCAAACAGAAATTGTAAATTGAAGCTTGGGAGATTTATTTCGCTGTCTAGTCGGAGATCACATAACTAGTTGGGATCAAATACTTCCTATGGCAGAATTTGCATATAATAGCTCCATAAATAGGAGCACAGGTTGCAGCCCATTTGAAATTGTAACTGGGATGCTCCCTAGGAAGCCTATTGACTTGGTTCCTTTGCCTTTGGCAGCAAGACCAAATGCTGAAGCTGAAACTTTTGGAAGACACATTCAAGAAATTCATGATGATATTCGCAGAAAAATTGCTCTAAGTAATGAAAGCTACAAGGCACATGCTGATTTGAAGAGAAAATTAGCTGAATTTAATGAAAGGGATATGGTAATGGTTCGGATAAGGCCTGAACGTTTTCCTAAAAGCACTTATAAGAAGCTACATTCAAGGAATGTTGGTCCATATAAGATTTTAAAGAAAATCAGCTCAAATGCCTATGTCCTTGATCTACCAAAGGATATGGGTATAAGTAATGTCTTCAATATTGAGGATCTAAGTTCTTATGAGGGACATGAAAATGATACAGCAAGTGGTAGCAAGGCAGCAAGTCTACCATCTACATTTCGATTAAAAGAGGAAATTGAAGATGTTGTTGATCATCAAATAGTATCAACTAGAGGTGGAGGATATCAACAGTATCTTGTTAAGTGGAAGAACCGACCACTTTCAGATTGCACATGGATCATTGACCAAGAATTTCAGAAACTCAATCAAGACCTCTATAATCAATTTCATGCCATCAACTCACCGGGGTCGAGTTTTTCTAAGCCAAGGGGAATTGATGTAAGATGGAAACGACCTCTGAAAACTTATCAGAGAAGAGGAAAAACAGATTCTAAGGCCCAAACATTAATTTGGCATGATCTAGGACAAGATGGGCTTATTTGGGATCTTCAAGGATTTTAGTAGATTAATTTAGTTTCCTATTTTTAATTAGAGTATTTTATTATTTAATTAGGTTTCCTATTATTTTCAGTTTCTTAATGTTATTAGTTTCCTTGTTTAACTAGGTTTCCTATTATTTTAGTTTCCTAATGTTATTAGATAATTTTAATATAAATAGGTTCTTTGTAATTCTTGGAGGAGTGAATCAATATTACATGAATTTTATGAGATTATTTTCTCTGGTTTTGTGTGATGCAAAACAAACTTAGGTGTGATGCCTAGGGTTTTGGGAATGATTCCTAAAATCAATCTAGTGTGATACTAGAATCCTATCTATTTCTTTTCTATTTTCTTTTTTTCTCTATCTGTCCTACATCACTCAGATTCAACCACCTTCATGCAATCAAACTCGAACCAATTATAAAGCTTAATATGTATGAGCACTACTTTTTTCCCCTAAAGAAATCTTCTCTATAGTTCTATCCAATTCTAACCAAAATAAGATTTCTAAATTCCTAAATTCATTCAAACAAAGGTTCCAAGAATCTCATCCCTTTTGTCCATAGTGTTCTTTGTAACAAGTTCTTCCTCTTAGAATTTTTTGTTTCCAGAGAACTTGGGTATTTTCTTATCAAACTTTGCAGGCTCTCTCGATCCTCATATTAAATTGTTGGAAGGAAAAAGTACATTTTCATTGCTACCTACCAAATCCAAATTTCAGTTTATTACCCCCAAAAAAATAAAAAAAATAAAAAAGATTTCAGTTTCCTCCTTGGAGCTTGCTTGTATAATTGTTTAGCTATTATTCAAATGTCTCAAATCAGATACCCAAAATAGACTTTTTTTTTTTGTTTTTTTCTATTGTTTTTCAGGCAACAACGTTCAGAAATCACTACCATTTAACATTAAGAGATCAAAATATATATATATATATATATATATATTTATATATATATATATATATATATTCCATTGCAAGAACTAAATCGCAGTATCAAATTAATAAATAAAAAATGACGGAAGAGAAAACGGACCAGATCTTTGAAGATGATAAAGGCGATGATAATGAAAAGAATGCAGAGGATCTCAAATTCGGCCGCTTCGACGAATCCGAAAACCTTGTTGACACCTCTAGTGATTGCTGACTCGTTCTTGCTCCTGCTCCCAGCTTGCCTCGCCATTGCCATCCGCTGATTTCTTCTCTCTCTCTCTCTCTCTCTCTCTCTCTCGCGCGCGCTCTCTCTTTACATTTTACAGTTTCACCATCAATCTTATAATACCGTAGGAAAAAAGAAATAATGTGGCTGCTTCCAAACGCAGCCTTAAAGTTTTGTTCTTTTTTTTTTTTTTAAATAACAAATAAATAAATAAAATAACCATTTTTTTAAAATATATTTTTAGAGTTTTTTTTTAATAAAAAATATAACATTTACCTCTTTTTATTAAAAAATATTTAAAATTTTGTTGTCATGTCTCGAAAGTGTTTCCTCCTACCTTTATTTTATTTCTAAATTATTTAATGAGACCAAGAAGGTGGGCCTTTTTTTTTTAAAATTTTTTTTTTGTTGGGGTGAGGAAAGAAGGGTATTGAGCTAGTTATTGTTACCATTCCTATGTTCCTTTAATTTGTGACCTGAAAGACAATTTCCATTGCAAGTTCTGTTTAATGTAGTGGTAAAAAATCATTTGTTTATGTAGGCAACAATTCCAATTCAAATTTTTACCAATATAATTTATGAAGAAATCATATCAACGTCCATTTTTCTGAGACAAAAACAACCAAAGAGTTCTTTTTGGCAACTTGGAGAATATTTTAAATTACCTTGACTGTGTATCTCGTTCATTATGCAAATAAGTTGAATTTTGATACAGTTATACGAAATTTATCTAAAGCCACAGAAAGAGAGAGGATCCCTTATAGCTCTCTGTAATTTTTTTTTTTATTTTTTTTAAATAATCATGTGGAAAAAAATTGGATTAGTAGGGGGGTAATGAAAGATATATTATAACAAATTTTTGATTAATCAATAAACTTTTTCCGTTGTGGTTTTTGACTGCGTGTATAGGTTGACTATTTTTAATTTGATAGTATTATTTGACTTTGCCTCGCTTTTTAGTTCTCTCTTTGGATTAGAATATATCAGCACCCGTACAAAGGTGAATGGTATGTTTGGACTAGTACATTATACATGCAACATTTAGTCTTGGTTTGGTAATATATAGATTTAAAAATAATCAGCTGTATTTATGCTAAATAAAGGATCAACTTCTATTATGTTAAAGAAAAAATATCAGTAAAATGTTTAATAACTTGTATAAATAAAAATGCCACAAAACATATAAGTTATAAATAAATATTTGATAACTTATAAAATTTAATTATTGTAAATTTTAAAATTACTAAAGTGGACATAAATGTATATAAGTTATGTTTTTTTTTTAATAACAAAAATACAATAATTTATATGTAATTATGTTATGACATTTTTATATTAAAAATATAATATACATAATATATGATTTTTTTTATTTTTTTTAAAATCTTTATTTTAAAATAAAATACTTAACAACCAAAATTATTTGTTTATCAAGCACCTAAGTGGCAAAAAATTCTTTTATCATTGATTCTAGGGTTGCCAGAATAATTACTAAACTAAGGCTTAGATATATTAGTAAATGTATAATTGAACAAGATGTTAAAATTTCAGAACATATGATTTTATCATTAGATTCATTACCATTCGGAAATAAAAATTCAAAACTCCTCTAAAAATATAATACTAGTTTAAGGTGAGCCTAAAAAAAGATAGGGCTGTTTCAGAATAAATACTTGCATACTAAATTACAACAAAAATTTCAAGTTTATATGTTTAACATCTAAAACAGCAAGTATCATTGACTAAAAATTAAAACTCAACCAATATCGCAATATAAATCCTACATAAATCATAAATTAATCCATGATTTTTCTTGCTTTGATTCTCTTTCAGAATAGCAAATTCTCATGATGCATGAGTTGAGGCACTACCGAAAAATGACCATTACGCATCCAAGATGGTTGTTAGGACTCGTCTAAAATTTCTTACCGGAACCCTAGACAAGCCCTGATCCCAGGGAAATCCTACCGGACCTTCCAATGGAAAATCCGGCAGAACCTCCCCTAAGGGTTGGACTTACCACAAATTCCCTGCACTGAAAACACACTTCTATATACACTACCTTATTCCTCCCATATTACTACAATTTAATTCCACAAATTTACAACACTCCAAAATAATAACAGGAAATCAATATATTATTCAATAAATATATGTCCAATTAGTATACAGAGCATTATACAAATGATTGTGAAATTAATACAACGTCAGATAAAGAAGCAACACAAGATGGAGAGGAAAAATGGAGGAAATGCCTTTTGGACTTTCGGTAATGAACTGAGACGTCGGGCTCGCTCCCGGACAATTAACGTCGACTAACCTTGTCAGGACCCGTCCAAAATTCCTCACCGGAACCCTAGACAAGCCCTGATCCCAGGGAAACCCTACCAGATCTTCCAACGGAAAATCCGGCAGAACCTCCCCTAAGGGTTGGACTTACCACAAATTTCCTGCACTGAAAACACACTTCTATACACATCCCCTTATTCCTCCCACAATACTACAATTTAATTCCACATATTTGCGGCATTTCAAATAATTAATAGAAATCAGTGCATAATTAATACATAATTGTCCAAGATAGTATACAGAGCTTCATAAGGTACTATTAAGTATAGAAATTATACAATAAGGATGAAAGAAATATTACAATTGAAATAAATGAGACAAAGATAACTTCTCAAATTACGACAGCGACAGAGATTAGGTTCGTTCCGGGAGAACGTCTACCACTCTTTGCACCTAGGGGAACAGAATTTAAAAATATGAGATGCTAATCATCTCAGTGAGTGACCCTATCTACTGTACACTTTTAATATTAATAATATAACAATAAAAGGAATTTAATTAATCAATACCAAACAATTAAATAAATAAATAAATAATAAATACTAGTTCTTTGAAAATAATATTTTCTCTTAAAACCCTCACTATTCACTCCGTTGGAAAGGTTCCCCTTTTAAAACATTTTTGCAAAACCCATTATTTGTATGCCCAAAAATCAAGGAATCATTAATTTAATAAATAATAATTAAATAATACAAATATAAATAAAATATAATAAGATATAATAAAATAAATTTAGAACACTTGCATGAAAGAAATATAACATAAAAGAAGAATTCAATATATAATTCGTATAATTTGATTAAATAAATTAAGGCAAACAGTATCAAAAATATAATTTAAATAATTATAGATAGATGATAAAACAAATTAAATGCATTTAATTTAAATACGATTTTAGAACCTTTAGGATTTGAAATTTCTATCTGAAAATTTATACTTGATGCACCACACCATATACCAGTGATGCCCTCCGATATCCCAGCGTCTCGAGCACCGTCTGGCGGGGGGGTTAAAGAGAGAAACTTGCATACGTTCGCTTCGGCGTCCCGATAGCGCCGCTGCTTAAACCATCATCCCGGCCATGGAGGGGGGCGGCTTATGCGCACTATATAAAACTTGCCTACCCTCGGTCCAATGGCAATTCACAGGAGACATTATAATTTGCGCGTTCAACTACATATACATTACAGAACACCAGTACTGTATGAGTGCGTCTAAAATAAATAGGCAAATTTTATTACAAAAAGATACGCAACTTTTCCAAAATCCACCGTAGGAATTATACCATTTTTCGAACTCAACCTCCCACATTTTTCTTTAACATTTCCAGTACAAATCAACCGATAATAATATACAAATAATTTTTCTCGTATCAAAAAGTCCATCAAATAATGTTCCACGGGCATAATTATAAAATTTGAAACCACCAATTTAAACCCATATTTTCCTTCAAATATTTAAAAATCGAATTATGCCCAAAAATAATATTAAAATCCAAATACAATTAATTAATGAAAACACATTGCTCATGTGTAATAAATACAATTAAATCACAATACTAATACTCGAGAATTTTTTAATAACCCAAACTTCGGTTTAGCATCAATGGATGTATATATATATATATATATAAAATAATATTTTTTCCACAATTATATTTAAATTTCACCACATGAGCATAATTCTATATATCAAATTAACACAAAATAAATATAATTACTCATCCCAAAATAGTTTTAAAGGTGGGTCACTCACCTTAAGCACGTGTATCAATCAAGATCCTTCGCAGGATCAACTCCACTACCCACACGTGCACCTAAAATATCCACAATACACAAAACCAATTATTTAAATATTTTAATCGGGTAACTCCCAAATGGGTACCTAGGGAGCGAACACAAACGACAACCAAAATTGATGATAATATACCAAATTGAAGCTTGAGTGACAAGGATTACGAATCCGGTCTTACTTCCCAGAGATCGGACCCGAGGTGGCCGGAATCTCGTCGGAAAGCTTTTGGGATTCAACTCTTTGATTCTCTCAATCCGTTGAGATTTGAGGAAAGGGGACACCGGATTTGGGTTCAGAGGGTCGGAATTAGTGGGAAAGGAAGGGCGGTGCAGTCAGAAACTCACCGGAAAGTGAATTTTCCCAGCAACCAACCGTGGTCACCGGAATCCACCACCGCCGGCGGCGCGTTCGATGGCCACTGGCCGTCATTTTGGGTGGGAAGGTAGATCTGGTGGTGGATAACTCAATGGGACTGGCGGTGAGGCAAACAGTGGCCGGAATAGGGAGACATCGGGGTTTGAAGGAAACGGTACCGCCGTCAGAAAAAGCCTCGATCCGGGCGCGTCGGCAGTCGGTTGGTCGTGGTTTTTGGCTGGCCGGCTGGTTTTCAGGTGGTCTTCAAGATGGGGTGGCACGTGTGAGGAAAGGATGGCCAGAAAATGGTTAAGTGGCGGTGGCCGGTCGGTTCTCTCTCTAGCTCTCTCTCTCTCTCTCTCTCTCTCTCCTTTCCCCGTCGGCTCACCCGTTTTGCCAAAATAAAAGCCACTATGGATGACACTATTCACTCACGGGATTGGCTAAAATTATGACACATGGCACACACTGTTCACTCAAGCCAGGTATATTAAAATATTACGGTATTCGGAAAACTTCGCATGTCCATAACTTTTTAACCAGATGTCCAATTTAAGCGTGCCGCTAGTCTATGAACGCGTATCAACGAGTATTTTACAACTATACAAATGTCAAAACAAAATTCTACAACCATAAAAAGTCAACTCCCGGCATCTTTTGGACAATTTGAATCTCAACTTGTTTTGCCCATAACTTTCAAACCGTAGCTCCATTTTTGACATGCTACTAGTCTACGAACTCGGGGCATCATGTAATTCGCTACGATACCACGATCAACTAGAAATTTTAACTGAAACAAAAAGTCAACTTTTGATCCATTCGGTCAACGGTCAACCTCGGTCAGCGTGCAAGAATTCTGATGTAGTTTGGGACGGGGTGTTACAACCTTCCCCCCTTAGAAGAATTTCGTCCTCGAAATTCTGCACGTCACTGGAACAGGTAGGGATACTGATAACGCATCTACGCCTCGGGCTCCCACGTTGCTTCCTCGATTAAATGATTCCGCCATAAAACTTTAACTAAAGGAATAGTCTTGTTACGTAGAATCCACTCCTCGTGATCGAAAATCTGCACTGGTTGCTCTACATACGAAATATCTTCCCTCAACTCGATGTTAGGAGTCTTGAGTACGTGTGATGGGTCTGCAATATATTTCTGTAGCATCGAAACATGAAATACGTTGTGCACTCGGGGTAGCTCTTCTGGTAATGCTCATCTATAAGCCACAGGACCAATCCTCTCCGTAATCTCATAAGGTCCAATATAACGAGGACTCAACTTACCTCGTCGACCAAAGCGTACTACTCCTTTCCATGGAGACAACTTTAAGAATACCCAATCTCCTACTTCAAATTCCAAATCCTTCCTACGCACATCGGCGTAACTCTTCTGTCGATCTTAGGCAACCTTCAACCGATCCCGAATGATCTTCACCTTGTCCAAGGTCATCCATAAATACTCAGATCCAACCGCATTATTCGTTGCAAGGAGTCTCTCTTCTCTTACTTCACTCCAGCACAAAGGTGTCCGACATTGCTTCCCATATAAGGCCTCATACGGGGACATCCCAATACTCGCCTGATAACTATTGTTATAAACAAATTCTATCAATGGCAATTGTTCATCCCAGCTATCACAAAATAGCATAACATAAGACCTTAGCATATCTTCTAATGTCTGAATTGTGCGCTCAACTTGTCCATCAGATTGCAGGTGAAAGGCGGTGTTGTAGTTAAGTCTTGCTCCTAATGCATCAGCTAACTTCCGCCATAGTCGTGAAGTAAAACATGGATCTCGATCAAATACGATGGCTAGCGGTACTCCATGAAGACTCACAATACGTTGTACAAAAAACTAGGCTAATTTCTTGGGTGAAAAGCACTCTCGTACCAGTAAGAAGTGTGCCGACTTGGTAAGACGATCAATGATCACCACATACCATCATATCTCCTGGCTATAGGGAGAAGCTTGAACAAAAAATCCATATTGAGTTCTTCCCACTTCCATACGGGAATAGGTAAGGATTGGAGTAGTCCCAAAGGCTTCTATCTTTCTGCCTTTACTTGTTGACAGATTAGGCATTTTGATACAAAATCTGCCACTTCCCTCTTCATGCCAATCCACCAATAATCCTTAACAAGTGTTCGGTACATTTTGGTACTTCCAAGATGCATCGCATATATCGAGCTATGCGCCTCCTCTAAGATCTCCTTCTTGAGTCCTGGAATATCAGGAACGCAAAGTTGTCCTTTATACACGAGGGCCCCATCCCTCCTTATGGAAAACTCCGGATCAAGACCTTCTTGTACCTTGCTTTTAATTTTTCTCAATTTAGGGTCTTCCATTTGAGTCTCCAATATACGATCCACTAACACCGGTCGCACCTGAAAACTAGCCATAAGGACTCCAGAAGGATGCATATGCATGAACACCCCCATTTTCTTCAACTCCACCATGAGAGGTAGTTGGATGGCTTGAATGTAAGCAAGAGATCCGATAGCCTTCCTACTCAAAGCATCTACTACTACATTCGCCTTACTCGGGTGATAATCAATCACACAGTCATAATCCTTCAATAACTCCATCCATCTCCTTTGCCTCATATTTAATTCCTTTTGAGTGAAAATGTACTTGAGGCTTTTGTGGTCGGTATAAATTTGGCATGTGGCCCCATACAAGTAGTGTCCCCACTTCTTTAGAGCAAAGACTACCGCTACCAATTCTAAGTCATGCGTAGGGTAATTTTGCTCGTGCTGCTTCAATTGCCGTGAGGCATACGCAACCACCCTCTGATTCTGCATTAGCACGCAACCCAACCATTGATGGGATGCATCACAATAGACTTCAAAACCCTCATTCCCATTAGGTAAAGTTAAGACAGGTGCGCATGTTAACCTTTGCTTCAATTCCTGAAAACTCTGCTCACACCTATTCGTCCAGCTAAATTCAACTTTCTTTCGGATCAAGTTGTGAAGCGGTCCGGCAATTCTCGAAAACCCTTCTATAAAATGATGGTAGTAACCCACTAATCCAAGAAAACTTCGTACTTCCCTCACAGTAGTAGGGCGCTCCCAATTCAACACTGCCTTCACCTTATCAGGGTCCACATAAACACCTTCGGCTGACACAATATGTCCGAGCAAACCCACTTGATTTAACCAAAGCCCGTATTTGTCGAATTTAGCATAAAGCTGATGCTATCTTAGAGTTTAGAGCACTCTCTTCAAATGCCTCACGTGCTCCTCTTGGCTCCTAGAATATATCAGGATGTCGTCTATAAATACAATGACGAAACGATCCAAGTACGGACGAAACACCTGGTTCATCAAATCCATTAAAGCAGCTGGCGCATTAATAAGTCCGAATGACATCACTGGAACTCATAATGTCCGTACCTCATCCTAAAGGCAGTCTTAGAAATATCCGACTCTCGAATCCTTAACTAATGATATCCAGATCTTAAGTCGATCTTAGAAAACACTTTGGCACTTTGGAGTTGATCAAATAGGTCATCTATCCTTGGCAACGGGTAACGATTAGGGATGGTCACCTTGTTAAGTTGTCGGTAGTTGATGCACAATCTTAGACTACCATCCTTCTTCTTCACAAACAATACTGGAGCTCCCCATGGTGATATACTTGGTCTAATAAACCCCTTATCTACTAAATCTTGCAATTGGACCTTTAGTTCCCTTAACTCCGCTGGAGCCATTCGATACGGTGGTAGAGAAATAGGCACGGTACCCGGAATTAATTCAATGCAAAAGTCAACTTCCCTTTCCGGAGGCAATCCCGGTAACTCCTCAGGAAACACATCCGGAAAATCCCTCACCATGAGCATGTCTTCCAATCTGACTCCACTTACTCGGGTACCTATCACATGAGCTAAATACCTTTGGCAACCCTTATTCAGTAGCTTCTTAGTGGTGAGGGTAGATATTAATCTTGGCAAAGGTGATGTGATTCTGCCCGCGCCCACACATCCATCCATGTCTCGGAGGATATCCATACTTCGGAGGGCAACCATACCTTGGAAACCTCGGAGGGCATCCATACGTCAGAGCACATCCACACCTCAGGGAGCATTTTTACCTCAAACAACATCAGTCCATCCATGTCTTGGACAACACTGGTGTCATCCATGTCTCGGACAACACCAGTTCCTTTGGACATCAACAGCACATTTATACCTCGGACAACATTCCACCTCGGCTATCAACTATATTGGACATCTGATCTCGGACTTCGGACATCGAATGTAACTTAGCTCGGCCAGACACAATTTAGCTCGGATAGACATCAGTTAGCTCGGCCAAACACAAGTTAGCTCGGCCAGACATCAGTTAGCTTGGATAGGCCATAAGTTAGCTTGGACATCAGGTAGACATAAGTTAGCTCGGTTGAAGACATAATTCAGCCTAGATGTCAAAGTCAACTCGTTACCTAATTTGCGTTGACTTTATTTATTTTTCGGTTCTTATTTATTTATTGTCTGGACAAATAACTTTAGGAAGGTTTTTATTTTATTGTAAATTAATGAATTCCTAATTTGATATAAAGGAATTAATTAATCAAACTTAGATTAGGAAAGGAAGTATAGTTGCGGCCAACTAGGTTGCTTTATGTGTGTGGCCGGTTTTTCCTAGGGTTTTTAGGGTTTATTTTGTTTCTTTCAAAGCCTATTTAAAGGCTTATTTTTCAATAAGAATACAACTATGATTTGATTAAGAAAATATTTGTGAGATTAATTATCTTTTGGTTCTTTGAGAACACCTAAAACACCATTAGAGAATTGGTTGTTTTAGCTTGACTTATCAATAGGTTTTCCATCCCCTATTGTGGCGTCTACATTATACCAAGGTTTCTAACCACAGGTTGGTTAGGGGTTGAGGTCCATTCCGTTAGAACTTGAACTTAATTAAGATCCGGGCTAATATAATACGAGTTTAGGAGCAAGTCGTCCTAGGTTCGTATCATTTGGTATCAAAGCTAAATTTTGTTCACGTTTGATCTATCCTTATTTGTTTTATTTGTTTTGTGTTATTCTGAAATTTTAGCATTAGGTTAAGGTTGCATCCATCCCATACACATTCTGCATCTTAAAAAAAAAAATCCATTCCTAATTGAATTAGGTTTCCTAGTTTATCGTATTTTTGCTTCTTAGTTTGTTGGTTGTTCTTCATCATTGTTCTTGTTAATTTTGGTTTTTGTTGATTTTTCTTTGCTATTTAAGTCTTAAATATTTGCATTCATATATTAAAAAAAAAAAAAAAAGAAGTTTGCAGCAACATTAAAAAAAAAAAAAAAAAAACTGCACATTTGTGTTTATTTGGAGGTCACGGGTTTGGTGTTTGTTTTGGAGTTGGAATTGCAATTTTGGTAATTATTCTTGCTATTGCAGTTGTTTATGTTCTGTGAGTGAAAAAAAAAAAAAAAGAAGAGGTAAATCCGAATAAAAAAAAAAAGAAAAATAATTCGGTTTGTTGGAGTTTGATTTGTTTGTTGGAAATTTGTTGGAGCTGCTGGTTTTTTTGATTATTTATTCAATATTTGAGTTGCTGGGAAATTATTTTTGCTGCTGGATATTTGGATTTTGGGTGCTTAAATTATTTGGATTAAAATTAGTTAAAGGAATTGATACAAAACTTGAATTACAAAGAACAACAACCAACAACTTTTCTATATTTTTGTTCTCTTTGATTCTTGTTCGTATTTGAATTTCTTTTTCTGGAATTTTATTCTTGAACTCATAATCTACTACCATCTGGTGCAGTTTTCAAAAATTCCAATGTTTTCCCATTATTTTATGTGTTTTCTTGTCTAGAAAGCCGAAAAAATTAGGACTTATTGGATTCTTTCGGTGTTGCTTACCTTTTGCTTTCTGCTTTCTTGATAAGTTTAATTAAACATACTAGTGATCTAATTGCTGTTTTGTGGGTGTTTTAATTAGAACTTTGAGATAATCTATTGAGTGGAAAAAGGCAAGAGTGTGTAAGCTTAAAAGAGGGTAAAAGCCGAAACAAGTGTGCAAACATGAGTATCGAGTCCTTATTTGAATGAAACACGTAAGGGAGTGAAATTGGTAAGGTCCTATTTTATTTCTATTGCATTATTATACTAACATGACAGAATCAAGGATGAGGCGAGGGGAGCCACCCTTGAGGATCAATGAGGAGGAGTCCGTAGCATTCCATGGCGATGCCCGAGCTACCGGGAGCAGAGACCAAATGGACATGAGAGCTGTTTTGGAATCAATACAGCGGGTTAGTGCTCAAGTTGAGCATGTGAATCAAAGGGTGGGAAGACTAGAAGCCTCACAAGGAATGCCAAATACAAGAAACAGGCAAGAATTCCATGGATGACAAGGCCGAGGACGAGGAGGTCGCGAGAGACCGAGAAAGGAATTTGATGAGGAGCCATTCGGTGGAGACTTTGAGGAAGGTATGGATGAAACTTTTGCTATCCAAGATAGAGCTGGCCATGGAAGATATAGGAGGGAAGATACAGATGATGATTTGGGAAACATCAAGGTTAACATCCCACCTTTTATGGGCAAAAGTGATCCCGAAGCTTATTTGGAGTGGGAAGAAAAAATGGAGATGATTTTTGACTGCCATAACTATTTGGAAGGTAAGAAGGTGAAGTTGGCAGCAATGGAGTTTGGCCATTATGCACTCCAATGGTGGACAAATGAGCAAAGCACCCGAAGGAGAGTTGGTGATGACTTGATTACAACATGGCGACAAATGAAAGGAGCCATGGGAAAGCGGTTTGTGCCATCCCATCCCATTACCATAGATTGCTGCATCAAAAACTTCAATCTTTGTCTCAAGGAAGTAGGTTCGTGGAGGATTATTACAAATAGATGGAGATGTTAATGATGAGGCTGAATATGAATGAGGATAGAGAGGCAACAATGGTGAGATTTCTTGGTGGTTTGAACCATGACATTGCCAACCAACTTGAATTACAACAATACTTGGAATTGGAGGAGATGTTGTATGTAGCAATTAAGCTTGAGAACCAATTCAAGAGGAGGGGTGTTAGCACACAATTTGGAGGAGTTTCTAGCAATGGAAGGACAAGTTCAAGTGGCTGGGAAAACAATTCCACCTATGAAAGCAAGCTGAAGTCGAAACTTGGTGAAGAACCTACCAACTGGCCGAGGAAAGAATTTAAAATCGAATCTGTACAAGCCATTAAAGGTGAGGTAAAATCTGAACCTAAACCTCAAAATTCAAGAGAAATTATTTGTTTCAAGTGCCAAGGAAGAGGACATATATCCAGCCAATGCCCAAATAGAAGGATAATGGTAATTAGGGGTAATGGAGAGGTGGAATCCGAAAGTGAGGCTAGTGAGGCTGAAATTGAACAAGAAGATAAAGGACTTGATGAAGAGGCCGAACCATTAAACACATCAAATGTTGAGCTAAATTTGGTCTCGAGGAGGGTACTTGCTGTCTACAAGGATGAAGAACAAATTCAGCGTGAGAACATCTTCCACACTCGTTGTGAAATACAAGGTAAAATATGTAGCATGATTATAAATAGTGGGAGTTGTACTAATGTAATAAGTAACCTTGTAGTTGATAAATTAGGCTTAAAAACAATAAAACATCCTGAACCATATAGATTACAATGGCTTAATGATAGTGGTGAGATCAAAGTAAACAAATAAGCCAAAGTAAAATTTAATATAGGTAGATATGAGGATGTAGTTTTATGTGATATTGTACCCATGATTGTTGGACATATACTATTAGGTCGACCACGGCAGTTTGATAAAGATGCTACTTATTTTGGTTGAGAAAATAGTATTGTTTTCAGGTTTAAAGGGAAGAAAATCAAGCTGGAGCCATTATCTCCTAAGGAGGCTTACAAAGACCAATTAAAAATGCAACAAAGAAGAGAAGCCGAAAAGCTCAAGGAAAAAGCAAATATGGCACCAACGACTTCACCATCCTTTTAAGAAGGTGAGATTGAGGTTGCTGATCAAGGTAAGCTTTCTAAAACCCAAATTGAGTCAAAGAACCAAGAAAAAGCTGAGAGAGGGGTGAGAAAAGAGAGAAAACCCGAGAGCACAAAAAATCTGGAAATTTCCGCCAATGAGAGCCAAACCGAAGAAAGAAAAAGAAAAGAAAGAAAAGAGAGGAAAAACCAGAATTTTTATTTGAGTTTTAGGAATATTAATAAGGCTATTGAATGTACAAAACCCTTGTTGGTCATGATTTATAAAGAAAATTATTTTAATGATCAAACAAACTTTGAAGAACTTGAATTGCCAAGTTCAATGATTTCTCTTTTGAAGGAATTTGGAGATGTCTTCCCAAATGAAAGTCCAAGTGGACTACCATCCAGTCAAGAGGGAAAAGGTGAGCTTGCTGTCCAAGGTAAGTCTTCTAATACTCAGGTTGTGTGGGGAGATTTTAATAAAACCAAGAGTGAGAAATTTGGTGCAAAAGCCAAGAGTGAGGAAGGTGAGATGACCATGAGTGAGAAAGGAAAAGGAAGACAAGAAAGGAAAAATATAAATTTTTATCTTAGCTTTGGTGATGTTAATAAAGTGATTATGAATAAGCAATCATTGCTGACCATGAATTTCAAAGATATTTATTTAAAGATGTCTTTATTGCGTAGAATTTTATCTGCATTGTTGAAAGCTTTACTTAGTGGAAATTCAAAAATTTGGAAAAGATTATTTGCTAACTTCAAAGAAAGTAATTTTTGCTATAATGAGCATGTACTTTTAGTTGTTGTTGTGATAGTGTTTGATCCAGGAGATTTGCCCTAAGAAAGGAAAGGTTTCTCGAGCAAGGGAAGTCCAAGCTTATGCTACGTCGAGATGGAAATTTGATTTGGTTTGATTTGCCGGGTGAGTATAATGTTCGTACTACATTTAATGTTGCTGACTTATCTCTTTTTTCTATAGGTGATGCTCTTGATTTGAGGACAAATGCTTTTCAAGAGGAGGGGAATGATGTGATTCTGCCCGTGCCCACACATCCATCCATGTCTCGGAGGATATCCATACCTCGGAGGGCAATCATACCTCAGATACCTCGGAGGGCATCCATACGTTGGAGCTCATCCACACCTCGGGGAGCATTTTTACCTCAGACAACATCAGTCCATCCATGTCTCAGACAACACTAGTGTCATCCATGTCTCAGACAACACCAGTTCCTTTGGACATCAACAGCACATTTATACCTCGGACAACATTCCACCTCGGCTATCAACTATATCGGACATCTGATCTCGGACTTGGGACATCGGATGTAACTTAGCTCGGCCAGACATAAGTTAGCTCGGACATCAGGCAGACATAAGTTAGCTCGGTTGAAGACATAATTCAGCCTAGATGTCAAAGTCAACTCGTTACCTAATTTGCGATTGACCTTATTTCTTTTTGGGTTTTTATTTATTTATTGTCTGGACAAATAACTTTAGAAAAGTTTTTATTTTATTGTAAATTAATTAATTCCTAATTTAATATAAAGGAATTAATTAATCAAACTTAGATTAGGAAAGGAAGTATAGTTGCGGCCAACTGGGTTTCTTTATGTGTGTGGCCGGTTTTTCCTAGGGTTTTTAGGGTTTATTTTGTTTCTTTCAAAGCCTATTTAAAGGCTTATTTTTCAATAAGAATACAACTATGATTTGATTAAGAAAATACTTGTGAGATTAATTATCTCTTTGTTATTTGAGAACACCTAAAACACCATTAGAGAATTGGTTGTTTTAGCTTGACTTATCAATAGGTTTTCCATCCCCTATTGTGGCGTCTACATTATACCAAGGTTTCTAACCACAGGTTGGTTAGGGGTTGAGGTCCATTCCATTAGAACTTGAACTTAATTAAGATCCGGGCTAGTATAATACGGGTTTAGGAACAAGTCGTCCTAGGTTCGTATCAAAAGGCCTCCCAACTTCCCCATGAAATACCACTTCAGGCAAACCTGGCCTCCTAAATGTAACTTCTTTGCTATAACAATCTACGGAAGCATGGTTCCTTGCTAACCAATCCATGCCCAAGATTACGTCAAGTCCGGATAGATCCAACAGGATCAAGTCTGGCTCCATCACTTGATCTTCGATACAGAAAAAACACTCCTTGATCAACTAGCTATGCCACAAGGATTTTCTTGCAGGAGTGGCTATTTCTAATAGACATCCTAAAGGAGTAGGGGTCATACCGACTCGAGTGACAAATTCTTTTGAGATGAATGAATGTGTTGCTCCCGGATCTATAAGCATAAGTGCATCATTACCAAAAATATTCAAAGTACCTGTAACAATGTCAGGTGTGGCTAGGGCTTCCTGCTGCGTTATAGTGAACGCTCGACCTTGACCCGTCTGCTGGGGCTTCCTTCCTCTACCTCGACTCGATCCTGCAAATGGTTGGGCTGATCCGATGAACCTCCTGCTGCTTGACTCCCCTGGGAACTCTGACCTTGAAATCCACTAGTATGCTATGCTTGCCGATCTGCACCTAACACACTGCCACTACCATAAGGACAATCCCTCCTTATGTGGCCTGGCTGCCCACACTGAAAACATACACCATCCATCTGGCACTGCCCGAGATGCTTCCTCTTACAAATTGGACAAGTCCGCGTAAAACCAAGGTGTGACTGCTGATACAAGCTTATATCCCCACTGATCGAATGACGAGCTGTTTGGGGCATATGATAACTGCCTGTTCGTTGAAATCTGCCTCGTGGGCTCGGTCCACCTCTACTCGATTAGCCTGAACTATGGCTTTTCTTGGATGCTCCCTGACTAGGTGCCCCACTATATGAACCTTCAAATGATCTACGCCTCGAGGGTTTGCGCATCTCCACCTGCCTCTCTAACTCTAGTGCTGCATCCCTAGCGGACTAATAAGTAGGATGCGCTGATCCAGCAAGGGTGAAGGCTATGTTCTCGTTCAAGCCATCTATAAACCTCACCTTCTTCGTATAGTCATCGGGAATCATGTGTATGCAAAATTCGGATAGTTCCCCTGCCGCAGCTCCTCAAACTCTCTCCTTCTGGCCTCACGGTAGGTAGGAAGGCAATATTCGGTGGTGAAGGCAACCTTAAACTGATCCCCTGTATGCCTTCTATGAGTCTTTTCCACCTTCCATCACTTCTGGGTGTCTCCTTCTAACATAAAATCGGAGATCCTAACCATATCTTCGTCAGGGCACTGCATCCCTTCTTCTAGGATTTTCTCCATGTTGGATAGCCAATTCATAGCTGCAGCTGGACCTTGGCTTCCATCAAAATTCACGGCTCCCAATCGTCGAGCCTGGTCCACGGAATGATTACCAGAACTTGAACTCCCTAAGGCTCCAGTTAGTTGAGAGACAAGATGTAACACCCCGTCCCAAACCATGTCGAAATTTTTCGCACATTGACCGAGGTTGATGTTGACCGTTGATCGAAGGGGTCAAAAGTTGACTTTTTGTTCCGGTTGGAATTCTAGATTGACTGAGGTACTGTTACGAAGTACACGTTGGCATGAGTTCGTAGACTGGTAGCATGTTGAAAACGGAGGTATGGTTTGAAAGTTATGAGTAAAACAAGTTGAGGTCCAAACTGTCCAAGGGGTACTGGAGTTGACTTTTTGTTCATGCAAAGTTGAGCGTTGACTCATGCATGGTTGTGAAGTGCTCGTCGATACGAGTCCGTAGACTAGCGGCACGTCCGATTTGGACATGTGGTTTGAAAGTTATGGACCTGTAGAGTTTTTTAAACACCGTATTATTTTAATATTATTTTTAAACGTGTAACGATGTGCCACGTGTGACTTAATGAAGGTGACCATGTGTCACCATGGTGAAATGCCACATGTCAACCATGTTTAAAATCAAATTATTTTATTATTATTTTAAATAATAATATTGTTATTTAATTATTTAATTATTTTTATTTTTATTTTCCTTTTTCTTTTTCTTTTTCTTTTTTCCCCACGTGGGAAAACACCTCCTTTCTTTTCCCTTCCCTTCTTCTTCCCTGAGCCCGACCAAGACAGAGACAAAATGCACAGTTTTTTTTTCTCCCTCCCGTCGTCTCTCTCTCTCCCGTGTTTTTAAATTCCAGCCACCCATAGTCCTCACGCACCGGCCAGTGACGAGCGGAAGGAGGAGACGACCTCGGCCACCAATTTTCACGGGCACCGGCCGCCGGACGCGCGCTGATCGGGCTGGAGAAGCCGCCGGCCGGAAAAATTTCTCTCTCCTCTTTTCTTGTGTTTTCTGACCAGCCCAGTCCGAATTAAACCTCCTCTCCCCCTATTTTGGGTCCCCTGAGTTCAAAAATGGCCTCCAATCTCAAAAATTCGAAGCGGTTTGCGAGATACGAGGAATTGAAAACCGGCCGAAACTTTCCGGCCAAATTCCGGCCACCTCCGGCGGAATTGGGGTCGATGGAGACCGGATTGGTAATCCTCGTCACTCAAGCTTCGATTTCGATTCGGTATATTATTCACCTAGTTTGGTTAACGTTTGTGTTTGACCCCCCGGATACCGGGTATTATTTATCCGAATAAAATATTAATTTATTTGACTGTGTGTAAATTGTGTTCTAGGAGCACCGGTGAGTCATGGAATTAATCCCGTGGTGGATCATGGTTTAATTGCGTGCTCCAGGTGAGTGACCCACCTTCAAAAAGTATTTTGGGCAATTAATTATATTTAATTGGTATTTAAATTGGTATTTAAATTATGCTCATGTGGTGTGATTTAATTATGGGTTATTGTGGTTTAATCTATTTATTATGCATGAGCAAAGTATATTTCGGTATTAATTGTACGTGGTTTTAAGTAATATTTTTTGGGCATAATTGGGTGAAATATTTTACGAAAATATTTGTTTAAATTTTATAAATTATGCCCGCGGTATTTTTATGGTTGCATCTCGTGCTTCGAGAAAATTGTAGTTTGTTGGTTATCAATGTTTCGTACCGGTTTATTAAATAAAAATATGTGGGATGGTAAGTGTGACAATTTAATGTATTTCCCACGGTAATTTTGAAAAACGGTACGGTTGGTTAATAATGTTTATTTTTAGACGCACTCATACAGTATTGGTGTTCTGGTGTACGATGTATGGACACATGGTAGCGCGCAGGTATTATGTGGTTTAGCGCGCGGTTATTACTTCACCCGTGAGATGCCATTGGACCATGGGCAGGCAAGTTTGTTATTGCGCACAGCCGCCCCCCTCCTTGGCCGGGTTGATGGTTTCAGCAGCGGTACTGTCGGGACGCCGAAGTGCCGTTGCAGGTTTCTCTCTTTAACTCCCCACCAGTCGGTGCTCGGGACGCTGGGTATCGGAGGGCATCACCGGTATGTGGTGTGGTGCGTCGGTGTAAATTGCAAATAATGTTTTAAACCCCAAAGGTGTTCAAAGTTATTTACTATAATTTATTACATTTTAATTATATATTGGGGTATGTATTTATTTAATTATTATTTATCAAATGGTTTAATCCCTTGGTTTTCGGGAGGTATGTACATTGGGTTTTGCGGAAAGGTTTTAAAAAGGGAACATTTCAAACGGAGCGATTGGTAAGAGTTTTGAGGGAAATTATTATTTTCCAACAGTTATTATTATTTATTTATTAATTGTTGGTATTTGTTCTATTCCTTATTTGCTATTAATATTATTTTATTATCACTAAAGGTGTTCAGTAGTTAGGGTCACTCACGAGATGATTAGCGTCTCATACTCTTAAATTCCGTTCCCTTAAGTGCAAGTGGTGGTAGACGTTCTTTCGGAGCGAACCAAGTTTTCCGCTGCTGTTGTGTTTCGAGAAGTACTTCTGTACTCTTTTATTTTAGTGTATTATTTCTTTCAGCCTTGTTGTATTTCTGTTGTTTAGCACTTCTTAAAGCTCTGTATACTATTGGGATACTTATGTTTTATTTATGCACTGGATTGTTGTTGTTGTTGAGAAGTGCTGAAATTTGTGGAATAATTTGTAGTTTGCGGGAGGAATAAGGGGATGAGTATAGAAGTGTGTTTTCAGTGCAGGTAATTTGTGGTAAGTCAATCCCTTAGGGAAGGCTCTGCTGGATTTTCCATTGGAGGGTCCGGTAGGGTTTCCCTGGGATCAGAGCTTGTCTAGGGTTCCGGGGAGGAATTCTGGAAGGGTCCTGACACAAGATTTCTAAGGCTCGATTTACTCCCGGAACTCTCAGCCGAGCGTTCCCGAGTACTACGTGCATCCCGCCTACGCATCGTAGCAAATTTTGAAGAAACAAACAAGAGTTTAAAGATAAAAACACTTAAGCATGATTACAAAAAGGAGAAATTTACGGATGGGCTGTACAGCAATTCTCAATCCCTTAGGATTATAAGAACCTATGCTCTGATACCAACTGTCAGGACCCGTCCAAAATTCCTCACCGGAACCCTAGACAAGCCCTGATCCCAGGGAAATCCTACCGGATCTTCCAATGGAAAATCCGGCAGAACCTCCCCTGACAGTTGGACTTACCACAAATTTCCTGCACTGAAAACACACTTCTATACACATCCCATTATTCCTCCTACAATACTACAATTTAATTCCACATATTTGCAGCACTTCAAATAATTAATAGAAATCAGTGCATAATTGATACATAATTGTCCAAGATAGTATACAGAGCTTCGTAAGGTACTATTAAGTATAGAAATTATACAATAAGGATGAAAGAAATATTACAATTGAAATAAATAAGACAAAGATAACTTCTCGAATTACGATAGCAACAGAGATTAGGTTCGCTTCGGGAGAACGTCTACCACTCTTTGCACCTAGGAGAACGGAATTTAAAAATATGAGATGCTAATCATCTCAGTGAGTGACCCTATCTACTGTACACTTTTAATATTAATAATATAACAATAAAAGGAATTTAATTAATCAATACCAAACAATTAAATAAATAAATAAATAATAAATACTAATTCTTTGAAAATAATATTTTCTCTCAAAACCCTCACTATTCACTCCATTGGAAAGATTCCCCTTTTAAAACATTTTTACAAAACCCGTTATTTGTATGCCCAAAAATCAAGTAATCATTAATTTAATAAATAATAATTAAATAATCCAAATATAAATAAAATATAATGAAATATAATAAAATAAATTTAGAACACTTGCATGAAAGAAATATAACATAAAAGAAGAATTCAATATATAATTCGTATAATTTGATTAAATAAATTAAGATAAACAGTATCAAAAATATAATTTAAATAATTATAAATAGATGATAAAACAAATTAAATGCATTTAATTTAAATACGATTTTAAAACCTTTAGGATTTGAAATTTCTATCTGAAAATTTATATTTGACGCACCACACCATATACCAGTGATGCCCTCCGATACCCAGCGTTCCAAGCACCGTCTGGCGGGGGGGTTAAAGAGAGAAACTTGCATACGTTCGCTTCAGCGTCCCGATAGTGCCGCTGCTTAAACCGTCATCCCGGCCATGGAAGGGGGTGGCTTATGCGCACTGTATAAAACGTACATGCCCTCGGTCCAATGGCAACTCACGGGAGACATTATAACTTGCGCGCTCATCCACATATATAGTACAGAACACCAGTACTGTATGAGTGCATCTAAAATAAATAGCCAAATTTTATTATAAAAAGATATGCAACTTTTCCAAAATCCACCGTAGGAATTATACCATTTTTCAAACTCAACCTCCCACATTTTTCTTTAACATTTCCAGTACAAATCCACCGATAATAATATACAAATAATTTTTCTCGTATCACAAAGTCCATCAAATAATGTTCCATGGGCAAAATATTAAAATTTGAAACCACCAATTTAAACCAATTTTTTCCTTGAAATATTTAAAAATCGAATTATGCCCAAAAATAATATTAAAATCCAAATACAATTAATTAATGAAAACACGTTGCTCATGCGTAATAAATACAATTAAATCACAATAATAATAATCGAGAATTTCTTAATAACCCAAACTTCCGTTTTGCATCAATGGATGTATATATATATATATATATAATAATAATATTTTTCCCACAATTATATTTAAATTCCACCACATGAGCATAATTCTAGATATCAAATTAGCACAAAATAAATATAATTAATCAGCCCAAAATAGTTTTAAAGGTGGGTCATTCACCTTAAGAACATGTATCAATCAAGATCCTTCGCAGGATCAACTCCACTACCCACACGTGCACCTAAAATATCCACAATATACAAAACCAATTATTTTAATATTTTAATCGGGTAACTCCCAAATGGGTACCTAGGGAGCAAATACAAATGACAACCAAAATTGATGAGTAATATACCGAATCGAAGCTTGAGTGACGAGGATTACGAATCGGGTCTTACTTCCCGGAGATCGGACTCGAGGTGGCCGGAATCTCGCCGGAAAGCTTTTGGGATTCAACTCTTTGATTCTCTCAATCCGTTGAGATTTGAGGAAAAGGGACACCGGATTTGGGTTCAGAGAGTCGGAATTAGTGGGAAAGGAGGGGCAGTGTAGTCGAAAACTAGTCGGAGAGTGAATTTTTCCGGTGACCCGCCGTGGTCACCGGAACCCGTCACCGCCGGCGGTGCGTCCAATGGTTACTGGCCGTGATTTTTGGTGGGAAGGTAGATCTGGTGGTGGGTAACTCAATGGGACTGGCGGTGAGGCAAACGGTGACCGAAATAGGGAGAAATCGGGGTTTGAAGGAATCGGCACCGCTGCCGGAAAAAGCCTCGATTTGGGCGCATCGGCTGTCGGTTGGCAGTGGTTTTTGGCTAGCTAGCCGGTTTTCAGGTGGTCTTCAAGGTGGGGTGGTGCGTGTGAGGAAAGGATGGCCGGAAAACGGTTAAGTGGCAGTGGCCGGTCGGTTCTCTCTCTCTCTCCTTTCCCCGCCGGCTCACCCATTTTGCCAAAATAAAAGCCACCGTGGATGACACTGTTCACTCACGAGATTGGCTAAAATTGTGACACATGGCACACACTGTTTGATGTGATTCCGCCCGAGCCCGCTCCACCGATAACCCGCTGGGGTGCTGACTCGACACGGATGAAGACTAGGCCAATCACAAGAGCTCAAATTAAGAGATTTAAGGGCAACCTGGGAGTATTTATACAAAGGGTAATCAATCTCAACAGAGCTTGTCCATACTTGAAGATACAAAGCCTATTCGAAGCATCCAAGTGGTGGAAGCTGATACGAACCCGGGTGACAGTTTTGGTACATTTTTGGAATCCGGGAAGTATGAAATGGTTCCAATGCTTTATGGGTTCAATACATATGCCTAAGAGGTCATGGAATCAAGTTAAAGCAGCCTCAAATGCAATCAAAAGGGCTTGTACGGACAGCATCAAGAATTTGGCCGAATTTGCTGTATTACTTGCTGGCTTTACTGTATTTTACTGTATTAGCCTTTTCTTATTTTTCCAAGCATGGGCAACGTGTGGGACTTCATATTCAGCTTATTTGGCATCCTAAAAAGCATCTAGAAGCTGATTTGAAGCTCAATGAGGTCAAAGATTGGTCAAAGTCAAATTAGTCAAAAAGCTAGTATTATAGTTTCCTAATTTTATTCTACTTTTTGTTTTAGGAAACTACCATTACTTTTTAGTTTTTATTTATTTATTTTCTAGACAAATAAGTTTAGGAAAGTTATTATTTTATTATTTTCATTGTAAATTAATTAATTCCTAATTCAAAATAAAGGAATTAATTAATCAATTTTAGTTTAGGAAACTTAGTTTAGGACATATTAGAATTCGGTCAAGTTTCCTAATTCCTATAGGAGTCCGGTTTTGAATTAATTTTTTAGGGTTTGTTTTGTTTCTTTCAAGCCTATTTAAAGGCTTATTTTTTCATATGAGTACAACTTTGATTTGATTAAGAAAATACTTGTGAGATTAATTATCTCTTTGTTCTTTGAGAACACCTAAAACACCATTAGAGAATTGGTTGTTTTAGCTTGACTTATCAATAGGTTTTCCATTCCTTATTGTGGCGTCTACATTATACCAAGGTTTCTAACCACAGGTTGGTTAGGGGTTGAGGTCCATTCCATTAAAACTTGAACTTAATTAAAGATCCGGGCTAATATAATACGGGTTTAGGAGCAGGTCGTCCTAGGTTCGTATCACTGTTCACTCAAGCCAGATATATTAAAATATTATGGTATTCGGAAAACTTCGCATGTACTTAACTTTTTAACCAGATGTCCAATTTAAACGTGCGGCTAGTCTATAAACTCATATCAACGAGTATTTTACAACCATACAAAAGTCAAAACAAAATTCTTCAACCATAAAAAGTCAACTCCGGTACCTTTTGGATAATTTGAATCTCGACTTGTTTTGCCCATAACTTTCAAACCGTAGCTCCATTTTCGACGTGCTACTAGTCTACGAACTCGGGGCATCATGTACTTCGCTACGGTATCACGGTCAACTGGAAATTTCAACTGGTACAAAAAGTCAACTTTTGACCCACTCGGTCAACGGTCAACCTCGGTCAGAGTGCAAGAATTTCGTTGTAGTTTGGGACAGGGTGTTACAAACCTGGATCTAAGGGATCGAAATTTAAAAATATGAGATGCTAATCATCTCGGTGAGTAACCCAGTCTAATATATAATTATAATAGTAATGATAATTATAGTACACTTGATTAATTAAGAATAAATAATAAATAATAAATAATTAATAATTAATTAAAAATAATATTTTCTCTCAAAACGCTCACCATTTTCTCCGTTGGAAAAGTTCCTATTTTAAAAAAATTTCGCAAAATCCAATATTTTATGCCCCAAAAATCAAGAAATAATTAATTTAATAAAAATTATAATAATCCAGATTTATAATGAAATAAATTGAAATAAAATAACTTATGACAATTATTAAATAATTAATGCATGTCATAACAATTAATACCGATATATTAATAAAACTCACATTAAAACCATTCATGAAATAATTAAATAATTAAAATAAATCAATTTATTGAATAATTAAGCAAAGGAAAAATTAAATCAAATTAAAACCTCCATTTGAAATAAATAATAAAAACAACATTAAATATATTTTTAATTTAAATACAATTTCAAAATATTTATTTTGAAATCCATGTTTTGAAAACCACTTGTCGCACCCACTATATACCAGTGGCACCAACAGTACCCAGCGTCCCAAGGTACCACCAGATAGAAGGTTAAAGAGAAAAACCGGCATACGGTCGCATGGCGTCCCACCGCGCTGCTGCAAACAGGCGTCCCGGCCATGGAGGGGCAGCCTATCTTCATCCAATGGCAACCACAAAACAACCCCATAATCACCTGTGCACTACTCACACCTACCTGCGCACTCATCACATCCACCTGCGCGCTAATCATATCCATATATAAAGAACACCAATACGTGTATGGTGCATCTAAAAATCATAAAATCAATATATTTATTTCAATTTCAAAATCTCATAAATACTACCGGATTTATTTCATCCAATTAAACCAGTAAATTTTCCACAATTTCTTTATAAATCATCGTCATAATCCATCGCACAATTTTCATCCATTTCAAACCCATCAATTTTCAAATGCATCAATTTTCCAATCCACAATATTCAAATGCATAAGCATAATTTTTAAAATAATATCCTTAAATCCTTAAAATTCAAGATAGACATAATTTCATTAAAATCCAATAAAAATTCCAAAATTCATAAATCCATATAAATGCATTTTTATTGCTTGAAATAAACTCATAATAATTTCAACATTAAATCAATAATGTTAAAAATCATAATTTCTTTAAATATCAAATTTTCATAAAAAGAATTTCCATAATTTATCAAAATCAAAATATGATTTAATGCACATATACATTTCAATTTATTCAAATTGTGCCATCAAACTTTCAAATACAATTTTGCTAAATATTTAACACATAAATATTAAATCCAAACATTTAATTATCACAAAATAAATATAATTTAACACCCGAAATTAATTTGAAGGTGGGTCACTCACCTCGAGCACACAATTAACCCAAGATCCTCCATGGGATCAATTCCACGATGCACACATGCTCCTAGAACAACAATATTACACAACTCAAATAAATTAATATTTTATTCAAGTAAATAATACCCAGTACCCTGGGGGTTTAACACAAACGTTAACCAAAATTTGAGAGTAATATACCGAATCGAAGCTTATGGAATGAGGATAGCATTACCGGCCGAACTTCACCTCCTTATAACTTGCGAAACACTTCGAATTTAAACAATTGGAGATAATATTTGAACTCAGAAGACCCAAAATAGGGGGAAAGGGGTGGAAGATCAGACTGGACTGGCCGGAAACGGTGAGAATCGCCGGAAAACTCAAACCCACCACCGCAGACTTCACCGGCCCGATCTGGGCGTGTTCGGCGGTGTTTGGCAGGAAAATTGGAGGCTGGCATTGCCAGGGAATGGGCTCCTTTCCTGGCTGGTGCATGTGGCCGTCCGGTGATCGGAGATTGAGAAATGGCAAGGATCCGAGAGGAGGAAAAGGAAAGGAAAAGAAAGAAGAAGAAAGAAGAAGAAGAAAGGTTTGGGGGGGGGGGGGGGGGGGGCTGGGGTGTTTTTCCCACGTGAGGGAAGGAAAAAAAAGAAAAGAAAAGAAAAGAAAAGAAAAAAGAAAGGAAAAGAAAATAAAAGAAAATAATTAAATAATATTAAAATAATATTATTGTATAGAATAATAATAAAATAATATGGTATTTAATCATGGTTGACATGTGGTATCTCACCGTTGTGACACATGGCACCCTTTATTAAGTACATGTGGCATGCTGTTCACATATTTAAAAATAATATTAAAATAATACTGTATTTGAAAAATTCTACAGGTCCATAACTTTCAAACCACATGTCCAAATCGGACGCACCACTATTCTGTAAACTCGTATCGACGAGTACTTCACAACCATGCATGAGTCAAGCTCAACTTTGCATGAACAAAAAGTCAACTCCGGCACCCCTTGGATAGTTTGGACCTCAACTGATTTTGCTCATAACTTTCAAACCGTAGCTCCATTTTCAACGTGCTACTAGTCTATGGACTCGTGAAAATGTGTACTTTTGTAATGGTACCTTGGTCAATGTGAAATTCCATCAGGAACAAAAAGTCAACATTTGACCCCTTCTCGGTCAACGACGGTCAAACCTGGTCAACTTTGGTCAAATTTTAGAAATTCCGATGTACTTTGGGATGGGGTGTTACATGGAAATATGTTAAGTCTAAATTCATAAGCTTTCCCACAGTGTGTAGCATCAACAACAAATCTAAACATAGAGTAGATGAAATAAACCGTAGCTGCCACACCAATAGGATTGCTAGGCGGGAATGCAATTATGAAAATTATGGTAGCAAAAGGCACACCAAAATAAGTTACTATCTACCCATTCCTGCAAAGGTTAATAATTACTTTTCTCAAGGGCAACCCCGTTTTGCAATATATTGCAAAGTCTTCACAATTGTTGTTGAGAAGGTTGTAGGCACCAGTTCCAGAATCATTGTTCAGCTCCAGGTGGGAATGGTCGATGACAGTTTTGGGCGGATCAATAGAGCCAAGGGTACACGTACCACCTAGAAATTTAGCGATAAAGAAAGCAAGACTAACACCATATTTATAGAGATAGAGTTCATCACCATTAAGAAAACTATCTAGGCTGCAGTATCCTACATGACTTGTCTTTGCTTGATTACTGGCGGTGGAGCTAGTGCTTATGCGAATACCTGATGAATGGGATGAAGCTGAGCTGGGTAAAATAGGGTCTCCTCCAAAAACGAGTTCGATCACTTCGACGACACGGCATCCAACATATATACCTAGCCAAGTCACATGAATATCAAGCAGAATAAGCTAACACCATGGTGGCCGAATTCACCATGACATATATAATTTTATAAAGTTAGCATATGTTGATATGCTCACGATTGTATAATATTTTTTTTTACTATAAGAGAAGGAATAGGATTCTTATCCTATCATAAACATGATTTGTCACAAAGTGCAGGAGATTAAACTAACGTATGAGTGAAAACCTTCCTAAAATGCTGTTAAATTGCTTGTCACTCTTAAATCATTTGAATTACAAAGTAGATAGTTGAAAAGATATATATGACCATAAACTCTGCTTATGTGCAACAAACATTTTTGTTTTTCCAAACTTGGTGAAGTAGTCGAGTTTCTAATTAAAGAACTTGTAAGATATTACTATCAGATTCTGTTCAAACACTTCCTACATCTGAGGGGGGAGGAAATAACTGCTTCAGGGAAAAGACAAAGCACATGTGTAACTACAAATACATATATATATATATATATATTTAAATTTATTACCTATATTCAAATAATTTAAAATTAATTACCTAATCCTAATTGATTCTTTAAAAGCAATTCTCTGCCCCAAATAATAGGTAGATTTCTTATTCAATAAAGTTCAAAACTACATAATATTCCTACACTAACTTAGAGGTTTCTCATGCAATCATGAACATATATAAGTGAAACAGAGATAATTACTCAAATCATATATACATATAAAAACAGGTGTGTGTTTTTTTTTTTTTTTTTTGATCCTCTTCTTTTTAGTAATGGAAATAGAAATGAAAGGAAGATGTTACAACAGAGATTGTAAAAAAATGCCATTCAAAGCCTAGTATTCAACCGAGCTATGTACATTGTACAGGACACAACAAACATAGAAATAACAGCAAAGCAAATGATGCCTATTGACTATTTTTATTTTTAAATTGTTATAAAAATCACAAGAAGTAACCTACATAAACATGAAAAATAAGCACTAGTCAAAGAAATAAGAAGAAAAAGAACAAATAAATTAAAAAAGAACGTAGTTTTCCCTGAATTTAATGAGACTGACAATTTAGGATAGTCAACTTACTAAGCCACAACCTTAAAACAACTAAAGTGGATTCTTAAGGTCCTATTTGGTTTATGACATATTAATTTGAAAAGTTGAGATGAAAGTGGTTTCATCAAAATATATAGATGTTTATGACAAGAAGTAACCTACATAAACATGAAAAATAAGCACTAGTCAAAGAAATAAGAAGAAAAAGAACAAATAAATTAAAAAAGAACGTAGTTTTCCCTGAATTTAATGAGACTGACAATTTAGGATAGTCAACTTACTAAGCCACAACCTTAAAACAACTAAAGTGGATTCTTAAGGTCCTATTTGGTTTATGACATATTAATTTGAAAAGTTGAGATGAAAGTGGTTTCATCAAAATATATAGATGTTTATTCACATTTTATCAGGGATTGTTAAAGAAAAATATAAATAAAATAAAAGCCCATCTTCCATAAGCTTAAGTTTTTGAAATTAATGGTATTTCAACATACTAGTAGAGCCAGAGATCCAAGAAGTTCTGGATTCAAAACTCAACAACTCTACCCACAAAAAAAAAAAAAAAATGTAAGGACCGAAAGAGGGGGAAGTGTTAGAGAAAAATATAAATGAAATGAAAGTCCATCTCCCATAAGTTTATCCTTTTGAGATCATTGGTAATTCAACATGGTATCAGAGCCAGAGATATAAGAGATTTTGAACTCAAAACACATATAAGGATTAAAAAAGAAGCCCAAGTGCTAGAGAAAAATATAAATCAAATAAAAATCCATCTTCCATAAACTTAAACTTTTTGCATCAGTGGTAATTCAACTGAAATTAGTTTGACATATTATTTAAATGGCAGTCTTACCCTCTTTTTGAACATTTCCAACTACTAATATAGACTAGAAAGAAATAATAATTATGTGGAAACTATTTCTTAGTAAATGGGTTTCTTAAAACTTTATCATGGTTAAAGTACTTGAGTTAACTATAAGATAATGATATATAGTTAAAAGAATTGGGTTTTGGGTGTCAAAATGGAATCACAATAATAAAGAAAAAATGCAAATAAGTTAGAATCCATATTAAATACCATAATTTTAGCATAAGAAGAAAGAAACATGGAGATAAAGAAGATCATCACCATGATGGGCATAGGTTCTATAGGAGTTGCGCCTCCATGTGTAGATGTGATCTCTAGGCTTCAGCTGCCTTTTATGTATCTTGTTCAAAATCGGCCTCTGGATATTGAACTGGTAATGTTTTAGTAAGTAATTTTATTACATAAATAAACAAAAGAGAGTAAATTTCATCATATATAGTTCTTCAATTTTGTGTTTTATTTTGAAGAAATTTATATTTGTTCCCTTTTGTTAGTAGTCCACTTATATATTTTACTATAAACAATACTTATAAGATTAAAAAAAAGACGGAAAAAACACTTATAGTAAGGTTTCATTTGGCATAGTTTTTACTTTTCCAAAAGTGCTTGCTAAAAATCTATTTTTTAGCAACTGGGATGTGTTTCTCTCTCTGCTCTTCAAATTTGTGTTTTAGCAAATGGGAAATTGAATTCAACCACACTAGAGATGCAATGCCAATATTGAATACCCTGACAATACAGGGTTTGGACCGTAATGCAGAAAGGATTGGATTGGCTGAGGGGTAAGTCCATATTTCTGTAGTCTTAAACAAATAAGTGTGACAGCAAATAATAAGGGAAAAGATGCTACCTAATATTGTATGTCAGCAAGTCAGTGTCACTTATCTCCATCAAATTAGTCAACAAGGGCAGCATCTGTATATCAATGCTATTGCTAGAGTTTTCTACTCCTCAAACTTATGAGTGTACATTTTTATTTAATTTGCTTTGAATAACCAAAAATCATCTTACAGTGGGATCTCTCTCTCTCTCTCTCTCTCTCTGTGTTCTTCAAAATTTCGTTTTATGAAATGGGAAATTGAATTCAACACCCCTAGAGATGCAATGCCAATATTGAAAACCCTGAATAACCAGTGCATGAGGACAAGACGGGGTTTGGACTGTGATGGAGAAAGGATTGGCTGACAGAGGGGTAAGCCCCTATTACTAAACAAATAGTTATGCCATGACATCAAACAATAAGGGAAAAGATGCTACCCTAGTACCTACTCTTTTACGTCAGTCAGTCAGTTAGTGTCCCTTGCGTCCATGAAATAAGGCAACAGGGGCAGCGTGTCACTGATAGGAAATTTTTCTACTCCTCAAACTTATGAGTGTACATATTTATTTTACTGTGTATAACCAAATAACAGAACAGACAGAGAAAGAGATGGCCTAATGTTCATCCAAAAACTGGGCTATAAAAATAACAATGCTCCCAAAACATCTGTCAGAAAGATATTTTGTCTAATTGTGTTGCCTGTTGTCGTTTCCTGCAAAGTTGCCCAGGAACAAGCAGATAACAAATATATAAGAATCTAAGACAGCAAAGCACCTAGAGTAATCGGCAGAGCCAAAAAAAAAAAAACACGAAAGAAGAACAGACAAAAGCTGTCTTTATTTTATGCGATAATTACAAAGACCTACCTTATAGTTATTAAAGTTTTTATCATTATCCTTGTGTTTTGATATTTTTTAGATACTTCTCTTTAGTTTTCTTTTTCTTTGAAATTATTATTTTATGATATATAATATATAATTTAATAACAAAAATTAATAAGTGAAAAGACAAGAATGCCCTTTTAATTAAAAGACAACGTTTTCTATATGAAATACAAATAAAATAGTGGAATCTCATTGCCAAACAATTACCATTGCCCAAAGAGCATAACCTATTTATAAAACATTTTATATCTATGGCAAACCAACCTCTTCGACTTCTTCATTCTTCTTTGGATTAAAAAGGTTGGGGAAGACAACCCATTGATGCAGACTTTTTAAGCTTTGATTGTTGGTTTTTACTTTTTTTAAACCCACAGTCACATGTATATATATATATATATATGTACGCGTTCAGCAAAGGGGGCAAGAACAATATAGGAAACAGTTTAAAAGAAAAAAAGCCATATATAAGAACATTAATAGAAAACAAATAAAATTCATATTCATTACATCAACACACCTGATTTTTTTATTTACCGGATAAAAGATTTACAAAGATTCAAAGTGCTAAAAACAAGAGTAACTATTGGATTCCTTGAGTGAGTCATGTGGAACCTTCAATTAATTGAGAGAAAGAAAGTGGCAGAAAAATATTTGGGATGGATTTCTCGTCAGATTACATCCAGTTCAAGCCATTGTTTATTGCACGATTGTTGCCTTCCCATCAGATTCTCGTCTGTAGGTTTGACTGTTTGGTAACAACGTTTTAAAAACCTAAAGAAGTTTGGCTTTTACTTATTAATTTTAAAAGAAATTGTTTATTCTATGCTAAAAAATTATAGTTTGGATGGAAAAGAAATTTAGAAGAGAAGAATCTGAAAAAAAAAAAAAAAAAATCAAAACACGAATATAATATTAAAAAACTTTCAAACTATAAAATGAGTTAATGTAATTATCTCTTTTTTATTCAACAAAAGCATATAAAAAGTCAAATTTTGAACTCTTCACCCATTTTATCTTGACGGTATCCACTTGTTTTCATTCTAAACATAAACAAAATTAAAGTGTAAACTGTGGTAATTTTTTACTAAACCATAATATTGTCATTTTGTCTGGTTAAAAAAGAAGAAAATATCTAACAAATTTATGTTAATAAACTGTTTGAGAAATCATAAAAGCGACCTGGCATAAAAATGAATAATAAGAGCTAGACTAATGGAGGTTTAAAAAAAATATATATATCCAAATGAAGAATATAATAATACTTACATGAGCTAGACTAATGACCCTAAGAATTGTCATTGTCAAGAAGAACATGATAATATATGATGTTATAGAGAAGATGCATGGCTCTAGATTAAGCAGGATTTGGATAATTGCTTCATGTACTAACTTTTGTATTTGACAGCATTGTTTAATACGTTATGTATTTGTTGATACCATGCACAGTGTAGCTGGATTATTTTCCACACCGCTTACCCTTGCCTTCTTTCTTGAATTTGATCTAACTTGACAGTACCTATATATGCTCCACCCCATTTCACATACTTACAAATTTAGTCACATCTTTGAGATTAATAATATGCCAGCAAATACCATGGAACTCAACCCATCTGCGTATCTAATGATGAAACACGGATGTTTATCCATACGTTATGGATCTTTTTATTTTAAAAAGCAAAAAGTGCACTCCAGTAGTGAAGCGGGTGATTGCATATACAGCAGTATATCCATTTTTTTGATAAATTGAGAAGGATAGATTTCATTATTGGACTGTCCCACCAGTTCATATAAATAAAAATTACAATTTCCATCAAACGGACGCGCCCCACATACAACCAGCGGTTATAATCCAGTCGAGTAGACAATTTTTAATCCTCATAGCCAGGGTATGTTGAGGAAACCAAAATTTGCCTATCAAAATAAGGTAACAAATAAACTTGGATACTAATGTCAAATAAAGCTGTAGGGATCAACGTAAAAGCAATAAATCTCCCAAAAGCAGCTAATTCCTAAACTCCAACTCTATGAGCATCCTTACGATATCCTATATCAGATAATAGTCTGCAGATTAAGGACATAACACAAAGCTAGCCCACCAACAAAATTACTAATACTAGTTAGCACCAATGAATATGGAAATGAAATGATAGCACAAATGGCAGCAAAAACGGATGCTATCTGTCCACTACGGGCTGAGGGCAATGATCCTTGGCGATAGCAACCCTATTTTGCAATATATTGCAAAGTCTTCACAGTTGTTGTTGAAGAGGTTGTAGGCACCAAAGCCATCATTCTTCAGGAGGAAATAGGCACGGTGCAGGACAAGTCTTGGTGGATCCAAATAGGCAATAGTAACTGTACCTCCTCGACTTTTAGCTATAAAGAAATCTATATCAACATCCTAGTCATAACGGTCAAGTTCGCCGCCCTTGAGAAAATTACGCATGTTGCAAATCCTCATACGATCACCGGTTATTTGATAACCATTGCCCCACCATCGGTGGAATATAGACCAGCTGGGTGTTATAGGAGCTTCTCCTCGAGTTAGATGGATGACCTTTCTTTTACCCTCCTTTTACCAATATATATATTCCTGCACATACATATATATATATATATATATTGTGAAGTTTTAATCCTCAAATTCTACTTGTAATGCTATTGTGCTGCTGTGATATGCTACTGAGGTCTGGTGAAGAATCTAGTTTGAAGCTTCAAATGGTCAAAACAGTGCACTTCATTAATCTGGAAATAAAGAGTGAAAAAGTAGTCACTTTACTCTTATTTTAACAACTAACAAAAAGGCTACGTGTTCTAATGTCATTGGTGCAGTAGTTAAGTTGAACTACATCTTTTTGAAGAAACATTCTTTATAAATAGCTTTCTTCTTCACCGAAAAGGCGAAGTATGGGAAAACCAATTTCTGGAAGTTGCAGAGAGCGGGAAAATTCCTGAAAATTGAGCTTTTCTTCTGAGTGTTCTTTATTGTTGGGTTTTGTGGTTCTTGGTGAGAGTTCTAAGTGAACAAAAGTGAAGAACAAGAAGAAAAAAGGTGTAACTGGGAATTGGGTTCAAGAATGTGTATCTGTGTGGATTTACCATTGTAGTTTCAATCTGTAAACAACAGTTTATCAATAAGATAGCAGAAGCTCTCACTGGAGCAACTAGGATGTAGGCAATCTTGGCCAAACCTCGCTAAATCTTGTTGTTGTTTGTGTTACTTAGTTTTTTTTTTTTTTTTTTTTTTGGCTCTCTAATTTTCCAAAAGTCGTATAAGAGCTATTGGGTATTTCCAATTCTCGATGAGTTGGATATTCTTCCTTTTTTAATTCTTGGTGATTTGGTTTTCTTCAATTCTTGGTGAGTTGGGCATTTTCAATCCTTGGTAAGTTGGGTAATTTCGGTTCTTGGAGAATTTGGAAATTTTCAATTCTGGGTGAGTTTTTGATTAACAATCTTGGAAGAGAGATTTGGTTCTAGCCAATTCAAAGGATGTCTACGAAATTGGAGATTGAAGTCTTCAATGGAAAGGGAGACTGTGCTGGTCTAGATGAAGGTGGCAAGGGCAATCGATGGATCATATGCAGCAGATGTCACCGAAGAAAAGAAGCTTGAAATTGATGAAATTGCAATGAGTACTATCATCCTTCATTTTTCTGACAATGTGTTGAGGTAGGTAGATGATGTGAGTACTACTTCATAGATGTGGTAGAAACTTGAATAGCTTTACTTGGTAAGATCTTTACCTGAGAGAAATGTTTTATAAGAACAATTTTTTGGTTTCAAAATGGATACCACTAAGGACTTAGATGCTAACCTTGATTCTTTTAATCGCTTAATACTGAGTCTTTCAAACTGTAATGTTGTTTTTGATGATGAACATCATGCTGTGATATTATTAAACTCCTTGCCTGAGACTTATAGAGAAGTGAAGAATGCCATTAAGTATGGCAGAGACTCTTTGTCCTTATAAACAGTGGTGAGTGCCCTCAGGTCCCAAGACTTGGAATTGAAATCTGAGTCTAAAAGGGAAGGACTTACAATAAGAGGTAGGACCACCACTTGAAGCTGAGGTCACAATGACCATAGGAGTAAATCTAAAGAACATCCTAGATCTAAATCTAGGACAAGAGGTAGGAGGTGTTATTACTATAAAAGAGAAGGACATTTTATTAAAAATTGTTTTAAGAAAAGGAAAGATGAAAAAGAAAAAGGCCAAGAAACAGGTGACTTGGCAGTGGCTTATACTAGTTTGGAGCCTACAGAGGTCTTGGTTGTATCTTCCAATCAAGACAAATCTGAATGGGTGTTAGATTCAGGTTGTTCCTTTCATATGTGTCTTGATTTAAGTTGTTTCCACTCTTATTCTAAGTGTGATGGTGGGCAAGTCCTTCTAGGAAACAACCGGTCATGTCAAGTAGTTGGCATTGGAAATGTGCAACTACAACTATTAAATGGTACCATTAAGACTCTTACTTCAGTTAGACATGTCCCTGATTTGAAGAGGAATTTAATTTCTCTTGGCATGTTAGATGAATCTGGTTTTTCTTGTAAAACTGAAAATGGTGTTTTGAAAGTGACTAAGGGTTCTTTTATTGTTATGAAAGGTGTGAAAAAGAATGGTTTGTATGTTTTGCTCGGTAAAATAGTGACCAATTTTAGTAATGCTTCTGTTAGTTCATCAACTGATAAAACTATTTTGTGGCATAATAGATTGGGTCACATTAGTGAAAAAGGTTTGTACTACTTGAATAAACAGAATGTGTTTGGTAAGGACATAGTCAGCAAGCTAGAATTTTAGGAAAATTGTATTTTGGGAAAACAACATAGGCTTAGCTTTAACTTTGAGTACAAGTAGAGCTAAATCTATGTTAGAATATGTGCATGCTGATTTGTGGGGCCCTGCCAAGGTACAAACACAAAGTGGTAATAGGTATTTTTTTTATCAATAATTGATGGTTTTTCTCGAAAAGTTTGGGTTTACTTGCTGAAAACCAAAGATGAAGCATTTACTAGGTTTAAAGAATGGAAATTGCTTGTTGAAAATCAAACCAATAAACCCGTAAAAGCCTTGAGAACCGATAATGGTTTAGAATTTTGTAATAGAAAATTTGATAATTTCTGTAAGTCTCATGGTATATTAAGACATAGAACTGTTAAGCATACACCAGAGCAAAATGGTGTGGCTGGAAGGATGAATAGGACTTTACTTGATAAGGTTAGATGTATGCTTGTTTCATCTGGTTTACCTAAATTGTTTTGGGATGAGGCTGTTATGACAGCTATGCAATTGGTAAATTTATCACCATCTACTGTTTTAAATTTTAAATCCCCTAAACATGCGTGGCTTGATAAGAAGCCTGATTATAGCAAGCTTAGAATTTTTGGCTGTGCTGTATATGTACATCAAGCTGAGGGAAAACTTGAACCTAGGAGTATAAACTGTGTTTTCTTAGGTTGTCCTTTAGGTGATAAAGGCTATAGACTTTGGGATAAAGAAAGTCAGGGTTATAAAGTCGTTACAAGTAGAGATGTGATATTTGATGAAACTTTTATGCCTTGTAAAGTTACTAACAGTGCAGGAAATGAGATGAGCAACAAGCTGGAAACAAGGAGTCTTGATTTACTTCCTGAGATGGAAAGTCAAGAGGATGAAACTCTAAGTGATAAGCCATATGATGAAGCTGTCCTTGAACCTGCAAGTGTTGATGAACTACAAAAGTATACACCTGCCCAATTAGATGAAGAGTCAGAAGATGAACAACCAAAGCGGAAATCCTCGAGTCCAAGACAGAAAAATATAGCTTCACCAGGATACTTGCTAACACAAGATAGAGTAAAAAGGCAAATGAAGCCTAATAGAAAGTACAGCTATATAGATTTCATAGCTTTTGCCTTGGTGGTATTTCAAGATCTTACAGATAATGAGCCAAGAAGTTATTTGAAAGCTGTGAAATCAAAGGAAGCTGTAAATTGGACAGAAGCTATGGTTGAAGAAATGGAATCTTTACATAAAAATGAGACTTGGAAGTTAGTACCAGCACCTGCAAACCAGAAAATTGTAGATTGCAAATGGATCTACAAAGTCAAGGAAGGAATGACAGAGTTTGAACCAGTGAGATTTAAAGCCAGATTAATGACTAAGGGGTTTACTTAAGTTGAAGGCATAGACTACAATGAAATTTTCTCACCGATTGTCAAGTATACAACCATAAGGGTCATGTTGGCTTTGGTAACTCAGTTTGATTGGGAGTTAGAATAGATGGATGTTAAGACTGCGTTTCTTCATGGAGACCAAGACAGTGGTATAAAAGGTTTGATTCATTTTGGTAAAAGTTGGTTTTGTGAGAAGTAATTTTGATAGCTGTTTATATTTTAAGGACACTATGACAGACAAGGCAGTATATCTTTTATTATATGTGGATGATGTGCTACTGGCAGGTTCAAATGGTAAACTTGAACATTTTGTGAAGAATTTACTCAAGTCTAAGTTTGAAATGAAGGACCTTGGACAAGGCAAGAAGATTTTGGGAATAGAAATTGTGAGAAACAGATCGAGATATGAGATGAAGCTGCTGCAATCTTCCTACATTCAGAAAGTGGTGTCCAAATTTTCTATGGAAGGTGCAAAACCAGCAAAGGTTCCACTTGGCGGACATTTCAAGCTGTCTAGTGAGCAATATCTAGCTGCAGAGCAAGAGAAGGAAGATATGGTGGCTGTACCATATTCAAATGCAGTGGGATCTATGATGTATGTGATGATCTGCACTAGGCCAAATTTAGCTCATGCCATTAGTGTCTTGAGTAGATAAATGGCTAATCCTGGCCGAGATCATTGGGAGGCAATGAAATGGCTTCTATGATATTTGAAGCACACAATGAGTGAAGGTTTGATTTATAAAGGAAATTCAAGTGAAGTTGAGTTAATTGGGTATTTGGATTCTGACTATACTGGTGACAGGGACAGAAGGAGATCTATATCTTCTTATATGTTCACTTTGGATGGAAATTGTATAAGATGGAAGTCCCAGCTGCAACCTTTGGTGGCTTTATCGACAACTGAATCTGAGTATATGGCAGCAACAGAGGCTGCAAAAGAAGCTATCTGGCTTAAGGGCTTGTTAACAAAACTTAAAGCTCTAAATCAAGAGGTTGTTTTATACTCAGATAGTCAAAGTGCTATTCATTTGTGTCAAAATCCAGTTTTTCATGAGAGGTCTAAACATATTCAAGTTAGGTATCACTTTATCTGAGATATGACAGCTCAACAGGTGATTAAGTTGAAGAAAATTCCTACTGAGCTCAATCCTTCTGATATGGGTACAAAGGTGCTTACTGTTGGCAAGTTTAATACTGGCAAGAATCTGCTCCGAGTTGGAGTAGGCTGGTTTGGTGATGGTTGTTTTTGCTGGGATGGTGATGAGTTTCTGCTAATTTTGAATTTGAGGATTAGGTGGAGATATGCGAAGTTTTAATCCTCAAATTCTACTTGTAATGCTGTTGTGCTGCTGTGATATGCTAGTGAGGTCTCGTGCAGAATCTAGTTTGAAGCTTCAAATGGTCAAAATGGTGCACTTCATTAATCTGGAAATAAAGAGTGAAAAAGTAGTCACTTTACTCTTATTTTAACAACTAACAAAACGGCTACGTGTTCTAATGTCATTGGTGCAGCAGTTAAGTTGAACTACATCGTTTTGAAGAAACATTCTTTATAAATAGCTTTCTTCTTCACCAAAAAGGCGAAGTATGGGAAAACCAATTTCTGGAAGTTGCAGAGAGCGAGAAAATTCTTGAAAATTGAGCTTTTCTTCTAAGTGTTCTTTATTGTTGGGTTTTGTGGTTCTTGGTGAGAGTTCTAAGTGAGAAAAAGTGAAGAACAAGAAGAAAAGAGGTGTAACTGGGAATTGTGTTCAAGAATGTGTATCTGTGTGGATTCATCATTGTAGTTTCAATCTATAAACAACAGTTTATCAATAAGATAGCAGAAGCTCTCATTGGAGCAACGAGGACATAGGCAATCTTGGCCGAACCTTGCTAAATGTTGTTGTTTGTGTTACTTAGTTTTTTTTTTTTTTTTTTTTTTTTGCTCTCTGATTTTCCAACATATATATATATATATAGAGAGTAAGCTCAAATTTGGACTTTATCGTAAGAATTAACATCAAAATTTTATTTTTTAGCTTTTAGATCATATGGTTGAGATTTAAAATTATATTTATTAATTATTAAATCAAAATTTTATTTTTCAGCTTTAAAATCATATGGTTGAAATTTATAATTATATTTATTAATTATTAGATTCCAATAGACAGGATAATATTATATTGTCTTGATGGGTTCTTAACTTATTGTATATCAATTTGTCATCAAGCCACTTAGACAAATTTTCTATCAAAATCTCTCTTATCAGTTTTTGAATTTTTTTAAAAGTGATTTAAATATATATTTAAGATTTATATAAATTTAGTAAAATAGAGACAAAATAAACTATGTTAGAATTTATATAGGTTCTAATAAAACTATGTTAGAATTTATATAGGTTCTAATATATTTTTAAATCTCAATCTTTAAAAAAATTTAAAAGCTAATAAAACAAAGTTCTAAAAAACCCTCTGATGAAAAATCCATAAAAAACTGACCGGCTATATATATATATATATATATGTAATGTATGTAGTGAATCCACCTCCTATAATTTTAACATATATTTAACAAATAATATTATGTAGAAATAAAAAGAAGAAGAAGATCACCATGATGGGAGTACAAGTAGCCCCTCCATGTGTAGATGTGATCACCATGCTGCAGTTGCCTCCTTTCTATCTTGTTGGAAAGCAATCTCCGGATTTGGAACGTCCAAAATTTTAGTAGTTAGATTAAAGCAAAACTTAAACGATAGAATTGATTAAAAAAAAGAAAAAAAAAAGAAAAAAAGAAAAGAAAAGAAAAGTTCAATCATATATATTATGGAGACCAGGCACAGAGAAAGTTACTCTATTGTATACAGCCCAGTATGAAAATCTGAAGCCTGCTAGGGCCCAGACCAGTGGACGAGAATTAGACCACCACATACGCAATTCCAAACAAATATAAGCACATGTCAGAGCTATCAAAACCACTTTCAAGAAAAAGCGTATGACACGTGGGAAGTCCAAATAATGAGAAGCCAATGTATCAACTTTAGCAAATCTATCAACTTCAACTTGAATAAAATTAGGATGAGCTCCGCCATCAAGAGCCAATCTACAAGCACTGGATATACCAAGACCTGCAGCTGTGAGATCAGTAAAACTAGGAGGCATGTTTTCGAGAACAGAAAAAAACACAAAAGCAACAATGCAGAAGGATGCTGCTGACTCATTCCTGCTCACGTCCATGCTAGTGAACAGTATCGGCCCTGTTTTGCAATAGATTGCAAAGTCATAACTGTTTTTTATGCAAAGGTGGTAGTTAACAAATCTATTTCTGAGAAGGAAAAAAGCACGGTGTATGACATTTTCATAATTTGGATCGGCACGGGTAATCGTGCAGGTATTCCATCCAGGTTTGAGGAGGAAGAGAACTGGACTAACACCATATTCAAAGAGATAGAGATCATGATCTCCATCTGAAAGAAAACAATCTAGACAGGAAGAGACCACACCATGACTACGCGGTTGATTACCGCAGTTTTGACATGCACGACGATTTGAGCTTAATCCCCCTTGAGTGAAGTGGATCACGTTTCCATCATCGAAATATATCCCTATCAATATAATTTATTTATATATACTATTAAAAAAAAAAAAAAAAAAGGAAGTTTGTGAAACCACAAAAAGACTGCCAAGCATTAAGAGGAATGAAGAAGAAAGAAGAAAGAAGAAGAAGATCACCGTGATGGGCTTCTTCGCTCCATCTCCATGTGTATATGTGAGACCCAGGCTCCATTTCATTCCTCGGGAATTTGTTCCAAAGCACCCGTCGCATGTTGCTCCAGTCCCCTCGCATTCTGTTCCACATCCAAACCACTTCTCTCATGTTGCAATTGGGGGGTTTCTCTTATCCTCTTCAAAATTTGTAGTGTTTTGGGAAATGGGAATTATTTGAATTCAAGTTCATCCCCCAGAAATTGAATTGGAGAAGAGAGTCAAATGAATTGGGAAAGTTTAGGTTTGTGGGAGTCATGTAACTGTATATATTAAATTAGGTGCATAGAGTCAATACTGGGTTTTGTCCGTGCCGTAGAAATGATTTGTTGAGAAATTAAATGATTTATTGTAAATCCATTTCTTAACTCTTAAACAGATCAGAATTATTAAAACAACAAAAAAAATACAAGAGAAATGTCTATGTGGGGATAGCCTATCGCAATGTTCACACTTCTTCTCCATGTAGAAGATTTTGGACGTTTTAAATAAGGTCTCTAATGATATATATACATATATATATATATATATATATAGATATATCTATATATATATGTATATAAAAGGAATTTATAAGAGGAATTGTAAGTGATAATATTTCTGGCTATGATTTGCTTAATATAATACTATATATCTTGTATCCCGTCAAGCACGCCAAATATCATTGCTAATATTTTTCTACTAATCCACTATACAATATTATATATTTGATGCAACACCTCACAAACTAATATGTATATGTTTCATTGTTACGCATATACAGGAGAGAAAAAGAGAGCTAATGTTCATTTAAAGTTAGGGTATAAATAATAATAATAATATTAAAGTTATTAAAATATTATCAAATGATATAACAGATGATATATTAATATTTAATTGATTTATTTTTTTAATTTATCTATCTATTTAAAAATTTACTTTTATATTTATTTATATGAATATACTATCAATAATTTTTTAATATGTATTATTTAATAAATCAATTTAATAAATATTTTAATAATCGTTGCAGTATTGAAAAAACAATATGCTTAAACATACCTAATATCACAGTGACATATTTATATTTAATTCGTCTAATTTTTTTTTTCTTTTATTGTTAAAGAAATCCTGCAAGCAATCTTGCACAATCATGAATGATAAGCACTAGACTAATGGGGTAAAAATGAAAGCAAGAAAAGTCCAAATTAAGCAAGAATATGATAAAGCGCTATGATGAGGCTAAAATCAACATGTTGATGTGGCTCTAGATTGAGCTAAATTAATTTGGAAAATTGCTTGATCATGAGCTAACTTAAAAACATTTTTTTTTTCAATTTCTTTTCATATTTTACTTTACAATCCTCTTTTTAAGTGGTAATACAATTTTTGTGCATTTATGTTGAGAATGCAACGTACTCTAATATATTTCAAGTCTTTCCAAATTTGTAGGGAGGGTGAATGACTTATCAATTCTCATCAATTTAGTTTGTTTTTCAAACTGTATCTTCTTTTCTCATTTCTTCTTATTTCATGGATTTTCAATGTCCTTTTTTTTCACAAATCTGAGAAAATATTTTATCTAAGACAACTACTACAAAAATTCTAGAACTTGTCTTTAACATGTAACTAATGTATCAATGATCTTTCATTAACTAAGAGCTTAACCAATAACCGTTGTCAATCTTATAAATCATAAATTTAGCTACGCATTTACTTATCTTAATCCTCACTCAAAACCTGAAATCTCTGTCCTTCCAAAATGAATCAATACAACTATCACAAAAGTTACCAACTCTCCAAAGTGCGGCCAATTTCTCAACAGAAACTTTACAAGCATTCCCACAATATTTGGTATCAGAAATAAACCTCAAGATGGAGCCAGCACGCCTTGCAATATATTGCAAAGTCCTCACAGTTGTTGAAAAGGTTGTAGGCACCAAAACCATCATGCTTTCGGAGGAAACGAGCACGGTGCAGGACATCTTCTGTTGGACTGGTAGAGGCAAGGGTACAGGTACCCCCTTGAGTTTTGGCCATAGAGAAAGCAAGATTAACACCATATTTATACAGATACAATTCCCCTCCATCAAGAAAGCTATTTATGCTGCAAGACTCCACACGACACTCCGTTGATTGACCACCAGCACTAATAGGGTCTTCTCCTCCATCGAGGTGAATCACCTCTCCATCACCCACATATATCCCTGACTATCAAAGTTGACTTGATAAGAAAAACTTATTATATATACATAAATAGAAGGCCAAATAAGCTACTCACATGAATTTTTAAACTCAATAAGGATTAACTGTGAAGTCCAGCCGCACCAACCACAGCCGCACCAACCACAGCCACCATTTTTTGACAAATGGACATTGCTGCACCGAATTCCAAATTGATCAACAATTGTGGGCTAAGCTGTTGAAGATTGTGGCCTTGTAAGCCTATAAATAGGCTCCTTCCCGTTGCATGCAAACCAAGCCAAGTGAGCAAAGCTCAATATTATCTCAAGTGAGGAATATTGAGAGAAAACTCCGAGAGAGAGAGTGTTTAAGTTCCAGAGAGAACTTGAGAGAAGAGTGAGCAATTCCAGAGAGAATTTGAGGGTGTAGGGAGAGATTCCACGTGAGAATCCAAGAGAGAGAAGTTTTTATATTTTTGTATTCTATTTCAAGAGAGTAATAGAATTCTTTTTATTTTCTTCTCATTTTTCTTCTCTAACGTGGTCAGAGAACCACAACAAGTGGTATCAGAGCTCCAGGTCGAGAGCTTGGGTTCAAAATTTGAAGAAACAGAGCCACTGTTCTTCAAGTTGGTATTTTGAAAAGTTGACAATACCAGGTGAAAGTACCCGACGAGAGGAGAACACACAAGTTCTCCGTAGAGAAAGAAACCGTCGCACGCGCCGCCTGAAGTTTTCTGCAACAGCTCACGCGCCTTACGCGCCGCACGCGCCGTCTGGAGGTTGAAGACGACCACGTCATCAGACACGTCAGCGCCCCGGCCACGTCATCTGCCATGCCAGCCGACACGGCATCTGCCACGTGTCGCCACGTCAGCACAATCTGCCATGTCATCAATATTTTCTGAAATTACGGAACAGCCCCTGGAATATTGGTAATTACATATTGACCCCTGAAGTTTCAGAAATTACGGAACAGCCCCTGAATTATTTGAAATTACAGATTGACCCCTGTAGTTTTGGACATTACGGAACAGCCCCTGTATTATTGGAAATTACAGATTGACCCCTGAAGTTTCTGTATTTGCAAGTTGACCCAGATATTTTGTGAAATTACAATTTTGCCCCAAAATTTTTGGTAATTATATTTTGACCCCGGAAGAGTCAAGTCCACCATTTTCGGCCGTTCCGGACGCAACGGTTAACTCCGTTTTGCCAAATTCAGCTCCATTTTTGGTCAAGCCATAATGTCAATGGAATAATCATCTTCGGGAGCTATGGTTAAGCTCACTGCCACAAATTATACACTTTGGAGACCTCGGATGGAAGATCTCCTCAATTGTAAGGATCTGTTTGATCCTACAGAAGCTAAAGGAGAAAACCCCGATCCCAGCAAAGTAGCAGAGTGGAAGAAATTAAACAAGAAAACGATCGGTCAAATCAGGCAATGGATCGATCACAGTGTCTTCCATCATGTAGCGAAGGAAACGGATGCATATGCCCTCTGGACAAAATTGGAGGACATGTACCAGGCCAAGACTGCTCGGAACAAAGCCCTGTTGCTTAAGCGATTGGTAAATCTAAAATTACAGAGTGGAACTTCTGTAGCCGAGCATACCAGTGAGTTCCAGAGCTTGGTAAATCAACTATCTGCTGTGGATTACCAACTAGGGGATGAGGATCAGGCCCTCCTACTTCTAAGCTCTCTTCCAGACAGTTGGGAGACATTGGTAGTCTCTCTCAGTAATTCGGCCCCGAATGGCAAACTAACTATGTCTATGGTTAAGGACGCCATATTTAATGAAGAGGCCAGGAGAAAGGACATGGGCATGGATCAGTCACATGCCCTCGTCACAGAGAGAGGAAGACAGCAAAGAAGTGGTCGAGATAGGGGGAGAGGCAGGAGCAAGAGCAGAGGCAGATCTACAGACGGCAGAAAAAAAATCATCATATAAGTGCTATCATTGTGGCCTGGAGGGTCATATGAAGAAGAACTGCAGAAAGTTGTTGAGAGAGCAGAGACTCCAAGGTAATCAGCCGAAGAAGGATGGAGAGACATTAGTCACTGTTACAGGCGAAGTGGCGCTCTGTTCCACCGAAGAAGAGACATGCCTTCATACATCAACCCAAGATGTTGAGTGGGTAGTCGATACTGCAGCATCCTACCATGTCACTCCACACAGAGATTTCTTTAAAACGTACAAAGCAGGAGACTTTGGTACGGTAAAGATGGGAAATTCCAGTTTTGCAAAGATTATGGGAACTGGTGATATTCAGGTAAAAACGAATGTTGGTTGTACAATCACTTTGAAGGATGTCCGTGATGTTCCAGACCTTCGGCTTAATCTACTTTCGGGAGCAGCCTTAGACAAGCAAGGCTATGACAACTACTTCAGCAATGGCACATGGAAAATGACGAAAGGTGCCATAGTTGTCGCCCGAGGACATATTTGTCGAACATTGTACAAGACTCATGTGAAGATATGTGCAGATAGCCTCAATATTGCAGAAGGAGAGGCGTCTCAAAATCTGTGGCACCAGAGACTCGGTCACATGAGTGAAAAAGGATTGTCCACTTTGGCAAGGAAGAAGCTTATCACTGTTTGCAAGGATGCTGCGCTAGATCCTTGTAATCACTGCTTGTTTGGTAAGCAACATAGAGTCTCCTACAGTTCCTTTGCATCGAGAAGATCAGAGTTGCTTAGTCTGGTGCACTCTGATGTTTGTGGTCCCATGGAGGTGGAATCATTAGGTGGCAACAAGTATTTCCTGACCTTCATTGATGATGCTTCTCGGAAGGTGTGGGTATATTTCTTAAAGACAAAGGACCAGGTATTGGATTACTTCAAACTGTTTCATACCATGGTAGAGCGTGAAACAGGAAAGAAGCTGAAATGCCTCCGCTCAGATAATGGAGGCGAGTATACTTCCAAGGAGTTCGATGCCTACTGCAGAAGACACGGCATTCGACATGAGAAGACGGTCCCTCGCACCCCACAACATAATGGAATAGCCGAAAGAATGAATCGAACCATTATGGAAAAGGTCAGAAGTATGATCAGTATGGCTAAGCTGCCAAAGCCATTCTGGGGAGAAGCTGTTCGTGCCGCCTGCTATTTAATCAACAGATCACCGTCAGTACCGTTGAATTTTGAAATTCCGGAGAAAGTGTGGTCGGGTAAGATTCCCTCCTACTCTCATTTAAGAGTGTTTGGTTGTTTAGCTTATGTACATATATCCAAGGAGCTCAGACTAAAGCTCGATGCAAGATGTACTCCATGCATCTTTATAGGATATGGAGATGAAGAATTTGGATACAGGTTATGGGACCCGAAAACAAAGAAGGTTATTAGAAGCAGGGATGTAGTATTCCATGAAAACCAGACAATGGAAGACATTGAAAAGCCCAGAATGTCTCCTAATTGTAGTTCTAGTGCCGAGAATTTTTGTCCTAATCCAGCACCAGCACAAATAGCCACAGAGGATAATGAGGTGCATGAAGATATACCAGAAGCAAACCAGGAGGAAGAAGGGGATATTGAGCAGGGGGAGACTCAATCCTCTCAAGCAGCTGCAGGGCCATCACCGCGGTCAGATAATGGTACACCTCCTGAAACCAGTGGTTTACAAGTTCAGAGATCTGAGCGAGGCCGAATTCCATCAAAGAGATTTCCAGAATCTGAGTATATTCTGCTTACTGAAGAGGGGGAGCCAGAGAGTTTCCAGGAAGCTGTTTCTCATCAAGAGAAGAAAAAGTGGCTGCAAGCAATGCAAGATGAGATGGAATCCTTGCAGAAAAATCATACTTATGAGTTGGTTGAGCTTCCAACAGGAAAGAAGGCACTAAAGAATAAATGGGTGTTCAAGCTCAAGAAAGATGGCAGCGGAAAGGTGGTGAAACACAAAGCCCGATTGGTGGTCAAAGGATTTCTTCAGAAGAAAGGAATTGACTTTGATGAGATTTTTTCACCAGTGGTAAAAATGACTTCAATTCGAGTCATTTTTGGTTTAGTAGCAAGTCTAAACCTAGAGCTTGAACAGATGGATGTGAAGACAGCATTTCTTCACGGTGATTTACATGAAGAAATCTACATGGAGCAGCCAGAAGGATTTGAGGTTTCAGGGAAAGAAAACCTCGTATGCAAGCTAAAGAAGAGCTTGTATGGCCTCAAGCAAGCACCAAGACAATGGTACAAGAAGTTTGACTCGTTTATGGTGAGTCAAGGTTATAAAAGGACTGCAGCAGACCAGTGTGTTTATATTCAAAAATTTGCAGGTGGAAACTTCATTGCACTTTTGCTATATGTGGACGACATGTTGATCGTTGGACAAGATGCAATGAAGATTAGTCAGCTGAAGAAAGAATTATCTAAGTCCTTTGATATGAAAAACTTAGGACCAGCTCAACAAATTTTAGGAATGCAAATAATCCGAGACAGGAAGAATAGAAGGTTATGGCTATCTCAAGAGAAGTATGTTGAACGGGTGATAAAGAGATTCAACATGGATAAAGCCAAACCGGTCAGCATTCCACTTGCAAATCATTTGAAGTTGAGTAAGAGAATGTGCCCCTCATCCAAAGAAGAGATAGAGGAGATGGCTTCAGTACCATATTCTTCAGCGGTAGGAAGTCTGATGTATGCAATGGTGTGTACCAGACCAGACATTGCTCATGCAGTAGGTGTTGTGAGAAGATTTCTTTCAAATCCTGGAAAGAAACACTGGGAAGCAGTCAAATGGATTCTCAGGTATCTTAAAGGTACATCGAAGCTGTGCTTGTGCTACGGGGGAGGTGATCCAATCTTAGAAGGCTATACAGATGCAGATATGGCCGGAGACCCTGATAATAGAAAGTCTACATCAGGTTATCTCTACACTTTTGCAGGGGGAGCTGTGTCATGGCAGTCAAGATTGCAGAAGTGTGTTGCTTTATCCATTACTGAAGCAGAGTACATTGCCGCAGCGGAAGCGGGTAAGGAAATGTTGTGGTTAAAGCGTTTTCTCACAGAATTGGGCATCAAGCAAGAAGACTACAAGATACATTGTGATAACCAAAGTGCCATGGATTTGAGCAAAAACTCAATGTATCATTCCCGTACAAAGCACATTGACATCCGCTATCATTGGATACGCGAAGTAATAGATCAACAGTTGCTGAAACTGATGAAGATCCACACAAAAGAGAACCCAGCAGATATGCTAACAAAAGTTGTTGCTCAAGAGAAGCTGAAGCTATGCAGAGACATAGCTGGAATAGATGGCAGATGACCATCAGTTTAAATGCGGCTGGAGGGGGAGAATTGTGAAGTCCAGCCGCACCAACCACAGCCGCACCAACCACAGCCACCATTTTTTGACAAATGGACATTGCTGCACCGAATTCCAAATTGATCAACAATTGTGGGCTAAGCTGTTGAAGATTGTGGCCTTGTAAGCCTATAAATAGGCTCCTTCCCGTTGCATGCAAACCAAGCCAAGTGAGCAAAGCTCAATATTATCCCAAGTGAGGAATATTGAGAGAAAACTCCGAGAGAGAGAGTGTTTAAGTTCCAGAGAGAACTTGAGAGAAGAGTGAGCAATTCCAGAGAGAATTGGAGGGTGTAGGGAGAGATTCCACGTGAGAATCCAAGAGAGAGAAGTTTTTGTATTTTTGTATTCTATTTCAAGAGAGTAATAAAATTCTTTTTATTTTCTTCTCATTTTTCTTCTCTAACGTGGTCAGAGAACCACAACATTAACCTTCAACACAGATGAAATGAATTCTCTAGGTGTGTTATGATTGATAAAAAAAGAAAAAGAAAAATGAACACTTTGTTTGAAACACATGTTTGACACACTCTTTGGAGGAAAGAAACGGGGAAGAAGAATATCACCATGATGGGCAAATGTATACCATCGGTTCCGCCTCCATGTGAAGATGTGATCCTTAGGCTTCGGTTGCTCCTTATGTATCTTATTAGAAAGCAGCCTCTGGATATTAAATTATAATATGTAAACTATTAGATCAATATTTATTAATAGTTTAATTAATTTATAAATAAATAACAATGCGAAAAACTACATTAACTAAAATTTAAATATATATATATATATATATATATATATATTAACTCAATCATATGGAGAGCAAAGCCAGAAAATTACTATTCCAAATACTGCCCAGTAGACTTAATAGCAAACAGAAAAAGGCAAAAGCAAACATTAGTATTCTTAAAAACAGGTCAATTAAGAATTCAATACGGCCCAAACCACCAGAAGCCAATATCTCATCAACCACTGGCAAACTCTCTGCTTCAATGTTGACAACATTACGACGAGCTCCGATGTCAGAAGCCAATCTACAAACATAGTAAATGCCAAGACATCTGGCTGCCAGACCAGTAAAAGTAGCAGGGGCGAGTTGCAATAGAGAAAGAAAGACAGCAGTAATAACAGCCAAGAAAAATGTTGTTTGCCAACTTCTGCTGAAAACAATGCTGTCTACTACAAGCAATCCTGTTTTGCAGTACATTGCAAAGTCTTCATCGTTGTTTATGAAGCGGTAGTAGTCACTGTAGGAGCCATTGTTGAGAAGGAAGGCCGCACAGTCCTGAACAACTTGAGGTGGATTAGCAGAGGCAAGGGTGGAATTATGTTCCAGGAATATGGTGAGGAAGAGAGCTGGATTGACACCATATTCAAAGAGATAGACATCTCCACCAGAAAGAAAATCTTCTATGGATGAAGTGACCACAACATGACAATCAAAGTGGATCACGTTCTCATCACTGATATATATCCCTGGGATCTCACATAAGCAGGCAAATAATATCCCATGAATAGTGTTTATATGCTATACATACAGATTCCAATCATATGAAGAAAATAAAATGAAATAAAAAAGACCACTATAGTATCTTTAGAAGAAGAAATGGGACAAGTGCCCAAAAATCACCATGATAAGATTTTGTATCGCCTCCCTTCCATGTGTAGATGTGATCTCCAAGCTCCAGTTTCCTCCAGAGTTTGTTTGAAGCACCCTTTGAATCTTCATCCATAGCTATCTTCTCATCTTATACTTTGGGAATTCTCCCAGATGTGCTCTTCAAAATTGTGTTTTGGAGAATGGATATGGTTGAATTCAACCACAGATAACATACCAAACTACCAATACTGAACAACTAAAATTGATTTGGAGGAGGCAAATGAATTGCAGAGTCGCTTTCTTTAAAGCCGGTTTAAGGGTTAGGTGTAACTAGGTGAATGGGATCATATAGTTCTTAGGATTACGTGAAGAAAAAGGGGCAGCGCATGTGGTCATGTCTCAAAAGTGTTTCTTCCTACCTTTATTAAATTTCTAAATTATTTAATGATACCAAGCAGATGGATGTTTTTCTTATTTTTAAATTTTATTATTATTATTTTTATTGGGGTGAAGAAAGATGGGTATTGAGCTAGTTATTGATACCATTCCTAAGTTCCTATATTCGTGATTTGTGACCTAAAGACAATTTCCATTGCAAGTCCTGTTTAACCTAGTGGTAAAAAATCATTGTTTAAGAAAGCAATGATTCTAATTCAAATTTCTATTAAGATAATTTATAAAGAAATCATATTAGCACCAATTTTTCCGAGACAAAAACAATCAAAGAGTTCTTTTTGGTATGTTTTTTTATATCCTGTTCATTGTACAGATAAGTTGAATTTTAATACAGTTGCACGAAACTTTTTATCTTGAGCCAGAGAGAGAAAAGCTCCTCTGTAGCTCTCTGTAAATTTTTTTTTTTTTAAATAATCATGTGGAAAATGGTTGGATTAGTAGGGGAATAACAATTAAAAATAGATTATAACAAATTTTTGACTAATCAATTGTGGTTTTTGAGTGCATGTATGGGTTGACTATTTTTAATTTGATAGTAACTTCTGACTTCGCCTCTCTTTCTAGTTCTCTCTTTGGATTTGAATTGATCGGTATCCATACAAAGGTGAACAGTATGTTGCAACATTTAGGTATGGTTTGGTAACTCGTAGATTATAAAAAAATCAATGGTAGTTATATTGAATAAAGCATCAGCTTTTACTGTTTTAAAAGAAAAATTAATAAAGTGTTTAATAACTTATATTAATAAAAATGCTATAAAATGTAAAAAGTTACAGATAAATGTTTAGTATTTTATAAAATTTAATTGCTGTGAATTTTATAATTATTAAAATGAATATAATATATATAAGTTTTTTTATTTTTTATACAAAAATACAATAATATGTGTATAATTATGTTATGATACTTATATACTTAAAAATAATATATAATATATGATTTTTGATTTTTTTCCAAGTCTTAATTTTAAAATAAAATACTTAACAAGCAAAATTATTTGTTTACCAAGCACCTGAGTGGTAAAAAAAATATTTTATAATTAATTTTAGAATTATCATAATTCTTACCAAATAAACCTTGGATATATTAATAAATGTATAATTGAACAAGATGTTAAAATTTCATGACATGTGATTTTATCATTAGATTCATTACGGTTTGGAAACAAAAATTTGAAATTCCACTAAAAATATAATACCAGTTTAAGGTGACCGTAAGAAAAGGCACGGCTATTTCATAATAAATACTTGCATACACTATCACTACGAAAATTTTAAGTTTATATGGTTAACATCCAAAATAGCAAATATCATTCATTAATCCTACATATATCATAAATTAATCCACAAATTTTACTTGCTTTGATTCTCTTTCAGAATAGAAAAATCTTGTCTCCAAGATACATGAATTGAGGCATTACAGGAAAACGACCACGACGTCTCCAAGATGGCAATGTCTTAAGTCGAACTTGATAAGCTTTCCTACAATGTGTAGGATCAGCAACAAATCTAAATATAGAGTAGATGAAATAAACCATAGCTGCCACACCAATAGGATTGCTAGGCAGGAATGTAAACTTAAAAATGGTGATAGCATAAAACATGCCAAAGTAAGATTCTATCTGCCCATTCCAGCCAAGGTTAATAATTCTATTTCTTGAATGCAACCCTGTTTTGCAATATATTGCAAAGTCTTCACAACTGTTGTTGAAAATTTTGTAGGCACCAGTTCCAGAACCTGTGTTCGGCTCCCAGCGGGAATGGTACATGATAGTCTCGGGCCGATCAGTAAAGCAAAGGGTACAAGTACCACCTAGAATTTTGGCTATAAAGAAAGTAAGACTAACACCATATTTATAGAGATAGACTTCATCACCATTAAGAAAACTATCTAGGCTGCAATATTCTACACGATTATTGGCGGCGGAGGTAGTGCTTATGGGAATGTCTGATGAATGGGATGAAGCTGAGATGGGTAAAATAGGGTCTACTCCACGAATGAGGTTGATCACTTCTCCGTCACTGTCACCGACATATATACCTGACCAAGTCACATGAATAGCAGGCAGAATAAGTTAACACCATGGTGGCAAATTCACCATGACATATATAATTTCATAAAGATAGTATATGTTGATATGATCACAATTGTGTAATTTTTTTACTATAAGAGAAGGAATTAGGACTATTATCGTATCATAAACACGATTTGCCACGAAGTGCAAGAGATTAAACTAACCTATAACTGAAAACCTTCCTAAAATGCTGTTAAATTGATTATCACCCTTCCAAAAGCTTAAGTTGTTTGAATATACATATATGTCAGGACCCATCCAATATTCCTCACAGAAACCTAGACAAGTCCTGATCCCATGGAAATCCTACCGGACCCTCCAATGGAAAATCTGGTAGCATCTCCTCAAAAGGTTGGACTTACCACAAAATTCCTTACACAGAAAACACACTTCTAATAATATCTCTTTATTCCTCCCACCTTACTACAGTTCATTCCATAAGTTTGCAGCATTTCAAACAAACAAGGAATCAATGCAATATTAAATAAATGAATGTCCAGTGTAGTACACAGAGCATAATACAAGATGGATGGAAAAGAAAGGAGAACTCCTTTGGAATTCAGTAACAAACCAAAACGTAGAGTGCGTCCCTGATGATCATCCACTAACTTGGGTCTTGAGCATGCAATTCAATCAAGATTCTCCATGGGATTGATTCCATAATTCATACGTGCTCCTCCCAGAAATTGGACCTATGGTAGTCGGAATCTTGCCCAAAAGGTTTTGAATTTAATGTCCACAAATCTCATGATCCGTTGAGAATGAAAGGAAACGTACCTTGGATTCGGATTCAGAGAGATCAAATTAGTAGGAAAAGGTAAGTGAATCAGCGAGAACTCACCATCGGTGGCGTGTTCGGTGGCCACTAACCTTGGTTTTTGGTGGAGAGATAGATCGGAGAATGGGTAAGCCAATGGAACTGATGGTGTCGAAAATCGATGGCTAATTTAGAAGAAATTGCTGGTGAAAAGAAACAGGTCACTTGGTGAAAATGGCGGATCTGGGCCCATTGTTAGTGAGTTTGCCATGAAACTAGGGTGGTCGGCCAAAAATGAAGGGGCGATGGTGGTGGTTAGGTGCATGTACAAGGTGGGTGGCCTGAAATAGGTTAATCAGGGGTGGTCTGAAATAAGTCGATCGGGGGTGGCCGATGGTGCCTCTCTAACCTCTTTCTCTCTCTTCTCCCTCCTCTCACATACTTATATATATTTAAATTAATTACCTAATCCTAATTGATTCTCTCAAATCAATTCTATGCTCCAAATGATATGTAGATTTCTTATTCAATAAAGTTCAAAATTACATAATATTCCTACACTAACTATAGAGGTTTCTCATGCAATCGTGAACACAAATGAAATAGAGACAGTCAATTACTCAAATTATATGTATAGATAAAAACAGGTATTTTTTTTTCTTTTTTTATTTTTGACCCACTTCTTTTTAGTAATGGAAAGAGAAATGAAAGGAAGATGTTACAATAGAGATTGTAAAAAAATGCCGTTCAGAGCCTAGTATTCAACCGAGCTATATATATTGTATAGGACACAACAAACATAGAAAATATCAGCAAAGCAAATTTTCCTATTGACTTTTCAATTGCTATATAAATCACAAGAAGCACTAGTTAAAGAAATAAAAAGAAAAAGAACAAGCAAATTAACAAAGAATGTAGTTCTTTGCCAAAGTATGTAATGCTAATCTTAGTTGTCCTCTGAATTTAATGACTAACAATTTAGGATGGTCAACTTACTAAGCCACAATATTTAAACAACTAAAGTGGATTCTTAAGGCCCTATTTGGTTTGTGACAAATTAATTGGAAAAAGTTGAGACATCAAAATATATAGATGTTTCTGTTCACATGTTATCGGGAATTAGTTTGACATATTTAGTTAAATGGCAGTCTTACCCTCCTTTTAAACATTTCCAACTATTAACAAAGACTAGAGGAAATAATAATTCTGTGGAAACTATTTCTTAATAAATGGATTTCTTAAAACTTTATCATGTTCAAATACTTGAGTTAGATAAAAGATAATGATATACAGCTAAAAGAATTGGGTTTTTAGTGTCAAAATAAAATCAAAATAATAATAAAAAAATACCATAATTATAACATAAAAAGAAAGAAATATGGAGATAAAGAAGATCACCACATGGAGATAAAGAAGATCATTAACGTGATGGGCATTGGTACTGCAGGAGTTGTGCCTCCATGTGTAGATGTGATCTCCAGGCTTCAGCTGCTTTTTATGTATCTTGTTTAAAAACAATCCTGGATATTGAACGTTTAATGTTTTAATAAGTAAATATATTTCATAAATAAAAAAGAGAGTATATTCATCATATATTGTTCTTCTATTATGTGTTTTATTTTGAAGAAATGTATATTTGTTCCCTTTTGTTGGTAGTCCACTTCCATATTTTACCATAAACAATATTTATATGAAAAAAAAAAAAAAAAGAACTTATAGTAAGGCCTTATTTGACATTGTTTTTGCCTTTTCCAAAAGTGCTTGCTACAAATCTATTTTCTATTGGCTTTTGTTAAAAGCTCATGGAAGCTTTGGAAGCCTCAAATATTTTTGAAAAATTGTCTAAACATTTTTATAAGTAATTTTTAAGCTTTAAAAGCCAGAAGTAGCTTCTCAAAAGTTATAACAAACAAGACTTAAGTATCACTAAATTTATTTACCAAATATTTATTTTATTTTTATAATAATAATAATAATAATGCTGAAAATATTACTCCTTGTAATATTGCTGAGTAGAAAAATATGATCCATGCTAGAATCCAGACTGCTCGAGGAGTCTCAGACCGCAGTTGAAGAGGCTGAGACCACATTAGTACACTTGATAGCAACTGAGTATTGAAATCAGCCATCAGTAGTACTATGAACAGGTCAACTAAGGATTGAAAAGGTCTGAAGCCAAAAGCAGCAGAAGACAATTTCTCATCAACATCAGGCAAGTTCTTTACTCTATCCACTTTAATAACATTAGGACGGGCTCGATATCAGAGCCAAATCTATAAATACAGTATAAGCCAAAACATGTAGCTGCCACACCAGTGAACGTAGCAGCTGTGAGTTGCTGCAGAGAAAGAAAGAATGTGACAGTAACAGCCAAGAAAAATACTGCAGTTTGCCAACTTCTGCTAAAATTTATGTTATCTATAACTACCAAGCCTGTTTTGCAATACATTGCAATGTCTTTACCATTGTTTATGAAACGATAGTAGCTACTGGAGTCATTGCTAGTAAGGAAACTAAGTGCACGGTCCAGCACAACGTCAGGTCGGTCAGCAAGGGCAAGAGTTGTACCTCCTCCGAGTTTGGTGAGGATGAGAGCTGGATTAACACCATATTCAAAGAGATAGAGATGATCTGCACCAGAATGGAAACAATCTATGCAGCAACAGACCACACCATGAACACTTGATTGATCACGGTCTCTGCGTTTTGGACATGTACAATGATGACCGTCTGACCTTGCTCCTGGTCGACCTTGAGTGAAGTGGATCACGTTTTCAGCATCCAAATATATTCCTGAAGTCATATATATCAGGAAAATTATTAAGTAAATTTCATGGTGGCGAGGAACTCAGATTCTCATTTGTAAATATTGAAATACCACTGATCCCAAAAGCTTAAGCTTATGGACTCCCTCAAATGTAAGCATGTCTTTTTTGGGCTTTTCTCTGGGTCTTTACATTTATGTTTTTTTATTTTAGATAGAGTTATTGAGTTTTGAACTCAGGATTTCTTGGATCTTTAGCTCTGATACTATGTTGAAATACCACTGATTCTAAATGCTTAAGCTTATGGAAGGTGGGCTTTCATTTGATTTATATTTTTCTCTAACAGAAAGGAAGAAAAAAAAAAAAAAAAGTTTGTGAAGCACAAAAGTACTGTCAGGCATGAATTCAAAAGAAATGGAGAAGAAGAGGAAGGTTACCATGTTCTTTTGTATTGGCTCGTGTTTTGAATTCATCTTTGATTCATGGTTTTCCTTCCTGGTTGCATAGAATATAGAAATATGATCTCCAGGCTGCAGGTTTTCCTTCCTGGTTTCCTTGAGAAGCACCTTACAGATCATGTTCTGCAGTTCACTCATCTTACAACTGGGATATGTTTCTCTCTGTTGTTCAAATTTGTGTTTTAGAAAATGGGAAATTGAATTCGACCACACCATGCCAGCGATGCAATGCCAATATTGAATACCCTGACAACGCAGGGATTGGACTGTAATGCAGAAAGGATTCGATTGGCTGACAGAAGGGTAAGTCCATATTTCTATATTCTTAAACAAATAAGTATGACAGCAAATAATAAGGGCAAAGATGCTACCTAATATTCTATGTCAGCAAGTCAGTGTCACTTATCTCCATAAAGTTAGTCAAGAAGGGCAGCATATGTATATCAATGCTATTGCTACGAGTTTTCTAGTCCTCAAAATTATGAGTGTACATGTTTATTTAATTTTCTTTGAACAACCAACAATCATCTTACAGTGGGATATGTTACTCTCTCTCTCTCTCTCTCTCTCTCTCTTTCTCTCTGTTCTTCAAAATTTTGTTTTAGGAAATGGGAAATTGAATTCAACACCCCTAGAGATGCGGTTTGGATTGTAATGGAGAAAGGATTTTTTTTTTTTTTTTTCTTTTTGGTAAATGTAATGGAGAAAGGATTGGCTGACAGAGGGGCAAGTCCCTATTATTAAACAAATAGTTATGGCATGGCATCAAACAATAAGGGAAAAGATGCTATCCTAGTACCTATTATTTTACGTTTGTTAGTCTGTTAGCGTCCCTTATCTCCATGAAATTAGTCAACAACAGCAGCGCGTCACTGATTGGAATTTTTCTACTCCTCAAACTTAATGAGTGTGTACATATTTATTTTACTGTGTATAACCAAATAACAGAACCGACGGAGAAAGAGCAGGCCTAATGTTCATCCAAAAACTGGGCTATAAAAATAACAATGCTTCCAAAACATCTGTCATATACTAATTATACTATTATACTGAGTATACCTAAATGAGTATATACACTAATTAATATTAATAAAGGATATATTATGTATAGTTACTAAGATATAATAAAAGAAGTATATAATGAGTCTATAATATAAAAGTCTATAGACTAATATATATATATATTTTAATATATTTAATAAATATTAAAAAAAAAAAAGAAAACCTATCTTGTTTCATTGTGTTGCCTGTTGTCGTTTCCTGCAAAATTGGAATCCAAGACAGCAAAGCACTTATAGTAATCGGCAGAGCAAAAAACACACAAAGAAAAACTGACAAAAGCTACCTTGTAGTTTTAATTTTTTTATTTATTTTTAATAATTATCCTTGTGTTTTGATATTTTTCAGATACTTCTCTTTAAGTTTTCCTTTTCTTTCAACTTATTATTTTATAATATATAATATATAATTTAATAAAAAATTAACAAGTGGAAAGACAAGAATGCCTTTTTAATTCAAAGACACCATTTCCTACATGAAACACAAATAAAATAGTGGAAACTCATTGCCAAAATATCACCATTGCCCAAAGAGCATAGCGTATTTAGTATTTATCAAAACATTTTATATCCATGGCAAACCAATCTCTTCGACTTCTTCATTCTTCTTTAGATTAAAAAGGTTGTGGAAGACAACCCATTGATGCAGACTTTAAGCTTTGATTGTCGGTTTTTATTTTTTTTAAACCCACGGTCACATGTATACATATATATATATATATATACACGTTTAGCAAGGAGGCAAGAACAAACAGTTTAAAACAAAGAAAGCCATATATAAGAACATTACTAGAAAACAATAAAATTTATATTTGTTACATCAACACACCTGATTTTTCTTATTTACCGGATAAAAGATTTACAAATTTTCAAAGTGCTAAAAACAAGAGTAACTATTGGATTCGTTGAGTGAGTTATATGGAACTTTCAATTAATTGAGAGAAAGAAAGTGGCAGAAAAATATTTGGGTTGGAGTTCTTATAATACGTTCAGTTCAAGTCTTTGTTTATTGCATGAGGGTTGCCTTCCCATCAGATTCTCGTCTATAGTTTTGATCGTTTGGTGACAAAGTCTTAAAAACATAAGGAAATTTGTTTTGGTAAACTTTTAATTACGTGGATGTTTTTGTCTTTTACTTATTAATTTTAAATGAAATTATTTATTCTATGTTAAAAAATTATCAGCCAGAAGCAAGAGTCGTACCACCTCCAAGTTTGGCTAGGAAGAGAGCTGGATTAACACCATATTCAAAGAGATACAGATGACCTCCAACAGAAAGGAAACAATCTATGCAGGAAGAGACCACACCATGAAAACTTGATTGATCACGGTTACCACATTTTGGACATGTACTATGATCATCTGACCTTTATCTCCCGTCGAACTTGAGGAAAGTGGATCACGTTTTCGTCATCCAAATATATCGCTGGAGTCATACATATCAGGCAAAGTAAGTAAATCCCACGGTGGTGAAGCAAAAGTTCGTGAAGCACAAAGTTAAAATATGTCAGCCATGCATTCGAAAGTAATCGAGAAAGAAGAAGAAGATCAACATGGTATTTTGTATCGGCTCGTGTCAATTTGTAGATGTTGATCCCCAGGCTGCAGTTTCTCCTTCTTGATTCATTCAAAAGCACCCTCCAGGTCTTGTTCAAGAGTCCACCCATCTTAAAAATTATTATTTAAATCTCATTTATCAATTTTAATATTTAATTTTAATTGTTAAAGATTATAATTATATTTTTAATAGTATTGTTTAATTATAAAATATTAATTTTTAACTTTTATATAGTTTTAAACTATAAAATTTAATTAAAAAATACTAATAAATAAAATTATTTTAATAAATCTTAAAAATTTTAAAAATGATTAATATAATTTTTCAAATCTAAAAAGTTTAATAATTATCTAAGCGAGTAAAAAATGTAAACAAAAACTTATATATATATATATATATTTTTACAAATCATTTAATTTATAAGCTATTCATATTTTCATGGACATAAATACTAATGCTCAATAAGTAAAACTATCTACTTTATCACATAAACTTATAATGGATGGAAAAACCAAATCAATGGGCCGCAAGCCCAAAAGTCATTTATTAGTCTTTGTTGTTATGTATATATTTTTTATTATATGCCTGCAAGATTTAAACTATATTATTTATTTTCCCATCTTGTCTCGCCATTGCCATCCGCTGATTTATTTTCTCTCTTGTTACCATCCGGTTGATTGTCTCACCGCCAATTTTATGACGCCATTGGAAAACAAAAATAACGTGGTTGCTTCCAAAGGCTGCCTAAAATTTTATCCCTTTTTTTAACAAATAAATAAATAAAATAACTTTTTTCATTGAAAAAAAACTTTAAAATATATTTAAAGAGTTAAGAGTAATATTTGCCTATTTTAATTTAAAAATTATTAAAAATTTTATTGTCATGTTTCAAAAGTGTATCTTCCTACCTTTATTTTATTTTTGTATTTTTTAATGATACCAAAAAGATGAGTGTATATAAACATATATTTTTTTGTTTTGCTAAATAAAGGAGATGGGTCTGGTGCTAACTAACGTTTGCACTTGTTATTGGTACCATTCCTATGTCCCTTTATTTATAATTTTTAACCTGAAAGATAATTTCCGTACATTGCAAACTCCTATTTAACCTAGTTGTAAAAAATCCTGGTAAAAGAATAAATTTTAAGTGAGTATTTAGAAGTGTTAAAAGTATTATAGCATGTAATTTTAAATCATTTTTGTTTAATAAAACTGATTGTTTTTGTCCTTCGTATTTATTAATTATTTATTTAAAATATTAATAGAAAAAAATTAACCTATTTTATAGGTTCACGGTGCCCAAAATCGCAGGACGGGCCTTGTTTAGAATAAATACTTGCAAACCATGTCACTACAAAATTTTAAGTTTATATTGTTTAACATCCAAAACATCAATATCATTCATTAAAAATAAAATTCAACCAATGAACTATATAAATCCTACATAAATCATAAATTAATCCATGATTTTACTTGCTTTGATTCTCTTTCAGAATATCAAAATCTTGCTCTAAGATTCATGAATTGAGGCACTACCGGAAAACGAGCAAGACGTCTCCAAGTTGGCAATATCTGAAGTCCAACTTGATAAGCTTTCCGACAATGTGTAGCATCAGCACAAATCTAAAGTTAGATCGTAGATGAAATAAACCCTAGCTACCACACCAATAGGATTGCTGGTCAGGAATGTAATTATGAAAATGATGATAGCACAAAACACACCAAAGTAAGATGCTATCTGCCCATTCCTGTGAAGGTTAATAATTCTATTTCTCAAATGCAACCCTATTTCGTAATATATTGCAAAGTCTTCACAATTGTTGTTGAAAAGGCTGTAGGCACCAGTTCCAGAACCATTGTTCAGCTCCCGGTGGGAATGGTACATGATAGTTTCGGGCCGATCAGCAGAGCCAAGGGGTACACGTACAACCTCAAAATTTGGTGATAAAGAAAGCGAGACTAACCTCAAAATTTGACCATCGTTGATCGAGAAGGGGTCAAATGTTGACTTTTTGCTCCTGATGAAATTTCACATTGACCAAGGTACCATTAAAAAGTACACATTGTCATGAGTTCATAGACTAGTAGCATGTTGAAAATGGAGCTATGATTTGAAAGTTATGAGCAACACAAGTTGAGGTCCAAACTGTCCAAGGGATGCCGGAGTTGACTTTTTGTTCATGCAAAGTTGAGCTTTGATTCATGCATAGTTGTGAAGTACTCGTTGATATAAGTTTATAAACTAGCGGCACTTCCAATTTGGACATGTGGTTTGAAAGTTATGGACCTATAGAGTTTTTCAAATACAATATTATTTTAATATTATTTTTAAATATGTGAACAGTGTGCCACGTGTTACTTAATAAAGGGTGCCATGTGTCACAATGGTGAGATGCCACATGTCAACCATGATTAAATACCATATTATTTTATACAATAATATTATTTTAATATTATTTAATTATTTCCTTTTACTTTCTTTTTCTTTCTTTTTTCTTTTTTTTTTCCCTTCCCCTATGTGGGAAAAAAGGATCCAGACCCCCCGAATCCTTCTTCTTCTTTCTCCTTTCTCCTTTCCCTTGGGTCCATCAACTTTCATCATTTCTGGCCACCCACTGCTCAGAAGCGCAGGCCATAGGCATAGCTCAGTTGCGGGCGAGCTTGGCTGCCAAAACTGGTGGCCGGTCAGGTGGTGACGTGTAACACCCCGTCCCTAACCACATCGAAATTCTTGCACGTTGATCGAGGTTGACCATTGACCGAGTGGGTCAAAGTTGACTTTTTATTCCAGTTGAAATTTCTAGTTGACCGTGGTACCATAGCGAATTACATGATGCCCCGGGTTCGTAGACTAGTAGCACGTCGAAAACGGAGCTACGGTTTGAAAGTTATGGGCAAAACAAGTCGAGATTCAAACTGTCCAAAAGGTGCCGAAAGTTGACTTTTTATGGTTGTAGAATTTTGTTTTGACTTTCATATGGTTGTAAAGTACTCGTCGATATGAGTTCATAGACTAGCGGCACACTTAAATTGGACATCTAGTTAAAAAGTTATGGACATGTGAAGTTTTCCGAATACTGTAATATTTTAATATATCTGGCTTAAGTGAACAGTGATGCCACATGTCGACATCTGAGAGATCCATGAGGGTGAATAGTGTCACCCACGGTGGCTTTTATTTTGGCAAAACGGGGGGGGGGGGGGGGGGGGGGGGAGGGGGGAAAGAGAAAGAGAGAGAGGAAAGAGAGAGAGAGAGAGAGAGAACCACCAGCCGCCTGAGTTGCAAACTTTTCTGACCAAATCTTGCCACATACGTCGGCCAGACAGGAGCACCTCTCCATTCCAGGCCAACCCCCAAAATTTCATGGCCAACCGACCGGCGACGTGCTCGGATCGAGGCTTTTTCAGGCCGCGGCGTTGATTTCTTCAACCGCTGAGATCTCCTCATTCCGGCCTCCATTCTTGTCACCGCCGGTCCCGTTGAGACCCTCTCCTTTCAACCTACAAAACCCCCAAAAATCTCAGCCATCGGCCACCGGACGCGCCACCGGAGGCGACGGTTTCCGGTATGTCTCCGCGGCTCGCGGGAAAATCCAGTTCCGGCGAGTCCCCAATTGCACCGCCGATCCCTCCCCACTAATTCCGACCCCCTGAACTCAGATCCGGGGTCCTTTTCCTCCAATTCACGATGGTTTGAGAGAATCGAAGAGTTGAATCCTGAAAGCTTTCCGACGAGATCCCTGCCACCTCAGGTCCGATCTCCGGGAAGTAAGACCGGATTCGTAATCCTCATCACTCAAGCTTCGATTTGGTATATTACTTGTCAATTTTGGTTGTCGTTTGTGTTCGCTCCCTGAGTACCCATTTGGGAGTTACCCGATTAAAATATTAAAATAATTGATTTGGTGTATTGTGCATGTTTTAGGTGCACATGTGGGTAGTGGAGTTGATCCTGCGGAGGATCTTGATTGATACACATGCTTAAGGTGAGTGACCCACCTTTAAACCTATTTTGGGGTGATTAATTATATTTATTTGGTGTTAATTTGATATCTAGAGTTATGCTCATATGGTGGAATTTAAATATAATTGTGGAAAAAATATTATTTTTATGTATGTATATGTTTATAGCTGCTAAATGAAAATTTGGTTTATTAATGGATTTTTGATTATTATTATGATTTAATTGTATTTATTATGCATGAGCAAGATGTTTTCATTAATTAATTGTATTTGGATTTTAATATTATTTTTGGGCATAATTTGATTTTAAATATATCAAGGAAAATATTAGTTTAAATTGGTGGATTCAATTTTATAATTATGTCCGTGGAATATTAATTGATGGACTTTGTGATATGAGAAAAATTATTTGTATATTGTTATCGGTGAATTTGTCCCGGAAATGTTGAAGAAAAATGTGGAAGGTTGAGTTCGAAAAATGGTATAATTCCCACGGTGGATTTTGGAAAAGTTTGCATATCTTTTTATAATAAAATTTGGTTATTTATTTTAGACGCACTCATAAAGTACTGGTGTTCTGTACTGTATATGTCGATGAGCACGCAAGTTATAATGTCTCGCATGAGTTGCCATTGGACCAAGGGCAGGCAAGTTTTATGTAATGCGCATCAGCCGCCCCCCTCCATGGCCGGGATGACGGTTTTAGCAGCGGCACTGTCAGGACGCCGAAGCGACCGTATATAAGTTTCTCTCTTTAACCCCCCCGCCAGTCGGTGCTCGGGATACTGGGTACCAAAGAGCATCACTGGTATATGGTGTGGTGAGTCAAGTATAAATTTTCAGATAGAAATTTCAAACCCTAAAGTGTTCAAAAATTATATATTATATTTTATTACATTTTATTTATATTTGGATCATTTAATTATTATTTATTAAATTAACGATTCCTTGATTTTTGGGCATACAAATAATCGGGTTTTGCGAAAATTTTTTAAAAGGGGAACATTTCCGACGGAGTGAATAGTGAGGGTTTTGAGAGAAAATATTACTTTCAAATGAATTATTATTTGTTTATTTATTAAATTGTTTGGTATTGAGTAATTAAATTCCTTTTATTGTTATATTATTAATATTAAAAGTGTACAGTAGATAGGGTCACTCACTGAGATGATTAGCATATCATATTTTTAATTTCTGTTCCCTTAGGTACAAGTGGTGGTAGACGTTCTTCCAGAGCGAACCTAATCTCCGTCGCTGTCATAGTTCGAGAAGTTACCTTTGTCTTCATTTATTTCAATTGTAATATTTCTTTCATCGTTGTTGTATAATTTCTATACTTAATAGTACTTCATGAAGCTCTGTATACTGTCTTGGATATTTATGTATTAATTATGCACTGGATTACTGTTTTTAATTTGGAGTGCTGTAAATTTGTGAAATCAAATTGTAGTAATGTGGGAGGAATAAGGGGATGAATATAGAAGTGTGTTTTCAGTGTAGGAAATTTGTGGTAAGTCTAACCTTTAGGGGAGGTTCTGCCGGATTTTCCATTGGAGGGTCCGATAGGGTTTTTCTGGGATCAGGGCTTGTCTAGGGTTCCGGTGAGGAATTTTGGACGCGTCCTGATAGTTGGTATCAGAGCATAGGTTCTTATAGTCCTAAGGGACTGTGCATTGCTGTACAGCCCATCCGTAAATTTCTCCCTTTTGTAATCGTGCTTAAGTGTTTTATCTCTAAACTCTTGTTTGTTTCTTCAGAATTTGCTACGATGCGTAGGCGGGACGCACGTAGTACTCGGGAACGCTCGGCTGAGAGTTCCGGGAGTAGATCGAGCCTTAGAAATCTTGTCTCTCAACTAACTCGAGCCTTAAGGAGTTCAAGCTCTAGTAATCATTCCGTGGACCAGGGTCGATGATTGGGAGCCGTGAATTTTGATGGAAGCCAAGGTCCAGCTGCAACTATGAATTGGCTATCTAACATGGAGAAAATCCTAGAAGAAGGGATGTAGTGCCCCGACGAAGATACAATTAGGATCTCCGGTTTCATGTTAGAAGGAGACGCCCGGAAGTGGTGGAAGGTGGAGAAGACTCGTAGAAGGCATACATGGGATCAGTTTAAGGTTGCCTTCACCACCGAATATTGCCCTCCTACCTACTGTGAGGCCAAAAGGAGAGAGTTTGAGGAGCTGCGACAGACGAGCATGACTGTTTCCGAGTACGAGAGAAAGTTTCGGGAACTCTCCGAATTCTGCATGCACATGATTCATGATGACCATACGAAGAAGGTGAGGTTTATAGATGGCTTGAACGAGAACATAGCCACCCTTGCTGGATCAGTGCATCCTACTTATCAGTCCGCCAGGGATGCAGCGTTGGAGTTAGAGAGACAGGTGGAGATGTGCAAACCCTCAAGGCGTAGATCATTTGAAGGTTCATATAGTGGGGCACCTAGTCAGGGAGCATCCAAGAAGAGCCATAGTTCAGGCTCATCGGGTAGTGGTGGACCGAGCCCATGAGGCAGATTTCAACGGAGAGGCAGTTATCGTATGCCCCAGACAGCTCACCATTCGATCAGTGGGGATACAAGCTCGTACCAGCAGTCACACCTTGGTCTTATCCGGACTTGTCCAATTTGTAAGAGGAAGCATTTCGGGTTGTGCCAGATGGATGGTGTTGTTTTCAGTGTGGGCAGCCAGGCCACATAAGGAGGGAGTGCCTTTATGGTAGTAGCAGTGTGTTAGGGGCAGGTCAGCGAGCACAGCATACTAGTGGATTTCAGGGTCAGAGTTCCCAGGGGAGTCAAGCAGTAGGAGGTTCATCAGGATCGGCCCAACCGTCTACAGGATCGAGTCGAGGTAGAGGAAGGAAGCCCCAGCAGGCGTGATACGAACCTAGGACGACCTGCTCCTAAACCCGTATTATATTAGTCCGGATCTCAATTAAGTTCAAGTTCTAATGGAATGGACCTCAACCCCTAACCAACCTGTGGTTAGAAACCTTGGTATAATGTAGATGTCACAATAGGGGATGAAAAACCTATTGATAAGTCAAGCTAAAACAACCAATTCTGTAATGGTGTTTTAGGTGTTCTCCAAGAACAAAGAGATAATTAATCTCACAAGTATTTTCTTAATCAAATCAAAGTTGTATTCTTATTGAAAAATAAGCCTTTAAATAGGCTTTGAAAGAAACAAAATAAATCCTCAAAACCCTAGGTAAAATCGGTCACACACATAAAGAAACCTAGTTGGCCGCAACTATACTTCCTTTCCTAATCTAAGTTTGATTAATTAATTCATTTATATTAAATTAGGAATTAATTAATTTACAATAAAATAAAAACCTTCCTAAAGTTATTTATCCAGAAAATAAATAAATAAAAAACCCAAAAAGAAATAAAGTCAATCGTAAATTAGGTAACGAGTTGACTTTGACATTTAGGCTAAATTATGTCTTCAACCGAGCTAACTTATGTCTACCTGATGTCCGAGCTAACTTATGACCTATCCGAGCTAACTGATGTCTGTCCAAGCTAATTGATGTCTATCCGAGCTAGCTTATTGTCTGTCCGAGCTAACTGATGTCTATTTGAGCTAGCTTATTGTCTGTCCGAACTAAGTTACATCCGATGTCCAAAGTCCGAGGTCAGATGTCCGAGACATGGGTGTCCGATATATGGGTGTCCGATGTATTAGCCTCCACCACTTGGATACTTAAAACAGGTCTTTTATCTTCAGGTATGGACAAGCCCTTTTGAGAATGAATTACTCTCTGGATAAAGGTAGCAAGGTTGTCCTTAAACCTCTTAGCTTGAGCCCTAGTGATCGGTCCAGACTTCATCCTTATCGGATCAGTACCCCAGTGAGTTGTCGATGGTGTGAGCTCGGGCGGGTTCGCATCAAGACGGGTCAAGGTCAAGTGTTCGCTATGACACAGCAGGAAGCCCTGGCCACATCTGACATTGTTACAGGTACTTTGAATATTTTTGCTAATGATGCACTTATGCTTATAGACCCGGGAGCAACACATTCATTCATCTCAAAGGAATTTGTCACTCGGGTCGGTATGACCCCTACTCCTTGAGGATGTCTATTAGAAATACCCACTCCTGCAGGAAAATCCTTGTGGCCTAGCCAGTTGATCAAGGAGTGTTTCTTTTGTATCGAAGATCAAGTGATGGAAGCGGACTTGATCCTCTTGGATCTATCCAGACTTGACGTAATCTTAGGCATGGATTGGTTAGCAAGGAACCATGCTTCCGTAGATCGTTATAGCAAAGAAGTAACATTTAGGAGGCCAGGTTTGCCTAAAGTGGCATTTCGTGGGGAAGTTAGGAGACCTTTGCCAAGATTAATATCTACCCTCACCGCCAAAAAGCTACTGAATAAGGGTTGCCAAGGGTATTTAGCTCATGTGATAGATACCCGAGTAAGTGGAGACAGATTGGAAGACATGCCCGTGGTGAGGGATCTTCCGGATGTGTTTCCTGAGGAGTTACTGGGATTGCCTCCAGAAAGGGAAGTTGACTTTTCCATTGAATTAATTCCAGGTATCGTGCCTATTTCTCTACCACCGTATCGAATGGCTCCAGCGGAGTTAAGGGAGCTAAAAGTCCAATTACAAGATTTAGTAGATAAGGGATTTATTAGACCAAGCATATCGCCATGGGGAGCTCCAGTATTGTTTGTGAAGAAGAAGGATGGTAGTCTAAGACTGTGCGTCGACTACCGACAACTTAATAAGGTGACCATCCCTAATCATTACCAGTTGCCAAGGATAGATGACCTATTTGATCAACTCCAAGGTGCCAAAATGTTTTCTAAGATCGACTTAAGATCTGGATATCATCAGTTAAGGATTTGAGAGTCGGATATTCCTAAAACTGCCTTTAGGACGAGGTACGGACATTATGAGTTCCTAGTGATGTCATTCGGACTTACCAATGCCCCAGCAGCTTTTATGGATTTGATAAACCGGGTGTTTCGTCCGTACTTGGATCGTTTCATCATTGTATTTATAGATGACATCTTGATCTATTCTAGGAGCCAAGAGGAGCACATGAGGCATTTGAAGAGAGTGCTCCAAACTCTAAGACAGCATCAGCTTTATGCTAAATTCGACAAGTGCGAGTTTTGGTTAAATCAAGTGGGTTCTCTAGGACACATTGTGTCAGCCGAAGGTATCTATGTAGACCCTGATAAGGTGAAGGCAGTGTTGAATTGAAAGCGCCCTACTACTGTGAGGGAAGTACAAATTTTTCTTGGATTAGCAGGATACTATCGTCGTTTTATAAAAGGATTTTCGAGAATTGCCGGACAGCTTCACAACTTAACCCGAAAGAATTTTGAATTTAGCTGGACGGACAGGTGTGGGTAGAGTTTTCAGGAATTGAAGCAAAGGTTAACATCCGCACCTATCCTAACTTTACCTAATGGGAATGAAGGTTTTGAAGTCTATTGTGATGCATCCCATCAAGGGTTGGGTTGCATGCTAATGCAGAATCAAAGGGTGGTAGCATATGCCTCACGGCAATTGAAGTAACACAATCAAAATTACCCTACGCATGACTTGGAATTGGCGGCGGTAGTCTTTGCTCTAAAGAAGTGGAGACACTACTTGTATGGGGCCACGTGCCAAATTTATACCGACCACAAAAACCTCAAGTACATTTTCACTTAAAAGGAATTAAATATGAGGCAAAGGAGATGGATGGAGTTATTGAAGGATTATGACTGTGTGATTGATTATCACCCAGGCAAGGCGAATGTAGTAGCAGATGCTTTGAGTAAGAAGGCTATCGGATCTCTTGCTCACATTCAAGCCATCCAACTACCTCTCATGGTGGAGTTGAAGAAAATGGGGGTGTTAATGCATATGCATCCTTCTGGAGTCCTTATGGCTAGTTTTCATGTGCGACCGGTGTTAGTAGATCGTATATTGGAAACTCAAATGGAAGACCCTAAATTGAGAACAATTAAGAGCAAGGTACAAGAAAGTCTTGATCTGGAGTTTTCCATAAGGAGGGATGGGGCCCTCGTGTATAAAGGACGACTTTGTGTTCCAGATATTCCATAACTCAAGAAGGAGATTTTAAAGGAGGCGCATAGTTCGATATATGCGATGCATCCTGGAAGTACCAAAATATACTGAACACTTGTTAAGTATTATTGGTGGATTGGCATGAAGAGGGAAGTGGCAGATTTTGTATCAAAATGCCTAATTTGTCAACAAGCAAAGGCAGAAAGACAGAAGCCTTCATGACTACTCCAATCCTTACCTATTCCCGTATGGAAGTGGGAAGAACTCAATATGGATTTTTTGTTTATGCTTCCCCCTACATCGAGGAGATATGATGGTGTTTGGGTGATCATTGATCGTCTTACCAACTCGGCACACTTCTTACCGGTACGAGAGAGTTTTTCACCTGAGAAATTAGCCCAGTTGTTTGTACAACGTATTGTGAGTCTTCATGGAGTACCGCTAGCCATTGTATCCGATCGAGATCCATGTTTTACTTCACGACTATGGCGGAAGTTGGTTGATGCATTAGGAGCAAAACCTAACTACAGCACCGCCTTTCACCCGCAATCTGATGGACAAGCTGAGCGCACAATTTAGACATTAGAAGATATGCTAAGGTCTTGTGTTATGCAATTTCGCGGTAGCTGGGATGAACAATTGCCATTGATAGAATTTGTTTATAACAATAGTTATCAGGCGAGTATTGGGATGTCCCTGTATGAGGCCTTATATGGGAGACAATGTTGGACACCTTTGTGCTGGAGTGAAGTAGGAGAAAAGAGACTCCTTGCAACGAATAATACAGTTGGATCTGAGTATTTATGGATGACCTTGGACAAGGTGAAGATCATTCGGGATTGGTTGAAGGTTGCCCAAGATCGACAGAAGAGTTATGCCGATGTGTGTAGGAAGGATTTGGAATTTGAAGTAGGAGATTGGGTATTCCTAAAGTTATCTCCATGGAAAGGAGTAGTATGCTTTGGTCGACGAGGTAAGTTGAGTCCTCGTTATATTGGGCCTTACGAGATTACGAAGAGGATTGGCCCCGTGGCTTATAGGCTAGCATTACCGGAAGAGCTAGCCCAAGTGCACAACGTATTTCATGTTTCGATCTATGGAAATATATTACAGACCCATCACATGTACTCGAGACTCCTGACATAGAATTGAGGGAAGATCTTTCGTATGTAGAGCAACTAGTGCAGATTTTGGATCGCGAGGAGCGGGTGCTACATAACAAGACTATTCCTTTAGTTAAAGTTTTATGGTGGAATCATTTAATCGAGGAAGCAACGTGGGAACCCAAGGCGTAGATGCGTGATCAGTATCCCTACCTATTCCACTGACGTGCGGAATTTTGAGGATGAAATTCTTGTAAGGGGGAAAGGTTGTAACACCCCGTCCCAAACCACATCGGAATTCTTGTACGTTGACCGAGGTTGACTGTTGACTGAGTGGGTCAAAAGTTGACTTTTTATTCCAGTTGAAATTTCTAGTTGACCGTGGTACTGTAACGAAGTACATGATGCCCTGAGTTCGTAGACTAATAGCACGTCGAAAACGGAGTTAGGGTTTGAAAGTTATGGGCAAAACAAGTCGAGATTCAAACTGTCCAAAAGGTGCCGGAAGTTGACTTTTTATGGTTGTAGAATTTTGTTTTGACTTTCATATGGTTGTAAAGTACTCGTCGATATGAGTTCATAGGCTAGTGGCACGCTTAAATTGGACATCTGGTTAAAAAGTTATGGACATGTGAAGTTTTTCGAATACCGTAATATTTTAATATATCTGGCTTAAGTGAACATTGATGCCACGTGTCAACATCAGAGAGGTCCACGTGGGTGAATAGTATCACCCACGGTGGCTTTTATTTTAGCAAAACGGGGGGGGGGGGGGGGAGGAGAGAGAAAGAGAGAGAGGAGAGAGAGAGAGAACCATCGGCCGCCGGAGTTGCAAACTTTTCCGGCCAAATCTTGCCACATGTGCCAACTAGGCATGAGCGCCTCTCCATTCCCGGCCAGCCCCCAAAATTTCATGGCCAACCGACCAGCAATGCGCCCAGATCGGGGCTTTTTCGGGCCGCGGTGCCGATTTCTTCAACCGTCGAGATCTCCTCCTCTCCCTTCAACCTAAAAACCCCTAAAAATCTCATCCATCGGCCACCTGACGCGTCGCCGGAGGCGACGGTTTCCAGTGGGTCTCCGCAGCTCACCGGAAAATCCAATTTCGGCGAGTACCCAGTTGCACTGCCGGTCCCTCCCCACTAATTCTGACCCCCAAACTCAGATCCGAGTTCCTTTTCCTCCAATGCGCGATGGTTTGAGAGAATCGAACAGTTGAATCCTAAAAGCTTTCCGGCGAGATTCCGGCCACCTCGGGCCCAATCTCCGGGAAGTAAGACCGGATTAGTAATCCTGGTCACTCAAGCTTCGATTCGCTATATTACTCGTCAATTTTGGTTTTCGTTTGTGTTCGCTCCTCGGGTACCCATTTGGGAGTTACCCGATTAAAATATTAAAATAATTGGTTTGGTGTATTGTGGATGTTTTAGGTGCACGTGTGGGTAGTGGAGTTGATCCTGCGGAGAATCTTGATTGATACACGTGCTTAAGGTGAGTGACCCACCTTTAAACCTATTTTGGGGTGATTAATTATATTTATTTGGTGTTAATTTGATATCTAGAATTATGCTCATGTGGTGGAATTTAAATATAATTGTGGAAAAAATATTATTTTTATGTACTTATATGTTTATAGCTGCTAAATGAAAATTTGGTTTATTAATGGATTTTTTATTATTATTATGATTTAATTGTATTTATTATGCATGAGCAAGATGTTTTCATTAATTAATTGTATTTGGATTTTAATATTATTTTTGGGCATAATTTGATTTTAAATATTTCAAGGAAAATATTAGTTTAAATTGGTGGATTCAATTTTATAATTATGTTCGTGGAATATTAATTGATGGACTTTGTGATATGAGAAAAATTATTTGTATATTGTTATCGGTGAATTTGTACCGGAAATGTTAAAGAAAAATGTGGAGGTTGAGTTCGAAAAATGGTATAATTCCCACGGTGGATTTTGGAAAAGTTTGCGTATCTTTTTATAATAAAATTTGGTTATTTATTTTAGACGCACTCATAAAGTACTGGTGTTCCGTACTGTATATGTGGATGAGCGCGCAAGTTATAATATTTCGCGTGAGTTGCCATTGGACCGAGGACAGGCAAGTTTTATGTAATGCGCATCAGCCGGCGGCCTCCATGGCTGGGATGATGGTTTTAGCAGCGGCGCTATCGGGACGCCGAAGCGACCGTATGCAAGTTTTTCTCTTTAACCCCCCCGCCAGTCGGTGCTCGGGACGCTGGGTATCGGAGGGCATCACTGGTATATGGTGTGGTGCGTCAAGTATAAATTTTCAGATAGAAATTTCAAGCCCAAGTGTTCAAAAATTATTTATTATATTTTATTACATTTTATTTATATTTGGATCATTTAATTATTATTTATTAAATTAACGATTCCTTGATTTTTGGGCATACGAATAATCGGGTTTTGCGAAAATATTTTGAAAGGGGAACATTTCCAACGGAGTGAATAGTGAGGGTTTTGAGAGAAAATATTACTTTCAATTGAATTATTATTTATTTATTTGTTAAATTGTTTGGTATTAAGTAATTAAATTCCTTTTATTGTTATATTATTAATATTAAAAGTGTACAGTAGATAGGGTCACTCACTGAGATAATTAGCATCTCATATTTTTAAATTTCGTTCCCTTAGATACAAGGGGTGGTCGACGTTCTTCCGGAGCGAACCTAATCTCCGTCGCTGTCATAGTTCGAGAAGTTACCTTTGTCTTCATTTATTTCAATTGAAATATTTCCTTCATCCTTGTTGTATAATTTCTATACTTAATAGTACTTCATGAAGCTCCGTATACTGTCTTGGACATTTATGTATTAATTATGCACTAGATTACTGTTATTCATTTGGAGTACTGTAAATTTGTGGAATCAAATTGTAGTAATGTGGGAGGAATAAGGGGATAAATATAGAAGTGTGTTTTCAGTGCAGGAAATTTGTGGTAAGTCAAACCCTTAGGGGAGGTTCTGCCGGATTTTCCATTGGAGGGTCCGGTAGGGTTTCCTTGGGATCAGGGCTTGTCTAGGGTTCCGGTGAGGAATTTTGGACGGGTCCTGACACGACGCACCTAGATCAGGCGGTGGAAGCGGCGGCAGCCGTCTCTCTCTCTCCGGCTGAATCCGCTGTGTTCTGGCGCACTCAAGCTGCACCGACCACACCACCTAGCAGCCCGGAAGTGTGCTCTGCTCGCCGGGGAAGCCATTGAAGCACCGGAAAACAGCCATGGAAGCCGGCGGCAGCACCCCGTCCGGTCACTGGATTCCCGCCGTTTCCGACTGTGTTCTCGGTCACTTCCCCTTAATTTGGATCCTCTGAAGGTGATGGTGACCTTCAATTTCTCCAACTCAAGCTCGTTCATGGTGTATCGGGGGGGGGGGGGGGGGTGGCGGGGGCGCAAGTCGGCAGCGGCTTCTGACAAAAATTCCGGTCATCACCGGCGGTTTCAAGCCAATCGAAGGTCAGAATTGCATTCTCCATATCCTTAGCTTCGTATTGATATCTTTTTTGTAAATTATGGATGTGTATTTAAGAGGTTGTTATTTTTTATTAAATCATTAAATTAACTATGAAAAATGGAGATTTAAATTAAATTGTATATTATATATATATATATGTGTGTGTTTTCTGTATACATGTGTATGGGAGTATTGGTAAATACATGTATTTTACATATATGTATATATATACATGTGCGGTGATGTATATAAATACATGGTGATATGTGAATATATATTGAGATGTGTAAGTGGGTATATATATATATATGTATGAATATGTATTGTTGAAGCTTTTGATTATGCATATCAAAATGTATTTATACATATGTATTTGGACATTGCGCTTGTTAAATTGGTTGTTAAAGGTTTTACCGTGTATATATATATATTTAAATCAGTGAAAATGTAAATATATATATATACATATATGCGACTATATACGTAGATATCTATGGATGACTTATAATAAACTGTATTGTGATATCTTTAATGTATTTCTGTATCTTTACTTGTATGTGAAATTGTATGTGGCCTTGATGATAAATTTTGGTATAAATTGAATTGAAGGATTGAGAAGAAAAAGATAATTATATTAAATTATTGTGATCAAGAATATCCGTATATTTGATTATTTATTATTTATTATTTATTATTATTGTTTATGTATTTGATAAAAGCATATGAATTGGATTATATTTTATCTAAATTTAATATTTTATAATGTTATGAAATTTATAGTTTTTTTAAGATGCACCCATACACGTACCAGTGTTCTGTACTGTATATGTGATTATGATAAGCGTGCAAGTTATAATGTCTCCTGTGAGTTGCCTTCGGACCGAGGGCAGGCAAGTTTAATATTGGCCATAAGCCGCCCCCCCCCCCCCAATAGCCGAGATAACGGTTTAAGCAGCGGTGTTGTCGGGACGCCGAAGTGACCGTATGCAAGTTTCTCCCTTTAACTTGCTGTCAGTCGATGCTCGGGACGCTGGGTACCTTCGGGCACCACTGGTATATAGTATGGTGCATCAAGTATTTTTTTATATGTTCGTACATATATTTGTATGTTATATTATTTGATATTATACTGTATATATCGCACCATACGGAGGCGGCAAACCAATGTGGTCCATGTAGAACTAGCCTCATAACCATGTTGCCTACGAGTCCAGGGGATCGGATGGCCAATATAGGCAGCCACCTTGGTTTGTATTGGTAGCAAAGTGCCAGGGACAGCTGGAATCATGGATCACGTAGCATGTCAAAAGGTATCGTACGTATTTCCATTACGAGCGTGCATATTTCATTTTGTGCTATGGATTTTAAGATATGATTTTATGTATTTATGTTATGTTATCTATTTGTGATTTAATTTCTTACTAATATTCTTAATCGATGTTATTATATTCTTATTACTATTAATTGTATTTAACTATTTATTTAAATCATTATTGTCACTGTTATCGGGATTGTTATTATTATTTATAATGATTATTTTTATTGTAATTCCAATTTCTATTATTATCATTATTATAATTATAGTTGTTATTATTGATTATTATTTTTATTTTTTATTTTTATTAACACTATTATGAGATCTTCAATTTTAATTTTGTTATTGTTTTTATTATTATTACTACCATATGGTACCTTCGGATAAATATCACAGCCTATGGGCAAGAAAGATAGTCATCGGGCAAGTATAATAGTCCTCGGACAAGTGGTAGCTTTTGAGTAGGTGAGATAGCCCTTAGACAAGTTACATCAATACATGTATGGGAATATGATAGCCCTCAGGCAAGTTAAATTAATATATGTATGAGAATATAATAGCCCTCAGGCAAGTTACATCAATACCATCATCATTAAAACATTTGTTATAGTTTTTTTGATTGTTAATGTGATGTTGTTTTATGTAACACCCCGTCCCGAATCGCACCGGAATCCGTGCACGTTGACCAAGGTTGACCGTTGACCGTTGACCGAAGGAGTCAAAAGTTAACTTTTTGACTCGATGGGAATTTCGAGTTGACCAGGGTACCGTGGCGAAGTGCACAATGCCCCGAGTTCGTAGACTGGTAGCACGTCGAAAACGGAGCTACGGTTTGAAAGTTATGGACGAAACAAGTTGCAGTCCAAACTGTCCAGGGGGTGTCGGAGTTGACTTTTTGTTTATGGGGAATTGAGCTTTGACTCGTGTGTGGTTGTGAAGTGCTCGTCGATACGAGTTCACAGACTAGCGGCACGCTCAAAACGGACATCCGGTTAAAAAGTTATGGACGTTTGAAGTTTACCGGATACCGTATTATTTTAATGTTTTTGGGTCGGTGAACAGTGAAACACCACGTGTCAGCTTCTGATTGGTCCACGTGGTATGAACAGTGTCACACAAGGGTTTTTATTTGGTAAATCTCTCGGGGAAGAGAGAGAAAGAGAGAGAGGAGAGAGAAAGAGAGAGAGAGAGGACCGCCGGCCACCGGAATTTTTGCACTGTTCCGGCCGAGTTACTGTACACGCGCCGGCCAGCCAGATTGCCCTCCTCATTTCCGGCAAAACCTCCAAATTTCACGGTGAACGGCCGCCGGACGCGCCCGGATCGGAGCTCCGAAGTTCGGCGGCGAGTTTTTCCCCTCCACCGTCGGCCACCGCAAATCGACCCTTTTCCGGCCATTTTCCGGCCATCGGACCACCGATGCGCCGGGATCGGAGCGTTTTCCGGCGAGGGGCCGGAAATCTTCAAACGGTGATTTCTCCGCCGTCCGGCCTCCATTTTGCTGACCGTCGGTTTCGTTGAGTTGCTCTCCTCACGATCTACAAATCTACAAAATTTGACGACCAACGGCCACCGCACGCGCCGCCGCCGGCGACGGTTGCCGGTGACCGCGGCGGCTCGCTGGAAAGTACTGTTCCGGCGAGTACCCAGTTTTCCGGCCGGCTCCAGTCCGCTGTGTTCGACCTCCTGAACCTGAATCCGACATCCGTTTCCGCCAATTCGCGACGGTTTGGGAGAATTGCGGAGCCGAAACCCGAAAAGCTTCCCTGCGAAATTCAAACCCCGTCGGGTACGATCATCGAAAATTGAGACCGAATCTGTGATCAGCATCACTCGAGCTTCGATTCGGTATATAACTCGTAAATTCTAGGTATCGTTTGTGTTTTGACCCCCCGGGTACCGGGTATTATTTACCCGAATAAAATATTAATTTATTTGACTGTCTGTGAATTTTGTTCTAGGAGCACCGGTGAGTCGTAGAATTGATCCCGTAGTGGATCATGGGTTAATTGCGTGCTCCAGGTGAGTGACCCACCTTCAAATTTATTTGGGGAATTTAATTGGTGAATATATTATGTGTGATTTAAATATTTGGAAATTAATTTCTTGTGCCAAATATTTATTGGATTTATTGTGGAATTATTTATGAATTTATTGGATTTAAGAAAATGTGTATTTTACAAGTTTATGCCATGTGAAATTATTTTATGGTTTTGAGGATTTTGAAATTGGTGTGGTTTTAATGGTAAATTGGGCACGATTTGATTTTCAAATATTTCAAGGAAAATATTTGGTTATGTTGGTGATTTCAATTTTTATAAAATATGCCCATGGAATATTATGAGATTTGATTATGATATTTCGAGAAATTATTTATGCTTGGAAAATGTGGATATTTGAATTGATGGATTTGAAAATCATGGAATTTATGGTATTAATTATAAAGAAATTGTGGAGAATTTCCCGGTTCAAGCGGATGGACTATGCCCGCTATGTTTATGAAAAATGTGAAATTTGTTATATAATTTAAACATGTGGATTTTATGATTTTTGGATGCACCGTGCACGTACTGGTGTTCTGTTTATATGTGATATGGTTAGTGTGCACACGGTTGTGATTAGCGCGCAGGTGGGTGTGATTAGCGCGCAGGTGATGTGATTAGCGCACAGGTGGGTGTGAGTAGCGCGCGGTTGATATTATAAGGTTGTCCTGTGGTTGCCATCGGATGAGGGTAGGCCACCCCCCTTTGGCCGGGACACCAGGTTAGCAGCGGCGCAGTGGGACGCCACGCGACCGTATGCCGGTTTCTCTCTATAACCTCCTGTCTGGCGGTACCTTGGGACGCTGGGTACTGTTGGCGCCACTGGTATATAGTGGGTGCATCAACTGATTTTCGGAACGGTGTTTTAAAAATAAATTGTTTTAAAGCTGTATTGGAATTAAAATTAATTATTACTGTTCGGATATTTATTTGATGTCTTGGTTTTCGGGGAATATGAATAAAGGGTTTTGTGAAAAGGTTTTAAAAGGGGAACCTTTCCAACTGAGAGAATTGTAAGGGTTTTGAGAGAAATTAGTATTTCCAATTAATTATTATCTATCTACTTATTACTGTGATATTATATTGTATAGTAGATAGGGTCACTCACTGAGATGATTAGCATCTCACACTCTTAAATTCCGTTCCTCTAGGTACCAGGTTGTCGGTGTTCATCCAGAGCGGACTTGATCTTCATCGCTGTTTTACTTCGTGAAGTAACCTGTTCTTCTTTATTGCAGTTGTACTATTTCTTTCACTCTTGTTGTATTTATTTTGCACTGGATTACTGTATTTTTATTTTGAAGTGCTGAAATTTGTGGAACCAGTTTGTAGTACTGTGGGAGGAATAAGGGGACAATTATAGAAGTGTGTTTTCAGTGCAGGGTATTTTGTGGTAAGTCCATCCCTTAGGAGAGGTTCTGCTGGATTTTCCATTGGAGGGTCCGGTAGGGTTTCCCTGGGATCAGGGCTGTCTAGGGTTCCGGGGAGGAATTCTGGACGGGTCCTGACAGTTGGTATCAGAGCTCTAGGTTCTAGTATTCCGAAGGGACTGTGCATTGTTGTGTGTCCCATCCATGTCTAGTCTCTCGTTTTAACCGCGTGAAAGCGTTCTTTCCGTTTGTCTCGAAGTAAATTCGTTGTTCGAGTTTGAATAACTCTAATCTTCGAGGGTGACAATTAGGATCATCTAGCCTAACGTTGAATTCCTATGGCCTAGTCGATGGTCGAGGATGCCTTTTCTTTTTGAAGGTCAAGCTTATCATCGTGAATGATATCCGTTTCGTTCATGGAGAAGAAGGATGATTGCCTAAGGATGTGTGTCGATCGATTTCAAGGCGTCAAAATATTTTTCCGATCGATTATCAAAATTTAAATGCTTTTCAAAGTGGTATTTGAAATTTAAGGGTATTTTATTCAAGTATTTTTCGTTTGTGTTCGTACATGTATTTGTATGTTATATCGTTTGATATTATACTACACCATATGGAGGCGGCGAACCAATGTGGTCCATGTAGAGCTAGCCCCATGATCATGTTGCCTACGAGTCCAGGGGATTGGACGGCCAATATAGGCAACCACCCTGGTTTGTATTGGTAGCAGAGTGTCGGCGTCAGTTGGAATCATGGATTACGTAGCATGTAGAAGGTGTCGTGCGTACCTCCATTACAAGCGTGCATATTTTATTTTATGCTATGGATTTTAAGATATGATTTTGTGCACTTATTCATGTTTTTATTATTGTTTCAATGTGGAGTTTTAACAATTGCCTATGCAAGTTAGGTATATTTGAAAAATATATTTTATTATTTGTTTTATGTTGTGGTTTTCCAAGAGCGACTTAAGGGTTAAGTATCATCAGTCGAGAATCCAAAGCAGGGTATCGTTGAGTTCAAAAAGGAGATCCTAAAAGACGCACGTGATTCAATGTATGCGATACATCCCAAGGGTATAAAGATGTATGGAATGCTCACTAGATGACATTGTGGTTTGGCACGATAAAGGAAGTTGTAAGATCCGAATAAAGGTACTTAAGTCACCGACAAGTAAAAGTAGGGAGATGTAAACATGGATTTCGTGCTTAAACTATCATTCACAAAGAGAAGGTACGACAGTGTTTAGAGAATCAAGCAAGATCCGGATAGCGACTAAAGTTCTACTTGGTGGTTGATGAGGTTAATGAGATGAGGATGATTCCTTAGGCACGGTTGGATGTTTAAGCATGGTTATTTTTCATTCTAGAAGCTAAGATCTTGATATCTTATTTCCTTGGAGATTTAAGGTTCGTATTGATGGTGTTTTATCTATTTAAGGTGGTTGATATTGTTGGTGATAATTTACAATGATAAGGAGTATGATTTTTGGGACGTAGTTAGAATTTAAGAAGTGTGGAATACTTTATTGGGTTAAGGATCTAGTGATTTGTTCATAGTATTGGTGGTGATGCTAGAATTAAGATTTGAATTCCTTATTGCTTGAGGTGTGGATTCATGGAATTTATTTGAAATGAGGGAAACTTAGGGTTTTCAAGAATGGTATTTAGATGTTGAGAAATTTTATTCATGACCTTGATGAATTTAGTTAAAAGAAAGATTGATGTTTGTCGAGGTTAAGACTATTGGTTAATCAATGAGGAGCAAGGGTTTTATAATTGTAAGTACTAAGAGGGTAATCGAAGACAAGTGAATTAATCTCAACCTTAACTTGGTGATACCAGTATTTGAGGAAATTAGACTTAAGTTCTAATCTTACCTTTTGGATTGCTGATCGAGTTACGAGAGATGGTTGTTGGTTTAAGGATGCATGCTTCAGGAGTTCTCATGGCTAGCTTCCAGGTACGACCGGTGTTGGTGGATCGTATAGTAGAGACCCAAATGGAAGATCCTAAGTTGAGGACAATTAAAGGCAAAGTACAAGAAGGTCTTGATCCAGAATTTTCCATAAGGAGGGATGGAGCCCTCGTGTATAAAGGACGACTTTGTGTTCCGGATATCCCAGGATTCAAGAAGGAGATTTTAGAGGAGGCGCACAGCTCGATGTATGCGATGCATCCGGGGAGTACCAAGATGTATCGGCCGCTTGTTAAGTATTATTGGTGGATTGGTATGAAGAGAGAAGTGGCAGACTTCGTATCAAAGTGTTTGATTTGTCAACAAGTGAAAGCAGAAAGACAGAAGCCTTCGGGACTACTCCAACCTTTACCGATTCCCGTGTGGAAGTGGGAAGAACTCAACATGGACTTCGTATTCAAGCTTCCTTCCACACCTAGAAGGTATGACGGCATTTGGGTAATCATTGATCGTCTCACCAAGTCGGCACACTTCCTACCGGTACGAGAACATTTTTCACCCGAGAAGTTAGCTCAGTTGTTCGTGCAACGCATTGTAAGTCTTCATGGAGTACCGTTAGCCATCGTCTCCGATCGAGATCCGCGCTTTACTTCACGACTATGGCGGAAGTTGGCTGATGCACTAGGAGCAAGACTTAACTACAACACCGCTTTTCACCCGCAATCTAATGGACAAGCAGAGCGCACAATCCAGACATTAGAAGACATGCTAAGGTCTTGCATTATGCAATTTCGCGGTAGCTGGGATGAACAACTGCCATTGATAGAGTTTGTCTACAACAACAGTTATCAGACGAGTATTAGGATGTCCCCGTATGAAGCTTTATATGGGAGGCAGTGTCGGACACCTTTGTGTTGGAGTGAGGTAGGAGAAGAGAGGCTCCTTGCAACAAATAATGCGGTCGGATCTGAGTATTTAAGGATGACCTTGGACAAGGTGAAGATCATTAGGGATCGATTGAAGGTTGCCCAAGATCGACAGAAGAGCTACGCCGATGTGCGTAGAAAGGATTTGGAATTCGAGGTAGGAGATTGGGTATTCCTAAAGTTATCTCCATGGAAAGGAGTAGTACGTTTTGGGCCTTACGAGGTTATGGAGAGGATTGGCCCTGTGGTGTACAGGTTGGCGTTACCGGAAGAGCTAGCTCGAGTTCACAACGTATGTCATGTGTCGATGCTACGGAAGTATATTGCAGACCCTTCGCACGTACTCGAGAGTCCGGACATAGAGATAAGGGAAGATCTTTCGTATGTGGAGCAGCCAGTACAGATTTTGGATCGCGAGGAACGGACGCTACGGAACAAGACTATTCCTCTAGTTAAAGTCTTATGGCGGAACCACTTAGTCGAGGAAGCAACGTGGGAGCCCGAAGCACAGATGCGTGAGCAGTACCAGTATCTGTTCCAGTGACGTGCGGAAATTTTGAGGATGAAATTTTTGTAAGGGGGGAAGGCTGTAACACCCCGTCCCGAATCGCACCGGAATCCGTGCACGTTGACCGAGGTTGACCGTTGACCGAAGGGGTCAAAAGTTGACTTTTTGACTCGGTGGGAATTTCAAGTTGACCAGGGTACCGTGGCGAAGTGCACGATGCCCCGAGTTCGTAGACTGGTAGCACGTCGAAAACGGATCTACGGTTTGAAAGTTATGGACGAAACAAGTTGCAGTCCAAACTGTCCAGGGGGTGTCGGAGTTGACTTTTTATTTATGGAGAATTGAGCTTTGACTCGTGTGTGGTTGTGAAGTGCTCGTCGATACGAGTTCACAGACTAGCGGCACGCTCAAAACGGACATCCGGTTAAAAAGTTATGGACGTTTGAAGTTTACCGGATACCGTATTATTTTAATGTTTTTGGGTCGGTGAACAGTGAAACACCACGTGTCAGCTTCTGATTGGTCCACGTGGTATGAACAGTGTCACACAAGGGTTTTTATTTGGTAAATCTCTCGGGGAAGAGAGAGAAAGAGAGAGAGGAGAGAGAAAGAGAGAGAGAGAGGACCGCTGGCCACCGGAATTTTTGCACTGTTCCGGCCGAGTTACTGTACACGTGTCGGCCAGCCAGATTGCCCTCCTCATTTCCGGCAAAACCTCCAAATTTCACGGTAAACGGCCGCCGGACGCGCCCGGATCGGAGCTCCGAAGTTCGGGGCGAGTTTTTCCCCTCCACCGCCAGCCACAGCAAATCGACCCTTTTTTGGCCATTTTCCGGCCACACGCGCCAGCTAGCCTTGATCCTCTCCTCAAGTCCGGCCGACCCACGAAAAATCACGGCCATCGGACCACCGACGCGCCGGGATCGGAGTGTTTTCCGGCGAGGGGCCGGAAATCTTCAAACGGTGATTTCTCCGCCGTCCGGCCTCCGTTTTGCTCACCGTCGGTTCCGTTGAGTTGCTCTCCTCACGATCTACAAATCTACAAAATTTGACGACCAACGGCCACCGCACGCGCCGCCGCCGGCGACAGTTGCCGGTGACCGCGGCGGCTCTACCCGGCTCCAGTCCGCTGTGTTCGACCTCCTGAACCTGAATCCGACATCCGTTTCCGCCAATTCGCGACGGTTTGGGAGAATTGCGAAGCCGAAACCCGAAAAGCTTCCCTGCGAAATTCAAACCCCGTCGGGTACGATCATCGAAAATTGAGACCGAATCTGTGATCAGCATCACTCGAGCTTCGATTCGGTATATAACTCGTAAATTCTAGGTATCGTTTGTGTTTTGACCCCCCGGGTACCGGGTATTATTTACCCGAATAAAATATTAATTTATTTGACTGTCTGTGAATTTTGTTCTAGGAGCACCGGTGAGTCGTAGAATTGATCCCGTAGTGGATCATGGGTTAATTGCGTGCTCCAGGTGAGTGACCCACCTTCAAATTTATTTGGGGAATTTGATTGGTGAATATATTATGTGTGATTTAAATATTTGGAAATTAATTTCTTGTGCCAAATATTTATTGGATTTATTGTGGAATTATTTATGAATTTATTGGATTTAAGAAAATGTGTATTTTACAAGTTTATGCCATGTGAAATTATTTTATGGTTTTGAGGATTTTGAAATTGGTGTGGTTTTAATGGTAAATTGGGCACGATTTGATTTTCAAATATTTCAAGGAAAATATTTGGTTATGTTGGTGATTTCAATTTTTATAAAATATGCCCATGGAATATTATGAGATTTGATTATGATATTTCGAGAAATTATTTATGCTTGGAAAATGTGGATATTTGAATTGATGGATTTGAAAATCATGGAATTTATGGTATTAATTATAAAGAAATTGTGGAGAATTTCCCGGTTCAAGCGGATGGACTATGCCCGCTATGTTTATGAAAAATGTGAAATTTGTTATATAATTTAAACATGTGGATTTTATGATTTTTATGTGATATGGTGTTCTGTTTTAAAAATAAATTGTTTTAAAGCTGTATTGGAATTAAAATTAATTATTACTGTTCAGATATTTATTTGATGTCTTGGTTTTCGGGGAATATGAATAAAGGGTTTTGTGAAAAAGGTTTTAAAAGGGGAACCTTTCCAACTGAGAGAATTGTAAGGGTTTTGAGAGAAATTAGTATTTCCAATTAATTATTATCTATCTACTTATTACTGTGATATTATATTGTATAGTAGATAGGGTCACTCACTGAGATGATTAGCATCTCACACTCTTAAATTCCGTTCCTCTAGGTACCAGGTTGTCGGTGTTCATCCAGAGCGGACTTGATCTTCATCGCTGTTTTACTTCGTGAAGTAACCTGTTCTTCTTTATTGCAGTTGTACTATTTCTTTCACTCTTGTTGTATTTATTTTGCACTGGATTACTGTATTTTTATTTTGAAGTGCTGAAATTTGTGGAACCAGTTTGTAGTACTGTGGGAGGAATAAGGGGACAATTATAGAAGTGTGTTTTCAGTGCAGGGTATTTTGTGGTAAGTCCATCCCTTAGGGGAGGTTCTGCCGGATTTTCCGTTGGAGGGTCTGGTAGGGTTTCCCTGGGATCAGGGCTGTCTAGGGTTCCGGGGAGGAATTCTGGACGGGTCCTGACATTTTACCTTTCTTTCTATGTTACGCATTGGCATATTTGTAAAACGATATTTAAAGTGTATTTGACATGTGTAGCACTAAGCTGGTGGTGTAGGCGGACGAGAATCTATGATAGTATATTTTAATTGGTTATTTACTAAATTAATTCCATTATTTGCCTTTTATATAATTTGTTATCGAAGTGCTGCCAGTTGTGGAACTTAAATTGTAGTAATGTGGGAGGAATAAGGTGGTCTATATAGAAGTGTATTTTCAGTGCAGGAAAATTTTGGTAAATCCAACCCTTAAGGGAGGTTTTGCCGGATTTTCCATTGGAGGGTCCGGTAGGGTTTCCCTAGGATCAGGGCTTGTCTAGGGTTCCGATGAGGAATTTTGGACGGGTCCTGACAGTCAAGAAAACTATCTAGGCAGCAATATTCTACATGAGTTTTCTTTACTTGATTACTGGCGGCAGAGGTAGTGCTTATGGGAATGTCTGATGAATGGGATGGAGCTAAGCTGGGTAAAATAGGGTCTCCCACAGGAAGCTGAGTAGTCTTACCCTCCTTATGAACATCTGCAAGTACTAATAAAGACTAAAAAGAAATAATTATTATGTGGAAACTATTTCTCAGTAAATGGATTTCTTAAAACATTATCATGGTTCAAGTACATGAGTTAAGTAAAAGATAATGATATATAGCTAGAAGAATTCATTTTGGGTGTTAAAAAAAAATCACAATACTAAAGAAAAAAATACACATAAGTTAGAATCCATGTTAGGTACCATAATTTTAACATAAGAAAAAAGAAATATGGAGATAAAGAAGACCATCACCACGATGGGCATAGGTACTGCAGGAGTTCACCTTCATGTGTAGATGTGATCTTTAGGCTTCAGCTGCTTTTTATGTATCTTGTTCGAAATCAGCCTTTGAATATTGAACGTCTAATGCTTTAGTATGTAATTTTATTTCATTAAAAAAAAAAAAAAAAAGAGAACAAATTTCATCATATATAATTTTTCAATTTTGTGTTTAGTTTTGAAGAAATGAATATTTGTTCACTCTTGTTAATAGTCCACTTACATAATTTACTATAAATAATACATTATATGTCAGGACCCGTCCAGAATTCCTCCTCCGGAACCCTAGACAAGCCCTGATCCCAGGGAAATACCACCGAACCTTCCAACGGAAAATCCGGCAGCACCTCCCCTAAGGGATTTACTTACCACAAATTACCTGCACTGAAAACACACTTCTATAAACATCCCCTTATTCCTCCCACAATACTCTAAATTGTTCCACAAATTGCAACACTTCAAAGAAACAACAGCAGCAACTCAGTGCATAAAAACAACTACACGTCCAATACAGTATACAGAGCATCATACAACAAATGTGGAATTTATAAAATGACAGATAAAGAAGCAATACAAGATAGAGAGGAAAAAAAAGGGAAGAAAAACTTCTTGAACCTTCGGCAACGAACTGAGACGTTGGGCTCGCCCCGGACAATCAACGTCTCCAACCTGGACCAAGGGGAACGGAATTAAGAGTGTGAGATGCTAATCATCTCAGTGAGTGACCCTATCTACTAAACAATATAATACCACGATAATAAAATAGATAGATAATAATAAATTGGAAAATAATAATTTCTCTCAAAACCCTTACAATTCTCTCAGTTGGAAAAGTTCCCCTTTTAAAACCTTTTCACAAAACCCTTTGTTCGTATTCTCCGAAAATCAAGACATCAAATAAATACCAGAAATGGTAATAATTATATTTTTAATTCCAATACAGTTTTCAAACATTTTATTTTTAAAACACAGTTCTGAAAATCATTTGATGCACCCACTATATACCAGTGGTGCCAACAGTACCCAGCGTCCCAAGGTACCGCCAGACAGGAGGTTATAGAAAGAAACCGGCATACGGTCGCGTGGCGTCCCACTGCGCCGCTGCTAACCTGGTGTCCCGGCCATGGGGGGTGGCCTACCCTCATTCGATGGCAACCACAGGACAACCTCATAATATCAACCGCGCGCTAATCACACCCACCTGCGCGCTAATCACATCACCTGCGCGCTAATCACACCCACCTGCGCGCTAATCACAACCGTGTGCACACTAACCATATCACAAATAAACAGAACACCAGTACGTGCACGATGCATCTAAAAATCTTAAAATCCACAAACTTAATTTATAAATCAAAACTCACATTTTGCATAAACACAGCGGGCATAGTCCATCCGCTTGAACCGGAAAATTCTCCACAATTTCTTTATAATCAATACCATAAATTCCATAATTTTCAAATCCACCAACTCCCAAATCCATCAATTCAAATATCCACATTTTCCCAAGCATAAATAATTCTCGAAATATAATAATTAAACCTCATAATATTCCATGGGCATATTTTATAAAAATTGAAATCACCAACATAACCAAATATTTTCCTTGAAATATTTGAAAACCAAATCATGCCCAATTTAATATTAAAACCACAAGAATTTCAAAATTCTCAAACCATAAAATAATTTCACATGGCATAAATTTGTAAAATGCACATTTTTTTAAATCCAATAAATTCATAAATAATTCCACCATAAATCAAATAAATATTTGGCACCTAGAATTTAAATTCCAAATATTTAAATCACACATAACATATTCACCAATTAAATTCCCAAAATTAATTTGAAGGTGGGTCACTCACCTGGAGCACGCAATTAACCCATGATCCACCATGGGATCAATTCTACGACTCACCGGTGCTCCTAGAACAAAATTCACAGACAGTCAAATAAATTAATATTTTATTCGGGTAATTAATACCCGGTACCCGGGGGGTCAAACACAAACGGTAACCAAAATAGGCGAATGATATACCGAATCGAAGCTCGTGGGACGAGGATCACAAATCCGGTCTCCATCGACCCCAATTCTGCCGGAGGTGGCCGAAATTTGGTCGGAAAGTTTCGGCCGGTTTTGATCTTGAGGGATCTTTCAAATGGTGGGGATTTTGGGCAATCTAACCCCTGAAATGGACTCAGAGGGGTCGAAAATGGTGGGATAGAGGTATGGGACGGGCTGGGTTGGTCGGAAACGGCGAGAATCGCCGGAAAAATTTCACCTCGCCGGCCCGATCTGGGCGCGTCCGGCGGCGGCTGGCGGGGAAATTTGGTGGCTGAGGTCGCGAGGTGGCCGGCTACACCCGTGGCCGGCGCGTGTGGCACTCCGGCTACTGAAATCCGGCGAAACACCGGTCAAACAGAGAGAGGGAGAGAGTCAAAGGAGAGAGAAAGAGAGAGAAAAAGCTGCGTTTTGTTTATCTGTCGGGCTCGGGGAAGAAGGGAAGGAAAGGGAAAGGAAAAAAAAAAGAAAAAAAATAGAGTTTTCCCACGTGGGGAAAAAAGAAAAAGAAAAGAAAAGGAAAAGAAAAAGAAAAAGGAAAAATAAAATAATTAAATAAATAAAATATTATTATTTAAAATAATAATTTGATTTTTTTTTACACATGGTTGACATGTGGCATTTCACCATGGTGACACATGGTCACCTTCAATAAGTCACACGTGGCACATCGTTATGCGTGTAAAAATAATATTAAAATAATACAGTATTTGAAAAACTTTACAGGTCGATAACTTTCAAACCACATGTCCAAATCGGACGTGCCGCTAGTCTACGGACTCGTATCGACGAGCACTTCACAACCATGCATGAGTTTGGACATCAACTTGTTTTGCTCAAAACTTTCAAACCGTAGCTCCGTTTTCAACGTGCTACCAGTCTACGAACTCGTGCCAACGTGTACTTTGTAACGGTACCTCAGTCAACCTAGAATTCCAATCGGATCAAAAAGTCAACTTTTGATCCCTTCGGTCAACGATCAACGGTCAACCTCGGTCAACGTGCAAAAATTCCGACATGGTTCGGGACGGGGTGTTACATTATAAGATATAAAATAATAATAATAATAATAATTTAAAAAAAAAAAAAAAACACTTATAATAAGCTCTCATTTGGTATAGTTTTTGCTTCTCCAAAAGTGCTTGCTAAAAATTTATTTTTATTGGCTTTTAAAAGCTCTTAGAAGCCTTGAGGTATGGAATATTTTGAAAATATTATCCAAATATTTTTAGAAGCAATTGTTGAGCTTTAAAAGTCAGAAGTAGCTACTTACAAGCATTGCCAAACTGGATTTAAAGTATCACTAAATTTAAGGACTTAAATATCACTAAATTTATTTACCGAATATTTGCTTTGTTTCTACATAAATAATAATAATAATAATAATGCTGAAAATATTACCTTTTGTAGTTTTGCCAGGTAGAAAAGTATGATACATGCTAGAATCCAGACCACTCGAGGTGTCTCGGACAGCAGTTGAAGAGGCTCAGACCACATTCGTACTGTTAATAGCAACTGAAAATTGACATGAGTCATCAGCAATACTATGAACAGGTCAATTAAGGATTGAATAGGTCTGAAGCCAGACGCAGCAGAAGAAAAGTTCTTATCATCAACATCAGGCAATGTCTGTACTTGATCCACTTTAATAACATTAAGACGGGCTCCGATGTGAGAACGAAAACCATAAATACAGTATAACCCAGAACGTGTAGCTGCCACACCAGTAAAAGTTGCAGCTGTGCTTTGCTGCAGAAGAAGAAAGAAAGTGATAGAAACAGCCAAGAAAAATGCTGCAGCTTGCCAACTTCTTCTGAAATTTATGTTATCTATTACTGGCAAGCTTGTTTTGCAACACACTGCAAAGTCTTTGCCATTGTTTATGGAACAATAGTGGCTACTCGAGTCACTGCTATTAATTAGTAGGAAACTAGATGCACGGTTCTGCACAACTTCAGCTGTATCAGAAGGCGCAAGAGTTGCAGTCCTGCGAGTTTGGTGAGGATTAACACCATATTCAATGAGATACAGATGATCTCCTCAAGAAAGGAAACAATCTATGCAGGAAGAGACCGCACCATGAAAACTTGATTGATCATGGTCACAGCAATTTGGATATGTATTATGATGATCGTCTGGCCCTGCTACTCGTCGACCTTGCGTGAAGTGGATCACCTTTTTTTTATCCAAAAATATTCCTGAAGTCATATATTAGGAAAATTATTAACTAAATTTTATGGCGGTGAAGAACTCAGATTCTCATTCATAAGAAAGAAAAAAAGAAAAAAAAAAAAAAAGACTGCGAAGCAAAAAAGTACAGCCATGCATGAATTGAAACGAAGAGGAGAAGAAGAGGAAGGTTACCATGGTCTTTTGTATTGGCTCGTGTCCATGTGTAGATATGATCTCCAGGCTGCAGGTTTTCCCTCTCGATGTCAAACGTAACTATATTTTGTTGGATAATATGCAAAAACGTATTATTATAATAATTATTATCTTATTTTTTAACATATTTCTCACCTTACAATTCCATAAACTGAGTACAAGACATAGAGATAAAAAAAAAAAGAAGCTATATTTGGAAGCTATTCTTTGTCTGTTAATATTTACGGCTACGATCATGTTTGACCTTTGAGTACTCAAGGGATTCCTAAATCTTAAATTTCCATAACTGGCTAATTGAGGGACTCACGCCAACAGATTTCTGTAAGCACTGTCCTGATCTTGTTCCGCAGTTCACTCCTCTTACAACTGGGAAATGTTTCTCTCTCTGCTCCTCAAATTTGTGTTTTAGGAAATGGGAAATTGAATTCAACCACACTAGAGATGCAATGCCAATGTTGAATACCCTGACATTACAGGGTTTGGACTGTAACGCAGAAAGGATTGGATTGGTTGACAGAAGGGTAAGTCCATATTTCTATGCTTTTAAACAAATAATTATGACAGCAAATAATAAGGGAAAAGATGCTACCCATGTCGGCAAGTCAGTGTCACTTATCTCCATCAAATTAGTCAACGAGGGCAGCATATGTATATCAATCGTATTGCGAGGAGTTTTCTAGTCCTCAAAATTATGAGTGTACGTGTTTATTTAATTTGCTTTGAATAACCAAAAATCATCTTACAGTGGGATACGTTACTCTCTATCTGTCTCTGTTCTTACAGTGGGATAAAAGTGTTGCAACGCGTAAATGTTACAAATAAATGTGTAATAATTTATAAAATTTAATTGTTGTAATTTTATAATTATTAAAATGGAAATAATGTATATAAGTTATTTATTTATTTATTTATTTATTTTTACAAAAATACAATAATTTTTATGTAGTTATATTATGATACTTTTATATCAAAAAATAATATATAATATATGATTTTTTTTATTTTTTATTTTTTGGTTCAAATCTCAATCTTAAAATAAAATACTTAACAACCAAATATTTGTTCAACAAGCAAACACCTAAGTGGCAAAAAATTCTTTTATTATTATTCTAGAACCATCAAAATCATTACCAAACTAAGCCTTAGATATATAAGGAAATGTATGATCGAACAAGATGTTGAAATTTCAGAACGTATGATTTTATCCTTAGATTCATTACCATTCGGAAATAAAAATTTGAAATTCTATTAAAAATATAATAGTAGTTTAAGATGAGCCTAAGAAAAGCCATAGCTAGTTCAGAATAAATACTTGCATATTAAATCACAACAAAAATTTTAAGTTTATATGCTTAACATCCAAAACACCAAGTATCAATCATTAAAAATTAAAACTCAACCAATAAGTCCATATAAATCCTACATAAATCATAAATTAATCCACGATTTTTCTTGCTTTGATTCTCTTTCAGAATAGTAATTTCTTGCCTTCAAGAGATGTGAATTGAGGCTCTAGCCGAAAATGTCGACCATGACGTATCCAAGTTGCACTATATCAAGTCCAACTTGATAAGCTTTCGGTCAATATGTAGCATCAACAACAAATCTAAACATAGAGTAGATGAAATAAAGCGTAGCAGCCACATGAATAAGATTGCGAGTCAGGAATGTAAGTATGACAATGATGACAGCACAAAACACACCAAAGAAAGATGCTATTTGCCCACTCCTGCCAGTGTTAATACTTCCTTCACAGTTGTTGTTGATAAGGTTGTATGCATCATAGCCTTGAAGCCTTTGGCAGGCATGGTACAAGACAGATCAAGGAGGATCGGCGGAGCCAAGGGCATAGGTCCCTCCTCGAGTTTTGGCTAAAAAGAAAGCAAGACTAACCCCATATTTATAGAGATAGAGCTCATCACCATTACAAAAATCTTGTAGACTGCAATAAGCCACATGAGTTCTCTCTGCTTTATTACTGGTGGTGCAGCAGGGTAAATAAGGGTCTCCTCCATGATCGAGGTGGATCATTGATGTGATTCTGCCCGAGCCCGCTTAACCAATAACTCGCTAGGGTGTTGACCCGACATGGATGAAGACTAGGCCAATCACAAGAGCTCAAATTAAGAGATTTAAGGACAACCTGGGAGTATTTATATAGGGGGTAATCAATCTCAATAGTGCTTGTCCATACTTGAAGATACAAAGCCTATTCTAAGCATCCAAGTGGTGGAAGCGAATACAGACCCAGGTAGCAGTTTTGGTGCAAATATGGACAACGGGCAGCATGAAATGGTTCCAACTATTTATGGATTCAATACATATGTCTAAGAGGATGTGGAATCAATTCAAGCCAGCATCAAAGGCATTCAAAAAGGGGTTGTACGGACAGCTTCAAATTTGGCCTGTTTTTTACTGTATTTTGTGCTGGCTTTATTGTATTTTGTTGAGTTGGCTTTTTCTTCCTCTTCCAAGCATGGGCAACGTGTGGGACTTCATATTATGCTTATTTGGCATCCTAAAAAGCATATTGAAGCTGATTTGGAGCTCAATTTGGTCAAAGATTAGTCAAAGTCAACTTTGTCAAAAAGCTAGTATTATTGTTTCCTAATTTGATTCTACTTTTTTGTTTTAGGAAATTACCATTACTTTTTAGTTTTTATTTATTTATTTTCTGGAACAATAAGTTTAGGAAATTTATTATTTTATTATTTTTATTGTAAATTAATTAATTCCTAATTCAAAATAAAGGAATTAATTAATCCAAATTAGATTAGGAAAGGAGTGAGAATTTCGGCCACCATAGGAAACTACTTTGTATGGCCGGTTTTCCCTTTGTTTTTAGGGTTTTATTTCATGGCTTTGTAGCCTATTTAAAGGCTTATTTTTCAATAAGAAGGAAGCTTGAATTTTATACAGAAAATTATTTGTGAGATTGAATTCTCTTTGTTCTTTTGAACACCTAAAACACCATTGGTGAATGACTGTTTTAGTTTGACTTATCAATAGGCCTTCCATCACCTATTGTGGCGTCTTCATTATATACCAAGGTTTCTAATCACAAGTTGGTTAGGGGTTGAGGTGACCATTAGAACTTGAACATAATTAGATCCAGGCTAATATAATACGGGTTTAGGAGCAGGTCGTCCTAGGTTCGTATCATTTGGTATCAGAGCCAAATTTTGTTCAGGTTTGATCTATATTTATTTGCTTTATTTGTTTTTTTGTGTTATTCTGCAATTTTAGCATCCATCCCATACACGTTCTGCATTTTTTTTTTAAAAAAAAAAATCATTCCTAGTTGAATTAGGTCTCCTAGTTTTATCGTATTTTTGTTTCTTAGTTTGTTGGTTGTCTTTCATCATTGTTCTTTTAATTTGGTTATTTTTTATTTTTCTTTACTGTTTTAGTCTCAAATATTTGCATTCAACTATTCAAAAAAAAAAAAAAAAAGAGTTTGCAGCAATGTTTGAAAAAAAAAAAAAACTGAACATTTGTGTTTTTTTGGAGGTCACGGGTTTGGTGAATTTTTGGAGTTGGAATTGAAAATTTGTTGTTTATTCTTGCTAGTGCAGTTGTGTTCGATATTCAGTGAGTGAAAAAAAAAAAAAAAAGAAAGCCGAATATAAAAATATATATATATATATATCGGTTTGTTGAAAATTGGTGTTGAATTTGTTGCTGGAAATTTCTTGTAACTGCTGCTTTGTTGATTATTTATTCCATATTTGGAGTTTCTGGAGAGTTATTTTTGCTGCTGGATATTTGAGTTTGAGTGCTAAATTATTTGGATTAAAATTAGCTAAAAGATTTTATACAAAAATTTGAATTACAAAGAACAACAACCAACAACTATTCTATATTTTTGTTCAATTTGATTCTTGTTCGTATTTGAATTTATTTTTCTAGAATTTTATTCTTGAACTCATAATCTATTACCATCTGGTCCAGTTCTTCAAAATTCCAAAGTTTTCTCATTAATTTGCTTTATTTTACATAGAAAAACCGAAAGTAGGTATTCTCATTCCGTTCGATATTTGTTTATTTTTGCTTACTGTTTTGTTGATAAGTTTAATTAAAATATACTTGTGATCTAATTGCTGTCTTGAGAGTGTTTTAATTAGAACTTTGAGAACTTTGAGATAATTCATTGAGTGAAAAAAGGCAAGAGTGTGTGAGCTTAAAAGAGAGTAAAAGCCGAAACTAGTGTGAAAACACGAGTGTCTAGACCTTGATTGAGTGAAACACGTGAGGGAGTGTCTTTTGGTGAGAATTTATTTTATTTTGGATTATTTATACTAACATGGCAGATTCATGGGTGAGGAGAGGAGATCCACCTTTGAGAATTAATGAAGAGGAGTCCGTAGGATTTAAAGGTGATTTCCGAGCTACGGGGAGCGGTGAGCAAACGGACATGAGGGCTATATTGGAGCAATTATAGCGGATAAATCCCCAATTTGACCATTTAAATCAAAAGATGGACAGGTTAGAAACATCCCAAGTAATGTCCAATATAAGGTTAGATGCTGATGGAGGTCGAGGTCGAGGAGGCCGAGGGTGACTAAGAGAGGAATTCGGGGGAAGTAACTATGGAGATGACTTGGATGAAGGATTTGATGAAATTGTTGAACCTCAAGAAAGGCTAATCCATGGGAGACCAGCAAGGAATGAAGATGATGATCTTGGCAACATCAAGGTAAACATCCTACCATTCATGGGTAAAAGTGATCCGGAAGCATATTTGGAATGGAAAAAGAGAATGGAGATGATTTTCGATTGTCATCATTATTCGGAGGCCAAGAAGGTGAAGATGGCAGCAATGGAGTTTGGCCATTATGCACTCCAATGGTGGACTAATGAGAAAAATACCCGAAGGAGAGTTGGTGATGACTTGATCACTACATGGCTCCAAATGAAGGAAGCCATGAGGAAGCGGTTCGTGCCATCACATTATTATAGGTTGCTGCATCAAAGGCTTCAATCCCTATCTCAAGAAGTATGTCCGTGGAGGATTATTACAAGGAGATGGAGATACTTATGATGAGGTTAAACATGAATGAGGATAGAGAAGTAACCATGGCAAGATTCCTTTGTGGTTTGAATCGTGAGATAGCCAACCAACTAGAATTGCATCAATATGTGGAATTGGAGGAGATGTTGCATGTGGCTATTAAATTGGAGCATCAATTTAAGAGAAGGGGTGTAGGCTCACGGTTTGGAGAAGTTTCCAACAGCAGAACATCAATTCGAAGTGGCTGGAGAAACAATCCTACCTTTGAAAACAACCTAAAGCCAAAAGTGGGAGAAGAAAGTTCAAATCGGCCAAGGAGAGAGACTAGAACCGAAGCTGTCCAAGCACACAAAAGTGAAGGTAAATATGATCCTAAGCCTTCTAAAACTCATGAAATAATTTGTTTTAAGTGCTAGGGACGAGGACACATCGCAAGCCAATGCCCGAATGGAAGGATCATGGTGTTGAAAGGCAATGATGAGCTAGAATCGGAAAGTGAGGAAAGTGCGGATGATGCCAAGCAAGAGGAGGAGTACTTAGAGGATGAACCCGAAACTTTGAATGCTTCCCATGTTGAATTAAGTTTGGTTTCTAGGCGAGTGATGGCTGCATACAAATATGAGGATGAAATTTAAAGAGAGAACATCTTCCACACCCGATGTGAAATTCAAGGTAAGGTTTGTAGTATGATTATTGATAGTGGAAGTTTTACAAATGTAATTAGTAATCTTGTAGTTGATAAATTAGGTTTAACCTCTATTAAAAATCCAGAACCTTATAGATTACAATGGCTTAATGATAGTGGTGAAATAAAAGTGAATAAAGAAGCCAAGGTAGAATTTAACATAGATAAATATGTGGATGTTGTTTTGTGTGATGTTGTGCCCATGCATGCCGGACATACTCTATTAGGTAGACCATGGAAACTTGATAAAGATGCTACTCATTATGGTCGAGAGAAATGTATTGTTTTTAGATTCAAAGGCAAGAAGGTCAAGCTGGAGCCATAAACTCCAAAGGAAGTATATATAGATCAATTACTAATCCAAAAAAGGAGGGAAGCCGAGAAGCTCAAAGAGAAGGCTAGTATGGCACCAACGGTTCCACCATCCATTCAAGAGGAAAAATGTGAGCTTGCTATCCAAGGTAAGTCTTCTAAAACCCAGTTTGAGTGGAAACATTATATTAAACCCGAAAGTGAGAAATTTGGTGCAAAAGCCGAGAGTGATGTAAAACCCATTGAATCCGTGAGTGTGAAAGAAAAAGAAAGGAAAAATAAAAAATTTTATCTTAATTTTGGTGAAGCTAATAAAGTAATTTTGAGTAAGAAATCATTGCTGGTCATGAATTTTAAAGATACTTATTTAAATATGTTTTTGTTGCATTGAACTTTATCTTCATTGTTAAAAGCTTTAGTTAGTGGAAATTTAAAAATTTGGGAAAGATTATTTGCTAATATTAAAAAGTTTGATGAATTTATATTTCTAGTATTTGTTGTGATAGTATTTGACCCAGGAGATTGGTTTTGGTTTCAACCAAGAAAGGAGAGGATACCCGAACAAAGAAAATCCAAGCTTATGCCGCGAGGAGATAGATATTTTCAAGTTTTGGAAAGGATCAATGAGAATACCTACAAACTTAATTTAATAGGTGAGTATAGTGTTAGTGCTGCATTTAATGTTGTTGATTTAAATCCTTTTGCTGCAGGTGATGATCTTGATTTGAGGACAAATCCTTTTCAAGAGGAGGGGAATGATATGATTTCGCCCGAGCCCGCTCAACCGATAACCCGCAGGGGTGCTGACCCGACACGGATGAAGACTAGGCCAATCACAAGAGCTCAAATTAAGAGATTTAAGGACAACCTAGGAGCATTTATATAGGAGGTAATCAATCTCAATAGAGCTTGTCCATACTTGAAGATACAAAGCCTATTCTAAGCATCCAAGTGGTGGAAGCCAATACGGACCCGGATAGCAGTTTTTGTGCAAATATGGACAACGGGCAGCATGAAATGGTTCCAACTCTTTATTGATTCAATACATATGTATAAGAGGATATGGAATCAAGTTAAGCCAGCTTCAAAGGCATTCAAAAAGGGGTTGTACGGACATCTTCAAATTTGGCCTGTTTTTTACTGTATTTTGTGCTGGCTTTACTGTATTTTGCTGAGTTGGCTTTTTCTTCCTCTTCCAAGCATGGGAAACGTGTGGGATTTTATATTCAGCTTATTTGGCATCCTAAAAAGCATATTGAAGCTATTTTGGAGCTCAATTTGGTCAAAGATTGGTCAAAGTCAACTTAGTCAAAAAACCAGTATTATAGTTTCCTAATTTGATTCTATTTTTTGTTTTAGGAAATTACCATTACTTTTTACTTTTTATTTATTTTCTGGAACAATAAGTTTAGGAAATTTATTATTTTATTATTTTCATTGTAAATTAATTAATTCCTAATTCAAAATAAAGGAATTAATTAATCCAAATTAGATTAGGAAAGGAGTGAGAATTTCGGCCACCATAGGAAACTACTTTGTATGGCCGGTTTTCCCTTTGTTTTTAGGGTTTTATTTCATGGCTTTGTAGCCTATTTAAAGGCTTATTTTTCAATAAGAAGGAAGCTTGAATTTCATATAGAAAATTATTTGTGAGATTGAATTCTCTTTGTTCTTTTGAACACTGAAAACACCATTGGTGAATGAGTGTTTTAGTTTGACTTATCAATAAGCCTTCCATCACCTATTGTGGCATCTTCATTATATACCAAGGTTTCTAATCACAGGTTGGTTAGGGGTTGAGGTGACCATTAGAACTTGAACATAATTAGATCCGGGCTAATATAATACGGGGTTTAGGAGCAGGTCGTCCTAGGTCCGTATCAATCACTTCTTTCTCTCTGCTTCCATGAATGTCACCAACATATATGCCTGGCCAAGTCACATGAATGGCAGATAGAATAAGCTAACCCCATGGTGGCCAATCCATCATGACATGTATAATTTTATAAAGTTAGTATATGTTGATGTGATCATGAATGCTGTACAATTTTTATACTGTAAGAGAAGGAATTAGAATTCTTATACTATCATAAACATTGTTTGTAACAAAGTGAAAGAGATTAAACTAATGTATAAGTGAAAACCTTCTTAAAATACTGTTAATTAAATTGATTGTCACTCTTCCAAAAGCTTAAGTTGTTTGGATGTATATATATATATATATATATATATGTCGATCATTGTATTTATATTATTGAACTACTAATAGAGATATTGAAAAGATATACAACAGATGTTTTTTTTTTCCAGACTTGGTTAAGTACTCTAGTTTCTAATTAAAGAACTTGTCAAATATTTCCATCAGATTCTGTTCAAGCACTTCCTACAATTGAGGGGAGGGAAATAGCTCCTTCAAGGAAAAGACAAAGCATATATGTAAGTACAAATATATATACTCATGTATATTTAAATTAATTACCTAGTCCTAATTAATTTTCTAAAAGCAATTCTATGCTCCAAACAATAGGCAGATTTTCTATTCAATAGAGTTCAAAACTACATAATATTCCTACACTAAATTAGAGGTTTCTCATGCTATCATGGACACAAGTGAAAAAGAAATAGTCAATTACTCAAATTAGATATACAGATAAAACAATTTTTTTTTTTACTCTCTTCTTTTCAATAATGGAAAGAGAAATAAAACGAAGATGTTACAACCGAGATTGGCAAAAAATGCCATTCAGAGCGTAGTATTGAACCGAGCTATATACATTATATATGACATAACATACATAGAAAATATCAGCAAAGCAAATGATCGCTAACAAATTTTTTTAATTGTTATATATAAATCACAAGAAGCAACCTTGCGTAAACATGAAAAATAAGAACTAGTTAATGAAATAAAAAGAAAAAAGAACAAACAAAAAGAATGTAATTCTTTACGAAGTATGGTGTAATGCTAATTTTAGATGTCCGCTGAATTTAATAAGACTAACAATTTAGGATTGTCAACTTACTAAGCCATAACCTTAAAACAACTAAAGTAGATTCTTAAGGCCTTATTTGGTTTGTGACAAATTAATTTGAAAAAATTGAGATGAAAGTGGTTTCATCAAAATATATAGGTGTTTTTTCACATTTTATTGGAAATTAGTTTGACGTATTTATTTAATATGGCAGTGTCACCCTCCCTTTGAGTATTTCCAACCACTAGTAAAGATTAGAAGGAAATAATAATTCTGTGGAAACTAATTTAGCAAACGGATTTCTTAAAACTTTATCACAAGCCAAACATGGTTTAAGAAGTTGAGTTAGATAAAAGATAATGATACATAGTTAAAAGAATTGGGTTCTGGGTGAAACAACACAGACCACCCGCATGAGATATTGTCTTCTTTGGACCTCTCAAGGGAAAGGTATCCACATCCCCTTATAAGGAGTGCTTCGTTCTTCTTTCCAATCGATGTGGAACTTCACACTGGATGTCAAAATAAAATCACAGTAGTAAAGAAACAATACACATAAATTAGAATCCACGTTATATACCATAATTTTAACATAAAAAGAAAGAAATATGGAGATAAAGAAGATCATCACCATGGTGGGCATGGGCTCTGTAGGAGAAGCGCCTCCATGTGTAGATGTGGTCTCCAGGCTTAAGCTGCTTTTTATATATCTTGTTCGAAAGCAACCTCTGGATATTGGACGTCTAATGTCTTAGTAAGTAATTTTATTTCATATATAAAAAAGAGAATAAATTTCATCATATATAGTTCTTCAATTTTTGTGTTTTATTTTGAAGAAATGTATATTGTTCCCTTTTGTTAGTAGTCCACTTCCATATTTTACCATAAACATTACTTATATGATAAAGAAAAAAAAAATTATAGTAAGGCCTCATTTGACATAGTTTTTGCTTTTTCCAAAAGTGCTTGCCACAAATCTATTTTCTATTGGCTTTTGTTAAAAGCTCATGGAAGCTTTGGAAGTCTGAAATATTTTTAAAAAATTGTCTAAAAATTTTATAAGTAATTTTTTAGCTTTAAAAGCTAGAAGTAGCTTTTCAAAAGTTATACCAAACAAGACTTAAGTATCATTAAATTTATTTACCAACAATTTATTTTGTTTTACATAAATAATAATAATAATAATAATAATGCTGAAAATATTACTCTTTGTAACATTGCTGAGTAGAAAAATATGTTCCAGGCTAGAATCCAGACCCCTTGAGGAGTCTCAGACCACATTAGTACACTTGATAGCAACTGAGTAATGAAACGAGCCATCAGCAATACTATGAACAGGTCAACTAAGGATTGAAAAGGTCTGAAGCCACAAGCAGCAGAAGATAATATCTCATCAAGAACAGGAAAGTTCTTTATTCCATCCACTTCAATAACATTAGGACGGGCTCCGATATCAGAACCAAATCTATAAATACAGTATAAGCTAAACCATGAAGCTGCCACACCAGTAAACGTAGCAGCTGTGAGTCGCTGCAGAGAAAGAAAGAAAGTGACAGTAACAGCAAAGAAAAATAAAGCAGTTTGCCAACGTCTGCCGAAATTTATGTTATCTATCACTACCAAGCCTGTTTTACAATACATTGCAAAGTCTTTACCCTTGTTTATGAAACGGTAGTGGCTATTGGAGTCATTGCTAGTAAGGAAATTAAGTGCACGGTCCAGCACAACGTCAGGTCCGTCAGCAAGCGCAAGAGTTGTACCTCCTACGAGTTTGGCGAGGATAAGGGCTGGATTAACATCATATTCAAAGTGATAGAGATGATCAGCACCAGAACGGAAACAGTCTATGGAGGAACAGACCACACCATGAACAGTTGAGTGATCACGGTTTACGCATTTGCGACGTTCACTATGATGATCGTCTGTGAAGTGGATCACGTTTTCATCATCCAAACATATTCCTGAAGTCATATATATCAGGAAAATTATCAAGTAAATTTCATGGTGGTGAAGAACTCAGATTCTCATTCACAAGAAAGCTAAAAAAAAAAAAAAAAACAACTGTGAAGCACAAAAGTACTGTCAGGCATGAATTCAAAAGAAATGTTGAAGAAGAGGAAGGTTACCATGTTTTTTTGTATTGGCTCCTGTACATGTGTAGATGTGATCTCCAGGCTATAGGTTTTCCTTCCTGGTTTCCTTGAGAAGCACCTTACAGATCATGTTCTGCAGTTCACTCATCGTACAACTGGGATATGTTTCTCTCTCTGTTCTTCAAATTTGTGTTTTAGGAAATGGGAAATTCAGTTCTTCCAAAAACTGGGCAATATAAATAACAATGCTTCGAAAACATCTGTCAGAAAGATCTTTTGTTTAATTTATAATCTGCTCTTATTGGTTTTGATATGAAATATTGAATTATTGGCTTTACGGTTTATTGTATTTTTATAAGTTTAATTTTTTTAAAATTTTAGTAGAATTTGTGCTTTTTTTGTTAGTTTTATAACTTTTTATTCATAATTTAGGTTTCGTATAGATATATTTAATTTGAATTACATTTAGTAAAACTTTAATTTAATCTATTTTAGTTTTTTTTATAATGCTTTAATTTTTAGTATTATTTTACTGGGTAAGTTTGATATATTTAGATTATCTGAAATGGAGATTTTTTTTTTTTTTTTTTTTTTGGTTACTTGCAGGTTTTTGAACAAGAACAAGAGGTGGAATCATTAATGGGGATTATCGTTTTGGAATTGTTGCTGTCATTTGGTTTCTAGATCAAGATTTAAAGATCTTTTTTGTAATTATTGCAGATATAGGAAAGAAATTTGATTGTGCAAACTTTTTTTTTTTTTTGGCTCTTTTTATGTGTAGATAATTTTGATTTTCATATGTACCATCGGTTATTTTTTAATGGTTGATGTCAATCTATTAAAGAAATTAGCTTTAAATTTTATTATTTGTTTTTGAATATACTATTTTTGTGATTATTGTTTTAACTATTATCAACTTTAAATTTAAGATAACTTTCACTTAAAAAAAAAAAAAACATAGTACTATAAATTAAATTAATAATAAGTAATAAAATTATTATTAAAATTAAAATTAAAATTTGAAATCTCATATAAATAAATGATATTATTTTTATTAATTAATTTCACTGCATAAAATTGATTTAAATTATTATTATTATAATAATAATACTTTTTAGTAACATTTTGAAAATGATTCTAAATCTTATTTTTTATAATAAAATTTAAATTTAAATTTAATGAGATTTTATAATATGTTAAATTTTTTAGACATTTTCAAATGTCACTAATTGATTAATTGTTTTAATCTAATAATTTTTTAATGACATTTATAAATGTCATTAGTTGTCTTTTTAGTGATATTTTGAGTTGTCACTATAATTTTTAGTCACACTAGTGTCATGATATTTACAATGATTGACACTAGTTAATTAAATATCATTATACTATAACTTTAGTAACATTTTAAAATGTCATAAATTTATTTTTTTTATCCATATGACATAGCATTTCTGAATATTACGAAATCTACTTAAAATAACTTTTTCAAATGCTACAAAATGTATTCAACATAGTGTATCAAATGCTATAAAATGACATTTGTAACTATTTTTAAATATATAATAGTATAGGACAAATACTATTAAATAATTATTTATAGCATTTAGCATAATATTTCAAAAATACTATAAAAAATAGAATTTTTTATAACATAAAATATTATAACATTTTAAAAAATGCAATATAGTATTTTGTACGTGCAATAAAAAATAATATATGTTGTAGTGATTCTACATTCTTCAACAAATAATTATGGCAGCATTTTCTTATTTCAACAAATAATTATGACAGCATTTTCTATATTCTTCAACAAATAATTATGACGGTAGCACTTGTTAAGTTATATATATATATATATAGATCTAGATATATTTTGAAGGATTAGCTGACAAAAGGGTAATATGGAAAAATTGGATTGGCTGACGGAAGGGTAAGTCAATATTTCTATATTCTTCAACAAATAATTATGGCAGCATTTTCTATATTCTTCAACAAATAATTATTGCAGCAGCACTTGTTAGATATATATATATATATATATATGTACGCACTTGTTAGATATATATATATATATATATGTTGAAGGATTGGCTGACAGAAGGGAAATATGGAAGGACTAGATTGGCTGAGAGAGGGGTAAGTCCATATTTCCATATTCTTCAAGAAATAATTATGGCAACATTTTCTATATTCTTCAACAAATAATCATGGCTGGCGTCAGCATTTAGTAGACATGTATAAATATTGTATGGATTTGACATAACCAATAACTCCCTTATATTTATATATATATATATATATATATATATTTTGATTAAATGGTTTTTTTGTATGGAATGGAACAATTTTAAACCCCCATGAAAAACCGATGGTATAGAAGTTGATTATTCTTTGGTTTTGGACTGAAATTGATCAAAATCAGACTTGGATTGCCCTTGTCCGTTACCAGACGATTGGATCACTGCTGGAATGGCCAAAAATAGCGGTCGAAAAAGGATTTTTCAATCGGATCTAAACCAGGTTGCGCAACATGTTCACAAAAAATAGGCAACCATGCAAAACCGGCTGCATCTGAAAGAAAAACAAAATAATATATCGTTTTTGGCTTGCTTGATGTCATCATGATGACATCAACATGATATCAAACAATACGGTGGTGCTGACATCAGCATGATGTATTCGATGATGTCAACATGATGTCAGACAAGATGTTGCGGTCATTCTACTTATGTTAGCATGATGACATAGCATGACATGTGTGCTAATGTCAACATAATGAAATCAGCAGTGCTATGCTTCCAATCATAGCACATACTTTTATTGAAGGAAACAAAGATAAAATAGGTCCCCGACATATCATCAACATGGTGTTTTATTAGATTAGAAGCACCTATGAAAAAGTGGCTCCACGTTAACAAATTCAATACAAGCACAAATTAATGTTCCCTCCTCCTCACATGTAGATTTGCAATAATAGTACATAAAGCAGGTCTTATATGTGCAGAACAATAAATTACCAAAAATGGGAGTAAAAATTTTGAATACAACACAGATAGACAACCAGATCAAATACATGGTAAATTGTAAATCTATCCTAAAAGATTAAGATGATAGAAATTGAGGCTAATCGTAAATATCAAGTTAACATGGACATTAACACACATCTAATATTAAAAACTAAGAGATTTAAAAGTGGACCAACCGTGTAAATCCAATCAACAAAAAACATCTAACAATCCCCTCACATATATGTAATACCCCGTCCCAAAGTACATCAGAATTTCTAAAATTTGACCAAGGTTGACCGGGGTTGACCATCGTTGACTGAGAAAGAGTCAAATGTTGATTTTTTGTTCCTGATGGAATTTCACATTGACCGAGGTACCGTTAAAAAGTACACGTTGTCATGAGTTCATAGACTAGTAGCACGTTGAAAATGGAGCTACAATTTGAAAGTTATGAGCAAAACAAGTTGAGGTCCAAACTGTCCAAGGGGTGTCGGAGTTGACTTTTTGTTCATGCAAAGTTAAGCTTTGACTCATGCATGGTTGTGAAGTACTCGTCAATACGAGTCCGTAGACTAGCGGCACGTTCGATTTGGACATGTGGTTTGAAAGTTATGGACCTGTAGAGTTTTTCAAATACAGTATTATTTTAATATTATTTTTAAATATATGAACAGTGTGCCACGTGTGACTTAATAAAAAGGTGCCATGTGTCACAATGGTGAGATGCCACATGTCAACTATGGTTAAATACCATATTATTTTATTATTATTTTATACAATAATATTATTTTATTATTTTATTTTATTTCCTTTTTATTTCTTTTTCTTTTTTTTTCTTTTTCTTTTTTTTCCTTCCCCCACGTGGCAAAATCAGCCAGCCCCTCCAAAATCCTTCTTCTTCTTCTTCTTCCTTCTTCTTCTTCCTTTCCTTTCCTTTTCTTCCTCTCGAGTCCTTGCCATTTTTTAAATTTCAACCACCGGACGGCAAAACCGGCGGCGGCTCATTTTGTTTTTCCGGCGATTCTCTTCGTTTCCGGTCAGCCCAATCTGATTTGCCACCCTTTTCCCTCTATTTTGGATCCTCTGAGTTCAAATATGGTCTCCAATTGTTTAAATTCGATGTGGTTCACGAGTTGTGGGAGGTGAAGTTCGGCCGGTACTTTCTGGGTAAATTTCGACCACCACTGGCGAAATTGGGGTTAATGGAGGCCAGTAATACGATCCTCGTTCCACAAGCTTCGATTCGGTATATTACTCGTCAATTTTGGTTAACGTTTGTGTTAGTCCCCCAGGGTACCAGGTATTATTTACCCGAATAAAATATTAATTTATTTGAGTTGTGTAATATTGTTGTTCTATGAGCACGTGTGCATCGTGGAATTGATCCCATGGAGGATCTTGGATTAATTGCGTGCTCGAGGTGAGTGACCCACCTTCAAATTAATTTTGGGAATTAAATTTGTGAATATTTTGTGTGAATTGAGTATTTGAAATTGATATTTTATCTGCTAAATATGTAGTGGATTTATTTGTGGAAATCTGATGCCCAATTGAGTGAATCAAAATATTCATATATCAAGAAATATTTTGATTTAAAGAATTTTATGAAATTGAAATTGAAATTATTAATTATCAAATTAATTTGTTGGAATATTTCATAATTGAATATTTCAAAAATATGTTTATGTGTTCAATATTATGAGAATTTCTATCTGGAATTGTATTGCCAATTTATAATGTTTTCAATATATATTTTGGTGCCAAAAGAATATATTTGGGAATTTAAAGAAATTGTGGTTTTGATTTATTTTAATTATTGCTATGGTTATTATTCAATTATTGTGCACAATTATATGAATTAATTATATAGGGAATTTATATGGTATTCATACTTTTGATTCAAATTGGTTTTTGGATATTTGAGAAAGAAATATTGATTTAATTTATTATGTTTCAAAAATATTTATGCCATTGAAAAATTTGGATATTTAAATTGATGCATTTGAAAGTTGATGGATTTGAAATTGATGGAAATTGTGTGATGGATTTATGATGATGATTTATAAATGAATTGTGAAAACTTTACGGGTTTAATTGGATGGAATAAACCTGATGATATTTATGGAATTTTGAGATTTTAAAAATATTAATTTATGATTTACGAGTTTTTGGATGCACCATACACGTACTGGTGTTCTTTATGCATGGGTATGATTAGGGTGCAGGTGGATGTGATGAGTGCGCAGGTAGGTATGAGTAGCGTACAGGTGGTTATGGGGTTGTCCTGTGGTTGCCATCGGATGAGGATAGGCCGCCCCTCCATGGCCGGGACGCCTGTTAGCAGCGATGCGGTGGGACGCCAGGTGACCGTATGCCGGTTTCTCTCTTTAACCTCCTGTCTGGCGGTACCTTGGGACGCTGGGTACCGTTGGTGCCACTGGTATATAGTGGGTGCATCAAGTAGTTTTCGGAACATGGATTTCAAAATAAATATTTTAAAAATTGTATTTAAATTAAGAATATATTTAATGTTGTTGTTTTTATTATTTATTTCAAATGGAGGTTTTAATTTGATTTCATATTTCTTTTGCTTAATTATTCAATAAATTGATTTATTTTAATTATTTAATTATTTCAAGAATTGTTTTATTGTGAGATGTTTCGGTATTAATTGTTATGACATGCATTAATTATTTAGTAATTGTTATAAGTTATTTTTATTTCAATTTATTTCATTATAAATTTGGATTATTTAATTATTTATTAGATTAATTATTCCTTGATTTTTGGGGCATAAAAGATTGGGTTTTGCGAAAATGTTTTAAAAGGAGAACCTTTCCAACGGAGTGAATGGTGAGGGTTTTGAGGGAAAATATTATTTCCAATGAATTATTATTTATTTATTTATTTATTCTTGATTAGTCAAGTGCACTATAGTTATTATTACTATTATAATTGTACAATAGATAGGGTCACTCACTAAGATGATTAGCCTATCATATTTTTAAATTCTATTCCCTTAGGTCCAGGTTGGGAGATGTTGATCGTCCGGGGTGAACTCGACGTCTCAGTTCATTGCTGAAAGTCCAAGAAGCATTTCTTTCCTTTTTTTTTCCTCTCCATCTTGTATTGCTTCTTTATTTCACATTGTATTAATTCCACATTTATTTGTATAATGCTATGTATACTGTATTGGACAATTAGTTATTAATTATGCACTGATTTCCTGTTATTCATTTGGAGTGCTGCAAATTTGTGGAATTAAATTGTAGTAATGTGAGAGGAATAAGGGGATGTATATAGAAGTGTGTTTTCAGTGCAGGAAATTATGGTAAGTCCAACCCTTAGGGGAGGTTCTGCCAGATTTTCCATTGGAAGGTCCGGTAGGGTTTCTCTGGGATCAGGGCTTGTTTAGGGTTCCGGTGAGAAATTTTGGATGGGTCCTGACATGTAGGCGTGCTCAATAACCAGAAATAACATTGAGCTGACATGTGCTGACAATAAATTAAGATTTGAACAGAAGACCAAGCAGATAACTTTAAATTCTAATACGACATTAAGTTGCCACTAGCGTCCTAAAGTTTAAAATTTTAAGAAAAATGACCCAATCACATAAACTAAGCCAACATAAACACACAAATAGACTAATAGTAAATTAAAATCCAAATCAGGAGGGCATTTACAACATGTAACAATAAAAAGAGTTGAGCAGCTATGCATGGGGACCGTCATCCACAAAATTTCCTCCTTACTAACCAGTTGATAAAATTTTGTCCTGAAGGGGATGATTCACTTTTTAAGGTCTTCACGGAGCAGTCCCAGAAAATTAGTGGAACAAAATAAAACCTGCATGATATGCATCACAAGGTATAAACATCAATAGTAGAAGAACTTGTAGCGCATATGTCAGGACCCGTCCAAAGTTCCTCCCCGGAACCCTAGACAAGCCCTGATCCTAGGGAAATACCACCGAACCTTCCAACGGAAAATCCGGTAGCACCTCCCCTAAGGGTAGGACTAACCAAAAAGTTTCTGCACTGAAAACACACTTCTATAGACATCCCCTTATTCCTCCCACGTTACTACAATATAATTCCACAAATTTGCAGCACTCCAAATGAATAACAGGAAATTAGTGCATCATTAACAACTAAATGTCCAATACAGTATACAGAGCATTATGCCAGTAAATATGAAATTAATACGATGACAGATAAAGAAGTAATACAGGATGGAGAGGAAAAAGGAAGGAAATGCTTCTTGGACTTTCGGCAATGAACTGAGACATCGGGCTCGCACCGGACTATCAACGTCTCCCAACCTGGACCTAGAGGAACGGAATTTAAAAATATGAGATGCTAATTATCTCAATGAGTGACCCTATCTACTGCACAAATATAATAATAACGATAATCACAGTACGTTTGATTAATTAAGAATAAATAAATAATAATCATTTAAAAGTAATATTTTCTCTCAAAACCCTCACTATCCACTCCGTTGGAAATGTTCCCCTTTTAAAACATTTTCGCAAAACCCGATTGTTCGTATGCTCAAAAAGCAAGGAATCGTTAATTTAATAATTAATAATTAAATAATCCAAATATAAATAAAATGTAATAAAATATAATAAATAATTTTAGAACACTTTAGGGTTTGAAATTTCTATCTGAAATTTTATACTTGATGCACCACACCATATATCAGTGATGCCCTCCGATACCCAGCGTCCCGAGCACCGACTGGCGGGGAGGTTAAAGAGAGAAACTTCCATACGGTCGCTTCGGCGTCCCGACAGCGCCGCTGCTGAAACCGTCATGTCGGCCACGGAGGGGGGCAGCTATGGCCAATATCAAACTTGCCTGCCCTCGGTCCAATGGCAACTCACGGGAGGCATAATAACTTGCGCGCTAATCCATATATACAGCCAGAACACCAATACTTTATAAGTGCGTCTGAAATAAATAACCAAATTTTTCCAAAAATTTACCTTGGGAATTATACCATTTTCCGAACTCAACCTCCCACATTTTTCTTTAACATTTCCAGTACAAATCCACCGATAACCATATACAAATAATTTTTCTCGTATCACAAAGTCCACAATTAATATTCCACAGGCATAATTATAAAATTTGAAACCACCAATTTAAACCAATATTTTCCTTGAAATATTTAAACCAATCATGCCAAAAAATAATATTAAAATCCAGATACAATTAATTAATGAAAATACCTTGCTCATGCGTAGTCAATACAATTAAATCACAATAATAAAAATCAAAAATTTCTTAATAACCCAAAATTTCCGTTTAGCACCAATGGGTATATATATATAAAATAATAGTTTTTCCACAATTATATTTAAATTCCACCACATGAGCATAATTCTAGATACCAAATTAACACAAAATAAATATAATTTATCACCCCAAAATAGCTTTAAAGGTGGGTCACTCACCTGGAGCACGCAATTAAACCAAGATCCTCCATGGGATCAATTCCACGATGCATCCATGCTCCTCAAACAACAATATTACACAACTCAAATAAATTAATATTTTATTCGGGTAAATAATACCCGATACCCAGGGGATTAAACACAAATGTTAACCAAAATTGATGAGTAATATACCGAATCGAAGCTTGAGTGACGAGGATTACGAATCCGATCTTACTTCCCGGAGACCGGACCAGAGGTGGCCAGAATCTTGCGGAAAGCTTTTAGGATTCAACTCTTTGATTCTCTCAAACCATCACGAATTGGAGGAAAAGGACACCGAATTTGGATTCAGGAGGTCGGAATTAGTGGAGAGGGATCGGCGGTGCAACTGGGTACTCACCGGAACTGGATTTTCCAGCGAGCCGCCGAATCCCACCGGAAACCATCACCGCCAGTGGTGCGTCTGGTGGCTGGTGGCCGAGATTTTTGGGGATTTTGTAGATTAAGGGGAGAGGATTCCAACGGGACCGGCGGTGAGGCAAACGGAGGCCAGACGGCGAAGAGATCTGGGTTTGAAGATTTTCGTCCTTTTGCTGGAAAATATTCCGATCCCGGCACGTCGGAGGTCCGATAATGGTGAAATTTGGTGGGCTGAACGGAAATGAGGAGATGGTGAGGGGTGGCTAGCGCGTGTGGCTTGCAAATGGCTGAAAATGGGTCAAACGGCGGTGGCCTGTGGTGGAGGGGAAAAATGGCCGTTGTCGGAAAACGCTCGGATCCCGGCACGTTACCGGTTGGTTGGCCGTGAGATTTGGGTAGGCGGTTGGCATTGAGGAGACGGAGGTAGTGCGGTGGAGTGTGTGGCCCTCCGGTGGCCGGACGATGGCCAACAGGTGGTGGCCGGTGGTTCTCTCTTTCTCTCTCTCTCTCTATCTCCTCTCTCTCTTTCTCTCTCCTCCCCCACCGTTTTGCCAAAATAAAAGCCACCGTGGGTGACATTGTTCACCCACGTGGACCTCTCAGATGTCAACATGTGGCATCACTGTTCACTTAAGCCATATATATTAAAATATTACGGTATCCGGAAAACTTAACATGTCCATAACTTCTTAACCATATGTCCAATTTAAGCGTGCCGTTAGTCTATGAACTTGTATCGACAAGCACTTTACAACCGTACAAAAGTCAAAGCAAAATTCTACAACCATAAAAAGTCAACTCCTGGCACATTTTGGACAGTTTGAATCTCGACTTGTTTTACCTATAACTTTCAAACTGTAACTCTGTTTTCGACGTGCTACTAGTCTATGAACTCATGCCAATGTGTACTTCGTAATGGTACCTCAGTCAACCTAGAATTCCATCCGAGTCAAAAAGTCAACTTTTGACCCCTTCGGTCAACGATCAACGGTCAACGGTCAACCTAAAGTTGGAAAATTTCTGTCGTACTTTAGGACGAGGTGTTACAGCATGTCGGATGTAATCATGTGATTTTTATTTCTTACTTTTGATAAAAGCATGAAATCCTGCGATATAAACTTCCATGGATTTCTGAGCAGTACTCTAGTGATCATAACCGAGTTCCAGTCGTTAGATTAGCGACAATCCTTGCTTTTTTCAATAACCTTGCACCATAAGGATCCATGCTCTGTAAGGGGACCTCCAGAGCTATTTGAGTAAAAAGGCAATATTTTTCTTTTTAGTGTTAGTCACTCCTAAACCCTCTTTGGATTATTTTTACATACTACTTCCCAGGAAATCAAATGCCCTTTAAAACCCTCCCTACTACCATCCGACAAAAATTCTCATCAATCTTTTTTTAAGTTCCATCAAGGCACTGCCAGAACTCTAAAAGGAGATTAGAAATAAAACAAAGTAAAAAAATGCCAGATATCACGTCACTTTCAACAGAAGTTACTACATTTGAAATCTTCCAGCACCAATTAGGTTTGATAGTACTATAAAATGTTCATAATGATGTGCGTTCTCAAATATGTGAATACCCTGAACCAAAAAAAGTTGCATCACCTGATGCTCCAGGCAATGCATATACTTGTAGATAACGAAGACAAATAATATTATGTTATAATATTAACTTACCTGAAAAGCTTGAGCTAAAAGGAAAATTATTAAACTATGTATATTAAGGAAACGCAATAGACACTTTAACACTTTCTTTCATGAATAGGTCCATCAATAGAAAGACAAAAAGTGAGATCTTATCCATGCAGAACAATAAATTATCAAGTATAGGTGTTACTAGGAACTGACACAAGACTAGATAGGCAACTAGAGCTCTCATACCAAGTTAAGCTATTATCAACTCTAAAAGCTTTAACCAATAACAAGCGTACCAAACTTGTATAGCAAGTCAACACAACAGACAACAAATTTTCCAAATGGGTTCTAGAGCATATACTTGGATCCATCCTCTGCAATTTGTAATTCTAAATTATTCAAGTCCCTATTAGCTTTTAGGTAGATAGGTCCTATTGTAACATTCGGTCTCGAAGTACGTCGGAAATTTCTCAAGTTGACTGGGTTTGATCGTTGTTGACCGAGAAGGGTCAAAGTTTGACCTTTAATTTTTGTAAAATTGAGCTTTGTCTCATGCATGGTTGTGAAGCACTCGTTGATACGAGTTCATAGACTAGTGGCATGCCTAATTTGGACATTTCGTTAAAAAGTTATGGACCTGTAAAATTTTTCGAATACTATTATTTTATTATTATTTTATGCTAGGTAGAACGTGTGAACAGTGTGTGCCACGTGTCAAAATCTGGCCAACCCATGAGTGCACAATGACACCCATGGGAGGCATTTTGATTGGCAAATGGTTGTGTGGGGTGTGGGAGGAGTGAGGTGGAGGAGAGAGAAAGAGGAGGGAGAAAGAGATAAGAGAGAGTCACCAACCGGCCACCGCCATTTCTTCCATTCTGGCCACCATTTCCATACATGTGCCACCCCACCACCTCTGCCTCCTCATTTCTGGCTAGTCCACCAAATTTCACTGCCATCCGACCGTCGACGTGTCCGGATCGAGGCTTTTTTGGCGGCCGCACCAATTGCTTCAAACGCAGATTTCTCCCTATCCCAGCATCCATTTGCCTCACCACCGATCCCATCAGTTCACCCAGCCTTCGATCTACCTTTTCTCCAAAAATCACAGCCAATGGCCACCGGACACTCCGTCAGCGGTGACGGTTTCCGATGACCATGGTGTTTCATCGGAAAACTTGATTCCGGTGAGTTCCCGATCACACTGCCCATCTTTTCCCACTAATCCAAACCGCCTGAACCCAAATTCATTTCCGGTGAGATTCGGCCACCTCGGATCCGAACTCCGAAAGATAAGGGTCAATCCTTAATCCTCGTGTTGTAAGCTTCATTTCAATATATTGTTTGCAAATTTTGGTTAATGTTTGTGTTAAATTCTCTGGGTTACCGTGTATAATTTATCCGATTAAAATATAAATTTAATCGGTTTGTGTATTGTCAATGTTCTAAGAACATGTGTGAATTGTAGAATCGATCTTATGAAGAATCATGGTTGAATTGCGTCCTCGACGTGAGTGATCCACCTTCAAAATTATTTTGGGTTGATAAATTGTATATATTTTTGTGTTGATTATATATTTGGAAATTATATTTCATGTGTCAAATATTTAGTAAATTTATATTTGGAATTTTGATGCCAAAATTGAATGAATTATAATTATTTATGCATTAAGAAATATTTTGTTTTCAAGAATTTTATGAAATGGGGATTTTGTTAATAACTATTAAATTTCATTGTTGGAATATTTCATAGTTAAATATTTGAAAAATATGTTTTATGTATTTGATATTAAGAGAATTTCTATCTAGAATTATATTGCCAATTTATGATAATTTTTAATATGTGTTTTGGTGCAAAAATATATTTTGGGACTTAAAGATTCATGGTTTAAAGTTTTATTTAAATTATTGTTAAGTTTAATGTTGGCGTTATGATGGTGTTTTATATGAATTTAATTCAATACGGATTTGATATAGTTTTTAATATCATTTTTGGTACAGCTTGATTTTAAGGATTTGAAGAAAAATATTTGTTTTAAAAGTATTATGCTTCAAAAATATTCTTATGCATTTAAATATTATGGGATTGATTTATTTATTGTCAAATTGATGGAATTTATGCAATGGATTTATGATGAAGATTTAAGAGAATGTGGATTTGAAAAACGTTATAATTCCTATGGTGAATTTTGGAAAATTTGGTATTTTAATAATAAATTTAGTAATTGATTTTAGATGCACTCATACAGTACTGGTATTCTGTACTGTATATGTAGATGAGCACGTTGGTTGTAATGTCTCCAGTGAGTTACCATTAGACCGAGAATAGAAGAGTTTGATATTGGCCATAGCCGCCCCCCTCCATGACCAGGATGACGGTTTAAGCAGCGGCGCTGTCTAGACGCCGAAGCTACCGTATGCAAGTTTTTATTTTTAACCTCCCGCCAGATGGTGCTTGGGACGCTGGGTATTATAGGGCATCACTGGTATATAGTGTGGTGCATCAAGTATTTTTTTCCGATATAAATTTCAAATCCCAAAGTTTTAAAGTCGTATTTAAATAAAGTGTATTTAATTTGTTTTATCACCTATTTCCAATTAGTATTTTTCTAAAATGTGTTTATTCATATTCTATGTCAATTATTTTAAATCAATGTTTCTAAAATGCATTTTACCTTGATTTTTACTATTTAAATGGATTTTGGTGTTTTAAAATAAATTCTTTTATATTTTTACCATTTACTTCAAATAGATAATTAAATTGATTTAAGTATTTCCTTTATTAATTAAAATGATTTATTCTACTTATTTTAGATTGACTGTTTAAATGTATTTTACCACATTTTTATTATTTATTTTAATTCAATATTTGAACATGAATTTTATTTATATTTCATAATCTATTTCAAGTTGAAGTTTAAAATTAATTAAAAGTTTTCTTTGATTATTTCATGGATTTAACTAATAAATTTTGTAATTTATATTTTGAGTTTATTTTTGTTTTATGCCAAATTCATTCAAATCAAGTTTATTTCTGATTTTATTTATTTTATCTAATGATATCTTATTCTAAATTTAATAATTGGATTTTTTTTATAAAATGTATTCAATGTATATATTGAGTTCTAAATTAATATTTGTATTTTATGTGCATTCTAAATTATTGTATTTTATTTAATTAATTATTCTTTGATTTTTGGGATACAATTATTGGGTTTTGTGAAAATATTTTCAAAGGAAAACTTTTCCAACTGAGTGAATTGTGAGGGTTTTAAGAGAAAGCAATATTTCAATTACTTATCATTTATTTGATTATTTATTATTTACTTATCAAGTTCATCTTATCATTAAATAATTGTGTCGTAGTAAGGGTCACTCACTGAGATGATTAGCATCTCATGTTTTTAAATTCTATTCCCCTAAGCCTAGGTTGATAGACATTGATCGTCCGGAGGCGAGCTCGACGTCTTTGTTCGTTGCTAAAAGTCCAAGAAGCTTTCCCTTCTTTTGCTCCCTACCTTGTATTATTCCTTTTATCTTTTGTTGTATTAAATTTCGTATTTAATTGTATCTTAGTAAAGCTCTGTATACTATTTTGGACGTTTATATATTTAATTATGCATTGATTTCCTGTTATTCATTTGAAGTTTTGTAAATTTGTAGAATTAAATTGTAGTAAGGTGGGAGGAATAAGGTAGTATATAAAGGAGTATGTTTTCAGTACAGGGAATTTGTGGTAAGTTCAACCCATAGGGGAGGTTCTGCCGGATTTTCCATTGGAGGGTCTAGTAGGCTTTTCCTAGGATCAAAACTTGTCTAGAGTTTTAGTGAGGAATCTTGAACGGGTTTTGACACCTATATTCAGTTTTCTGCTAAGTTTTTAATGGTATAACTTGTTGCTTTGCATGCAACATGTAGTCACTTGAATCAGCAGACCTTAAAATAATGATGAATTTGACCATTATATGAACAATGAGTCAATGACAGTTACACCCTTAGGATTTCTATGATTTAATTTAAGTCATTACTCATTCCTTAGACATGTTCAAGAAATTCATTTACTCATAAGAATAAACTTCATGAAAATGTATGTAAAAAAAAACATTGCTAGTTCCTGCCTTTCCTTCGTATAATAAACAATTACATAAAGAATTCAATATCATTTATACTTATATGTATATATATATATATACAAAAAGAGAATCAATTACGATTAATGTCAATCTGTTTTGAACCAAGTAACGAGCACCAAGCATATAGATACTTACAAATAAGTAATTACAACTATAAAATGGATGGCATTTTACAAAAAAGGCATAAGGTGAGTACCTTTTCAACCCACTTTCTACAACCCCCTTTGAAATATATAGCATTCATAGTCACCTATCATATGACGCATACCTTGTTAAATAGCAGTAAACGATATCGAACAATCACAAAAATAAAATAGAACAATTCATCTCAAATATATGAATTCAAAAGATAAAAACCAGTACACATAGAAATCAACTACACACAATGGAAGAATTATGCATGTTTATATGTGCATTAAGTTCCAAAATTGAAATAAGTAGAAGGAATGTTAGAGTTAACTAACATTTTACCAACACATTCCCATAGATAAAATATGTGAGTAAAATATTTTACCAGCATTCAATAAATAACTAAAATGTTTACAAGAATTAGTATGCTAAAAAGTTAAAGCATAAAAAAAATAAATAAATAAAGAAGAAGAAGCTAAATATAGGTGAGCTTGCTTAAACTCTTTCTTCAACTAAAAGGAAAAATATGTTGCTGAGGTTCATGAAATAGAAAATGATATGCACCATAAGGAACTATATACAAAACTTGTAAAGGATGACATGAGAGAAAGAGAGAGAGAATCGAGCAAGCTGCAAGAAGAGTTGAGACAGAAAGGCACGCAGAAAGTCACTTTGGCCATATATTACAGTCAAACTAACAAAAGAAAGTTCACATTCTCTAGTCAGTCTCCAGGTTCCATCAAGCAAATACAAAAAGTATTTAAAGAAACAAGCTTTAGAGATATTTACAGTTCTAAGAGGATATCATCAGAGTTCATGATAAGCTGCTATGTAATCACCCCAGTTATAACAATTTCCAACAGAGTGGTTCATCCTTATGGCTCTAAGAATGAAAATATCCTTAAGGACCTATAAATTATAACTCCTCCAGAGAGTATTCGAATATGTAACGGCGGCCAATTGCCCATGGTGATGATACTTGTTAGGGAGTTCTTTTATGCATGCTTTCCCCTAAGAAATCCTATGATATTACTCTAGTGATCATAACCAAGTTCCAATTGTTAGATTAGCGACCATCCTTGCTTTTTTTGATAACCTTGCACCATAAGAATCCATGCTCTGTAGGGGACCTCCAGAGCTATTTGAGTAAAAAGGCAATATTTTTCTTTTTAGTGTTAGTCACTCCTAAACCCTCTTTTGAATATTTTTACATATTACTTTCCAGGAAACCAAATGCCCTTTTAAACCCTCCTTACTACCATCCCACAAAAATTCTCATCAATCTTTTAAGTTCCATCAAGCCATTGCTAGAACTCTAAAAGGAGATTAGAAATAAATAAAAAAAGTAGAAAAATGACCGAGATCACGTCACTTTCAACAGAAGTTACTACATTTGAAATCTTCCAGCACCAATTACAGAAACGTAGTTTTAATTTAATATATTTGTTTCTGGAAACAAAATTGAATATCTTTCGTCATTTATTTTATATGATTTGATAATTCCTGTCGATTTAACTAAGCATTATCAAACGATCAACTGGATAATATGATATGAAAAATATATATCATTAAAGATAATGTGAAGACTTTTTTTTTTTTTTTTTTGGGATAAAATATTAAGATCATGTGAAGACTATTTTGTCGTTTGAGAGATGAAATGGAAGAGCAATGTAACAAATAATGAAAAAATATAGTCTGAAAATTAATTTTGAACTAAAAGATTACTAAACTATAAACTTGTTTTTGAAACCAAGACAAGAGAATGGAAAAGAAACATTCACAAATATTATCCAAAATTTGTAAACTTTGTATCCATATCTCAAATTGGCAGGTGTTAAATTATATAACTACATCTAGAAATACAAGCATATGGATAACAGGAACACTCTGTTAGAGCCACAATACATTCAATAACCATACACGAAAATATTCATGGAAACCCCAAGAAAGAATCTCCTTCTAGCTAGTAAGGCCAAAAACCTCCATCTTGCCTCTTTACAAGGATCTAATTGTACTCTGGCCTTAATGTCTGCAAAGGAAGTCATTCATTCAACTATTAATAACGTTGATAAAATTCAGATTATCCAAACTTGTCAGCTAAAAGAATAAATAAGAACCATTTCTCTTAGAAGAGAACCATATTATAAGTGCATATTGGGATTCGAATCAAGAAGTGTTTATCTTAATCATCAAAATAGTGAAAAACATGCTTAAATAAAATATTCTCAATTATACAAAGCACTCATAATATGGTTGAAGAAAACATGAATATACAATAACAAACTTATTAAAGAATATTTCAAAACCTACATATCCCAAATAGAGAAAGGTAGGTGTAACACCCCATCCCAAAGTATAACGGAAATTTTCCAACTTTGACCGATGTTTTACCGTTGACCGAATGGGTCAAAAGTTGACTTTTTGACTCGAATGGAATTCTAGGTTGACTGAGGTACCGTTATGAAGTACACGTTGGCATGAGTTCATAGACTAGTAGCACGTTAAAAACAGAGCTACGGTTTAAAAGATATGGGCAAAACAAGATTAGGGTTCAAACTGTCCAAGGATGCCGGAGTTGACTTTTTATTTATGGGGAAATGAGCTTTGACTCATAAATGGTTGTAAAGTGCTCGTCGATACGAGTCTACAGACTAGCAACACGTCTAATTTGGACATCTGGTTAAAAAGTTATGGACCTGCAAAGTTTTAAAATACCGTATTATTTTAATATTATTTTTAAACATGTAACAATGTGCCACGTGTGACTTAATAAATGTGACCATGTGTCACCATGATGAGATGCCACATGCCAACCATGCTTAATACCATATTATCTTATTATTGTTATTTTATATAATAATATTATTTTTAATATTATTTAATTATTTTATTTTATTTTCTTTTTATTTCTTTTTATTTCTTTTTCTTTCTTTTTCTTTTCTTTTTTCTTTTTTTTTCTTTTCCCCCACGTGGGAAAAACACCCAGCCACCCGAAGCCTTCTTCTTTCTTCTTCTTCTTCCTCCTTCTTCTTCCTTTCCCTTCCTTTCTCCCTCTCGGGGTTCTTGCCCTTTTTTTTAATTCTGGCAACCATCTTGCTACACACGCCGGCCAGAGAGGAGTGGGGGACGGAGGCGAGCTCGGCCACAAAATTTTACAGCCACCAGTAGCCGGACGTGCCCAGATCGGGCCGGAGAAGTCCAATGGCCTAAAATTTTCTCTCTCCTCTTTTCTTGTGTTTTCCGGCCAACCCAGCTCGACCCATACCTCTATCCCACCATTTTCGACCCCTCTAAGTCCATTTTCGTGATTAGATTGCCCAAAACCCCCACCATTTGAGAGATCTCTCAAGATGAAATTCGGCCGGTACTTCCCGGGCAAATTCCGACCACCACCGGCGGAAATGGGGTCAATGGAGGCCGGTAATGCGATCCTCGTTCCATAAGCTTTGTTTCATTATATTACTCGTCAATTTTGGTTAACGTTTGTGTTTAACCCTCTGGGTAAGGGGTATTATTTACCTGAATAAAATATTAATTTATTTGAGCTGTGTAATATTGTTGTTTTAAGAGCACGGATGCATCGTGGAATTGATCCCATGGAGGATCTTGGATTAATTGCGTGCTCTAGGGAGTGACCCACCTTCAAAACTATTTTCGGGTGATTCATTATGTTTATTTTGTGTTAATTTGATATCTAGAATTATGCTCATGTGGTGGAATTTAAATATAATTGTGGAAAAAAGTATTATTTTATATATATATATATATACCCATTGATGCTAAATGAAAGTTTGGGTTATTAAGAAATTTTCGATTAATATTATTGTGATTTAATTGTATTTATTACGCATGAGCAAGGTATTTTCATTAGTTAATTGTATCTGGATTTTAAGAATATTTTTGGGCATGATTTGATTTTTAAATATTTCAAGGAAAATATTGGTTTAAATTGGTGGTTTCAAATTTTGTAATTATGCCCGTGATGGACTTTGTGATACGACAAAAATTATTTGTATATGGTTATCGGTGGATTTGTACTGGAAATATTAAAGAAAAATGTGGGAGATTGAGTTCGAAAACTGGTATAATTCCCACGGTAAATTTTTGGAAAATTTGGTTATTCATTTTAGACTAACTCATACAGTATTGGTGTTCTGGACTATATATGTGGATGAGTGCGAAAGTTATAATGTCTCCCATGAGTTGCCATTGGACCGAGGGTAGGCAAGTCTTATATAATGGGCATCAGCCGCCCCCCTCCGTGGCCGGGATGACGGTTTTAGCAGCGGCACTGTCAGGACGCCGAAGCGACCGTATGCAAGTTTCTCTCTTTAACCCCCCCGCCAGTCGGTGCTCGGGACGCTGGGTATCGGAGGGCATCACTGGTATATGGTGTAGTGCATCAAGTATAAATTTTCAGATAGAAATTTCAAACCCTAAAATGTTCTAGAATTATTTATTATATTTTATTACATTTTATTTATATTTGGATCATTTAATTATTATTTATTAAATTAACGATTCCTTGATTTTTGGGCATAAGAATAATCGGGTTTTGCGAAAATGTTTTAAAAGGGGAACATTTCCAACAGAGTGAATAGAGAGGGTTTTGAGAGAAAATATTACTTTCAAATGATTATTATTTATTTATTTATTTAATTGTTTGGTATTGAGTAATTAAATTTCTTTTATTGTTATATTATTAATATTAAAAGTGTACAGTAGATAGGGTCACTCACTGAGATGATTAGCATCTCATATTTTTTTAATTTTGTTCCCTTAGGTCCAGGTTGGGAGACATTGATTGTCCGGGGCGAGCCCGACGTCTCAGTTCATTGCTGAAAGTCCAAGAAACATTTTCTCCCTTTTTCCCCTTTCATCTTGTATTGCTTATTTATCTGACATTGTATTAATTCCACATTTATTTGTATAATGCTCTGTATAGTGTATTAGACATTTAGTTGTTAATTATGCACTGATTTACTGTTATTCATTTGGGGTGCTGTAAATTTATGGAATCAAATTGTAGTAATGTAGGAAGAATAAGGGGATGTTTCTAGAAATGTGTTTTCAGTGCAGGAAATTTGTAGTAAGTCCAACCTTTAGGGGAGATTCTGCTGGATTTTCCATTGGAGGGTCCGATAGGGTTTCCCTGGGATCAGGGTTTATGTAGGGTTTCGATGAGCAATTTTGGACGGATCCTGACAATAGGCCTCTTTTTCAATACTCACAAAGTAAACCAATTTACAGGAAGAAATTTTGACTTAGACAATGCCTACTAAAATTACCGAGATGAATACTCTTATAGTACGCATGATTACTATTTTTTATTTTTATACTTAATGATGACACATTACATTGTCTGAGGTCCCAAACACAATCATGGAATAACTTAAAAGAAATTATGGTTAAGAAGAATACTAGCCAATTCTGATAGATGCTCATTGTTGATGCTCATTTTGCCCATGATGACCGAGTGTTATTACATGGCTATGATGCAAAGCCTACAGTGAAAAACTGAGAAGATCAAACGGACACTGGAGTAAGAATCAGGCAAAACTTTGAGAAGGGAAAATGGAAACTGCAGCTGTGAGATCAGTAAAACTAGGAGGCATGCTTTTAAGAAGAGCAAAAAACACAAAAGCAACAATAATCCAGAAGGATGCTGCTGACTCATTCCTGGCCAAGTCCATGAGAGTGAACAGTATCAGCCCTGTTTTGCAATATATTACAAAGTCATAACTGTTTCTTATGTAGAGGTGGTAGCTAACAAATCCATTCATGAGAAGGAAAAACGCACGGTGTCTGACATTTTCATAATTTGGATCGGCACGGGTGATTACCGCAGTTTTGACATATACGACGATTTGAGCTTAATCCCCCTTGAGTGAAGTGGATCACGTTTCCATCATCGAAGTATATCCCTATCAATATAATTTATTTATATATACTACTAAAAAAAATAAAAAGGAAAAAAAAGAAGTTTGTGAAACCACAAAAAGACTGCCAAATATTCAGAGGAATGAAGAAGAAAGAAGGAAGAAGAAGAAGATCACCTTGATGGGCTTCTTTTCTTCATCTCCTTGTGTATATGTGAGACCCAGCAGGCTCCAGTTCATTCCTAGGGATTTTGTTCCAAAGCAGAGTCATGTAAGACAACTGCATATATTAAATTAGGTGCATGGAGTCAATACTGGGCTTTGTCCGTGACGTAGTAATGATTTGTTGAGAATTAAATAATTTATTGTAAATCCATTTCTTAACTCTTAAACAGATCAGAATAATTAAACCAAAAAAAAAATATAAAGAAATGTCTATGTGGGGATAGCCTATCGCAATGTTCACACTTCTTCTCCATGTAGAAGATTTTGGACGTTTTAAATAAGGTCTCTAATGATATATATATATATATATATATATAAGGAATTTATAAGAGGAATTGTAAGTGGTAATATTTATGGCTATGATTTGCTTAATATAATACTATATATTTTGTATCCCGCCAAGCAATTAGTCGATAACGCCAAAATATCATTGCTAATATTTTTTCTACTAATCCACTATATAATATTATATATCTGATGCAACACTTCACAAACTATTATGTATATGTTTAATTATTACGCATATATAGGAGAGACAAAGAAAGCTAATGTTCATTCAAAAGTAGGGTATAAAAAATAACAAAATATTAGAGTTATCAAAATATTATCAAATGATATAAAGATGATGTATTAATATTTAATTAGTTTATTTTTTTAATTTACTTATCCATCTAAAATTTTATTTTTTTCATATTTATATTATATGAATATATCTATTAATAATTTTTTAATATGTGTTATTTAGTAAATCAATTTAATAAATATTTTAATAATTGTAGTATTATTAAAAAAACAATATGCTTAAACATACCTACTATTACAGTGACATATATATTTAATTCGTCTAATTTTTTTAATTGAATTTTTTTTCTTTTATTGTTAAAGAAATCCTACCAGCACACAATCATGAATGATAAGCACAGGACTAATGGGGGTAAAAATGAAAGCAAAAAAGTCCAAATGAATTAAGAATATGATAAAGCGCTATGATGAGGCTAAAATCAACATGTTGATGTGACTCTAGGTTGAGCTAAATTAATTTGGACAATCGCTTGATCATGAGCTAACTTAAAAACTTTTTTTTTTTCAATTTCTTTTTATATTTTACATTACAATCCTCTTTTTAAGTAGTAATACAATTTTGATGCATTTATGTTGAGAATGCAATCACGTACTCTGATACATTTCAAGTCTTTCCAATTTTGTAGGGAGGGGGAATGACTTATCAATTCTCATCAATTTAGTTTGTTTTTCAGACTGTATCTGCTTTTCTCATTTCTTCTCATTGCATGGGATTTCAATGTCCTTTGTTTTCACAAATCTGAGAAAATATCTTATCGTAGACAACTACTGCAAAAATTCTAGAACTTGTCTTTAACATGTAACTAATGTATCAATGATCTTTCATTAATTAAGAACTCAACCAATAACCGTTGTCAATCTTGTAAATCATAAATTTAGCTACGCATTTACTTATCTTAATCCTCACTCAAAACCTCAAAATCTATAAATCTATCTCCTTCCAAAACGAATCAATACAACTATCACAAAAGTTACCAACTCTCCAAAGTGCGGCCAATCTCTCAACAGAAACTTTACAAGCATTCCCACAATATTTGGCATCATAAATAAATCGCAAGATGGAGTATATAACATAACACATGGCTGACACAACAATAAAATTACTAGCTGGGAATCCTCGTGGAAAAAGAAGGATTGCATAAATAACAGCAAATGGGGTTGCTATCTGCCCGTTCGTGCCAAGATCAATGACATTCCTTGCCAGCAAGCCAGTTTTGCAATATATTGCAATGTCTTCACAGTTGTTGAAAAGTTTGTAGGCACCAAAACCATCATGCTTTCCGAGGAAATGAGCACGGTGCAGGACATCTTCTGTTGGACTGGTAGAGGCAAGGGTACAGGTACCTCCTTGAGTTTTGGCTATAAAGAAAGCAAGATTAACACCATATTTATACAGATACAATTCCCCTCCATCAAGAAAACTATTTATGCTGCAAGACTCTACACGACATTCCATTGATGGACCACCACCACCAATAGGGTCTTCTCCGCGATCGAGGTGAATCACCTCTCCATCACCCACATATATCCCTGAATATCAAAGTTGACTTGATAAGAAAAGCTTATTGTATATACATATATAGAATGCCAAATAAGCTAGTCCCATGAATTCTTAAACTCAATAAGGATTAACGATTCAGGGTATAGTCAAGCAAAAACCTTTAACACAGATGAAATGAATTCTCTAGGTGTGTTATGACTGATAAAATAAAATAAAAAAAAAATTAAAAAAAAAAATGAACACTTTGTTTGAAACACATGTTTGACACACTCTTTGGAGGAAAGAAACAGAGAAGAAGAAGATCACCATGACGGGCATAGGTATACCTTCAGTTCCGCCTCCATGCGAGGATGTGATCCTTAGGCTTCATTTGCTTCTTATTTATCTTATTAGAAAGCAGCCTCTGGATATTAAATGATAATATGTAAACTATTAGATCAATATTTAGTAATAGTTTAATTAACTTATAAATAAATAACAATGCGAAAAACTACATTAATTAAAATTTAAATATATATATATATATATATATATTAACTCAATCATATGGATACTTTTCCAAATACTGCCCAGTAGAAAAGTATGAAGCATGCTAGAGTCCAGAGCACTGGAAGAGTCTAAGACCACAAACTTAATAGCAAACAAAAAAAGGCAAAAGCACACATTAGTATTCTTAAAAACAGGTCAATTAAGAATTCAATACGGCCCAAACCACCAGAAGCCAATATCTCATCAACCACTGGCAATCTCTCTGCTTCAATTTTGATAACATTAGGACAAGCTCCGATATCAGAAACCAATCTACAAACATAGTAAACGCCGAGACATCTAGCTGCCAGACCAGTTAAAGTAGCAGGGGCAAGTTGCAGTAGGGAAAGAAAGACAGCAGTAGTAACAGCCAAGAAAAATGCTGTTTGCCAACTTCTACTGAAAACAATGCTGTCTACTACTAGCAATCCTGTTTTGCAATACATTGCAAAGTCTTCATCGTTGTTTATGAAGTGGTAATAGTCACTGGAGGCGCCATAGTTGAGAAGGAAGGCCGTACAGTCCTGAACAACTTGAGGTGGATCGGCAAAGGCAAGGGTGGAAGTATGTTCCTGGAATTTGGTGAGGAAGAGAGCTGGATTGACACCATATTCAAAGAGATAGACATCTCCACAAGAAAGAAAATCTTCTATGGATGAAAAGGCCACACCATGACAATCAAAGTGGATCACCTTCTCATCGAAAATATATATCCCTGGGGTCTCATACAAGCAGGCAAATAATATCCCATGAATAGTGTTTATATGCTATACATACAGATTCCAAATCCCAATCATATGAAGAAAATAAAATTAAAAAAAAAAAAAAAAAAAAAAGACCACTATAGTATCTTTAGAAGAAGAAATGGGACAAGTGTCAAAAAATCACCATGATAAGATTTTGTATTGCCTCCCTTCCATGTGTAGATGTGATCTCCAGGCTCCAGTTTCCTCCAGAGTTTGTTTGAAAGTACGCTCTGAATCTTCATCCATAGCTCTCCTCTCATCTTATACTTTGGGAATTCTCCCTACTCAGCTCTTCAAAATTTGTGCTTTGGAGAATGGATATAGTTGAATTCAACCACAGATAACATACCAAACTACCAATACTGCCTAGGATTATGTGAAGAAAAATGGGCAGCGCATGTGGTCAGTACTCGTTTTGGACTTGGACTATAATGCAGAAAAGGATTGGCCAACGAAAGTTTTTTAAGTCCATTTCTCTATTCTTAAACAAATAACTATGGCAACAAATAACCTAACCAATTATCAATCCTATTAGTCAACAAGGGCAGGATATATATATTAGTAGTAATTAAGCGTGTTCTGCTAATCCACTTGCCATACAATATTGTTTCATGGGAGACCTCCCTGAAACTAATAAATATACAATTTCTTATGAAATTTATCATGCATATATATATATATATATACAAGCAGGAGAGGGAGAGAAAGAGACGTAATATTCATCCAGAATAATGGGCTATAAAAATAATTTTGACATCTAATGTGACAGCGAAGTTATTCTGTTTAAAATTGTGATGACTGTTGTTTCAGCAAAGGAAGCCCTGGAATGGATATTATATAAGACAGTAACTGATGGTTTTTGGTAGAGCAAAAGCAAATGGAAAAGAGACAAAGCTAGCTTCACTAAATTCACGTTGGACTCTGTTCTTAGCATACAAAAGTTTCATTTTGGAACCCTTCACGGGTATACTTTTGGCCCCACCTTTGGTTTCATATCAGACATATACAAAAAGTAAATTGCTAAACAATCATCATTTGTCTAGCCTGCATAGAAAAGAATAATAAGCACTGGGGTAATAGTGGTGTTTAGTTTCAATAGTCTTTTTCTTTATTTATTTTTTATTTTTTTATTTTTTATGTATTTCTTGACACCATAGATCAAGCTAACCTAACTAGCTCTCTTTCTCTATCCCTTTACATATAATTTGTAAACCTGAATGACGACTTCTATTGCTAAGCCCCGTTTATTTTGTGTAATTTTGGAACAAGATGATTCATGCAGACATCATATCAAAATCAATTTTCCGAAGTCAAAACATTTGTGCTCTCTCTCAAGAAGCTTGTATGGCCTACTCTATTGCCCAACTAGTTCATTATATGAATAAGCTGAATTGTTTTTCGATTACCTGAAACCAAATCTTAAAGCTATATAATCACGTATCAGTGGTAAAAATCTTAAACCAAATCTTAGGCTAACAACAGTTATTTTGGGGCTACTTCCTCATGGTTGGGTTGAGCTAGTTATGCTTAATTCAGATGAATTAGTTACTTGATGTGCACTTGTGCTCTTATACTTTAGTCAAGTTTAGGGCAAACTACAGGTTCTCTATCAAAGCTTTACATATATATATATAATTCTGAACCATGCATAACCTATAAGCTACACTGACCATGCTTCTAAAGTCTAAAATTGAGGAATATCCTGTATTACTATGTAAAATTAAGATCAAATACAAATGGAACTATGTTAATTAGACAAAGACTAAAGATAATGGAATCGTCACATAAATGATGAATACTTGATTAGTTGTGAAAGAATGATTATTTGGTATATGTAGAATCTGGATTCCTAGGAATAACTACATTGTGCAGGATGTTATCCATGGACCAAGCAAGATGGACAAAGCGGAGGAATGGTAAAGCGAAGTTTCTATGTACCACCATCAGGTTAGCCATGCTCTATTCTACAAAGTAACAGATGGGTTCAAAAGCAGTATGGTCAAGCTTATTTGATGGTGGAAGCAGCACTAACAGAAAAAGAGGAGGGAAAGTTGAGCATGATGGGATGAATTTTTTCGAGCAAAATGAATGAAAAAACACAAAATTTTAATTAAAAATTCCAAGTGGAAGGAGCTAAGACTCACATGATTGAGAAACTTAGTAAAATATTGCTTTCAATAGGACAAAAAGACAGAAAAGAATACATGTCGAGGAACTCAGATAATTTCACATAAGACATATATGATATAACATAATCGAGATAAAGCTTAATAAAAAAATTGAAATTAGGCTCTATTCCAAGCACTCAGATTCAACCACCTTCATGCAATCAAACTCGAACCAACGATAAAGCTTAATATGTATGAGCACTACTTTTTTCCCCTAAAGAAATCTTCCCTCTAGTTCTATCCAATTCCAACGAAAATAAGATTTCTAAATTCCTAAATTCATTCAAACAAAGGTTCCAAGAACCTCATCCGTTTTGTCCATAGTGTTCTTTGTAACAAGTTCGTCCTCTTAGAATTTTTTGTTTCCAGAGAACTTGGGTATTTTCTTATCAAACTTTGCCGGCTCTCTCGATCCTCATATTAAATTGTTGGAAGAAAAAAGTGCATTTTCATTGCTACCTACCAAATCCAAATTTCAGTTTATTACCCCCAAAAAAATAAAAATAAAAATAAAAAATAAAAAAATAAAAAAGATTTCAGTTTCCTTCTTGGAGCTTGCTTGTATAATTGTTTAGCTATTATTCAAATGTCTCAAATCAGATACGCAAAAAAGACTTTTTTTTTTTTTTGTTTTTTTCTATTGTTTTTCAGGCAACAACGTTCAGAAATCACTACCATTTAACATTAAGAGATCAATATATATATATATATATATATATTCCATTGCAAGAACTAAAACGCAGTATCAAATTAATAAATAAAAAATGAAGGAAGAGAAAACGGACCAGATCTTTGAAGATGACAAAGGCGATGATAATGAAGAGAACGCAGAGGATCTCAAATTCGGCCGCTCTGACGAATCCGAAAACCTTGTTGACGCCTCTAGTGATTGCTGACTCGTTCTTGCTCCTGCTCCCAGCTCGCCTCGCCATTGCCATCCGCTGATTTCTTGTTTCTTTCTCTTTACGAATTCGGTTTATAGCTTCACCGCCAATCTTATAACACCGTTGGAAAAAAGAAATAACGTGGTCGCTTCCGAACGCAGCCTTAAAGTTTTGTCCCTTTTTTTTTTTTTTTTTTTTTTAAACAAATAAATAAATGAAATAACCTTTTTTTTAAATATATTTTGAGTGTTAAGAGTAAAATTTACCTATTTTTATTTAAAAAAATATTTAAAATTTTGTTGTCATGTCTCGAAAGTGTTTCTTCCTACCTTTATTTTATATCTAAATTTTTTAATGATACCAAGAAGATGGATTTTTTTTTTCTTAATTTTTTTTTATTTTTATTTTTTATTGGGGTGAAGAAACATGGCGCTGATATTATTTGTAATTTGTGACCCGAAAGACAATTTCCATTGCAAGTCCTGTTTGATCTAGTGGTATAAAAATCATTGTTTAAGAAGCAATGATTCCAATTCAAATTTCTACCACGATAATTTATGAAAAAATCATATCAGCATCAATTTTTCTGCTAATTTTTCTGAAACAAAAACAGTTAAAGAGTTCATTTTGGCATTTTGGAGAATATTTTAACTTATTTTTACCATGTATTCAATTCATTGTACAAATAAATTGAATTTTAATACAATTGTATGAAATCTTTTATCTTGAGACAGAGAGAGAAAAGCTCCTTTGTAGCTCTTCGTAATTTTTTATTTTTTAGATAATCATGTGGAAAAAAGTTGGATTAGTAGGGGAATAATTAAAAATAGATTATGACAAATTTTTTATTAATCAATAAACTTTTCCAATTGTGGTTTTTGGCTGCATGTATAGGTTGACTATTTTTAATTTGATAGTATTTTCTGACTTTGCCTCTCTTTTTGGTTCTCTCTTTGGATTTGAATTGATCAGTATCCATACAAAGGTGAACAGTGTGTTGCAACATTTAGGTATGGTTTGGTAATACTTAGATTATAAAAGAATCAATCGTAGTTATATTGAATAAAGAATCAGCTTTTACTGTTTTGAGAGAAAAATTAATAAATTATTTAATAACTTATAATAAAAAAAATGCTATAATGTGTAAAAGTTACAGATAAATATTTAGTAATTTATAAAATTTAATTGCTGTAAATTTTATAATTATTAAAATGGATATAATGTATAAAAGTTTTTTCTTTTTTATACAAAAATACAATAATATGTGTGTAATTATGTTATGATACTTATATACTAAAAAAATAATACATAATATATGATTTTTGATTTTTTTTTTCAAATCTTAATTTTAAAATAAAATACTTAACAACCAAAATTATTTGTTTACCAAGCGCCACAGTGGTAAAAAATTATTTTATAATTAATTTTAGAATTGTCATAATTATTACCAAACTAAACCTTGGATATATTAATAAATGTATAATTTAACAAGATGTTAAAATTTCATGATATATGATTTTATCATTAGATTATTACAGATTGGAAACACAAATTCGAAATTCCACTAAAAATATAATACCAGTTTAAGATGAGCGTAAGAAAAGGCAGGGCTATTTGAGAATAAATACTTGCATGCTAAACCACAACAAAAGTTTCAAGTTTATATGTTTAACATCCAAAATAGCAAGTATCATTGATTAAAAATTAAAACTCAACCAATATCGCCATATAAATCCTACATAAATTATAAATTAATCCACGATTTTTCTTGCTTTGATTCTCTTTTAGAATAGTAAATTCTCGCCTTCGTGATGCATGAGTTGAGGCACTATCGGAAAACGACCACTACGCATCCAAGATGGCAATATCTTAAGTCTAATTTCATAAGCTTTCCCACAATGTGTAGCATCAGCAACAAATCTAAACATAGAGTAGATGAAATAAACCGTAGCTGCCACACCAATAGGATTGCTAGGCCGGAATGTAAACTTAAAAATGGCAATAGCACAAAGCATACCAAAGTAAGATGCTCTCTGCCCATTCCTGCCAAGGTTAATAATTCTATTTCTCGAACGCAACCCTGTTTTGCAATATATTGCAAAGTCTTCGCAACTGTTGTTGAAAAGGTTGTAGGCACCAGTTCCAGAACCCTTGTTCAGCTCCCGGCGGGAACGGTAAATAACAGTTTCAGGCCGATCAGTAGAGCAAATGGTACAAGTACCACCTAGAATTTTGGCTAGAAAGAAAGCAAGACTAACACCATATTTATAGACATAGAGTTCATCACCATTAAGAAAACTATCTAGGCTGCAATATTCTACACAACTTTTCTTTGCTTGATTACTAGCAGTGGAGGAGCTAGTGCTTATGGGAATGTCTGATGAATGGGATGAAGCTGAGCTGGGTAAAATAGGGTCTACTCCACGAATGAGGCTGATCACTTCTCCGTCACTGTCACCGACATATATACCTAGCCAAGTTACATGAATAGCAGGCATAATAAACTAACACCATGGTGGCCAATTCACCATGACATATATAATTTCATAAAGTTAGTATATATTGATATGATCACGATTGTATAATTTTTTTTACTATAAGAGAAGGAATTTGGATTATTATCCTATCATAAACATGGTTTGTCACAAAGTGAAAGAGATTAAACTAATGGAAAAGTGAAAACCTTCCTAAAATGGTGTTAGATTGATTATCACCCTTCCAAGAGGTTAAGTTGTTTGAATATATATATATATATATATATATATTTATATTGATCATTGTATTTATATTATTGAATTACAAATATAGATATTGAAAAGATATTATGACCATAAACTTTGCTTAAGTAGAACAAACATTTTTTTTTCCTAACTTGGTGAAGTAGCCTAGTTTCTAATTAAGGAACACGTCAAATATTACTATCAGATTCTATTCAAACACTTCCTACGCTTGAGGGGAAGGAAATAGCTGCTTCAGGGAAAAGACAGAGCGTATGTGTAAGTACAAATACATATACTCATATGTATTTAAATTAATTACCTAATCCTCTAATTGATTCTCTAAGCAATTCTATGCTCCAAATGATAGGCAGATTTCTTATTCAATATAATTCAAAACTACATAAGCTTTCTTCACTAACTTAGGGTTTCTCATGCAATCATGAACACAAGTGAAACAGAGATAGTCAATTACTCAAATTATATATACAGAGATAAACAGATTTTTTTTTTCTTTTTTTCATTTTGATCCTCTTCTTTTCAATAATGGAAAAAGAAATGAAAGGAAAATGTTACAATAGAGACTGTAAAAAAATGCCAGTCAAAGTCTAGTATTCAATCGAGCTATGTACATTGTATAGGACACAACAAACATAGAAAATATCAGCAAAGCAAATGTTCCTATTGATAATTTTTTTTTTCTTTTTTAAATTGTTATATAAATCACATGGAGCAACCTTGCATAAACATGAAAAATAAGCACTAGTTAAAGAAATAAAAAGAAAAAAGAACAAACAAATTAACAAAGAATGTATTTCTTTGCCAAATTATGATGTAATATTAATCTCAGTTGTCCTTGAATTTAATAAGACTAATAATTTTTGGATAGTCAGCTTATTAAGCCACAACCTTAAAATAACTAAAGTGGATTCTTCTGACAAATTAATTTGAAAAGTTGAGATTAAAGTGGTTTCATCAAAATATATAGATGTTTTTTCACATTCTATCCGGAGTTAGTTTCACATATTTATTTAAATGGTAGCATTACCTTTCTTTTGAACAATTCCAACTACTAATAATGACTAAAAAGAAATAATAATTCTATGGAAATTATTTTTTAGTAAATGGATTTCTTAAAACTTTATCATGGTTCCATTACAAGAGTTAGATAAAAGATAATGATATATAGCTAAAAGAATTGGGTTTTGGGTGTCAAAATAAAATCACAATAATAAAGAAAAAAATACACATAAGTTAGAATCCATGTTAAATACCATAATTTTAACATAAGAAGAAAGAAATATGGAGATAAAGATGATCATCACCATGATAGGCATAGGTACTGCAAGAGTTGTGCCTCCATGTGTAGATGTGATCTCCAGGCTTCAACTGCCTTTTATGTATCTTGTTCGAAATCAATCTCTGGATATTGAACGTTTAATGATTTAGTAAGTAATTTTATTTCATAAATAAAAAAAGAAAGTAAATTTCATCATATATAGTTCTTCAATTTTGTGTATTATTTTGAAAAATTTATATTTGTTCCCTTTTCTTAGTAGTGCACTTACATAATTTACTCTAAACAATACTTATAAGAAAAAAAAAAAAAAAAAGCGCTAATAATAAGGTCTCACTTGGTATAGTTTTTTCTTTTCCAAAAACTCTTGCTAAAAATTTATTTTTTATTGGTTTTGATTGAAAGCTCCTAGAAGCCTTGAAGGTATGAAATACTTTTAAAAAAAATCCAAATATTTCTAGAAGCAATTTTTTGAGCTTCAAAAGTCAGAAGGAGCTTCTCATAAGTGTTGCCAAAACATGACTTAAGTATCACTAAATTTATTTACTGAATATTTATTTTGTTTCTACATAAATAATAATAATAATAATGATGATGATGATGCTGAAAATATTACTTTTTGTAATATTGCTAGGTAGAAAAGTATGATACACGCTAGAATCCAGACCACTCGAAGAGCCTCGGACAGCAGTTGAAGGGGCTCAGACCACGTTTGTACTGTTAATAGCAACTGAATATTGAACTGAGTCATCAGCAATACTATGAACAGGTCAATTAAGGATTGAATAGGTCTGAAGCCCGATGCAGCAGAAGACAATTTCCTATCGACATCGGGCAATTTCTCTACTTGATCCACTTTAATAACATTAGGACGGGCTCCAATATCAGAACCAAATCTATAAATACAGTATAAGCCAAAACATGTAGCTATCACACCAATAAAAGTTGCAGCTGTGCTTTGCTGCAGAAAAAGAAAGAAAGTGAGAGTAACAGCCACGAAAAATGCTGCAGCTTGCCAACTTCTGCTGAAATTTATGTTATCTATCACTAGCAAGCCCGTTTTGCAATACATTGCATAGTCTTTACCATTGTTTATGAAACGGTAGTGGCTGCTGGAGTGAATGCTATTATTTTTTGGGAAACTAAATGCACGGTTCTGTACAACTTCAGCTGGATCAGCAGGCGCAAGAGTTGCAGCTCCTGCGAGTTTGGTGAGGATGAGAGCTGGTTTAACACCATATTCAAAGAGATACGGATGATCTCCACCAGAAAGGAAACAATACATGCAGGAAGATACCACACCATGAAAACTTGATTGATCATGGTCGCTGCAATTTGGACATGTACTATAATGATCATCTGACCTTGCTCCTCGTCGACCTTGAGTAAAGTGGATCACGTTTTTTTCATCCAAATATATTCCTGGAGTCATATATATCAGGAAAATTATTAAGTAAATTTCATGGTGGTGAAGAACTCAGATTCTCATTCATAAGAAAGTGGGGAAAAAAAAAAAAAAAAAAAGTCTGTGAAGAACAAAAGTACTGTCAGGCATGAATTCAAAAGAAATGGAGAAGAAGAGGAAGGTTACCATGGTCTTCTGTATTGGCTTGTATCCTTGTGTAGATGTGATCTCCAGGCTGCAGGTTTTCCTTCTTGGTTTCCTTGAGAAGCGCCTTCCAGATCTTGTTCTGCAGTTCACTCATCTTAGAACTGTGATATGTTTCTCTCTCTGCTCTTCAAATTTGTGTTTTAGGAAATGCGAAATTGAATTCAACCCCACTAGAGATGCTCCAATACGGTGAATAACCCGTACATGGGGACAATAAAGGCCTTGGACAGGACGGTAAGTCAACATTTCTACATTCTTCAACAAATACTTATGGCAGCATTTTCTGTATTTCAACAAAAAATTATGACAGCATTTTCTATATTCTTCAACAAATAATTATGGCGATAGCATTTTTAAGTTAGATATACATATAAATATTGAAGGATTAACTGACAAAAGGGTAATATGGAAAAATTAGATTGGCTGACAGACGGGTAAGTCAATATTTCTATATTCTTCAACAAATAATAATGGCAGCATTCTCTATATTCTTCAACAAATAATGATTGCAGCAGCACTTGTTAGATACACATATATATATATATATATATATATACGAATAATGATTGCAGCAGCACTTGTTAGATATATATATATATATATATATTGAAGGATAGGCTAACAGAACGGAAATATGGAAGGACTAGATTGGCAGACAGAAGGGTCAGTCCATATTTCTATACTCTTCAAGAAATAATTATGACAAGATTCAGAACTCCTGCATATCATTTCATGCCATGTGGATTACTTTCCACGTCATATTACTCTCTTTTCTCCCTCACAACCGGCTACTGGCTATTTCACTTGCCTTTCTCTTTCGTTTTCTTTTTCTTCTCTTTCTTTCCCAAAAGCCACACCTATGAACCCTTCTCTTTGCACAAAAAATCAGTGTCAAAAACCATATCTTCAATCTTTCAATAATGGCAAAATGGAACCTTGGGTTCAAGTTATTCATTCACAAAATAGCAAAACAGAATAAGCAAATGGACCCCAAATGAATTCGTTTTTTAAAAAAATTTGAAAAAAAAAAAAAAACTCCAATAATAAACTCGTTTTTTAGGTTTAATTGATTATAATTTTTTATCCTAAATTATAATTTTTATTCCTTTGTTTTTTTGGGTAAAAATCACTATCATTTCTAGCAATGAAAGCCAACTGTGTACTAATGGAAAAAAGTATATATACATGCCAAAAGTTGTTCATGAGAGATGGGCCCACATTTTGTAACAAGCAGCCGAGGAGAAAGAGTAAAAAAGAACAATCTTTGCAATTTTTATTGATGAAGGGAGTTCGTGATTTCATAGTTTGGTGATAAAGGGACTTGGTGGTTTCAAGAAGAAAAATCTTCTGCTAGAGATTTGTTTTGTGAGGAAGAGGAGAAAAGAAGGAGAAGAAAGAAGAAAGAGGAAAGAGAAAGAGCCGGTTTTGACAGAGACGAGAGAGGGCTGATAAGTTATCTCACATAAAAATAATGCACATGCCACCAAAGGACATGTAGGAGTTTTGCGTACTGAGTACTCCACAAAAAGACTCAAATCAACTGCAAATCATAAATCTAGAGAAGGAAATGACAGATTTATGACGATGCCATGTCCAATAATCCTGCTTGCTACACAAAACAGAGGCTGATCTCTCCAAATTCCAACTGAAACAGAGAAATCGTGTGGAAGGTAAGAAAGAAAATTATCTCAAAACCATGCAGACCGACCTTTTTGCTATGAGGATTCAAAGGACAAAGAAAATCAAGACTTTTAGACTGAGCAATGAATTATCAATGGTAGAATAGAAGACCTCAGCTAAGATTGAAAAACAATATAACCATAAGACCAGAAGACTTAGCTTCTGAAATTTTCTTTGGCGTAAGATCATCCATACCCTTTTCTTTAGGGGGGGGAAAATCCTTTTTTTTAATCCATACCCTTTTCTTTAAAAAAAAAAAAAAAGAAAAGAAAAATCTTTTTTTTTTAACTACAATTATTATTATTTTTTGAGAAATGCTAGCAGTGCTCGCCCAATTCACTCACCCACTTCTTCTTTTAACACGTGTCGTTAACTTTTCCAAAATCATTATTGAATTTATATAAAAGATTACCCATTAATTTTGCAGCTTATTATCATATTGCCATTGGATCAAGCTTCTTTTTTTTTTTTTTTTTTTTTTTTTTTTTTTGTTTTCTCTTTTCTAACTTTTATCTCACATGCATTTTTCAAATATCATATAACATATTCAATTTAATTATAAATATTATATTCTTTTACATTATTTATAAACTATTTTAGTATCATTATATATTTTTTATATTATTTTACTATATTAATTATTTTATTTGTAAAAAATTATATTATAAATTAAATATATAATTACGTAATTCTATCGATATTTCCATCGATATCGATATTTTTTTCGATATCTCCATAAAATTATACTCTCGACATTTCTGTTGATACCAATATTTTCATCACTGGTTGCTGTCACACCCCAAGTCTATATACTCAAAATGTGATAAAAATCATATTTATAACACTTAATGAAATTTATAATGCGGAACATAAAAAGTCTCCAAACATTATTAATAAATAATATTTAAAAATATATCTCCAAACAAAATGAACCAAAATAAACCCCAACACCCAAAAGATCTTTCAAGCCAACTGATATAAAAATAAAACAACTAAACGCCATTATCCTATGCCAAATCCAGCTACCTTGAAACTATTGTGTACCTGAAATCATAATAATAAATAATGCGTATAAAACTCAGCAAGCTACTGGATTTTTTTATAAATATAAAATAAGAAAATACTTAAAATCATAACAAATAAAAATCCGAAAACAATCTTTAACAATATAAACATGATTTTCATATAAACTTTAATTGTTAAGCATTTAGTAGGGCTTTCCATAATATAATATTACCCGTCGGTAATCCGAAATCCGAAATCCGAATAAACTCGTGTGTGAGGCATGCAACAAGTGGGGCAATAGAAAATTTAAAAACAAACACTCACACCCTAAGGTATGAGCCATACCCTTACTGTGATCATCAATAGGTCCTCCCACATGAAACAATACTTCTAAACCCGAAGGTAAAGAACCATAAATCATTAGGAAATATCCTTACACGATTCATCTCAACATCCGAAAACATATCATAACATATTTATAAATGCCTACTAAATACCAACACCAAAGCAAAAACACATATATCAATAATCCAATAATTTCTTTGTACGATACATATATATTTCATAAAACATAAACTTATAGAAAAACATAATAAATCAATAACATAAGTATATATTTCCCATGGTTTCAGTTTTAAAAAGTCTAGTAACTTACCTTGATCAGCAAAATCCACAAAAGATTAACAATCTATGAATAATACCAATAGTCTCTCATCAGTTTAAAACAGAACAATCATATATCATAAATATCTTTCGTATAAATCCCATAATCAAGCTCTTAAATTCAAACTAAATAAATAAGAGTTGATACCCATAAGATCATCATAGCCTAAGCCCCAAATCTTAAAAATATAAGCTTAGAACAAGATCAAATCACCAGAAGCCGAATAAAAACCTATTAATCCATAAACAGTCTCTCAGCAAGAAATTAATTCATTATTCAAACGATATCATCTAAGTCTGAAAAGTTATGGGGGTACTGTACATATGCATAAGTGACTGTGATTAAAACCATTTCATAAAATAATAATGAAAAACTATTCAAAACTCATTCAAAAATTAACAAAGAAATATTGAAACTATTAGATTTTCAGAAACCTTCAATTAATATTCAATTTTTTTCTCTTTCATGAAATTTTGTATGCATTTGAAATTTTACAGATTAAACTAGACACTTGCATATACTCATATAAAATTTTAAAAGCCAAACAAAGGTCAAAAACATGGTGAAATTAAATTTATTAACTAATTGACAGAAACTGTAAATAAGCATTTCATAGGGAAACCTGTCTATACAAAAAAAATTCATTAAAAATAAAATACTTTTCCAAAAGCAGTAATATCTTACAGATTTTAACTATATATAGTAATAATGATATATAAAAATTATTAGGTCAAATAGAGATCAAAAACTATTTTAAATGGAATTTTATTCTTTACTAAACGGACCAGAAAATAAATTCAGACAGCTAGATGTAGATAACTCAGAAAATCACCACGGCCAAAATATAAAGAATTTGGAGCTAATTATTTTTATAATAATATTAGACATATATAGGATAAAGTATACAAATTTTCAGGCAAAAATAATTTCTTTTGGATCTATTTTGAAAATTTTCCATACAAACCATATTACAGTCGAACAGAAAAACTAGACAGAATGCATAAATTCATCACTGCTTCTACTTTACTAGGATCAACAGAAATTCCTTCTTTGGACACCACCCAAAATTCGCATTTCTTGAATTTTGCATACAATTGGTTGGTTCTTAACACCTCTAACACCTTCCTTAAATGATCTTCATGTTGCTCACGAGTCTTTGAATAAACTAATATGTCGTCAATAAACACAATAACAAATTTATCCAAGTAGTCTTTGAAAACTCGATTCATTAGATCCATAAAAATTGCAGGAGCATTAGTCAACCCGAATGGCATTACTAAAAACTGATAGTGACCATATCATGTTCAAAAGGCTGACTTTGGAATGTCTTCCTTTTTGATACATAATTGAGGATACCCATATCGCAAGTCAATCTTTAAGAATACACAAGCTTCTTGTAGTTTGTCAAATAAATCTTCAATTCTTGGCAGTGGGTATTTATTATTTATAGTTACCTTGTTGAGCTCCCGATAATCAATGCATAACCTCATAGTCCCATCCTTCTTCTTAACGAATAACATTGGAGCTCCCCAAGGCGAAACACTTGGTCTAATGAACCCTTTTTCCAATAAATCCTGCAATTGCTCTTTCACTCCTTAAGATCTGAAGGTGCCATTCAATAAAGTGCTTTAGATATTGATCTTGTATCTGGTGCTAGATCGATCTTAAACTCTACCTCTCGCTCAGGTAGAATTCCAGGCAATTCATCTGGAAAAACATTAGCGAACTCATTAACAATTTTTACATCAGATATTGTCAAGTCTTCCTTTGAAATATCCACAACACTAGCCAAGAAACCTACACAACCTTTTCTCAAACATCTTCGTGCTTGCAAAGCTGAAATTACTCGAGAAAAATGATATAGTTTAACATCTACAAATTTAAACTCATCTTCTCCTTCAGGTTGAAACACAACCTCCTTCTCAAGACATTTCACACTAGCATGATAAGCTGCCAGCCAATCCATGCCTAGAATTACATCAAATTCTTGCATCTCCAAGATTATCAAATCCACAACTAGATCTCTATCATCAATACTAACAATGCAAGACTTCAAAACTTGACTAGCACACAATATCTCCCCAGAAGGGGTAGCTACACACATCTCACAATCCAATTTCATAAGTTTCAAATCAAGTTTACATGCAAAGCTACAAGATACAAAACAATGTGTCGAGCCAGAATCCATCAATACAAAAGCTGATTGTCCAAAAATAGGAATAGTACCTGCCACCATAGAAGGTGAAACCTCTGCATCATGTCTAATAAGCACGTAAACACATCCTTGAGTAAGTTGGTCCCTTTTAACCTTTTGAGTTGCATTCCCAACGTTAGGGCAATTCTTGAAGAGATGTCCATGCTTTCCACACTTGAAACATGCACCAGTCTTCCTATAACATTCACCTGGGTGTTTCTTTCTGCAAGTCTCACATGTAGGATATTCCATCTTTCCAAACTGTTCATTCTTTACTTTCTTTAGGTCTCCTCTTCTCCCATCAGATCTCTATTTGATGTTCTTATCGTAAGTCTCTTTCCGTGATGGGCTTCTACCTCGCTTTTTAGACTCAGCTTTCATAGACATCTCATCATCATTCTCTAATATCTGGGCTCTCTGAAGAACCTCACCATAAGTTTGCAACCGCAGCACTGAAATTGGCCTTCTTAACCCATCCATAAGGCCTCTCTCAAATTTTTGAGCCTTTCTTTCATCAGTATCAACAAGATGAGGTGCATATCTGAAAAGTTCATCAAACTTCCTCTCATACTGGGCTAATGTCATCTTACCTTGCTTTAACCTTGAATCTAACCAAAGTAATTGGGTTCCTTTGCACATCCCAAGCTCTACTAATCATCTCCCACCAATGGCTAGCACCTTGCTTCAACATGTAAACAGCACATGTGACCTTCTGTGCATCAGTGCACTCCATAAAATTCAAAATTTTCTCTCTCTCTGATCCAATCTTCAGCTACCAAAGGGTTAGTTGATCCTTCAAAAAATGGTGGTTGCAACTTTCGAAATTGCTCAACAATAGTTGCATTGCCAGCACGAGGTTGTGTTCAACTGCATTTGTCATTGCCTGCATAAAGTTCTGAAACAAGGCCATAAAATCATTTGCTTAAGGTGCCTGTGCATTTCCTTGTGGCGGAGGTGCATTCTCTTGATTAACATCCGAAACATTTCCAAGATTGTTAATGTCTATTCTAAAAGGAGGCATACTACAAAATAAAGCATATATATATAGAAAGATAAGCATAAATTTCCTAAGCATAAATTTCCTAAGATCATAAAATAAATAGATAGTCCTATGAATTTGGCATTTAATTTATTGTCTCTAAAGCTCTATCTAATTGTCTACAAGACCCTATATAAACCTTAGATCTGATATCAAAACTGTCACACCCCAAGCCTATATACTCGAAATGTAATAAAAGTCATACTTATAACACTTAATAAAACTTATAATGCGGAACATAAAAAATCTCCAAACATCGTTAATAAATAATATCTAAAAAAAATATCTCCAAAGAAAATAAACCAAAATAAACTCCTACACCCAAAAGGTCTTTCAAGCCAACTGATATAAAAATAAAACAACTAAACGCCATTATGCTATGCCAAATCCAGCTACCTCGAAACTATGGTGCACTTGAAACCATAACAATAAATAATGAGTATACAACTCAGCAAGCTACTGGATTTTTTATAAATATAAAATAAGAAAATACTTAAAATCATAACAAATAAATATCCGAAAACAATCTTTAACAATACAAACATGATTTTCATATAAATTCTAATTGTTAAGTACTTAGTAGAACTTTCCATAACATAATATTACCTGTTGGTAATCCGAAATCCAAAATCCAAATAAACTCATGTGTGAGGCATGTAACAACTGGGAAAACATAAATTTTAAAAACAAACACTCATACCCGAAAGTATGACCCATACCCCTACTGTGATCATCAATAGGTCCTCCCACATGAAATAATACGTCCAAATTCGAAATTAAAGAACCATAAATCATTAGAAAATATCCTTACACGATTCATCTCAACATCCGAAAATAGATCATAACATATCCATAAATGCCTGCTAAATACCAACAACCAGAGCAAAAACAAATATATAAATAATTCAATTATTTCTTTGTACAATACATATATATTTTATAAAACATAAACTTATAAGAAAACATAACAAATCAATAACATAAGTACATATTTGCTATAGTTTCAGTTTTAAAAAGTCCAGTAACTTATCTTGAGCAACAAAATCCACAAAAGATTAACAACCTATGAATAATATCAATAGTCTCTCATCAGTATAAAATAGAACCATCATATATCATAAATATCTTTCGTATAAATCCCATAATCGAGCTCTTAAATTCGAACTAAATGAATAAGAGTTGAAACCCATAAGATCATCATAGCCTAAGTCCCAAATCTTAAAATCATAAGCTTAGAACAAGATCAATTCACCAGAAGCCGAATAAAAACCTATTAATCCATAAACAGTTTCTCAACAAGAAATTAATTCCTTATTCAAACGATAGTTATGGGGGTCCTGTACACATGCATAAGTGATTGTGATTAAAACCATTTCATAAAATAATAATGAAAAACTATTCAAAACTCATTCAAAAATTAACAAAGAAATATTGAAACTATTAGATTTTCAGAAACCTTCAATTAATATTCAATTTGTTTATCTTTCATGAAATTTTGTATGCATTTGAAATTTTACAGATTAAAACTAGACACTTGCATGTACTCATAAAATTTTAAAAACCAAACAAATGTCGAAAACATGGTCAAATTAAATTTATTAACTAATTGACAGAAACTGTAAATAAGCATTTCATAGGGAAACCTGTCTATACAAAAAAAAATCATTAAAAATAAAATACCTTTCGAAAAGTAGTAATATTTTACAGATTTTAACTATATATAGGAATAATGATATATAAAAATTATTAGGTCAAATAGAGATCGAAAACTATTTTAAATTGAATTTTATTCTTTACTAAATGTACCAGAAAATATATTCAGACAGCTGGATGTAGATAACTCAGAAAATCACCACGTTCAAAATATAAATAATTTGGAGCTAAGTATTTTTATAATAATATTAGACATATATATCATAAAATATACAAAGTTTCAGGCAAAAATAATTTCGTTTGGATCTGTTTTGAAATTTTTCCATACAAACCATATTATAGTCGAACGGAAAAACCAGACAGAATGCATAAATTCAGAATTTCGTAATAAATTGAAAACAGATCCAAATTGCCCCAAATAAATTTCTACAGATTCATAAACATATATATTTTCATCCATAAAAATTTTAATGCCAAAATAAACCTTCAAATATTTTAAAGAAATTCAAACAATCACTCTGTACAGATCCCAAATAAATTTCAGATTAGGTTTCAACAACTCTTCAATTCAACCTTAATCAATACTTCTATAATCCAAAAACTTCTGAAATAATATCATATAACAGAAACAGATCAGAAAACCAACCTTGATCACTTGAAAGATTTAGGATCTTCCTTCCTATGCTAAAAAATTTGTTCAGAAATTTTAAAATATCCAAAAATACTGGATCCCTAACAACCTTAATGGAAAACCAAAATCTTAAATTAAGATCAAGAGCCCTTAATATTAACCCTAATAGCTTTTAGGTCTAGAAGAAGAAGAAGAAAAGAAGAAGGAGACTTACCCGATATCATAGTGGCACAAAATTGAAAATAACGTAAAAGTAAAATGCATTTTTCTTTCCTTTTTATAAAACCAAAAATAGAATAAATACTTTTTTTTTAATTTCCGAATAAAATTGAAATATACTTATAACCAAGCCTATTAGGATAAAAACTCTTTTTTTTTTCTTTAAAAAATAAATAGTTATAAAACCTTTTCCTTTTTTTTTTCTTTAAATATATATATATATATATATATATATATTACTCGTATATTACAGTTGCGGTCATAACATAACGTGTGCTGATGCCAGTATAATGAAGTCAGGATAGCCAGTGCTATGCTTCCAATCATAGCACCTAATTTTATTGAAGGAAATAAAGATAAAATAGGACCCCGACATATCATCAACATGGTGTTTTTTTTTTTTTTTTTTTTGAAGAACCTATGAAAAAGTGGCTCCATGTTAAGAAATTCAATGCAAGCACAAACCAATGTTCCCTCCTCACATGTAGATTTGAAATAATAGTACATAAAGATGGTCTTATACGTGCAGAACAATAAATTACCAAAAATGGGAGTAAAAATTTTGAATACAACACAGAAAGATGACCAAATCAAATACATGGTGAATTATAAATCTATCCTAAAAGATTAAGATGATAGGAATTGAGGCTAATTGTAAATATCAAGTTAACATGGACATTAATACACATATAATACTAAAAATTGAGAGATTTAAAAGTGGAACAACCGTGTAAATCCAATCAGCAAAACACATCTAACAATCCCTCACATATAGGCATGCTTAATAACCAGAAATAACATTGAGCTGACATGTGCTGACAATAAATTAAGATTTGAACAGAAAACCACGGAGATAACTTTAAATTCTAATACGACATTAAGTTGCCACCGGCGTCCTAAAGTTTAAAATTTTAAGAAAAATGACCCAACCACCTAAACTAAGCCAACATAAACACAAAAATAGAATAACAGTAAATTAAAATCCAAATCAGGAGAGTATTTGCAATAGTTGAGCAGCTACGCATGGGAACCATCATCCACAAAATGTCCTCCTTACTAACCAATTGATGAAATTTTGTCCTGAAGGGGATGATTCACTTGAGAGGTCTTCTAGGAGCAGTTCCAGCAAATTAGTGGAACAAAATAAAACCTGCATGATATGCATCACAAGGTATAAATATGAACAGTAGAAGAACTTGCAGCGCATGTCCGATGTAATCATGTGATTTTTATTTCGTACTTTTGATAAAAGCATGAAATCCTGTGATATAAACTTCTATGGATTTCTGAGCATTACTTTAGTGATCATAATATGATATGAAAAATATATATCATTAAAGATAGTGTGAAGACTTTTTTTTTTTTTTTTTTTGGATAAAATATTAAGATCATGTGAAGACTGTAACACCCCATCCCGAAGTACACCGGAAATTTCTAAAATTTGACCAAGGTTGACCGGGTTTGACAGTCGTTGACCGAGAAGGGATCAAATGTTGACTTTTTGCTCCCGATGGAATTTCACATTGACAGAGGTATCGTTAAAAAGTACACGTTGTCACGAGTCCATAGACTAGTAGTACATTGAAAACGGAGCTACGGTTTGAAAGTTATGAGCAAAACAAGTTGAGGTCCAAACTATCCAAGGGGTACCGGAGTTGACTTTTTGTTCATGCAAAGTTGAGCTTTGACTCATGCACAGTTGTGAAGTAATCGTCAATACGAGTTTATAGACTAGCGGCATATCCGATTTGGACATGTGGTTTGAAAGTTACGGAGCTGTGAGGTTTTTCCGAGATAGCATTTACTATTCATGGATCTGTATGTGTGTGAACAGTGGTGCCACACGTCAAAAAAATGGACCCACCCGTGAGTGCACAGTGGCACCCATGGTCGTTTTGACTGGCTGAGAAAGGGAGGGAGGAGAGAGAAGGAGAAGGAGGAGAGAGAGAGAGAGAGAGAGAGAGCTAGAGAGAGAAACCCAACCGACCAACCGCCGTTCACCCATTTCTGGCCACCAGAATAGTATAGGCGCCACTCTAGCTTGAAGCCCACCTGAAAATCGACTGGCCAGCCAAACCCAGATTACTTCAAATCCAGATTTCTCCCTATTCCGACCTTCGTTTGCCTCACCGCCGGTCCCGTCGGATGCGCCGCCAGCGGTGGTGGATTCTGGTGACCATGCCGGCTCATCGGAAAACCCAATTCCGGTGAGTTTCCGATCATCCCACCTATCCTTCCCCACTAATTCAACCTCCCTAAACCCAAATCCGAGGTCATTTTCCTCCAATCCGCGACAGATTGAGAGAATCGAGGACTTGAGTTGCGAGAGATTCCTGGTGACATCCCGGCCACCACGGGTCCGATCTCCGAGAGGTAAGCCTCAATCCGCGATCCTCGTTTCATAAGCTTTGTTTCTGTATATTACTCACAAATTTTGGTTAATGTTTGTGTTAAACCCCCCCGGATACCGGGTATTATTTATCCTAATAAAATATTAATTTATTTGACATTGTGTAATATTGTTGTTTTAGGAGCACGTGTGCATCGTGGAATTGATCCCATAGAAGATCTTGGGATGTTAAAATATATATATTTTGTGTTAATTTGGTTATTTGAAAAATATGTTTGATGTGTTGAATATTTAGTAAATTTATATTTGGAATTTTGATGCCAAAATTGAATGGAATTAAATATTTGTACATTATAAAATATTTTGGTTTTAAGGAATTTAAGATTCTGGTAATTATTAAAAAATTTCATTGTTGGAATATTTCGTAATGGAATATTTCAAAAATATGTTTATGTGTTTAATATTATGAGAATTTCTATCTAGAATTGTATTGCCAATTTATAATGTTTTTAATATATGTTTTGGTGCCAAAAGAATATATTTGGGAATTTAAAGAAATTGTGGTTTTGATTTATTTTAATTATTGCTATGGTTATTATTCAATTATTGTGCACAGTTATATGAATTCATTATATATGGAATTTATGTGGTTTTCATATTACTGATTTAAATTGATTTTTGAGAAATTGAGAAAAATATGAATTTAAATTATTATGTTTTAAAAATATTTATGCATTGAAATATTAATGGCTTGACCTTATGCCAATGAAAAATTTGTATATTCAAATTGATGGATTTGAACTTGATGGATTTTAAAGTGATGGATTTATGATGAGGATTGAAGAAAAATGTGGGAATGTGAGTTTGAAAAATGGTATAATTTCCACGGTGAATTTTGGAAAAAATTGTGTATTTTAATAATAAAATTGGTTATTTGTTTTAGACACACTCATACAGTACTGGTGTTCTGTACTGTATATGTGGATGAGTACACAAGTTATAATGTCTCCCGTGAGTTGCGATCGGACCGAGGGCAGACAAGTTTTATCTAGTGCACATAAGCTGCCCCCCTCCATGGCCGAGTTGACGGTTTAAGCAGTGGAGCTATTGGGACGCTAAAGCGACCGTATGCAAGTTTCTTTCTTTAACCTCCCACCAAATGGTGCTCGGGACGCTGGGTATCATAGAGCATCACTGGTATATAGTGTGGTGCGTCAAGTTATTTTCTCGATACGAATTTCAAACCAAGATGCTTTAAAAGCGTATTTAAATTAAATGTATTTAATTTGTTTTATCATCTATTTCCAATTAGTATTTTCTAAAATATAATTATTCATATTTTATGTCACTTATTTTAAATCAATGTTTTTAAAATGCATCTTGCCGTATTTTTATTATATAGATTGGTTGAATATTTTAAAATGAATTTTTATAATATTTTTATCACTTATTTTAAAGGATTGTTTGTAATTATTTAAATTATATTTTTGATACTGTTTATTTTAGTTTATTAAATCAAATTTTATAAATTATATATTGAATTTCACTTTTATGTTATATTTCTTTAATGCAAGTATCCTGAATTTATTTTATTATATTTCATTATATTTTATTCGTATTTGGATTATTTAAATTTTATTAAATTAATTATTACTTGATTTTTGGGGCATAAAAGATTGGATTTTGCGAAAATGTTTTAAAAGGGGAACCTTTCCAACGGAATGAATGGTGGGGGCTTTGAGAGAAAATATTATTTTCAATTAATTATTATTTATTTACTTATTTATTCTTAATTAATCAAATGTACTATAATTATCATTACTATTATAATTGTACAGTAAATAGGGTCACTCACTAAGATGATTAGCATCTCATATTTTTAAATTCCATTCACCTAGGTACAAGGATTGGTAGACGTTCGTCCGGAGCGAGCTTAATCTTCGTTGCTGTCGTATTTCGAGGAGTTCTTTTTATTTTCATTTATTTCTATGGTAATATTTCTTTCATCCTTGTTGTATAACTTCCATACTTAATTGTACTCTATGAAGCTCTGTATACTGTCTTGGACATTTATTTATTAATTATGCACTGGTTTCCTATTATTCATTTGGAGTGCTGCAAATTTGTGGAATTAAATTGTAGTAATGTGGGAGGAATAAGGTGGTGTATATAGAAGTGTATTTTTAGTGCAGGAAAATTGTGATAAGTCCAACCTTTAGGGAAGGTTCTACCAGATTTTGATTGGAGGATCCAGTAGGGTTTTCCTAGGATCAGGGCTTGTCTAGGGTTCCGATGAGTAATTTTAGACGGGTCTTGACAAAGACTATTGTGTCGTTTGGGAGATGAAATGAAAGAGCAATGTAACAAATAATGAAAAAATTAATTTTGAACTAAAAGATTACTAACCTATAAACTTGTTTTTGAAACCAAGACAAGAGAACAGAAAAGAAACATTCACAAATATTATCCAAAATTTGCAAACTTCGTATCCATATCTTAAATTGGTAGGTGTTAAATTATATAACTACATCTAGAAATACAAACATATGGATAATAGGAACACTTTGTTAGAGCCACAATATATTCAATAACCATACACAAAAATATTCATGGAAACCCCAAGAAAGAATCTCCTTCTAGCTAGTAAGGCCAAAAACCTCCATCTTGCCTCTTTACAAGGATCTGATTGTACTCTGGCCTTGATGTCTGCAAATGAAATCATTCATTCAACTATTAATAAAGTTGATAAAATTCATAACATCCAAACTTGTCAGCTCACTACTAGAATCGCATTGATAAATAACGCAATAAATGTGTCGCACAAAATAAACAACGATGCATCCTATGGCGTCGTCTAAAGTCATGTCGCTAAATCCATAAGATAACAAGGGACGCAGTATGAGAGTCGCCAATCTTTTAGTTTTTAGCTACGCATATTGACTTTTAACGACGCATTCTATTAATCCACTTATAGCACGCATTATTTGGCAACGCTTCACCACATTGTCGCTAAAAATATATTAGTAACTGTTTTATATAGCGGCGCTAAATATATTAGTCACTAATGAGTCGCCTATTTAGGGATGCATTAATAGAGTCGTCTATTTAGCGACACATTAATAAAGTTGACTATTTAGCGACGCATTAGTAGAGTCACCTCTTTAGCGATGCATTAATATAGTCGCGTATTTAGTGACGCATCGACACTTTTAGCGATGCATTATTTGTTAATATGTTGCCCCTCCTTTTGTTTTATAATTTTTTTAAATTTTGTGAAAGGTGATTAAAACAGTAAAAATATAAAAATAATTAAAATACAAAAAAATGAAAATTAGCTTCATCTAAAATAATTAGAATAAAAAATTTAAAATAACTATTTTGTCATAACAAATTAATTATCAAATAAATTAAATATCATCTCATTGATATATTTTCACATAATTTGTAAACTATTATATTTTTTATAACAAATTTAATATTAATTAAGCTTCCATGAATGCATACTCATTGAGATGGAAGTTGACATTCTCTTGTTGACAATATTACACCCTCATAATACATATGGAAAAATTAAAAAAGTTATTAACACTTATGCAAAAAAAATAAAATATTAATCATTATTAAATTTGTAATTTAGTAAATGAAAATTTAAAGAATATTACAATTGTTCTTAAGATTTGGTGAGGTACATTTCTCTCCCCACAGTCATTACAAACATAGTCACTCTCACATTCATCCTGGTTATCATTTTCATCGATACTCGGCAACTATATGACAAATGGATTGTAAGCCATCGTAGAATTTCTAAGAACATTGTCTTCCACAAAAATACGATGTTGTGGTGAAGTTAAAACAATAGACCATCTTGAATCAAGTTGATCTTAAACATAAAATACTTGTTGAACTTAGCAAAACAATGTCAAGCAATATCATAAACAAAATTTCTACAAAAACAAGATTAATAAAACCCAACGAACCTAACCTACGGTTAAAACGAAAGAAAAAAAAAAAAACCCACTCATGTCTCCGCCAACCACAAAGAAAAAAGAAAACCTAAACGATGGAGACAAAGAAAGAAACCCAGAAAATCACGAGGGCGACATAGAGAAATCCAACTTCCCAACCGACAACAACGTAGGCAAATGAAAAATGAAATCCGAAATATTACTCTTTAAGTCTCTCTTAGATTGCATCGAAATCTAATATCTATTAGATAGTGTACTTGATGTAGTTTTAAAAAAAAAAAGGGATTCAAAGGAGCGTATAAAAATTTTAAAATGCACCAAAAATTTTCAAAAAATGATAAAAACACGCCTTTTCTCCCAATTGCATTTTTTTCTTTGATTAATTTTTTATTTTTTATTTACAAATAAAAACTGAAAATATTTCTAAAAAATACGAAGCAAAATATCCAAGATTGCTATTTATTATTCTATTTTTCAAGTACACCTTTATTATTTATAAAATTTGCATGTCTTCTATAATTTTTGTTTTTTTTTTAATTGAGAGAACAAGCAATGCATTCTCTTCAAGAAGGGTCACTTGTTCTTGAATTGTGGGGTCAAATGAAGCATTATGATCAGAAAGTGTCGCTTGTTTCATTTTTTATATTTTCTTTATAATAATCTTTAGATAATTTTTTAATTGTTCATCTACAAATATATTCATGTAGCAATCCAATGAACAGAAATTCCATTGATTTGAAAATAGAAAATAGTTTTGTCAATGGTCTTCTCAGTTATTCACATATATGTGTATAGACGAGACACAAAATATCTCAAGACCTAATTTGAGATAGGGTAGCGAATATAGAATTCTAATTCAACAAGCATTTATTGACCAATTTATCTATATAAGTATGTTAAATGAGCTTAACTTTCATGTGTTTGTGGTTAATGATAGTTTAGTTGTTTTTAGAAATTGAAAGTCTATTAAATTGCTTTTTCTTTTAAAAAAAATAAAATTGAAGGAATAGGCGATGCAATTCCATTAAAACGTGTCGCCTATTCCATTTTTTTTTCAATCTTTAATTAGTTTTGTTGATTGCTCATCTACAAATATTAAAAAAAAAAAAAGCATATTTGTAAAACTAAAAAATTACTGAAGACAACTTTCAAATTGAAAAAAAGTTAGAAATTAGTTGGGTGAAACTGCAATGCAGTTGTTGACAAATGCGTCGCCTTCTAGTCTATTTAATGACTCTTTCTTAAAAGACTGCTTCGCCTAAAACTATATTAGTTATTTCTTATTATATTATTACACCCAAGTTATTTGACCTGATGGTGTGGTGATTTCTTAAGAGTGTAGGAGGTCGTTGATTTTTTTTTTTACGTGTTTCTAAATGTTTAAACAAAAAAATTGAAAAAAAAAAAAGAAACAGCGTTGCATTTGTTGAAGAATGCATCGCCTTTTCATCTATTTGGTGATGCATTCTTAAAATAGTGCGTCACCTAACACTATATTAGCTAGTTTTCATTGTAGTTTTATATCCAAGTCATTTGGCCTAGTGTTGTGGTGATTTTTTGAGAATGTAGGAGGTCCTGGGTTCAATTCTTGTTATGGTCCTATTTTAATTTTATTTTTTTATGGGTTTCTAAATGTTTAAACAAAAAATTGAAAAAAAAAGGAAAAGGCGACGCATTTGTTGAAGAATGTGTGGTCTTTTCATCTATTTGGTGATGCATTCTTAAAATAATGCGTGGCCTAACACTATATTAGCTACTTTTTGTTGTATTATTACATCCAAGTCATTTGGTCCGATGGTGTGGAGTTGACTATTTAGCGACGCATTAATAGAGTAGCTTATTTAGCAACGTATTAATAGAGTTGACTATTTAGCGACGCATTAATAGAATCGCCTATTTAGCTATACGTTAATAGAGTTGACTATTTAACGATGCATTAATAGATTAGTTGACTAATCTAAAATGGAGATTTTTTTTAAAAAAAAAATTTCTGGGTTACTTGCTGGTTTTTGAACAAGAACAATAAGAGGTGGAATCATGAATGGGTATTATGGTTTTGGAATTGTTGCTGTCATTTGGTTTCTAGATCAAGATTTAAAGATCCTTTTTGTAATTGTAGCAAATATAGGAAAGAAATTTGATTGTGCAAACTTTTTTTTTTTTTGGCTCTTTTTATGTGTAGATAATTTTGATTATCATATGTACCATCCGTTATTTTTGAATGGTTGATATCAATCTATTAAAGAAATTAGTTTTAAATTTTTATTATTTGTTTTTAAATATATTACTTTTGTGATTATTGTTTTAACTATTATCAACTTTAAATTTAAGATAACTTTCATTTAAAAAAAAAATAGTACTATAAATTAAATTAATAATAAGTAATAAAATTATTATTAAAATTAAAATTTGAAATCTCATATAAATAAATGAAATTATTTTTATTAATTAATTTCACTGCATAATATTGATTTAAATTATTATTATTATAATAATAATACATTTTAGTAACATTTTGAAAATGATTCTAAATATTATTTTTTTATAATAAAATTAAAATTAAAATTTAGAGAAACGTAGTTTTAATTTAATATATTTGTTTCTTGAAACAAAATTGAATATCTTTTGTCATTTATTTTATATGATTTGATAATTCCTGTCGATTTAACTAAGCATTATCAAACGTTCGACTGGATAATATGATATGAAAAATATATATCATTAAAGATAGTGTGAAGACCCTTTTTTTTTTTTTTTTTTTGGGATAAAATATTAAGATCATGTGAAGACTATTGTGTCTTTTGAGAGATGAAATGGAAGAGCAATGTAACAAATAATGAAAAAATATAGTCTGAAAAGATTAATTTTGAACTAAAAGATTACTAAACTTTAAACTTGTTTTTGAAACCAAGAGAAGAGAACAGAAAAGAAACATTCACAAATATTATCCAAAATTTGTAAACTTTGTATCCATATCTCAAATTGGCAGGTGTTAAATTATATAACTACATCTAGAAATACAAGCATATGGATAACAGGAACACTCTGTTAGAGCCACAATATATTCAATAACCATACACAAAAATATTCATGGAAACCCCAAGAAAGAATCTCCTTCTAGCTACTAAGGCCAAAAACCTGCATCTTGCCTCTTTACAAGGTTCTGATTGTACTCTGGTCTTGATGTTTGCAAATGAAATCATTCATTCAACTATTAATAAGTTTGATAAAATTCAGATTATCCAAACTTGTCAGAAGAAATAAGAACCATTTCTCTTAGAAGAGAACCATATTATAAGTTCATGTTGGGATTCGAATCAAGAAGTGTTTATCTTAATCATCAAAATAGTGAAAAACATGCTTAAATAAAATATTCTCAATTATACAAAGCACTCATAATATGGTTGAAGAAAACATGAATATACAATAACAAACTTATTAAAGAATATTTCAAAGCCTACATATCCCAAACGGAGAAAGGTAGGCCTCTTTTTCAGTACTCACAAAGTAAGCCAATTTACAGGAAGAAATTTTGACTTAGACAATGCCTACTAAAATTACCGAGATGAATACTCTTATCGTACGCATGATTACTATTTTTTTTTATTTTATACTTAATGATGACACATTACATTGTCTGAGGTCCCAAACACAATCATGGAATAACTTAAAAGAAATTACGGTTAAGAAGAATACTAGCCAATTTTGATAGATGCTCATTGTTGATGCTCATTTTGCCCATGATGACCAAGTGTTATTACATGGCTATGATGCAAAGCCTACAGTGAAAAGCAAAAAACACAAAAGCAAAAAACACAAAAGCAACAATAATCCAGAAGGATGCTGCTGACTCATTCCTGCCCAAGTCCATGAGAGTGAACAGTGTCAGCCCTGTTTTGCAATATATTGCAAAGTCATAACTGTTTCTTATGTAGAGGTGGTAGCTAACAAATCCATTCATGAGAAGGCAAAATGCACGGTGTCTGACATTTTCATAATTTGGATCGGCACGGGTGATTACCGCAGTTTTGACATATACGACGATTTGAGCTTAATCCCCCTAGAGTGAAGTGGATCACGTTTCCATCATCGAAGTATATCCCTATATATATAATTTATTTATATATACTACTAAAAAAAATAAAAAGGAAAAAAAAGAAGTTTGTGAAACCACAAAAAGACTGCCAAGCATTCAGAGGGATGAAGAAGAAAGAAGGAAGAAGAAGAAGATCACCTTGATGGGATTCTTTTCTTCATCTCCTTGTGTATATGTGAGACCCAGCTGGCTCCAGTTCATTCCTAGGGATTTTGCTCCAAAGCAGAGTCATGTAAGACAACTGCATATATTAAATTAGGGGCATGGAGTCAATACTGGGCTTTGTCCGTGACGTAGAAATGATTTGTTGAGAATTAAATATTTTATTGTAAATCCATTTCTAAACTCTTAAACAGATCAGAATAATTAAACCAACAAAAAATATAAAGAAATCTCTATGTGGGGATAGCCTATCGCAATGTTCACACTTCTTCTCCATGTAGAAGATTTTGGACGTTTTAAATAAGGTCTCTAATGATATATATATATATATATATATATAAGGAATTTATAAGAGGAATTGTAAGTGGTAATATTTATGGCTATGATTTGCTTAATATAATACTATATATTTTGTATCCCGTCAAGCAATTAGTCGATAACGCCAAAATATCATTGCTAATATTTTTCTACTAATCCACTATATAATATTATATTCTGATGCAACACCTCACAAACTATTATGTATATGTGTTGAGATATTATGATATGTTTTAGGAAGATATTATGATATGTTTTAGGAATGTAGTTGCTATTGTTTAGGATTGTTTCCTAAACTTAGAGTTTTACCTTAATTAGAATTGCTTGATGTACTATATATATGCGTGAATGAATATCAATTAGGGTTAAGCTTTGACCCTTTAATTACTCTTTACATGGTATCAGAGCAAGACATACACACACAATAAAACAATGGCCAGCGATGATGAACAACCACCATCGCTACCACCTAAAATGGAGATGAATTCACCTTTTTTTCTTGGCACAGGAGACTGACCAGGGGACTTCATCACTCCCACTCGCTTACGCGGAGACAATTATGATGATTGGGCTTCAGATATTCAGTTGGCATTGGAGGCACGCCGCAAGTTCGAATTTCTGGAAGGCACTATCACCGGACCGCAACCTCCATATACTCAATCTGATTGGAACACCGTCAATGCAATGTTGGTTTCTTGGATTACAAACACAATTGATCCAGAGGTAAAAAGTACCCTATCTAAATTTCGTGATGCGAAACGCTTATGGGAGCACCTTAAGCAACGATATGCTATGGTTAATGGCCCAAGAATTCACCAGTTAAAACTTCAATTGCTAAGTGTGAGCAACCAAAATCTATGTCTGTTACAACTTGCTATGGCAAATTGAATGTATTATGGGAGGAATTATTTAAGCATGAACAGCTAATTTCTTGCAATTTTTGTTCGTCTTGTACTGCCGCATCACTGCACCAAGCAAGACGTGAACAAGGAAAATTACATGACTTCTTGATGGGACTCAACACTGATTTGTACGCTCAATTACGAACCAATATCCTTTCTCAAGATCCCTTGCCTTCGCTTGATCGAGCATACCAACTGGTGATACAGGATGAGCGTGTGCGGCTTGCCAAGACAGTCACAAAAGACAAGCCAGCAGAGGTTCTTGGCTTTGCTGTCCGTAACGGCGCTGGACGAGGACGAGGAAAAACGGAGAGGCCCGTGTGTAGCCATTGCAGGAAGACGGGGCATGAGTCTTCAACTTGTTGGTCCTTTGTTGCTTGTCCTCACTGTCACAAGCATGGCCATGACAAAAATCATTGCTATGAAATAGTGGGATATCCCGAGGGGTGGTCGGATCAAAACAAGGCTGATGGGGGTGCTGGCTGTAGTCGTCAGCAGGATGGTCGTGGGCGTGGTTCAGCTCGTGCCAATGCGGCCAATAGTACAGTTGGAGCATCCTCTACTAAAAGTTCTCCCGATCAACTCTTCACACCCGAACAATAGCAAGCTCTTGCGGGCTTAATTGGTAATGCTTAAGTTCCGGATGACAGGTTGAATGGTAAGTTTGAAACGAAGTCATGGATCATTGACACCGGGGCAATTCATCATGTGACCGGTGATTTGTCTTGGTTATTTGATACTATGGCATTGTTTGAGTGTCCGGTTAGACTTCCTAATGGTGAATCTGCTGTTGCGACCCAATCCGGTTCAGTTCGATTATCGGATAAAATCACTCTTAAAAACATTCTTTATGTGCCGAAACTCAATTGCAATTTACTTTCGGTTTCACAATTGAATGATGACTTACATTGTATTGTCCAATTAAACTTTTATATATGTGCTATACAGGACCACACCAGGGAGCTGATTGGAACGAGAGTTAGGCGAAATGGACTTTACTACTTCGGCGGAGCTGAAGGTGATTTGGTACAACATGTTTCTGTCCACAACGCAGCATCGACTTTGGAGTTGTGGCACAAAAGGATGGGACACCCTTCAGAGAAAGTAGTGAAGTTACTTCCTCCAGTTAGCAATCTTAAGGGTAGTTTAAATAATGCTTGTGAAATATGTTTTCATGCTAAGCATCCTAGAGACAAATTTCCTTTAAGTGACAATAAGGCAAATAGAATTTTTGAGAAAATACATAGTGATTTGTGGGGTCCTTATAAACATGTTTCTTCTTGTGGAGCTCATTTTTGTTTTTAACTATTGTTGATGATTTCTCAAGAGCTGTGTGGATTTATTTGCTGGTCGATAAAACAGAAGTTTTTCGGATGTTTATGTCTTTTATTGCAATGGTAGATCGACAATTTTCTCAAACATTGAAAGTTGTTCAAAGTGATAATGGTACGGAATTTCAATGCCTACTTGACTATTTTTCTGCAACTGGTATTTTATTCCAAACTTCATTTGTGGGAACCCCGCAACAAAATGGGAGGGTTGAGAGAAAACACAAGCATATTTTAAATGTGGGGCGGGCATTACGCTTTCAAGCAAATTTGCCTATTTATTTTTGGGGAGAACGTGTTCTTGCCGCCGCTCATTTAATCAACCGCACTCCCTCTCCTTTGTTACACAATAAAACACCATTCAAAATCCTATTTGGCACCCCTCCTTCATATGAGGCAATTCACACCTTTGTTTGTCTTAGTTTTACTCATGATCAAAAATCCAAAGGTGACAAATTTGCGAGTCGAAGTCGAAAATGTGTGTTTTTGGGTTACCCATTTGGAAAGAAGGGGTGGAAGTTGTTTGATTTGGACAAAAAGGAATTTTTTGTTTCTCGTGATGTCAGGTTCTTTGAGGATGTCTTTCCGTTTGGTAACCCGGGTGCTGTGAATATTATTCAGGACAATATTGTGCCTACGGTAAATGTTGGAATTGATAGTGATTTTGCTGATTTTGTTGATGATGATGCTGATTTGCCTAACCCACAAGCCCAAACACAAACTCCCAATCTCATCCAACCTGAACCCCAAACCCACCAAGATCCGGTGCCCCATTTTGATACAGATCTAGACTTGGGCTTGAGGGAGGGTGGGCCGGCCCACACCGAGGCTTCATCAGCGCCACAAACAGAGGCTTCTTCAGCGCCTCTTTCACCTGGGCCGGAAGTTGTTTCCACAGCTAGACCCGATTCTCCTGGGCTTGACAATACAATCAATGGGCAGTCTGCTCCTATGGGAAAGGGCATGAGGGATAAATTTCCTTCGGTTTTATTACGAGATTTTTTTACTCATATGGTGGTTGCTGAAAGTCCATCTCCCGCCACTTCGTCTCCACAGCATCCCTCAGGTACTCCTTATCCCATCGCACATTATATAAATTGTGACAATTTTTCTGTACATTATCGAAAGTTTCTTGCCGCTATTATTTCGAGCAATGATCCTAAGTCGTTTAAAGAGGCCATGAAAGATGTGGGTTGGCAAAAGTCAATGCAGGAGGAGATTCGGGCTTTGGAGGAAAATGGTACGTGGACTTTTGAACCTCTTCCAAAGGGTAAATGTGCTTTGGGAAGTCAGTGGGTTTACAGAACCAAGTACTTCTCAAACAGTGATATTGAAAGGCTCAAATCCAGATTAGTAGTTATGGGGAATCATCAAGAAGCCGATATTGATTATAATGAGACATTTTCTCCAGTTGCCAAAATGACTACGGTGCATGTTTTCTTGGCTGTTGCGGCTTCAAAAAATTGGGAACTTCATTAGATGGATGTTCACAATGCCTTTTTGCATGGAGATCTCGAGGAGGAAGTGTATATGAAGCGACCCCCAGGATTTGAGCGTTCTGATCCGAACTTGGTCTGCAAGTTACGAAAATCTCTTTATGGGTTGAAACAGGCTCCGAGATGTTGGTTTGCAAAGTTGGTCATGGCTCTTAAAGGGTATGATTTCTTACAATCCTACTCTGGTTATTCTCTTTTTACTTACACTAAGGGCAATATTCAAATAAATGTGCTAGTGTATGTTGACGATCTTATTATTTCTGGAAATGATTCCGCTGCACTTAAAACCTTTAAAGCCTATCTCAGTGATTGTTTTAAGATGAAAGATCTTGGTGCTTTGAAGTATTTCCTCGGAATTGAGGTGGTAAGGAGTTTGGCTGGTTTGTTCTTGTGTCAACTTAAGTACACACTTGACATTGTATCGGAGGCCGGATTACTGGGAGCCAAACCGTGTGGCTTCCCGATCGAGCAAAATCACAGATTAGGACTCGTAAATGGGGAGCTCTTGTCGAACCCTGAGTCCTATCGCAGATTAGTAGGTCGACTCGTTTATTTGATAGTGACCCGTCCAGATTTGGCCTACTCGGTTCATATATTATCTCAGTTTATGCAGGAGCCTAGAATTGAGCATTGGGAGGCGGCTTTGAGAGTCGTTCGTTATTTGAAAGGTACTCTGAGTCAGGGTATCTTGTTACGTGCAGATAGTGATCTGTCCCTGCATGGTTGATGTGATTCTGATTGGGCAGCATGTCTAGTCACTAGACGCTCTTTGTCCGGATGGCTTGTGTTTCTTGGTCAATCTCCTATTTCTTGCAAAAGCGGAATACCGAGCTATGGCAGCAGTTACTTGTGAGCTCAAATGGTTGAAGGGGTTGCTTCTGAGCTTGGGTGTGCACAACCCAAAGGCAATCAAGCTCTTTTGTGATAGTCAGTCAGCCCTTCATATGGCCAAAAATCCAATATTTCATGAACGCACCAAACACATTGAGGTTGATTGTCACTTTGTTCGGGATGCGATAACAGATGGTTTGATTGCTCCGTCATATGTTCCTACTGTTACACAATTGGCGGATATTCTTACAAAGGCTCTTGGAAAGAAACAATTTGATTATCTTCTTGCCAAGTTGGGCATTTTTGCACCCCATGCTCCAACTTGAGGGAGGGTGTTAAGATATTATGATATGTTTTAGGAAGATATTATGATATGTTTTAGGAGCGTAGTTACTATTGTTTAGGATTGTTTCCTAAACTTAGAGTTTTACTTTAATTAGAATTGCTTGATGTACTATATATATGCGTGAATGAATATCAATTAGGGTTAAGCTTTGACCCTTTAATTGCTCTTTACAATATGTTTAATTATTACGCATATATGGGAGAGACAAAGAGAGCTAATGTTCATTCAAAAGTAGGGTATAAAAAATAACAATAATATTAGAGTTATCAAAATATTATCAAATGATATGACGATGATATATTAATATTTAATCAGTTTATTTCTTTAATTTACTTATTAATTTAAAAGTTTATTTTTTTTATATTTATATTATATGAATATATTTATTAATAATTTTTTAATATGTGTTATTTAGGAAATTAATTTAATAAATATTTTAGTAATTGTAGTATTATTAAAAATACAATATGCTTAAACATACCTACGATTACAGTGACATATATATTTAATTGGTCTAATTTTTTTAATTGAATTTTTTTTTTCTTTTATTGTTAAAGAAATCCTACAAGCAATCTTGCACAATCATGAATGATAAGCACAAGACTAATGGGGGTAAAAATGAAAGAAAAAAAGTCCAAATGAATTAAGAATATGATAAAGCACTATGATGAGGCTAAAATCAACATGTTGATGTGACTCTAGGTTCAGCTAAATTAATTTGGACAATTGCTTGATCATGAGCTAACTTAAAAACTTTTTTTTTTTCAATTTCTTTTTATATTTTACTTTACAATCCTCTTTTTAAGTAGTCATACAATTTTGGTGCATTTATGTTGAGAATGCAATCATATATTTCAAGTCTTTCCAATTTTGTAGGGAGGGGGAATGACTTATCAATTCTTATCAATTTAGTTTGTTTTGCAGACTGTATCTGAGAAAATATCTTATCGTAGACAACTACTGCAAAAATTCTAGAACTTATCTTTAACATGTAAATAATGTATCAATGATCTTTCATTAATTAAGAACTCAACCAATAACCGTTATCAATCTTGTAAATCATAAATTTAGCTACGCATTTACTTATCTTAATCCTCACTCAAAACCTCAAAATCTATCTCCTTTCAAAACGAATCAATACAACTATCACAAAAGTTACCAACTCTCCAAAGTGCGGCCAATCTCTCAACAGAAACTTTACAAGCATTCCCACAATATTTGGCATCATAAATAAATCGCAAGATGGAGTATATAACATAACACATGGCTGACACAACAAAAAAATTACTAGCTGGGAATCCTCGTGGAAAAAGAAGGATTGCATAAATAACAGCAAATGGGGTTGCTATCTGCCCGTTCGTGCCAAGATCAATGACATTCCTTGCCAGCAAGCCAGTTTTGCAATATATTGCAAAGTCTTCACAGTTGTTGAAACGTTTGTAGGCACCAAAACCATCATGCTTTCTGAGGAAATGAGCACGGTGCAGGACATCTTCTGTTGGACTGGTAGAGGCAAGGGTACAGGTACCCCTTGAGTTTTGGCTATAAAGAAAGCAAGATTAACACCATATTTATACAGATACAATTCCCCTCCATCAAGAAAACTATTTACGCTGCAAGACTCTACACGACATTCCATTGATTGACCACCACCACCAATAAGGTCTTCTCCTCGATCGAGGTGAATCACCTCTCCATCACCCACATATATCCCTGAATATCAAAGTTGACTTGATAAGAAAAGCTTATTATATATACATATAATACCAAGAAGGTGGGCCTTTTTTTTTTTTTTTTTGGTTGGGGTGAGGAAAGATGGGTATTGAGCTAGTTATTGATACCATTCCTATGTTCTTTTAATTTGTGACCTGAAAGACAATTTCCATTGCAAGTTCTGTTTAACGTAGTGGTAAAAAATTATTTGTTTATGTAAACAACGATTCCAATTTAAATTTTTACCAATATAATTTATGAAGAAATCATATCAACGTCCATTTTTATAAAACAAAAACAACCAAAGAGTTCTTTTTGGCAACTTGGAGAATATTTTAATTTACCTTGACTGTGTATCTCGTTCATCATACAAATAAGTTGAATTTTGATACAATCGTACGAAATTTATCTAAAGCCACAGAAAGAGAGAGGATCCCCTATAGCTCTCTGTAATTAATTTTTTTTTTAAATAATCATGTGGAAAAAAATTGGATTAGTAGGGGGGTAATGAAAGATAGATTATAAAAAATTTTTGATTAATCAATAAACTTTTCCAGTTGTGGTTTTTGACTGCGTGTATAGGTTGACTATTTTTAATTTGATAGTATTATTTGACTTTGCCTCTCTTTTTAGTTCTATCTTTGGATTAGAATTTATCAGCGCCCGTACAAAGGTGAATGGTATGTTTGGATTAGTACATTATACATGCAACATTTAGTCTTGGTTTCATAATATATAGATTTTAAAATAATCAGCTGTATTTATGCTAAATAAAGGATCAACTTCTATTATGTTGAAGAAAAAATATCAGTAAAATGTTTAACAACTTGTATAAATAAAAATGCCACAAAACATATAAGTTGTAAATAAATATTTGATAACTTATAAAATTTAATTACTGTAAATTTTAAAATTACTAAAGTGGACATAAATGTATATAAGTGTTTTTTTTTTTTTAATAACAAGAATACAATAATTTATATGTAATTATGTTATGAAATTTTTATATTAAAAATATAATATACATAATATATGATTTTTTTATTCTTATTTTCAAATCTTTATTTTAAAATAAAATACTTAATAACCAAAATTATTTGTTTATCAAGCACCTAAGTGGCAAAAAATTCTTTTATAATTGATTCTAGGGTTGCCAGAATCATTACTAAAGTAAGGCTTAGATATATTAGTAAATGTATAATTGAACAAGATGCTAAAATTTCTAAACATATGATTTTATAATTAGATTCATTACCATTCGGAAATAAAAATTCAAAATTCCTCTAAAAATATAATACTAGTTTAAGGTGAGCCTAACAAAAGGCAGGGCTGTTTCAGAATAAATACTTGCATACTAAATCACAACAAAATTTCAAGTTTATATGTTTAACATCCAAAACAGCAAGTATCATTAATTAAAAATTAAAACTCAACCAATATCGCCATATAAATCCTACATAAATCATAAATTAATCCACGATTTTTCTTGCATTGATTCTCTTTCAGAATACCAAATTCTCATGATGCATGAGTTGAGGCACTATCGGAAAACGACCATTACGCATCCAAGATGGCAATATTTTAAGTCTAATTTCATAAGCTTTCCCACAGTGTGTAGCATCAGCAACAAATCCAAACATAGAGTAGATGAAATAAACTGTAGCTGCCACACCAATAAGATTGCTAGGCCGGAATGCAATTATGAAAATGATGGTAGCAAAAAGCACACCAAAATAAGTTACTATCTACCCATTCCTGCCATGGTTAATAATTACTTTTCTCGAGGGCAACCCCGTTTTGCAATATATTGCAAAGTCTTCACAATTGTTGTTGAGAAGGTTGTAGGCACCAGTTCCAGAATCATTGTTCAGCTCTTGGCGGGAACGGTAGATGATAGTTTTGGGCAGATCAGTAGAGCCAAGGGTACACGTACCACCTAGGAATTTGGCGATAAAGAAAGCAAGACTAACACCATATTTATAGAGATAGAATTCATCACCATTAAGAAAACTATCTAGGCTGCGGTATCCTACACGACTTGTCTTTGCTTGATTACTGGTAGTGGAGCTAGTGCTTACAGGAATATCTGATGAATGGGATGAAGCTGAGCTAGGTAAAATAGGGTCTCCTCCACGAACAAGTTCGATCACTTCGACGACACGGCATTCGACATATATACCTGGCCAAGTCACATGAATAGCAGGCAGAATAAGCTAACACCATGGTGGCCAAATTCACCATGACATATATAATTTTATAAAGTTAGCATATGTTGATATGATCATGATTGTATAATTTTTTTACTATAAGAGAAGGAAGTAGGATTCTTATCCTATCATAAACATGATTTGTCACAAAGTGCAAGAGATTAAACGAATGTATAAGTGAAAACCTTCCTAAAATGCTGTTAAATTGCTTATCACTCTTCCACAAGCTTAAGTTGTTTGAATATGTATATATATATATATTGATCATTGTATTTATATTATTGAATTACAAATTAAATAGAGATATTGAACAGATATATATGACCATAAACTTTGCTTATGTACAACAAACATTTTTTTTTCTTCCCAAACTTGGTGAAGTAGTCTAGCTTCTAATTAAAGAACTTGTAAAATATTACTATCAGATTCTGTTCAAACACTTCCTACATTTGAGGGGAAGGCAATAACTGCTTCAGGAAAAGACAACACATGTGTAAGTGCAAATACATATATTCATATATATTTAAATTTATTACCTATTATATTTAAAACTAAATACCTAATCCTAATTGATTCTCTAAAAGCAATTCTCTGCTCCAAATAATAGGTAGATTTCTTATTCAATAAAGTTCAAAACTACATAATATTCCTACACTAACTTAGAGGTTTCTCATGCAAACATGAACACAAATGAAACAAAGATAGTCAATTACTCAAATTATATATATATAGATAAAAACATTTTTTTTTTACCCTCCTCTTTTCAATAATGGAAAGAGAAATAAAAGGAAGATGTTACAACCGAGATTGTCAAAAACTGCCATTCATAGAGTAGTATTCAACCGAGCTATATACATTATATATGATACATCAAACACAGAAAATATCAACAAAGCAAATGATTGCAATTGACAAATATTTATTTTTTAATTGTTGCATAAATCACAACAAGCAACCTTGTATAAACATGAAAAATAAGCACTAGTTGAAGAAATGAAAAGAAAAAGAACAAACAAAGTAACAAAGAATGTAGTTCTTTGCCAAAGTATAATGTAATGCTAATCTCAGTTGTCACCTGAATTTAATAAGACTAACAATTTAGGATTGTCGACTTACTAAGCCATAACCTTAAAACAACTAAAGTGGATTCTTATGGCCATGTTTGGTTTGCGACAAATTAATTTGAAAAAATTGAGATGAAAGTGGTTTCATAAAAATATATAGATGTTTTTTCACATTTTATTTATTTAAATGGCAATCTTACCCTCCTTTTGAACATTTCCAACTACTGATAAAGACTAGAAAGAAATAATAATTCTGTGGAAACTATTTCTTAATAAATGGATTTCTTAAAACTTTATCGTTGTTCAAGTACTTGAGTTAGGTAAAAGACAATGATATATAGTTAAAAGAATTGGATTTTGGGTGTCAAAATAAAATCACAATAGTAAAAAAACAATACACATAAGTTAGAATCCATGTTAAATACCATAGTTTTAACATAAGAAGAAAGAAATATGGAGATCAAGAAGATCATCACCATGATGGGCATAGGTGTAGCCAGCATCGTGCCTCCATGTATAGATGTGATCTCCAAGCTTCAACTGCTTTTTATGTATCTTGTTGGAAAGCAGCCTCTGGACATTGAATGTCTGATTAGTAAGTAATTTATTTCATAAATAAAAAGGGTAAATTTCATCATATATAGTTCTTCAATTTTGTGTTTTATCTTGAAGAAATGTATATTTGTTCCCTTTTGTTAGTTGTCCACTTACATAATTTACTATAAACAATGCATATAAGATTAACATTAAAAAAAAAAAAAAAAAAGAACACTTATAATAAGGTCTCATTTGGCATAGTTTTTGTTTTTCCAAAAGTGCTTACTAAAAATTTATTTTCTATTGACTTTGGTTAAAAGCTCTCAGAAGCTTTGAAGGTATGAAATATTTTTAAAAAATTATCCAAATATTTTTATAAACAATTTTTAAACTTTAAAAATTAGAAGTAACTTCTCACAAGCGTTGTCAAACAAGATTTACATATCACTTAATTTAAGGATTTAAATATCACTAAATTTATTCACCGAGTATCTATTTTGTTTCCACATAAATAATAATAATAATAATAATGCTGAAAATATTACTTTTTGTAATATTCCTAGGTAGAAAAGTATGATATATGCTAGAATCCAGACCACTCGAGGAGTCTGGGACAGCAGTTGAAGCGGCTCAGACCACGTTCGTACTGTTAATAGCAACTGAATATTGAAATAACTCATCAGCAATACTATGAACAGGTCAATTAAGGATTGAATAGGTCGGACACCCGACGCAGCAGAAGACAATTCCTTTGCAACACGAGGCAATGTCTCTACTTGATCCACTTTAATAACATTAGGACGGGCTCCGATATCAGAACCAAATCTATAAATACAGTATAAGCCAAAACATGTAGCTATCACACCAGTAAAAGTTGCATCTGTGATTCGCTGCAGACAAAGAAAGAATGTGACAGTAACAGACAAGAAAAATGCTGCAGCTTGCCAACTTCTGCTGAAATTTATGTTATCTATCACTAGCAAGCCCGTTTTGCAATACATTGCAAAGTCTGTACCATTGTTTATGAAACGGTAGTGGCTGCTGGAGTCATTGCTACTAATTTGTAGGAAACTAGATGCACGGTTCTTCACATCTTTAGCTGGATCAGCAGGCGCAAGAGTTGCACCTCCTGCGAGTTTGGTGAGGATGAGATCTGGTTTAACACCATATTCAAAGAGATACGGATTATCTCCACCAGAAAGGAAACAATCTATGCAGGAAGAGACCACACCAGGACTTGATTGATCATGGCCGCTGCAATTTGGACATGTACCATAGCGATCATCTGACCTTTCTCCTCGTCGACCTTGAGTGAAGTGGATCACGTTTTATTCATCCAGATATATTCCTGAAGTCATATATATCAGGCAAATCATTAAGTAAATTTCATGGTGGTGAAGAACTCAGATTCTCATTCATAAGAAAGAAAAAAAAAAGTCTGTGAAGCACAAAAGTACGGTCAGGCATGAATTCAAAAGAAATGGAGAAGAAGAGGAAGGTTACCGTGGTCTTTTGTATTGGCTCGTGTCCATGTGTAGATGTGATCTCCATGCCGCAGGTTTTCTTTCTTTGTTTCCTTGAGAAGCACCTTCCAGATCTTGTTCTGCAGCTCATTCATCTTACAACTGTGATACGTTTCTCTCTCTGCTCTTCAAATTTGTGTTTTAGAAGATGGGAGAACCCCCAGTAGAGATGCAATGCCAATACTGAATACCCTAATAACCAGTACACAGGGTTAATAAAGGGCTTGGACAGTAATGCAGAAACGATTGAATTGGCTGACAGAAGGGGAAGCCCATATATATGGCAGCACCCCTACAGCAAATACAAGATTTTATAGCATACGGTTATAGCATTAAAAAAAATATAATTATTAATATAAAACAATAGTATTTTTAATCAACTTTTTATATATTAAAATATATTGAATAGAATTTTACTGTTCAATAACATTTCCAAGTGCTATAAAAATTTATAGCATTTTCAAATGCTATGAATATATTTAACATAACAGTTAAAATTGCTATAATTGAATTACTATATAAGAAAATTTTAATATAGTGACATTTATTTTAGTGTCAATTTAATCCAAAATGCCACAAATTAAATAATTAGTAACTAAGGTGCATAAGCCATAAAGAAATACGAATGAGTCCAAACTAATTTTTTATTCAACAACAAAAAAAATGAGTCCACATTAATTTTAAAGTTTCAAAACTGATAATAATTCATCTCTAGATTGATTTATATATTAAACAAGAAATTAAGGAGTAATATCACTTGGGAGGAAAATAAAATGAGTAAAAATATACAAGGAATAAATAGTAAATATTCATACATTTAGTTTGTAAGTCGAATCCTAATGAAACAGCATAAGACCATATATACATTATTCATATTTTTTGTCACAAGCATTCTACATATTTTATTTCTACCTCAATATTTTCTCCTAAAATTTTATTTTCAATTTGTCTAAAATTTTATTTTCAATTTGTCTATTTATTCATCAATCCTTTAATTTTTTTTTCTTTTCTAATGTATTCATAAACCCTTTAGTTACATAGTATTTATGTCATTTTTATGAGTGTCACTGATTTATTAAATATCATTAAAGATATTATTTTGTAACATTTTAAAGAGTCATTGGATTATAATTTTAAAAATAAAGTTTTTTTTTTTGGGATATTGTTACTTTATAAAAAGAAAGATAATAGCAATTGAAATTATTAGTTATCCAAAAAATAAAAATATTGTTATTTTTTTTCTAAATTGTTTTCCAATTTAAATAATATAAAAATATCATGCCATGAATGGATTAATTCAAAAAATTACTTTGGATTAAAAGGGAGATTAGTTTAAGGGATATATATATATATATATATATATATATTCTTTTTAATTAAATTATCTTCCAATTAAAGTCATTAGTTATCTTTCAAAAATAATTAAAATTGTTACTTTTTTTTTTTCAAAATTATTTCCTATTTAAATAAGAAAAAAATTTCATACCTTTTTTTTTCTTATCACCCCCCGCCCCTTCCCACCCCCACCCGCACCCCCCTCCCCCCTTCTCTCCATTCTTAGAAAGTTTGAACAAAATCTCATACTATTTGAAGTGTAGTGGCTAAATGGAGAATAATAGTGCTGGAAAGAGAATGGCAGGGCATCACATAACATAAACGTTATGGTGCGAGTATTTAGGTGGATAGTTTTAATTATGTGGATTTAAAAGTAGCTGACATGGCAATTTTAACTCATATTTGACTACAAGTTGGAATTTAAATCCTAATTGGATAAATAATAAGGAACAATAACAGTGGAGAGAGAGTGGCAGGCCATTACATATTGTGAGCATAATGCTGTGAATATTAGGTGGATAGTTTTAATTAGGTGGATTTAAAAATAACTGACATGACAATTTTTAATTGGCTGGGTCTTCATGGTAGGATAGGCTTATTAAATGATCTCTCCTACCATAACTTTCTTTTTTAATTCTTATATGGTATTAAGATTGAATTTTTAAAAAATATAATTTATTATTTATCAATCCTAACATGATTTATTTTTTTAAATAGGATTTTAATATGTCATTAAATTTATATTTAACTACTAATTGAAATTTAATATTAACCATTGATATGATCAAAATGGTTAATAAACGAAAATCCAATATTAAAACCATTACGTGATATTAATCTGACTATATATATATATATATATATTTTGAAAAGCCAAAGATATAAACTTTATTCAAGTATATAGCCATGAGTATCAAAATACAAGAACTAGCCACATGGCACCCTTGAACACACTTTTTTTTGTCAATAAAGCATACATATAGATATTAGTATTCTTTTTTTTTTTTTTTTTGGAAACATGATACTTGTATTCTTATTCATATGTCTATAAATATATATATATATATATAACAGTTTTAGCTGTGTGGGTACAGGTTCAAATATATTGTTAATTATATATAAATATTATCAACAACTATATTAAATTCATAATTAAATTTATATATTAAAACATATAAGGAAATTTATAATTATATATATATATATTAAAATATAGGATAAGCATAAATATAAATGTAATTTTGATGACAAATCAAAGATGTTTTATAAATTTAAAATTGTTTATCTTGATTATGAAAGAATCATAATTATTAAAGAAGCTCTGATCAATTTGATTTTCAAATCAGCTTCATAATTGCCAAAATTATTAATAATTAGGTTGGAATTAGTTTTATCAAATATAAATGTCTCCTAAAATTATGGGAGCATGGATTTTATAGGTCTGAAATCAATCCCAACTAGCTCCAAGGAATCTCTTCTCCAAAGGGCAGAACCAAGATTTTAGGATGGTGGAGGCGAAAAAGAAAAAATAACAATAATATTATAAATTTTAAAAAATTATAAAAAGAGTATAAACTATAAATCAATTCTAATCATACGCCAGTACTTACATAATATATATATATTTTTTTAAAATAGTAATACAGAGTACCTATACAAATTAATTAGTTTACAGCGGGGAAAAAAAATCTTTATAACTTAATTTGGATAAGCAAATGCTTCAAGCAAAATGAAAATTTTAGCCTTTTTTTTTTTTCAAAGTTTGGGCACCTAGTAATAGAAATATGGTTTAAATTCAAAATAACTGAATATAAATCTAATAAAATTCTTCTAAAAGTTTGTTGTGAGTAAAGAATTGTATAAAATAAATAATAAAGAGAACTTGTTTTAAGTAGAGAAGGTTATATATTATCATAAACAATTAAAGAGAACTTTTGTTTAACAGTAAACATAAGGAAAATGAAAGAGATTAAATAATATATTAAATTCTTTTAACATTTATTGCTATCATTTATTGTGATTATGAGTTTTGCTAAAAAAAAAAGAAATGAAGATATTTATTTTTAGTATAGTAATATTATAAGAACTAAAATATCCATCAAAATTTATCAAATGATATGTATTAATATATTATTGATAAGTATATATTTATACTATTTAAATATTAAATGGATAAACAAATGAAAAAATTAATTAATTAAATATTACAATATTATTTTCTATATCATTTGATAAATTAATTATGATAATATATAGAGCATTTTTAATGTGCTATTTAAAGAGAATTTAAGTTTGGCTATGCAAAAATAGGTATATTATAAGTAATTCAAAAATTTAGAGCTTATTTGACACTTTCAACCTTCACAATTAACTTATCAAACTCGTAGTGTGAGGGCAAAGTGGGTAAAACGTATTAAATTTTGAAACTAGAATATAGAATCTACCCCTGCCTCCAAAGCAACTGAAAAACGTATATTTTGATCAGATTTTCTGTAACAGCCCAGTCCATCCGCATGGGATATTGTCCGCTTTGGGCCCAGCCAGCACGGTTTTGTCAAAACGCGTCACAAGGGAAAGATATCCACACCCTCTTTTAAGGTACGCTTTGTTTCCTTTTCCAACCGATGTGGGATCTCACAATCCTCCCCCCTTGGGGCCCAGCATACTCACTAGCACACCGATCTAGGTACTGGCTCTGATACCATCTGTAACAGCCCAGTCCACCCGCATGCAATATTGTCCGCTTTGGGTCCAGCCCGTACGGTTTTGTCAAAACGCATCGCAAGGGAAAGGTATCCACATCCTCTTTTAAGGCATGCTTCGTTCCCCTTTCCAACCGATGTGGGATATCACATTTTCAATGAAGTATATTTTGCCTTTGGCACTTCTACAGGCATTTGTGTAATGGCCACTTGTTTATTTTCCGCTTTCAATATGGAGCTTTTTGTACTTATTGCTTGTGAAATTTGGAGGCAAAGGAATTTAATGGTGCATGGTTAAAGGATTGGTACAATTTCACAATTGCTTGATCCCCTGTGGATATATTGATTTAATGTGGATAAGGAACAAGGATAAGTCAAGAATTGGAGTTATCATTCGAAAAAGCTGTGGTGAATTGCTAGGAAGCCTTGAAGCCTTATCAAGGCCAATTACAAAACAATTGTCTCCCTTAGCCACTGAATTGATGGCAATTAAAGAAAGGTTGCAACTTTGAGGTTGATTGTGGATTCTATGAGGATGTATTAACTAAATATATAAAATAATTTACAAAAATTCTATAAAATTATCTCATGAAATTATATATATATATATATAAATAAACAAACTCATAATATTTAAAAGAAAAAATTCTCAAAGAAGCAAAAAGCGACTACAGCTGCCCACCTACTTTGTTTTCTTTTTCTTTTTCTTTTTTTTCATTACAGGGTCCGCCTTCTTCTTTCTCATCTTTCACTTGAATTTGATTGGCCCCACTCTCTTCTCACCTAATGGCGATTGGCCTCACTCTCTTCTCATCTCATGGCGAAAAACTTGTATGAAACATTGGTACCAACTCATCTCTTACCACTTTAAATGGCTTATGGCATGTTTGGTTTATGAAATAAACATAGCAATAGAATTTATATTTCATAGATTGTGTTTTTCCTATATTTGGTAAGTTTTTGAATTTTGCAATAGCTATTCTATAGAAATAGATATGCCTTCATTTAAAATAATAACAATTCCTTATTAAAATCTTAGAATTCTTGTTCTTATATTTTGATTTGGATAAATTTTAAAATATCCTTATTACATTTAAATTTAAATTGATTATCACATACTAAAAATATATAAATAAATATAAAATTTAATTTTTAATTAATTTTTACCAAATTAAAATTTTTTGAAAAAAAATATTTATAAAATCTAAACCTTAATTTTAAGTCAATATTTTTACCAAACATATAAATAGGAATTATGAATCTTTTTTCCATTTTCTATTCCTATGGATAACTATTTCTATTTTTAAAAAAATACGTATTCTCTATACCAAACGTAACCTTACTGTAATATATTAAAAACTTGCCATGTCATTGCCAGCTCATAATTTCAATTGATTTTTCATTTTTCAAAAAAGTAAAATTTATGAAAATCCTTCTCTTATTCCAAAGAATACCTTTGACCTTTCCTTCCATGGAAACCCTTTCTTCCTCTGCAACTCTATAATATGGATCACAAAGCTCCAACTTTTGAAATAGATACTCATTCATGGACTCACCCTTCGTCAGTTTTAACCATTCCCAATTTGTGTTTGGAGTTAGTTGGACAGAGTATACGAACAACGCCTGAGATGTGGATGCATCCAACCCTAGATCTTGCATAAGTGTGTCCACTACCATAAACGCATTCTATCTGCATCCTTCAATGCTCATATGATTTGGATTTGAAATCTATCGTGATGTTCACGTTCTGTCGTGGCAGATAAAGCCACGTTTTGGCCATAAATGATGTTGACAAAGTCAAATTGGCAGTGCAAGTATTTATTGCTACCACTTGTAGGCGGCAAGCTTTCTCTCCCTTTTACTATGGTGGTGAAAGGTTAAAAATTAAAATCAATTAAATCAAGCTGTCATCTACAACTAGTTACCGGAGAATACCAATTCAATCTGTACAAGTCCACCGCCTCCTACATCGCCACTGTTCACATATATATACCTACTTTCATACTTCAATTCACCATTCCATTTGAAGGAAGGCCGATCCCATTTTAAGAAGAAAAAAAAAAGAAAAAAAAAATTAGAAAGCAGAGGGAAAGAAGGAGAGTTTATTAGAGAGAGCATAAAAAAGAGAATGTGTGTTTTTATTCTATAAAAAAAAGTGTTTTTTATTTATTTTTTTAATTATAAAGTAGAGGATATTTTCAATTATATATATTTTATTTTAAATAATAAGAAATTATTATATTCTTTTCTACAGTAATAAAGTTGTTTATAATTATTAATTTTTTTAAGGATTGTTAATTATTTTGTATGAATTTTTCAAATATTTTTATAATTTCTATTTTAGCAGTTTTAATTGTGTGTTCTATATCTCAATTTTCTAACACTTTCTATCTCTAATGCTTCTAGAATGGAGTTTTAAGAGAGCTTGAAATCTCCCATGGTGATTCACATTCTTTTGTTACAATATTATTTTTCGTTTTTTGATTTTGATTTTGTTTTCCTTTTTTTTTTTTTTTTTTAACCTTCAAACTCTTGTTCACAGTGGTCATAAAGAAAGGAGAAGCTATGCCATGGAGGAAGAAAAGCTTTGCAACAACGTTTGGGATGGTGAACCATGGCAAGTATTTTAACATATACCATTTAACCAAGTGGTACACTGTCTCATATAGGATTTTCTTCAGGTCCGTGCCAAACATACTTAGGATCTATACATTTTTTCCTTCTCTTTTGTCTCCTCATCTGTTCACAAATACCAAACATGGCCTTAATGAATCAAAATCAAAGCACAGTGTAAAGAATGAATATAATCCTTGTTAAAATTTGAATATAAGAAGAAAGAAATATGGAGATGAAGAAATCACCGTGATGGGTGTAGATACTGCAGGAGTTGCGTCTCCATGTGTAAATGTGGTCTCCGGGCTTCATTTGCCTCTTATATATGTTGTTCGAAAGCATCCTCTGGATATTGAACATCAAAAAATTTAGTAATTTAATTCATTTCATTAAAAAAGGGGTCAATTTCATTATACTTCTCTCCATTTGAAGAAATGTACATTTGTTTCCTTTCTTATAGTAGTCCACTTATGTATTTTACTCAAAAATTGTTAGAGTTTGTTTTAACAGTCATGTACACAGTCATGTGCTTGTTTTACAATTGCACGTGGCTTTCATTTACACAGTTAGTTAGTTGTTATTAAGCTGGTTTTAATCTTTCCACCTGTGTAAATACTCGTAGCAATTCTGGCAAGTGGTTTTGGTTAGTTAGACTGTAATGAGCCATATTAATTGCTCCTAAGCTACTTTTCAATTAATGCAATCATTTTATCGATTTTTCTTTCTGAAATTCTCTTTGGTTTTTCTTGTTCATTTTTCTCAGCCTTTTCTTGCTTTTCTTTCATCTTTCTTTCTTACCAAACACTAACCTTCAAAGCCTAAACACAATTTCTGAACTCTGTCGTGGTATCAGAGCCTTATTCCATGGCGGAATTGCAAAATCCGATCCTAACTATCTCTCCTATTCCAAATAATATCATCAAGCTTGATGATTCTAATTTCTTCATTTGGAAAACGTAAATTTTACCTATTATCAAAGGTCATAGATTTCTTAAATTCCTGCACTTCTCTTATTGTGAAGATTATTTGAAAGATTAGAGATCTGATTCGACTCAACCAGAAGCGATTTCACCAAGCTCATCGATTAGTTCCGTTCAACTGAATAAAGAAGATTAGGAAATTCAGGACCAATTTCTTGTTGGATGGCTACGAAGCACAATTGAGAAAGAAGTTTTAGGGCATTTCATGGAAAAGATACCTCATTCAGTCTTTGGAATGCTATTGATAATAGGTATGCTGCTCAATCTCCCACTAGAATCTTTCATTACCGACAATTGATCCAAAGTACCAAAAAGCATGGTCTTGCTGTAGATGCTTATATACTGTAAATGAAAAATCTAGTTGATACACTAGTAGCTACTGGAGGCACTGTCACTGAGAGAGATCTAGTGTTGTATATCCTTGGGGATTAGGATATGATTTTAAGCCAATCTCCACAGTTTTACAAGTTAGACCAGAACAATACACCTTGGATGAAATTCAATATCATCTTTTATCTTTTGAAGCTCAACTTGAGGAGGAAAATATTGCTCTTAACTATGAAGTGTCACATAAGGCTGCTTATATTGCTTGTGATTCTAGTTTGGTCTCCACAAATTGTGTTGTTACACCATCTGGTGCTAATCGTGGATATGATAATGACTTTAGATCTAATGGTGGTTTTCCTAATAATGGTGGTTTACATAATCAATGTCAAGCCTTTCAGAGTCCAAATCAATATCATGCTTTTGGTTTTCAAGGACCAACATTTGAGAATCAAGCTTTTCATGCTGTCCAGCAAATACTTGGTTGAGGAAGAGGTAGAGGTAGGAATTTTGCTAGAGGTGGTGGTAGAAATTCCAAGCCAACTTGTCAGATATGTCAAACTTATGGTCATTATGCTGCTCACTGCTACAAAAAATTTGATAGTCAATATGTGGGTAATCCCAATGTCAATTCTGGTTATAACTCCAATTTTCAGTTTAATACTCAGTTGTTTGTTCCTTCTCAATTTCATAGACCAAAGCAAGCTATCAATCAGTCGTTTGACGTTTAATCTCATAATTCCACTTTTTCTTTACCTGTTTCACATCTTCCAACTCCCTGGTCCCAGGCCTATAGTAACAATAGCAACCATCCTTCTCCAGTGGCTTCCTCTGGTTATAACAAGGATTTGCCTGCTTACTCTCAACCTTTAAACTCTCAGATTCAAGGACACTTGGTCTATACTAATGATGCCTATCAAAATTCAGAAGAACACAATACAATTTCACCTGTTGTCACTCTTTCTGAGATGTTTGCAGGGGCTTGTCAAGTGGCCACTCCTATGACTCTGGCTGATTCTTCCTGGTATCTTGATAGTGGAGCAATATATCATGTTGTAGCTGATGGTACCTCTTTACTTAATCAAGTTGAATGTAAGGGGCCAATAAATTGATGGTTGGAAGTGGAGCACACATGGACATTACACATATTGGTAAAAGTTTTATTCCCATCATTCTACTAGCAAACTATTACATGTGTTAGTTGTGCCTTATATTGCTAAAAATTTACTTAGTACTTCGAAACTGACTCATGACAATAATATGTCTGTTGAATTTTATTCCTTTCATTGCATGCTAAAAGATCATCAAGGGAAGCCAATTCTTAAAGGATTAAGAGAAGGAGGGCTTTATAAGCTGTTGCTTCCTTCCTCTCTAGCTTCCAAACACAATGTCATCTTAGCCACTGGTCTCAACTCAGCCAATACACAAAGTTTTTCTTCCAGCCATAATTCTTTGGCGCAGCCTTCTTTTTCAAGAGCTCATGATCATTTAGTTAGTTCTGCTGTTAAGTGCTAGAAGTAGACTTTTAGTGTTCTTGTATTTCCTTCTTGTATTTCTACTTCAGTATCCCCTTGTATTTCAGTTTCCACTTGTAAATGTTCTAGCTTCGATTCCTATTTGCATCATGATAGCAGTGTTTGTATTCCTAGTTCTTCTACTTCAGCTATTGTACCTACTTTTTCTGTCATTAATAATAATAAAGGCACACCAGTTAGCAATTTTTCTTCTTTGTCATCTAACTCATTGTCTCGTGTTGCTGCCAACACAGTAGATGTTAATATACTTCACAAAAGACTTGGTCATCCTTCCTCTAATGTTCTTACTAAGGTTCTTACTTTATGCAATTTTAAATCCAATTCAGTTCCTCTTCATTTTTGTGATGCCTGCCAACTTGGTAAACAACCCTTGATCTCCTTTCCCAGTTCCTCTTCTCGAGCTACTGTTCCATTGGAGTTAATTAACACAGACTTATAGGGACCTTCACCTGTAGTTTCCTTAGAAGGCTTTAGATACTATATTCAGTTTATTAATGACTTTTCTAGATATGTTTGGATTTATCCCTTGAAACTTAAATCTGAAGCTCTTCCCACTTTTCTTAAGTTTTAGAAAATGGTTGAATTGCTTTTTGGTCATAAAATTAAATTAGTTCAATTGGATTGGGGAGGAGAGTTTAGAACCTTTTTACCTTACCTTACTTCTCAAGGCATACTTTTTCATCATTCTTTTCCTTATTTACATTCACAAAATGGGAGAGTTGAATGCAAACACAGACACATTGTTGAAGTAGGTCTGAGTTTATTAGCTGAAGCACATATGCCCTTAAAACTGTGGTGGGATGCTTTTAGGTGCTCAGTTTATCTCATTACTAGGCTTCCTACCCAACAATCAAATCCCTTTCCAACTTTTATTCAAGGAACCACCAGATTTTAACTTCCTGAGATTTTTTGGCTGCACTTATTATCCTTTCCTTCGACTCTATAATGCTCATAAATTTGAGTATCATATCCAAAAATGTGTTTTTCTTGGGTATAGTCCTGACCATAAAAGGGTATCGATGTCTTCATCATACTGGTAGAATTTATATTACCAAAAGTGTCAAGTTTAATGAATTTGTGTTTCCTTTTACTACTGATCCAAATTTTGTTTCAATGTACTCTTCTTCTTCGTCTTCAGTTTCTAACACTACTAATACTCTTTCTGCTTCTCTCTTCATTTATCATCGACCTTCTATTTCTACACCTCATAGTTTACCACTTATACCATATTCTCAATCCATTCCAACATCTTCTTCTCCTATTACTCATTCTTCTCCTGTTCAATTAGCTGTTGTTCTATCTTCTACTTCTTCTTGTCCTTTGCCTCATAATCTTTCTTCTTTACCAGTAACTCTTCAGTTCATCCAATGATTACTAGATCTAAAACTGGATCTCTCAAACCTAAAATTTTTCTCTCTACTAAGTATCCTCTACCTTTAGTTTCTTTTGCTTCCATACAAGAACCTTCAAACGTTAAGCACGCTTTAGCTGTTCCTGCTTGGAAACAAGCTATGACTCAAGAGTATAATGCTCTTCTTCAAAATAATACTTGGACATTGGTGTCTTATGATCCTAGCATGCATTTGGTTCGACATAAATGAGTCTTTTGAACTAAGTATAAAGCTGATGGCATTGTTAAGAGACTCAAAGCCAAGACTTGTAGCAAAGGGCTTTCATCAAACTCTTGGGATAGATTATACAAAAACCTTTAGTCCTGTGATTAAACCAGCTACAATTCTTATTGTGTTATCATTAGCATTGTCAAATCATTAGGAAGTAAAGTAGTTTGATTTTAATAGTGCCTTCCTTAATGGTGACTTAACTGAAGTTATTTTTATGGAGCAACCTCAAGGGTTTGAAGACTTGCAGAAACCCAATTATGTTTGCAAGCTTACAAAAGCTCTTTATGGACTCAAGCAGGCTCCTCGAGCTTGGTTTGAAAAATTAAGAATAGTTCTCCTACATTTTTGGTTTTAAGATTTCAGTCTCAGATTCTTCGTTGTTCATTCTCAAGACACCTCAAGCTTATGTTCTTCTTCTTGTTTATGTTGATGATATTCTCATCACTGGAAATAATTCAGTCTTTGTTACTTAGCTGATCAATCAATTACATGATATCTTCTCTCTAAAAGATTTAGGGGCTTTGCACTATTTTCTGGGCATTGAAGTGACTAGAACTGATTCTTCAATGTTCTTAAGTCAAGCTAAGTACATCCCTGATTTTTTAAAGAAGTCAAACTTAGATGGTGCAAAACCAATCTTAACTCCTATGTGCTCAAGTACAAAGCTTTCTAAATATGTTGGAGATCATTTCCATGAGCATGTTGCTTATCGAAGCCTTGTTGGTGCTTTTCAATATCTCTCACTTACTAAGCCTGATATATCCTTCACAGTAAGCTCTTTAAGTCAGTTCCTAATAGCTCCTACAACTCAGCACTGGGAAGCTTGCAAACGTGTTCTTAGATATCTCAAAGGAACTTTATCTTATGGTTTAAAACTCACTGCAAATCCTATTCTTCAAGTTCAAGGTTTTGCAGACTCAGATTGAACAGGAAATATAGATGATCAAAGATCTGTAAATGGACATTGCATTTATTTTGGCTCAAATTTGGTATCCTAGAGCTTAAGAAAATAGCAAGTGATTGCAAGGTCAAGCATAGAAGCAAAGTATCGTGCTCTAGCACATATATCCTCAGAAATTTGTTGGCTCCAAAATTTAACAAAAGAACTTGATCATCATATTGATTGTTCTATAGTATGGAGTGACAATACCGGAGCTGCTGCTCTTGCTGTCAATCCAGTTTTACATCAAAGAGTGAAGCACATTGAGATTGTTCTTCATTTTGTGAGAGATAAAGTTCTTTAGAAAAGCTTAGAAGTGCGTTATGTTTCAACACTTGACCAAGTACCAGATATCTTCACTAAACCTTTTGGTACTCTACGTTTTCAACTACTACGGGGCAAATTGTGTAACACCCTGTCCCAAATCACACCAGAATCCGTGCACATTGATCGAGGTTGACCGTTGACCGAGCGGGTCAAAAGTTGACTTTTTGTCCCAGTTGGAATTTCTAGTTGACCAGGGTACCGTGGCGAAGTGCATGATGCCCCGAGTTCGTAGATTAATAGCACGTCGAAAACGGAGCTACGGTTTGAAAGTTATGGGCAAAACAAGTTGAGGTGCAAACAGTCCAAAAGGTGCTGGGAGTTGACCTTTTCTTGTAGTGTAATTTTGTTTTGACTCTTATATGGTTGTAAAGTACTCATCGATACGAGTTCATAGACTAGCGGCACGCTTAAATCGGATATTTGGTTAAAAAGCTATGGACGTTTGAAATTCACCGGATACCGTAATATTTTATTATATCTGGCTTAAGTGCATAGTAACGCCACGTGTCAGCACCTTATTGGTCCACGTGGAATGAACAGTGTCACACGGTTGCTTTTATTTGACAAAAATCTCGGGGAAGAGAGAGAAAGAGAGAGAGGAGAGAGAGAGAGAGAGAGAGAGAAACCGACCGGCCAGACAGAATCCTCTCCCCATTTCTGGCCAAACCCTGAAATTTCACGGCCGTTGGTCGCGGGACGTGCCCGGATCGAGGCGGCGAAGATCGGTGGCGATTTTTCCCTCTACCGCCGGCCACCGCCGTTTGACCCCTTTTCGGCCATTTTCAGGCCACACGCGCCAACCACCCCTCACCACCTCCTCAAGTCCGGCCTACCCACCAAATTTCATGGCCACCGGACCTCCGACGCGTCGGGATCGGAGCTTTTTCCGGCGAGGGGCCGAAATTCTTCATACCCCGATTTCTCCGCTGTCCGGCCTCCGTTTGCCTTACCGCCGGTCCCGTCGGATTCCTCTCCCCTCGATCTACAAATCTACAAAAAAATCTCAGCCAACGGCCACTGCACGCGCCGCAGCCGGCGACGGTTGCCGGTGACTGCGGCTGCTCGCCTGAAGTTACTGTTCCAGCGAGTACCCAGTCGAACCGCCGGTCCTTGTCCACTGTGTTCGACCTCCTGAACCAGAATCCGACATCCTTTTCTGCCAATTCGTGACGGTTTGGGAGAATTGAGGAGTCAAAACCCGAAAGCTTTTCGGCGAGATTCCGGCCACCTCGGGTCCGATCACCGGAAATTAAGACCGAATCCGTGATCCTCATCACTCGAGCTTCGATTCGGTATATAACTTGTAACTTTTAGTTGTTGTTGTGTTCGCTCCCCGGGTACCCATTTGGGAATTACCCGAATAAAATATTAATATATTTGGTTGGTATACTATGGATGTTTTAGGTGCGCGTACGAGTAGTGGAGTTGATCCTACGGAGGATCTTAGCTGATTTACGCACTTAAGGTGAGTGACCCACCTTCAAAAATATTTTGGGCAATTAATTATGTTTAATTGGTATTTAAATTATGCTCATGTGGTACAATTTAATTATGGTTTTATTGTGATTTCATTTATTTATTATGCATGAGCAAAGTATATTTCGGTAATAATCGTACGAGATTTTAAGTATTATTTTCGGGTATAATTGGGTTAATTATTTTATGAAAATATTTGTTTAAATTGTATAAATTATGCCTGCAGTATTTTAATTGTTGAACTTCGTGTTACGAGAAAATTATGGTTTATCTGTTATCGATATTTCCGTACCGGTTGTTAAATAAAAATATGTGGGATGGTAATTGAGAAATTTTGGTATATTTCCCACGGTGATTTTGGAAAACGATACAGTTGGTTTAATAATTATTTTAGACGCATTCATACAGTATTGGTGTTCTGGTATATGTATATGTGGTTCAGCGCAAGTATTATTATTTCACCCGTGAGTTGCCATTGGACCGTGGGCAGGCAAGTTTGTTATTGGCCATAGCCGCCCCCCTCCTTGGCCGGGATGATGGTTCAGCAATGGTACTGTTGGGACGCCGAAGTGCCGTTTGTAAGTTCCTCTCTTTAATCTCCCCGCCAGTCGGTGCTCCAAATGCTGGGTAACGGAGGGCGTCACTGGTATATGTTGTGGTGCTTCAAGTGTAGTTTTTAAATAAAGTTTCAAACCCCAAAGGTGTTCAAAAATTATTTATTATAATTTATTACATTTTAATTATATATTGGGGTATTTATTTATTTACTGTTTCTCAAATGGTTTGATCCCTTGGTTTTCGGGAAGTACGAATGTCGGGTTTTGTGAAATTGTTTTAAAAAGGGAACATTTCCAACGGAGTGATTGGTGAGAGTTTTGAGGGAAAATTATCATTTCCAACTGTTATTATTTATTTATTAATTGTTGGTATTAATTCAATTCCCTTATTTGTATTATTATTATTATTATTATCATTAAAAGTGTTCAGTAGTTAGGGTCACTCATTGAGATGATTAGCATCTCACATTTTTAAGTTCCGTTCCCTTAGGTGCAAAAGGTGGTAGACGTTCTTCCGGAGCAAACCAATTTTCCGCTGCTATCGTGTTTCGAGAAGTACCTTTGTACTCATTCATTTCAGTGTATTATTTCTTTCATCTTTGTTGTATTTCTGTTGACTAGCACTACATAAAGCTCTGTATACTATTTGGACACTTATGTTTTATTTATGCACTGGTTTACCGCTATTGTTGTGAAGTGCTGTAATTTGTAGAACAACTTGTAGTTTTGCGGGAGGAATAAGGGGGTGAATATAGAAGTGTGTTTTCAGTGCAGGTAATTTTTGGTAAGTCCTACCCTTAGGGGAAGTGCTGTCGGATTTTCCGTTGGAAGGTTCGGTGGTATTTCCCTGGGATCAGGGCTTGTCTAGGGTTCCGGGGAGGAATTCTGGACGAGTCCTGACAAATTGCATGTGGAAGATATTAAAAGCAGGATTCTGCCCTTGCAACAAAAATAATTGAAGTTTCTAAAGAAAGAAGATGAGGTTGCATCTGAGGGGGAATGTTAGAGTTTGTTTTAACAGTCATGTTCACAATCATGTGCTTGTTTTACAATTGCACGTGGCTTTCATTTACATAGTTAGTTAGTTGTTATTAAGCTAGTTTTAATCTTTCCACCTGTGTAAAAACTCGTAGCAATCCTTGCAAGTGGTTTTGGTTAGTTAGACTGTAATGAGCTATATTAACTGCTCCTAAACTACTTTTCAGTTAATGTAATCATTTTATCGATTTTTCTTTTTGAAATTCTCTCTGGTTTTTCTTGTTCATTTTTCTCAGCCTTTTCTTACTTTTCTCTCATCTTTCTTTCTTGCCAAACACTAACCTTCAAAGCCTAAACACAATTTTTGAACTCTGTCAAAAATGACACTTCTAATCTTTTAGCTTTATCCATATATTACAAACAAATTCTTTTATAAACAACAGTTACAGTTTTATTTATTTATCAACCAACACATCCTTTTCACAAAATCTAACGAGGAGAATTATAATTGTTGTTTGAAAACAAGTTCTTAAATATTACTTTTTGTAATACTGCCAAGTAGAAAAATATGATGCATGCTAGGGTTAAGACCTCTCATGGAGTTTCAGACTGCCGTTGAAGAGTGTCAGACCACATTACTCTTATTAGCAATTGAAAATTCAAATGAGCCATCAGCAATGCTATAAAAAGGTCAATTAGGGATTGAATAAGTTGGAAGCCCGAATAAGTAGAAGATACTTTCTCATCAACATCAGGCAATCTCTGTACTTGATCTACTTTAATAACATTAGGACGTACTGCGATGTCAGAACCGAATCTATAAAAACAATATAAGCCAAAACACCTGGCAGCCAAACCTGTAAAAGTAGCAATTGTGAGTTGCTGCAGAATGAGAAAGATAGTAATGAAAGTAATAGCAAAGAAAAATACTATTTGCAAACTTCTGCTTAAATTTATGGTATCTATCACCATAAAGCTTGTTTTGCAATACATCGCAAAGTCTACACCATTGTTTATGAAACCATAGTGATCTGAAAAAATTAATTTTGAACTAAAAGATTACTAAACTATAAACTTGTGTTCGAAACCAAGACAAGAGAACAGAAAAGAAACATTCACAAATATTATCCAAAATTTGTCAACTTTGTATCCATATCTCAAATTGGTAGGTGTTAAATTGTATAACTACATCTAGAAATACAAGCATCTGGATAACAGGAACACTCTGTTAGAGCCACAATATATTCAATAACCATACACAAAAATATTCATGGAAACCCCAAGAAAGAGTCTCCTTCTCGCTAGTAAGACCAAAAACCTCCCTCTTGCCTCTTTACAAGGCTTTGATTGTACTCTGGCCTTGATGCCTGCAAGCGAAATCATTCATTCAACAATTAATAAAGTTGATAAAATTCAGATTATCCAAACTTGTCAGCTAAAAGAAGAAATAAGAACCATTTCTCTCAGAAGGGAACCATATTATAAGTGCGTGATGGGATTCAAATCAAGAAGTGCTTATCTTAATCATCAAAATAGTGAAAAACATGCTTAAATAAAATATTCTCAATTATACAAAGCACTTATAATATGGTTGAAGAAAACATGAATATACAATAACAAACTTATTAAAGAATATTTCAAAACCTACATATCCCAAATGGAGAAAGGTAAGCCTCTTTTTCAATAATCACAAAGTAAACCAATTTACAGGAAGACATTTTGACCTAGAAATTGCTTCAATGCCAACGAAAATTACCGAGATGAACACTCTTACAGTAGGCATGATTACTATTTTTTCTTGTTTTTTATACTTATTGATGACAAATTACATTTTCTGAGTTCCCAAAAACAATCATGGAATAACTTATAAGAAATTATGGTTTAGAAGAATACTAGCCAATTCTAGTAGATGCTCATTCTTGATGCTCATTTTGCCCATGATGACCAAGTGTTACTACATGGCTATGATGCAAAGCCTACTAAAACAGAGTGACAAATTGAGACGATTAAAAGGACATTGGAGTAAGAATCAGGCAAAAGTTTGAAAAGGAAAAATGACCAAAGTTCTTAACTGAAAGCATTTCACATCTTGGATCCCTGTTCCTTCTATACAAAAAAAGTACCATAAAAGACAAGAAGTCCAATTTAACATGTCACTTCTTGAACTTTAGTGCTGGTGCCAAAAGGACTTAGGATAGGAAATTTCCATTTAAGACTCGATAATCAACAAACAATGATTTTTGGCCCCAACTTCCTCTATTGATTTCTTTCCTTTCTTGTAACCAGGGACCTTGGACCAGGTAAGCAGCAGTTACTTGATGTTGCTTCGTCATAGTTTAGTTAACTTGTGCCAAGGGCCATAGGATAAGGCTAATAACAGTTAGTTTGGGGCTACTTCCTCATGGCTGGGTTGAGCTAGTTATGCTTAGTTCAAATGAATTAGTAACTACAAGTTCTCTCTCAAAGCTTTATACATATATATAATTCTGAACCACGAACCACCCATAAGCTACATTGATCATGCTCCCAAACTCTAAATTTGAGGAATATCCTATATTACTAAGTAAAATTAAGATCAAATACAAATGGAACTACGTTAACTAGACTAAGACTAAAGATAATGGGATCATAATATAAATGATGAATACTTAAATAGTTGCGAAAGAATGATTATTTTGTATATGTAGAATCAAGATTCCTAGGAATTACTACATTGTGCAGGATGTTATCCTTGGACAAAGCAAGATGGACGAAGTGGAGGAATAGTAAAGAAAGGTTCTATGTACCACCATCAAGTTAACCATCCCCTATTCTACAAAGTAACAGATGGGTTCAAAAGTAGTACGTTCAAGCTTATTCCATGTTGGGAGCAGCACTAACTGAAAAAGATGAGGGAAAGTTGAGCATGATGGAAAGAATTTTTTGGAGCAAAATGAATGAAAAACACAAAATTTTAATTAAAAAGTCCAAGGAGCTAAGACACACATGATTGAGAAACTTGGTAAAATATTGCTTTCAATAGGACAAAAAGAGCTAAGACACACATGATTGAGAAACTTGGTAAAATATTGCTTTCAATAGGACAAAAAGACACCTAGATAATTTCAAACAAGACATATATGATATAACATAATTGAGATAAAGCTTAATCAAAAAAATTGAATTTAGGCTCTACTTGTAATCACTGAGGTTCACCCACCTTCATGCAATCAAACTCGAACCAACTATCAAAGCTTAATATGTATGAGCACTACTTTTTCCCCTAAAGAAATCTTCTATGTAGTTCTATCCAATTCCAACCAAAATAAGATTTCTAAATTCCTAAATTCATTCAATCTAAGGTTCCAAGAATCTCATCCTTTTTGTCCATAGTGTGCTTTGTAACAAGTTCTTCCTCTTTGAACTTTTTCTTTCCAGAGGACTTGGGTATTCTCTTCTCAAACTTTGCAGGCTCTCTCGATCCTCATATTAAATTGTTGGACAGAAAAAAGTACATTTTCATTGCTAGCTACCAAATCCAAATTTCAGTTTATTACCCCAAAAAAAAAAAAAAAAAAAAGAAAGAAAGAGAGAGATTTCAGTTTCCTTCTTGGAGCTTGTTTGTACAATTGTTTAGCTATTATCAACGTTAAGGAATCACTACCATTTGACATTGAGAGATCAATACAAAAAACAAAAATAAAAAATAAAAAATAAAAAATAAAAAAAAATCTTCCCTAGCAAGAACTAAAACGCAGTATCAAATTAATAAATAAAAAAAAGAAAAAAGAAAAAAAGAATGAAGGATGAGAAAACGGAGCAGATCTTTGAAGATGATAAAGGCGATGACAATGAAGAGAACGCAGAGGATCTCAAATTCAGCCGCTCTGACGAATCTGAAAATCTTGTTGACACCTCTAGTGATTGCTGACTCGTTCTTGCTCCTGCTCCCAGCTCGCCTCGCCATTGCCATCCGCTGATTTCTTCTCTCTCTCTCTTTCTCTCTCTCTCTATCTCTCTCGCGCGCGCTCTCTCTTTACGTTTTACAGTTTCACCACCAATCTTGTAACACCGTTGGAAAAAAGAAATAACGTGGTCGCTTCCAAACGCAGCCTTAAAGTTTTGTCCTTTTTTTTTTTAACAAATAAATAAATGAAATAACCTTTTTTTAAAATATATTTTAAGAGTTAAGAATAAAATTCACCCATTTTTATTTAAAGAATATTTAAAATTTTGTTGTCACATCTGAAAAGTGTATCATCCTATCTTTATTTTATTTCTAAATTCTCTAAGGATACCAAGAAGATGGGTGTTTTTTTTCTTTTTCTTTCTTATTTTTTTTTTAATTTTTTTTTATTGGGTTGAAGAAAGATGGGTATTGAGCTAGTTGTTGATACCATTCCTATGTTCCTTTAACTTGTGACCTGAAAGACAATTTCCATTGCAAGTCCTGTTTAACCTAGTGGTAAAAAATCATTATTTATGTAAGCAACCATTCCAATTCAAATTTTTACCAAGATAATTTATGAAGAAATCATATCAATGCCAATTTTTCTGAAACAAAAACAATCAGAGACTTTTCTTTGACAAATCATATTTTAATTTATCTTTATTGTGTATCTCATTCCATGTACAAATAAATTGAATTTTAATAACCATTTATCTTAAGCCAATGAGAGAGAAGATCTCCATAGCTCTCTGTAAAATTTTTTTAAAAAAATAATCATGTGGAAAAAAGTTGGATTAGTAGGGGAATAACTAAAAATAGATTATAACAAATTTTGATTAATCAATAAACTTTTCCAATCGGTGGTTTTTGACTGCATGCATGGGTTGACTATTTTTAATTTGATAGTATTTTTTGACTTTGCCGCTCTTTTTTGTTCTCTCTTCGGATCAGAATTAATCAGTACCCATACAAAGGTGAATGGTATGTTTGGATCAGCACGATATACATGTAACATTAAGGCTTGATTTGGTAATACTTAAATTTAAAAAAAAAAAAATCAGTTTTAGTTATACTAACTAAAGAATTAGCTTTTACTGTGCTAAAAAAAAAATCCATAAAGTATTAACTATATTAATAAAAATATTATAAAATATAAAAGTTAAAAATAAATGTTTAGTAACTTATAAAATTTAATTGCTAAAAATTTTATAATTAACTAAATGGACATAAAATATATAAGTTATTATTATTATTATTGTTTTTATAAAAATACAATAATTTATATATAATTATGTTATGATACTTTTATACTAAAAAAATAATATACAATATATGATTTTTGATTTTTTTTTTTCCAAATCTTAATTTTAAGATAAAATACTTAACAGCCAAAATTATTTGTTTACCAAGCACCTAAGTGGCAAAAAAAATTTTATAACTGATTTTAGAACTATCAAATCATTACCAAATTAAACCCTGGATATATTAATAAATGTATAATTGAACAAGATATTAAAATTTCATGAAATATGATTTATCATTAGATTCATTACCGTTCGGAAACACAAATTCGAAATTCCAGTAAAAATATAATACGCCTAAGAAAAGGCAGGGCTTTTTCAGAATAAATACTTGCATACTCTATCACTACAAAAAAATTTTATATGTTTAACATACAAAATAGCAAATATCATTCATTAAAAATTAAAACTCAACCAATAACACCGCCTATGCTGCTCGGACTCGGGTGCGGGTGTCGGATACGGGTACATATCTAAGAGTTAGATTCGTCAATTCTCAAAATTTAAAATACAAGAATACGGATGATAAGTATCCAAAATTTGGATACGGATGCGGGGGTATGTGTCAGGACCCGTCCAGAATTCCTCCCCGGAACCCTAGACAAACCCTGATCCCAGGGAAACCCTACCGGATCCTCCATCGGAAAATCCGGCAGAACCTCCCCTAAGAGATGGACTTACCACAAAATTACCTACACTGAAAACACACTTCTATAATCGTCCCCTTATTCCTCCCACATTACTACAAATTGATTCCACAAATTTACAGCACTTCAAAGAATAACAGCAACCCAGTGCATAAATAATAACTATACGTCCAATACAGTATACAGAGCATTATATATATAAATATAGAATTAATTCCATGACAGATACGAAGCAATACAAGATAGAGAGCAAAAAGGGAAGAAATACTTCTTGGACTTTCGGCAACGAACTGAGATGTCGGGCTCACCACGGACGATCAACGTCTCCCAACCTGGACCTAGGGGAACGGAATTTAAAAACGTGAGATGCTAATCATCTCAGTGAGTGACCCTATCTACTGAATACCTTTAATATTTACACTATACCAAATAAAAGGGATTTAATTAATCAATACCGAACAATTAAATAAATAAATAAATAAACAATTGAAGTAATATTTTCTCTCAAAACCCTCACTATTCACTCCTTTGGAAAAGTTTCCCTTTTAAAACATTTTCACAAAACCCGATATTTGTACCTCCCGAAAACAAAGGGATCAAACCATTTGATAAACAATAAATAAATAAATACTCCAATATATAATTAAAATGCAATAAATCATAACAAATAATTTTTGAACACTTTTGGGGTTTGAAACTTTATCTGAAAATTTCACTTGACGCACCACACCATATACCAGTGATGCCCTCCGATACCCAGCATCCCGAGCACCGACTGGCGGGGAGATTAAAGAGAGAAATTTGCAAATGGCATTTCGGCATCCCGACAGTACCGTTGCTGAAACCGTCATCCTGGCCAAGGGGGGGCGGCTGTGGCCAATATCAAACTTGCCTGCCCACGGTCCAATGGCAACCATAGGAGACATAATACTTGCGCGCTAAACCACATAATACTTGCGTGCTAAGCCACGTGTACATACACCAGAACACCAATACTGTATGAATGCGTCTAAAATAATTATTAAACCAACCGTACCGTTTTCCAAAATTACCGTGGGAAATATATTAAATTTTCATACTTACAATCCCACATATTTTTATTTAACAAACCGGTACGAAAACATCGATAACCAACAAATCATAATTTTTCTCGTAATACGATGTTCAACAAATAAAATACCGTGGGCATAATTATAAAATTAAACCACCAATTTAAACAAATATTTTCATAAAATATTTAAACCAATTATGCCCAAAAATAATACTTAAACCAAGTACGATTATTACCGAAATATACTTTGCTGATGCATAATAAATAAATTAAATCACAATAAAACCATAATTAAATTGTACCACATGAGCATAATTTAAATACCAATTAAACACCAATTAAACATCATTAATTGCCCAAAATATTTTTAAAGGTGGGTCACTCACCTGGAGCACGCAATTAAACCATGATCCACCATGGGATCAATTCCACGACTCACCCGTGCTCCTAGAACACAGTTCACACACAGTCAAATAAATTAATATTTTTATTCGGGTAAATAATACCTAGCACCCGCGGGGGGGGGGGGGGGGTCAAAGACAAACGTTAACCAAAATTGTCGAATAATATACCGAATTGAAGCTTGTGGAACGAGGATCGCAGATTCGGTCTTACTTTCAGGAGATCGGACCTGAGGTGGCCGGAATCTCACCGGAAAGCTTTCGGGATTCGACTCTTCAATTCTCCCAAACCATCGCGAATTGGCGAAAAGGATGCCGGATTTGGATTCAGGAGGTCGGAATTAGTGGGCAGGGACCGGCGGTGCGACTGGGTACTCGCCGGAACAGTGACTTCCGGCGAGCCGCGTACGGTGGCCGTTGGCTGAGATTTTTGGTGGTTTTGTAGATCGAGGGGAGAGGATTCCAATGGGACCGGCGGTGAGGCAAACGGACGCCGGACAGCGGAGAAATCGGGGTTTGAAGATTTTCGGCCCCTCACAGGAAAACGCTCTGATCCCGGCGCGTCGGAGGTCCGGTGGCCGTGAAATTTGGTGGGCCGGTCGAAAATGAGGAGGTGGTGAGGGGTGGCTGGTGCGTGTGGCCTAAAAATGGCCGGAAACAGGGCAAACGGTGGTGGTCGGCGATGGAGGGAAAAATCACCGCCGAACTTCGCCGCCTCGATCCAGGCGCGTCTGGCGACCAACGGCCGTGAAATTTTGGGGTTTGGCCGGAAATGGGGAGAGCCTTCTGAATGGCTGGTGCGTGTAACGAGAATCGATCGGAAAATTTGTCGGAATCTGGCGGCCGGTCTTCTCTCTCTCTCTCTCTCTCTCCTCTCTTTCTTTCTCTCTCCTCCCTGAGATTTTTGTCAAATAAAAGCCACCGTGGGTGACACTGTTCACCCACGTGGACCAATCAGGTGCTGACACGTGGTGCTACTGTGCACTTAAGCCAGATATAATAAAATATTATGGTATTCGGCAAACTTCAAACGTCCACAACTTTTTAACCGTACGTCCAAATTAGGCGTGCCACTAGTCTATGAACTCATATCGACGAGCACTTTACAACCATACCAAAGTCAAAGCAAAATTCTACAACCATAAAACGTCAACTCCCGACACCTTTTGACAATTTGAACCTCAACTTGTTTTGCTCATAACTTTCAAACGGTAGCTCCATTTTCAACGTGTTATAGTCTACGAAGTCGTGCCAACGTGTACTTTGTAACAGTACCTCAGTCAAACTAGAATTCCAACCGAAACAAAAAGTCAACTTTTGACCCATTGGTCAACGATCAAAGTCAACGATCAACATTCAACCTCGGTCAACATGCAAAAATTCCGACATGGTTCGGGATGGGGTGTTACAACATTCCCCCCTTACAAAAATTTCATCCTCGAAATTTCTTACGTCCCTGAAACGTATAAGAACATTGATTTCGGATTTGTGCCTCGAGCTTCCACGTTGCTTTCTCGACTAGATTAATTCACCACGAGACTTTTGATCTGAGAAAATAGTCTTATTGACCCATACGCATTCTTCATTATTTAAAATCTGTCTTGGTTGCTCCTTACATGATAGATCTTCGATGTGCTCTCGTAGCAACAATACGTGAATTACACTGCATGCCGATGTCTGCTTTCCCGAAAATACTAACTTGCATTTCACCAAACCAATTCTTCCAATGATCCTGTAGAACCAATGTAACAAGAACTTGGCTTTCTCTATCAACCAAAGCATACGATGCTTCTCTACAGAGATAATCTTAAAACTTAATCTCGGACTTCGAATTTAACATCTTTTCCATGCACGTCGGCTTAACTCATTTGTCGATTCTTGAGCGGTCTTCAACTCTCTTAGATGACTTTCACCTTATTCATAGTTGTTCGTAGGTGTTCGCATCCAATTTAGGTTAGTCGTCATATGGTGCTTCTCCTTACCTACTTCACTTCAACACTGTGGAATTCGGCGCTGCCTTCCATATAGAATCTCACACGAAGACATCGCGATGCTCGCTTGGTAGTTAGTATCGTGACAAATCCTATCGATGGAAGTTGCTCAAGCCAGCTCTTTTCGACATTGCATAACGCACGGTCTCAACATAACTTCCAAGTGTGAATTCTGTACTTTGCTTGTCCATTGGCCTATGGTGGAAAGCGATGCAGTCGTTAAATCTCTCTCCAAGTATATCTGTTAACCTTCGTCATAGTCTTGAAATAAAGCTCGAATCTCAAATAGTCGTGATGGCGATTGATACTCTGTGTAATCTCATGATACGCTTTACGAACAGCTAGGCCGACTTGTCTCAGTGAGAGCCACTCTCGTACCAGGAAAAGTGAACTAACATTTCTTCTTCCTGCTTCCACTTGTCTTCAACTTTCCTCTTGTGCAACTTTCCTCCTCATGCCCCCTAATTAAGGATATTCAACTAGGCCACGAGAACACAATCTACAAGTCTTGGTCATAGTCGAACGCTAACCATAAGGTGCTTCTGAAGCATGCATCCTTAAATCAACAACCAACTCTCGTAACTCGATCAGCAATTCAAAAGGTAAGATTAGAACTTAAGTCTAATTTCCTCAAATACTGGTATCACCAAGTTAAGGTTGAGATTAATTCTCTTATCTTCGATTACCCTCCTAGTACTTACAATTATAAAACCCTTGCTCCTCATTGATTAACCAATAGTCTTAACCTCGACAAACATCAATCTTTCTTTTAACTAAATTCATCAAGGTCATGAATAAAATTTCTAAACATCCAAATACCATTCTTGAAAACCCTAAGTTTCCCCAATTTCAATAAATTCCATGAATCCATACCTCAAGCAATAGGGAATTTAAATCTTAATTCTAGCATCACCACCAATACTATGAACAAATCACTAGATCCTTAACCCATAAAAGTATTCCACACTTCTTAAATTCTAACTACGTCCCAAAAATCATACTCCTTATCATTGTAAATTATCACCAACAATATCAACCACCTTAAATCGATAAAGCACCACCAATACGAACCTTAAATCTCCAAGGAAATAAGATATCAAGATCTTAGCTTCTAGAATGAAACTAACCATGCTTAAACATCTAACCATGCCTAAGGAATCATCCTCATCTCATTAACCTCATCAACAACCAAGTAGAACTTTAATTGCTATCCGGATCTTGCTTGATTCTCTAAATGTTGTCGTACCTTGTCTTTGTGAACGATAGTTTAAGCACGAAATCCATGTTACATCTCCCCACCCGACCGGAAATGGGTAAGGATTGAAACTACTTCAAATGTTTCTACTCCCCACTTTTACTTGTCGGTGACTTAAGTACCTTTATTCGAATCCTGCAACTTCCTTTATCGTGCCAAACCATAATGTCATCTAGTGAGCACTCCATACATCTTTGTACCCTTGGGGTGTATCGCATACATTGAATCACATGCTTCCTTTAGGATCTCCTTTTTCAACTCAACGATATCCTACTTTGGATTCTCAATTGACGATACTTAAACCTTAAGTCGCTATTGGAAAAACCATAACATAAAACAAATAATAAAATATATTCTTAACTTGCATAGGCAATTGTTAAAACTCCACATTGGAACAATAATAAAAACACGAATAAATGCATAAAATCATATCTTAAAATCCATAGCATAAAATAAAATATGCACGCTCGTACTGGAGGTACGTACGATACCTTCTACATACTATGTGATCCATGATTCCAACTGTCGCCGACACTCTGCTACCAATACAAACTAGGGTGGTTGCCTATATTGGCCGTCCGATCCCCTGGACTCGTAGGCAACATGATTATGGGCTAGCTCTACATGGACCACATTGGTTCGCCGCCTCCATATGGTGCCGTATAATATCAAACAATATAACATACAAATACATGTACGAACATAAACAAAAAATACTTGAATAAAACACCCTTAATTTCAAATACCACTTTGAAAAGTATTTAATTTTTTATAATCGATCGGAAAAATATTTTGACACCTTGAGATTGATCGACACACATCCATACTCGACAACAAGTATCGATTATGGGTGGTGATCTTGCTAAATCGTTGATAGCCGATACACACCCTTAGGCAATCATCTTTCTTCTCCATGAACGAAACAGATACCATTCACGATGATAAGCTTGACCTAGTGAAACCTTTATCCACCAAACCTTGTAGCTGAACCTTTCAGTCCTTTAACTTTACTGGAGTCACATGGCATGGCGGTACTGAAATAGATCGATGTCCAAAGCCAAATCAATAATAATTCGATATTCTTTTTACGGTCGTAATCCAGATAACTTGCTGGAAAATGCTTTCGAATGGCTTCCCACTATTAGCAGTTCCAACGCTCACCATCTTCTTTGGCATCAACCACCTGGGCCAAATACCCTTGGCAACCATTCCCCGATAGCTCCTTACAATGACGGCAGAAATTAACCTCCGTAAAGGCTTCCTAACTCCTCCACGGAGCACCACTTCAGGTAAGCTGAAACACTTTAACTTTACTCCTTTATGCTAGCGGTCCATAAACAGAAGAACTACTCACTCCATATCTAGGACCACTTCGAATCCCAAAAGATTCACAGAATTAGATCTGCCCCCATTACTTGACCTTCAAAAAGAAAAGGCAATACTCGACCATCGACTAGGCCATAGGAATTCCCCCATTAGGATAGGTGATTCTCATTGACACCCTAGAAGATTAGAGTTATTCAAACTCGGGCAATGAATTTGCTTCGAGACAAACGGAAAGAACGCTCTAAGACGGGTAAAACGAGAGATTAGACGCAGATGGGATGCACAACAATGCACAGTCCTTTAGGAATACTAGAACCTAGAGCTCTGATACCAACTGTCAGGACTCGTCCAGAATTCCTCCCCGGAACCCTAGACAAGTCCTGATCATAGGGAAACCCTACCGGACTCTCCATTGGAAAATCCGGCAGAACCTCCCCTAAAGGATGGACTTACCACAAAATTACCTGCACTGAAAACACACTTCTATAATCGTCCCCTTATTCCTCCCACATTACTACAAATTGATTCCACAAATTTACAGCACTTCAAAGAATAACAGCAACCCAATGCATAAATAATAACTATACGTCCAATACAGTATACAGAGCATTATACATATAAATATAGAATTAATTCCATGACAGATAAGAAGCAATACAAGATAGAAAGGAAAAAGGGAAGAAATAGGCTACAAAGCCACGAAATAAAACCCTAGAACATAAAGAAAACCAGCCACCACACATAAAGAAACCTAGTTGGCTGAAACTATACTTCCTTTCCTAATCTAAGTTTGATTAATTAATTCCTTTATATTAAATTAGGAATTAATTAATTTACAATGGAAAGAATAAAATAAAAACCTTCCTAAAGTTATTTTTCCAGAAAATAAATAAATAAAAGCCAAAAAGTAATGGTAGTTTCCTAAAACAAAAAGTAAAAACAAATTAGGAAACTAAAAATGCTAGCCTTTTTGATCAAGTTGACTTTGATCAATCTTTGACCTCTTTGAGCTTCAAATCAGCTTGTAGATGATTTTTAGGATGCCAAATAAGCTGAATATGAAGTCCCACACGTTGCCCATGCTTGGAAAAATAAGAAAAGGCTAATACAGTAAAATACAGTAAAGCCAGCAAGCAATACAGCAAATTCGGCCAAATTGTTGAGGCTGTCCGTACAAGCCCTTTTTGATTGCATTTGGGGCTGATTTAACTTGATTCCATGACCTCATGACCTCTTAGGCATATGTATTGAACCCATAAAGCATTGGAACCATTTCATGCTTCCCGGACTTCAAAAATGTACCAAAACCGTCACCCGGGCCTGTTTTGGCTTCTATTGCTTGTATGAGTAAAACAGGCCTTGGTTCTTTAGATATGGCCAACCCCTCTTGACTATAACTTATTCCTTGTATAAAGACAGCAAGATTGTCCTTGAACTTCTTGGCTAGGGCTCTAGTGATCGGTCCCACCTTCATCCGTAACGGATCGGCACCCCAGCGGGTTGTCGGTTGTATGGATTCGGGCGGATTCGCATCACCCACGGTCCAATGGCAACCACGGGAGACATAATACTTGCGCGCTAAACCACGTGTACATACACCAGAACACCAATACTGTATGAGTGCATCTAAAATAATTATTAAACCAACCGTACAGTTTTCCAAAATTACCGTAGGAAATATATTAATTTTTCACACTTACCATCCCACATATTTTTATTTAACAAACCGGTACGAAAACATCGATAACCAACAAATCATAATTTTTCTCGTAATACGATGTTCAACAAATAAAATACCGTGGGCATAATTATAAAATTAAACCACCAATTTAAACAAATATTTTCATAAAATATTTAAACCAATTATGCCCAAAAATAATACTTAAACCAAGTACGATTATTACCGAAATATACTTTGTTGATGCATAATAAATAAATTAAATCACAATAAAACCATAATTAAATTGTACCACATGAGCATAATTTAAATACCAATTAAACACCAATTAAACATAATTAATTGCCCAAAATATTTTTAAAGGTGGGTCACTCACCTGGAGCACGCAATTAAACCATGATCCACCATGGGATCAATTCCACGACTCACCCGTGCTCCTAGAACACAATTCACACACACTCAAATAAATTAATATTTTTATTCGGGTAAATAATACCCGGTACCTGGGGGGTCAAACACAAACGTTAACCAAAATTGTCGAATAATATACCGAATCGAAGCTTGTGGAACGAGGATCGCAGATTCTGTCTTACTTTCCGGAGATCGGACCCTAGGTGGCCGGAATCTCGCCGGAAAGCTTTTGGGATTCGACTCTTCAATTCTCCCTAACCACCGCGAATTGGCGGAAAAGGATGCCGGATTTGGATTCAGGAGGTCAGAATTAGTGGACAGGGACCTGCGGTGCGACTGGGTACTCCCCGAAACAGTGACTTCCGGCGAGCCGCAGCGGTCACCGGCAACCGTCACCTGCGGCGGCCCGTGCGGTGGCCGTTGGCTGAGATTTTTGGCAGTTTTGTAGATCGAGGGGAGAGGATTCCAATGGGACCGGTGGTGAGGCAAACGGAGGCCGGACAGCGGAGAAATTGGGGTTTGAAGATTTTCGGCCCCTCGCCAGAAAACGCTCCGATCCCGGTGCGTCGGAGGTCCCGTGGCCGTGAAATTTGATGGGCTGGCCGGAAATGAGGAGGTGGTGAGGGGTGGCTGGCGCGTGTGGCCGGAAACAGGGCAAACGGCGGTGGAGGGAAAAATCACCGCCAAACTTCGCCGCCTCGATCCGAGCGCATCCGGCGACCAACGGCTGTGAAATTTTCGGGTTTGGCCGAAAATGGGGAGAGCCTTCTGACTGGCTGGTGCGTGTAACGAGAATCGGCTGGAATATTTGTCGGAATCCGGCGGCCGGTTGTCTCTCTCTCTCTCTCTCTCTCTCTCCTCTCTTTCTTTCTCTCTCCTCCCTGAGATTTTTGTCAAATAAAAGCCACCGTGGGTGACACTGTTCAAACATGTGGACCAATCAGGTGCCGACACGTGGTGCTTTTGTGCATTTAAGCCAGATATAATAAAATATTACAGTATTCGGCAAACTTCAAACGTCCACAACTTTTTAACCGTACGTCAAAATTAGGCGTGCCGCTAGTCTGTGAACTCATATCGACGAGCACTTTACAACCATACCAAAGTCAAAGCAAAATTCTACAACCATAAAAAGTCAACCCCGGCACCTTTTGACAGTTTGAACCTTAACTTGTTTTGCTCATAACTTTCAAACCGTAGCTCCGTTTTCAACGTGCTACTAGTCTATGAACTCGTGCCAATGTGTACTTTGTAACGGTACCTCAGTCAAACTAGAATTCCAACCGAAACAAAAAGTCAACTTTTGACCCCTTCGATCAATGGTCAAAGTCAACGGTCAACAGTCAACCTCGGTCACCATGCAAAAATTCCGACATGGTTTGGGACAGGGTGTTACAGTATGTTTGACAAAAATAAAAAAATTTTATATAAATTTTTTATCTTCATATAAATCATATCTATGGACAAATATTAGCTACATATAATAAATAGAAAACTTGTAATGCATATCAAATTCTCATTGAATTAAACAAAAACAATCTAATGCATATTGAAGTTTAAAAAAGACTAAATTCCATTACATAACATAATTTAATCTAATTAAATAAAAATAACAAAAGTTACAAAGACTCTTAAATTCTTAAAAGTGCAAAAGTTACAAATCCACATATTCCTATCAATTCCTCTCTCTGCTTTACTCATTAGCATCACTCAATGTCATAATCTCCAACTCAGGTTCATTAAGTGAAAGTTTTGCAAACTCTACAGTGGCATAGTTATCCAAATTAGCTTTATCACCACTTATAGAAATGATGTAATATATAAAAAATTAAACTCATTAATAGTTGGATTGATGATTAAAAAAATATTTAAAACAATTTTGTTATTATTTAAGTTCTACATTAAAAAAAAATAATAATAATGATAAAAAAAGATTTAAAAAAAAAATACATAAGTCCCAGTATTTTGTTGGCCCAATCTTGTACTCTTCTTCTTTCCTCGACATTAGGCGAAGATTACAATGCACAAAAACAAGGTCATCAGCTGTACTACTCACCAATTTATTTCTTTCGATACTTTGTATGTTGGAATAAGTACTCCAATTTCTCTCACAGCACGATGAAATGCTGGCTGTGAAAGCAATTTGAAGGCTAAAGCTTGCAACAATGGTGTAGAAGCACCATGATTAGCCCACCACGACAATGGCTCCTCAAATATTCTCGCCTCAATAACATGTGGTTGATTGAAATAGTCAGAACCACTTGAGAAAACTCCAAATTCAGCATAAACCTTCCTCAAATCATTTGGATTTTGAAATAGTCTCATGAAGCATTTGCTTCTATTGGTAGACACCTCTTGATCCTCATGTGGTGCTAACCTCATAATTCCATTATTCCCACCTTGGAGCCAAGCATGACAATAATACTTTGGCACCAAAGAATGTGCCATACAATGTAAAAGGGTGTTACTTTTGGCCCATCTACTCACCAAAATTTCATGAACAGCATAAAAAAAAACTGAACTACCACTAATTAAATCTTTTCCTTCATGGTCAAATATAAGTTTTTTCACTCTTTCAATCATAGTATCCCACATATCATAAATCAAATGCAAAACAGAAATATCTATATCAGCAACCCGTAACATATCAAATATAGGTTCAGTAAAAGATAAAAAATAGTCTAACCTATCCCACCACTAATCATTAACAATGCACTGTTTCACTTTTTGTGCTTCACTTTCAACATTTGCATCCCTATATGATTTCCATTCAGAATCCATTATCATATTTTCTAATGCTGTCTTCACTTTTTTTAGACGTTTACTCATCACAATACTTGATGCAAACCTAGTATCAGCAATTCTTAACAAACTCAACTTAGAATATTTGTTGTATATAGATAATGCCATACTATGATTAATAATAAAATTTCGAATTATTTGCACATCAGACACTAAATCAGCAATCCATTTACAGTGGGTGTATTGATGTGATCTTTCAGATGGATCACATATATTCTTTAATGCCAAATTTAAGCTATGAACTACACAGGGAGTCCAAAAGATGTGAGGATACTTGGATTTAATGTGTAATCCTGCAAATTTGAAATTGCTTGCATTGTCAGTAATTATTTGAACAATATTGGCGTCTCCAATTTGATTGATCACTTGTAGAAACAAAGAAGCCACATAGTCCCCATCTTTTATATTGTTGCTAGCATCAATTGATTTTAGAAACATTGCTCCACCAGAAGATGCAGCCATCATATTGATAAGAAGTCTTCTTTGTCTATCCGACCATCCATCAGAGACAATAGACACTCCCTTCTTCTTCCATGAATCTCTAATTGGCTGAAGCTTCCTATTAATATGTTCTTTGTCTTGTGTAAGCAAAGTTGTCCTTAATCTGTTATACATAGGAGGAGTGTAACCTGCCAAATTGCTGTTTGCTAGTGTTTTTGAATATTGCCTAAAATAGGGAGACTTTACAAAATTGAAAGGTAATGCACCGGCATAGAACATCCTAGCAGCTTCCTTGTAAGCAATATCATGTCGTGCAGTGTTCAAAGATTTTTCTAAAGATCCAACCACAGCTCCTTTCCTCTTTTTATGTTGCAAAAAATCTGAACTGCTGGGTAAATTGATATACTCTGCCTTTTCTCTTTCATTGAACTCATCCTGAAATCTCTTGATTTCAACTTGGTCATGTTCTCTTTTTATTTGTTGAACTAAATCACCTGCAACAGCCTTACAACATTCAACCTCATGACCTGGAATCCTAAGCAAATGAGCTTTCACCTTTGAATATGAACCCATCACTTTTTTGCTGCAATAGTTGCAAGTCGAGTATCGGTTTCCACCTCCACCAACAGCTACATTGAGAACTTTGACATGGTTCCATAGAGGTTTATCATCAAATTGGGATCCTTTAATAGAAGAAGATGGTCCCTATGGTGGTTTTTTTGTTCTTAATATCTCTGGTGTAGGGCTTGATTGATTCATTTGATAGTTTGATGATGATTAACATAGAGGAGAAAGTGGGTTTGAAAGAACTTCTGATAAATATTACTAAAAATTGCTATGGGGATTTTAGAAAAAAAGAAAAGAAAAGAGTATTGATTGAGAAAGCTCTGTGTATTTTTATTGGAAAAATCGAATGAATATAAAGCCATCAGCTGAAACAGAGAGAAAAAGAAGTTGCAGAGACGAAGAAGAAAATCGGGCCCTTTCGCCTTCTATATTTTTATAATATAGAAATATTTTTTCTTTCGTCTTTTGGATAAATTATTTAATAAAAAGCCTCCTGTTTTTTAGGTTGAAAAGGCATGCCACACTTAAATACCACGTCTTTTGCTAGGTACTAATGGATGACAATTGACAAGTGACAATATAATATTTTTTTATTATTTAATCAAGTAGCATATATATTTAAATAATATTATTGATGATTATAATTATTATATATTTATAGATAAGTTATTATTCGTATATTTCATGTAGTATTTATTTAATAAAGTAGTACAGTATATTTAGATAATGTTTTAAAATATATTTATTATATATGGCTAGATTAGTAATTATCCATATATGTCAAATTTATCATTATTTTTTATTTGCCATAGCATGACCTATTAGATATATTATCATATGATATTATCTATTAGACATACTTATAAAATATGATTTCATATCATATAATCTGATATATTAATTTAATTAATGTTTGCATATTATTTGAAATATTGTTGCATTTCTATCATTGTAATAATTTTATTAGTGACTAGTGTTGTAATATTATATATATAATCTATTAGTGACTGGTGTTGTAACACACACACACACACACATATATATATATATATATGTGTGTGTGTGTGTGTGTGTGTGTCTGTCTGTGTAATTTTTTATGCTCTATGTTGTATGTTTATAAACATTGAAAGTAATTTTGATAGATAATTTGACTTCTTATGTTTTGTATTATATGTTTATGAACTTTGGAGTGATCTTGATGGACAATTTAAGTTTATTAGATATACAAATTATAAAAGTCATAAAACTTAGGAATTAATTTTATATTTATAGGTTAGTTGAGTTAGTATTAGTTACATAAGCATATGATTACATGTGTAATTATAGCTTGCAAGTAAGAATTATTTACCATATAATCAAATCTAATTAGATTAATTGATAGAGATATACATTTGAAATAAAATCAATTCAACATTATAAAACAATAATGTTTTATTAGCTAATGTTATGTCAAAAGAAAACTATTGGGTCCATATTAGTATAGGAAAATTTTACATATAGATACAAATTAATTAACCTAATGATAGAAATCATGTCATAATTTTATTTACGTTTAAAATATCACATGCTTTCAATATATGACATTAAAATTTTAGTATATTATTATTTAGAAAATTACAAACATAATTCTAAATTATTATTAAACTTAATTTAGACTTTCTATGCTAGTTATATATATTTTGAACATTGAGTGAATATTATTGAATATATTTTTTCTTTTGCTGATAATATAATTCAACTGTTAAGTCGATGTCAATTTGATATTTTAAAATTTCTATTTACATTATTTTAATAGGATATTGGACATGAAGTTATGGTAGTTGTCAAAATGACTAACCACTTTCATTGGTTAGAAATAAATTCTAATTGTTGTACTACTTATCGTCGATTTAATTATATTCATGTTCTTATTTATATTATTGTTGTTATCATCATTATTCGATGTAATATTAAACGTTTAAAATCAAATTCATCAAACAAATTTTAAAATTAAAAAAGTCATCTTTTGTTGAAAACTCTTTTTATTTATTTTCTATCTTTTTTTTTTTTAATCATGCATTCGCTTTTTATTTATTTTAAAAAATATCTTTTTTTTAATCATGTATTTTTAATATCTCTAGTGTAGGGCTTGATTGATTCATTTGATAGTTTGATGATGATTAACAGAGAGGAGAAAGTGGGCTTGAAAGAACTTCTGATAAATATTAGTAAAAATTGCTATGGGGATTTTAGAAAAAAGAAAAGAAAAGAGTATTGATTGAGAAAGCTCTGTGTATTTTTATTGGAAAAATCGAATGAATATAAAGTCATCAGCTGAAAAAACAAAGAGAAAGAGAAGTTGCAAAGATGAAGAAGAAGATTGGGCCCTTTTGCCTTCTATATTTTTATAATATAAAAATATTTTTTTCTTTCGTCTTTCGGATAATTATTTAATAAAAAGCCTCCTGTTTTTTAGGTTGAAAAAGCATGCCACACTTAAATACCACGTCTTTTCCTAGGTACTAATGGATGACAATTGACAAGTGACAATATAATATTTTGGATAAATTATTTAATAGAAATACACTTTAAAATAAATCATTTTCTTTCTTCTCAAACCTTCTAAAATCACATTGATAACTATACAAAGACAGATCCCACTGTCCGATGCTTCTCTTCCCTATGCTTTTCTTCAATCTTTACTCCTCTCTCATCTCTTTTTAGTTCCACCGATAGGAATCTCTGTTCTATCTCTTTATGCCAGCTGGATACTTTTTTTTTTTTTTTTTATCTTTTTTTCCATCTCTTTCTTCTTTCTTCTTTCCTCTCTTTACAGATGCATTTCTCTTCATGGATGGATTCTTCATTTTCTCCATGGAAGCTCTGTAAATGGTAATTGTACAAAATAGCCATACCAATTTTTCCCATGGTGTATCTGCAACGGATTCCGCACCCGTATCCATGTCGTGTCATGTCGACACCGGTGCTTTGACGATTTTGAAGAGTTCGAGTATCACAGAACACCGCATAAATCCTACATTTATCATAAATTAATCCACAATTTTACTTGCTTTGATTCTCATAAATTAATCCATAATTTTACTTGCTTTGATTCTCTTTCAGAATATAAAAATCTTGTCTCCAAGATACATGAATTAAGGCATTACCGGAAAACGACCACGATGTCTCCAAGATGGCAATGTCTTAAGTCGAAGTTGATAAGCTTTCCCACAATGTGTAGAATCAGCAACAAATCTAAATATAGAGTAGATGAAATAAACCGTCACCGCCACACCAATAGGATTGCTAGGCAGGAATGTAAACTTAAAAATGGTGATAGCACAAAGCATAAAACTTAAAAATGGCGATAGCATAAAGCATACCAAAGTAAGATGCTATCTGCCCATTCCTGCCAAGGTTAATAATTCCATATCTTGAACAAAACCATGTTTTGCAAAATATTGCAAAGTCTTTGCAACTGTAGTTGAAAGGTTGTAGGCACCAGTTCTAGAACCTTTGTTCAGCTCACGGCGGGAACGGCACATGATAGTTTCAGACCGATCAGTAGAGCCAAGGGTACAAGTACCACCTCGAGTGTTGGCAATAAAGAAAGCAAGACTAACACCATATTTATAGAGATAGAGTTCACCGCCATGAAGAAAACTATCTAGGCTACAATATTCCACACGACTTTTCTTTGCTTGATTACTGGTGGCAGAGCTAGTGCTTATGGGAATGTCTGATGAATGGGATGAAGCTGAGCTGGGTAAAATAGGGTCTACTCGACGAATGAGGCTGATCACTTCTCCGTCACTGTCACCGACATATATACTTGGCCAAGTCACATGAATAGCAGGCAGAGTAAGCTACACCATGATGGCCAATTCACCATGACATATATAATTTCATAAAGTTAGTATACGTTGATGTGAGCACGATTGTATAATTTTTTTACAATAAGAGAAGGAATTAGGATTATTTTCCTATCATAAACATGGTTTGTCACAAAGTGAAAGAGATTAAACTAATGGATATGTGAAAACCTTCCTAAAATGCTTTTGAATTGATTATCACCCTTCCAAAAGCTTAAGTTGTTTGAATATATATATATATATATATATATTTATGTTGATCATTGTATTTATATTATTATATTACAAATATAGATATTGAAAAGATATATATGACCACAAACTTTGCTTATGTACAACAAACATTTTTTTTTCCAAACTTGCTGAACTAGTCTAGTTTCTAATTAAAAAACTCGTCAAATATTACTATCAGATTTTGTTCAAACACTTCCTACACTTAAGGGGAAGGAAATCGCTGTTAAAAAAATAAATAATTGTGGACTTAGTTGATTCTTACAGGGCCTATTTATGCTATTAATAGGACTGGTTTGTTTATTATTTTGTAGTAGGACTCGTGGTCACATACTCTCTATAATACTCTGGTTAGCCCATTGGACTGGAGGACCAATTCTCTTTAAAATCCCATTTTGACTTATCTATATTTTTTATTAATATTATATTATTAAATTATTATTATTTTGTGTGCGTTAAAATTAATGGGTAAGTCTGATTTGCAGAAACTATATAAAGGGTCTAGGGCAAGTAAACAATACACATCATATTTTTGAGATTAGAGTTTCAGAGATCAGTTGAGAGTGGTTTGAGAGTAGTGTGTCTATAGGCACTACTATTACATTGTTTTCTATTTTGTAGGATTAAAAATTTAATTTATCAATGGATATGTTTGGAGTTAGTAATTTATACTTTAATAAAATTTATTATGTATATTTTAGATCCGTAAATTCTAACAATAGCTATTTTGGGAAAAAGACAGAGCATATGTGTAAGTACAAATACATACACTCATATATATTTAAATTAATTACCTAATCCTAGTTGATTCTCTAAAAGCAATTCTATGCTCCAAATGATAGGTAGATTTCTTATTCAATAAAGTTCAAAATTACATAATATGCCTACACTAACTTAGAGGTTTCTCGTGCAATCGTGAACACAATTCAAACAGTAACAGTTAATTACTCAAATTATATATTCAAACAAAAATAGGTTTTTTTTTTTTTTCCTTTTTTTCTTTTTGACCCTCTTCTTTTCAGTAATGGAAAAGGAAATGAAAGGAAGATGTTACAACAGAGATTGTAACAAAAATTCCATTCAGAGCCTAGTATTCAACCGAGCTATATACATTGTATAGGACACAACAAACATAGAAAATATCAGCAAAGCAAATATTCCTATTGAATTTTTTTTTAAAAACAAATTGTTATATAAATTACAAGAAGCAACCTTACACAAACATGAAAAATAAACATTAGTTAAAGAAATAAAAAGAAAAAGAACAAACAAATTAACAAAGAACATAGTTCTTTGCCAAAGTATGATGTAATGCTAATCTCAGTTGTCCCCTGAATTTAATAAGACTAACCATTTAGGATGGTCAACTTTTTAAGCCACAACATTAAAACAACTAATATCTTCAATCATTTTCTATTTGTAACTCTGGAGACTGCAACATGTAGCTGTCTATAATTAAAAATTGGTTTTTTAAGATAAAGTTCAACATATGGAAGAGATTGATTTTGGCTTTTATTATAGTCATAGCATATGATACAACCAAAGGATATTGTTTTCTTCAAAATTTAAAAGGTAACCTTGGGTCTGATAGAGTTAAATTCATTTTTGAAATAAAAACTTTAAACCCAGTATTGCTTCCTAAAATAACTTTGCCTTCGAGAACATGATTGCCAAGCCTTGTAATGACCAATCTAGTCCCATTGCACAACCCCGAAGAATGATCAACTTTATATATTATATAGATTTGCTTTTCCAAAAATGCTTGCTAAAAATTTATTTTTTATTGGTTTTAGTTAAAAGCTCTTAGAAGTTTTGGAGGTATGAAATACTTCCAAAAAATTATCCAAATATTTTTAAAAGCAATTTTTGAACTTTAAAAGTCAGAAGTAGCTTCTCATAAGCATTGTCAAACATGACCTAAGTATCAGAAAATTTATTTACCGAATATTTATTTTGTTTCGGCATAAATAATAATAATAATAATAATGCTGAAAATATTACCGTTTGTAATATTGTTAGGTAGAAAATTATGATACACGCTAGAATCCAAACCACTCGAGGAGCCTTGGACAGCAGTTGAAGAGGCTCAGACCACATTTGTACTATTAATAGCAACTGAATATTGAAACAAAACATCAGCAATACTATGAACAAGTCAATTGATGATTGAATGGGTCTGAAGCCCAACGCAGTAGAAGATAAGTTCTTATCAACATCAGGCAATGTCTCTACTTGATCCACTTTAATAACATTTGGACGGGCTTCGATATTAGAACCTAATATATAAATACAGAATAAGCCAAAACATGTAGCCGCCACACCAGTAAAAGTTGCAGTTGTTCTTTGCTGCAGAAAAAGAAAGAATGTGACAGTAACAACCAAGAAAAATGCTCCAGCTTGCCAACTTCTGCTGAAATTTATCTTATCTATCACTAGCAAGCCTGTTTTACAATACATTGCAAAGTCTTTACCATTGTTTATGAAACGGTAGTGGTCATTGGAGTCATTGCTACTAATTAGTAGGAAACTAGATGCATGGTTCTGTACATGCTTAGCTGGATCAACAGGCACAATAGTTGCACCTCCTCTGAGTTTGGTGAGGATGAGAGCTGGATTAACACCATATTCGAAGAGATATAGATGATCTCCACTAGAGAGGAAACAATCTATGCTGGAAGAGACCACACCACGAAAACTTGATTGATCATGGTCACTTTAGTTTGGACATGTACTATGATGATCATCTGACCTTGCTCCTCGTTGACCTTGAATGAAATGGATCACGTGTTCATCATCCAAATATATTCTTGAAGTCATATATATGAGGAAAATTATTAAGTAAATTTCATGGTGGTGAAGAACTCAGATGTCATTCATAAGAAAGAAAAAAAAAAGTTCGTGAAGCACAAAAGTACTGTAAGGCATGAATTCAAAAGAAATGGAGAAAAAAATAGGAAAGTTATCTTGGTCTTTTGTATTGGCTCGTGTGCATGTGTAGATGTGATCTCAATGCCGCAGGTTTTCTTTCTTGGTTTCCTTGAGAAGCACCTTCCAGATCTTGTTCTGCAGTTCATTCATCTTACTACTGGGATAAGTTTCTCTCTCTGCTCTTCAAATTTGTGTTTTAGAAAATGGGAATTTAATTCAACCTCAATAGAGATGCAATGCCAATACTGAATACGCTGGATAACCAGTACATGGGGATAATAAAGGCCTTGGACAGTAATGCAGAAAGAATTGAATTGCTGACAGAATGGTAAGTCGATATTTATGGCAGCACCTGTTACCAGTGAAGCAAATGTCGCCGACACGGCAAAAAGTTGCCGATAATGTCAGTTGTCAACCACCTCCGACACCAAAAAGGGGGGGGGGAGGGAAGATTTTTCGTCATGGATGCCGTCGGAATGTCACCAGAATTGATGGGTTTCGACTGGAAATGCAAAAGTTGATTGGGATTTTATTTTTTGGGTGGATATGGTGGAAAATCGATGGAGAAATCGATGGGAATTCGTCGAGTGTCAGTGGAATTTTTAGGTAGATGTCGGCCGGCGTGTGTGTGGTTGTGATTCTAAGATTCGTTTCCCTGTGATGTGATTTGTGAATCACAAAACGAAAGGAAAGAAAATAAAAAATGCAGAAGCACGAACAAAAAGAAGAGAAGAGAAGAGGAAGGGGGAAGACCAGAAAAGGAAGGAAGGGGGATGGTAGAGAGAGGAGAGGAAGGATTTGGAAGGAAAAAGAAATTTTTAATTGATTTTTTAATTTTTAAAAATAAATTAATTTATTTTATTTAATAATTAGAAGAGAAGAGAAGACTAGAGGAAAGGAGGAAGACCAAAAGAAGAAGGAAGGGGGATGGGACAGGGAGGAGAGGAAGGATCTAGAAGAAAAAAGAAAAAAATTTTGATTTTTTAATTTTTTAAAAATAAATTAATTTGTTTTATTAAATAACTAGATTGTTTTTTATACTATTCAATAATATTGCAAAGGAAAATTTACGTTGAGTAAGATATTGAAAAAGAAAAAAAAAGCTAATAATTAATTTTATTGATTCAGAAAGAAATTGGGATATAGAAAATTTTGTCAGAAAATTTTCAATTATGAAAATTTACATGTTAATAATAAACTGAAAAGATAAAACAATTAGGGTAAAAAAATCACGAGAGAATTGAAGGATGAAATAAAATGTAATGTCTATTGTTATATTCGTGAAATATCGAAATATGATCATCAATTTGAAAAACCAAAGAATTATTTTTTATATTGATAATGTATTATGATTTATATTTAAGAATTTCTTATATTTTAATATTATCTGTTAAATTATTCTATATTTTGATACTAAATAACATTATAGTTTATTCATTTATAATATTTATGGACTATTTTAATATTATTGTATTCTAATTATTGTATTTTTATATTATTTTACTATATTAATTATTTTATATGTTAAAATTTATACTCTAAATTAAAAATTTACAATTTCCGTAACCTTATCGATATTTCCATCGATAACGACATTTCCATCGGCATTTCCGTAAATTCATATTCTCGATATTTTCATCACTGCCTGTTACAGATATAAAAATTTTGTGTGGAGTTTTGTATAATCAATAACTCACTTATAGAATTCATTTGTATTATTAATGGGATTGACTTATTTACTAACTTATGAAGTAAGATTTTCGGACATATACTTTTTGTAATATTCTATTTAACCTATTAAATTGGAGGATCTCTTTAGCAACTCATTTGGCTTATCTATATTTTTATTATTAATATATTTGTTATTAAATTATTATTTTGGTGTAAGTTAAAATAATGAGTAAGTTATGTAATTTGCATGTAACTTCAGTTTCTAAAAGGCTGAGATTTTATTGATAAGGTAAGTGAGAAAATACATGCTACATTTTTTCTAGATTTTTGAGAGATCACTATATAGATCTATAAGAGTGGGGTTAAAGATAGTGTGTTCATTTTAGACATTGCTATTATGTGTTTTATGTTTTACAAATAGCAGATTAAATTTATAAATGACTACTTTTAAAGGTTAATAATTCTGAAATTAATTTGTTGTGTACAATCCATATTTATTTTTACTATAACAATTGGTATCAAAGTCACATACATAATGAAATTCCAATTCCATGACCTGTTTATTTTGTTGACTGTATATATATATGTATCATTAGCCATTGATCTGGATCATATATATATTTTCATTTTATTTTTCCTTTCTTTGATATATATATATATATATATATATGTATATTAAAAATTATGGATCGTATATATATATATTTTCTGTTTTGTGAAATAAATTTGTTTTTGGAATTTTTTATCAAAACTTATTTATGATAAAATCAGGATCTAGGTATTGTTAAATGGTATTTTTAATAAAAAGAAAAATAAGATTCATCAAAAAAACAAAAAAGGTTGAATTTTAATGCTGCTGTACGAAACCAATCTTAAGCCATACGTAGAGGAATAAATATAAAACTTGATTATAACAAACTCATAATATTTAAAGGAAAAAGTTCTCAAAAAATCAAAAAACGACTATAGCTGCCAACCTTCTTTGTTTTTTTTATTCTTTTTACAGGGTCCGCCTTCTTCTTTCTCATCTTTCACTTGAACTTGATTGGCCCCACTCTTCTCTAACCTCATGGCGATTGGCCCCACTCTCTTCTCATCCCATGTCGAAAAACTTCTATGAGACAGTGGTACCAAATCAGCTGTTACCGCTTTAAATGGCTTAATGCAATATATTAAAAACTTGACATGTCATTGCCAGCTCATAATTTCAATTGATTTTTGATTTTTCCTTTTGAAAAAGTAAAGCTTTTGCATATCCTTCTCTTATTCCAAAGAATACCTTTGACCTTTCCTTCCATGGCAACCCTTTCTTCCTCTGCAACTCTATAATATGGATCATAAAGCTCCAACTTTTGAAATAGATACTCCTTCATTGACTCACCCTTCGTCAGTTTTAATCATTCCCAATTTGTGTTTGGAGTTAGTTGGACAGATTACACCAGCAAGGCCTGAGATCTGGATGCATACAACCCTAGATCTTGCATAAGTGTGTCCACTACCATAAAAGCATTCAATCTGCATTCTTCCATGCTCATATGATTTGGATTTGAAATCTATCATGGTGGTTCACTTTCTATCTCTAATGCTTCTAGAATGGAGTTTTAAGACAGAGTTTGAAATCTCCCATGGTGATTCACATTCTTTTGTGACAATATTATTTTGTCTTAATTATTATGGTTCCTTTTTGTTTCTTTTTTATTTTTTTATTTTTTTATTTTTTATTTTACCTTCAAACTCTTGTTCACAACGGTCATAAAGAAAGAAGAAGCCATGCCATGGAGGAAGAAAAGCTCTGCAAAAAAGTTTGGGATGGTGAACTGCTTATGACATATGGCAAGTATTTTAATATATACCATTTAACCAAGTGGTACCACCGTCTCATAAAGGATTTTCTTCAGGTCCGGGCCAAACATACTTAGGCTTTATATATTTTTCCCCTTCTCTTTTTTTCCCTCCATATTTTCCTTTACTTTTATCTCATCATCTGTTCCCAAATACGAAACATAGCCTTAATGAATCAAAATCAAAGCAGAATCGGAAAGAATGAATATAATCCATGTTAAATCCCATAATTTTAATATGAGAGGAAAGAAATATGGAGATGAAGACATCACCGTGATGGGCGTAGATAATGTAGGTGTAACATCCCGTCCCAAAGTACAACGGAAATTTTCCAACTTTGATCGAGGTTGACCATTGACCGTTGACTTTGACTTTGATCGTTGACCGAAGAGGTCAAAAGTTGACTTTTTGACTCGGATGGAATTCTAGGTTGACTAAGGTACCGTTACGAAGTACATATTGGCACGAGTTCGTAGACTAGTAGCACGTCGAAAAGGGAGCTACGGTTTGAAAGTTATGAGCAAAACAAGTTGAGGTCCAAACTGTCCAAGGGATGCCGGAGTTGACTTTTTTATTCATGCAAAGTTGAGCTTTGACTCATGCATGGTTGTGAAGTACTCATCGATACGAGTCCGTAGACTAGCGGCACGTCTGATTTGGAAATGTGGGTTGAAAGTTATGGACCTGTAGAGTTTTTCAAATACTGTATTATTTTAATATTATTTTTTTTTAACGTGTAACAATGTGCCACGTGTGACTTAATAAATGTGACCATGTGTCACCATGTTGAGATGCCACATGTCAACCATGCTTAATACCATGTTATTTTATTATTGTTATTTTATATAATAATATTATTTTGTTATTATTTAATTATTTCTTTTATTTTCTTTTCTTTTATTTTTTTTTCTTTTTCTTTTCCCCCACGTGGGAAAAAAGGGCCACGGGCCCCTTCCCCTTCCCCTTCTTCTTCTTCTTCTTCTTCTTCTTCTTCTTCTTCTTCTTCTTCTTTCTTTCCTTCTTTCTTCCTTCCCATCGGCCATCTCTCTCTCTCTCCCGTGTTCATCTTTCTCCGGCCACCACAAACCACATGCACTGGCCACCGTCGAAGACCACACGCCGGCGACGCGCCCAGATCGGGCCGGTGAAGTTGGCGGCGGCGGGTTGAATTTTTCCGGCGATTCTCGCCGTTTCCGGCCAGCCAAGTCCAAATTGCCACCCCTTCCCCCCTATTTTGGGTCCTCTGAGTTCAGTTATGGTCTCCAATCGTTTAAATTCGAATTGGTTCGTGAGATACGAGGAGATCAAGACCGGTCGAAGCTTTCAGGCCAAATTCCGACCACCGCTGGTCGAATTGAGCTCAATGGAGGTCGGTAATGTGATCCTCATCTCACAAGCTATCTATAGACATATAATTTGTCAATTTTGGTTAACGTTTGTGTTAGACCCCCGGGTACCGGATATTATTTACCCGAATAAAATATTAATTTATTTGACTGTGTGTGAATTGTGTTCTAGGAGCACGGGTGAGTCGTGGAATTGATCCCATGGAGGATCTTAGGATTAATTGCGTGCTCCAGGTGAGTGACCCACCTTCAAATTAATTTCGGAAATTAAATTTGTGAATATTTTGTGTGAATTGAATATTTGAAATTGATATTTTATGTGCCAAATATTTAGTGGTTTTATTTGTGAAAATTTGATGCCTAATTGAGTGAATCAAAATATTTATATATTAAAAAATATTTTGATTCAAAGAATTTTATGAAATTGAATTGAAATTATTAATTATTAAATTAATTTGTTGGAATATTTCATAATTGAATATTTCCAAAATATGTTTATGTGTTCGATATCATGAGAATTTCTATCTAGAATGGTATTGCTAATTCATAACGTTTTTAATATACGTTTTGGTGCCAAAAGAATATAGTTGAAAATTTAAAGAAATTGTGGTTTGATTTATTGTAATTATTGCTATGGTTGTTAGTTTTAAAAATTGTTTTGGGGTATAACATAATATATATGTGTTCGAATAATTTGGCTTATATACCATTTGATTGAATGTTTGGATTATGCATATAAAAATATTTGCCTTATTAAATATGAGTTGTCATTTTACGTAAGGTTTGACAATGTATTAAATGGTTTTATATTCTAATGGGTTCATAAGTGAACTTGGAGTAGTTAAATATTTTGGTATTTAAATTGAGATTTTAAATCATTTTAAAAACTATTTGGTTTGAGAAACCAGATTAAAAATCATATAATTTTAAGCACGATCAAATATTTTATAATTTTAGGTGCTTAAAATTGGTTTATGGTGAATATATTTCACTGTGGTATTTCTGGTTTTCGTATGAAATGATATTTTGAGATTTTGAAATATTTGAACAAGTGGTTGAACTTGACAATTAAATTATGATTATGATACAGTAGGATACTATATCGGTTATTTTAATCGATGTACCATATAGTACCAAAGTTTGGTTCAGTATTATATTACAACGTGCTGGGTTTACCACGGTGCCGTGAGGCTGGTTGCATCCAACGGTTATCTATTATTACCACGGACTGTGAGGTCGGGTTCATCCGACGGTTTTAGTATTATTACCACGGTGCCATGAGGTTGGTATCATCCAATGGTTTATTATTGCCACGGATCGTGAGGTTGGGTACATCCCAACGGTTTATTTATTATTATTCCCACGACACCGTTCATATATTGAGGGTCGTGAGGTGGGTGTATCCCACGGTTTACAGATTGGTACGTCGTATGGTACATTGTATATGTTGTATTTAACGTTATTTTTAATAATTATTTCAATTGGAAAACTTAATACAAATTTTATGGAATTTTATTATGTTTTTTTTTTATTTCTTATTTATATTAGTGTTTTAATAGTGCATTTCATCTTGATTTTTCTATTTATATTGATTTGGTGATTTTGAAAAGATCTTACTATGTTTTTACCATTTATCTTAAATGGAGGTTTTAAATTGACTTAATTTTTCCCTTTACTTAATTCTTCAAGAAATTGATTTATTTCATTATAAATTCTGAATGCTTCAACTATTACATTTTATTTAATATTTAGTTGAATAATTGACTCCTTGATTTTCGGGGAATATGAATAACGGGTTTTGTGAAAAGGTTCTAAAAGGGAAACTTTTCCAACCGAGAGAATCGTAAGGATTTTGAGAGAAATTATTATTTCCAATTAATTATTATTTATCTACTTAGTTATCGTGGTATTATAATTGTACAGTAGATAAGGTTACTTACTGAGATGATTAGCATCTCATATTTTTAAATTCCATTCCCCTAGGTCTAGGTTGGGAGATGTTGAATGTCCGGGGCGAGCCCGACATCTCAGTTCATTGTTGAAAGTCCAAGAAGCATTTCTTCCCTTTTTCCTCTCCATCTTGTATTGCTTCTTTATCTGATGTTGTATTAATTCCACATTTATTTGTATAATGCTCTGTATACTATATCAGACATTTATGTAGTCATTATGCACTGAGTTACTGTTATTCTTTTGGAGTGCTGTAAATTTGTGGAATCAAATTGTAGTAATGTGGGAGGAATAAGGGGACGATTATAGAAGTGTGTTTTCAGTGCAGGAAATTTTTGGTTAGTCCTACCCTTAGAGGAGGTGCTGTCGGATTTTCCGTCGGAAGGTTCGGTGGTATTTCCCTGGGATCAGAGCTTGTCTAGGGTTCCGGTGAGGAATTTTGGATAGATCCTGACAGCAGGAGTTGCATCTCCATGTGTAAATGTGGTCTCCATGCTTCAGTTGCTCCTTATGTATCTTGTTCAAAAGCAGCCTCTGGATATTGAATGTCAAAAACTTTAGTAAGTAATTTAATTCATTTCATAAAAAAACAAAAGGTTAAATCTCATTATACTTCTCTCCATTTGAAGAAATGTATATTTGTTTCTTTTCTTATAGTAGTCCACTTATATATTTTACTCAAAAATGACACTTTTAATCTTATAGCTTTATCCATATAGTAGAAACAAACTCATTTATAAACAACAGTCACAGTTTTATTTATTTATCGACCAACACATTCTTTTCACAAAATCTATCTATCTAGGAGAATTATAATTGTTGTTTGAAAACAAGTACTGAACTTTTGGCTTTTAAGGTTCAAAAATTGCTTTTAAAAATATTTGAATAATTTTATGAAGGTAGTTTAGACTTCCAAGGCTTGCTTTAACCAAAGCCAATAGAAAATAGATTTTTAGCAAGCATTTTTAAAAAAGCAAAAGCTAAGCCAAATGAGGCCTTACTATAAGGTTTTATTATTATTATTATAATATAAATCATGCAAGTATTGTTTACAGTAAAATGTGTTAGTGGACTCCTAACAAAAGGGAACAAATATACATTTCTTCAAAATAAAATGCATAATAGAATAACTATATATGATGAAATTTACTCTCCTTTTTTATTTATGAAATAAAATTACTTACTAAAACATTTTCCGTTTAATATCCAGAGGCTGCTTTCGAACAAGATACATAAAAAGCAGTTGAAGCCCGGAGATCACATCTACACATGGAGGCGCGACTCCTGCAGCACCTATGCCCATCATGGTGATGATCTTCTTGATCTCCATATTTCTTTCTTCTTCTTTAAAATTATGGTATTTAACATGGATTCTAACTCATGTGTATTGGTTCTTTACTATTGTGATTTTATTTTGACACCCAAGACCCTATTCTTTTAACCTTATATCATTATCTTTTATCTAACTCAAGTGCTTGAACCATGATAGAATCCAGACCCCTCGAGGAGTCTCAGACCGCAGTTGAAAAGGCTCAGACCACATTAGTACTCTTAATAGCAACAGATGTCTACTTGATCCACTTTAATAACATTAGGACGGGCTCTGATATCAGAACCAAATCTATGATTACAGTATAAGCCAAAACATGTAGCTGCCACACCAGTAAAAGTAGCAGCTGTGAGTTGCTGCAGAGAAGGAAAGACAGTGACAGAAACTGCCAAGAAAAATGCTGCAATTTGCCAACTTCTGCTGAAATTTATGTTATCTATCAGTACCAAGCCTGTTTTGAAATACATTGCAAAGTCTTTACCATTGTTTATGAAACGGTAGTGCCAACTGGAGTCATTGTTAACAATTAGAAGGAAACTAGACGCACGGTTCTGCACAACTTCAGCTGGATCAGCACGCGCAAGAGTTGTACCTCCGAGTTTGGCGAGGATGAGAGCTGGATTAACACCATATTCAAAGCGATACAGATGATCTCCACCAGAAAGGAAACCATCTATGCAGGAAGAGACCACACCATGAAAACTTGATTGATCATGGTCACTGCATTTTGGACATGTACTATGATGATCGTCTGACCTTGCTCCTCGTCGACCTTGAGTGAAGTGGATCACGTTTTCTTCATCCAAATATATTCCTGAAGTCATATATATCAGGAAAATTATGAAGTAAATTTCATGGTGGTGAACAAACTCAGATTCTCATTCATAAGAAAGGAAAAAGAAAAAAAAAAGTCTGTGAAGCACAAAAGTACTGACTGGCATAAATTCAAAAGAAATGGAGAAGAAGAGGAAGGTTACCATGGTCTTTTGTATTGGCTTGTGTCCATATGTAGATGTGATCTCCAGGCTTTAGGTTTTTCTTCTTGGTTTCCTTGAGAAGAACCTTCCACATCTTGTTGCGCAGTTCACTCATCTTACAACTGGGATATGTTTCTTTCTCTGCTCTTCAAATTTGTGTTTTAGGAAATGGGAAATTGAATTCAACCACACTAGAGATGCAATGCCAATATTGAATACCCTGACAATACAGGGTTTGGACTGTAATGCAGAAAGGATTGGATTGGCTGACAGAAGGGTAAGTCCATATTTCTATACTCTTAAAGAAATAATGACGACAGCAAATAATAATAAGGGAAAAGGTACTACCTAGTATTGTATGTCAGTAAGTCAGTGTCACTTATCGCCATCAAATTAGTCAACAAGGGCAATATATGTATATCAATGCTATTGCTAGGAGTATTCTACTTCTCCAACTTATGAGTATACATGTTTATTTAAAGCAAATAACCAAAAATCATCTTACAGTAGGACATGTTACTCTCTCTCTCTCGCTCTCTCTCTCTCTCTTTCTATTCTTCAAGGAAATGGGAAATTGAATTCAACACCCCTAGAGATGCAATGCCAATATTGAAAACCCTGATTAACGAGTGCATGAGGACAATACGGGGTTTGGACTGTAATGGAGAAAGGATTGGCTGACAGATGGGTAAGTCCTATTATTAAACAAATAGTTATGTCGTGGCATCAAACAATAAGGGAAAAGATGCTGCCCTAGTACCTATTATTGTATGTCAGTCAGTCAGTGTGTCCCTTATCTCCACGAAATTAGTCAACAAGGGCAGCGTGTCACTGATAGGAATTTTTCTACTCCTCAAATTTATGAGTGTGAACATATTTATTTTACTGTGTACAACCAAAAAAACAAAACAGAGCAGACAGAGAAAGAGATGGCCTAACGTTCATCCAAAAGCTGGGTTATAAAAATAACAATGCTTCCAAATCATCTGTCAGTAAGATATTTTCTTTAATTGTGTTGCCTGTTATCGTTTCCTGCAAAATTGAAAGTGGCTAGGATCAAGCAGATAAGTTCAAATAAATATATAAGAATCTAAGAAGAGCAAAGTACTTCCCGTAATCGGCAGAGCAAAAAAACACAAAGAAAAAATAGACAAAAACTATATTTTATGGGACAATTACATAAACTTACCTTGTAGTTTTAAAGTTTTTTTTTTTTTTTTTAAATAATTATCCTTGTGTTTATATATTTTTCAGATACTTCTCCTTTAGTTTTATTTTTCTTTCAATTTATTATTTTACACAATATATAATATATAATTTAATAAAAAATTAACAAGTGGAAAGACGAGAATGCCTTTTTAATTAAAAGACAGCATTTTCTATATGAAAGACAAATAAAACAGAGGAAAGTCATTGCCAAACAATCACCATTGCCCAAATGTTGTTATATCCATGGCAAACCGCCCTCTTCGACTTCTTCATTCTTCTTTGGATTAAAAAGGTTGTGGAAGACAACCCATTGGTGCAGACTTTAAGCATTGATTGTTGGTGTTTACTTTTTTAAACCCACAGTCACATGCATATATATGCGTTTAGCAAAGGAGGTCAGGAAAATAAAAGAAACAGTTTAAAAGAAAGAAAACCATGTATAAGAACATTAATAGCAAATAATAAATTTTATATTCATTACATCAACACACCTGATTTTTTATGTACCAGATAAAAGATTTGCAAATTTGCAAAGTGTTAAAAACAGGAGTAACTATTGAATTCCTTGAGTGAGTCATATGGAACCTTCAATTAATTCAGAGAAAGAAAGTGGCAGAAAAATATTTGGGTTGGATTTCTCATCAAATTTTACATTTATTTATTATTATTATTTATCGATTCTAACAAAAGCATATAAAAAGTTACATTTTGAACTCTTCTCCAATTTTATCTTGACCCTATCCACTTGTTTTCATTCAAAACATATACAAAATTAAAGTGAAGTAGACTGTGGTAACTTTTTATTAAATCGTTGTCATTTTATCTGGTTAAAAGATGAAAATAACTAGCACATCTATGTTAATAAACTGTTTGAGAAATCATAAAAGCGACCTTGCATAAAAATGAATAAGAAGAGCTGACTAATGGATGTTTAAAATAAATAAATAAAAGTTTCCAAATGAAGAATATAATAAGCTACATACCATGACCCAAAAGAATTGTCATTGTCATGGTTTAGTAGCAAGAAGAGCATGATCATCTATAATTGTATAGAGAAATGGCTCTAGATTAAGCTAGATTTGGATAAATGCTTCATGTGTTAATTACTAACTTTTGCATTCGACAGCATTGGTTAATACATTATGTATTTATTAATACCATGCACAGTGTAGCTGGATTATTTTCCACCTCTTTTACCCTTACATTCTTTCTTGAATTTGATCCAACTTGACGGTACCTATATATGCTCCGCCCCATTTCACATACTTACAAATTTAGTTACATCTTTGAGATTACTAATAAGCCAGCAAATACCATGGAACTCAACCCATTTGTGTATCTAATGATGGGACACGGATGTTTAGTCATAGGTTATGGATCTTTTTATTTTAAAAAGGAAAAAGTGCACTACAGTGGAGCATGATTTTTTGGTCAGAACTCCAATGGAGCGGTGATTGCATATACAGCAGTGTCTCCATTTTTGGATAAGTTGAGAAGGATAGATTTCATTAGCAATTGGACCGTCCCATTAGTTCAAATAAATAATAATTACAATTTCCATCAAAGGACCCCATCCACATATAAGCAACTGTTATAATCAAGTCGAGAAGACAATTTTTACTCCTTAGAGCCCAGGGACGTTCAGGAAACCAAAATGTGTTTAGCAAAATAGGGTAACAAATAAACTTGGGTACGAATGTGAAAAAAAGCTGTCGGGACATAAAAGAAATAAATCTCTCAAAAGCAGCCAGTTCCTGAATTCGAACTCCACGAGCATCCCTACGATATCCTGTATCAGAAAACAGTCTCCAGATTGAGTAAAGGACATAACCCACAGCTAGCCCACCAACAAAATTATTAATATTAGTTAGCAGCAATGAATATGGAAATGAAATGATAGCACAAATGGCGGCAAAAACGGATGCTATCTGTCCACTACGGCCGACGGTAATGATCCTTGGCACTAGCAACCCTGTTTTGCAGTATATTGCAAAGTCTTCACAGTTGTTGTGGAAGAGGTTGTAGGCACCAAAGCCATTCTCCAGGAGGAAATAGGCACGGTGCAGGACAAATACTGGTGGATCCGAGTAGGCAAGAGTACCTGTACCTCCTCGGCTTTTGGCTATAAAGAAATCTAGATCAACACCATAGTCATAGCGGTAGAGTTTGCCGACCTTGAGAAAATTACGCATGTTGCAAATCCTCACAGGACCACTGGTTATTTGGTCACCATTGCCCCACCATTGATGGATGGTGGGTGTAATAGGGGCATCTTCTCGAGTTAGATGGATCACCTTTCTTCTACCCCTTCTTTTACCGATATATATTCCTGCATATATATGGTCAGCTCAAATTTGGATTTTAACATAAGGATTAACATCAATTTTTTTTTTTTTTTTTGGTTTTTTTATCACATTGTTAAAATTGAAAATTTTATTAAAAATATATTTATTAATTGTCAAGTGTCAATAGAGTTTTTTTTTTTTGGGGGGGGGGGGTGAAGTTTGAACCTAGACAGAAAAAAATAAAAACGTATGGTTTTTGTCAACTCAGCTAATTACATTATTGTGTCAATCGAGTTATTAAATCTTGATAAAGTTATCAAATTCCAATAGAATTTTATAATGTCACCTTATCTACATTTGATTATTTTTTAAATTTTAAATTTTAACAATTAATATAATTTAAAAACTAACAAAGAAAGACATAATAATATTATTTGTGCTTATGTGATTTTTATTCATATAAATATATATATGTATATATATTATATCAATTTCTCATCAAGTTACCTAAATAATTTATTTTTCATCAAAACCTTTTTTATGAGTATTTGGATTTTTTCAAGAACGATTTAAAAATGTATTTGAAATTTATATAAATTTAATAAAATATAAACAAACTAATATTTAAATGCAATCTAAACATATTTTTAAATTTTAACTCCTAAAAAAAATTCAAAGGCTAATAAAATAAGTCCTAATGAAAAATTCATAAAAGATGGGTTGGCTATATATATATATATATATATAATGTAATTAAGTCCACCTCCTATCATTTGAACATATATTTAACAGATAATATCATGTATAAATAAAAAGAAGGAGAAAATCACCATGATGCGCGTAGAAATAGCTCCTCCACGTGTAGATGTGATCACCCGGCTGTAGTTGCCTCCACTCTATCTTGTTGGAAAGCACCCACGGGATGTGGAATGTCTAAAATTTTAGTTGTTAAATAAAAATAAAACTAAACTATAAGATTAAATAAATAAAAAAAATTTAAATTTCAATTATATGTATGTAGACCAAGTACGGAGAGAAAGTTACTCTATTGTATACAGCCCATTAAAAAAATTTGAAGCCTGCTAGGGCCCAGACCAGTGGACGAGATTTAGACCACATACAGAGTACCGGATACAGATTTTCTGTCTCCAAAACTCTGTCTCCAATCCTATCCCACTAATAAAAAATTGACACCTATTTAAAATACTATCATATATTTTCTTCTGTTTTCACGTCATTCACCGTTAAGTTATACTAACAGAAGCTTTCTTATGGCTGCAAAACTCCAATTAGGCCCATTTTATTAAAATTTATAAATAAAGTCCTCTACCATTCTTTTTCTTTTCGTTTCTGTTCTTTTTTTTTTTTTTTTTTTATTATTGTGCCATTCTTGCCGTTCTTCTCCCTTTCAACTATAACTTGTATATTTTTTTAATTATTATTATACCAATCGAATCCCACTCATTAAAGTTTCAAAAAAGCCCTAAATCATTTTTCTTTTTTTCTGATTTTTTTATTTTTATTTTTTGTGCAATCCCATGCCAGTCGTCACTCTAACTATTATATTTTTTTTAATTATTATTATTTTTTTCTACTGTGCAGCAGCAACAGCCATTAAGGCTTCTTTCTCTATTTTTCTTTCTACGAGGCACTGCAGCAATTTCTTTCTGTTATGTTATATATAAGAAAACATCAATTTACAATTTTAACAAAACACATCTATCATCGAATATAAAAGAATACTTTATTCATCAAAAAAAAAATATTTATATATATATATAAAAGAATATTATTTTTAACTCTAAAGAAATGTAATAAATGTTTCTAAAGTGCATTAAATAGTAAAAACAAATGATATAAAACTTATTCTCAATAGTAAAAACAAATAATATAAAACTTATTTTCAATGTTTCTATATCCTTATGTCAAACTTCTATATATTCTTGTTATTATCAATGATATAATTGTCATTGAATCTGAAACATTGGTGTTCTTGGGGGATTGCATGCACCTACAAAAGGACACACAAGTACATGTCATTTCCTATAAAAATAAAGCAAACTTTAAAATAAAAAATAAAAATTTATATATATATATTTGATAATCTTTTGAAATACCTGTTCTAATAAATTCAACATACTTGTATTCTGAATCAAATTTGTTGAAGCAACATGACTACAAACCTAGTATATATAATATTTTAATATATATAAAAAAACAAGAAAATAAAATAATATTAATAATTTTTACCATAAAAAAAAATAAAGCATGAACCACAAAGATGAAATGTAATTAAAAATATAGTATTACGTGATCACCATGGTATCCGGGCACAATGTTGAATGGCAAGTTTAATAGATCTTGACTATTAAAATTAGAAGAAACCTGCAAGTGAAAATATATGTATATTAAATATTAATATAAATAATGCAGACAAAATTTTAGTTAATAATAATTATAACCGCATTGAATGGAATATTGAAATAAATAAGTTTGTTGAATTGAACGTGAATTCTTACATCATTATGTGCTATTTCACTAGCATGTGACTGTTGTTGAGATGGTTCTCCAAGTGCAACATTTTTCTTCTTTCGCACCCTTTCAAGAGCATTTCTTGGCCTTGTAGATTTTCCACGTACTCTTTTCTTATTTTTAATTCCTTTAATCTTCTCATTAGCACTTGGTACGGTTGTAGTCTCTACGATTTTAGAGATGGATTTTCCAATATTATTGCCTTTTAAATATGTATCCACATCTTCTAAAATCTTAGCAAGAGCAGTTCTTGCAATTTTATATGTTTCTTCTGTTTCTGCTGCCTTCGTTGCCACTTGAGTTTGCAATCTACACAGATCCTTATAACGTCTTGCCAAACTTACTTTAGGGTCTTCATTTATTGTATTTGCAAATACAAATTCAGAATTTCCTAACTTTGCAGATTTTTTCCATCGTTTCAATATATATTGTATAGGAATTTTTTTTATATCCTTTGAAGAAAGAACTTTAAAAGCATGGGAGCACAAAATTCCTGTAAACTCAAAATTTCTACAACTGCAAATCACTGTGTTATCAGAAAAATCATATCTAATAGTATGCTGAAATTGTTTTTTATTATTGGTAAGTTTGTACTCCGTCATTATCCCAATATGATCAAATATTTGCATAGCATAATCATAAGCCTTACATAACTCATCTTGGAACACCTTGAATACTGTTGGGATGTAAATACTTGCTGCATCTTTTAGAATTTCAACTGGAAATGATAACGATGGAGTACTTTGAGTAGCTTTGAAATCAGCCTTTAGTTCTTCATAATGATGATCTTCAATTAACCTCTGAAAATGCTCAAAGAACCTTAATAAATTATGTTGATAGCTGACATAATTTTTAATCACATTATTCATACTCTCACTCGGTTGAGTAGTAGTCATATCTGCACAAAAAGTCTCTCTGCCATAAACCAATGCCCATTTCTTTCTCAAATCAAACATTCGTATAAGCCAATCATTATCTTTAAGATCATATTTCTCAAGCATTGCATTCCAAGCTAGAAAAAATTCTTGTTCTTCTTCATAATCATATAGGCAGCTACTAAAATCTTTGGCAAACTCTTGAAATTTGGCAAAAACTCCACTAAGACGTTTTGCTGCATTTTGATACAAGTGCCATATACACAACTGATGACATGTTTCTGGCCATTGAGAAGTTAATGCTTTTGCCATTGCTGGATCTTGGTCAGTAACAATAGTTTTTGGTTTTTTACCTAACATTGCTTTTACAAAAGTATCAAACAACCAGATAAATGTTTCAGCACATTCATCATATAATAATGCAACTCCAAATATAGTAGTTTGCTTATGGTGGTTCACCCCTAGAAACATAGCAAAAGGTCGACCACTTTGATTTTTCCTATAAGTTGTATCAAAGCTAACTACATCACCAAAATGAGAGTACGCAATCATCATTTTTGCATTTGCCCAAAAAATATTACTTATCAAATCATCTTGATCCACTTGTTTTGCATAAAAAAAGTAAGGATTTTCAATTGCATAGATTGTAAGTATTCCAAAACACCACCTGTCTCTCCTACTTTCATTTGAATTGTTCTTTTCGTTTTCAAGTAATTCTTGTAATCATCACAAATAAATCCAAGGTTTTTATATGTCAGGACCCGACCAGAATTCCTCCTCGGAACCCTAGACAAGCCCTGATCCCAGGGAAATACCACCGAACCTTTCTAATGGAAAATCCGGCAGCACCTCCCCTACAGGTAGGACTTACCAAAAATTACCTGCACTGAAAACACACTTCTATATTCATCCCCTTATTCCTCCCACAATACTACAAATTGATTTCACAAATTTACAGCACTTCAAATGAATAACAGCAACTCAGTGCATAAATAACAACTAAATGTCCAACATAGTATACAGAGCATTATACAATTAAATGTGGAATTAATACAATGACAGATAAGGAAGCAATACAAGATGGAGAGGAAAAAGGGAAGAAATACTTTTTGGACTTGCGGCAACGAACTGAGACGTTGGGCTCGCCTCGGACAATCAATGTCTCCAACCTGGACCTAGGGGAACGGAATTTAAAAACGTGAGATGCTAATCATCTCAGTGAGTAACCCTATCTACTTAACACCTTTAATATTAATAATATAACAAATAAAGGGAATTGAATTAATACCAACAATTAATAGGTAAATAAATAATAGCAGTTGGAAATAATAATTTCCCTCAAAACTCTCATTAATCACTCCATTGGAAATGTTCTCTTTTTAAAACATTTTCACAAAACCCGATATTCGTATTTCACGAACACCAAGGATCAAACAATTTAATAAACAACAAATAAATAAATAAATACCCCAAATATAAATAAAATGTAATAAATTATAATAAATAATTTTTGTACTCTTTGGGGTTTGAAATTTCTATCCGAAAAATTTGTACTTGACGCACCAAACCATATACCAGTGATGCCTTCTGATACCCAGCGTCCTGATCACCAACTAGCGGGGAGATTAAAGAGAGAAACTTGCAAACGGCACTTCGGCGTCCCGACAGTACCGCTGCTGAAACCGTCATCCCGGCCAAGGAGGGGGGCGGCTGATGCGCAATATATAAGACTTGGCTACCCTCGGTCCAATGGCAACTCACGGGAGACATAATACTTGCGCGCTAACCACATATATATACCAGAACACCAATATTGTATGAGTGCGTCTAAAATAATTACTAAATTAATTATAACCGTACCGTTTTCCAAAATTACCGTGGAAAATATACCAATTTTCACATTTACCATCCCACATATTTCCATTTAACAAACCGGTACGAAAACATCGATAACCAATAAAATTAATTTTTCTCGCAACACGCGGTTCAACAAATAATATACCACGGGCATAATTATGAAAATTAAACCACCAATTTAAACAAATAATTTCCTTAAAATATTCAAAACAATTATGCCCAAAAATAATATAAAATCCAGACACAATTAATTACTGAAAATACTTGCTCATGTGTAATAAATACCATTTAATCAAAATAAAATAATAATCGGGAATTTCTTAATGACCCCAAAATTCCATTTAGCACAAATGGGTAAATATATATAAAATAATATTTTTCCCGATTATATTTAAAGTACACCACATGAGCATAACTGCAGATATCAAATTAATTACCCCAAAAATATTTTTGAAGGCGGGTCACTCACCTAGAGCGCGCAATTAACCTAAGATCCTCCATGGGATCAATTCCACGACTCACCCGTGCTCCTAGAATACAATTCACACACAGTCAGATAAATTAATATTTTATTCGGGTAAATAATACCCTATACCCGGGGGGTTAAACACAAACGTTATCCAAAATTGTCGAATAATATACCGAATCGAAGCTCGTGGAACGAGGATCGTATTACCGGTCTCCATCGACCCCAATTCTGACGGTGGTGGCCGGAATTTGGCCGGAAAGCTTCGACCGGGATTCAATTCCTCGTATCTCGCAAACCGCTTCGAATTTTGGAGATCGGAGGCCATATTTGGACTCAGAGGACCTAAAATAGGGGGAGAGGGGTGGTAATTTGGAGTAGGCTGGCCGGAAACGGCGAGAATCGCCGAAAAAAATTCAACCCGCCACTGCGACTTCACCGGCCCGATCTGGGCGTGTGGCCGGCCGGCCGGTCGCCAAATTTGGTTGGTGAGCTCGCCGGCGTGTGGTCTTGGACGGTGGCCGGCGCGTGTAGCTTGTGGTGGCCGGAGAAAGATAAACACGATAGAGAGAGAGACGGCCGGAGGGAGAGAAAATGAACGAGAAGGAAGAAGAAGAAAGAAAAAGAATTCCTCCCGTGTCCCTGCCCCTTTTTCCCCACGTGGGGAGAATAAAAGAAAAAGAAAAAGAAAAAGAAAAAGGAAAATAAAATAAAATAAAATAATTAAATAATAATAAAAATAATATTATATAAAATAATATGATATTAAACATGGTTGACATGTGGCATCTCACCATGGTGACACATGGTCACATTTATTAAATCACACGTGGCACATCGTTACATGTTTAAAAATAATATTAAAATAATACGATGTTTGAAAAACTCTACAGGTCCATAACTTTCAAACCACATGTCCAAATCGGACGTGCCGCTAGTCTACAGACTCATATCGACGAGCACTTTACAACCATGCATGAGTCAAAGCTCAACTTTGCATGAATAAAATGTCAACTCCGGCACCCTTGGACAGTTTGGACATCAACTTGTTTTGCTCATAACTTTCAAACCGTAGCTCCGTTTTCAACGTGCTACTAGTCTACGAACTCGTGCCAACGTGTACTTCTTAACGGTACCTCAGTCAACCTAGAATTCCAACCGGAACAAAAAGTCAACTTTTGACCCCTTTTCGGTCAACGGTCAAAGTTGGAAAATTTTCGTTGTACTTTGGGACGGGGTGTTACATTATATCCACCTACTCGCTTAACCACTAACTCCAAACTTGCTTTAGGAGCAATTCCTAAACTATCAGCTATATCTATTTCAGCTGCTTGGACAAAAGTTAACTTCCTTTGAGACCTATGCAAATGACTTTTACTGGGAGTTGATGTCACATGTGTATGTTGGCCAATGAAATCAGTAATACGATATTTACCAGTTTGATCCAAATTTATTTTCATTCTAGCTAAACAACCAAATCTTGTTTTAGCACGATGAGATTTAACATTAATACTTCGTTTATCCTTTTCCCGAAAGCCTTCACAACAACAACAAAAAGTTCTATTTTTCATCTTTCGACTTTGATCTTTATGTCCTTTACTCCTTCGAATGCCAAAACCAACCTTGTAAGCATAAGCATTATAAAAGTTATAAGCTTCATCTTCACTTTTAAATTCTATTCCAAGTTTTGGTATCATTTCATCCAAAATTTTAGAATGAATCGCTTCTATTTGTTCTTGACCAGTTATGTTTCCTTCATCTTTTTTATCTTCATCTTCCAATGACATATTAATATCTTTACTCATATAACTATCATTTATCCATGATCTTCAGCACTTTAATTAAATATCATAAAGAAAAAAATTAGAATCATAAAAATTAAAAATAATGGTATAAATATATATATATATATATATATATATGACAAGCTTAATCATATTAAAAGAAAATCTAATATCAAAGCAAAATAAAAAAAGAATAATATTTTAAAGCCTAGAATATTTCAATTTATTATAAAATATTAAAATATAGCAAGAATGCAATATCATATTTTAAACCCTCTTATGGATGCATTACCATACGAAACACATAAATGAAAAAGATATATGATTAAATTTTATATGTTTTTTCTATTGTTTAGATTAAATATTATATAAATAAAATTGAAATCAATATTGAATATGATAATTACATAAATTTACTCAAGCAAATAATGAAGAATGTTGATATAGAAAGTAATAATCACTTATCAAAAACTACCGATGAAGTTTCTAATTTATAATAAAGAAGGTACCTTTTTTTTTTTCTGAGAATGATAGGTACGATTTGATGGTTGCTGCAGTGCCTCACGATAGAAAAAACTAGAGAAAGAAATTGCTACAGTGGCTGGTAGAAAGAAAAATGGAGAAAGAAGCCTTAATGGTTGCTGCTGCCCTATGGTAGAAAAAAATAATAGTAATTAAAAAAAGTATAACAGCTACGGGATCAAAGACTGAAGACTGGCAGGGGATTCCACAAGAAATAAAAAAAATATATAATAAGAAAAAAAGAAGAATGATTTAGAGCTTTTTTGAAACTTTAATGAGTGGGATCCGATTGGTATAATAATAATTAAAAAATCTACAAGTTATAGTTGAAGGGGAGAAGAACAGCAATAACGGCACAAGAAACCCCAAAAAAAAAAAAAAGAACAGAAACGAAAAGAAAAAGAATCATTAAGGATTTTCTTTTTAAATTTTAATAAAGTGGACCCAGTTGGAGTTTTACAGCCACAAGAAAGCTTCCGTTAGTATAACTTAACGGGAAATGACGTGAAAACAGAAAAAAATATATGATGGTATTTTGGATGAGGTGTCAATTTTTTATTAATAGGATAGGATTGAAACAGAGTTTTGGAGACAGACGATTTGTATCCCAGAGTACCGAATACGTAATAGTCCGCATCAGATCTACCCGAACCAGTTTAAAAAAGAAGCGTTTGGTATGTGGGAAGCCCAGATAATGAGAAGCCAATCTCTCAACTTTAGCAAATCTATCAACTTCAACTCGAATAACATTAGGATGAGCTCCGACATCAAGAGCCAATCTACAAGTATAGTATATACCGAGACCTGCAAACGTGAGAGCAGTAAAGCTAGGAGGCGTGCTTTGGAGGATAGCAAAAAACACAAAAGCAGTAACAGCCAAGATATATGCTGATGACTCATTTATATCCCTGAAGTCACATATAATTTGTTTACATATACTATTAAAAAAAGAAAAAGAAAAAGAAAAAGAAAAAGAAAAAGAAGAAAGTTTGTGAAACCACAAAATGACTGGCAAGCATTCAAAAGAATGAAGAAGAAAGAAGAAAGAAGAAGAAGATCACCGTGATGGACTTCTTTCGTGTTGGCTCCTCTGCATCTCCATGTGTATATGTGAGCCCCAGGCTCCAGTTCATTCCTTGGTATTCTATTCCAAAGCACCCTTCTCATGTTGTTCCAGTTCCCTTGCATTTTGTTCCACATCCACACTTGTTCTCTCATGTTACACTTGGGGGGTTTCTCTTCTCCTCTTCAAAATTTGTAGTGTTTTGTGAAATGGGAATTATTTGAATTCTAGTTTATCCCACAGAAATTGAATATGAGAGGACAGTCAAATGAATTGGGAAATCGCTTTCCTAAGCCTGACGACTGTATATATTAAAATAGTAGGTGCATGGAGACAATAATGGGTTTTGTCGGTGATGTACAAAGGATTGATTGAGAAACTAAATAATTTATTGTAAATAGTGGGTTTTGTCCGTGATGTAGAAATGATTGATTGAGAAATTAAATAGTTTATTATAAATCCATTTAAACAGATAAGATTAATTAAACCAAAAAAATATATATAAGAGAAATGTCTTTGTGGGGATAGCCTATAGCAATGTTCACACTTTTCTATGGACGTTTTAAATAAGGTCTCTAATTATATATATATATAATAAAGAATTTATAAAGAGGAATTTAAAGATAACATTCTCAACCTTTTGATCCATATAATTTGTGTAATGTAATACTTTATATTTTATATCCTATCAAGCACTTAGTTGATTTGACAAAAATCATTGTAATATGTGTATGTTTAATTATTGGATTAATTACACTATACATTTTTAAGATTTATCTTAATTACAATTAGATACTCTAATATATGTGATAATTGCAAATTAGTCCCTTCCGTTACCATATTGGTGTTAAAGTTGACCCAAAAAGGGCATATTAGTCATTTGACACAAATAAACCGTAGACCCACCCAAAAAAAAAAAAAAATCCAACACCTGCAACAACCTCCACTGCTCCTGGCTACTACAACTGCTACTTCATTTCCTCGACGCCATGACGGTGTTAGCAATCTCCTCGGTGCGCAAGGTGTCAATGTGGACAAGGCCGAGGCCGAGGTCAGCAGCGAGAGTAGAATTGATGGTACGATCGAAGGAGTCGAGGCAAACGATGAGCTAGTAAGGATGGAGATGGCGCTGGGCGGCATGTGGGATGTAGGCGAGGGAATGGAGGAGGCCGGTGGAGGCAGACTCGATCTTGCTGTCGGAGAGTCCGTTGAGAGGGACGTGCTCGACGGTTGCGATGCCGGCCAAGGAGTCTTGCTAGAGGGCATAGTCATCGATGCAGTTGAGAGTGACGACCAAGGGGAGAGGAGGAGGCATAAGGATGTTGCGCTGGGGCATTGCAGCAGGGGACTTGATAGCCACACAAGACGTCATTTTTGGTGGTAGGAAATGAAGTAGCAGTGGCGGAGGTTGTTGTAGGTGTTGGGTTTTTATTTATTTTTGTTTTTTTAGGGGGAGTCTGGGGTTTATTTGTATTAAATGACTAATATGCCCCTCTTTCCATCAACTTTAACACCAATGTGGTAACATGAATGACTGATTTGTAACTATCATATATATCAGGGTATCTTATTGTAATTAAAGTAAACTTTAAAAGTGTGCAGTATAATTAACCTTTTTTTTTTTATTGGGCTGAAGAAAAATGGGTATTGAGCTAGTTATTGATACCATTCATAAGTTCCTTTATTTGTAATTTGTGACTGAAAGACAATTGCAAATCCTGTTTAACCTAGTGGTAAAAAATCATTGTTTAAGAAGCAATGATTCCAATTCAAATTTCTACCAAATTAATTTTTGAAGAAATCATATCAGTGCCAATTTTTTTGAGATAAAAACAACCAAAGAGTTCGTTTTGGCATTGTAGAGAATATTTTAACTTATTTTTTCTGTATATCCCGTTCATTGTACAAATAAGTTGAATTTTAATACAGTTGTACAAAACCTTTTATCTTGAGCCAGTGAGAGAAAAGCTCATTGCTCTTTGTAAACTTTTTTTTTTAAATAATCATCTGGAAAAAAGTTGGATTAGTAGGGGAATAATTAAAAATAGATTATAACAAATTTTTGATTAATCAATAAACTTTTCCAATAGTGGTTTTTGACTGCATGTATAGGTTGTCTATTTTTAATTTGATAATATTTTCTGACTTTGCCTCTCTTTTTAGTTCTCTTTGGATTTGTATTGATCAGTATCCATATAAAGTTGAACAGTATGTTGCAACATTTAGATATGGTTTGGTAATACTTAGAGTATAAAAAAATCAATCGTAGTTATATTGAATGAAGAATCAGGCTTTACAATTTTGAAAGAAAAATTAATAAAGTATTTAATAACTTATATTAATAAAAATGCTATAAAGTGCAAAAGTTATAGATAAATGTTTAGTAATTTATAAAATTTAATCGTTGTAAATTTTATAATTATTAATATGAACATAATATATATAAGTTATTATTATTATTATTTTTAACAAAAATACAATAATATGCGTGTAGTTATGTAATAATACTTATATACTAAAAAATTAATATATAATATATGATTTTTGAATTTTTTTTTCCCAAATCTTAATTTTAAAATAAAATACTTAACAACCAAATTATTTGCTTACCAAGCACCTCAGTGGTAAAAAAATTCTTTTATAATTAATTTTATAATTATTATAATTATTACCAAACTAAATCTTGGATATATTAATAAATGTATAATTGAACAAGATGTTAAAATTTCATGATATATGATTTTATCATTAGATTCATTATCGTTTGGAAACACAAATTCAAAATTCCACTAAAAATATGATACCAGTTTAAGGTGAGCGTAAAAAAAGGCAGGGCTATTTTAGAATAAATACTTGCATACTAAATCAGAACAAAAATTGATTTTACGTTCATATATATGTTTAACATCCAAAACAGCAAGTTTCATTGATCAAAAACTAAAACTCAACCAATATCGCCATATAAATCCTACATAAATCATAAATTAATCCACGATTTTTCTTACTTTGATTCTCTTTCAGAGTAGCAAATTCTCGCCTTCATGATGCATGAGTTGAGGTACTACCGGAAAGCGACCACTATGCATCCAAGATGGCAATCTCTTAAGTCTAATTTCATAAGCTTTCCCACAATGTGTAGCATCAGCAACAAATCTAAACATAGAATAGATGAAATAAATCGTAGTCGCCACACCAATAGGATTGCTAGGCCGGAATGTAAACTTAAAAATGGGGATAGCACAAGTCATACCAAGGTAAGATGCTATCTGCCGGCCAAGGTTAATAATTCTATTTCTCGAACGCAACCCTATTTTGCAATATTGTTGAAAAGGTTGTAGGCACCAGTCCTAGAACCTTTGGTCAGCTCCTGAAGAGAACAGTAAATAACAGTTTTGGGCCGATCAGTAGAGCAAAAGGTACAAGTACCACCTAGAATTTTGGCGATAAAGAAAGCAAGACTAACACCATACTTCTAGAGATAGAGTTCATCATCGCTCCAATATTCTACACGACTTTTCTTTGCTTGATTACTGGCGACAAAGCTAGTGCTTATGGGAATGTATGATGAATGGGATAAAGCTAAGTTGGGTAAAATAGGGTCTACTCCACGAATGAGGCTAATCACTTCTTCGTCACTGTCACCGACATATATACTTGGCCAAGTCACATAATTTTGTTTCCAAACGGTAATGTATCTAATGATAAAATCATATGTCATGAAATTTTAACATCTTATTCAACTATACATTTGTTAATATATCCAAGGTTTAGTTTGGTAACAATTATGATAATTCTAAAATTAATTATAAAATAATTTTTTTACCACTGAGGTGCTTGGTAAACAAATAATTTTTGTTGTTAAGTATTTTATTTTAAAATTAAGATTTGGAAAAAAAAATCAAAAATCAAATATTATATATTATTTTTTTAGTATAAAAGTATCATAACACAGTTACACACATATTATTGTATTTTTGTAAATAATAATAATAATAATAATAATAACTTATATACATTATGTCCATTTTAATAATTATAAAATTTATAGCAATTAAATTTTATAAATTATTAAACATTTATATGTAACTTTTACAATTTATAGCATTTTTTTTTCTTTCAAAACAGTAAAAGCTGATTCTTTATCCAATATAACTACGATTTTGGAAATATTGAAAAGATATATATGACCATAAACTTTGCTTATGTACAACAAACATTTGTTTTTTCCAAACTTGGTGAAGTAGTCTAGTTTCTAATTAAAGAACTTGTCAAATATTACTATCAGATTCTATTCAAACACTTCCTACACATGAGGGAAAGGAAATAGTTGCTTCAGGGAAAAGACAGAGCATAGGTGTAAGTACATATACATATACTCATATATATTTAAATTAATTACCTAATCCTAATTGATTCTCTAAAAGCAATTCTCTGCTCCAAATAATAGGTAGATTTCTTATTCAATAAAGTCCAAAACTACGTAATATTCCTATACTAACTTAAAGGTTTCTCATGCAATTATAAACACAAGTGAAACAGAGACAGTTAATTACTCAAATTATATATACAGATAAATACAGTTTTTTTTCTTTTTTGACCCTCTTCTTTTCAATAGTGGAAAAAGAAATGAAAGGAAGATGTAACAACAAAGATTGTAAAAAAATGCCATTCAGAGCCTAGTATTCAACCGAGTTGTATACAATGTATAGGACACAACAAACATAGAAAATATCAGCAAAGCAATTGTTCCTATTGACAATTTTTTTTTTTTAAATTGTTATATAAATCACAAGAAGCAATCTTGCATAAACATGAAAAATAAGCACTAGTTAAAGAAATAAAAGGAAAAAGAACAAACAAATTAACCAAGAATGTAGTTCTTTGCCAAAGTATGATGTAATGCTAATCTTAGTTGTCCCCTGAATTTAATAAGACTAAAAAATTTAGGATGGTCAACTTACTAAGCCACAACATTAAAACAACTAAAGTGGATTCGTAAGGCCCTGTTTGGTTTGTGACAAATTAATTTGAAAAAGTTGAGATGAAAGTGGTTTCATTAAAATATATAGATGTTTTTTTTCATGTTTTTTCTGGAATTAGTTTGACATATTTATTTAAACGGCAGTCTTACCCTCCTTTTGAATATTTCCAGCTACTAATAAAGACTAGAAAGAAATAATAATTCTGTGGAAACTGTTTCTTAGTAAATGGATTTCTGAAAACTTTATCATGGTTCAAGTACTTAAGTTGGATAAAAGATAAGGATATACAGCTAAAAGAATTGGGTTTTGGGTGTCAAAATAAAATCACAATAATAAAGAAAAAATACCATAATTTTAACATAAAAAGAAAGAAATATGGAGATAAAGAAGATCATCACCATGATAGGCATAAGTACTGTAGGAGTTGCATCTCTATGTGTAGATGTGATCTCCAGGCTTCAGCTGTTTTTTATGTATCATGTTCAAAATCAGCCACTGGATTTTGAATGTCTAATGTTTTAGTAAGTAATTTTATTTCATAAATAAAAAAAAAGAGGATAAATTTCATCATATATAGTTCTTCAATTTTGTGTTTTATTATGAAGAAATGTATATTTGTTCCCTTTCATTAGTAGTCCACTTATGTAATTTACTATAAACAATACTTACAAGATTTAAAATAAAAAATAAAAAAACTTATAATAAGTTCTCATTTGGTATAGTTTGTAATTTTCCATATATGCTTGCTAAAAATTTATTTTCTATTGGCTTTAGTTGAAAGCTTTTAGAAGCATTGAGGTATGAAATACTTTTAAAAAATTATCCAAATATTTTTAGAAGCAATTTTTGAGCTTTAAATGTTAGAAATAGCTGCTCAGAAGCGCTGCCAAATTGTAGGGGTCTAGCCATTTTCTACTAAAGCCTGACCCATCAGGGTTTTTTAACCCCATAGAATATTATAAATAGATGCTTAATTTCAGTCTTGTATGACATAACACATATTAGAGATAACATAGGTTTTTGTGACTCTAAGAGAGAGTTTTGGAGAAGTTTTTTTATATATAAATTTCATAGTAAATAATACATCTTTTTTCTTCTCAATTTTCGTGCTTTTTTGTCTCTCTTTGTTTTTGTGTTGGTTTTGTGTGTTTTTCGTGATCAAAGGATCACAACAAGCGGTATAAGAACCAAGATCCAGATATAGGATTCATCATCTAAAAGCTCAAACAATAGATTTGAGTATACCAAGAGGTAGATCTCATCGAGACGAAGAGAACGAGCCTAACAGCACCTTCATCCACTGCCACATGCGCCTCCACGTGCCGGTCAAAGTTTTGTGCAGGTTTTCATGTGTCGGTCAATGAATACCGGCCATCCATGCGCCCACAGGCCAAGTCGCTATATGAGCTGCGAGCCGAGCCGAGCCATGTCCCTAGTTCCAAGCCAAGCTGAGACACGTCATCTTGCCACATCATCTGCTAGCTAGCTACCATGTGGTGCCATGTCACTCGATCTGCCACTTCATCCAGCATGTCACCACTAGTCCCAAAATTTTCTAAAATTGTGGAAATACCCCTATATTTTTTGTATTTGCAGATTTTTCTAGAAGTTTTGATATTTGTAGTTTGACCCAAAACTTTTTGACATTGCACTTTGACCTTAAATTTTGGAGATTTAGATTTTGTTCTGAAAGGAGTCAACCTAATATTTTTTTACAGTTCCGAACACATTGATGGACTCTATTTTGATGAATTCATCTCCAATTTTTGCAGGATAAGATGTCAATGGATGAGTCGTACTCAGGAACTATGATCAAGCTTACTACCACCAACTATGCACTTTGGAGACCTCAGATGGAAGATCTTCTAAATTACAAGGACTTGTTTGACCTCTTGGATGTTGAAGACAGGAATCTCAATCCCACCAAAGAAGTAGAATGGAAGAAGATGAACATGAAAATGATCGGTCAAATCTGACAATGGATCGACCACAGTGTCTTCCATCATGTTGCATAGGAGACAGACGTATATACCCTCCGAAAAAAGTTGGAGGACATGTACCAAGCCAAGATTGCCTGGAATAAAGCCTTATTGATGAGCCGTTTGGTGAATTTGAAGTTGAAGAATGGAACTTCTATAGCCGAGCACACCAGTATGTTTTAGAACTTGGTAAACCAATTATCTGCGGTGGAGTTACAACTTGGAGATAAGGAGCAGGCACTTTTACTTCTTAGCTCTCTTCCAAACAGCTAGGAGATACTAGTAGTCTCTCTTAGCATTCAGCCCCTAACAGCAAATGTACCATGGATATGGTGATGGATGCCTTATTTAATGGGGAGGCTAGGAGAAAGGACATGGGCAATGATAAAAAACATGCCTTTACCACAGAGAAATGGGGGAGATAGCAAGAATGTTGTTAGAGGAGAAGTGGCATATTATTCCACACATGAAGAATCATGCCTTCACACTTCAAGCTAAGAAGTCGAGTGGGTAGTTGATATTGCAGCATCCTACCATGTTACTCCACGTGTAGAGTTTTCCAAAACATATAAAGCAGGAGATTTTGGTACAGTGAAGATGAGAAATGACAGCTTCGCTAAGATCATTGGAATTGGTGATATTAAGATAAAAACCAACGTTGGACATATAATTACTTTGAAGGATATCTGACATGCTCCAGACCTTCGGCTTAATCTGCTTTCAGGAATAGCCTTTGACAAGGAAGGCTTCTACAATCACTTTTAAAATGGTAAATGGAAAATGACAAAATGTGTTATGGTTCTTGCTCGAGGTCATATTTGTTGAAGACTTTACAGGACTCATGTGAAGATTTGTGTAAACAGCCTAAATATTTCAGAAGAAAAGGTATCTCAAAATTTGTGGCACCAGAGACTTGGTCACATGAGTGAGAAAAGATTGTCTACTTTGGTAAATAATAATAAAAAAAAAGCTTATCACCATTTCCAAGAATGCTATGCCAGATCCTTGTAATCATTGTTTGTATAGTAAGCAATACAGAGTCTCATTTAAATCCTCTTCAACAAGAAGATCAAAATTGCTTAGTCTAGTGCATTCTGATGTTTGTGGACCTTTGGAAGATGAATCTCTAGGTGGCAATAGATATTTCTTGACCTTTATAAATGATGCTTCTTGGAAGGTATGGGTTTATTTCCTGAAGATGAAGGATTAAGTTTAGATTACTTCAAAGAGTTCCATGCCATAGTAGAGTGTGTGACAGGAAAGAAGATGAAGTGTCTTCACTCAGACAATGGAGGTAAGTATACTTTCCGAGAGTTTGATGCATACTGTAGAGGACAGGATATTCAGCATGAGAAGACAATCCCTTGCACCCCACAAGATAATAGTATAACCGAGAGAATGAATCGGACGATTATGGAGAAGGTCAAAAGTATGATTAGTATGACTAAGTTGACAAAGTCATTATAGGGAGATGCTATTCATGTCACCTACTATTTAATTAACAAAGCGCCATCAGTACTACTGAATTTTGAAATTTCGGAGAAAGTGTGGTTTAGTAAGAATCCATTATACTCTCATTTAAAAGTATTTCAATGTTTAGCCTTTGCACATGTACCCAATGAGCTTAGACAAAAGCTTAGTGCAATGACTACTCCATGCATCTTTATCGAATATGGAGATGAAGAATTCGGATACAGATTATGGGATCCAAAAGCAAATAAGGCTATCAGAAGTAGGGATGTAGTATTCTGAAAAAAACCAAATTATAGAAGATATTGAGAAGCAAATGAAGTCTTCTAGTATCAGTGTGTAACATCCCATCCCGAAATATGCTGGAAATTTCTCAAGTTGACCAGGTTTGATCGGGTTTGACCATCGTTGACCGAAAAGGGTCAAACTTTGACTTTTTGACTCGGCAAGAATTCGAGGTTGACCAAGACACCGTTGTGAAGTACATATCGATCCAAGTTCGTAGACTAGTAGCACGATGAAAACAAAATTACGGTTTGAAAGTTATAGACAAAACAAGTTGAGATCCAAATTTTCCGAGGGTATCGAGTTGACTTTTTATTGTTGTAGAAATAAGCTTTGACTCATATACGGTTGTGAAGTACTCATTGATACGAGTCCATAAACTAGGAGCACGCCTGATTTGATATTTTGGTGGAAAGTTATGGACCTGCAAGTTTTTCAAATACCGTATTATTTTAATATTATTTTTAAACATATGAACAATTTGCACCATGTGTGACATTATGAAATATGCCATGTGTCACAAAATGAAAATGCCACATGTCAGCCATGATTAAATACTACATTATTTTATATTATTATTATTTTATCTTATATTATTATTTTAATGTTATTTTCTTTTTCTTTTTTTTTCCTCCCCCACGTAGGGAAATGCCCCACGGGCTTTTTCTTCCTTCTTCTTCCTTCTTCTTCTTCTTCCTTCTCTCCTCCTCCCTCTCAGCCCCACCTTGGTTTCTCCATTTTCGACCACCAGAAGGCCACACGCGTCGGCCATTGTTGAAGCCCAGTCACCGGTGAGCTCAGCTGCCAAGTTTGGTGGCCGGACGACCGACGATACGCCCAGATCGATGGGTAAAGCCGGCGGCAGCACAAATTCCATTTCCGACGATTTCATCATTTTTCGATGTACCCAGTCCAAATTTATACTCTATCCCTCCTATTTTGGGTCCTCTAATCTTAAAAATGGCCTCCATTTGTTCAATTTCTAAGCGGATTGTGAGATATACGGAGGAGGAGCTCAGCCGAAGCCTCCCGATCAAATGTCAGCCACTACCGGTGGGTTTGTGGTCAACGGAGGTTAGAAATACATTCCTCATCTTATTAGCTTTCTATAGGCACCTCATTTGTGAATTTTGATTAACGTTTGTGTTAAATCCTCTGGATAATTGTGTATAATTTATCTGATTAAAAATATTATTTTATTCGGTTTGTATATTGTTGATGCTTTAGGAGCATGTGTGAATTGTGGAATTGATCCTCTAGAGGATCTTGGTATAATTGCGTGCTCAAGGTGAGTGACCTACCTTCAAAATTATTTTGGGATGTTAAAATATATATATTTTGTGTTAATTGGTTATTTGAAGAATATGTTTTAAGTGTTGAATATTTAGTAAATTTATATTTCGAATTTTGATGCCATAATTGAATGAATTATAATTATTTGTGCATCAAGAAATATTTTGATTTCAAGAATTTTATGAATATGGGATTTTGTTAATAATTGTTAAATTTTATTTTTAGAATATTGTGTAATTAGAAATGCTTTCATGTGAATTTTAATATATGTTTAATATTTGAAGAAATTTCCATTTAAGTTTACAATGCTGATTTATGATGGTTTTAGTATATGTGTTGTTGCCAAAAATGTATTTGGGATTTTAAAAGAATTATGGTTTAAGGTTTTTAATTAATTATTGTTGAGTTTGATGTTGATTTTATAATGCATAACAAATGTGTTTACATTATTTTAAGAATATATGAATTTCATGTGGTTTTAATATTATTTTTGGCATGACTTGATTTTAAAGATTTCAAGAAAAATATTGGTTTAAGTAATGGTGCTTTCAAAATATATATTTTTGCACTTGAAATATTATCTGATGGATTTTATGATATGGAAAAAATTATGTATTATCGATGGATTTATGCTGGTGATATTAAAGAAAAATGTGGGAATATGAATTTGAAAAGTGATATAATTTCCACGGTGAGTTTTGGAAAAATTGTTATTTTTAAAATAATATAGTTATTTGCTTTAGACACAATTTTTTAAAATAATATGGTTATTTGCTTTAGACACACTCATACAGTGCTGGTGTTTTGTATTATATATGTGGATAAGTGCGCAGGTTGTAATGTCTCTCGTGAGTTGCCATCAGACCGAGGGTAGGTAAGTTTGATATTGGCCATAGTCGCCCCCCTTCATGGTCGAGATGACGGTTTAAGTAGCGATGATGCTGGGACGCTGAAGCGACCGTATGCAAGTTTCTCTTTTTAACCCCCCGCCATATGGTAGTCGGGAAGGTGGGTATCATAGGGCATCACTGATATATAGTGTGGTGTGTCAAGTTATTTTTTCGATACGAATTTCAAACCAAGATACTTTAAAATCGTATTTAAAATTAAACGTATTTAATTTTGTTTTATTGCTTATTTCAAACTAATATTTTCCAAAATGTATTTATTCATGTTTTTATCAATTATTTTAAATTGGTGTTTTAGAATTTTATTTTACCATGTTGATATTATTTATTTAAATTTTGAGATTTTAATATGAATTTTATTATATTCTTTTATCTATTTTAAATTGAGGTTTAAAATCTATTAAAATGTTTATTTGATTATTTCATTGATTTAAATAATAAATTTTATAATTTATATATTGAGTTTATTTTTGTTTTATGCCAAATTTCTTTAATAAAAGTTTATTTATGATTTTATTTATCTTATCTAGTGATGTCTTATTCTAAATTTAATTATTGGATTTTTAAAATGTTTTCAATGTATATATTGAGTTTTAAATTAATATTTGTATTTATGTGTATTCTAAATTATTGCATTCCGTTTAATTTGATATTTCTCTGATTATTTTTAATGTAAATTTTATTGTGATTTTGCTTATTTTATTTATGACATTTTGTGTACAATTTAATAATTGTTATTAAAATTATTCTTGTTTCTTATTATACATTCTAGATCTTTAATTTAATGTATTTGATTTATAATTTGTTTAATTAATTATTCCTTGATTTTTGGGGTACAATTATTGGATTTTGTGAAAATGTTTGAAAAGGAAAATTTTTCCAACTGAGTGAACTGTAAGGGTTCTGAGAGAAAACAACATTTCAACTACTTATTATTTATTTGATTATTTATTATTATTAATTAATCAAGTTTATTTTATCGTATTATTATTGTTATTATTATTATTATAAGTGTGTCGTAGTTAGAGTCACTCACTGAGATGAGTAGCATCTCATGTTTTTAAATTTCGTTCCCCTAGATCTAGGGTAGTAGGCGTTGATCGTCCGGAGGCGAGCTCAACGTCTTTGTTCGTTGCTGAAAGTCCAAGAAACTTTCTTTTCTTTTGCTCCCTACCTTGTATTATTCATTTTATCTTTTGTTGTATTAAATTTCATATTTAACTGTATCTTGGTAAAGCTCTGTATACGATTTTGGACATTTATTTATTAATTATGTACTGATTTCCTGTTATTCATTTGAAGTGCTGTGAATTTGTGGAATTAAATTGTAGTAAGGTGGGAGGAATAAGGTGGTGTATATAGAAGTGTGTTTTCAGTGCAGGAAGTTTGTGGTAAGTCCAACCCTTAGGGGAGGTTCTGCCGGATTTTCCATTTGAGGGTCCGATAGGGTTTCATTGGGATCAAGGATTGTTTAGGGTTCTGGTGAGGAATTTTGGATGGGTCCTGACAAGTGTGTGACAGCCCAGACCACCCGCATGCGATATTGTCCTCTTTGAGCCTGGTGAATCATCTTACAACCCAGCATTCAAGGTTTTAAAAGACCTTGCAAGGGAAAGGTATCCACGCCCACTTATATGGAATGCTTCGTTCCCCTTTCCAACCGATGTGGGACTTCACAATCCTCCCCCTTTGGGGCCCAGCGTCCTCACCGGCACACCGATCCGGGTTCGACTTTGATACCATCTGTGATAACCCAAATCACCCGCATGCGATATTATCCTCTTTGGGCCTGGAGAATCCTCTTACAACCCAGCCCTCAAGGTTTTGAAAGGCCTCGTAAAGGGAAAAATATCCACACCCACTTATATGGAGTGCTTTGTTCCCTTGCCAACCGATGTGGGACTTCACAATCTGTGACAGCCTAGACCACCCACATGTCATATTGTCCTCTTTGGGCCTGAGGAATCCTATTACAACCCAGCCCTCAAGGTTTTAAAAGGTCTCGCAAGGGAAAGGTATCCACACCCACTTATATGAAGTGCTTCGTTCCCCTTTCCGACCGATATAGGACTTCACAATCCTCTCTCCTTGGGGCCCAAGATATATATTAAAAACATTATAAATTGGCAATAGAATTCTAGTTAGAAATTCTCATAATATCGAAAAGATAAACATATTTTTCAAAAATATGGGCTAGTACCCGGATCGGTGTGTCAGCGAGGATGCTGGGCCCAAAGGGGGAGGATTGTGAAGTCCCACATCGGTTGGAAAAGGAAACGAAGCATGACTTATAAGTGTGTGGTTACCTTTCCTTTGTGGATGCGTTTTGACAAAACCGTACGGGCTGGGTCCAAAGCGAACAATATTTACATGCGGGTGGTATGGGCTGTTACACTTTCCTTCCATAGAATGCACATATTATCATGGAAGTGAATATCAAATCTCTTTTTCAAAAGTTGCCCAGTGCTTAGCAAATTACATTGCAATCCAGGAACATAATAAATTTTTGACATTTTCTCCAAAGTTCCAGATTTAGTTTTAAAAATAATTTCTCCCAGACCTTGTATTTTATAGGAGTTTGCATCTCTTATTGTCACTTGACCACGTTCAAATTCTTCTAATGATGAAAACAGGTGCTTGTTACCAGTCATATGCTCACTTGCTCTACTATCTAAATACCAAACATGATTTATATCACCATAGCAAGCAAGAAGCAAAGTTTTAGAATTACCTTCTTCCTTGCCCTGAATGAACCCAGCATTCTTTCTTTGATTAGCTGGATTATTCCAACATTCATTTGCTTTATGTCCAGGCTCGTGACAATAATAGCATTCAAAATAGCCATGTCCATGCAAATTAGAACCTCTTGCTCTTCCTCCTTTGAATTTGCCACCTCTTCCCTTTTGTGGTGTGTTCTCTGGCTGATTTATATTTTCTACTGAAGATTCGTCTCTACTTGGACTTCCTTTTCCTCTTCCATAAAATTTCGAGCCTCTTCCTCTATTATTGTCTCCTCTGCCACGTCCTCTAAAATTAGCTCGTGAGAAATTTTTCCCTCCTGTATTTGTAACTTGTGATTTAAGAGCTTGATCAACAGAAGTCTGACTGATTGAAGCAAGAGTTCTTTTATTTACTCGAAATTCATGAGACTTTTAAATTCCAAACAACTCCTCTATTGAAATGGTAGATAAATCCTTTGATTCTTCTACTGCAACGACAAAAAAATCAAATTTTTCTGGAAGGCTTCGAAGAACATTTTCAACAACCTTTTGATCTTCTAAAATTTCTCCATTAGAAGCCATTTGATTCACAATAGAAGTAACCTTATTTAAATAGTTTGAAATGTTTTCACTCTCCTTCATTTCTAATTTTTCAAATTCTGCTCTTAAAGATTGCAGATGTACCTTTTTCACCTTTTCTTCTCCTTTATATGCTGATTGGATCATCTCCCAAGCTTACTTGGATGTTTATGCTTTTGCAATTCTTTCAAATACTAGTCTTTCAATGGTTTGATAAATCTGAAAGAGAGCCTTGCTGTCTTTCTCTCTTTTTTCTTTCAACAAAGTTCTTTCTACTGTAGTTAGACTCTCTTCGTTTTCTGGCTCTTCATATCCATCTTCAACAATACTTCATAACTTAAATGATTTTAGCAGTACCTTCATCTGATGCCTCCAATAATCATAATCTTTTCCATTGAAGCGGGGAATAAGAGAAGCCAGATTGTTCATATTTGCCATAAGGCTCTGATACCAATTGTTGGTTTATTTATATATATATATATATATTATTTAAAGTGCATTACACGTTCAAGAAGGAGAGCCAAAAACAGGAGCCAATACATAAACCTTTTTTTTTTTTTTTAGTTTTTTATATTTCATACTCCTCTTGTTTCAATGGACAAAGAACAAAGATATATATACCTTCACTATTTTCATAGTTCATGAACCATATTTAAAAGGTTCTTACATTTCCCATACATATTTATCATATATCCTAGAGAAAGTAAAATATTAAATTTGGTTTATTATTCCAACATTAATAGAAAATAATAAAATACATATTCATTACATCAACACACCTGATTTTTTTGTTTAGCGGATAAAAGATTTACAAATTTTCAAAGTGCTAAAAACAAGAGTAACCATTGGATTCCTTTAGTGAGTCATATGGAACCTTCAATTAACTGAGAGAAAGAAAGTGGCAGAAAAATATTTGGGTTAGATTTCTCATCGAATTACATCCACTTCAAGCCATTGTTTATTGCATGAGGGTTGCCTTCCCATCAGATTCTCGTCTATAGGTATGACTGTTTGGTAACATTGTTTTAAAAACCCAAGGAAATTTGTTTTGTTAAACTTTTAATTACGTGGATGTTTTTGTCTCTTACTTGTTAATTTTAAATGAAATTATTTATTCTATGCTAAAAAATAATAGTTTGAGTTGCCAAACCACGTGGCTGCCAAGCCAGTAAAAGTAGCCAAAACACCTGGCTGCCAAAACCAGTAAAAGTAGCAGTTGTGAGTTGCTGCAGAAAGAGAAAGACAGTGACGAAAGTAACAGCAAAGATAAATGCTGTTTGCCAACTTCAGCTGGATCGCTAGAAGCAAGAGTCGTACCGCCTCCAAGTTTGGCTAGGAAGAGAGCTGGATTAACACCATATTCAAAGAGATACAGATCACCTTCAACAGGAAGGAAACAATCGATGCAGGAAGAGACCACACCATGAAAACTTGATTGATCACGGTCACCACATTTTGGACATGTACTATGATCATCTGACCTTGATCCTCATCGACCTTGAGGAAAGTGGATCACGTTTTCGTCATCCAATTATATCGCTGGAGTCATACATATCAGGCAAAGTAAGTAAATCCCATGGTGGTGAATCAAAAGTTCGTGAAGCACAAAATTAAAGTATGTCAGGCATGCATTCAAAATTAATGGAGAAAGAAGAAGAAGATCAACATGGTATTTTTTATCGGCTCATGTCAATTTGTAGATGTGATCCCCAGCTGCAGTTTCTCCTTCTTGATTTCGTTCAAAAGCACCCTCCAGGTCTTGTTCAAGAGTCCACCCATCTTAAAAATTATTATTTAAATCTCATTTATCAATTCTTTAATATTTAATTTTAATTGTTAAAGATTATAATTATATTTTTAATAGTATTATTTAATTATAAAATATTAATTTTTAACTTTTATATAGTTTTAAACTATAAACATTAATTAAAAAATACTAATAAATAAAATTATTTTAATAAATCTTAAAAATTTTAAAAATGATTAATGTAATTTTTCAAATCTACATGATTTAAATATAATTATCTAAGCTATTAAAAGATGCAAACAAAAACTTATATATATATTTTCTTACAAATCATCTAATTTACAAATTATCTATATTCTCATGAACATAAATAGGAATGTTAAATAACTAAAACTATCTACTTCATCACATTAACTTATACTTAATGGGTGGAAAAAACCAAATCAATGGGAAGCCCAAAAGTCATTTTTTACTCTTTGTTGTTATGTATATATTTTTTATTATACGACCACAAGATATAAACATTCAAAAGATTTATAGTTTATAATTAATTAGAACTAAGAAAAACTATATTATTTATTTTCCCATTTTTGCCTCGCCATTGCCATCCGCTGATTTATTCTCTGTCATTACTATTCGGTTTATTGTCTCACCGCCAATTTTATGATGCCATTGGAAAACAGAAATAACGTGGTTGCTTCCAAAGGCTGCCTAAAATTTTGTCCCTTTTCTTAACAAATAAATAAATAAAATAACCTTTTTCATGCGAAAAAGAAAAAAAACTTAAAAATATATTTAAAGAGTTAAGAGTAATATTTGCCTATTTTAATTTAAAAATTATTAAAAATTTTATTGTCATGTTTCAAAAGTGTATCTTCTTACCTTTATTTTATTTTAATATTTTTAATGATACCAAAAAGATGAGAGTGTATATATACATATAATTTTTTGTTTTGGTAAATAAAGGAGATGGGTCTGGTGCTAACTAACGTTTGCACTTGTTATTGGTACCATTCCTATGTGCCTTTATTTATAATTTTTAACCTGAAAGATAGTTTCCGTACATTGCAAACTCCTGTTTAACCTCGTTGTAAAAAATCCTGGTAAAAGACCAAATTTTAAGTGAGTTTCTAGAAGTGTTAAAAGTATTATAGCATGTAATTTTAAATCATTTTTGTTTAATAAAACTGATTGTTTTTGTCCTTTTTATTTATTAATTATTTATTTAAAATATTAATAGAAAAAAATTAACCTATTTTATAGGCTCAGGGTGCCCAAAATCGCAGGACGCCTTGTTCAGAATAAATACTTACACACTATGTCACTACAAAATTTTAAGTTTATATTGTTTAACATCCAAAACATCAATATCATTTATTAAAAAGAAAATTCAACCAATGACCCATATAAAACCTACATAAATCATAAATTAGTCCATGATTTTACTTGCTTTGATTCTCTTTCAGAATATCAAAATCTTGCTCCAAGATTCATGAATTGAGGCACTACCGGAAAACGACCAAGACATCTCGAAGTTGGCAATATCTAAAGTCCAACTTGATAAGCTTTCCGACAATGTGCAGCATCAGCAACAAATCTAAAGTTAGATAGTAGATGAAACAAACCCTAGCTGCCACACTAATAGGATTGCTGGTCAGGAATGTAATTATGAAAATGATGATAGCACAAAAAACACCAAAGTAAGATGCTATCTTCCCATTCATGCGAAGGTTAATAAGTCTATTTTTCGAACGCAACCCTGTTTCGCAATATATTGCAAAGTCTTTGCAATTGTTGTTGAAAAGGCTGTAGGCACCAGTTCTAGAACCATTGTTCAGCTCCCGACGGGAATGATACATGACAGTTTCAGGTCAATTAGTAGAGCCAAGGGTACACATACCACCTCGAAATTTGGCGATAAAGAAAGCGAGACTAACACCATATTTATAGAGATAGAGTTCATCACCATCAAGAAAACTATCTAGGCAGCAATATTCTACAGGAGTTTTCTTTACTTGAGTACTAGCGGCGGAGGTAGTGGTTATGGAAATGTCTGATGAATGGGATGCAGCTGAACTGGGTAAAAGAGGGTCTCCTACAGGAAGCTGAGCAGTCTTACCCTCCTTATGAACATCTGCAACTACTAACAAAGACTCAAAAGAAATAATTATTCTGTGGAAATTATTTCTCAGTAAATGGATTTCTTAAAACATTATCATGGTTCAAGTACATGAGTTGGATAAAAGATAATGACATATAGCTAAAAGCATTGGGTTTTGGATGTCAAACACTACGCAAAAATTGATATCTAGTGACACTCACTTAGTAACACTACAAAACAAACGCGTCTGAAAAAACAAAACCACGACTTTGAGGTTAATGCGTTAGTAAAAATTCAATAAATATACGACGCATCCAAAAACTGTCGACCTCAAAAGGTCACTGAAAACAAAAAACACGCGACACCTCCGTTAAGGGTCGCTGAATGTAGGGCTGACCAGAGTCGCCATTAACACTGCGTGTATATTTTATCTGAATTGTATTGTATGTTTAAATGCTACTTATGAAAAATGAATACCAACCACTAATCTATGTTTACATAATAATAAAATTTAATTATACAAGGTTGTTGTTCAATTATATAATTTTTCTTGTATAGCTTATTCTTGCAAATCTCTTAAATAGTATTCTTTTATTTCAACTACAAATAACCAGTAAAAATATTATAACAACATAACTGAACTGGTTTTTTTGTTTTTTGTTTTTTTTAATAGAGGTAATAGGCGACATATTATTTAGATTGTGCGTCGCCTATTACCTTCACTTTACTTTTTAATTTTTTTCAAGTTCTTTTAAACAATCTAATTTTATTTCAATAATAAATAACTAGTAAAAATATTAGACCGACAAAAACGAGCTTTTTTTTTTAATATATAGTTAACAGGCGACACACTATATAGATCGTGCGTCGCTTGTTCTCTCTTCCCCTGTTTTTTTAGTTCTTTTAATTAATCTAATTTTAATTCAACAACAAATAACTCATAAAAATATTAGAGCAACATAACTGAGTTGGTTTTTTTTTTTTTTTTTGGTTATATGTGTAAGAGGCGACACACCAATAAGATTGTGCTTCACCTGTTTTCTCTTCACTTTTTTTTTTTTTAGATCTTTTAATCAATCTAATTTTACTTCAATAATAAATAGCCAGTAAAAATATTAGTTCACCAAAACTGAGCCTTTTATATATATATATATATATATAGTTAACAGGCGGCGCACCAATAACATTGTGCGTTGCCTGTTCTCTCTTCATTTTTGTTTTTAGATATTTTAATCAATCTAAGTTTATTTCAATAATAAATAACCAATAAAAATATTAGGGCGCCAAAACTAAGCTGTTTTTTTTTTTTTTAATATAGTTAACAGGTGACGCACTATTTAGATTGTGTGTTGCCTGTTCTCTCCTCACCTTTTTTTTTTATATAGTTTTTTTATAAATCTAATTTTATTTTAACAACAAATAAGCAGTAAAAATATTAGAGCGCAAAAACTAAGCTTTTTCTGTTCTTTTTTTATATAGTTAATAGGCAATGTACTATTTAGATTGTGCATCGCCTGTTCTCTCCTCATCTTCTTTTTTAGTTCTTTTAATCAATCTAATTTTATTTCAACAACAAATAACCAATAAAAATATTAGAGCGCCAAAACTGAGTTTTTTTTTTTATATAGTTAACAAGCGATGCACTATTTAGATTGTGCGTCACCTGTTCTCTTTTTAAGTTTTTTTTTTTTTATATAGTTAACAGACGATGCAATAATGCGTTGTCTGTTCTCTCCTCACCTTTTTTTTCAAGTACTTTTAATAAATCTAATTTTATTTCAATAATAAATAACCAGTAAAAACATTAGAGCGCTAAAACTGAGCTTTTTTTTGTTTTTTTTATATAGTTAACAGGCGACGCACCATTCTTCAACAAATGCGTCGCCTTTTCTTCTTTTTTTTTCCAATTTTTTTATTTAAACATTTAGAAACCCATAAAAAAAAATCAAAATAGGGCCATGACAAGAATTGAACTCAAAACCTTCTACACTCTCAAGAAATCACCACACTATCAGGCCAAATAACTTGTATGTACTAATACAACAAAAACTAGTTAATATAGTGTTAGGCGACACATTATTTAAAGAATGCATCGCCAAATAGATGAAAAGGCGATGCATTCTTCAACAAATGTGTCGCTATTTCTTTTCTTTTTTTTAATTTTTTTGTTTAAACATTTAGAAACCCATAAAAAAATAAAATCAAAATAAGACCATGACAAGAATTGAACTAGGACCTCCTACACACTCAAGAAATCACCACACCACTAGGCCAAATGACTTGGATGTAATAATACAACAAAAACTATCTAATATAGTGCTAGGCGACACATTATTTAAAGAATGCATTCTTCAACAAATGCATCGCCTTTTTTTTTCCAATTTTTTTTTTAAACATTTAGAAACCTATAAAAAAAATAAAATCAAAATAGGATTATGACAAGAATTGAACCCAAGACCTCCTACACACTCAAGAAATCACCACAACAACAAGCCAAATGACTTGGATGTAATAATAGAACAAAAACTATCTAATATAGTGTTAGGTGATGCATTATTTAAAGAATGCATTGTCAAATAGATGAATAGGCGATGCATTCTTCATCGCCTTTTCTTCTTTTTTTTTTTTGTTCCAATTTTTTTGTTTAAACATTTAGAAACCCATAAAAAAAAAATCAAAATTCGGCTATGACAAGAATTGAACTCAAGACCTCCTACACACTCAAGAAATCACCACACCAACAAGCCAAATGACTTGGATGTAATAATACAATAAAAACTATCTAATATAGTGTTAGGCGACGTATTAGTTAAAGAATACATCGCCAAATAGATGAACAGGCGATGCATTCTTCAACAAATGCGTCGCCCTTTTTTTTTTGGGTCAATTTTTTTTTAAACATTTAGAAACACATAAAAAAAATAAAATCAAAATAGGGCCATAACAAGAATTGAATCTAGAACCTCCTACACCCTCAAGAAACCACCATACCACCAAGCAAAATCACTTGGATGTAATAATACAACAAGAACTAGCTAATATAGTTTTAAACCACATAGTCTTTTAAGAAAGAGTCGTTAAATAGACGAAAAGGTGACTCATTCGTCAATAACTGCGTCGCCATTTCACCCAACCAATTTTTAACTTTTTTTTCAATTTGAAAGTTGTTTTTAGTAAGTTTTTAATTTTGCAAATATGCTTTTTTTTTTTTTAATTTGTAGATGAGCAATCAACAAAACTGGTTAAAGATTAAAAATAAACATAGAATAGGGGACGCATTTTAATGGAATTGCGTCGCCTGTTCCTTCAATTATTTTTTATTTTTATTTTTTAAAAAAAGCAATTTAATAGACTTTAATTTTTCAAAACAAGTAAACTATCATTGACCATAAACACATGAAAGTTAAGCTCATTTAACATATTTATGTCGATAAATTGGTCAATAAATGCTTATTGAATTAGAATTCTATATTCGGTACCCTATCTCAAATTAGGTCTTGAGATATTTTGTGTCTTGTCTATACACATATATGTGAATAACTAAGAAGAGCATTGACAAAACTATTTTCTATTTTTAGATCAAGCGAATTTATGTTCATTTGACTGCTACATGAATATATTTGTACATGAACAATTAAAAAATTATTTACGGATTAAATATAAAAAATGAAACAGGCGACGCTTTTCGACCATAATGCGTCACTTGATTCCAAAATTCAAGAACAAACGACCCTTCTTCAAGAGAATGCATAGTGTATTCTCTCAATTAAAAAAAGCAAAATTTTTAAAAAACATGCAAATTTTATAAAGAATAAAGGTGTACTTGAAAAATAGAAAAATAAACAGCAATCTTTGATATTTTGCTTTACATTTTTAAGAAATATTTTCAATTTTTATTTGTTAAATGAAAAATAAAAAATTAATCAAAGGAAAAAAAATATAATTGGGAGAAAATGCGTGTTTTTACCATTTTTTGAAAATTTTTGGTGCATTTTAAGATTTTTACACGCTCCGTTGAATCCCTTTTTCTTTTTTAAAACTACATCAAGTACACTACCTAATAGATATTAGATTTGGAAGCAATCTAAGAGAGACTTGAAGAGTGAGATATTTCGGGTTTCATTTTTCATTTGCCTACGTTGTCGTCGGCCAGGAAGCTGGATTTCTCTGTGTCGCCCTCGTGATTTTCTTGGTTTCTTCTTTCTTTGTCTCCATCGTTTAGGTGAGTTTCTTTTTTCTTTGTGGTTGGAGGAGACATGAGGGTTTTTTTTTTTTTCTTTTTTCATTTTAACTATAGGTTAGAAATTTTGTTTGTGATATTGCTTGACATTGTTTTGCTAAGTTCAACAAGTATTTTATGTTGAAGATCAACTTGATTCAAGATGGTCTATTGTTTTAACTTCACCACAATATCGTATTTTTGTTGAAGAAGATGTTCTTGGAGATACTATGATGGTTCACAATCTATTTGTCATATAATTGCCAAGTATCGATGAAAATGATAATGAGGATGAATGTGAGAGTGACTATGTTTGTAATGACTATGAGGAGAGAAATGTGCCTCATCAAATCTTAAGAACAATGGTAATATTCTTTAAATTTTCATTTACTAAATTACAAATTTAATAATGATTAATATTTTATTTATTTTGCATAAGTGTTAATAACTTTTTTTATTTTTTCATATGCAGTATGAGGGTGTAATATCGTCAACGAAAGGACGTTAACTTCCATCTCAATGAGTATGCATTCATGGAAGTTTAATTAATATTAAATTTGTTATGAAAAATACAATAGCTTACAAATTATGTAAAAATATGTCAATAAGATGATATTTAATTTGTTATGCCAAAATATTTATTTAAAATTTTTGTATTCTAATTATTTTGGATGAAGCTAGTTTTCATTTTTTTTATTTTAATTATTTTTATATTTTTATTATTTTAATCACTTTTCACAAAATTTGAAAAAAAAAAAAAAGAAGAAGGGGCGACGCATTAACAAATAATGCGTCGCTAAAAGTGTCGATACGTCGTTAAATAGGCGACTCTATTAATGCGTTGCTAAATAGGATTAATGCGTTGCTAAACAGTCGACTCTATTAATGCGTTGCTAAATAGGATTAATGCGTTGCTAAACAGTCAACTCTATTAATGCATCACTAAATAGACGACTCTATTAATGCGTCACTAAATAGGTAACCCATTAGCGACTAATATATTTAGCGATAATATATGAAACAGTCACTAATATATTTTTAGTGATATTATTGTGAAGCGTCGCTAAATAATGTATCATTATAAGTGGATTAATAGAATGCATCGCTAAAAGTCAATATGCATCGCTAAAAACTAAAATATAGGCGACTCTTATACTGCATCACTTATTGTCTTATGGATTTAGCGATAGGACGTTAGGCGATGCTGTGCGATACGTCGTTGTTTATTTTGTGTAACGCATTTATTGTGTCATTTATCAATGCAATTCTAGTAGTGAAAAAAAAATCACAATACTAAAGAAAAAAATACACATAAGTTAGAATCCATGTTAAGTACCATAATTTTAACGTAAGAAGAAAGAAATATGGAGATAAAGAAGATCGTTACCATGATGGGCATAGGTACTGCAGGAGTTGCACCTTCATGTGTAGATGTGATCTTTAGGCTTCAGCTGCTTTTTGTGTATCTTGTTCAAAATCAGCCTTTGGATATTGAACGTCTAATGCTTTAATACGTAATTTTATTTCATAAAGAAAAAGAGAGTAAATTTCATCATATATAATTCTTCAATTTTTTGTTTTGTTTTGGAGAAATGAATATTTGTTCCCTCTTGTTAGTAGTCCACTTACATAATTTACTATAAATAATACTTATAAGATTATAAAAAAATAAATAAAAAAAAATAAAAAAAAAAAACACTTATAATAAGCTCTCATTTGGTATAGTTTTTGCTTCTTCAAAATTGCTTGCTAAAAGTTTATTTTTTATTGGCTTTAAAATCTCTTAGAAGCATTGAGGTATGGAATATTTTGAAAATATTATCCAAATATTTTTAGAAGCAATTGTTGAGCTTTAAAAGTCAGAAGTACTCTCTTACAACCGTTGCCAAACTAGATTTAAAGTATCACTAAATTTAAGGACTTAAATATCACTAAATTTATTTACCGAATATTTGCTTTGTTTCTACATAAATACTTTTTGTAATTTTGCCAGGTAGAAAAGTATGATACATGCTAGAATCCAGACCACTCAAGGAGTCTCGGACAGCAGTTGAAGAGGCTCAGATCACACTCGTACTGTTAATAGCAACTGAAAATTGACATGAGTCATCAGCAATACTATGAACAGGTCAATTAAGGATTCAATAGGTCTGACGCCAGACGCAGCAGAAGAGAAGTTCTTATCATCAACATCAAGCAATGTCTCTACTTGATCCACTTTAATAATGTTAAGACGCGCTCCTATGTCAGAACGAAAACCATAAATACAGTATAACCCAGAACATGTAGCTGCCACACCAATAAAAGTTGCAGCTGTGCTTTGCTGCAGAAGAAGAAAGAAAGTGACAGAAACAGCCAAGAAAAATGCTGCAGCTTACCAACTTCTACTGAAATTTATGTTATCTATTACTAGCAAGCTTGTTTTGCAACACACTGAAAAGTCTTTACCATTGTTTATGGAACAGTAGTGGCTACTCGAGTCATTGCTATTAATTAGTAGGAAACTAGATGCACGGTTCTACACAACTTTAGCTGTATCAGAAAGGGCAAGAGTTGACCTCCTGCGAGTTTGGTGAGGATGAAAGCTGGATTAACACCATATTCAAAGACTCCAGAAAGGAAACAATTTGTGCAGGAAGAGACCACACCATGAAAACTTGATTGATCATGGTCACAGCAATTTGGACATGTATTATGATGATCGTCTGGCCTTGCTACTCGTCGACCTTGCGTGAAGTGGATCACCTATTTTTATCCAAAAATATTCCTGAAGTCATATATCAGGAAAATTATTAAGTAAGTTTCATTGTGGTGAAGAACTCAGATTCTCATTCATAATAAAGAAAAAAAAAAAAAAAAGGGACTACGAAGCAAAAAAGTACTGTCATGCATGAATTCAAACGAAGAGGAGAAGAAGAGGAAGGTTACCATTGTCTTTTGTATTGGCTCGTGTCCATGTGTAGATATGATCTCCAGGCTGTAGGTTTTCCCTCTCGATGTCAAACGTAACTATATTTCTCACCTTAAAACTCCATAAACTGAGTACAAGATATAGAGATATAAAAAAAGCTATATTTGGAAGCTATTCTTTGTCTGTTACAGTAACAGCCAAGAAAAATGAAGCAGTTTGCCAACGTTTGCCAAAATTTATGTTATCTATCACTACCAAGCCTATTTTGCAATACATTGCAAAGTCTTTACCATTGTTTATGAAACGGTAGTGGCTATTGGAGTCGCTGCTAGTAAGGAAATTAAGTGCATGGTTCAGCACAACGTCAGGTTGGTCAGCAAGGGCAAGAGTTGTACCTCCTCCAAGTTTGGCGAGGATGAAAGCTGGATTAACACCATATTCAAAGAGATAGAGATGATCTGCACCAGAATCGAAACAATCTATGCAACAATAGACCACACCATGAACACTTGATTGATCATGATCTCTGCATTTTGGACAGGTACTATGAGGATCGTCTGATCTTGCTCCTCGTCGACCTTGAGTGAAGTGGATCACGTTTTCAGCATCCAAATATATTCTTGAAGTCATATATATCAGGAAAATTATTAAGTAACTTTCAGGGTGGCGAAGAACTCAGATTCTCGTTCGTAAGGAAGCAAAAAAAAAAAAAAAAAAAAGGTCTGTGAAGCCCAAAAGTACTGTCAGGCATGAATTCAAAAGAAATGGAGAAAAAGAGGAAGGTTTGTTAAAAAAATAAAACAATAATAATAATAATTTGTAATTTGGCAAAGTCGGTTGAGTGGTGAAGATTCAAGAAATTACACTCATGTTGCAATTAATCTTGCAATTGATGATAGCAATTAATGAAAGGGAGTCAAAATTGTTTACTAAAGCCATAGCAAGTTGCCACATGTAAGCTAGCTTTATATGTATTGATTAGATAATTGATAGATTGACATGTGTCCTCATGAGTTGTATTTTTACTTGTATAGAAAAGAAAACAGCAAAGCAAGCGTATGGTGGTAGTTACTTTGGAACCGCCTCTTTTAGCTTATATATAGGCTTGTACTCTTATTTTGAATTAATTATGAAAAATAAAGAAGTTATAACGTGCATTCCTTCTGTGTTTTGTGGCTCTTCTCTTCCTTCAATTTTAATTAGTCTCGGCCACCCTCTTTTCTTTTACCAAACAAGTATTTTTTCAAATCTCTTCAAATTTAAGCCTTCATTTTAAACACTTTTTCATATAATATCCAACAAATTTGGTATCAGAGCCTCGTTCTTGCCCCCTTTATAAAATATCCATGGCAACCAATAACCAATCAACCTTTAGTTATGCTCAAAATCTAATTCCCATCTTTACTGGTGAGAATTATGATTTTTGGTGCATCCAAATGAAAACCCTTTTTATCTCACAAGATTTGTGGGATATAATTGAAGAAGGCTGTGATGAGCTTTTAAGTCCTGAGCAACTGCAGTCGTGGACGGAAGTAGCAAGAAAGGAGTAATAGCAGTAAACTCCAAAGGAGGTAACTCTAAACTCATCCATGATGTGCTTTATGTTCCTAGCTTAACATCAAATCTCTTAAATGTTGGCTAGTTACTACGAAAGAATTATTCTGTAATTTTTGATGGAGAAGAAAGCACAATTATTGATAAAAATAAAAACGTCATGGTGGCAAAAAAAAAAAAATTGAATCAAAATAATATTTTTCCTCTTATTATGCCACATGATGAAAAACTAGCTTTTCAAAGTCAAAAATTGGATGAGTCATACTTATGGCATCTAAGATATGGGCATTTAAATTATAATGGCCTAAAATTATTAAAAAACAAAAATATGGTTTAGGCTTACCTCTTATTGCCCACATAAATAAAGTCAGTGAGGGATGCATATATGGAAAAATGCATAGATTGCCATTTTCCAAAAATACCTGGAGAGCAAAGGCACCATTAGAGTTGGTACATTCTGATATTTTTGGACCAACTCAAACTCCATCTCTAAATGGAAGGAGATACTTCCTTCTATTTATTGATGATTATACCAGAATTATGTGGGTATATTTTCTGAAAGAAAAGTCAGAAGCTTTTTCAATATTCCAAGAATTCAAGACGCTTGTAGAAAAGCAAGTTGAAAAGTCGCTGAAGACACTTCAAACAAATCATGGTGGAGAATTCATGTCTAAACCATTTATGGAGTACTACAAGAAAAATGGAGTTCAAAGACAACTCACTATTCGACACACCCCGCAGCAAAATGGTGTGGCAAAGTGAAAAAATAGAACAATTGCAGAAATGCCCAGAAGTATGCTGGAGGAGAAAGGCCTTCCAAATGACTATTGGGCAGAAGCTGTCAACACTGCTGTCTACAATTTGAATAGATCTCCAACAAGAGTTGTCCTGAATAAGACTCCATGTGAAGCGTGGCACAAACAAAAGCCCTACGTACAACTTTTAAAAGTATTTGGATGCGTAGCTTACACACATGTCCCCTCACAATACAGAGAAAAATTTGATGAAAAAAAAAGAAAAATAGATATTCCTTGGATACAGCAGTGAGTCAAAAGGTTACCGACTGTACAATCCAAAAACAACTAAGTTGATAATTTCTAGAGATGTTATCTTTGACGAATCTATAGCATGGAATTAGGAAAACACTTCCAAAACAAGAGCAAAAATATTTGAAGAAATTCCTATTCAAGATAAGTCAGATTCTCAACCAATTCAAGATGCTGGTCCAAATACAAGTCGTCAAGAATCTTCAGGCCCAGTCCAAAGAATGGATATATCTTCATGTGACAGTCCAGACCACCTGCATGTAGATATTTTTCGCTTTGGGCCTGAAGAATCCTCTTACAACTCAGCCCTCACGGGTTTAAAACGTGTCTCAGTGGTTAGGGGGAATCCTCTTCCAACCCCTACACTTGTCAGTCCCACTGGCCCGGGCCTTCCAGGCCCAACCAAGATATTGTCCGCTTTGGAAGCCAAGTGGTGAGCTCAATCCTACTCTCACGGTTTTACTTTTCCTCATGGAAACAGGTCTACAAGGGAAAGGTATCCATATGCTTATAAGTCATGCTTCGTTCTCCTTTCCAACTAATGTGGGACTTCACACTTCAGATGATGAATCACCACCAAGAAAGGTATGCTCACTCGTAGATATTTATGAATCTACCAATATTGCATTTTTTACATGTGAGTCTCAAAATTTTGAAGAAGCAATAAAAGAAGATATTTGGATTAAAGCAATGGATGAAGAAATTGCAACAATTGAAAAAAATGATACATGGGAAATGGTGGATCTACCTGAAGGCAAAGATGTTATTGGACTCAAATGGATCTATAAAACCAAGTACAAAGAAGATGGAACAATTCAGAAGCACAAAGCATGGCTGGTCGCCAAAGGCTATTCACAACAGCCAGGAATCGACTTCAATGAGACATTCGTACCAGTTGCTCGAATGGAAACTGTTAGAACAGTTCTAGCATTAGCTGCTCAAATGGAGGTACCTGTTTATCCACTAGATGTCAAATTAGCATTCCTTAATGGAAAACTCAAAGAGGAAGTATATGTGGAACAATTTTTAGGTTACAAAATCAAAGGAAAAGAAAACAAAGTCTTACGATTAAAGAAGGCATTATATGGATTAAAGCAAGCACCACGAGCTTGAAATAGCAAAATTGATTCATACTTCAGACAAAACGGATTTCAACGGAGTCCAAGTGAGCCCTCTTTATATGTCAAAAAAAGAAGGTATGTAAGATATTCTCATTGTCTGCTTATATGTTGATGATTTGATTTGTACTGGTACTAATCCAAAAATGGTAGAAGAATTCAAAAGAGCAATGATGAAAGAATATGATATGACAAATCTTGGCCTAATGAAATATTTTCTTGGCATCCAAATTCAACAAGCAAAAGGAGAAATATTTATTTCTCAAGAAAAATATTTAAATGATCTTCTTAAACGGTTTCACATGGACAACTGTAAACTTATGTCTACACCAATGGCGTTAAATGAGAAGTTGCGTAAGGATGACAGTGCAAAAAAAACTGATGCAACATATTACAGAAGCTTAGTTGGATGCCTCATTTATCTAACAAATACCAGGCCAGATATTGTTTTTGCTGTTAGTTATGTTTCCAAATTCATGCACGAGCCAAGTAAAAATCACCACATTGCAGCAAAGAGAATCCTTCGCTATCTATAAGGTACCAGAAAGCTTGGAATTAAGTATGCCAAATAAGCAAATAACAAGCTCATCGAACATACAGACAATGATTGGGTAGGCTCTGTAGATGATCGTAAAAGCATCTCAGGATATTTATTTTGCTTAGGTACAAAACCAATTTCTTGGTTATCAAAGAAGCAAAGGATCGTGGCATTATCTTAGGCAGAAGTAGAATATATATCCGCTACAGATGCAGGAAGTGAAGCAGTATGGCTTAGAAAACTTTTATCAGATATGCAACATAAAGAAACTGCTCCAACAATTATCAGATGCAATAATATGTCAGCAATAGCAATGATAAAAAATCAAGTGTTCCACAGCAGGTCAAAGCACATAGAAATTCAACATCAGTTCATCAGATATTTGGTTGAAGAAGATGAAATTAAACTTGAATTTATCAACACATCTGAGCAACTGGTAGATATTTTTACAAAACCAACAACAACAGAAAAGCTAGAAAACTTTAAGAGCTTTGCCAAAATTACAAATTAAGAGCGGGTGTTAAAAAAATAAAATAATAATAATAATAATTTGTAATTTGGCAAAGTTGGTTAAGTGTTGAAGATTCAAGAAATTACACTCTTGTTGCAATTAATGTTGCAATTGATGATAGCAATTAATGAAAGGGAGTCAAAATTGTTTACCAAAGCCATAGCAAGTTGCCACATCTAAGCTAGCTTTATATGTATTGATTAGATAATTGATAGATTGACATGTGTCCTCATGAGTTGTATTTTTATTTGTATGGAAAAGAAAATAGCAAAGCATGCATATGGCGGTAGTTACTTTGGAACCGCCTCTTTTAGCTTATATATAGGCTTGTACTCTTGTTTTGAATTAATTATGAAAAATAAAGAAATTATAACGTGCATTCCTTCTGTATTTTTTAGCTCTTCTCTTCCTTCAATTTTAATTAGTCTCAGCCACCCTCTTTTCTTTTACCAAACAAGTATTTTTTCAAATCTCCTCAAATTTAAGCCTTCATTTTAAACAGTTTTTCACATAATATCCAACAAGGTTACCATGTTCTTTTCTATTGGCTCGTGTCCATGTGTAGATGTGATCTCCAGGCTGTAAGTTTTCCTTCCTGGTTTCCTTGAGAAGCACCTTACAGATCTTGTTCCACAGTTCACTCATCTTACAACTGGGATATGTTTTTCTCTCCGCCCTTCAAATTTGTGTTTGAGGAAATGGAAAGCTGAACTGAACCACACTATAGAGGCAATGCCAATATTCAATACCCTGACAATACAGGTTTTGGACTGTAATGCGGAAAGGATTGGATTGGCTGACAAAAGGGTAAGACCATATTTCTATATTCTTAAACAAATAATTATGACAGCAAATAATAAGGGAAAAGATGCTACCTCATATTGTATGTCAGCAAGTCAGTGTCACTTATCTCCATCAAATTAGTCAACAATGGCAGCATATGTATATCAATCCTATTGCTAGGAGTTTTTTAGTTCTCCAAATTATGAGTGTACATGTTTATTTAATTTGCTTTGAATAACCAAAAATCATCTTACAGTGGGATACATTACTCTCTATTTGTCTCTGTTCTTACTGTGGGATAAAAGTGTTGCAAAGCGTAAATGTTACAAATAAATGTGTAATAATTTATAAAATTTAATTGTTGTAATTTTATAATTATTAAAATGAAAATAATGTATATAAGTTATTTATTTATTTATTTATTTTTCCAAAAATACAATAATATCAAAAAATAATATATAATATATGATTTTTTATTTTTTATTCTTCGGTTCAAATCTCAATTTTAAAATAAAATACTTAACAACCAAATATTTGTTCAACAAGAAAACACCAAAGTGGCAAAAAATTCTTTTATAATTATTCTAGAACTATCAAAATCATTACCAAACTAAGCTTAGATATATCAGTAAATGTATGATTGAACAAGATGTTAAAATTTCAGGACATATGATGTTATCCTTAGATTCATTACCATTCGGAAATAAAAATTCGAAGTTCCATTAAAAAATAATAGTAGTTTAAGGTGAGCCTAAGAAAAGGCATAGCTAGTTCAGAATAAATACTTGCATACTAAATCACAACAAAAATTTTAAGTTTATATGCTTAACATCCAAAACAAAAAGTATCAATCATTAAAAATTAAAACTCAACGAATAACCCCATATAAATCCCACATAAATCATAAATTAATCCACGATTTTAGTTGCTTTGATTCTCTTTCAGAATAGTAACTTCTTGCCTTCAAGAGACTTGAATTGAGGCTCTAGCCAAAAACATCGACCATTACGTCTCCAAGGTGGCATTATCTTAAGTCCAACTTGATAAGCTTTCGGACAACGTGTAGCATCAGCAACAAATCTAAACATAGTGTTGATGAAATAAAATGTAGCAGCCACATGAATAGGATTGCGAATCTTGAATGTAAGTAAGCAAATTATGCCAGCACAAACCACACCAGAGAAAAATACTATCTGCCCGCTCCTGTTCTCAAAGGCAACCCTGTTTTGCAATGTATTGCAAGGTCTTCACAGTTGTTGTTGATAAGGTTGTATGCATCGTAGCCTTGAAGCCTTTGGCAGCCACGGTACAAGACGGATCTAGGAGGATCAGCAGAGCCAAGGGTACAGGTCCCTCCTCGAGTTTTGGCTATAAAGAAAGCAAGACTAACGCCATATTTATAGAGATAGAGTTCATCACCATTAAGAAAATCTTCTAAGCTGCAATAATTCACATGAGTTCTCTCTGCTTGATTACCGGGGACTGAGGACCTGGGTAAAATAGGGTCTCCTTGAGTTCTCTCTGCTTGATTACTGGTGGCGGAGGAGCTGGGTAAAATAGGGTCTCCTGCACGAACAAGGTGGATCACTTCTTTCTGTCTGCTTCCGTGAATGTCACCGACATATATGCCTGGCCAAGTCACATGAATGGCAGACAGAATAAGCTAACCCGTTGGTGGCGAATCCATCATGACATATATAATTTTATAAAGTTAGTATATGTTGATATGATCATGATTGTAAAATTTTTATACTGTAAGAGAAGGAATCAGGATTCTCATACTATCATAAACATTGTTTGTCACAAAGTGAAAGAGATTAAACTAATGTATAAATGAAAACCTTCTTAAAATACTGTTAATTAAATTGATTGTCACTCTTCCAAAAGCTTAAGTTGTTTGGATGTCTATATATATATATATACATATGTCAATGATTGTATTTATATTATTGAATTACTAATAGAGATATTGAAAAGATATACAACAGACGTTTTTTTTCCAGTCTTGGTTAAGTAGTCTAGTTTCTAATTAAAGAACTTGTCAAATATTTCCATCAGATTCTGTTCAAGCACTTCCTACAATTGAGGGGAAGGAAATAACTGCTTCAAGGAAATGACAAAGCATATATGTAAGTACAAATACATATACTCATGTATATTTAAATTAATTACCTAATCCTAATTAATTTTCCAAAAGCAATTCTATGCTCTAAACAATAGGCAGATTTCCTATTCAATAAAGTTCAAAACTACATAATATTCCTACACTAAATTAGAGGTTTCTTATGCTATCATGGACACGAGTGAAACAGAGACAGTCAATTATTCAAATTAGATATACAGATAAAAACAGTTTTTTTTTTTTAACTCTATTCTTTTCAATAATGGAAAGAGAAATAAAACGAAGATGTTACAACCGAGATTGTCAAAAATGCCATTCATAGCGTAGTATTCAACCTAGATATACATTATATATTACACAACAAACATGGAAAATATCAGCAAAGCAAATGATCCCTAACAATTTTTTTTTTACTTGTTATATAAATCACAAGAAGCAACCTTGCGTGAACATGAAAAATAAGAACTAGTTAAAGAAATAAAAAGAAAAAAGAACAAACAAGAAGAATGTAATTCTTTGCCGAAGTATGGTGTAATGCCAATTTCAGTTGTCTACTGAATTTAATCAGACTAACAATTTAGGATTGTCAACTTACTAAGCCATAACCTTAAAACAACTAAAGTAGATTCTTAATGCCTTATTTGGTTTGCGACAAATTAATTTGAAAAAATTGAGATGAAAGTGGTTTCATCAAAATATATAGATGTTTTTTCACATTTTATTGGGAATTAGTTTGACATATTTCTTTAACGGCAGTGTTATCCTCCCTTTGAATATTTCCAACTACTAATAAAGATTAGAGGGAAATTATAATTCTATGGAAACTAATACAATAAATGGATTTCTGAAAACCTTATCACAGGCCAAACATGGTTCAAGTAGTTGAGTTAGATAAAAGATAATGATATATAGTTAAAAGAATTGGGTTCGGGGCATCAAAATAAAATCACAATAGTAAAGGAACAATACACATAAATTAGAATCGATGTTATATACCATAATTTTAACATAAGAAGAAAGAAATATGGAGATAAAGAAGATCATTACCATGATGGGCATGGGCTCTGCGGGAGAAGCCCCTCCATGCGTAGATGTGATCTCCAGGCTTCAGCTGCTTTTTATGTATCTTGTTCGAAAGCAACCTCTGGATATTGGATGTCTAATATTTTAGTAAATAATTTTATTTTATAAACAAAAAAGAGAATAAATTTCATCATATATAGTTCTTCAATTTTTGTGTTTTATTTTGAAGAAATGTATATTGTTCCCTTTTGTTAGTAGTCCACTTCCATATTTTACCATAAACATTACTTATATGATAAAGAAAAAAAAAAATTATAGTAAGGCCTCATTTGACATAGTTTTTGCTTTTTCCAAAAGTGCTTGCCACAAATCTATTTTCTATTGGCTTTTGTTAAAAGCTCATGGAAGTTTTGGAAGTCTGAAATATTATAAAAAATTGTCTAAACATTTTATAAGTAATTTTTGAGCTTTAAAAGCTAGAAGTAGCTTTTCAAAAGTTATAACAAACAAGATTTAGGTATCATTAAATTTATTTATCGAATATTTATTTTGTTTCTGCATAAATAATAATAATAATGATGATGATGATGATGATGAAAATATTACTTTTTGTAATATTGCTAGGTAGAAAAGTACGATACATGCTAGAATCCAGACCACTCGAGGAGTCTCAGACAGCAGTTGACGCGGCTCCGACCACGTTCGTACTGTTAATAGTAACGGAATATTGAAAAGAGTCATCAGCAATACTATGAACAGGTCAATTAAGGATTGAATAGGTCTGAAACCCGACGCAGCAGAAGACAATTCCTTTGCAACACGAGGCAATGTCTCTACTTGATCCACTTTAATAACATTAGGACGGGCTCCGATATCAGAACCAAATCTATAAATACAGTATAAGCCAAAACATGTAGCTATCACACCAGTAAAAGTTGCATCTGTGATTTGCTGCAGAAAAAGAAAGAATGTGACAGTAACAGCCAAGAAAAATGCTGCAGCTTGCCAACTTCTGCTGAAATTTATGTTATCTATCACTAGCAAGCCCGTTTTGCAATACATTGCAAAGTCTTTACCATTGTTTATGAAACGGTAGTGGCTGCTGGAGTCATTGCTACATTGCAAAGTCTTTACCATTGTTTATGAAACGGTAGTGGCTGCTGGAGTCATTGCTACTAATTTGTAGGAAACTAGATGCACGGTTCTTCACATCTTTAGCTGGATCAGCAGGCGCAAGAGTTGCACCTCCTGCGAGTTTGGTGAGGATGAGATCTGGTTTAACACCATATTCAAACAGATACGGATTATCTCCACCAGAAAGGAAACAATCTATGCAGGAAGAGACCACACCAGGACTTGATTGATCATGGCCGCTGCAATTTGGAGATGTACCACAGCGATCATCTGACCTTTCTCGTCGACCTTGAGTGAAGTGGATCACGTTTTTTTCATCCAGATATATTCCTGAAGTCATATATATCAGGAAAATCATTAAGTAAATTTCATGGTGGTGAAGAACTTAGATTCTCATTCATAAGAAAGTCTGTGAAGCACAAAAGTACGGTCAGGCATGAATTCAAAAGAAATGGAGAAGAAGAGGAAGGTTACCGTGGTCTTTTGTATTGGCTCGTGTCCATGTGTAGATGTGATCTCCATGCCGCAGGTTTTCTTTCTTTGTTTCCTTGAGAAGCACCTTCCAGGTCTTGTTCTGCAGCTCATTCATCTTACAACTGTGCTCTTCAAATTGTGTTTTAGAAAATGGGAGTTTAATTCAACCCCCAGTAGAGATGCAATGCCAATACTTAATACCCTAATACTTAATACACGTGGAGATTGAATGGGATGGAAGGCTGAGATGGTTTCTGTGACGGATGGATGTGGTTGCTTGCCGTGAGAATAGTTTTTCCCTTTTTGATTTTGGCGCGTCGAGGACGCTGACAACGACAAAAGTTGAGGAGGTTGAATCCCACGTGGACCTCTGTGTGTGTCGGAGAGAAGTGAAGAAATTGAGGTGGTCCGCTGGCTTAGGCAATTCCCACTTTTAACAAAAGAAGAAGAAAATGTGGTCTTAGACTCTCAGCCACCCTATGTTTGTTTGTTTGTTTTTATATTTGGTTTCCTGGAAAGAAATAAAAATGCCTAATTTTTATTAATTCCTGTTTTACTGAAAATTGTATTTTCCTACGTAATTATGAAACTTTTTGCGGTTGCTTCATTAAAATGATCAAAATACCTACACTATGACAAGGAACTATTAACCATTTTTCCATAATTTTAAAAAATGTGACCAAAAATTCAATGATTGCTTAAAACTTCCAGTATTCCTTAATGAGAAAAAAAAAAATATATATATATATATATATATTGCAAAAAGGAAAAAAAAAAATAGAGAGAAAAAATTGGTCCCCTAGTTCCAAATTTGATTGGCCATCAAGAAAACTTTTCATATCTCCATAAAACATCAGTGTCTCATTTTTCTCCTATCCAACACTTCAACAAATCATTTATTTTTTTTGGACAAATCAGGTAACGATGATTTCTGATATTTGATTTTCATTCTAAATTTAATCACTATTAAAAAAAAATAATAATAAGACATTTTATACCCATCATGTGTCCCATTTGTAAAAACTTTAAATTCTTTATAGAAAATTTGAACAATAACTAAGGTATACATTTAGTAAAACTTTAATTTAATCTATTTTATTTTTTTTTATAATGCTTTAATTTATAGTATTATTTTACTGGGTAAGCTTGATATATTTAGATTATCTGAAATGGAGATTTTTTTTCTTTTTTTTTTTTTTGGGTTACTTGCAGGTTTTTGAACAAGAACAATAAGAGGTGGAATCATTAATGGGGATTATCATTTTGGAATTGTTGCTATTATTTGGTTTCTAGATCAAGATTTAAAGATCTTTTTTTGTAATTGTTGCAGATATAGGAAAGAAATTTGATATCTGAATTACATTTAGTAAAACTTTAATTTAATCAATTTTAGTTTTCTTTATAATACTTTAATTTATAGTATTATTGTACTAGGTAAGTTTGATATATTTATGTAACAGTCAAGTCCACCCACATGAGATATTGTCTGTTTTGAAAGCTAGGTGGTGAGCCAAATCCTACCCCTCATGGTTTTACTTCCTCACAAGAAGGTCTTTCAAGGAAAAGACATCCACACCCTCTTATAACACATGCTCCGTTCCCTTCTCCTCCCTGACAGGGAATGTAAAACCATGAGGGGTAGGATTGGGCTCACTACCTAGCTTCCAAAGCAGACAATATCTCGGTTGGGCCTAGGAGGTCCAGGCCAGTGGGATTGGCAGGTGAAGGAGTGGGACACCTAACCACTGAGAGGCCTTTTAAAACCGTACAGGCTCGGCCCAAAGTAGACAATATCTCATGCGGATGGACTGGGCTTTCTTTTCTTTTTTTTTTTTTTTTCTTTTTTTGTCTTTTGTTACTTATAAATTTTTGAACAAGAAGAATAAGAGGCGGAATCATTAATGGGGATTATCATTTTGGAATTGTTGCTGTCATTTGGTTTCTAGATCAAGATTAAAAGATCCTTTTTGTAATTGTTGCAAATATAGGAAAGAAATTTGATTGTGCAAAATTTTTTTTTTTCTCTTTTTATGTGTAGATAATTTTGATTATCATATGTACCATCAGTTATTTTTGAATGGTTGATATCAATCTATTAAAAAAAAATAGTTTTAAATTTTTATTATTTATTTTTGAATATATTACTTTTGTGATTATTGTTTTAACTATTATCAATTTTAGATTTAAGATAACTTTCACCTAAAAAAAAAAACAACATAGTACTATAAATTAAATTAATAATAAGTAATAAAATTAAAATTTGAAAGCTCATATAAATAAATGACACTATTTTTAATAATTAATTTCACTGCATAAAATTGATTTAAATTATTATTATTATAATAATAATAATACTTTTTAGTAACATTTTGAAAATGATTCTAAATCTTTTTTTTATAATAAAATTAAAATTTAATGAGATTTTATAATATCATTAATTTTTTTAGATATTGTCAAATGTCACTAATTGATTCATTGTTTTAATCTAATGATTTTTTAATGATATTTATAAATGTCATCAGTTGTCTTTTTAGTGATATTTTGAATTATCACTATAATTTTTAGTCACACTAGTATCATGATATTTGCAATGATTGACACTAGTTAATTAAATATCATTATACTATAACTTTAGTAACATTTTAAAATATCATAAATTTTTTTTTTTTTTATCCAAGTGATATAGCATTTGTAAATATTACGAAATTTACTTAAAATAACTTTTTCAAATGCTATAAAATGTATTCAATATAGCGTATCAAATGCTATAAAATGATATTTGTAACTATTTTTAAATATATAAGAGTATAGGACAAATACTATTAAATAATTATTTATAGCATTTAGCATAATATTTCAAAAATACTATAAAAAATAGAACTTTTTATAACATGAGTTATCATAACATTTCTAAGAATACTATTTTATAACATGAGCTATCATAACATTTCTAAAAATACAATATAGTATTCTGTACGTGCAATAAAAAATAATATATGTTGTACTGATTCTACATTCTTCAACAAATAATTATGGCAGCATTTTCTTTATTTCAACAAATAATTATGACAGCATTTTCGATATTCTTCAACAAATAATTATGACGGTAGCACTTGTTAAGTTATATATATGTGTATATATATACATATATATAGATCTAGATATATTTTGAAGGATTAGCCGACAAAAGGGTAACATGGAAAAATCGGATTGGCTGACGGAAGGGTAAGTCAATATTTCTATATTCTTCAACAAATAATTATGGCAGCATTTTCTATATTCTTCAACAAATAATTAAGTCAGCATTTTCTATATTCTTCAACAAATAATTATTGCAGCAGCACTTGTTAGATATAAAAAATATATATATATATATATATATATAAATATGACTGTATCTATATATAGATATATATATGTTGAAGGATTGGCTGACACAAGGGAAATATGCAAGGACTAGATTGGCTGACAGAAGGGTAAGTCCATATTTCCATATTCTTCAAGAAATAATTATGGCAACATTTTCTAAATAACTCCCTTATATATATATATATATATATGTCTATATATATATATATATATATATTTCTTTTTATTAAATGGTATTTTTGTATGGAATGGAACAATTTTAAACCCCCATGAAAAACCGATGGTATACAAGTTGATTATTCTGTGGTTTTGGACTGAAATTGATCAAAATCAGACTTGGATTCCCCTTGTCCGTTACCAGAAGATTGGATCACCGTTGGAATGGCCAAAAACAGTGGTCGAAAAAGGATTTTTCAATCGGATCCAAACCAGGTAGCGCAACAACCAGCGCATGAGAACAATACGGTGTTTGGACTGTAATGGACAAAGGATTGGCTGACGGAGCGGTACTCCCTATTATTAAAGAAATAGTTATTGCATGGCATCAAACAATAAGTGAAAAGATGCTATCCTAGTACCTATTATTTTACGTCTGTCAGTCTTTTAGTGTCCCTTATCTCCATGGAATTAGTCAACAAGGGTAGCATGTCACTGATAGGAAATTTTCTACTTCTCAAAGTTATGAGTGTGTACATATTTATTTTCACAGAACAGACAGAGAAAGAGATGGCGTAATGTTCATCCAAAAACTGGGCAATATAAATAACAATGCTTCGAAAACATCTGTCAGAAAGATATTTTGTTTAATATATAATCTGCTCTTATTGGTTTTGATATGAAATATTGAATTATTGGCTTTAAGGTTTGTTGTATTTTTATAAGTTTAATTTTTTGAAAATTTTAGTAGAATTTGTGATTTTTTTGTTAGGTTTATAACTTTTTATTCATAATTTAGGTTTCTTATAGATATATTTAATTTGAATTACATTTAGTAAAACTTTAATTTAATCTATTTTAGTTTTTTTTATAATGCTTTAATTTATAGTATTATTTTACTGGGTAAGCTTGATATATTTAGATTATCTGAAATGGAGATTTTTTTTTTTTTTTTTTTTTTGGGTTACTTGCAGGTTTTTGAACAAGAACAATAAGAGGTGGAATCATTAATGGGGATTATCATTTTGGAATTGTTGCTATTATTTGGTTTCTAGATCAAGATTTAAAGATCTTTTTTTGTAATTGTTGCAGATATAGGAAAGAAATTTGATATCTGAATTACATTTAGTAAAACTTTAATTTAATCAATTTTAGTTTTCTTTATAATACTTTAATTTATAGTATTGTTTTACTAGGTAAGTTTGATATATTTATGTAACAGTCAAGTCCACCCACATGAGATATTGTCCGTTTTGAAAGCTAGGTGGTGAGCCAAATCCTACCCCTCATGGTTTTACTTCCTCACAAGAAGGTCTTTCAAGGAAAAGACATCCACACCATCTTATAACACATGCTCCGTTCCCTTTTCCTCCTTGACAGGGAATGTAAAACCATGAGGGGCAGGATTGGACTCACTACCTAGCTTCCAAAGCAGATAATATCTCGGTTGGGCCTAGGAGGCCCAGGCCCGTGGGATTGGCAGGTGAAGGAGTGGGATACCTAACCACTAAGAGGCCTTTTAAAATCGTGCAAGCTGGGCCCAAAGTAGACAATATCTCATGCAGATGGACTGGGCTGTTACATTTAGATTATCTGAAATTGAGACTTTTCTTTTCTTTTTTCTTTTTTCTCTTTTCGTCTTTTGTTACTTGTAAGTTTTTGAACAAGAAGAATAAGAGGGGGAATCATTGATGGGGATTATCATTTCGGAATTGTTGCTGTCATTTGGTTTCTAGATCAAGATTTAAAGATCTTTTTTGTAATTGTTGCAAATATAGGAAAGAAATTTGATTGTGCAAATTTTTTTTTTTCTCTTTTTATGTGTAGATAATTTTGATTATCATATGTACCATCAGTTATTTTTGAATGGTTGATATCAATCTATTAAAAAAAATAGTTTTAAATTTTTATTATTTGTTTTTGAATATATTACTTTTGTGAATATTTCTATATTCTTCAATATTTCTATATTCTTCAACAAATAAATATGGCAGCATTTTCTATATTCTTCAACAAATAATTATTGCAGCAGCACTTGTTAGATATAAAATATATATATATATATATATATATGACTCTATCTATATATATATATATATGTTGAAGGATTGGCTGAGAGAAGGGAAATATGGAAGGACTAGATTGGCTGACAGAAGGGTAAGTCCATATTTCCATATTCTTCAAGAAATAATTATGGCAACATTTTCTAAATAACTCCCTTATATATATATATATATATATATGTCTATATATATATATATATATATTTTTATTAAATGGTATATTTGTATGGAATGGGACAATTATAAACCCCCATGAAAAACCGATGGTATACAAGTTGATTATTCTTTGGTTTTGGACTGAAATTGATCAAAATCAGACTTGGATTCCCCTTGTCCGTTACCAGAAGATTGGATCACCATTGGAATGGCCAAAAATAGTGGTCGAAAAAGGATTTTTCAATCGGATCCAAACCAGGTTGCGAAACATGTTCACAAAAAACAGGCCAACATGCAAAATCGGCTGCATCTGGAACAAAAAATAAAAAATAAATAATATATCGTTTTTGGCTTGCTTGATGTCATCATGATGACATCAACATGATATCAAACAATACTATAGTGCTGACATCAGCATGATGTATTCGAAGATGTCAACATAATGTTAGACAAGATGTTGCAGTCATTCTACTTATGTTAGCATGATGACATTGCATGACATGTGTGCTAATGTTATCATGCCAATGAGTAACCTAATTTACTATGCAATAATAATAATAATAATAAAAGAGTAAATAATTTAGTTAATTAATTAATAAGAAATAAGTAAATAAATAATAGGTAGTTAAAAATCATATTTTCCCTCAAAATCCTCACAATTCACTCAGTTGGAAAAGTTTTCATTTTAAAACATTTTCACAAAACCCAATAATTGTACCCCAAAAATCAAGGAATAATCAATTAAATAAATTATAAATAAAATATATTAAATTAAAGATCTAGAGTGTATAATAAGAAATAAGAATAATTTTAATAACAATTATTAAATTGTACACAAAATGTCATAAATAAAATAAGCCAAATCACAAAAAAATTTACATAAAAAATAATCAAGGAAATATCAAATTAAACGGAATGCAATAATTTAGAATGCACATAAATACAAATATTAATTTAGAACTCAATATATACATTGAAAAAACCATTTTAAAAATCCAATTATTGAATTTAGAATAAAACGTCACTAGATAAAATAAATAAAATCGTAAATAAACTTGTATTAAACAAATTTAGCATAAAACAAAAATAAACTCAATATGTAAATTATAAAATTTATTGTTTAAATCAATGAAATAATCAAGGAAACATTTTAATAGATTTTAAACCTCAATTTAAAATAGATAAAAGAATACAATAAAATTCATGTTAAAATCTCAAAATTTAAATAAATAATATCAACATGGTAAAATAAAATTCTAAAACACCAATTTAAAATAATTGATAAAAACATGAAAAAATACATTTTAGAAAGTATTTGTTAGAAATAAGCAATAAAACAAAATTAAATATGTTTAATTTTAAATATGATTTTAAAACATCTTGGCTTGAAATTCGTATCGAGAAAATAACTTGACGCACCACACTATATACCAGTGATGTCCTATGATACCCAGCATCCCGAGCACCAATAGCGCCGCTGCTTAAACAGTCATCCCAGCCATGGAGGGGGGCAGCTTATGGCCAATATCAAACTTGCCTACCCTCGGTCCAATGGCAACACACAGGAGACATTATAACTTGCGCGCTCATCTATATACACAGTACAAAACACCAGTACTGTACTATATGAATACGTCTAAAACAAATAACCATATTATTTAAAAATAATAATTTTTCCAAAACTCACCGTAGGAATCATACAATTTTTCAAATTCACAATCCCATATTATTTCTTTAATATCTCAAGTATAAATCCACCAATAATAATATACAAATAACTTTTCCCCAAATCATAAAATCAATCAAATAATATTTCAAGGATCTAATTATATAATTTGAAAGCACCAAACTTAAACCAATATTTTTCTTGAAATCTTTAAAATCAAATCATACAAAAAATAATATTAAAACCACATGAAACTCATATATTCTTAAAATAATGTAAACGCATTTATTATGCATCATAAAATCAACATCAAACTCAACAATAATTAATTAAAAACCTTAAACCATAATTCCTTTAAAATCCCAAATACATTTTTCGCAACAACACATGTATTAAAACCATTATAAATCGACATTGTAAAATTAAATGGAAATTCCTTCAAATATTAAACATATATTAAAATTCACATGAAAACTTTCTAATTATACAATATTCCAACAATAAAATATAACAATTATTAATAAAATCCCATATCCATAAAATTCTTGAAATCAAAATATTTTTTGATGACAAATAATTATAATTCATTCAATTTTGGCATCAAGATTCCAAATATAAATTTACTAAATATTCAACACATAAAACATATTCTTCAAATAACCAATTAACACAAAATATATATATTTTAACATCCAAAAATAATTTTGAAGGTGGGTCACTCACCTCGAGCACGCAATTAACCCTATATCCTCCATGGGATCAATTCCACGATGCACACGTGCTCCTAGAACAACAATATTACACAAGGTCAAATAAATTAATATTTTATTTGGGTAAATAATACCCGATACCCGGGGCCTTAACAAAAACGACAACCAAAATTTATGACTAATATATTGAATCAAAGCTTGTGAAACAAGGATTATGAATCTGGTCTTACTTCCCCGGATATCGGACCCGAGGTGGCCCGAATCTCGCCGGAAAGCTCTCAGATTTTAGACCCTCGATTCTCACAATCCGTTAAGAATTGAGGAAAGTGGACACCAGATTTGGGTTCAGAGGGTCGAAATTAGTGGGAAAGGATGGGTGAGATGATCGGAAACTCACTGGAATTGGGTTTTCCGGTGAGCCTTCATGGTCACAGGAATCCGCCACCGCGGGCAACGTGTCCGATGGCCACTGGTTGTGATTTTTTGGAGGATTGCAGATGGGGGAATGCATGAATGGATGGGACCGACAGTGAGGCAAACGGAGGTCAAAATAGGGAGAAATCTGGGTTTGAAGAAATCGGCACCACCGTCGGAAAACGTCTCGATCCGAGCGAGTCAGTGGTCGGTTGGCTGTGATTTTTGGCTGGCCGGCCGGTTTTCAAGTGGACTTGAAGGAAGGGTGGCGTGTGGGTGACACTGTTCACTCATGGGATTGGCTCAAAATATGACACGTGGCGCACACTGTTCACTCAAGTCAAAATATATTAAAATATTACGGTATTCGAAAAATTTTGCATGTCCATATCTTTCAAACCACATATTCAAATCGGACGTACCGCTAGTCTATGAACTCGTATCGACGAGTACTTCACAATCATGCATGAGTCAAACTTCAACTTTGCATAAACAAAAAGTCAACTCTGGCACCCCTTGGACAATTTGGATCTCAACTTGTTTTGCTCATAACTTTCAAACCGTAGCTCCGTTTTTAACGTGTTACTAGTTTATGGACTCATGAAAATGTGTACTTTTTAACAGTACCTTGGTCAATGTGAAATTCCATCAGAAGTAAAAAGTCAACATTTGACCCTTTCTCGATCAACGACGGTCAAACTCGGTCAACCTTGGTCAAATTTTAGAAATTCCGATGTACTTCGGGACGGGGCGTTACACTAAATAAACAACGACGCATCCCATGGTGTCATCTAATATCTTGTCGCTAAATCCATAAGACAACAAGGGACGTAGTATGAGAGTCGCCAATCTTTTAGTTTTTAGCAATGTATATTGACTTTTAACGATGCATTCTATCAATCCATTTATAGCGACGCATTATTTAGCAATGATTCACCACAATGTCGCTAAAAATATATTAGTAACTATTTTACATAGCGTCGCTAAATATATTAGTGACTAATGAGTCGCCTATTTAGCGACGCATTAATAGAGTCGTCTATTTAGCAACGTATTAATAGAGTTGACAATTTAGCTACGCATTAATAGAGTCGCCTATTTAACGATGCATTAATAGAGTTGACTATTTAGCGACGCATTAATAGAGTCACCTATTTAGTGATGCATTAATATAGTCGCGTATTTAGCGAAGTATCGACACTTTTAGCGATGCATTATTTGTTAATGCATCGCCCCTTCTTTCTTTTCTTTTAATTTTTTTAAATTTTGTGAAAGGTGATTAAAACAGTAAAAATATAAAAATAATTAAAATACAAAAAAATGAAAACTAGCTTCATTCAAAATAATTAGAATAAAAAATTTAAAATAAATATTTTGTCATAACAAATTAATTATCAAATAAATTAAATATCATCTCATTGACATATTTTTATAGAATTTGTAAACTATTGTATTTTTCATAACAAATTTAATATTAATTAAACTTCCATTAATGCATACTCATTGAGATGGAAGTTGACGTTCTCTTGTTGACGATATTACACCCTCATACTGCATATGGAAAAATTAAAAAAGTTATTAAGACTTATGCAAAATAAATAAAATATTAATCATTATTAAATTTGTAATTTAGTAAATGAAAATTTAAAGAATACTACCATTATTCCTAAGATTTGGCGAGGCACATTTCTCCCCTCACAATCATTAAAAAAATAGTCACTCTCGAATTCATCCTCATTATTATTTTCATCGATACTCGGCAACTATATGACAAATGGATTGTGAGCCATTGTAGTATCTCCAAGAACATCGTCTTCCACAAAAATATGATGTTGTGGTGAAGTTAAAACAATAGACCATCTTGAATCAAGTTGAAAACAATAGACCATCTTGAATCAAGTTGATCTTAAACATAAAATACTTGTTGAACTTAGCAAAACAATGTCAAGCAATATCACAAAAAAAATTTCCACAAAAGCAAGATTAATAAAACCCAACGAACTTAATCTGCGGTTAAAATGAAAAAAAAAAAAAAAAAAAAAAAACAACCCACCTCATGTCTCCACCAACCACAAAGAAAAAAGAAACCCACCTAAACGATGGAGACAAAGAAAGAAGAAACCGAGAAAATCACGAGGGCGACACAGAGAAATCCAGCTTCCCGGTAGACGACAACGTATGCAAATGAAAAATGAAATCCGAAATATCACTCTTCAAGTCTCTCTTAGATTGCTTCCAAATCTAATATCTATTAGATAATGTACTTGATGTAGTTTTAAAAAAGAAAAGGGATTCAAAGGAGCACGTAAAAATTTTAAAACGTGCTAAAATTTTTCAAAAAATGGCAAAAACACGCCTTTTCTCCCAATTGCATATTTTTTTCTTTGATTAATTTTTTATTTTTCATCTACAAATAAAAACTGAAAATATTTCTTAAAAATACGAAGCAAAATATCCAAGATTACTGTTTATTATTTTGTTTTTCAAGTACACCTTTATTCTTTATAAAATTTGCATGTCTTCCAAAATTTTTGTTTTTTCTTTTAATTGAGAGAACAAGTGATGCATTCTCTTCAAGAAGGGTCACGTGTTCTTGAATTGTGGGATTAAGTGACGCATTATGATCAAAAAGCGTCGCCTGTTTCATTTTTTGTATTTTCTTTATAATAATCTTTAAATAATTTTTTAATTGTTCATCTACAAATATATTTATGTAGCAATCCAAAGAATATAAATTCCATTAATCTGAAAATAGAAAATAGTTTTTTCAATGCTTTTCTCAGTTATTCATATGTATGTGTATAGACAAGAACAAAATATCTCAAGATTTAATTTGAGATAGGGTACCGAATATAGAATTCTAATTGAACAAGTATTTATTGACCAATTTATCCACATAAGTATGTTAAATGAGCTTAACTTTCATGTGTTTGTGGTCAATGATAGTTTACTTGTTTTTAAAAATCGAAAGGCTATTAAATTGCTTTTTTTTTTTTTTCTAAAAAAAATAAAATTGAAGGCACAAGCAACGCAATTCCATTAAAACACGTCGCCTATTCCATTTTTTTTTTTAAATCTTTAATTAGTTTTTTTGATTGCTCATCTACAAATTAAAAAAAAAAAAGCATATTAGTAAAATTAAAAAATTACTAAAAACAACTTTCAAATTGAAAAAAAGTTAAAAATTAGTTGGGTGAAATGGCGACGCAGTTGTTGACAAATGCATTATCTTTTAGTCTATTTAGCGACTCTTTCTTAAAAACTGCATCGCCTAAAACTATATTAGTCATTCCTTGTTGTGTTATTACACCCAAGTTATTTGGCCTGGTGGTGTGGTAATATTTTTGAGAGTGTAAGAGGTCTTGTGTTCAATTCTTGGCATGGCTCTGTTTTGATTTTTTTTTTTTATGGGTTTCTAAATGTTTAAACAAAAAAATTGAAAAAAAAAACAAAAGGAAAAGGGGACGCATTTGTTGAAGAATACGTTGCCTTTTCATCTATTTGGCGACGTATTCTAAAAATAATGCGTTGCCTAACACTATATTAGCTAGTTTTTGTTGTATTATTCCATCTGAGTCATTTGGCCTGGTGGTGTGGTGATTTCTTAAGAGTGTAAAAGATTGTTGTGGTCTTATTTAGATTGATTTTTTTTATGGGTTTCTAAATGTTTAAACAAAAAAATTGAAAAAAAAAAAGAGGGAAAAGGCGACGCATTTGTTGAATGCGTCGCCTTTTCATCTATTTCACGATGCATTTTTAAAATAATGCATTGCCTAACACTATATTTGCTAGTTTTTATCCAAGTCATTTGGCTTGGTGGTGTGGTCATTTCTTAAGAGTGTAGGAGGTCCTAGGATCAACGCTTGTTATGGTCCTATTTTGATTTTATTTTATTTTATGGGTTTCTAAATGTTTAAACAAAAAAATTGAAAAAAAAAAGAAGGAAAAGGCGACGCATTTGTTGAAGAATGCGTCGCCTTTTCATCTATTTGACGATGCATTCTTAAAATTCACTTATAGCGACGCATTACTTAGCAATGCTTCGCCACAATGTCGCTAAAAATATATTAACGACTGTTTAATAGCATTGCTAAATATATTAGTCACTAATTAATCGCCTATTTAGCGACGCATTAATAGAGTAGAGTTGACTATTTAACGACGCATTAATAGAGTCGCCTAGTTAGTGACGCATTAATAGAGTTGCCTATTTAAGGACGCATTAATTGAGTTGCGTATTTAGCGACACATCGATACTTTTAGCGATGCATTATTTGTTAATGCGTCACCTTTTTTTTTTTCAATTTTTTTAATTTTTTGAAAAGTGATTAAAATAGTAAAAATATAAAAATAATTAAAATATAAAAAAATGAAAACTAGCTTCATCCAAAATAATTATAATAAAAAATTTAAAATAATTATTTTGTCATAACAAATTAATTATCAAATAAATTAAATATCATCTCATTGACATATTTTTACATAATTTATAAACTACTGTATTTTTTCATAACAAATTTAATATTAATTAAAGTTCCATTAATGCATACTCATTGAGATGGAAGTTGATGTTCTTTTGTTGACGATATTACACCTTTATACTGCATATGGAAAAATTAAAAAAGTTATTAAGACTTATGCAAAATAAATAAAATATTAATCATTATTAAATTTGTAATTTAGTAAATGAAAATTTAAAGAATATTACCATTGTTCTTAAGATTTGGTGAGGCACATTTCTCCCCTCACAGTCATTACAAACATAGTCACTCTCACGTTCATCCTCATTATCATTTTCATCGATACTCGACAACTTTATGACAAATGGATTGTGAGCCATTGTAGTATCTCCAAAAACATCGTCTTCCATAAAAATACGATGTTGTCATGAAGTTAAAATAATAGACCATCTTGAATCAAGTTGATCTTAAACATAAAATACTTGTTGAACTTAGCAAAACAATGTCAAGCAATATCACGAACAAAATTTCTACAAAAGTAAGATTAATAAAACCCAACGAACCTAACCTGCAGTTAAAATGAAAAAAAAAAAAAAAAAAAAAAAAACAACCCACCTCATGCCTCCGCCAACCACAAAGAAAAAAGAAACCCACCTAAACGATGGAGACAAAGAAAGAAGAAACCGAGAAAATCACGAAGGCGACACAGAGAAACCCAGATTCCCGATCGATGACAAGGTATGCAAATGAAAAATGAAACCCGAAATATCACTCTTCAAGTCTCTCTTAGATTGCTTCCAAATCTAATATCTATTAGATAATGTACTTGATGTAATTTTAAAAAAGAAAAGGGATTCAAAGGAGCACGTAAAAATTTTAAAATGCGCCAAAAATTTTCAAAAAATGGCAAAAAGAAGCCTTTTCTCCCAATTGCATATTTTTTTCTTTGATTAATTTTTTATTTCTCATCTACAAATAAAAACTGAAAATATTTCTTAAAAATACGAAGCAAAATATCTAAGATTACTGTTTATTATTTTGTTTTTCAAGTACACCTTTATTCTTTATAAAATTTGCATGTCTTCCAAAATTTTTATTTTTTTTTAATTGAGAGAACAAGCGATGCATTCTCTTCAAGAAGGGTCACGTGTTCTTGAATTGTGGGATCAAGCGACGCATTATGATCGAAAAGGGTCGCCTATTTCATTTTTTATATTTTCTTTATAATAATCTTTAAATAATTTTTTAATTATTCATCTATAAATATATTTATGTAGCAATCCGAAGAACATAAATTCCATCAATCTAAAAATAGAAAATAGTTTTGTCAATACTCTTCTCAGTTATTCACATATATGCATATAAATGAGACACAAAATATCTCAATACCTAATTTGATATAGGGTACCGAATATAGAATTCTAATCTAACAAGCATTTATTAACCAATTTATCCACATAAGTATGTTAAATGAGCTTAACTTTCATGTGTTTGTGGTCAATGATAGTTTACTTGTTTTTAAAAATTGAAAGTCTATTAAATTGTTTCTTTTTTTTAAAAAAAAAAAATTGAAGGAACAAGCGACACAATTCCATTAAAACGTGTCGCCTATTCCATTTTTTTTTTAATCTTTAATTAGTTTTGTTGATTGCTCATCTACAAATGAAAAAGAAAAAAAAGCATATTAGCAAAATTTAAAAAATTATTGAAAACAACTTCCAAATTGAAAAAAATTAAAAATTAGTTGGGTGAAATGGCGACGCAGTTGTTGACAAATGCATCGTCTTTTAGTCTATTTAGCGACTCTTTCTTAATAGACTGCGTCGTCTAAAATTATATTTGTTATTTCTTGTTGTATTATTACACCCAAGTTATTTGGCTTGGTGGTGTGGTGATTTCTTGAGAGTGTAGGCGGTCCTGTGTTCAATTCTTGGCATTGCTCTATTTTTTTTTTTTATGGGTTTTTGAATGTTTAAACACAAAAATTGAAAAAAAAAAAAGAAAAAAAAGAAACGGTGATGCATTTGTCAAAGAATGCGTTGCCTTTTCATCTATTTGGCGACGCATTCTTAAAATAATGCGTCGCCTAATACTATATTAGCTAGTTATTGTTGTATTATTACATCCAAATCATTTAGCCTGGTGGTGTGGTGATTTCTTGATAATGTAAGGATTTTGGGTTCAATTCTTGTTATGGTTCTATTTTTATTTTATTTTTTTATGGGTTTCTAAATGTTTAAACATAAAAATTGGAAAAAAAAAAGGAAAAGGTAACGCATTTGTTGAATACGTCACCTTTTCATCTATTTGACGACGCATTTTTAAAATAATGCATTGCCTAACACTATATTTGCTAGTTTTTGTTATATTATTACATCCAAGTCATTTGGCATGGTGGTGTGGTGATTTCTTAAGAGTGTAGGAGGTCCTGGGTTCAATACTTGTTACGATCTTATTTTGATTTTATTTTTTTTTTTATGGGTTTCTAAATGTTTAAACAAAAAAAAATGAAAAAAAAAAGAAGAAAAAGGCGACGCATTTGTTGAAGAATGCGTCGCACTTTCATCTATTTGACGATGGATTCTTAAAATCTACTTTTTGCGACTCATTATTTAGGGACACTTCACAACAATGTTGCTAAAAATATATTAGCGACTGTTTCATATAGCATCGCTAAATATATTAGTCGCTAATTAGTCTTTTATTTAGCGAAGTATTAATAGAATCGCCTATTTAGCGACGCATTGATAGAGTTGACTATTTAATGACGCATTAATAGAGTCGTCTATTTGGCGATGCAGTAATAGAGTTGATTATTTAGCGACGCATTAATACAGTCTCCTATTTAGCAACACATTAATAGAGTTAGCTATTTAGCGACGCATTAATAGAGTTGCCTATTTAGTAACGCATTAATTGAGTCACGTATTTAGCGACGTATCAACACTTTTAACGACGTATTATTTGTTAATGTGTCGCCATTTTTTTTTTTAATTTTTTTAAATTTTGTGAAAAGTGATTAAAATAGTAAAAAATATAAAAATAATTAAAATACCAAAAAATGAAAACTAGCTTCATTCAAAATAATTAGAATAAAAAATTTAAAATAAATATTTTTTTATAACAAATTAATTATCAAATAAATTAAATATCACTCATTGACATATTTTTACATAATTTGTAAACTATTGTATTTTTCATAACAAATTTAATATTAATTAAACTTCCTTGAATGCATACTCATTGAGATGGAAGTTGACGTCCTCTTGTTGATGATATTACACCCTCATACTGCATATGGAAAAATTAAAAAAGTTATTAACAGTTATGCAAAATAAATAAAATATTAATCATTATTAAATTTGTAATTTAGTAAATGAATATTTCAAGAATATTACCATTGTTCTTAAGATTTGACGAGGCACATTTCTCTCCTCACGGTCATTACAAACAGAGTCACTCTCACATTCATCCTCATTATCATTTTCATTGATACTCGACAACTATATGATAAATGGATTGTGAGCCATCGTAGTATCTCCAAGAACATCGTCTTCAAAAAAAATACGATGTTGTGGTGAAGTTCAAACAATAGACCATCTTGAATTAAGTTGATCTTAAACATAAAATACTTGTTGAACTTAGCAAAACAATGTCAAGCAATATCACAAACAAAATTTCTACAAAAACAAGATTAATCAAATCCAACGAACCTAACTTGCAGTTAAAATAAAATAAAAAAAAAGCAACCCACCTCATGTCTCCGCCAACCACAAAGAAAAAAGAAACCCACCTAAACGATGGAGACAAAAAAAGAAGAAACCCAGAAAATCACAAGGGCAACACAGAGAAATCCAGCTTCCCGGCCGATGACCACGTAGGCAAATGAAAAATAAAACCCGAAATATCACTCTTCAAGTCTCTCGTAGATTGCTTCCAAACCTAATATCTATTAGATAGTGTACTTGATGTAGTTTTAAAAAAGAACAAGGATTCAAAGGAGCGTGTAAAAATTTTCAAACGCGCCAAAATTTTTCAAAAAATGGTAAAAACACGCCTTTTCTCCAATTGCATTTTTTCTTCTTTGATTAATTTTTTTATTTTTCATCTACAAATAAAAACTGAAAATATTTCTTAAAAATGCGAACCAAAATATCGAAGATTGCTATTTATTATTCTGTTTTTCAAGTACACCTTTATTCTTTATAAAATTTGCATGTCTTCCAAAATTTTTGTTTATTTTTAATTAAGAGAATAAGCGATGCATTCTCTTCAAGAAGGGTCACCTATTCTTGAATTGTGGGATGAAGCGAAGCATTATGATCGGAAAGCGTCGCCTGTTTAATTTTTTATATTTTCTTTATAATAATCCCTAGATAATTTTTTAATTGTTCATCTACAAATATATTCATGTAGCAATCCAATGAACATTAATTCCATTGATTTGAAAATAGAAAATAGTTTTGTCAATGCTCTTCTCAGTTATTCACATATATGTGTATAGACAAGACACAAAATATATCAAGACCTAATTTGAGATAGAGTACCGAATATAGAATTCTAATTCAACAAGCATTTATTGACCAATTTATCTACATAAGTATGTTAAATGAGCGTAACTTTCATGTGTTTGTGGTCAATGATAGTTTACTTGTTTTTAAAAATTGAAAGTCTATTAAATTGCTTTTTTTTTTTAAAAAAAAAAATTGAAGGAACAGGTGATGTAATTCCATTAAAACGCATCGCTTATTCCATTTTTTTTTTCAATCTTTAATTAGTTTTGTTGATTGCTCATCTAAAAATTTAAAAAAAAAAAAACATATTTGCAAAATTAAAAAATTACCAAATTGAAAAAAAGTTAAAAATTAGTTGGGTGAAATGGCGACGCAGTTGTTGACAAATGCGTCTCTTTCTAGTCTATTTAACGACTATTTCTTAAAAGACTGTGTCGCCTAAAACTATATTAGTTATTTCTTATTGTATTATTACACCTAAGTTATTTGGCCTGGTGGTGTGGTGATTTCTTAAGAGTGTAGGAGGTCCTATGTTCCCAAGGCTCTACTTTGATTTTTTTTTTTTTATGTGTTTCTAAATGTTTAAACGAAAAAATTGAAAAAAAAAAAAAAAAGAAACGGCATTGCATTTGTTGAAGAATGCATCGCCTTTTCATCTATTTGGTGACGCATTCTTAAAATAATGTATCGCCTAACACTATATTGACTAGTTTTTGTTGTATTTTTATATTCAAGTCATTTGGCCTAGTGGTGTGGTGATTTTTTGAGAATGTAGGAGGTCTTGGGTTCAATTTTTGTTATGGTCTTATTTTAATTTTATTTTTTTTATGGGTTTCTAAATGTTTAAACAAAAAATTGAAAAAAAAAAAGAAGAAGGAAAAGGCAACGCATTTGTTGAAGAATGTGTCGCCTTTTCATCTATTTGGCAATGCATTCTTAAAATAATGCATCGCCTAACACCATATTAGCTAGTTTTTGTTGTATTATTATATCCAAGTCATTTAGCCTGATAGTGTGGTGATTTCTTTAGAGAGTAGGTGTCAGGACCCATTTAAAATTCCTCACCGGAACCTTAGACAAGCCCTGATCTCAGGGAAACCCTACCAGACCTTCCAATGGAAAATCCGACAGCATCTCTCCTAAGGGTAGGTCTTACCACAAAATTCCCTACACATAAAACACACTCCAATAAACACCACCTTATTCTTCCCACCTTACTACAATTTGTTTTCACAAATTTACAGTACTCCGAAATAATAACAGAGAATAAGTAAGCAAAACCAATATCTGTCCAATCGTACACGGAGCATTATACAAATAAATATGAAATTAATACAATGACAGATGAAGCAATACAAGATGGAGAGGAAAAATGGAGGAAATGCTTATTGGACTTTCGGCAATGAACTGAGACGTCGGGCTTGCCCTGGACGATCAACGTCTCCCAACTTGGACCTAGAGGAATGGAATTTAAAAATATTAGATGCTAATCATCTCAGTGAGTGACCCTATCTACTATACAATTATAATATTAATAATATAGTAATAAAAGAAATTTAATTAATCAATACCAAACAATTAAATAAATAATTATAATAAATATTTGAAATAATGTTTTCTCTCAAAAAGCCTTACAGTTCACTCAGTTGGAAAAATTCTCATTTTAAAACATTTTCACAAAACCCAATAATTATACCCCAAAAATCAAGGAATAATTAATTAAATAAATTATAAATAAAATACATTAATGTATAATAAGATACAAGAATAATTTTAATAACAATTATTAAATTGTACACAAAATGTCATAAATAAAATAAGTAAAATCACAATAAACGTGTACTAAAGAAATTTGGCATAAAACAAAAAAAATAAACTCAGTATATAAATTATAAAATTTATTGTTTAAATCAATGAAATAATTAAGGAAACATTTTAATAGATTTTAAACCTCAATTTAAAATAGATAAAAGAATACAATAAAATTCATATTAAAATCTCAAAATTTAAATAAATAAATAATATCAACATGGTAAAATAAAATTCTAAAACACCAATTTAAAATTATTGATAAAAACATGAATAAATACATTTTAGAAAATATTAGTTTAAAATAAGCAATAAAACAAAATTAAATATGTTTAATTTTAAATATGATTTTAAAACATCTTGGTTTCAAATTCATATCGAAAAAATAACTTGACGGACCACACTATATACCAGTAATGTCCAATGATACCCAGCGTCCCGAGCACCATCTGACAGGAGGTTGAAAAAAGAAAAAAACTTGCATACGGTCGCTTTGGCATCCCAACAGCGCCGCTGCTTAAACCGTCAAACAATAAGTGAAAATCCTAGTACCTATTATTTTACATCCGTCAGTCTGTTAGTGTCCCTTATCTCCATGGAATTAGTCAACAAGGGTAGCGTGTCACTGATAGGAAATTTTCTACTCCTCAAAGTTATGAGTGTGTACATATTTATTTTAGCAGAACAGACAGAGAAAGAGATGGCCTAATGTTCGTCCAAAAACTGGGCAACATAAATAACAATGCTTCGAAAACATCTGTCACAAAGATATTTTGCTTAATTTATAATCTGCTCTTATTGGTTTTGATATGAAATATTGAATTATTGGCTTTAAGGTTTACTGTATTTTTATAAGTTTAATTTTTTGAAAATTTTAGTAGAATTTGTGATTTTTTTGTTAGTTTTATAACTTTTTATTCATAATTTAGGTTTCGTATAGATATATTTAATTTGAATTACATTTAATAAAACTTTAATTTAATCTATTTTAGTTTTTTCTATAATGCTTTAATTTATAGTATTATTTTACTGGGTAAGTTTGATATATTTAGATTATCTGAAATGGAGATTTATTTATTTAATTTTTTTTTTGGTTACTTGTAGGTTTTTGAACAAGAACAATGAGAGGTGGAATCATTAATGGGAATTATCGTTTTGGAATTGTTGCTGTCATTTGGTTCCTAGATCAAGATTTAAAGATCTTTTTTGTAATTGTTGCAAATATAGGAAAGAAATTTGATTGTGCAAACCTTTTTTTTTTTGGCTCTTTTTGTGTGTAGATAATTTTGATTATCATATGTACCATCAGTTACTTTTGAATGGTTGATGTCAATCTATTAAAAAAATTAGTTTTAAATTTTTATTATTTGTTTTTGAATATATTACTTTTGTTATTATTGTTTTAACTATTATCAACTTTAAATTTAAGATAACTTTCACTTTAAAAAAAAAAACATAGTACTATAAATTAAATTAATAATAAGTAATAAAACTATTATTAAAATTAAAATTTGAAATCTCATATAAATAAATGACATTATTTTTTTTAATTAATTTCACTGCATAAAATTAATTTAAATTATTATTATTATAATAATAATATTTTTTAGTAACATTTTGAAAATGATTCTAAATCTTATTTTTTATAATAAAATTAAAATTAAAATTTAATAAGATTTTATAATATCATTAATTTTTTTAGACATTTTCAAATGTCACTAATTGATTAATTGTTTTAATCTAATGATTTTTTAATGACATTTATAAATGTCATTAGTTGTCTTTTTAGTGATATTTTGATTTGTCACTATAATATTTAGTCACATTATTATCATGATATTTGCAATGATTGACACTAGTTAATTAAATATTATTATACTATAACTTTAGTAACATTTTAAAATGTTATAAATTTATTTATTTTTTATCCATGTGATATAGCATTTTTGAATATTACGAAATCTACTTAAAAAAATTTTCAAATGGTATAAAATGTATAGCATATCAAATGCTATAAAATGACATTTGTAACTACTTTTAAATATATAAGTGTATAGGACAAATAGTATTAAATACTTATTTATAACATTTAGCATAATATTTTAAAAATACTATAAAAAAAATAGAACTTTTTTATAACATGAGTTATCATAACATTTCTAAAAATACAATATAATATTTTGTATATACAATAAAAAATAATATATGTTGTAGTGATTCTACATTCTTCAACAAATAATCATGGCAGAATTTTCTTTTTTTCAACAAATAATTATGACAGCATTTTCTATATTCTTCAACAAATAATTATGACGGTAGCACTTGTTAAGTTATATATATGTGTATATATATATAGATCTAGATATATTTTGAAGGATTAGCCGACAAAAGGGTAACATGGAAAAATTGGATTGGCCGACGGAAGGGTAAGTCAATATTTCTATATTCTTCAACAAATAATTATGGCAGCATTTTCTATACTCTTCATCAACAAATAATTATGATGGTAGCACTTGTTAAGTTATATATATGTATATATAGATCTAGATATATTTTGAAGGATTAGCCGACAAAAGGGTAACATGGAAAAATTGGATTGGCTGACGGAAGGGTAAGTCAATATTTCTATATTCTTCAACAAATAATTATGGCAGCATTTTCTATATTCTTCAACAAATAATTATTGCAGCATTTTAGATATATAAATATGACTCTATATATATATATATATATATAAATGTTGAAGGATTGGCTGACAGAAGGGTAAGTCCATATTTCCATATTCTTCAAGAAATAATTATGGCAACATTTTCTATATTCTTCAACAAATAATCATGGCTGGCGGCAGCATTTGGTAGACATGTATAAATATTGTATAGATTTGGCATAACCAATAACTCCCTTAATACATATATATATATATATATATATATATATATATTTTATTTTTTTTTTTGATTAAATGGTACTTTTGTATGGAATGGAACAATTTTAAACCCCCATGAAAAACCGATGGTATACAAGTTGATTATTCTTTGGTTTTGGACTGAAATTGATCAAAATCAGACTTGGATTCCCCTTGTCCGTTACCAGACGATTGGATCACCGCTGGAACGGCCAAAAACAGCGGTCGAAAAAGGATTTTTCAATCGGATCTAAACCAGGTGGCGCAACATGTTCACAAAAAACAGGCCAACATGCAAAACCGGCTGCATCTGGAAGAAAAACAAAATAATATATCGTTTTTGGCTTGCTTGATGTCATCACGATGACATCAACATGATATCAAACAATATGATGGTGCTGATATCAGCATGATGTATTTGATGATATCAACATGATGTCAGACAAGATATTGCGGTCATTCTACTTATGTTAGCATGATGACATAGCATGACATGTGTGCTAATGTCAGCATAATGAAATCAGCATAGCCAGTGCTATGCTTCCAATCATAGCACATACTTTTATTGAAGGAAACAAAGATAAAATAGGTCCCCGACATATCATCAACATGTGTTTTATTAGATTTAGAAGCACCTGTGAAAAAGTGGCTCCACGTTAACAAATTCAATACAAGCACAAACTAATATTCCGTCCTCCTCACATGTAGATTTGCAATAATAGTACATAAAGCAGGTTTTATATGTGCAGAACAATAAATTACAAAAAATGGGAGTAAAAGTTTTGAATACAACACACAGATAGACAACCAGATCAAATATATGATGCAACATCTCACAAACTATTATGTATATGTTTAATTATTATGCATATATAGGAAAGACAAAAAGAGTTAATGTTCAGTCAAAACTAGGATATAAAAAATAACGATAATATTAGAGTTATCAAAATATTATCAAATGATATGACGATGATATATTAATATTTAATTAGTTTATTTTTTTTATTTAATTATCCACCTAAAAGTTTATTTTTTTATATTTATATTATATAACTATATCTATTAATAATTTTTTAATATGTGTTATTTAGTAAATCAATTTAATAAATATTTTAGTAACTGTAGAATTATTAAAAAAACAATATGCTTAAACATATTTACTATTACAGTGACCTATATATTTAATTCGTCTAATTTTTTTAATTGAATTTTTTTTGTTTCTTTTATTGTTAAAGAAATCCTACAAGCAATCTTGCACAATCATGAATGATAAGCACAAGACTAATGGGGGTAAAAATGAAAGCAAAAAAGTCCAAATGAATTAAGAATATGATAAAGCGCTATGATGAGGCTAAAGTCAACATGTTGATGTGGCTCTAGGTTGAGCTAAATTAATTTGGACAATTGCTTGATCATGAGCTAACTTAAAAACTTTTTTTTTTTTTATTTGGACAATTGCTTGATCATGAGCTAACTTAAAAACTTTTTTTTTTTTAATTTCTTTTTATATTTTACTTTACAATCCTCTTTTTAAGTAGTAATACAATTTTGGTGCATTTATGTTGAGAATGCAATCACGTACTCTGATATATTTCAAGTCTTTCCAATTTTGTAGGGAGGGGGAATGACTTATCAATTCTCATCAATTTAGTTTGTTTTTCAGACTGTATCTGCTTTTCTCATTTCTTCTTATTGCATGGGATTTCAATGTCCTTTGTTTTCACAAATCTGAGAAAATATCTTATCGTAGACAACTACTGCAAAAATTCTAGAACTTGTCTTTAACATGTAACTAATGTATCAATGATCTTTCATTACTTAAGAACTCAACCAATAACCGTTGTCAATCTTGTAAATCATAAATTTAGCTACGCATTTACTTATCTTAATCCTCACTCAAAACCTCAAAATCTATCTCCTTTCAAAACGAATCAATACAACTATAACAAAAGTTACCAACTCTCCATAGTGCGGCCAATCTCTCAACAGAAACTTTACAAGCATTCCCACAATATTTGGCATCATAAATAAATCGCAAGATGGAGTATATAACATAACACATGGCTGACACAACAATAAAATTACTAGCTGGGAATCCTCGTGGAAAAAGAAGGATTGCATAAATAACAGCAAATGGGGTTGCTATCTGCCCGCTCGTGCCAAGATCAATGACATTCCTTGCCAGCAAGCCAGTTTGCAATATATTGCAAAGTCTTCACCGTTGTTGAAAAGTTTGTAGGCACCAAAACCATCATGCTTTCCGAGGAAATGAGCACGGTGCAGGACATCTTCTGTTGGACTGGTAGAGGCAAGGGTACAGGTACCCCCTTGAGTTTTGGCTATAAAGAAAGCAAGATTAACACCATATTTATACAGATACAATTCCCCTCCATCAAGAAAACTATTTATGCTGGAAGACTCTACACACCGTTGATTGACCACCACCACCAATAGGGTCTTCTCCTCGATCGAGGTGAATCACCTCTCCATCACCCACATATATACCTGAATATCAAAGTTGACTTGATAAGAAAAGCTTATTATATATACATATATAGAAGGCCAAATAAGCTAGTCCCATGAATTCTTAAACTCAATAAGGATTAACGATTCAGGGTATAGTCAAGCAAAAACCTTTAACACAGATGAAATGAATTCTCTAGGTGTGTTATGACTGATATAAAAAAAAAAAAAAAAAAAAAAAATGAACACTTTGTTTGAAACACATGTTTGACACACTCTTTGGAGGAAAGAAATGGAGAAGAAGAAGATCACCATGACGGGCATAGGTATACCTTCAGTTCCGCCTCCATGCGAGGATGTGATCCTTAGGCTTCATTTGCTTCTTATGTATCTTATTAGAAAGCAGCCTCTGGATATTAAATGATAATATGTAAACTATTAGATCAATATTTATTAATAGTTTAATTAACTTATAAATAAATAACAATGCGAAAAACTACATTAATTAAAATTTAAATATATATATATATATATTAACTCAATCATATGGAGAGCAAAGCCAGAAAATTACTTTTCCAAATACTGCCCAGTAGAAAAGTGTGAAGCATGCGAGAGTCCAGAGCACTGGAAGAGTCTGAGACCAAAACTTAATAGCAAACAAAAAAAGGCAAAAGCACACATTAGTATTCTTAAAAACAGGTCATTAAGAATTCAATACGGCCCAAACCACCAGAAGCCAATATCTCATCAACCACTGGCAATCTCTCTGCTTCAATTTTGATAACATTAGGATGAGCTCCGATATCAGAAACCAATCTACAAACATAGTAAACGCCGAGACATCTAGCTGCCAGACCAGTAAAAGTAGCAGGGGCAAGTTGCAGTAGGGAAAGAAAGACAGCAGTAGTAACAGCCAAGAAAAATGCTGTTTGCCAACTTCTGCTGAAAACAATGCTGTCTACTACTAGCAATCCTGTTTTGCAATACAGTGCAAAGTCTTCATCGTTGTTTATGAAGTGGTAATAGTCACTGGAGGCGCCATAGTTGAGAAGGACGGCCGTACAGTCCTGAACAACTTGAGGTGGATCGGCAGAGGCAAGGGTGGAAGTATGTTCCCGGAATTTGGTGAGGAAGAGAGCTGGATTGACACCATATTCAAAGAGATAGACATCTTCACAAGAAAGAAAATCTTCTATGGATGAAAAGACCACACCATGACAATCAAACTGGATCACCTTGTCATCGAAAATATATATCCCTGGGGTCTCATACAAGCAGGCAAATAATATCCCATGAATAGTGTTTATATGCTATACATACAGATTCCAAATTCCAATCATATGAAGAAAATAAAATTTAAATTTAAAAAAAAAAAAAGAAAAAAAAAAAAAAGACCACTACAGTATCTTTAGAAGAAGAAATGGGACAAGTGCCAAAAAATCACCATGATAAGATTTTGTATTGCCTCCCTTCCATGTGTAGATGTGATCTCCAGGCTCCAGTTTCCTCCAGAGTTTGTTTGAAAGCACCCTCTGAATCTTCATCCATAGCTCTCCTCACATCTTATACTTTGGGAATTCTCCCTACTCAGCCCTTCAAAATTTGTGTTTTGGAGAATGGATATAGTTGAAATCAACCACAGATAACATACCAAACTACCAATACTGAACAATTAAAATTGATTTGGCGGAGGCAAATGAATTGCAAAGTCGCTTTCTTCAAAGCCAGCTTAAGGGTTAGGTGTAACTAGGTGAATGGGATCATATAGTTCCTAGGATTATGTGAAGAAAAATAGGCAGTGCATGTGGTCAATACTGGTTTTGGACTTGGACTATAATGCAGAAAAGGATTGGCCAACGAAAGTTTTTTAAGTCCATGTCTCTATTCTTAAACAAATAACTATGGCAACAAATAACCTAACCAACTATCAATCCTATTAGTCAACAAGGGCAGGATATATATATTAGTAGTAGTTATGCGTGTTCTGCTAATCCACTTGCCATACAATATTATTTGATGGGAGACCTCCCTGAAACTAATAAATATACAATTTCTTATGAAATTTATCATGCATATGTATATATATATATATATATACAAATAGGAGAGGGAGAGAAAGAGACCTAATATTCATCCAGAATAATGGGCTATAAAAATAATTTTGACACCTAATGTGACAGCAAAGTTATTCTGTTTAAAATTGTGATGACTGTTGTTTCAGCAAAGGAAGCCCTGGAATGGATATTATATAAGACAGTAACTGATGGTTTTTGGTAGAGCAAAGGCAGATGGAAAAGAGACAAAGCTAGCTTCACTAAATTCACGTTGGACTCTGTTCTTAGCATACAAAAGTTTCATTTTGGAACTCTTCACGGATATACTTTTGGCCCCACCTTTGGTTTCATATTGGACATATACAAAAAGTAAATTGCTAAACAATCATCATTTGTCTAGCCTGCATAGAAAAGAATAATAAGCACTGGGGTAATAGTGGTGTTTAGTTTCAATAATCTTTTTCTTTATTTTTTTTTAATTTTTTTTTTATGTATTTCTTGACACCATAGATCAAGCTAACCTAACTAGCTCTCTTTCTCTATCCCTTTACATATAATTTGTAAACCTGAATGACGACTTCTATTGCTAAGCCCTGTTTATTTTGTGTAATTTTGGAATAAGATGATTCATGAATGACGACTTCTATTGCTAAGCCCTGTTTATTTTGTGTAATTTTGGAATAAGATGATTCATGCAGACATCATATCAAAATCAATTTTCCAAAGTCAAAACATTTGTGCTCTCTCTCTCAAGAAGCTTGTATGGCCTACTCTATTGCCCAACTAGTTCATTATATGAGTAAGCTGAATTGTTTTTCGATTAGCTGAAACCAATCTTAAAGCTATATAATCATGTATCAGTGGTAAAAATCTTAAACCAAATCTTAGGCTAACAACAGTTATTTGGGGCTACTTCCTCATGGTTGGGTTGAGCTAGTTATGCTTAGTTCAGATGAATTAGTTACTTGATGTGCACTTGTGCTCTTATACTTTAGTCAAGTTTAGGGCAAACTACAGGTTCTCTATCAAAGCTTTACATATATATATAATTCTGAACCATGAATAACCTATAAGCTACACTGACCATGCTTCTAAAGTCTAAAATTGAGGAATATCCTATATTACTATGTAAAATTAAGATCAAATACAAATGGAAGTATGTTAATTAGACAAAGACTAAAGATAATGGAATCGTCAAATAAATGATGAATACTTGATTAGTTGTGAAAGAATGATTATTTGGTACATGTAGAATCTGGATTCCTAGGAATAACTACATTGTGCAGGATGTTATCCATGGACAAAGCAAGATGGACAAAGCGGAGGAATGGTAAAGCGAAGTTTCTATGTACCACCATCAGGTTAGCCATGCTTTATTCTACAAAGTAACAGATGGGTTCAAAAGCAGTATGTTCAAGCTTATTTGATGTTGGAAGCAGCACTAACAGAAAAAGAGGAGGGAAAGTTGAGCATGATGGGATGAATTCTTTTGAGTAAAATGAATGAAAAAACACAAAATTTTAATTAAAATGTCCAAGTGGAAGGAGCTAAGACTCACATGATTAAGAAACTTGGTAAAATATTGCTTTCAATAGGACAAAAAGACAGAAAAGAATACATGTCGAGGAACTCAGATAATTTCACATAAGACATATATGATATAACATAATTGAGATAAAGCTTAATAAAAAAACTGAAATTAGGCTCTACTTCCAAGCACTCAGATTCAACCACCTTCATGCAATCAAACTCGAACCAACTATAAAGCTTAATATGTATGAGCACTACTTTTTTCCCCTAAAGAAATCTTCTCTGTAGTTCTATCCAATTCCAACCAAAATAAGATTTCTAAATTCCTAAATTCATTCAAACAAAGGTTCCAAGAATCTCATCCCTTTTGTCCATAGTGTTCTTTGTAACAAGTTCGTCCTCTTAGAATTTTTTGTTTCCAGAGAACTTGGGTATTTTCTTATCAAACTTTGCAGGCTCTCTCGATCCTCATATTAAATTGTTGGAAGAAAAAAGTGCATTTTCATTGCTACCTACCAAATCCAAATTTCAGTTTATTACCCCCAAAAAAACAAAAATAAAAATAAAAAATAAAAAAATAAAAAAGATTTCAGTTTCCTTCTTGGAGCTTGCTTGTATAATTGTTTAGCTATTATTCAAATGTCTCAAATCAGATACCCAAAATAGACTTTTTTTTTTGTTTTTTTCTATTGTTTTTCAGGCAACAACGTTCAGAAATCACTACCATTTAACATTAAGAGATCAAAAAAAAAAATATATATATATATATATATATATTCCATTGCAAGAACTAAAACGCAGTATCAAATTAATAAATAAAAAATGAAGGAAGAGAAAACGGACCAGATCTTTGAAGATGATAAAGGCGATGATAATGAAGAGAACGCAGAGGATCTCAAATTCGGCCGCTCTGACGAATCCGAAAACCTTGTTGACACCTCTAGTGATTGCTGACTCGTTCTTGCTCCTGCTCCCAGCTCGCCTCGCCATTGCCATCCGCTGATTTCTTCCCTCTCTCTCTCTCTCTCGCGCGCGCGCTCTCTCTTTACGTTTTACAGTTTCACCATCAATCTTATAACACCGTAGGAAAAAAGAAATAACGTGGCTGCTTCCAAACGCAGCCTTAAAGTTTTGTTCCTTTTTTTTTTTTTTTTAATAACAAATAAATAAATAAAATAACTTTTTTTAAAATAAATTTTAAGAGTTTTATTTTTTTTTTTTGGGGGGAAAAAATATAATATTTACCTCTTTTTATTTAAAAAATATTTAAAATTTTGTTGTCATGTCTCGAAAGTGTTTCCTCCTACCTTTATTTTATTTCTAAATTATTTAATGATACCAAGAAGGTGGGCCTTTTTATTTTTTTTTAATTTTTTTGTTGGGGTGAGGAAAGATGGGTATTAGTTATTGATACCATTCCTATGTTTCTTTAATTTGTGACCCGAAAGACAATTTCCATTGCAAGTTCTATTTAACGTAGTGGTAAAAAATCATTTGTTTATGTAGCTAACAATTCCAATTTAAATTTTTACCAGTATAATTTATGAAGAAATCATATTAACGGAGACAAAAATAACCAAAGAGTTTTTTTTGGCAACTTGGAGAATATTTTAATTTACTTTGACTATGTATCTCGTTCATTATACAAATAAATTAAATTTTGATACAGTTATACAAAATTTATCTAAAGCCACAAAAAGAGAGAGGACCCTTTATAGCTCTCTGTAATTTTTTTTTTTAAAAAATATTCATGTGAAAAAAAATTGGATTAGTAGGGGGGGTAATGAAAGATAGATTATAACAAATTTTTGATTAATCAATAAACTTTTCCAGTTGTGGTTTTTGACTGCGTGTATACTTTGATAGTATTATTTGACTTTGCCTCTCTTTTTAGTTCTCTCTTTGGATTAGAATTTATCAGCACCCGTACAAAGGTGAATGGTATGTTTGGATTAGTACATTATACATGCAACATTTAGTCTTGGTTTCGTAATATATAAATTTTAAAATAATCAGCTGTATTTATGCTAAATAAAGGATCAACTTCTATTATGTTGAAGAAAAAATATCAGTAAAATGTTTAATAACTTGTATAAATAAAAATGCCACAAAACATATAAGTTATAAATAAATATTTGATAACTTATAAAATTTAATTACTGTAAATTTTAAAATTACTAAAGTGGACATAAATGTATATAAGTTATGTTTTTTTTTTTTCAATAACAAAAATACAATAATTTATATGTAATTATGTTATGACATTTTTATATTAAAAATATAATATACATAATATATGATTTTTTTTATTTTTTTTTCAAATCTTTATTTTAAAATAAAATACTTAACAACCAAAATTATTTGTTTATCAAGCACCTAAGTGGCAAAAAATTATTTTATAATTGATTCTAGGGTTGCTAGAATAATTACTAATCTAAGGCTTAGATATATTAGTAAATGTATAATTGAACAAGATGTTAAAATTTCAGAACATATGATTTTATCATTAGATTAACTACCATTCGGAAATAAAAATTCAAAACTCCTCTAAAAATATAATACTAGTTTAAGGTGAGCCTAAAAAAAGACAGGGCTGTTTCAGAATAAATACTTGCACACTAAATTACAACAAAAATTTCAAGTTTATATGTTTAACATCCAAAACAGCAAGTATAATTGATTAAAAATTAAAACTCAACCAATATCGCTATATAAATCCTACATAAATCATAAATTAATCCACGATTTTTCTTGCTTTGATTCTCTTTCAGAATAGCAAATTCTCATGATGCATGAGTTGAGGCACTACCGGAAAACGACCATTACGCATCCAAGATGGCAATATGTTAAGTCTAAATTCATAAGCTTTCCCACAGTGTGTAGCATCAACAACAAATCTAAACATAGAGTAGATGAAAACTATCTAGGCTGCAGTATCCTACACGACTTGTCTTTGCTTGATTACTGGCGGTGGAGCTAGTACTTACGGGAATATCTGATGAATGGGATGAAGCTGAGTTGGGTAAAATAGGGTCTCCTCCACGAATGAGTTCGATCACTTCGACGACATGGTATTCGACATATATACCTGGCCAAGTCACATGAATATCAGGCAGAATAAGCTAACACCATGGTGGCCAAATTCACCATGACATATATAATTTTATAAAGTTAGCATATGTTGATATGATCACGATTGTATAATATTTTTTTTACTATAAGAGAAGGAAATAGGATTCTTATCCTATCATAAACATGATTTTTCACAAAGTGCAGGAGATTAAACTAACGTATGAGTGAAAAGCTTCCTAAAATGCTGTTAAATTGCTTGTCACTCTCAAGCCGTTTGAATTACAAACTAGATAGTTGAAAAGATATATATGACCATAAACTATGCTTATGTACAACAAACATTTTTTTTTCCAAACTTGGTGAAGTAGTCGAGTTTCTAATTAAAGAACTTGTAAAATATTACTATCAGATTCTATTCAAACACTTCCTACATTTGAGGGGGAAGGAAATAGCTGCTTCAGGAAAAAGACAAAGCACATGTGTAACTACAAATACATATGTATATATATTTAAATTTATTACCTATATTCAAATAATTTAAAATTAATTACCTAATCCTAATTGATTCTCTAAAAGCAATCCTCTCCCCAAATAATAGGTAGATTTCTTATTCAATAAAATTCAAAACTACATAATATTCCTACACTAACTTAGAGGTTTTTTGTAACACCCCGTCCCAAATCGCACCGGAATCCGTGCACGTTGACCGAGGTTGACCGTTGACCGTTGACCGAAGGGGTCAAAAGTTGACTTTTTGACTCGGTGGGAATTGCGAGATGACTAGGATACCGTGGCGAAGTGCACGATGCCACGAGTTCGTAGACTGGTAGCACGTCGAAAACGGAGCTACGGTTTGAAAGTTATGGACGAAACAAGTTGCGGTCCAAACTGTCCAAGGGGTGCCGGAGTTGACTTTTTGTTTATGGGGAATTGAGCTTTGACTCATGCATGGTTGTGAAGTGCTCGTCGATACGAATTCACAGACTAGCGGCACGCTCAAAACGGACATCCGGTTAAAAAGTTATGGACGTTTGAAGTTTACCGGATACCGTATTATTTTAATATTTTTTTTTTTTTTGGGTCAGTGAACAGTGAAATGTCACGTGTCAGCTTCTGATTGGTCCACGTGGCATGAACAGTGTCACGCAGGGTTTTAATTTTGAAAAACTCTCGGGGAAGAGAGAGAAAGAGAGAGAAGAGAGAGAAAGAGAGAGAGGAGAGAGAAAGAGAGAGAGAGAGCCACCGCCGGCCACCGGAGTTTTCCACTGTTCCGGCCGAGTTACTGTACATGCGCCGGACAGAAAGCTTGCCCACCTCATTTCCGGCAAAACCTCCAAGTTTCACGGCGAACGGCCGCCGGACGCGCCCGGATCGGACGTCCGAAGTTTGGCGGCGATTTTTCCCCTCCACCGCCGGCCACCGCGAATCGGCACTGTTCCGGCCACTTTCCGGCCACACGCGCCTGACAGCCTTGATCCTCTCCTCAAGTCCGGCCTACCCACCAAAAATCACGGCCATCGGACCACCGACGCGCCGGGATCGGAGCGTTTTCCGGCGAGGGGTCGAAAATCTTCAAACGGTGATTTCTCCGCCGTCCGACCTCCGTTTTGCTCACCGTCGGTCCCGTTGGATTTCTCTCCTCACGATCTACAAATCTGCAAAATTTCACAGCAAACGGCCACCGTCGGAAAATACTGTTCCGGTGACGGTTGCCGGTGACGTGGCGGCCCGCCGGAAAATACTGTTCCGGCGAGTACCCGAAAATTCCGGCCAGCTCCAGTCCGCAGTGTTCGACCTCCTGAACCCAAATCCGACTTCCGTTTCCGCCAATTCGCGACGGTTTGGGAGAATTGCGGAGCCGAAACTCGAAAAGCTTTCCGGCGAGATTCCGACCCCGTCGGGTTCGATCACCGGAAAGTAAGACCGAATCCGTGATCCTCATCACGCGAGCTTCGATTCGGTATATAACTCGTAACCCTTAGATTTCGCTTGGTGTTCGCTCCCCGGGTATCCATTTGGGAATTACCCGAATAAAATATTAATATTTTTGGTTTGTGCACTGTGGTTGTTTAGGTGCACGCGCGAGTAGTGGAGTGGATCCCGAGGAGGATCTTAGTTGATTTGCGCTCTCCAGGTGAGTGACCCACCTTCAAAAATTATTTTGGGCAATTAATTAAATTTAAATGGTATTTAATTACGCTCATGTGGTGTGGTTTAATTATGGTTTTAATGCGGTTTAATTTAATTTATTTGTTATGCATGAGCAAGGTATGTTTCGGTATTAATTTTACGTGGTTTCAAATGTGATTTCTCGGGCATAATTGGGTTAAATATTTTGTGAAAATATTTGGTTAAATTTTATAAATTATGCCCGCGGTATTTTTATGGTTGCATTTCGTATTTCGAGAAATTGTGGTTTGTTGTTATCGCTGTTTCGTACCGGGTGATTGGATAAAATATGTGGGATGGTGTTTTGTGAAATTTTGGTATACTTCCCACGGTGGTTTTTGGAAAAATGGTACGGTTGGTTGTTTATGTTTATTTTTAGACGCACTCATACAGTATTGGTGTTCTGGTGTATGGTGTATGGACACGTGGTTTAGCACGCGGTTATTATATGGTTTAGCGTGCGGTTATTACTTCACCCGTGAGTTGCCATTGGACCGTGGGCAGGCAAGGTTATTGTTGCGCACAGCCGCCCCCCTCCTTGGCCGGGTGATGGTTTTTAGCAGTCGGTACTGTCGGGACGCCGAAGTGACCACTGCAGGTTTCTCTCTTTAACCTCCCGCCAGTCGGTGCTCGGGACGCTGGGTATCGGAGGGCATCACCGGTATATGGTGTGGTGCGTCAGGTGTAATTGTCGGTGTAATTGCAAATAATGGTTTAAACCCCAAAGGTGTTCAAAATTTATTTATTATAATTTATTATACTTTTATTATATATTTGGGGTATGTATTTATTTAATTGTTGTTGTTAAATTATTTAATCCCTTGGTTTTTGGGAGGTATGCACATTGGGTTTTGCGAAAAGGTTTTAAAAAGGGAACATTTCAAACGGAGCGATTGGTGAGAGTTTTGAGGGAAATCATTATTTTCCAAAGGTTATTATTATTTATTATTAATTGTTGGTATTTGTTCCACTCCTTAATTGTTATTATTTTATTATTATTATTAAAAGGTGTTCAGTAGTTCGGGTTACTCACGGAGATGATTAGCATCTCACACTCTTAAATTCCGTTCCCTTAGGTGCAAGTGGTGGTAGACGTTCTTCCGGAGCGAACCAAGTTTTCCGCTGCTGTTGTGTTTCGAGAAGTTTCTTTGTACTCTTTCATTTCAGTGTATTATTTCTTTCCAGCCTTGTTGTATTTCTGTTGTTTAGCACTTCTTAAAGCTCTGTATACTATTGGAATACTTCTGTTTTATTTATGCACTGGACTGTTGTTGCTTTGAGAAGTGCTGGAATTTGTGGAATCAGTTTGTAGTTGTGGGAGGAATAATGGGATGTTTTTAGAAGTGTGTTTTCAGTGCAGGTAATTTGTGGTAAGTAAATCCCTTAGGGGAGGCTCTGCCGGATTTTCCGTTGGAGGGTTCGGTAGGGTTTCCCTGGGATCAGGGCTGTCTAGGGTTCCGGGGAAGGAATTCTGGACGGGTCCTGACAGTTGGTATCAGAGCATAGGTTCTTGTAATCCTAAAGGACTGTGCATTGCTGTACAGCCCATCCGTAAATTCCTTCCTTTCGTAATCGTGCTTAAGTGTCCCTGTTTCCCTGTTTCTAAACTCTTGTTTGTTTCCTCAGAATCTACTACGATGAGTCGGCGGGACACACGTAGGACTCGGGAACGCTCTGCTGAGAGTTCCGGAAGTCGTTCTAGCCTTAGAAATCTGGTCTCTCAACTAACTAGAGCCTTAGGGGGTTCAAGCTCTAGTAATCGATCTGTGGATCAAGCTCGACGTTTAGGAGCCGTGGAGTTCGATGGGAGCCAAGGCCCAGCAGCAACCTTGAAGTGGCTATCCAGCATGGAGAAAATCTTGGAAGAGGGGATGCAGTGCCCCGATGAAGATATGGTGAGGATTTCTGGGTTCATGTTAGAGGGAGACGCCCGGAAGTGGTGGCAGATGGAGAAGACCCGCAGAAGGCATACGTGGGATCAGTTCAAGATTGCCTTCTCTACTGAGTTTTGTCCTCCTGCCTATCGTGAGGCAAGAAGGAGAGAGTTCGAGGAACTGCGACAGGGGAACATGACAGTGACCGAGTACGAGAGGAGATTCCGGGAACTATCAGAATTCTGCATGCACCTGATTCCTGACGATCACACGAAGAAGATGAGGTTCATAGATGGATTGAAAGAGAGCATCGGCTACACCCTTTCTGGATCAGTACATCCCACCTATCAGTCCGCCAGGGATGCAGCGCTCGAGCTAGAGAGACAGGAGGAGATACGCAGACCCTCAAGGCGCAGATCTTTCGAAGGTTCGTATAGCGGAGTACCTCAACAGGGGGCAACTAAAAGAAGCCATAGTTCAGGCTCAGACAATGATGGGTTAAGCCCACGAGGCAGATTCCAGAGGAGAGATAGTTATCGTATGCCCCAGCCAGCTCGCCATTCGATCAGTGTGGATACAAGCTCGTACCAGCAGTCACGCATTGGTTCTCCGCGGATTTGTCCACTTTGTAGGGGGAATCATTCTGGGCAGTGTCAGATGGATGGTTTATGCTTTCGGTGTGGGCAGCCAGGCCACATAAGGAGGGATTGCCCTTATGGTAGCGGCAGTGTGCTAGGAGCAGGTCGACGGACACAGCATACGGGAGTATTTCCAGGACAGAGTTCCCAGGGGAGTCAGCCAGTAGGAGTTTCTTCGGGATCAGTCCAGCCGTCTGCAGGATCGAGTCGAGGTAGAGGAAGGAGACCCCAGCAGACAAGTCAAGGCCGGGTCTTTGCTATGACGCAGCAGGGAGCCAGGACTACGCCCGACGATTTCACAGGTACTTTGACGATTTTTGGTAATGACACGTGTGTACTTATAGACCCGGGAGCAACACATTCGTTCATCTCAAAAGAGTCTGTCGTTCGGGTCGGTATGACCCCTACTCCTTTAGAATGTCTGCTAGAAATAGCCACTCCTGTAGGAGAATCCTTGTGGCCTAGCTAGTTAATCAAGGAATGTTTCTTTTGCATCGAAGATCAAGTGATGGAAGCGGATCTGATCCTGTTGGATCTATTCGGACTTGAAGTAAGTTTGGGCATGGATTGGTTGGTAAGGAACCACTTAGTCGAGGAAGCGACGTAGGAGCCCGAAGCGCAAGTGCGTGATCAGAACCCTTATCTGTTCTAGTGACGCGCGGAAATTTCGAGGACGAAATTTTTGTAAGGGGGGAAGGCTGTAACACCCCGTCCCAAATCGCACCGGAATCCGTGCACGTTGACCGAGGTTGACCGTTGACCGTTGACCGAAGGGGTCAAAAGTTGACTTTTTGACTCGGTGGGAATTGCGAGATGACTAGGATACCGTGGCGAAGTGCACGATGCCACGAGTTCGTAGACTGGTAGCACGTCGAAAACGGAGCTACGGTTTGAAAGTTATGGACGAAACAAGTTGCGGTCCAAACTGTCCAAGGGGTGCCGGAGTTGACTTTTTGTTTATGGGGAATTGAGCTTTGACTCATGCATGGTTGTGAAGTGCTCGTCGATACGAATTCACAGACTAGCGGCACGCTCAAAACGGACATCCGGTTAAAAAGTTATGGACGTTTGAAGTTTACCGGATACCGTATTATTTTAATATTTTTTTTTTTTTTGGGTCAGTGAACAGTGAAATGTCACGTGTCAGCTTCTGATTGGTCCACGTGGCATGAACAGTGTCATGCAGGGTTTTAATTTTGAAAAACTCTCGGGGAAGAGAGAGAAAGAGAGAGAAGAGAGAGAAAGAGAGAGAGGAGAGAGAAAGAGAGAGAGAGAGCCACCGCCGGCCACCGGAGTTTTCCACTGTTCCGGCCGAGTTACTGTACATGCGCCGGACAGAAAGCTTGCCCACCTCATTTCCGGCAAAACCTCCAAGTTTCACGGCGAACGGCCGCCGGACGCGCCCGGATCGGACGTCCGAAGTTTGGCGGCGATTTTTCCCCTCCACCGCCGGCCACCGCGAATCGGCACTGTTCCGGCCACTTTCCGGCCACACGTGCCTGACAGCCTTGATCCTCTCCTCAAGTCCGGCCTACCCACCAAAAATCACGGCCATCGGACCACCGACGCGCCGGGATCGGAGCGTTTTCCGGCGAGGGGTCGAAAATCTTCAAACGGTGATTTCTCCGCCGTCCGACCTCCGTTTTGCTCACCGTCGGTCCCGTTGGATTTCTCTCCTCACGATCTACAAATCTGCAAAATTTCACAGCAAACGGCCACCGTCGGAAAATACTGTTCCGGTGACGGTTGCCGGTGACGTGGCGGCCCGCCGGAAAATACTGTTCCGGCGAGTACCCGAAAATTCCGGCCAGCTCCAGTCCGCAGTGTTCGACCTCCTGAACCCAAATCCGACTTCCGTTTCCGCCAATTCGCGACGGTTTGGGAGAATTGCGGAGCCGAAACTCGAAAAGCTTTCCGGCGAGATTCCGACCCCGTCGGGTTCGATCACCGGAAAGTAAGACCGAATCCGTGATCCTCATCACGCGAGCTTCGATTCGGTATATAACTCGTAACCCTTAGATTTCGCTTGGTGTTCGCTCCCCGGGTATCCATTTGGGAATTACCCGAATAAAATATTAATATTTTTGGTTTGTGCACTGTGGTTGTTTAGGTGCACGCGCGAGTAGTGGAGTGGATCCCGAGGAGGATCTTAGTTGATTTGCGCTCTCCAGGTGAGTGACCCACCTTCAAAAATTATTTTGGGCAATTAATTAAATTTAAATGGTATTTAATTACGCTCATGTGGTGTGGTTTAATTATGGTTTTAATGCGGTTTAATTTAATTTATTTGTTATGCATGAGCAAGGTATGTTTCGGTATTAATTTTACGTGGTTTCAAATGTGATTTCTCGGGCATAATTGGGTTAAATATTTTGTGAAAATATTTGGTTAAATTTTATAAATTATGCCCGCGGTATTTTTATGGTTGCATTTCGTATTTCGAGAAATTGTGGTTTGTTGTTATCGCTGTTTCGTACCGGGTGATTGGATAAAATATGTGGGATGGTGTTTTGTGAAATTTTGGTATACTTCCCACGGTGGTTTTTGGAAAAATGGTACGGTTGGTTGTTTATGTTTATTTTTAGACGCACTCATACAGTATTGGTGTTCTGGTGTATGGTGTATGGACACGTGGTTTAGCACGCGGTTATTATATGGTTTAGCGTGCGGTTATTACTTCACCCGTGAGTTGCCATTGGACCGTGGGCAGGCAAGGTTATTGTTGCGCACAGCCGCCCCCCTCCTTGGCCGGGTGATGGTTTTTAGCAGTCGGTACTGTCGGGACGCCGAAGTGACCACTGCAGGTTTCTCTCTTTAACCTCCCGCCAGTCGGTGCTCGGGACGCTGGGTATCGGAGGGCATCACCGGTATATGGTGTGGTGCGTCAGGTGTAATTGTCGGTGTAATTGCAAATAATGGTTTAAACCCCAAAGGTGTTCAAAATTTATTTATTATAATTTATTATATTTTTATTATATATTTGGGGTATGTATTTATTTAATTGTTGTTGTTAAATTATTTAATCCCTTGGTTTTTGGGAGGTATGCACATTGGGTTTTGCGAAAAGGTTTTAAAAAGGGAACATTTCAAACGGAGCGATTGGTGAGAGTTTTGAGGGAAATCATTATTTTCCAAAGGTTATTATTATTTATTATTAATTGTTGGTATTTGTTCCACTCCTTAATTGTTATTATTTTATTATTATTATTAAAAGGTGTTCAGTAGTTCGGGTTACTCACGGAGATGATTAGCATCTCACACTCTTAAATTCCGTTCCCTTAGGTGCAAGTGGTGGTAGACGTTCTTCCGGAGCGAACCAAGTTTTCCGCTGCTGTTGTGTTTCGAGAAGTTTCTTTGTACTCTTTCATTTCAGTGTATTATTTCTTTCCAGCCTTGTTGTATTTCTGTTGTTTAGCACTTCTTAAAGCTCTGTATACTATTGGAATACTTCTGTTTTATTTATGCACTGGACTGTTGTTGCTTTGAGAAGTGCTGGAATTTGTGGAATCAGTTTGTAGTTGTGGGAGGAATAATGGGATGTTTTTAGAAGTGTGTTTTCAGTGCAGGTAATTTGTGGTAAGTAAATCCCTTAGGGGAGGCTCTGCCGGATTTTCCGTTGGAGGGTTCGGTAGGGTTTCCCTGGGATCAGGGCTGTCTAGGGTTCCGGGGAAGGAATTCTGGACGGGTCCTGACAGTTGGTATCAGAGCATAGGTTCTTGTAATCCTAAAGGACTGTGCATTGCTGTACAGCCCATCCGTAAATTCCTTCCTTTCGTAATCGTGCTTAAGTGTCCCTGTTTCCCTGTTTCTAAACTCTTGTTTGTTTCCTCAGAATCTACTACGATGAGTCGGCGGGACACACGTAGGACTCGGGAACGCTCTGCTGAGAGTTCCGGAAGTCGTTCTAGCCTTAGAAATCTGGTCTCTCAACTAACTAGAGCCTTAGGGGGTTCAAGCTCTAGTAATCGATCTGTGGATCAAGCTCGACGTTTAGGAGCCGTGGAGTTCGATGGGAGCCAAGGCCCAGCAGCAACCTTGAAGTGGCTATCCAGCATGGAGAAAATCTTGGAAGAGGGGATGCAGTGCCCCGATGAAGATATGGTGAGGATTTCTGGGTTCATGTTAGAGGGAGACGCCCGGAAGTGGTGGCAGATGGAGAAGACCCGCAGAAGGCATACGTGGGATCAGTTCAAGATTGCCTTCTCTACTGAGTTTTGTCCTCCTGCCTATCGTGAGGCAAGAAGGAGAGAGTTCGAGGAACTGCGACAGGGGAACATGACAGTGACCGAGTACGAGAGGAGATTCCGGGAACTATCAGAATTCTGCATGCACCTGATTCCTGACGATCACACGAAGAAGATGAGGTTCATAGATGGATTGAAAGAGAGCATCGGCTACACCCTTTCTGGATCAGTACATCCCACCTATCAGTCCGCCAGGGATGCAGCGCTCGAGCTAGAGAGACAGGAGGAGATACGCAGACCCTCAAGGCGCAGATCTTTCGAAGGTTCGTATAGCGGAGTACCTCAACAGGGGGCAACTAAAAGAAGCCATAGTTCAGGCTCAGACAATGATGGGTTAAGCCCACGAGGCAGATTCCAGAGGAGAGATAGTTATCGTATGCCCCAGCCAGCTCGCCATTCGATCAGTGTGGATACAAGCTCGTACCAGCAGTCACGCATTGGTTCTCCGCGGATTTGTCCACTTTGTAGGGGGAATCATTCTGGGCAGTGTCAGATGGATGGTTTATGCTTTCGGTGTGGGCAGCCAGGCCACATAAGGAGGGATTGCCCTTATGGTAGCGGCAGTGTGCTAGGAGCAGGTCGACGGACACAGCATACGGGAGTATTTCCAGGACAGAGTTCCCAGGGGAGTCAGCCAGTAGGAGTTTCTTCGGGATCAGTCCAGCCGTCTGCAGGATCGAGTCGAGGTAGAGGAAGGAGACCCCAGCAGACAAGTCAAGGCCGGGTCTTTGCTATGACGCAGCAGGGAGCCAGGACTACGCCCGACGATTTCACAGGTACTTTGACGATTTTTGGTAATGACACGTGTGTACTTATAGACCCGGGAGCAACACATTCGTTCATCTCAAAAGAGTCTGTCGTTCGGGTCGGTATGACCCCTACTCCTTTAGAATGTCTGCTAGAAATAGCCACTCCTGTAGGAGAATCCTTGTGGCCTAGCCAGTTAATCAAGGAATGTTTCTTCTGCATCGAAGATCAAGTGATGGAAGCGGATCTGATCCTGTTGGATCTATTCGGACTTGAAGTAAGTTTGGGCATGGATTGGTTGGTAAGGAACCACTTAGTCGAGGAAGCGACGTAGGAGCCCGAAGCGCAAGTGCGTGATCAGAACCCTTATCTGTTCTAGTGACGCGCGGAAATTTCGAGGACGAAATTTTTGTAAGGGGGGAAGGCTGTAACACCCCGTCCCAAATCGCACCGGAATCCGTGCACGTTGACCGAGGTTGACCGTTGACCGTTGACCGAAGGGGTCAAAAGTTGACTTTTTGACTCGGTGGGAATTGCGAGATGACTAGGATACCGTGGCGAAGTGCACGATGCCACGAGTTCGTAGACTGGTAGCACGTCGAAAACGGAGCTACGGTTTGAAAGTTATGGACGAAACAAGTTGCGGTCCAAACTGTCCAAGGGGTGCCGGAGTTGACTTTTTGTTTATGGGGAATTGAGCTTTGACTCATGCATGGTTGTGAAGTGCTCGTCGATACGAATTCACAGACTAGCGGCACGCTCAAAACGGACATCCGGTTAAAAAGTTATGGACGTTTGAAGTTTACCGGATACCGTATTATTTTAATATTTTTTTTTTTTTTGGGTCAGTGAACAGTGAAATGTCACGTGTCAGCTTCTGATTGGTCCACGTGGCATGAACAGTGTCACGCAGGGTTTTAATTTTGAAAAACTCTCGGGGAAGAGAGAGAAAGAGAGAGAAGAGAGAGAAAGAGAGAGAGGAGAGAGAAAGAGAGAGAGAGAGCCACCGCCGGCCACCGGAGTTTTCCACTGTTCCGGCCGAGTTACTGTACATGCGCCGGACAGAAAGCTTGCCCACCTCATTTCCGGCAAAACCTCCAAGTTTCACGGCGAACGGCCGCCGGACGCGCCCGGATCGGACGTCCGAAGTTTGGCGGCGATTTTTCCCCTCCACCGCCGGCCACCGCGAATCGGCACTGTTCCGGCCACTTTCCGGCCACACGTGCCTGACAGCCTTGATCCTCTCCTCAAGTCCGGCCTACCCACCAAAAATCACGGCCATCGGACCACCGACGCGCCGGGATCGGAGCGTTTTCCGGCGAGGGGTCGAAAATCTTCAAACGGTGATTTCTCCGCCGTCCGACCTCCGTTTTGCTCACCGTCGGTCCCGTTGGATTTCTCTCCTCACGATCTACAAATCTGCAAAATTTCACAGCAAACGGCCACCGTCGGAAAATACTGTTCCGGTGACGGTTGCCGGTGACGTGGCGGCCCGCCGGAAAATACTGTTCCGGCGAGTACCCGAAAATTCCGGCCAGCTCCAGTCCGCAGTGTTCGACCTCCTGAACCCAAATCCGACTTCCGTTTCCGCCAATTCGCGACGGTTTGGGAGAATTGCGGAGCCGAAACTCGAAAAGCTTTCCGGCGAGATTCCGACCCCGTCGGGTTCGATCACCGGAAAGTAAGACCGAATCCGTGATCCTCATCACGCGAGCTTCGATTCGGTATATAACTCGTAACCCTTAGATTTCGCTTGGTGTTCGCTCCCCGGGTATCCATTTGGGAATTACCCGAATAAAATATTAATATTTTTGGTTTGTGCACTGTGGTTGTTTAGGTGCACGCGCGAGTAGTGGAGTGGATCCCGAGGAGGATCTTAGTTGATTTGCGCTCTCCAGGTGAGTGACCCACCTTCAAAAATTATTTTGGGCAATTAATTAAATTTAAATGGTATTTAATTACGCTCATGTGGTGTGGTTTAATTATGGTTTTAATGCGGTTTAATTTAATTTATTTGTTATGCATGAGCAAGGTATGTTTCGGTATTAATTTTACGTGGTTTCAAATGTGATTTCTCGGGCATAATTGGGTTAAATATTTTGTGAAAATATTTGGTTAAATTTTATAAATTATGCCCGCGGTATTTTTATGGTTGCATTTCGTATTTCGAGAAATTGTGGTTTGTTGTTATCGCTGTTTCGTACCGGGTGATTGGATAAAATATGTGGGATGGTGTTTTGTGAAATTTTGGTATACTTCCCACGGTGGTTTTTGGAAAAATGGTACGGTTGGTTGTTTATGTTTATTTTTAGACGCACTCATACAGTATTGGTGTTCTGGTGTATGGTGTATGGACACGTGGTTTAGCACGCGGTTATTATATGGTTTAGCGTGCGGTTATTACTTCACCCGTGAGTTGCCATTGGACCGTGGGCAGGCAAGGTTATTGTTGCGCACAGCCGCCCCCCTCCTTGGCCGGGTGATGGTTTTTAGCAGTCGGTACTGTCGGGACGCCGAAGTGACCACTGCAGGTTTCTCTCTTTAACCTCCCGCCAGTCGGTGCTCGGGACGCTGGGTATCGGAGGGCATCACCGGTATATGGTGTGGTGCGTCAGGTGTAATTGTCGGTGTAATTGCAAATAATGGTTTAAACCCCAAAGGTGTTCAAAATTTATTTATTATAATTTATTATATTTTTATTATATATTTGGGGTATGTATTTATTTAATTGTTGTTGTTAAATTATTTAATCCCTTGGTTTTTGGGAGGTATGCACATTGGGTTTTGCGAAAAGGTTTTAAAAAGGGAACATTTCAAACGGAGCGATTGGTGAGAGTTTTGAGGGAAATCATTATTTTCCAAAGGTTATTATTATTTATTATTAATTGTTGGTATTTGTTCCACTCCTTAATTGTTATTATTTTATTATTATTATTAAAAGGTGTTCAGTAGTTCGGGTTACTCACGGAGATGATTAGCATCTCACACTCTTAAATTCCGTTCCCTTAGGTGCAAGTGGTGGTAGACGTTCTTCCGGAGCGAACCAAGTTTTCCGCTGCTGTTGTGTTTCGAGAAGTTTCTTTGTACTCTTTCATTTCAGTGTATTATTTCTTTCCAGCCTTGTTGTATTTCTGTTGTTTAGCACTTCTTAAAGCTCTGTATACTATTGGAATACTTCTGTTTTATTTATGCACTGGACTGTTGTTGCTTTGAGAAGTGCTGGAATTTGTGGAATCAGTTTGTAGTTGTGGGAGGAATAATGGGATGTTTTTAGAAGTGTGTTTTCAGTGCAGGTAATTTGTGGTAAGTAAATCCCTTAGGGGAGGCTCTGCCGGATTTTCCGTTGGAGGGTTCGGTAGGGTTTCCCTGGGATCAGGGCTGTCTAGGGTTCCGGGGAAGGAATTCTGGACGGGTCCTGACAGTTGGTATCAGAGCATAGGTTCTTGTAATCCTAAAGGACTGTGCATTGCTGTACAGCCCATCCGTAAATTCCTTCCTTTCGTAATCGTGCTTAAGTGTCCCTGTTTCCCTGTTTCTAAACTCTTGTTTGTTTCCTCAGAATCTACTACGATGAGTCGGCGGGACACACGTAGGACTCGGGAACGCTCTGCTGAGAGTTCCGGAAGTCGTTCTAGCCTTAGAAATCTGGTCTCTCAACTAACTAGAGCCTTAGGGGGTTCAAGCTCTAGTAATCGATCTGTGGATCAAGCTCGACGTTTAGGAGCCGTGGAGTTCGATGGGAGCCAAGGCCCAGCAGCAACCTTGAAGTGGCTATCCAGCATGGAGAAAATCTTGGAAGAGGGGATGCAGTGCCCCGATGAAGATATGGTGAGGATTTCTGGGTTCATGTTAGAGGGAGACGCCCGGAAGTGGTGGCAGATGGAGAAGACCCGCAGAAGGCATACGTGGGATCAGTTCAAGATTGCCTTCTCTACTGAGTTTTGTCCTCCTGCCTATCGTGAGGCAAGAAGGAGAGAGTTCGAGGAACTGCGACAGGGGAACATGACAGTGACCGAGTACGAGAGGAGATTCCGGGAACTATCAGAATTCTGCATGCACCTGATTCCTGACGATCACACGAAGAAGATGAGGTTCATAGATGGATTGAAAGAGAGCATCGGCTACACCCTTTCTGGATCAGTACATCCCACCTATCAGTCCGCCAGGGATGCAGCGCTCGAGCTAGAGAGACAGGAGGAGATACGCAGACCCTCAAGGCGCAGATCTTTCGAAGGTTCGTATAGCGGAGTACCTCAACAGGGGGCAACTAAAAGAAGCCATAGTTCAGGCTCAGACAATGATGGGTTAAGCCCACGAGGCAGATTCTAGAGGAGAGATAGTTATCGTATGCCCCAGCCAGCTCGCCATTCGATCAGTGTGGATACAAGCTCGTACCAGCAGTCACGCATTGGTTCTCCGCGGATTTGTCCACTTTGTAGGGGGAATCATTCTGGGCAGTGTCAGATGGATGGTTTATGCTTTCGGTGTGGGCAGCCAGGCCACATAAGGAGGGATTGCCCTTATGGTAGCAGCAGTGTGCTAGGAGCAGGTCGACGGACACAGCATACGGGAGTATTTCCAGGACAGAGTTCCCAGGGGAGTCAGCCAGTAGGAGTTTCTTCGGGATCAGTCCAGCCGTCTGCAGGATCGAGTCGAGGTAGAGGAAGGAGACCCCAGCAGACAAGTCAAGGCCGGGTCTTTGCTATGACGCAGCAGGGAGCCAGGACTACGCCCGACGATTTCACAGGTACTTTGACGATTTTTGGTAATGACACGTGTGTACTTATAGACCCGGGAGCAACACATTCGTTCATCTCAAAAGAGTCTGTCGTTCGGGTCGGTATGACCCCTACTCCTTTAGAATGTCTGCTAGAAATAGCCACTCCTGTAGGAGAATCCTTGTGGCCTAGCTAGTTAATCAAGGAATGTTTCTTTTGCATCGAAGATCAAGTGATGGAAGCGGATCTGATCCTGTTGGATCTATTCGGACTTGAAGTAAGTTTGGGCATGGATTGGTTGGTAAGGAACCACTTAGTCGAGGAAGCGACGTAGGAGCCCGAAGCGCAAGTGCGTGATCAGAACCCTTATCTGTTCTAGTGACGCGCGGAAATTTCGAGGACGAAATTTTTGTAAGGGGGGAAGGCTGTAACACCCCGTCCCAAATCGCACCGGAATCCGTGCACGTTGACCGAGGTTGACCGTTGACCGTTGACCGAAGGGGTCAAAAGTTGACTTTTTGACTCGGTGGGAATTGCGAGATGACTAGGATACCGTGGCGAAGTGCACGATGCCACGAGTTCGTAGACTGGTAGCACGTCGAAAACGGAGCTACGGTTTGAAAGTTATGGACGAAACAAGTTGCGGTCCAAACTGTCCAAGGGGTGCCGGAGTTGACTTTTTGTTTATGGGGAATTGAGCTTTGACTCATGCATGGTTGTGAAGTGCTCGTCGATACGAATTCACAGACTAGCGGCACGCTCAAAACGGACATCCGGTTAAAAAGTTATGGACGTTTGAAGTTTACCGGATACCGTATTATTTTAATATTTTTTTTTTTTTTGGGTCAGTGAACAGTGAAATGTCACGTGTCAGCTTCTGATTGGTCCACGTGGCATGAACAGTGTCATGCAGGGTTTTAATTTTGAAAAACTCTCGGGGAAGAGAGAGAAAGAGAGAGAAGAGAGAGAAAGAGAGAGAGGAGAGAGAAAGAGAGAGAGAGAGCCACCGCCGGCCACCGGAGTTTTCCACTGTTCCGGCCGAGTTACTGTACATGCGCCGGACAGAAAGCTTGCCCACCTCATTTCCGGCAAAACCTCCAAGTTTCACGGCGAACGGCCGCCGGACGCGCCCGGATCGGACGTCCGAAGTTTGGCGGCGATTTTTCCCCTCCACCGCCGGCCACCGCGAATCGGCACTGTTCCGGCCACTTTCCGGCCACACGTGCCTGACAGCCTTGATCCTCTCCTCAAGTCCGGCCTACCCACCAAAAATCACGGCCATCGGACCACCGACGCGCCGGGATCGGAGCGTTTTCCGGCGAGGGGTCGAAAATCTTCAAACGGTGATTTCTCCGCCGTCCGACCTCCGTTTTGCTCACCGTCGGTCCCGTTGGATTTCTCTCCTCACGATCTACAAATCTGCAAAATTTCACAGCAAACGGCCACCGTCGGAAAATACTGTTCCGGTGACGGTTGCCGGTGACGTGGCGGCCCGCCGGAAAATACTGTTCCGGCGAGTACCCGAAAATTCCGGCCAGCTCCAGTCCGCAGTGTTCGACCTCCTGAACCCAAATCCGACTTCCGTTTCCGCCAATTCGCGACGGTTTGGGAGAATTGCGGAGCCGAAACTCGAAAAGCTTTCCGGCGAGATTCCGACCCCGTCGGGTTCGATCACCGGAAAGTAAGACCGAATCCGTGATCCTCATCACGCGAGCTTCGATTCGGTATATAACTCGTAACCCTTAGATTTCGCTTGGTGTTCGCTCCCCGGGTATCCATTTGGGAATTACCCGAATAAAATATTAATATTTTTGGTTTGTGCACTGTGGTTGTTTAGGTGCACGCGCGAGTAGTGGAGTGGATCCCGAGGAGGATCTTAGTTGATTTGCGCTCTCCAGGTGAGTGACCCACCTTCAAAAATTATTTTGGGCAATTAATTAAATTTAAATGGTATTTAATTACGCTCATGTGGTGTGGTTTAATTATGGTTTTAATGCGGTTTAATTTAATTTATTTGTTATGCATGAGCAAGGTATGTTTCGGTATTAATTTTACGTGGTTTCAAATGTGATTTCTCGGGCATAATTGGGTTAAATATTTTGTGAAAATATTTGGTTAAATTTTATAAATTATGCCCGCGGTATTTTTATGGTTGCATTTCGTATTTCGAGAAATTGTGGTTTGTTGTTATCGCTGTTTCGTACCGGGTGATTGGATAAAATATGTGGGATGGTGTTTTGTGAAATTTTGGTATACTTCCCACGGTGGTTTTTGGAAAAATGGTACGGTTGGTTGTTTATGTTTATTTTTAGACGCACTCATACAGTATTGGTGTTCTGGTGTATGGTGTATGGACACGTGGTTTAGCACGCGGTTATTATATGGTTTAGCGTGCGGTTATTACTTCACCCGTGAGTTGCCATTGGACCGTGGGCAGGCAAGGTTATTGTTGCGCACAGCCGCCCCCCTCCTTGGCCGGGTGATGGTTTTTAGCAGTCGGTACTGTCGGGACGCCGAAGTGACCACTGCAGGTTTCTCTCTTTAACCTCCCGCCAGTCGGTGCTCGGGACGCTGGGTATCGGAGGGCATCACCGGTATATGGTGTGGTGCGTCAGGTGTAATTGTCGGTGTAATTGCAAATAATGGTTTAAACCCCAAAGGTGTTCAAAATTTATTTATTATAATTTATTATATTTTTATTATATATTTGGGGTATGTATTTATTTAATTGTTGTTGTTAAATTATTTAATCCCTTGGTTTTTGGGAGGTATGCACATTGGGTTTTGCGAAAAGGTTTTAAAAAGGGAACATTTCAAACGGAGCGATTGGTGAGAGTTTTGAGGGAAATCATTATTTTCCAAAGGTTATTATTATTTATTATTAATTGTTGGTATTTGTTCCACTCCTTAATTGTTATTATTTTATTATTATTATTAAAAGGTGTTCAGTAGTTCGGGTTACTCACGGAGATGATTAGCATCTCACACTCTTAAATTCCGTTCCCTTAGGTGCAAGTGGTGGTAGACGTTCTTCCGGAGCGAACCAAGTTTTCCGCTGCTGTTGTGTTTCGAGAAGTTTCTTTGTACTCTTTCATTTCAGTGTATTATTTCTTTCCAGCCTTGTTGTATTTCTGTTGTTTAGCACTTCTTAAAGCTCTGTATACTATTGGAATACTTCTGTTTTATTTATGCACTGGACTGTTGTTGCTTTGAGAAGTGCTGGAATTTGTGGAATCAGTTTGTAGTTGTGGGAGGAATAATGGGATGTTTTTAGAAGTGTGTTTTCAGTGCAGGTAATTTGTGGTAAGTAAATCCCTTAGGGGAGGCTCTGCCGGATTTTCCGTTGGAGGGTTCGGTAGGGTTTCCCTGGGATCAGGGCTGTCTAGGGTTCCGGGGAAGGAATTCTGGACGGGTCCTGACAGTTGGTATCAGAGCATAGGTTCTTGTAATCCTAAAGGACTGTGCATTGCTGTACAGCCCATCCGTAAATTCCTTCCTTTCGTAATCGTGCTTAAGTGTCCCTGTTTCCCTGTTTCTAAACTCTTGTTTGTTTCCTCAGAATCTACTACGATGAGTCGGCGGGACACACGTAGGACTCGGGAACGCTCTGCTGAGAGTTCCGGAAGTCGTTCTAGCCTTAGAAATCTGGTCTCTCAACTAACTAGAGCCTTAGGGGGTTCAAGCTCTAGTAATCGATCTGTGGATCAAGCTCGACGTTTAGGAGCCGTGGAGTTCGATGGGAGCCAAGGCCCAGCAGCAACCTTGAAGTGGCTATCCAGCATGGAGAAAATCTTGGAAGAGGGGATGCAGTGCCCCGATGAAGATATGGTGAGGATTTCTGGGTTCATGTTAGAGGGAGACGCCCGGAAGTGGTGGCAGATGGAGAAGACCCGCAGAAGGCATACGTGGGATCAGTTCAAGATTGCCTTCTCTACTGAGTTTTGTCCTCCTGCCTATCGTGAGGCAAGAAGGAGAGAGTTCGAGGAACTGCGACAGGGGAACATGACAGTGACCGAGTACGAGAGGAGATTCCGGGAACTATCAGAATTCTGCATGCACCTGATTCCTGACGATCACACGAAGAAGATGAGGTTCATAGATGGATTGAAAGAGAGCATCGGCTACACCCTTTCTGGATCAGTACATCCCACCTATCAGTCCGCCAGGGATGCAGCGCTCGAGCTAGAGAGACAGGAGGAGATACGCAGACCCTCAAGGCGCAGATCTTTCGAAGGTTCGTATAGCGGAGTACCTCAACAGGGGGCAACTAAAAGAAGCCATAGTTCAGGCTCAGACAATGATGGGTTAAGCCCACGAGGCAGATTCCAGAGGAGAGATAGTTATCGTATGCCCCAGCCAGCTCGCCATTCGATCAGTGTGGATACAAGCTCGTACCAGCAGTCACGCATTGGTTCTCCGCGGATTTGTCCACTTTGTAGGGGGAATCATTCTGGGCAGTGTCAGATGGATGGTTTATGCTTTCGGTGTGGGCAGCCAGGCCACATAAGGAGGGATTGCCCTTATGGTAGCGGCAGTGTGCTAGGAGCAGGTCGACGGACACAGCATACGGGAGTATTTCCAGGACAGAGTTCCCAGGGGAGTCAGCCAGTAGGAGTTTCTTCGGGATCAGTCCAGCCGTCTGCAGGATCGAGTCGAGGTAGAGGAAGGAGACCCCAGCAGACAAGTCAAGGCCGGGTCTTTGCTATGACGCAGCAGGGAGCCAGGACTACGCCCGACGATTTCACAGGTACTTTGACGATTTTTGGTAATGACACGTGTGTACTTATAGACCCGGGAGCAACACATTCGTTCATCTCAAAAGAGTCTGTCGTTCGGGTCGGTATGACCCCTACTCCTTTAGAATGTCTGCTAGAAATAGCCACTCCTGTAGGAGAATCCTTGTGGCCTAGCCAGTTAATCAAGGAATGTTTCTTCTGCATCGAAGATCAAGTGATGGAAGCGGATCTGATCCTGTTGGATCTATTCGGACTTGAAGTAAGTTTGGGCATGGATTGGTTGGTAAGGAACCACTTAGTCGAGGAAGCGACGTAGGAGCCCGAAGCGCAAGTGCGTGATCAGAACCCTTATCTGTTCTAGTGACGCGCGGAAATTTCGAGGACGAAATTTTTGTAAGGGGGGAAGGCTGTAACACCCCGTCCCAAATCGCACCGGAATCCGTGCACGTTGACCGAGGTTGACCGTTGACCGTTGACCGAAGGGGTCAAAAGTTGACTTTTTGACTCGGTGGGAATTGCGAGATGACTAGGATACCGTGGCGAAGTGCACGATGCCACGAGTTCGTAGACTGGTAGCACGTCGAAAACGGAGCTACGGTTTGAAAGTTATGGACGAAACAAGTTGCGGTCCAAACTGTCCAAGGGGTGCCGGAGTTGACTTTTTGTTTATGGGGAATTGAGCTTTGACTCATGCATGGTTGTGAAGTGCTCGTCGATACGAATTCACAGACTAGCGGCACGCTCAAAACGGACATCCGGTTAAAAAGTTATGGACGTTTGAAGTTTACCGGATACCGTATTATTTTAATATTTTTTTTTTTTTTGGGTCAGTGAACAGTGAAATGTCACGTGTCAGCTTCTGATTGGTCCACGTGGCATGAACAGTGTCACGCAGGGTTTTAATTTTGAAAAACTCTCGGGGAAGAGAGAGAAAGAGAGAGAAGAGAGAGAAAGAGAGAGAGGAGAGAGAAAGAGAGAGAGAGAGCCACCGCCGGCCACCGGAGTTTTCCACTGTTCCGGCCGAGTTACTGTACATGCGCCGGACAGAAAGCTTGCCCACCTCATTTCCGGCAAAACCTCCAAGTTTCACGGCGAACGGCCGCCGGACGCGCCCGGATCGGACGTCCGAAGTTTGGCGGCGATTTTTCCCCTCCACCGCCGGCCACCGCGAATCGGCACTGTTCCGGCCACTTTCCGGCCACACGTGCCTGACAGCCTTGATCCTCTCCTCAAGTCCGGCCTACCCACCAAAAATCACGGCCATCGGACCACCGACGCGCCGGGATCGGAGCGTTTTCCGGCGAGGGGTCGAAAATCTTCAAACGGTGATTTCTCCGCCGTCCGACCTCCGTTTTGCTCACCGTCGGTCCCGTTGGATTTCTCTCCTCACGATCTACAAATCTGCAAAATTTCACAGCAAACGGCCACCGTCGGAAAATACTGTTCCGGTGACGGTTGCCGGTGACGTGGCGGCCCGCCGGAAAATACTGTTCCGGCGAGTACCCGAAAATTCCGGCCAGCTCCAGTCCGCAGTGTTCGACCTCCTGAACCCAAATCCGACTTCCGTTTCCGCCAATTCGCGACGGTTTGGGAGAATTGCGGAGCCGAAACTCGAAAAGCTTTCCGGCGAGATTCCGACCCCGTCGGGTTCGATCACCGGAAAGTAAGACCGAATCCGTGATCCTCATCACGCGAGCTTCGATTCGGTATATAACTCGTAACCCTTAGATTTCGCTTGGTGTTCGCTCCCCGGGTATCCATTTGGGAATTACCCGAATAAAATATTAATATTTTTGGTTTGTGCACTGTGGTTGTTTAGGTGCACGCGCGAGTAGTGGAGTGGATCCCGAGGAGGATCTTAGTTGATTTGCGCTCTCCAGGTGAGTGACCCACCTTCAAAAATTATTTTGGGCAATTAATTAAATTTAAATGGTATTTAATTACGCTCATGTGGTGTGGTTTAATTATGGTTTTAATGCGGTTTAATTTAATTTATTTGTTATGCATGAGCAAGGTATGTTTCGGTATTAATTTTACGTGGTTTCAAATGTGATTTCTCGGGCATAATTGGGTTAAATATTTTGTGAAAATATTTGGTTAAATTTTATAAATTATGCCCGCGGTATTTTTATGGTTGCATTTCGTATTTCGAGAAATTGTGGTTTGTTGTTATCGCTGTTTCGTACCGGGTGATTGGATAAAATATGTGGGATGGTGTTTTGTGAAATTTTGGTATACTTCCCACGGTGGTTTTTGGAAAAATGGTACGGTTGGTTGTTTATGTTTATTTTTAGACGCACTCATACAGTATTGGTGTTCTGGTGTATGGTGTATGGACACGTGGTTTAGCACGCGGTTATTATATGGTTTAGCGTGCGGTTATTACTTCACCCGTGAGTTGCCATTGGACCGTGGGCAGGCAAGGTTATTGTTGCGCACAGCCGCCCCCCTCCTTGGCCGGGTGATGGTTTTTAGCAGTCGGTACTGTCGGGACGCCGAAGTGACCACTGCAGGTTTCTCTCTTTAACCTCCCGCCAGTCGGTGCTCGGGACGCTGGGTATCGGAGGGCATCACCGGTATATGGTGTGGTGCGTCAGGTGTAATTGTCGGTGTAATTGCAAATAATGGTTTAAACCCCAAAGGTGTTCAAAATTTATTTATTATAATTTATTATATTTTTATTATATATTTGGGGTATGTATTTATTTAATTGTTGTTGTTAAATTATTTAATCCCTTGGTTTTTGGGAGGTATGCACATTGGGTTTTGCGAAAAGGTTTTAAAAAGGGAACATTTCAAACGGAGCGATTGGTGAGAGTTTTGAGGGAAATCATTATTTTCCAAAGGTTATTATTATTTATTATTAATTGTTGGTATTTGTTCCACTCCTTAATTGTTATTATTTTATTATTATTATTAAAAGGTGTTCAGTAGTTCGGGTTACTCACGGAGATGATTAGCATCTCACACTCTTAAATTCCGTTCCCTTAGGTGCAAGTGGTGGTAGACGTTCTTCCGGAGCGAACCAAGTTTTCCGCTGCTGTTGTGTTTCGAGAAGTTTCTTTGTACTCTTTCATTTCAGTGTATTATTTCTTTCCAGCCTTGTTGTATTTCTGTTGTTTAGCACTTCTTAAAGCTCTGTATACTATTGGAATACTTCTGTTTTATTTATGCACTGGACTGTTGTTGCTTTGAGAAGTGCTGGAATTTGTGGAATCAGTTTGTAGTTGTGGGAGGAATAATGGGATGTTTTTAGAAGTGTGTTTTCAGTGCAGGTAATTTGTGGTAAGTAAATCCCTTAGGGGAGGCTCTGCCGGATTTTCCGTTGGAGGGTTCGGTAGGGTTTCCCTGGGATCAGGGCTGTCTAGGGTTCCGGGGAAGGAATTCTGGACGGGTCCTGACAGTTGGTATCAGAGCATAGGTTCTTGTAATCCTAAAGGACTGTGCATTGCTGTACAGCCCATCCGTAAATTCCTTCCTTTCGTAATCGTGCTTAAGTGTCCCTGTTTCCCTGTTTCTAAACTCTTGTTTGTTTCCTCAGAATCTACTACGATGAGTCGGCGGGACACACGTAGGACTCGGGAACGCTCTGCTGAGAGTTCCGGAAGTCGTTCTAGCCTTAGAAATCTGGTCTCTCAACTAACTAGAGCCTTAGGGGGTTCAAGCTCTAGTAATCGATCTGTGGATCAAGCTCGACGTTTAGGAGCCGTGGAGTTCGATGGGAGCCAAGGCCCAGCAGCAACCTTGAAGTGGCTATCCAGCATGGAGAAAATCTTGGAAGAGGGGATGCAGTGCCCCGATGAAGATATGGTGAGGATTTCTGGGTTCATGTTAGAGGGAGACGCCCGGAAGTGGTGGCAGATGGAGAAGACCCGCAGAAGGCATACGTGGGATCAGTTCAAGATTGCCTTCTCTACTGAGTTTTGTCCTCCTGCCTATCGTGAGGCAAGAAGGAGAGAGTTCGAGGAACTGCGACAGGGGAACATGACAGTGACCGAGTACGAGAGGAGATTCCGGGAACTATCAGAATTCTGCATGCACCTGATTCCTGACGATCACACGAAGAAGATGAGGTTCATAGATGGATTGAAAGAGAGCATCGGCTACACCCTTTCTGGATCAGTACATCCCACCTATCAGTCCGCCAGGGATGCAGCGCTCGAGCTAGAGAGACAGGAGGAGATACGCAGACCCTCAAGGCGCAGATCTTTCGAAGGTTCGTATAGCGGAGTACCTCAACAGGGGGCAACTAAAAGAAGCCATAGTTCAGGCTCAGACAATGATGGGTTAAGCCCACGAGGCAGATTCCAGAGGAGAGATAGTTATCGTATGCCCCAGCCAGCTCGCCATTCGATCAGTGTGGATACAAGCTCGTACCAGCAGTCACGCATTGGTTCTCCGCGGATTTGTCCACTTTGTAGGGGGAATCATTCTGGGCAGTGTCAGATGGATGGTTTATGCTTTCGGTGTGGGCAGCCAGGCCACATAAGGAGGGATTGCCCTTATGGTAGCCGCAGTGTGCTAGGAGCAGGTCGACGGACACAGCATACGGGAGTATTTCCAGGACAGAGTTCCCAGGGGAGTCAGCCAGTAGGAGTTTCTTCGGGATCAGTCCAGCCGTCTGCAGGATCGAGTCGAGGTAGAGGAAGGAGACCCCAGCAAACAAGTCAAGGCCGGGTCTTTGCTATGACGCAGCAGGGAGCCAGGACTACGCCCGACGATTTCACAGGTACTTTGACGATTTTTGGTAATGACACGTGTGTACTTATAGACCCGGGAGCAACACATTCGTTCATCTCAAAAGAGTCTGTCGTTCGGGTCGGTATGACCCCTACTCCTTTAGAATGTCTGCTAGAAATAGCCACTCCTGTAGGAGAATCCTTGTGGCCTAGCCAGTTAATCAAGGAATGTTTCTTTTGCATCGAAGATCAAGTGATGGAAGCGGATCTGATCCTGTTGGATCTATTCGGACTTGAAGTAAGTTTGGGCATGGATTGGTTGGTAAGGAACCACTTAGTCGAGGAAGCGACGTAGGAGCCCGAAGCGCAAGTGCGTGATCAGAACCCTTATCTGTTCTAGTGACGCGCGGAAATTTCGAGGACGAAATTTTTGTAAGGGGGGAAGGCTGTAACACCCCGTCCCAAATCGCACCGGAATCCGTGCACGTTGACCGAGGTTGACCGTTGACCGTTGACCGAAGGGGTCAAAAGTTGACTTTTTGACTCGGTGGGAATTGCGAGATGACTAGGATACCGTGGCGAAGTGCACGATGCCACGAGTTCGTAGACTGGTAGCACGTCGAAAACGGAGCTACGGTTTGAAAGTTATGGACGAAACAAGTTGCGGTCCAAACTGTCCAAGGGGTGCCGGAGTTGACTTTTTGTTTATGGGGAATTGAGCTTTGACTCATGCATGGTTGTGAAGTGCTCGTCGATACGAATTCACAGACTAGCGGCACGCTCAAAACGGACATCCGGTTAAAAAGTTATGGACGTTTGAAGTTTACCGGATACCGTATTATTTTAATATTTTTTTTTTTTTTGGGTCAGTGAACAGTGAAATGTCACGTGTCAGCTTCTGATTGGTCCACGTGGCATGAACAGTGTCATGCAGGGTTTTAATTTTGAAAAACTCTCGGGGAAGAGAGAGAAAGAGAGAGAAGAGAGAGAAAGAGAGAGAGGAGAGAGAAAGAGAGAGAGAGAGCCACCGCCGGCCACCGGAGTTTTCCACTGTTCCGGCCGAGTTACTGTACATGCACCGGACAGAAAGCTTGCCCACCTCATTTCCGGCAAAACCTCCAAGTTTCACGGCGAACGGCCGCCGGACGCGCCCGGATCGGACGTCCGAAGTTTGGCGGCGATTTTTCCCCTCCACCGCCGGCCACCGCGAATCGGCACTGTTCCGGCCACTTTCCGGCCACACGTGCCTGACAGCCTTGATCCTCTCCTCAAGTCCGGCCTACCCACCAAAAATCACGGCCATCGGACCACCGACGCGCCGGGATCGGAGCGTTTTCCGGCGAGGGGTCGAAAATCTTCAAACGGTGATTTCTCCGCCGTCCGACCTCCGTTTTGCTCACCGTCGGTCCCGTTGGATTTCTCTCCTCACGATCTACAAATCTGCAAAATTTCACAGCAAACGGCCACCGTCGGAAAATACTGTTCCGGTGACGGTTGCCGGTGACGTGGCGGCCCGCCGGAAAATACTGTTCCGGCGAGTACCCGAAAATTCCGGCCAGCTCCAGTCCGCAGTGTTCGACCTCCTGAACCCAAATCCGACTTCCGTTTCCGCCAATTCGCGACGGTTTGGGAGAATTGCGGAGCCGAAACTCGAAAAGCTTTCCGGCGAGATTCCGACCCCGTCGGGTTCGATCACCGGAAAGTAAGACCGAATCCGTGATCCTCATCACGCGAGCTTCGATTCGGTATATAACTCGTAACCCTTAGATTTCGCTTGGTGTTCGCTCCCCGGGTATCCATTTGGGAATTACCCGAATAAAATATTAATATTTTTGGTTTGTGCACTGTGGTTGTTTAGGTGCACGCGCGAGTAGTGGAGTGGATCCCGAGGAGGATCTTAGTTGATTTGCGCTCTCCAGGTGAGTGACCCACCTTCAAAAATTATTTTGGGCAATTAATTAAATTTAAATGGTATTTAATTACGCTCATGTGGTGTGGTTTAATTATGGTTTTAATGCGGTTTAATTTAATTTATTTGTTATGCATGAGCAAGGTATGTTTCGGTATTAATTTTACGTGGTTTCAAATGTGATTTCTCGGGCATAATTGGGTTAAATATTTTGTGAAAATATTTGGTTAAATTTTATAAATTATGCCCGCGGTATTTTTATGGTTGCATTTCGTATTTCGAGAAATTGTGGTTTGTTGTTATCGCTGTTTCGTACCGGGTGATTGGATAAAATATGTGGGATGGTGTTTTGTGAAATTTTGGTATACTTCCCACGGTGGTTTTTGGAAAAATGGTACGGTTGGTTGTTTATGTTTATTTTTAGACGCACTCATACAGTATTGGTGTTCTGGTGTATGGTGTATGGACACGTGGTTTAGCACGCGGTTATTATATGGTTTAGCGTGCGGTTATTACTTCACCCGTGAGTTGCCATTGGACCGTGGGCAGGCAAGGTTATTGTTGCGCACAGCCGCCCCCCTCCTTGGCCGGGTGATGGTTTTTAGCAGTCGGTACTGTCGGGACGCCGAAGTGACCACTGCAGGTTTCTCTCTTTAACCTCCCGCCAGTCGGTGCTCGGGACGCTGGGTATCGGAGGGCATCACCGGTATATGGTGTGGTGCGTCAGGTGTAATTGTCGGTGTAATTGCAAATAATGGTTTAAACCCCAAAGGTGTTCAAAATTTATTTATTATAATTTATTATATTTTTATTATATATTTGGGGTATGTATTTATTTAATTGTTGTTGTTAAATTATTTAATCCCTTGGTTTTTGGGAGGTATGCACATTGGGTTTTGCGAAAAGGTTTTAAAAAGGGAACATTTCAAACGGAGCGATTGGTGAGAGTTTTGAGGGAAATCATTATTTTCCAAAGGTTATTATTATTTATTATTAATTGTTGGTATTTGTTCCACTCCTTAATTGTTATTATTTTATTATTATTATTAAAAGGTGTTCAGTAGTTCGGGTTACTCACGGAGATGATTAGCATCTCACACTCTTAAATTCCGTTCCCTTAGGTGCAAGTGGTGGTAGACGTTCTTCCGGAGCGAACCAAGTTTTCCGCTGCTGTTGTGTTTCGAGAAGTTTCTTTGTACTCTTTCATTTCAGTGTATTATTTCTTTCCAGCCTTGTTGTATTTCTGTTGTTTAGCACTTCTTAAAGCTCTGTATACTATTGGAATACTTCTGTTTTATTTATGCACTGGACTGTTGTTGCTTTGAGAAGTGCTGGAATTTGTGGAATCAGTTTGTAGTTGTGGGAGGAATAATGGGATGTTTTTAGAAGTGTGTTTTCAGTGCAGGTAATTTGTGGTAAGTAAATCCCTTAGGGGAGGCTCTGCCGGATTTTCCGTTGGAGGGTTCGGTAGGGTTTCCCTGGGATCAGGGCTGTCTAGGGTTCCGGGGAAGGAATTCTGGACGGGTCCTGACAGTTGGTATCAGAGCATAGGTTCTTGTAATCCTAAAGGACTGTGCATTGCTGTACAGCCCATCCGTAAATTCCTTCCTTTCGTAATCGTGCTTAAGTGTCCCTGTTTCCCTGTTTCTAAACTCTTGTTTGTTTCCTCAGAATCTACTACGATGAGTCGGCGGGACACACGTAGGACTCGGGAACGCTCTGCTGAGAGTTCCGGAAGTCGTTCTAGCCTTAGAAATCTGGTCTCTCAACTAACTAGAGCCTTAGGGGGTTCAAGCTCTAGTAATCGATCTGTGGATCAAGCTCGACGTTTAGGAGCCGTGGAGTTCGATGGGAGCCAAGGCCCAGCAGCAACCTTGAAGTGGCTATCCAGCATGGAGAAAATCTTGGAAGAGGGGATGCAGTGCCCCGATGAAGATATGGTGAGGATTTCTGGGTTCATGTTAGAGGGAGACGCCCGGAAGTGGTGGCAGATGGAGAAGACCCGCAGAAGGCATACGTGGGATCAGTTCAAGATTGCCTTCTCTACTGAGTTTTGTCCTCCTGCCTATCGTGAGGCAAGAAGGAGAGAGTTCGAGGAACTGCGACAGGGGAACATGACAGTGACCGAGTACGAGAGGAGATTCCGGGAACTATCAGAATTCTGCATGCACCTGATTCCTGACGATCACACGAAGAAGATGAGGTTCATAGATGGATTGAAAGAGAGCATCGGCTACACCCTTTCTGGATCAGTACATCCCACCTATCAGTCCGCCAGGGATGCAGCGCTCGAGCTAGAGAGACAGGAGGAGATACGCAGACCCTCAAGGCGCAGATCTTTCGAAGGTTCGTATAGCGGAGTACCTCAACAGGGGGCAACTAAAAGAAGCCATAGTTCAGGCTCAGACAATGATGGGTTAAGCCCACGAGGCAGATTCCAGAGGAGAGATAGTTATCGTATGCCCCAGCCAGCTCGCCATTCGATCAGTGTGGATACAAGCTCGTACCAGCAGTCACGCATTGGTTCTCCGCGGATTTGTCCACTTTGTAGGGGGAATCATTCTGGGCAGTGTCAGATGGATGGTTTATGCTTTCGGTGTGGGCAGCCAGGCCACATAAGGAGGGATTGCCCTTATGGTAGCGGCAGTGTGCTAGGAGCAGGTCGACGGACACAGCATACGGGAGTATTTCCAGGACAGAGTTCCCAGGGGAGTCAGCCAGTAGGAGTTTCTTCGGGATCAGTCCAGCCGTCTGCAGGATCGAGTCGAGGTAGAGGAAGGAGACCCCAGCAGACAAGTCAAGGCCGGGTCTTTGCTATGACGCAGCAGGGAGCCAGGACTACGCCCGACGATTTCACAGGTACTTTGACGATTTTTGGTAATGACACGTGTGTACTTATAGACCCGGGAGCAACACATTCGTTCATCTCAAAAGAGTCTGTCGTTCGGGTCGGTATGACCCCTACTCCTTTAGAATGTCTGCTAGAAATAGCCACTCCTGTAGGAGAATCCTTGTGGCCTAGCCAGTTAATCAAGGAATGTTTCTTCTGCATCGAAGATCAAGTGATGGAAGCGGATCTGATCCTGTTGGATCTATTCGGACTTGAAGTAAGTTTGGGCATGGATTGGTTGGTAAGGAACCACTTAGTCGAGGAAGCGACGTAGGAGCCCGAAGCGCAAGTGCGTGATCAGAACCCTTATCTGTTCTAGTGACGCGCGGAAATTTCGAGGACGAAATTTTTGTAAGGGGGGAAGGCTGTAACACCCCGTCCCAAATCGCACCGGAATCCGTGCACGTTGACCGAGGTTGACCGTTGACCGTTGACCGAAGGGGTCAAAAGTTGACTTTTTGACTCGGTGGGAATTGCGAGATGACTAGGATACCGTGGCGAAGTGCACGATGCCACGAGTTCGTAGACTGGTAGCACGTCGAAAACGGAGCTACGGTTTGAAAGTTATGGACGAAACAAGTTGCGGTCCAAACTGTCCAAGGGGTGCCGGAGTTGACTTTTTGTTTATGGGGAATTGAGCTTTGACTCATGCATGGTTGTGAAGTGCTCGTCGATACGAATTCACAGACTAGCGGCACGCTCAAAACGGACATCCGGTTAAAAAGTTATGGACGTTTGAAGTTTACCGGATACCGTATTATTTTAATATTTTTTTTTTTTTGGGTCAGTGAACAGTGAAATGTCACGTGTCAGCTTCTGATTGGTCCACGTGGCATGAACAGTGTCACGCAGGGTTTTAATTTTGAAAAACTCTCGGGGAAGAGAGAGAAAGAGAGAGAAGAGAGAGAAAGAGAGAGAGGAGAGAGAAAGAGAGAGAGAGAGCCACCGCCGGCCACCGGAGTTTTCCACTGTTCCGGCCGAGTTACTGTACATGCGCCGGACAGAAAGCTTGCCCACCTCATTTCCGGCAAAACCTCCAAGTTTCACGGCGAACGGCCGCCGGACGCGCCCGGATCGGACGTCCGAAGTTTGGCGGCGATTTTTCCCCTCCACCGCCGGCCACCGCGAATCGGCACTGTTCCGGCCACTTTCCGGCCACACGTGCCTGACAGCCTTGATCCTCTCCTCAAGTCCGGCCTACCCACCAAAAATCACGGCCATCGGACCACCGACGCGCCGGGATCGGAGCGTTTTCCGGCGAGGGGTCGAAAATCTTCAAACGGTGATTTCTCCGCCGTCCGACCTCCGTTTTGCTCACCGTCGGTCCCGTTGGATTTCTCTCCTCACGATCTACAAATCTGCAAAATTTCACAGCAAACGGCCACCGTCGGAAAATACTGTTCCGGTGACGGTTGCCGGTGACGTGGCGGCCCGCCGGAAAATACTGTTCCGGCGAGTACCCGAAAATTCCGGCCAGCTCCAGTCCGCAGTGTTCGACCTCCTGAACCCAAATCCGACTTCCGTTTCCGCCAATTCGCGACGCTTTGAGAGAATTGCGGAGCCGAAACTCGAAAAGCTTTCCGGCGAGATTCCGACCCCGTCGGGTTCGATCACCGGAAAGTAAGACCGAATCCGTGATCCTCATCACGCGAGCTTCGATTCGGTATATAACTCGTAACCCTTAGATTTCGCTTGGTGTTCGCTCCCCGGGTATCCATTTGGGAATTACCCGAATAAAATATTAATATTTTTGGTTTGTGCACTGTGGTTGTTTAGGTGCACGCGCGAGTAGTGGAGTGGATCCCGAGGAGGATCTTAGTTGATTTGCGCTCTCCAGGTGAGTGACCCACCTTCAAAAATTATTTTGGGCAATTAATTAAATTTAAATGGTATTTAATTACGCTCATGTGGTGTGGTTTAATTATGGTTTTAATGCGGTTTAATTTAATTTATTTGTTATGCATGAGCAAGGTATGTTTCGGTATTAATTTTACGTGGTTTCAAATGTGATTTCTCGGGCATAATTGGGTTAAATATTTTGTGAAAATATTTGGTTAAATTTTATAAATTATGCCCGCGGTATTTTTATGGTTGCATTTCGTATTTCGAGAAATTGTGGTTTGTTGTTATCGCTGTTTCGTACCGGGTGATTGGATAAAATATGTGGGATGGTGTTTTGTGAAATTTTGGTATACTTCCCACGGTGGTTTTTGGAAAAATGGTACGGTTGGTTGTTTATGTTTATTTTTAGACGCACTCATACAGTATTGGTGTTCTGGTGTATGGTGTATGGACACGTGGTTTAGCACGCGGTTATTATATGGTTTAGCGTGCGGTTATTACTTCACCCGTGAGTTGCCATTGGACCGTGGGCAGGCAAGGTTATTGTTGCGCACAGCCGCCCCCCTCCTTGGCCGGGTGATGGTTTTTAGCAGTCGGTACTGTCGGGACGCCGAAGTGACCACTGCAGGTTTCTCTCTTTAACCTCCCGCCAGTCGGTGCTCGGGACGCTGGGTATCGGAGGGCATCACCGGTATATGGTGTGGTGCGTCAGGTGTAATTGTCGGTGTAATTGCAAATAATGGTTTAAACCCCAAAGGTGTTCAAAATTTATTTATTATAATTTATTATATTTTTATTATATATTTGGGGTATGTATTTATTTAATTGTTGTTGTTAAATTATTTAATCCCTTGGTTTTTGGGAGGTATGCACATTGGGTTTTGCGAAAAGGTTTTAAAAAGGGAACATTTCAAACGGAGCGATTGGTGAGAGTTTTGAGGGAAATCATTATTTTCCAAAGGTTATTATTATTTATTATTAATTGTTGGTATTTGTTCCACTCCTTAATTGTTATTATTTTATTATTATTATTAAAAGGTGTTCAGTAGTTCGGGTTACTCACGGAGATGATTAGCATCTCACACTCTTAAATTCCGTTCCCTTAGGTGCAAGTGGTGGTAGACGTTCTTCCGGAGCGAACCAAGTTTTCCGCTGCTGTTGTGTTTCGAGAAGTTTCTTTGTACTCTTTCATTTCAGTGTATTATTTCTTTCCAGCCTTGTTGTATTTCTGTTGTTTAGCACTTCTTAAAGCTCTGTATACTATTGGAATACTTCTGTTTTATTTATGCACTGGACTGTTGTTGCTTTGAGAAGTGCTGGAATTTGTGGAATCAGTTTGTAGTTGTGGGAGGAATAATGGGATGTTTTTAGAAGTGTGTTTTCAGTGCAGGTAATTTGTGGTAAGTAAATCCCTTAGGGGAGGCTCTGCCGGATTTTCCGTTGGAGGGTTCGGTAGGGTTTCCCTGGGATCAGGGCTGTCTAGGGTTCCGGGGAAGGAATTCTGGACGGGTCCTGACAGTTGGTATCAGAGCATAGGTTCTTGTAATCCTAAAGGACTGTGCATTGCTGTACAGCCCATCCGTAAATTCCTTCCTTTCGTAATCGTGCTTAAGTGTCCCTGTTTCCCTGTTTCTAAACTCTTGTTTGTTTCCTCAGAATCTACTACGATGAGTCGGCGGGACACACGTAGGACTCGGGAACGCTCTGCTGAGAGTTCCGGAAGTCGTTCTAGCCTTAGAAATCTGGTCTCTCAACTAACTAGAGCCTTAGGGGGTTCAAGCTCTAGTAATCGATCTGTGGATCAAGCTCGACGTTTAGGAGCCGTGGAGTTCGATGGGAGCCAAGGCCCAGCAGCAACCTTGAAGTGGCTATCCAGCATGGAGAAAATCTTGGAAGAGGGGATGCAGTGCCCCGATGAAGATATGGTGAGGATTTCTGGGTTCATGTTAGAGGGAGACGCCCGGAAGTGGTGGCAGATGGAGAAGACCCGCAGAAGGCATACGTGGGATCAGTTCAAGATTGCCTTCTCTACTGAGTTTTGTCCTCCTGCCTATCGTGAGGCAAGAAGGAGAGAGTTCGAGGAACTGCGACAGGGGAACATGACAGTGACCGAGTACGAGAGGAGATTCCGGGAACTATCAGAATTCTGCATGCACCTGATTCCTGACGATCACACGAAGAAGATGAGGTTCATAGATGGATTGAAAGAGAGCATCGGCTACACCCTTTCTGGATCAGTACATCCCACCTATCAGTCCGCCAGGGATGCAGCGCTCGAGCTAGAGAGACAGGAGGAGATACGCAGACCCTCAAGGCGCAGATCTTTCGAAGGTTCGTATAGCGGAGTACCTCAACAGGGGGCAACTAAAAGAAGCCATAGTTCAGGCTCAGACAATGATGGGTTAAGCCCACGAGGCAGATTCCAGAGGAGAGATAGTTATCGTATGCCCCAGCCAGCTCGCCATTCGATCAGTGTGGATACAAGCTCGTACCAGCAGTCACGCATTGGTTCTCCGCGGATTTGTCCACTTTGTAGGGGGAATCATTCTGGGCAGTGTCAGATGGATGGTTTATGCTTTCGGTGTGGGCAGCCAGGCCACATAAGGAGGGATTGCCCTTATGGTAGCAGCAGTGTGCTAGGAGCAGGTCGACGGACACAGCATACGGGAGTATTTCCAGGACAGAGTTCCCAGGGGAGTCAGCCAGTAGGAGTTTCTTCGGGATCAGTCCAGCCGTCTGCAGGATCGAGTCGAGGTAGAGGAAGGAGACCCCAGCAGACAAGTCAAGGCCGGGTCTTTGCTATGACGCAGCAGGGAGCCAGGACTACGCCCGACGATTTCACAGGTACTTTGACGATTTTTGGTAATGACACGTGTGTACTTATAGACCCGGGAGCAACACATTCGTTCATCTCAAAAGAGTCTGTCGTTCGGGTCGGTATGACCCCTACTCCTTTAGAATGTCTGCTAGAAATAGCCACTCCTGTAGGAGAATCCTTGTGGCCTAGCCAGTTAATCAAGGAATGTTTCTTCTGCATCGAAGATCAAGTGATGGAAGCGGATCTGATCCTGTTGGATCTATTCGGACTTGAAGTAAGTTTGGGCATGGATTGGTTGGTAAGGAACCACTTAGTCGAGGAAGCGACGTAGGAGCCCGAAGCGCAAGTGCGTGATCAGAACCCTTATCTGTTCTAGTGACGCGCGGAAATTTCGAGGACGAAATTTTTGTAAGGGGGGAAGGCTGTAACACCCCGTCCCAAATCGCACCGGAATCCGTGCACGTTGACCGAGGTTGACCGTTGACCGTTGACCGAAGGGGTCAAAAGTTGACTTTTTGACTCGGTGGGAATTGCGAGATGACTAGGATACCGTGGCGAAGTGCACGATGCCACGAGTTCGTAGACTGGTAGCACGTCGAAAACGGAGCTACGGTTTGAAAGTTATGGACGAAACAAGTTGCGGTCCAAACTGTCCAAGGGGTGCCGGAGTTGACTTTTTGTTTATGGGGAATTGAGCTTTGACTCATGCATGGTTGTGAAGTGCTCGTCGATACGAATTCACAGACTAGCGGCACGCTCAAAACGGACATCCGGTTAAAAAGTTATGGACGTTTGAAGTTTACCGGATACCGTATTATTTTAATATTTTTTTTTTTTTTGGGTCAGTGAACAGTGAAATGTCACGTGTCAGCTTCTGATTGGTCCACGTGGCATGAACAGTGTCACGCAGGGTTTTAATTTTGAAAAACTCTCGGGGAAGAGAGAGAAAGAGAGAGAAGAGAGAGAAAGAGAGAGAGGAGAGAGAAAGAGAGAGAGAGAGCCACCGCCGGCCACCGGAGTTTTCCACTGTTCCGGCCGAGTTACTGTACATGCGCCGGACAGAAAGCTTGCCCACCTCATTTCCGGCAAAACCTCCAAGTTTCACGGCGAACGGCCGCCGGACGCGCCCGGATCGGACGTCCGAAGTTTGGCGGCGATTTTTCCCCTCCACCGCCGGCCACCGCGAATCGGCACTGTTCCGGCCACTTTCCGGCCACACGTGCCTGACAGCCTTGATCCTCTCCTCAAGTCCGGCCTACCCACCAAAAATCACGGCCATCGGACCACCGACGCGCCGGGATCGGAGCGTTTTCCGGCGAGGGGTCGAAAATCTTCAAACGGTGATTTCTCCGCCGTCCGACCTCCGTTTTGCTCACCGTCGGTCCCGTTGGATTTCTCTCCTCACGATCTACAAATCTGCAAAATTTCACAGCAAACGGCCACCGTCGGAAAATACTGTTCCGGTGACGGTTGCCGGTGACGTGGCGGCCCGCCGGAAAATACTGTTCCGGCGAGTACCCGAAAATTCCGGCCAGCTCCAGTCCGCAGTGTTCGACCTCCTGAACCCAAATCCGACTTCCGTTTCCGCCAATTCGCGACGGTTTGGGAGAATTGCGGAGCCGAAACTCGAAAAGCTTTCCGGCGAGATTCCGACCCCGTCGGGTTCGATCACCGGAAAGTAAGACCGAATCCGTGATCCTCATCACGCGAGCTTCGATTCGGTATATAACTCGTAACCCTTAGATTTCGCTTGGTGTTCGCTCCCCGGGTATCCATTTGGGAATTACCCGAATAAAATATTAATATTTTTGGTTTGTGCACTGTGGTTGTTTAGGTGCACGCGCGAGTAGTGGAGTGGATCCCGAGGAGGATCTTAGTTGATTTGCGCTCTCCAGGTGAGTGACCCACCTTCAAAAATTATTTTGGGCAATTAATTAAATTTAAATGGTATTTAATTACGCTCATGTGGTGTGGTTTAATTATGGTTTTAATGCGGTTTAATTTAATTTATTTGTTATGCATGAGCAAGGTATGTTTCGGTATTAATTTTACGTGGTTTCAAATGTGATTTCTCGGGCATAATTGGGTTAAATATTTTGTGAAAATATTTGGTTAAATTTTATAAATTATGCCCGCGGTATTTTTATGGTTGCATTTCGTATTTCGAGAAATTGTGGTTTGTTGTTATCGCTGTTTCGTACCGGGTGATTGGATAAAATATGTGGGATGGTGTTTTGTGAAATTTTGGTATACTTCCCACGGTGGTTTTTGGAAAAATGGTACGGTTGGTTGTTTATGTTTATTTTTAGACGCACTCATACAGTATTGGTGTTCTGGTGTATGGTGTATGGACACGTGGTTTAGCACGCGGTTATTATATGGTTTAGCGTGCGGTTATTACTTCACCCGTGAGTTGCCATTGGACCGTGGGCAGGCAAGGTTATTGTTGCGCACAGCCGCCCCCCTCCTTGGCCGGGTGATGGTTTTTAGCAGTCGGTACTGTCGGGACGCCGAAGTGACCACTGCAGGTTTCTCTCTTTAACCTCCCGCCAGTCGGTGCTCGGGACGCTGGGTATCGGAGGGCATCACCGGTATATGGTGTGGTGCGTCAGGTGTAATTGTCGGTGTAATTGCAAATAATGGTTTAAACCCCAAAGGTGTTCAAAATTTATTTATTATAATTTATTATATTTTTATTATATATTTGGGGTATGTATTTATTTAATTGTTGTTGTTAAATTATTTAATCCCTTGGTTTTTGGGAGGTATGCACATTGGGTTTTGCGAAAAGGTTTTAAAAAGGGAACATTTCAAACGGAGCGATTGGTGAGAGTTTTGAGGGAAATCATTATTTTCCAAAGGTTATTATTATTTATTATTAATTGTTGGTATTTGTTCCACTCCTTAATTGTTATTATTTTATTATTATTATTAAAAGGTGTTCAGTAGTTCGGGTTACTCACGGAGATGATTAGCATCTCACACTCTTAAATTCCGTTCCCTTAGGTGCAAGTGGTGGTAGACGTTCTTCCGGAGCGAACCAAGTTTTCCGCTGCTGTTGTGTTTCGAGAAGTTTCTTTGTACTCTTTCATTTCAGTGTATTATTTCTTTCCAGCCTTGTTGTATTTCTGTTGTTTAGCACTTCTTAAAGCTCTGTATACTATTGGAATACTTCTGTTTTATTTATGCACTGGACTGTTGTTGCTTTGAGAAGTGCTGGAATTTGTGGAATCAGTTTGTAGTTGTGGGAGGAATAATGGGATGTTTTTAGAAGTGTGTTTTCAGTGCAGGTAATTTGTGGTAAGTAAATCCCTTAGGGGAGGCTCTGCCGGATTTTCCGTTGGAGGGTTCGGTAGGGTTTCCCTGGGATCAGGGCTGTCTAGGGTTCCGGGGAAGGAATTCTGGACGGGTCCTGACAGTTGGTATCAGAGCATAGGTTCTTGTAATCCTAAAGGACTGTGCATTGCTGTACAGCCCATCCGTAAATTCCTTCCTTTCGTAATCGTGCTTAAGTGTCCCTGTTTCCCTGTTTCTAAACTCTTGTTTGTTTCCTCAGAATCTACTACGATGAGTCGGCGGGACACACGTAGGACTCGGGAACGCTCTGCTGAGAGTTCCGGAAGTCGTTCTAGCCTTAGAAATCTGGTCTCTCAACTAACTAGAGCCTTAGGGGGTTCAAGCTCTAGTAATCGATCTGTGGATCAAGCTCGACGTTTAGGAGCCGTGGAGTTCGATGGGAGCCAAGGCCCAGCAGCAACCTTGAAGTGGCTATCCAGCATGGAGAAAATCTTGGAAGAGGGGATGCAGTGCCCCGATGAAGATATGGTGAGGATTTCTGGGTTCATGTTAGAGGGAGACGCCCGGAAGTGGTGGCAGATGGAGAAGACCCGCAGAAGGCATACGTGGGATCAGTTCAAGATTGCCTTCTCTACTGAGTTTTGTCCTCCTGCCTATCGTGAGGCAAGAAGGAGAGAGTTCGAGGAACTGCGACAGGGGAACATGACAGTGACCGAGTACGAGAGGAGATTCCGGGAACTATCAGAATTCTGCATGCACCTGATTCCTGACGATCACACGAAGAAGATGAGGTTCATAGATGGATTGAAAGAGAGCATCGGCTACACCCTTTCTGGATCAGTACATCCCACCTATCAGTCCGCCAGGGATGCAGCGCTCGAGCTAGAGAGACAGGAGGAGATACGCAGACCCTCAAGGCGCAGATCTTTCGAAGGTTCGTATAGCGGAGTACCTCAACAGGGGGCAACTAAAAGAAGCCATAGTTCAGGCTCAGACAATGATGGGTTAAGCCCACGAGGCAGATTCCAGAGGAGAGATAGTTATCGTATGCCCCAGCCAGCTCGCCATTCGATCAGTGTGGATACAAGCTCGTACCAGCAGTCACGCATTGGTTCTCCGCGGATTTGTCCACTTTGTAGGGGGAATCATTCTGGGCAGTGTCAGATGGATGGTTTATGCTTTCGGTGTGGGCAGCCAGGCCACATAAGGAGGGATTGCCCTTATGGTAGCAGCAGTGTGCTAGGAGCAGGTCGACGGACACAGCATACGGGAGTATTTCCAGGACAGAGTTCCCAGGGGAGTCAGCCAGTAGGAGTTTCTTCGGGATCAGTCCAGCCGTCTGCAGGATCGAGTCGAGGTAGAGGAAGGAGACCCCAGCAGACAAGTCAAGGCCGGGTCTTTGCTATGACGCAGCAGGGAGCCAGGACTACGCCCGACGATTTCACAGGTACTTTGACGATTTTTGGTAATGACACGTGTGTACTTATAGACCCGGGAGCAACACATTCGTTCATCTCAAAAGAGTCTGTCGTTCGGGTCGGTATGACCCCTACTCCTTTAGAATGTCTGCTAGAAATAGCCACTCCTGTAGGAGAATCCTTGTGGCCTAGCCAGTTAATCAAGGAATGTTTCTTCTGCATCGAAGATCAAGTGATGGAAGCGGATCTGATCCTGTTGGATCTATTCGGACTTGAAGTAAGTTTGGGCATGGATTGGTTGGTAAGGAACCACTTAGTCGAGGAAGCGACGTAGGAGCCCGAAGCGCAAGTGCGTGATCAGAACCCTTATCTGTTCTAGTGACGCGCGGAAATTTCGAGGACGAAATTTTTGTAAGGGGGGAAGGCTGTAACACCCCGTCCCAAATCGCACCGGAATCCGTGCACGTTGACCGAGGTTGACCGTTGACCGTTGACCGAAGGGGTCAAAAGTTGACTTTTTGACTCGGTGGGAATTGCGAGATGACTAGGATACCGTGGCGAAGTGCACGATGCCACGAGTTCGTAGACTGGTAGCACGTCGAAAACGGAGCTACGGTTTGAAAGTTATGGACGAAACAAGTTGCGGTCCAAACTGTCCAAGGGGTGCCGGAGTTGACTTTTTGTTTATGGGGAATTGAGCTTTGACTCATGCATGGTTGTGAAGTGCTCGTCGATACGAATTCACAGACTAGCGGCACGCTCAAAACGGACATCCGGTTAAAAAGTTATGGACGTTTGAAGTTTACCGGATACCGTATTATTTTAATATTTTTTTTTTTTTTGGGTCAGTGAACAGTGAAATGTCACGTGTCAGCTTCTGATTGGTCCACGTGGCATGAACAGTGTCACGCAGGGTTTTAATTTTGAAAAACTCTCGGGGAAGAGAGAGAAAGAGAGAGAAGAGAGAGAAAGAGAGAGAGGAGAGAGAAAGAGAGAGAGAGAGCCACCGCCGGCCACCGGAGTTTTCCACTGTTCCGGCCGAGTTACTGTACATGCGCCGGACAGAAAGCTTGCCCACCTCATTTCCGGCAAAACCTCCAAGTTTCACGGCGAACGGCCGCCGGACGCGCCCGGATCGGACGTCCGAAGTTTGGCGGCGATTTTTCCCCTCCACCGCCGGCCACCGCGAATCGGCACTGTTCCGGCCACTTTCCGGCCACACGTGCCTGACAGCCTTGATCCTCTCCTCAAGTCCGGCCTACCCACCAAAAATCACGGCCATCGGACCACCGACGCGCCGGGATCGGAGCGTTTTCTGGCGAGGGGTCGAAAATCTTCAAACGGTGATTTCTCCGCCGTCCGACCTCCGTTTTGCTCACCGTCGGTCCCGTTGGATTTCTCTCCTCACGATCTACAAATCTGCAAAATTTCACAGCAAACGGCCACCGTCGGAAAATACTGTTCCGGTGACGGTTGCCGGTGACGTGGCGGCCCGCCGGAAAATACTGTTCCGGCGAGTACCCGAAAATTTCGGCCAGCTCCAGTCCGCAGTGTTCGACCTCCTGAACCCAAATCCGACTTCCGTTTCCGCCAATTCGCGACGGTTTGGGAGAATTGCGGAGCCGAAACTCGAAAAGCTTTCCGGCGAGATTCCGACCCCGTCGGGTTCGATCACCGGAAAGTAAGACCGAATCCGTGATCCTCATCACGCGAGCTTCGATTCGGTATATAACTCGTAACCCTTAGATTTCGCTTGGTGTTCGCTCCCCGGGTATCCATTTGGGAATTACCCGAATAAAATATTAATATTTTTGGTTTGTGCACTGTGGTTGTTTAGGTGCACGCGCGAGTAGTGGAGTGGATCCCGAGGAGGATCTTAGTTGATTTGCGCTCTCCAGGTGAGTGACCCACCTTCAAAAATTATTTTGGGCAATTAATTAAATTTAAATGGTATTTAATTACGCTCATGTGGTGTGGTTTAATTATGGTTTTAATGCGGTTTAATTTAATTTATTTGTTATGCATGAGCAAGGTATGTTTCGGTATTAATTTTACGTGGTTTCAAATGTGATTTCTCGGGCATAATTGGGTTAAATATTTTGTGAAAATATTTGGTTAAATTTTATAAATTATGCCCGCGGTATTTTTATGGTTGCATTTCGTATTTCGAGAAATTGTGGTTTGTTGTTATCGCTGTTTCGTACCGGGTGATTGGATAAAATATGTGGGATGGTGTTTTGTGAAATTTTGGTATACTTCCCACGGTGGTTTTTGGAAAAATGGTACGGTTGGTTGTTTATGTTTATTTTTAGACGCACTCATACAGTATTGGTGTTCTGGTGTATGGTGTATGGACACGTGGTTTAGCACGCGGTTATTATATGGTTTAGCGTGCGGTTATTACTTCACCCGTGAGTTGCCATTGGACCGTGGGCAGGCAAGGTTATTGTTGCGCACAGCCGCCCCCCTCCTTGGCCGGGTGATGGTTTTTAGCAGTCGGTACTGTCGGGACGCCGAAGTGACCACTGCAGGTTTCTCTCTTTAACCTCCCGCCAGTCGGTGCTCGGGACGCTGGGTATCGGAGGGCATCACCGGTATATGGTGTGGTGCGTCAGGTGTAATTGTCGGTGTAATTGCAAATAATGGTTTAAACCCCAAAGGTGTTCAAAATTTATTTATTATAATTTATTATATTTTTATTATATATTTGGGGTATGTATTTATTTAATTGTTGTTGTTAAATTATTTAATCCCTTGGTTTTTGGGAGGTATGCACATTGGGTTTTGCGAAAAGGTTTTAAAAAGGGAACATTTCAAACGGAGCGATTGGTGAGAGTTTTGAGGGAAATCATTATTTTCCAAAGGTTATTATTATTTATTATTAATTGTTGGTATTTGTTCCACTCCTTAATTGTTATTATTTTATTATTATTATTAAAAGGTGTTCAGTAGTTCGGGTTACTCACGGAGATGATTAGCATCTCACACTCTTAAATTCCGTTCCCTTAGGTGCAAGTGGTGGTAGACGTTCTTCCGGAGCGAACCAAGTTTTCCGCTGCTGTTGTGTTTCGAGAAGTTTCTTTGTACTCTTTCATTTCAGTGTATTATTTCTTTCCAGCCTTGTTGTATTTCTGTTGTTTAGCACTTCTTAAAGCTCTGTATACTATTGGAATACTTCTGTTTTATTTATGCACTGGACTGTTGTTGCTTTGAGAAGTGCTGGAATTTGTGGAATCAGTTTGTAGTTGTGGGAGGAATAATGGGATGTTTTTAGAAGTGTGTTTTCAGTGCAGGTAATTTGTGGTAAGTAAATCCCTTAGGGGAGGCTCTGCCGGATTTTCCGTTGGAGGGTTCGGTAGGGTTTCCCTGGGATCAGGGCTGTCTAGGGTTCCGGGGAAGGAATTCTGGACGGGTCCTGACAGTTGGTATCAGAGCATAGGTTCTTGTAATCCTAAAGGACTGTGCATTGCTGTACAGCCCATCCGTAAATTCCTTCCTTTCGTAATCGTGCTTAAGTGTCCCTGTTTCCCTGTTTCTAAACTCTTGTTTGTTTCCTCAGAATCTACTACGATGAGTCGGCGGGACACACGTAGGACTCGGGAACGCTCTGCTGAGAGTTCCGGAAGTCGTTCTAGCCTTAGAAATCTGGTCTCTCAACTAACTAGAGCCTTAGGGGGTTCAAGCTCTAGTAATCGATCTGTGGATCAAGCTCGACGTTTAGGAGCCGTGGAGTTCGATGGGAGCCAAGGCCCAGCAGCAACCTTGAAGTGGCTATCCAGCATGGAGAAAATCTTGGAAGAGGGGATGCAGTGCCCCGATGAAGATATGGTGAGGATTTCTGGGTTCATGTTAGAGGGAGACGCCCGGAAGTGGTGGCAGATGGAGAAGACCCGCAGAAGGCATACGTGGGATCAGTTCAAGATTGCCTTCTCTACTGAGTTTTGTCCTCCTGCCTATCGTGAGGCAAGAAGGAGAGAGTTCGAGGAACTGCGACAGGGGAACATGACAGTGACCGAGTACGAGAGGAGATTCCGGGAACTATCAGAATTCTGCATGCACCTGATTCCTGACGATCACACGAAGAAGATGAGGTTCATAGATGGATTGAAAGAGAGCATCGGCTACACCCTTTCTGGATCAGTACATCCCACCTATCAGTCCGCCAGGGATGCAGCGCTCGAGCTAGAGAGACAGGAGGAGATACGCAGACCCTCAAGGCGCAGATCTTTCGAAGGTTCGTATAGCGGAGTACCTCAACAGGGGGCAACTAAAAGAAGCCATAGTTCAGGCTCAGACAATGATGGGTTAAGCCCACGAGGCAGATTCCAGAGGAGAGATAGTTATCGTATGCCCCAGCCAGCTCGCCATTCGATCAGTGTGGATACAAGCTCGTACCAGCAGTCACGCATTGGTTCTCCGCGGATTTGTCCACTTTGTAGGGGGAATCATTCTGGGCAGTGTCAGATGGATGGTTTATGCTTTCGGTGTGGGCAGCCAGGCCACATAAGGAGGGATTGCCCTTATGGTAGCAGCAGTGTGCTAGGAGCAGGTCGACGGACACAGCATACGGGAGTATTTCCAGGACAGAGTTCCCAGGGGAGTCAGCCAGTAGGAGTTTCTTCGGGATCAGTCCAGCCGTCTGCAGGATCGAGTCGAGGTAGAGGAAGGAGACCCCAGCAGACAAGTCAAGGCCGGGTCTTTGCTATGACGCAGCAGGGAGCCAGGACTACGCCCGACGATTTCACAGGTACTTTGACGATTTTTGGTAATGACACGTGTGTACTTATAGACCCGGGAGCAACACATTCGTTCATCTCAAAAGAGTCTGTCGTTCGGGTCGGTATGACCCCTACTCCTTTAGAATGTCTGCTAGAAATAGCCACTCCTGTAGGAGAATCCTTGTGGCCTAGCCAGTTAATCAAGGAATGTTTCTTCTGCATCGAAGATCAAGTGATGGAAGCGGATCTGATCCTGTTGGATCTATTCGGACTTGAAGTAAGTTTGGGCATGGATTGGTTGGTAAGGAACCACTTAGTCGAGGAAGCGACGTAGGAGCCCGAAGCGCAAGTGCGTGATCAGAACCCTTATCTGTTCTAGTGACGCGCGGAAATTTCGAGGACGAAATTTTTGTAAGGGGGGAAGGCTGTAACACCCCGTCCCAAATCGCACCGGAATCCGTGCACGTTGACCGAGGTTGACCGTTGACCGTTGACCGAAGGGGTCAAAAGTTGACTTTTTGACTCGGTGGGAATTGCGAGATGACTAGGATACCGTGGCGAAGTGCACGATGCCACGAGTTCGTAGACTGGTAGCACGTCGAAAACGGAGCTACGGTTTGAAAGTTATGGACGAAACAAGTTGCGGTCCAAACTGTCCAAGGGGTGCCGGAGTTGACTTTTTGTTTATGGGGAATTGAGCTTTGACTCATGCATGGTTGTGAAGTGCTCGTCGATACGAATTCACAGACTAGCGGCACGCTCAAAACGGACATCCGGTTAAAAAGTTATGGACGTTTGAAGTTTACCGGATACCGTATTATTTTAATATTTTTTTTTTTTTTGGGTCAGTGAACAGTGAAATGTCACGTGTCAGCTTCTGATTGGTCCACGTGGCATGAACAGTGTCACGCAGGGTTTTAATTTTGAAAAACTCTCGGGGAAGAGAGAGAAAGAGAGAGAAGAGAGAGAAAGAGAGAGAGGAGAGAGAAAGAGAGAGAGAGAGCCACCGCCGGCCACCGGAGTTTTCCACTGTTCCGGCCGAGTTACTGTACATGCGCCGGACAGAAAGCTTGCCCACCTCATTTCCGGCAAAACCTCCAAGTTTCACGGCGAACGGCCGCCGGACGCGCCCGGATCGGACGTCCGAAGTTTGGCGGCGATTTTTCCCCTCCACCGCCGGCCACCGCGAATCGGCACTGTTCCGGCCACTTTCCGGCCACACGTGCCTGACAGCCTTGATCCTCTCCTCAAGTCCGGCCTACCCACCAAAAATCACGGCCATCGGACCACCGACGCGCCGGGATCGGAGCGTTTTCCGGCGAGGGGTCGAAAATCTTCAAACGGTGATTTCTCCGCCGTCCGACCTCCGTTTTGCTCACCGTCGGTCCCGTTGGATTTCTCTCCTCACGATCTACAAATCTGCAAAATTTCACAGCAAACGGCCACCGTCGGAAAATACTGTTCCGGTGACGGTTGCCGGTGACGTGGCGGCCCGCCGGAAAATACTGTTCCGGCGAGTACCCGAAAATTCCGGCCAGCTCCAGTCCGCAGTGTTCGACCTCCTGAACCCAAATCCGACTTCCGTTTCCGCCAATTCGCGACGGTTTGGGAGAATTGCGGAGCCGAAACTCGAAAAGCTTTCCGGCGAGATTCCGACCCCGTCGGGTTCGATCACCGGAAAGTAAGACCGAATCCGTGATCCTCATCACGCGAGCTTCGATTCGGTATATAACTCGTAACCCTTAGATTTCGCTTGGTGTTCGCTCCCCGGGTATCCATTTGGGAATTACCCGAATAAAATATTAATATTTTTGGTTTGTGCACTGTGGTTGTTTAGGTGCACGCGCGAGTAGTGGAGTGGATCCCGAGGAGGATCTTAGTTGATTTGCGCTCTCCAGGTGAGTGACCCACCTTCAAAAATTATTTTGGGCAATTAATTAAATTTAAATGGTATTTAATTACGCTCATGTGGTGTGGTTTAATTATGGTTTTAATGCGGTTTAATTTAATTTATTTGTTATGCATGAGCAAGGTATGTTTCGGTATTAATTTTACGTGGTTTCAAATGTGATTTCTCGGGCATAATTGGGTTAAATATTTTGTGAAAATATTTGGTTAAATTTTATAAATTATGCCCGCGGTATTTTTATGGTTGCATTTCGTATTTCGAGAAATTGTGGTTTGTTGTTATCGCTGTTTCGTACCGGGTGATTGGATAAAATATGTGGGATGGTGTTTTGTGAAATTTTGGTATACTTCCCACGGTGGTTTTTGGAAAAATGGTACGGTTGGTTGTTTATGTTTATTTTTAGACGCACTCATACAGTATTGGTGTTCTGGTGTATGGTGTATGGACACGTGGTTTAGCACGCGGTTATTATATGGTTTAGCGTGCGGTTATTACTTCACCCGTGAGTTGCCATTGGACCGTGGGCAGGCAAGGTTATTGTTGCGCACAGCCGCCCCCCTCCTTGGCCGGGTGATGGTTTTTAGCAGTCGGTACTGTCGGGACGCCGAAGTGACCACTGCAGGTTTCTCTCTTTAACCTCCCGCCAGTCGGTGCTCGGGACGCTGGGTATCGGAGGGCATCACCGGTATATGGTGTGGTGCGTCAGGTGTAATTGTCGGTGTAATTGCAAATAATGGTTTAAACCCCAAAGGTGTTCAAAATTTATTTATTATAATTTATTATATTTTTATTATATATTTGGGGTATGTATTTATTTAATTGTTGTTGTTAAATTATTTAATCCCTTGGTTTTTGGGAGGTATGCACATTGGGTTTTGCGAAAAGGTTTTAAAAAGGGAACATTTCAAACGGAGCGATTGGTGAGAGTTTTGAGGGAAATCATTATTTTCCAAAGGTTATTATTATTTATTATTAATTGTTGGTATTTGTTCCACTCCTTAATTGTTATTATTTTATTATTATTATTAAAAGGTGTTCAGTAGTTCGGGTTACTCACGGAGATGATTAGCATCTCACACTCTTAAATTCCGTTCCCTTAGGTGCAAGTGGTGGTAGACGTTCTTCCGGAGCGAACCAAGTTTTCCGCTGCTGTTGTGTTTCGAGAAGTTTCTTTGTACTCTTTCATTTCAGTGTATTATTTCTTTCCAGCCTTGTTGTATTTCTGTTGTTTAGCACTTCTTAAAGCTCTGTATACTATTGGAATACTTCTGTTTTATTTATGCACTGGACTGTTGTTGCTTTGAGAAGTGCTGGAATTTGTGGAATCAGTTTGTAGTTGTGGGAGGAATAATGGGATGTTTTTAGAAGTGTGTTTTCAGTGCAGGTAATTTGTGGTAAGTAAATCCCTTAGGGGAGGCTCTGCCGGATTTTCCGTTGGAGGGTTCGGTAGGGTTTCCCTGGGATCAGGGCTGTCTAGGGTTCCGGGGAAGGAATTCTGGACGGGTCCTGACATTTTTCATGCAATCATGAACATATATAAGTGAAATAGAGACAATTACTCAAATCATATATTCATATAAAAACAGGTGTGTGTGTGTTTTTTTATTTTATTTTATTTTATTTTATTTTTTCTATCCTCTTCTTTTTAGCAATGGAAAGAGAAATGAAAGGAAGATGTTACAACAGAGATTGTAAAAAAATGCCATTCAAAGCCTAGTATTCAATTGAGCTATGTACATTGTATAGGACACAACAAACATAGAAATAACAGCAAAGCAAATGATGCCTATTGACTATTTTTATTTTTAAATTGTTATAAAAATCACAAGAAGTAACCTACATAAACATGAAAAATAAGCACTAGTTAAAGAAATAAGAAGAAAAAGAACAAATAAATTAAAAAAGAATGTAGCTTTCCCTGAATTTAATGAGACTAACAATTTAGGATAGTCAACTTACTAAGCCACAACCTTAAAACAGCTAAAGTGGATTCTTAAGGCCCTGTTTGGTTTGTGACATATTAATTTGAAAAGTTAAGATGAAAGTGGTTTCATCAAAATATATAGATGTTTATTCACATTTTATTAGGAATTGTTAGAGAAAAATATAAATAAAATGAAATACTACCTTCTATAAGCTTAAGCTTTTGAAATCAATGGTATTTCAACATAATAGTGGAGCCAGAGATCCAAGAGGTTCTGGATTCAAAACTCACCAACTCTACCCACAAAAAAAAAAAAAATAAAATAAAAAAAAAATGTAAGGACCGAAAGAGGGGGGAGCGTTAGAGAAAAATATAAATCAAATGAAAATCCATCTCCCATAAGTTTATCCTTTTGAGATCATTGGTAATTCAACATGATATCTGTCAGGACCCGTCCAGAATTCCTTCCCCGGAACCCTAGACAGCCCTGATCCCAGGGAAACCCTACCGGACCCTCCAAAGGAAAATCCGACAGAGCCTCCCCTAAGGGATTTACTTACCACAAATTACCTGCACTGAAAACACACTTCTAAAAACATCCCCTTATTCCTCCCACAAACTACAAGTTGTTCCACAAATTGCAGCACTTCAAAAATAAAACAACAGCAGCAACCCAGTGCATAAAGAACAACCACACGTCCAATACAGTATACAGAGCATTATACAGATACATGAGGAATTTATAAAACGACAGATAAAGAAGCAATACAAGGTCGAGAGGAAAAAGGGAAGAAAAACTGCTTGAACCTTCGGCAACGAACTGAGACGTTGGGCTCGCCCCGGACAATCAACGTCTCCAACCTGGACCTAGGGGAACAGAATTTAAGAGTGTGAGATGCTAATCATCTCAGTGAGTGACCCTATCTACTATACACCTTTAATAATAATAATATAAAAATAAAGGAATTTAATTAAGCAATACCGAACAATTAAATAAATAAATAAATAAATATTTGAAGTAATAATTTCTCTCAAAACCCTCACTATTCACTCTGTTTGAAATGTTCCCCTTTTAAAACATTTTCACAAAACCCTTGTACGTACTTCCCAAAAACCAAGGAACCAAACAAATTAATAAACAACAAATAAACAAATAAATACATAAATACCCCAAATATAAATAACTGCAATAAATTATAATAAATAATTTTTTGAACACCTTTGGGGTTTTAAACTTTAATTGCAATTTACACCGACAATTACACCTGACGCACCACACCATATACCGGTGATGCCCTCCGATACCCAGCGTCCCGAGCACCGACTGGCGGGAGGTTAAAGAGAGAAACCTGCAGTGGTCACTTCGGCGTCCCGACAGTACCGACTGCTAAAACCATCAACCCGGCCAAGGAGGGGGGCGGCTGTGCACAACAATAACCTTGCCTGCCCACGGTCCAATGGCAACTCACGGGTGAAGTAATAACCGTGCGCTAAACCAGATAATAACCGCGCACTACCACGTGTCCATACACCATACACCAGAACACCAATACTGTGTGAGTGCGTCTAAAAATAAACAATAATAACCAACCGTACCGTTTTTCCAAAAACCACCGTGGGAAGTATACCATATTTTCACAAAACACCATCCCACATATTTTTATTTAAACAACCCGGTACGAAACAGCGATAACCAACAAACCACAATTTTCCTCGAAATACGAGATGCAACCATAAAAATACCGCGGGCATAATTTATAAAATATAACCAAATATTTTCGTAAAATATTTAACCCAATTATGCCCGGAAAATCAAATTTAAAACCACGTACAAATACCACCAAAATTCACTTTGCTCATGCATAATAAATTAAACAACAATATAATTCATAATTAAATCACCATAAAATAATAATCGGGAATTTCTTAATGATCCCAAAATTTCCATTTATTACCAATGGTAAATATATATATAAAATAATATTTTTCCCGATTGTATTTAAAATACACCACATGAGCACAATTTTACAGATACCAAATTAATACCACATAAATACAATTAATTACCCCGAAAATATTTTTAAAGGTGGGTCACTCACCTGGAGCACGTAATTAACCCATGATCCACCACGGGATCAATTCTACGACTCACCGGTGCTCCTAGAACAAAATTCACAGACAGTCAAATAAATTAATATTTTATTCGGGTAAATAATACCCGGTACCCGGGGGCTCAAACACAAACGTTAACCAAAATGGTCGAATGATATACCGAATCGAAGCTCGTGGAACGAGGATCACCAATCCGGTCTCCGTCGACCCCAATTCCGCCGGAGGTGGCCGGAATTTGGTCGGAAAGGTTCGGCCGGTGTTCACTTCCCCATATCTCGCAAACCGCTTCGAATTTCTGGGATTGGAGGCCATTTTTGGATTCAGAGGACCCAAAATAGGGGGATAGGAGGCTCAATTGGGAGTGGGCTGGCCGGAAAACACAAGAAAAGAGGAGAGAGAAACTTGGCCGGCCGGCGGCTTCTCCGGCCCGATCGGCGCGCGTCCGGCGGCGGCTAGCCGTGAAACTTGGCGGCCAAGCTCGCGAGGTGGCGGGCTTCCTTGGTGGCTGGCGCGTAAGGGCTATGGGTGGCCGGAATTCAAAAACACGGGAGAGAGAGAGGGACGGCCGGAGGGAAGAAAAATAACTGTGTGTGTCGTGTGTGTTTCGGGGAAGAAGAAGGGAAAAAAGAAAAAAAAGAAAAAGAAAAAGAAAAAGAAATGGTGGTGTTTTCCCACGTGGGGAAAAGAAAAGAAAAAGAAAAAGAAAAAGAAAACGAAAAAGAGAAAGAAAAAGGAAAAGAAAAAGAAATAATTAAATAATATTAATAATAATATTATTATTCAAAAATAATAATATAATTTGATTTTTTTTTTTTCACATGGTTGACATGTGGCATTTCACCATGGTGACACATGGCCACCTTCATTGAGTCACACGTGGCACCTCGTTATGCGTGTAAAAATAATATTAAAATAATACAGTATTTGAAAAACTTTACAGGTCCATAACTTTCAAACCACATGTCCAAATCGGACGTGCCGCTAGTCTACGGACTCGTATCGACGAGCACTTCACAACCATGCATGAGTCAAAGCTCAACCTTGCATGAATAAAAAGTCAACTCCGGCATCCCTTGGACAATTTGGACCTCAACTTGTTTTGCTCAAAACTTTCAAACCGTAGCTCCGTTTTCGACGTGCTACCAGTCTACAAACTCGTGCCAACGTGTACTTTGTAACGGTACCTCAGTCAACCTAGAATTCCAACCGGATCAAAAAGTCAACTTTTGACCCCTTGGTCAACGGTCAACCTCGGTCAACGTGCAAAAATTTCCGACATGGTTCGGGACGGGGTGTTACAACCTTCCCCCCTTACAAAAATTTCGTCCTCGAAATTTCTTACGTCGCTGAAGTCGGTCTTGAAAAAAAAAAAAACCATAACATAAAACAAATATGCACGCTTGTAATGGAGGTACATACGATACCTTCTACATGCTACGTAATCCATGATTCCAACTGTCGCCGACACTCTGCTACCAATACAAACCAGGGTGGTTGCCTATATTGGCCGTCCGATCCCCTGGACTCGTAGGCAACATGATCATGGGGCTAGCTCTACATGGACCACAATGGTTCGCCGTCTCCATATGGTGCAGTATAATATCAAACAATATAACATACAAATACATATACGAACATAAACAAAAAATACTTGAATAAAACACCTTTAATTTCAAATACCACGTTGAAAAGTATTTAATTTTCATAATCGATCGGAAAAATATTTTGACACCCCCGAAGATTAGAGTTATTCAAACTCGGGCAACGAATTTGCTTCGAGACAAACGGAAAGAACGCTTTAAGACGGATAAAACGAGAGATTAGACACGGATGGGATGCACAACAATGCACAGTCCCTTAGGAATACTAGAACCTAGAGCTCTGATACCAACTGTCAGGACCCGTCCAGAATTCCTTCCCCGGAACCCTAGACAGCCCTGATCCCAGGGAAACCCTACCGGACCCTCCAAAGGAAAATCCGACAGAGCCTCCCCTAAGGGATTTACTTACCACAAATTACCTGCACTGAAAACACACTTCTAAAAACATCCCCTTATTCCTCCCACAAACTACAAGTTGTTCCACAAATTGCAGCACTTCAAAAATAAAACAACAGCAGCAACCCAGTGCATAAAGAACAACCACACGTCCAATACAGTATACAGAGCATTATACAGATACATGAGGAATTTATAAAACGACAGATAAAGAAGCAATACAAGGTCAAGAGGAAAAAGGGAAGAAAAACTGCTTGAACCTTCGGCAACGAACTGAGACGTTGGGCTCGCCCCGGACAATCAACGTCTCCAACCTGGACCTAGGGGAACGGAATTTAAGAGTGTGAGATGCTAATCATCTCAGTGAGTGACCCTATCTACTATACACCTTTAATAATAATAATATAAAAATAAAGGAATTTAATTAAGCAATACCGAACAATTAAATAAATAAATAAATAAATATTTGAAGTAATAATTTCTCTCAAAACCCTCACTATTCACTCTGTTTGAAATGTTCCCCTTTTAAAACATTTTCACAAAACCCTTGTACGTACTTCCCAAAAACCAAGGAACCAAACAAATTAATAAACAACAAATAAACAAATAAATACATAAATACCCCAAATATAAATAACTGCAATAAATTATAATAAATAATTTTTTGAACACCTTTGGGGTTTTAAACTTTAATTGCAATTTACACCGACAATTACACCTGACGCACCACACCATATACCGGTGATGCCCTCCGATACCCAGCGTCCCGAGCACCGACTGGCGGGAGGTTAAAGAGAGAAACCTGCAGTGGTCACTTCGGCGTCCCGACAGTACCGACTGCTAAAACCATCAACCCGGCCAAGGAGGGGGGCGGCTGTGCACAACAATAACCTTGCCTGCCCACGGTCCAATGGCAACTCACGGGTGAAGTAATAACCGTGCGCTAAACCAGATAATAACCGCGCACTACCACGTGTCCATACACCATACACCAGAACACCAATACTGTGTGAGTGCGTCTAAAAATAAACAATAATAACCAACCGTACCGTTTTTCCAAAAACCACCGTGGGAAGTATACCATATTTTCACAAAACACCATCCCACATATTTTTATTTAAACAACCCGGTACGAAACAACGATAACCAACAAACCACAATTTTCCTCGAAATACGAGATGCAACCATAAAAATACCGCGGGCATAATTTATAAAATATAACCAAATATTTTCGTAAAATATTTAACCCAATTATGCCCGGAAAATCAAATTTAAAACCACGTACAAATACCACCAAAATTCACTTTGCTCATGCATAATAAATTAAACAACAATATAATTCATAATTAAATCACCATAAAATAATAATCGGGAATTTCTTAATGATCCCAAAATTTCCATTTATTACCAATGGTAAATATATATATAAAATAATATTTTTCCCGATTGTATTTAAAATACACCACATGAGCACAATTTTACAGATACCAAATTAATACCACATAAATACAATTAATTACCCCGAAAATATTTTTAAAGGTGGGTCACTCACCTGGAGCACGTAATTAACCCATGATCCACCACGGGATCAATTCTACGACTCACCGGTGCTCCTAGAACAAAATTCACAGACAGTCAAATAAATTAATATTTTATTCGGGTAAATAATACCCGGTACCCGGGGGCTCAAACACAAACGTTAACCAAAATGGTCGAATGATATACCGAATCGAAGCTCGTGGAACGAGGATCACCAATCCGGTCTCCGTCGACCCCAATTCCGCCGGAGGTGGCCGGAATTTGGTCGGAAAGGTTCGACCGGTGTTCACTTCCCCATATCTCGCAAACCGCTTCGAATTTCTGGGATTGGAGGCCATTTTTGGATTCAGAGGACCCAAAATAGGGGGATAGGAGGCTCAATTGGGAGTGGGCTGGCCGGAAAACACAAGAAAAGAGGAGAGAGAAACTTGGCCGGCCGGCGGCTTCTCCGGCCCGATCGGCGCGCGTCCGGCGGCGGCTGGCCGTGAAACTTGGCGGCCAAGCTCGCGAGGTGGCGGGCTTCCTTGGTGGCTGGCGCGTGAGGGCTATGGGTGGCCGGAATTCAAAAACACGGGAGAGAGAGAGGGACGGCCGGAGGGAAGAAAAATAACTGTGTGTGTCGTGTGTGTTTCGGGGAAGAAGAAGGGAAAAAAAGAAAAAAAAGAAAAAGAAAAAGAAAAAGAAATGGTGGTGTTTTCCCACGTGGGGAAAAGAAAAGAAAAAGAAAAAGAAATAATTAAATAATATTAATAATAATATTATTATTCAAAAATAATAATATAATTTGATTTTTTTTTTTTTTTTCACATGGTTGACATGTGGCATTTCACCATGGTGACACATGGCCACCTTCATTGAGTCACACGTGGCACCTCGTTATGCGTGTAAAAATAATATTAAAATAATACAGTATTTGAAAAACTTTACAGGTCCATAACTTTCAAACCACATGTCCAAATCGGACGTGCCGCTAGTCTACGGACTCGTATCGACGAGCACTTCACAACCATGCATGAGTCAAAGCTCAACCTTGCATGAATAAAAAGTCAACTCCGGCATCCCTTGGACAGTTTGGACCTCAACTTGTTTTGCTCAAAACTTTCAAACCGTAGCTCCGTTTTCGACGTGCTACCAGTCTACAAACTCGTGCCAACGTGTACTTTGTAACGGTACCTCAGTCAACCTAGAATTCCAACCGGATCAAAAAGTCAACTTTTGACCCCTTGGTCAACGGTCAACCTCGGTCAACGTGCAAAAATTTCCGACATGGTTCGGGACGGGGTGTTACAATATCAGAACCAGAAATGTAAGAGACTTTGAACTCAAAACACATATAAGGATTAAAAAAAGAAGCCCAAGTGCTAGAGAAAAATATAAATCGAATAAAAGTCCACCTTCCATAAACTTAAACTTTTGCGATCAATGGTAATTCAACTGAAATTAGTTTGACATATTTATTTAAATGGCAGTCTTACCCTCTTTTTGAACATTTCCAACTACTAATATAGACTAGAAAGAAATAATAATTCTGTGGAAACTATTTCTTAGTAAATAGATTTCTTAAAACTTTATCATGGTTAAAGTACTTGAGTTAACTATAAGATAATGACATATAGTTAAAAGAATTGGGTTTTGGGTGTCAAAATGGAATCATAATAATAAAGAAAAAATGCAAATAAGTTAGAATCCATATTAAATACCATAATTTTAACATAAGAAGAAAGAAACATGGAGATAAAGAAGATCATCACCATGATGGGCATAGGTTCTGTAGGAGTTGCGCCTCCATGTGTAGATGTGATCTCCAGGCTTTAGCTGCCTTTTATGTATCTTGTTCGAAATCAGTCTCTGGATATTGAACGGGTAATGTTTTAGTAAGTAATTTTATTACATAAATAAACAAAAGAGAGTAAATTTTATCATCTATAGTTCTTCAATTTTGTGTTTTATTTTGAAGAAATGTATATTTGTTCCCTTTGTTAGTAGTCCACTTACATATTTTACTATAAACAGTACTTATAAAATTAAAAAAAAGAAGAAAAAAACACTTATAGTAAGGTTTCATTTGGCATAGTTTTTACTTTTCCAAAAGTGCTTGCAAAAAATCTATTTTTTATTGGCTTTGGTTAAAAGCTCTTAGAAGCTTTGAAGGTATAAAATATTTTTAAAAAATTATCTAAATATTTTTAAAAGCAATTTTTAAACTTTAAAAATTAGAAGTAACTTTTCACAAGCATTATCAAACAGGATTTAAATATCACTTAATTTAAACACTTAAGTATTACTAAATTTATTCACCGAATATTTATTTTGTTTCTACATAAATAATAATAATAATAATAGTCATGCGGAAAATATTATAACGCTGAAAATATTACTTTTTGTAATATTGCTAGGTAGGAAAGTATGATACATGCTAGAATCCAGACCACTCGAGGAGTCTCGGACAGCAGTTGACGCGGCTCAGACCACGTTCGTACTGTTAATAGCAACTCAATACCGAAATAAGTCATCAGCAATACTATGAACAGGTCAATTAAGGATTGAATAGGTCTGACACCCGACGCAGCAGAAGACAATTCCTTAGCAACATGAGGCAATGTCTCTACTCGATCCACTTTAATAACATTAGGACGGGCTCCGATATCAGAGCCAAATCTATAAATACAGTATAAGCCAAAACATGTTGCTATCACACCAGTAAAAGTTGCAGCTGTGATTTGCTGCAGAAAAAGAAAGAAAGTGACCGTAACAGCCAAGAAAAATGCTGCAGCTTGCCAACTTCTGCTGAAATTTATGTTATCTATCACTAGCAAGCCCGTTTTGCAATACATTGCAAAGTCTGACAGAGGACAATACGGGGTTTGGACTGTGATGGAGAAAGGATTGGCTGACAGAGGAGTAAGCCCCTGTTACTAAACAAATAGTTATGCCATGACATCAAACAATAAGGGAAAAGATGCTACCCTAGTACCTACTCTTTTACGTCAGTCAGTCAGTTAGTGTCCCTTATGTCCATGAAATAAGGCAACAGGGGCAGCGTGTCACTGATAGGAATTTTTCTACTCCTCAAACTTATGAGTGTACATATTTATTTTACTGTGTATAACCAAATAACAGAACAGACAGAGAAAGAGATGGCCTAATGTTCATCCAAAAACTGGGCTATAAAAATAACAATGCTCCCAAAACATCTGTCAGAAAGATATTTTGTCTAATTGTGTTGCCTGTTGTCGTTTCCTGCAAAGTTGGCCAGGAACAAGCAGATAACAAATATGTAAGAATCTAAGACAGCAAAGCACCTAGAGTAATCGGCAGAGCAAAAAAAAAAAACACGAAAGAAGAACAGACAAAAGCTGTCTTTATTTTATGCGATAATTACAAAGACTTACCTTATAGTTATTAAAGTTTTTATTATTATCCTTGTGTTTTGATATTTTTTAGATACTTCTCTTTAGTTTTCTTTTTCTTTCAAATTATTATTTTATGATATATAATATATAATTTAATAAAAAAATTAATAAGTGAAAAGACAAGAATGCCTTTATAATTAAAAGACAAAGTTTTCTATATGAAATACAAATAAAATAGTGGAATCTCATTGCCAAACAATCACCATTGCCCAAAGAGCATAACCTATTTATAAAACATTTTATATCTATGGCAAACCAACCTTTTCGACTTCTTCATTCTTCTTTGGATTAAAAAGGTTGGGGAAGACAACCCATTGATGCAGACTTTTTAAGCTTTGATTGTTGGTTTTTGCTTTTTTTAAACCCAGTCACATGTGTATATATATATATATATATATATGTACACGTTTAGCAAAGGGGACAAGAACAATATAGGAAACAGTTTAAAAGAAAGAAAGCCATATATAAGAACATTAATAGAAAACAATAAAATTCATATTCATTACATCAACACACCTGATTTTTTTATTTACCGGATAAAAGATTTACAAATATTCAAAGTGCTAAAAACAAGAGTAACTATTGGATTCCTTGAGTGAGTCATATGGAACCTTCAATTAATTGAGAGAAAGAAAGTGGCAGAAAAATATTTGGGATGGATTTCTCATCAGATTACATCCAGTTCAAGCCATTGTTTATTGCACGAGTGTTGCCTTCCCATCAGATTCTCGTCTGTAGGTTTGACTGTTCGGTAACAACGTTTTAAAAACCTAAAGAAGTTTGTCTTTTACTTATTGATTTTAAAAGAAATTGTTTATTCTATGCTAAAAAATTATAGTTTGGAGGGAAAATAAATTTAGAAGAGAAGAATCTGAAAAAAAAAAAAAAAAAAATCAAAACACGAATATAATATTAAAAAACTTTCAAACTATAAAATGAGTTAATGTAATTATCTCTTTTTTTATTCAACAAAAGCATATAAAAAGTCAAATTTTGAACTCTTCACCCATTTTATCTTGACGGTATCCACTTGTTTTCATTCCAAACATAAACAAAATTAAAGTGTAAACTGTGGTAACTTTTTAATAAACCATAATATTGTCATTTCGTCTTGTTAAAAAAGAAGAAAATATCTAACAAATTTATGTTAACAAACTGTTTGAGAAATCATAAAAGCGACCTGACATAAAAATGAATAATAAGAGCTAGACCAATGGAGGTTTAAAAAAAGTATATATATCCAAATGAAGAATATAATAATACTTACATGAGCTAGACTAATGACCCTAAGAATTGTCATTGTCAAGAAGAACATGATAATATATGATGTTATAGAGAAGATGCATGGCTCTAGATTAAGCAGGATTTGGATAATTGCTTCATGTACTAACTTTTGTATTTGACAGCATTGTATAATACGTTATGTATTTCTTGATACCATGCACAGTGTAGCTGGATTATTTTCCACACCGCTTACCCATGCCTTCTTTCTTGAATTTGATCTAACTTGACAGTACCTATATATGCTCCACCCCATTTCACATACTTACAGATTTAGTCACATCTTTGAGATTAATAATATGCCAGCAAATACCATGGAACTCAACCCATCTGTGTATCTAATGATGAAACACGGATGTTTACCCATACGTTATGGATCTTTTTATTTTAAAAAGCAAAAAGTGCACTCCAGTAGTGAAGCGGGTGATTGCATATACAGCAGTATATCCATTTTTTTGATAAGTTGAGCAGGATAGATTTCATTATTGGACTGTCCCATTAGTTCAAATAAATAAAAATTACAATTTCCATCAATCGAACGCGCCCCACATACAACCAGCGGTTATAATCCAGTCGAGTAGACAATTTTTAATCCTCATAGCCAAGGTATGTTTAGGAAATCAAAATTTGCCTATCAAAATAAGGTAACAAATAAACTTGGATACTAATGTCAAATAAAGCTGTAGGGATCAACGTAAAAGCAATAAATCTCCCAAAAGCAGCTAATTCCTAAACTCCAACTCTACGAGCATCCTTACGATATCCTATATCAGACAATAGTCTGCAGATTGAGTAAAGGACATAACACAAAGCTAGCCCACCAACAAAATTACTAATACTAGTTAGCACCAATGAATATGGAAATGAAATGATAGCACAAATGGCAGCAAAAACGGATGCTATCTGTCCACTACGGCTGAGGGCAATGATCCTTGGCGATAGCAACCCTGTTTTGCAGTATATTGCAAAGTCTTCACAGTTGTTGTTGAAGAGGTTGTAGGCACCAAAGCCATCATTCTTCAGGAGGAAATAGGCACGGTGTAGGACAAGTCTTGGTGGATCCAAATAGGCAATACGAACTGTACCTCCTCGACTTTTAGCTATAAAGAAATCTAGATCAACATCATAGTCATAACGGTAGAGTTTGCCACCCTTGAGCAAATTATGCATGTTGCAAATCCTCATACGATCACCGGTTATTTGATAACCATTGCCCCACCATCGGTGGAATATAGACCAGCTGGATGTTATAGGAGCATCTTCTCGAGTTAGATGGATCACCTTTCTTTTACCCTCCTTTTACCAATATATATATTCCTGCACATACATATATATATATATTGTGAAGTTTTAATCCTCAAATTCTACTTGTAATGCTGTTGTGCTGCTGTGATATGCTACTGAGGTCTGGTGCAGAATCTGGTTTGAAGCTTCGAATGGTCAAAACGGTGCACTTCATTAATCTGGAAATAAAGAGTGAAAAAGTAGTCACTTTACTCTCATTTTAACAACTAACAAAACGGCTACGTGTTCTAATGTCATTGGTGCAGTAGTTAAGTTGAACTACATCATTTTGAAGAAACATTCTTTATAAATAGCTTTCTTCTTCACCAATAAGGCGAAGTGTGGGAAAACCAATTTCTGGAAGTTGCAGAGAGCGGGAAAATTCCTGAAAATTGAGCTTTTCTTCTGAGTGTTCTTTATTGTTGGGTTTTGTGGTTCTTGGTGAGAGTTCTAAGTGAACAAAAGTGAAGAACAAGAAGAAAAAAGGTGTAACTGGGAATTGGGTTCAAGAATGTGTATCTGTGTGGATTTACCATTGTAGTTTCAATCTGTAAACAACAGTTTATCAATAAGATAGCAGAAGCTCTCACTGGAGCAATGAGGACGTAGGCAATCTTAGCCAAACCTCGCTAAATCTTGTTATTGTTTGTGTTACTTAGTTTTATTTTTTTATTTTTTATTTTTTGGCTCTCTGATTTTCCAACAGTGGTATCAGAGCTATTGGGTATTTCCAATTCTCGATGAGTTGGATATTCTGCCTTTTTTAATTCTTGGTGATTTGGTTTTCTTCAATTCTTGGTGAGTTGGGCATTTTCAATCCTTGGTGAGTTGGGTAATTTCGGTTCTTGGAGAATTTGAAAATTTTCAATTCTGGGTGAGTTTTTGATTAACAATCTTGGAAGAGAGATTTGGTGCTGGCCAATTCAAAGGATGTCTACAAAATTGGAGATTGAAGTCTTCAATGGAAAGGAAGACTTCTTGCTCTGGCGCAAGAAGATGAGGGCTGTGCTGATCCAGATGAAGGTGGCAAGGGCAATCGATGGATCATATGCAACAGATGTCACCGAAGAAAAGAAGCTTGAAATTGATGAAATTGCAATGAGTACTATCATCCTTCATTTTTCTGACAATGTGTTGAGGTAGGTAGATGATGTGAGTACTACTTCATAGATATGGCAGAAACTTGAACAGCTTTACTTGGTGAGATCTTTACCTGACAGAATTCTTTTATTAGAACAATTTTTTGGTTTCAAAATGGATACCACTAAGGACTTAGATGCTAACCTTGATTCTTTTAATCGCTTAACACTGAGTTTTGCAAACTGTAGTGTTGTTTTTGATGATGAACATCATGCTGTGGTATTATTAAACTCCTTGCCTGAGACTTATAGAGAAGTGAAGAATGCCATTAAGTATGGCAGAGACTCTTTGTCCTTATAAACAGTAGTGAGTGCCCTCAGGTCCCAAGACTTGGAATTGAAATCTGAGTCTAAAAGGGAAGGACTTACAGTAAGAGGTAGGAGCACCACTCGAAGCTGGGGTCACAATGACCATAGGAGTAAATCTAGAGAACATCCTAGATCTAAATCTAGGACAAGAGGTAGGAGGTGTTATTACTATAAAAGAGAGGGACATTTTATTAAAAATTGTTTTAAGAAAAGGAAAGATGAAAAAGAAAAAGGCCAAGAAACAGGTGACTTGGCAGTGGCTTATACTAGTTTGGAGCCTACAGAGGTTTTGGTTGTATCTTCCAATCAAGACAAATCTGAATGGGTGTTAGATTCAGGTTGTTCCTTTTCATATGTGTCTTGATTTAAGTTGTTTCCACTCTTATTCTAAGTGTGAAGGTGGGCAAGTCTTTCTAGGAAACAACTGGTCATGTTAAGTAGTTGGCATTGGAAATGTGCTACTACAACTATTAAATGGTACCATTGAGACTCTTACTTCAGTTAGACATGTCCCTGATTTGAAGAGGAATTTAATTTCTCTTGGCATGTTAGATGAATCTGGTTTTTCTTGTAAAACTGAAAATGGTATTTTGAAAGTGACTAAGGGTTCTCTTGTTGTTATGAAAGGTGTGAAAAAGAATGGTTTGTATGTTTTGCTCGGTAAAACAGTGACTAATTTTAGTAATGCTTCTGTTAGTTCATCAACTGATAAAACTATTTTGTGGCATAATAGATTGGGTCACATTAGTGAAAAAGGTTTGTACTACTTGAATAAACAGAATGTGTTTGGTAAGAACATAGTCAGCAAGCTAGAATTTTAGGAAAATTGTATTTTGGGAAAACAACATAGGCTTAGCTTTAACTTAAGTACAAGTAGAGCTAAATCTATGTTAGAATATGTGCATGCTGATTTGTGGGGCCCTGCCAAGGCACAAACACAAAGTGGTAATAGGTATTTTTTTATCAATAATTGATGATTTTTCTCAAAAAGTTTGGATTTACTTGCTGAAAACCAAAGACGAAGCATTTACTAGGTTTAAAGAATGGAAATTGCTTGTTGAAAATCAAACCAATAAACCTGTAAAAGCCTTGAGAACCGATAATGGTCTAGAATTTTGTAATAGAAAATTTGATAATTTCTGTAAGTCTCATAGTATATTAAGACATAGAACTGTTAAGCACACACCACAACAAAATGGTATGGCTGGAAGGATAAATAGGACTTTGCTTGATAAGGTTAGATGTATGCTTGTTTCATCTGGTTTACTTAAATTGTTTTGGGATGAGGCTGTTATGACAGCTATGCAATTGGTAAATTTATCACCATCTACTGTTTTAAATTTTAAATCCCCTGAACATGTGTGGCTTGATAAGAGGCCTGATTATAGCAAGCTTAGAATTTTTGGCTGGGCTATATATGTACATCAAGCTGAGGGAAAACTTGAACCTAAGAGTATAAAATGTGTTTTCTTAGGTTGTCCTCTAGGTGTTAAAGGCTATAGACTTTGGGATAAAGAAAGTCAGGGTTATAAAGTCATTATAAGTAGAGATGTGATATTTGATGAAACTTTTATACCTTGTAAAGTTACTAATAGTGTAGGAAATGAGATGAGTAACAAGCTGGAAACAAGGAGTCTTGATTTACTTCCTGAGATGGAAAGTCAAGAGGATGAAAATCTAAGTGATAAGCCATATGATGAAGCTGTCCTTGAACCTGCAAGTGTTGATGAACCAGAAAAGCATACACCTGCCCAATTAGATGAAAAGTCAGAAGATGAACAACCAAAGCAGAAATCCTCGAGTCCAAGATAGAACAATATAGCTTCACCAGGATACTTGCTGACCCGAGATAAACCAAAAAGGCAAATGAAGCCTAATAGAAAGTACAGATATACAGATTTCATAGCTTTTGCCTAGGTGGTATTCTAAGATCTTACAGATAATGAGCCAAGAAGTTATTTGAAAGCTGTAAAATCAAAGAAAGTTGTAAATTGGAAAGAAGCTATGGTTGAAGAAATGGAATCTTTACATAAAAATGAGACTTGGAAGTTGGTACCAGCACCTGCAAACCAGAAAATTGTAGATTGCAAATGGATCTATAAAGTCAAGGAAGGAATGACAGAGTCTGAACCAGTGAGATTTAAAGCCAGATTAGTGGCTAAGGGGTTTACTCAAGTTAAAGGCATAGACTACAATGAAATTTTCTCACCGGTTGTTAAGTATACAGCCATAAGGGTCATGTTGGCTTTGGTAACTCAGTTTGATTGGGAGTTAGAATAGATGGATGTTAAGACTACGTTTCTTCATGGAGACCAAGACAGTGGTATAAAAGGTTTGATTCATTTGTGGTAAAAGTTGGTTTTGTGAGAAGTAATTTTGACAATTGTTTATATTTTAAGGACGCTATGATAGACAAAGCAGTATATCTTTTATTATATGTGGATGATATGCTACTGGCAGGTCCAAATGGTAAACTTGTACGTTTTGTGAAGAATTTACACAAGTCTAAGTTTGAAATGAAGGACCTTGGACAAGCCAAGAAAATTTTGGAAATAGAAATTGTGAGAAACAGATCGAGATATGAGATGAAGCTGCTGCAATCTTCCTACATTCAGAAAGTGGTGTCCAAATTTTCTATGGAAGGTGCAAAACCAGCAAGGGTTCCACTTGGTGGACATTTCAAGCTGTCTAGTGAGCAATGTCTAGCTGCTGAGCAAGAGAAGAAGGATATGGTGGCTGTACCATATTCAATGCAGTGGGATTTGTGATGTATGTGATGATCTGCACTAGGCCAGATTTAGCTCATGCCATTAGTGTCTTGAATAGATAAATGGCTAATCCTGGCCGAGATCATTGGGAGGCAATGAAATGGCTTCTATGATATTTGAAGCACACAATGAGTGAAGGTTTGATTTATAAAGGAAATTCAAGTGAAGTTGAGTTAATTGGGTATTTGGATTCGGACTATACTGGTGACAGGGACAGAAGGAGATCTATATCTTCTTATATGTTCACTTTGGGTGGAAATTGTATAAGTTGGAAGTTCCAGCTGCAACCTGTGGTGGCTTTATCGACAACTGAATCTGAGTATATGGCAGCAACAAAGGCTGCAAAAGAAGCTATCTGGCTTAAGGGCTTGTTAAGAGAACTTAAAGCTCTAAATCAAGAGGTTTTTTTATACTCAGATAGTCAAAGTGCTATTCACTGTGTCAAAATCCAGTTTTAATGAGAGGTCTAAACATATTCAAGTCAGGTATCAGTTTGTCCGAGATATGACAGCTCAACAGGTGATTAAGTTGAAGAAAATTCCTACTGAGCTCAATCCTTCTGATATGGGTACAAAGGTGCTTACTAGGCTGATTTGGTGATGGTTGTTTTTGCTGGGATGGTGATGAGTTTCTGCTAATTTTGAATTTGAGGATTAGGTGGAGATATGTGAAGTTTTAATCCTCAAATTCTACTTGTAATGCTGTTGTGCTGCTGTGATATGCTACTGAGGTCTGGTGCAGAATCTGGTTTAAAGCTTCGAATGGTCAAAATGGTGCACTTCATTAATCTGGAAATAAAGAGTGAAAAAGAAGTCACTTTACTCTTATTTTAACAACTAACAGAACGACAATGTGTTCTAATGTCCTTGGTGCTATCGTTAAGTTGAACTACATCATTTTGAAGAAACATTCTTTATAAGTAGCTTTCTTCTTCACCAAAAAGGCGAAGTGTGGGAAAACCAATTTCTGGAAGTTGTAGAGAGTGAGAAAATTCTTGAAAATTGAGCTTTTGTTCTGAGTGTTCTTTATTGTTGGGTTTTGTGGTTCTTGGTGAGAGTTCTAAGTGAACAAAAGTGAAGAACAAGAAGAAAAGAGGTGTAACTGGGAATTGGGTTCAAGTATGTGTATTTGTGTGGATTCATCATTGTAGTTTCAATCTGTAAACAATAGTTTATCAATAAGATAGCAGAAGCTCTCATTGAAGCAATGAGGACGTAGGCAATCTTGGCCGAACCTTGCTAAATCTTGTTGTTGTTTGTGTTACTTAGTTTTTTTTTTTTTTTTTTTTTTTGCTCTCTGATTTTCCAACATATATATATATATATATATAGAGTAAGCTCAAATTTGGACTTTATCGTAAGAATTAACATCAAAATTTTATTTTTTAGCTTTTAAATCATATGGTTGAGATTTAAAATTATATTTATTAATTATTAGATCAAAATGTTATTTTTCAGCTTCAAAATCATATGGTTGAAATTTATAATTATATTTATTAATTATTAGATTCCAATAGACAGGATAATATTATATTGTCTTGATGGGTTCTTAACTCATTGTATATCAATTTGTCATCAAGCCACTTAGACAAATTTTCTATCAAAATCTCTCTTATCAGTTTTTGAATTTTTTTAAAAGTGATTTAAATATATATTTAAGATTTATATAAATTTAGTAAAATAGGGACAAAATAAACTATGTTAGAATTTATATAGGTTCTAATATATTTTTAAATCTCAATCTTTAAAAAAATTTAAAAGCTAATAAAAAAAAGTTCTGAAAAACCCTCTGATGAAAAATCCATAAAAAACTGACCGGCTATATATATATATATATATATATGTAATGTATGCAGTGAATCCACCTCCTATAATTTTAACATATATTTAACAAATAATATTATGTAGAAATAAAAAGAAGAAGAAGATCACCATGATGGGCGTACAAGTAGCCCCTCCATGTGTAGATGTGATCACCATGCTGCAGTTGCCTCCTTTCTGTCTTGTTGGCAAGCACTCTCCGGATTTGGAACGTCCAAAATTTTAATAGTTAGATTAAAACAAAACTTAAACGATAGAATTGATTAGAAAAAAGAAAAAAAAAAAAAAAGAAAAGAAAAGTTCAATCATATGTATTATGGAGACCAGGCACAGAGAAAGTTACTCTATTGTATACAGCCCAGTATGAAAATCTGAAGCCTGCTAGGGCCCAGACCAGTGGACGAGAATTAGACCACCACATACGCAATTCCAAACAAATATAAGCACATGTCAGAGCTATCAAAATCACTTTCAAGAAAAAGCGTATGACACGTGGGAAGTCCAAATAATGAGAAGCCAATGTATCAACTTTAGCAAATCTATCAACTTCAACTTGAATAAAATTAGGATGAGCTCCGCCATCAAGAGCCAATCTACAAGCACTGGATATACCAAGACCTGCAGCTGTGAGATCAGTAAAACTAGGAGGCATGTTTTCGAGAACAGAAAAAAACACAAAAGCAACAATGCAGAAGGATGCTGCTGACTCATTCCTGCTCACGTCCATGCTAGTGAACAGTATCGGCCCTGTTTTGCAATAGATTGCAAAGTCATAACTGTTTTTTATGCAAAGGTGGTAGTTAACAAATCTATTTCTGAGAAGGAAAAAAGCACGGTGTATGACATTTTCATAATTTGGATCGGCACGGGTAATCGTACAGGTATTCCATCCAGGTTTGAGGAGGAAGAGAACTGGACTAACACCATATTCAAAGAGATAGAGATCACGATCTCCACCTGAAAGAAAACAATCTAGACAGGAAGAGACCACACCATGACTACGCGGTTGATTACCGCAGTTTTGACATGCACGACGATTTGAGCTTAATCCCCCTTGAGTGAAGTGGATCACGTTTCCATCATCGAAATATATCCCTATCAATATAATTTATTTATATATACTATTAAAAAAAAAAAAAAGAAAAGGAAAAAAAAGGAAGTTTGTGAAACCACAAAAAGACTGCCAAGCATTAAGAGGATTAATGAAGAAGAAAGAAGAAAGAAGAAGAAGATCACCGTGATGGGCTTCTTCTCTCCATCTCCATGTGCATATGTGAGACCCAGGCTCCATTTCATTCCTAGGGAATTTGTTCCAAAGCACCCGTCGCATGTTGCTCCAGTCCCCTCGCATTCTGTTCCACATCCAAACCACTTCTCTCATGTTGCAATTGGGGGGTTTCTCTTATCCTCTTCAAAATTTGTAGTGTTTTGGGAAATGGGAATTATTTGAATTCAAGTTCATCCCCCAGAAATTGAATTGGAGAAGAGAGTCAAATGAATTGGGAAAGTTTAGGTTTGTGGGAGTGATGTAACTGTATATATTAAATTAGGTGCATAGGGTCAATACTGGGTTTTGTCCGTGCCGCAGACATGATTTGTTGAGAAATTAAATAATTTATTGTAAATCCATTTCTTAACTCTTAAACAGATCAGAATAATTAAAACAACAAAAAAATACAAGAGAAATGTCTATGTGGGGATAGCCTATCGCAATGTTCACACTTCTTCTCCATGTAGAAGATTTTGGACGTTTTAAATAAGGTCTCTAATGATATATATATATATATATACACATATCTATATATATGTATATAAAAGGAATTTATAAGAGGAATTGTAAGTGATAATATTTCTGGCTATGATTTGCTTAATATAATACTATATATCTTGCATCCCGTCAAGCACGCCAAATATCATTGCTAATATTTTTCTACTAATCCACTATACATTATTATATATTTGATGCAACACCTCACAAACTAATATGTATATGTTTAATTGTTACGTATATAGGAGAGATAAAGAGAGCTAATGCTCATTCAAAGTTAGGGTATAAAAAATAACAATAATATTAAAGTTATTAAAATATTATCAAATGATATAACATATGATATATTAATATTTAATTGATTTATTTTTTTAATTTATCTATCTATTTAAAAATTTACTTTTATATTTATTTATATGAATTTACTATCAATAATTTTTTAATATGTATTATTTAATAAATCAATTTAATAAATATTTTAATAATCGTTGCAGTATTGAAAAAACAATATGCTTAAACATGCCTAATATCACAGTGATATATTTATATTTAATTCGTCTAATTTTTTTAATTAAATTTTTTTTTCTTTTATTGTTAAAGAAATCCTGCAAGCAATCTTGCACAATCATGAATGATAAGCACTAGACTAATGGGGTAAAAATGAAAGCAAGAAAAGTCCAAATTAAGCAAGAATATGATAAAGCGCTATGATGAGGCTAAAATCAACATGTTGATGTGGCTCTAGATTGAGCTAAATTAATTTGGAAAATTGCTTGATCATGAGCTAACTTAAAAACATTTTTTTTTTCAATTTCTTTTTATATTTTACTTTACAATCCTCTTTTTAAGTGGTAATACAATTTTTGTGCATTTATGTTGAGAATGCAACGTACCCTAATATATTTCAAGTCTTTCCAAATTTGTAGGGAGGGGGAATGACTTATCAATTCTCATCAATTTAGTTTGTTTTTCAAACTGTATCTTCTTTTCTCATTTCTTCTTATTTCATGGGATTTCAATGTCCTTTGTTTTCACAAATCTGAGAAAATATTTTATCTTAGACAACTACTGCAAAAATTCTAGAACTTGTCTTTAACATGTAACTAATGTATCAATGATCTTTCATTAATTAAGAACTCAACCAATAACCGTTGTCAATTTTATAAATCATAAATTTAGCTACTCATTTACTTATCTTAATCCTCACTCAAAACCTGAAATCTCTGTCCTTCCAAAATGAATCAATACAACTATCACAAAAGTTACCAACTCTCCAAAGTGCAGCCAATTTCTCAACAGAAACTTTACAAGCATTCCCACAATATTTGGTATCAGAAATAAATCTCAAGATGGAGCCAGCACGCCTTGCAATATATTGCAAAGTCCTCACAGTTGTTGAAAAGGTTGTAGGCACCAAAACCATCATGCTTTCGGAGGAAACGAGCACGGTGCAGGACATCTTCTGTTGGACTGGTAGAGGCAAGGGTACAGGTACCCCCTTGAGTTTTGGCCATAGAGAAAGCAAGATTAACACCATATTTATACAGATACAATTCCCCTCCATCAAGAAAGCTATTTATGCTGCAAGACTCCACACGACATTCCGTTGATTGACCACCACTAATAGGGTCTTCTCCTCCATCGAGGTGAATCACCTCTCCATCACCCACATATATCCCTGAATATCAAAGTTACTTGATAAGAAAAACTTATTATATACACATAAACAGAAGGCCAAATAAGCTACTCACATGAATTTTTAAACTCAATAAGGATTAACCTTTAACACAGATGAAATGAATTCTCTAGGTGTGTTATGATTGATAAAAAAAGAAAAAGAAAAATGAACACTTTGTTTGAAACACATGTTTGACACACTCTTTGGAGGAAAGAAACGGGGAAGAAGAATATCACCATGATGGGCAAATGTATACCATCGGTTCCGCCTCCATGTGAAGATGTGATCCTCAGGCTTCGGTTGCTCCTTATGTATCTTATTAGAAAGCAGCCTTGGATATTAAATTATAATATGTAAACCATTAGATCAATATTTATTAATAGTTTAATTAATTTATAAATAAATAACAATGCGAAAAACTACATTAATTAAAATTTAACTATATATATATATATATATATATTAACTCAATCATATGGAGAGCAAAGCCAGAAAATTACTATTCCAAATACTGCCCAATAGAAAAGTATGATACATGCTAGAGTCCAGATCACAGGAAGAGTTTGAGACCACAGACTTAATAGCAAACAAAAAAAGACAAAAGCAAACATTAGTATTCTTAAAAACAGGTCAATTAAGAATTCAATACGGCCCAAACCACCAGAAGCCAATATCTCATCAACCACTGGCAAACTCTCTGCTTCAATGTTGATAACATTAGGACGAGCTCCGATGTCAGAAGCCAATCTACAAACATAGTAAACGCCAAGACATCTGGCTGCCAGACCAGTAAAAGTAGCAGGGGCGAGTTGCAGTAGGGAAAGAAAGACAGCAGTAGTAACAGCCAAGAAAAATGCTGTTTGCCAACTTCTGCTGAAAAAAATGCTGTCTACTACAAGCAATCCTGTTTTGCAGTACATTGGAAAGTCTTCATCGTTGTTTCTGAAGCGGTAGTAGTCATTGTAGGCGCCATTGTTGAGAAGGAAGGCCGCACAGTCCTGAACAACTTGAGGTGGATCAGCAGAGGCAAGGGTGGAAGTATGTTCCAGGAATTTGGTGAGGAAGAGAGCTGGATTGACACCATATTCAAAGAGATAGACATCTCCACCAGAAAGAAAATCTTCTATGGATGAAGTGACCACAACATGACAATCAAAGTGGATCACGGTCTCATCACTGATATATATCCCTGGGATCTAATATAAGCAGGCAAATAATATCCCATGAATAGTGTTTATATGCTATACATACAGATTCCAATCATATGAAGAAAATAAAATAAAATAAAAAAGTCGCTTTCTTCAAAGCCGGTTTAAGGGTTAGGTGTAACTAGGTGAATGGGATCATATAGTTCCTAGGATTACGTGAAGAAAAAGGGGCAGCGCATGTGGTCATGTCTCAAAAGTGTTTCTTCCTACCTTTATTAAATTTCTAAATTACTTAATGATACCAAGCAGATGGATGTTTTTCTTATTTTTAATTTTTATTATTCTTATTTCTATTGGGGTAAAGAAAGATGGGTATTGAGCTAGTTATTGATACCATTCCTAAGTTCCTATATTCGTGATTTGTGACCTAAAGACAATTTCCATTGCAAGTCCTGTTTAGTGGTAAAAATCATTGTTTAAGAAAGCAATGATTCTAATTCAAATTTCTATCAAGATAATTTATAAAGAAATCATATTAGCGCCAATTTTTTCCGAGACAAAAACAATCAAAGAGTTCTTTTTGGTATATTTTTTTATATCTTGTTAATTGTACAGATAAGTTGAATTTTAATACAGCTGCGCGAAACCTTTTATCTTGAGCCAGAGAGAGAAAAGCTCCTCTATAGCTCTCTGTAAATTTTTTTTTTTTTTAAATAATCATGTGGAAAATGGTTGGACTAGTAGGGGAATAACAATTAAAAATAGATTATAACAAATTTTTGACTAATCAATAAACTTTTGCAATTGTGGTTTTTGACTGCATGTATAGGTTGACTATTTTTAATTTGATAGTAACTTCTGACTTCGCCTCTCTTTCTAGTTCTCTCTTTGGATTTGAATTGATCAGTATCCATACAAAGGTGAACAGTATGTTGCAACATTTAGGTATGGTATGGTAACTCGTAGATTATAAAAAAATCAATGGTAGTTATATTGAATAAAGCATCAGCTTTTACTGTTTTAAAAGAAAAATTAATAAAGTGTTTAATAACTTATATTAATAAAAATGCTATAAAATGTAAAAAGTTACAGATAAATGTTTAGTATTTTATAAAATTTAATTGCTGTGAATTTTATAATTATTAAAATGAATATAATATATATAAGTTTTTTTTTAATACAAAAATACAATAATATGTGTATAATTATGTTATGATACTTATATACTTAAAAATAATATATAATATATGATTTTTGATTTTTTTTTCCAAGTCTTAATTTTAACATAAAATACTTAACAAGCAAAATTATTTGTTTACCAAGCACCTGAGTGGTAAAAAAAATCTTTTATAATTAATTTTAGAATTATCATAATTCTTACCAAATAAACCTTGGATATATTAATAAATGTATAATTGAACAAGATGTTAAAATTTCATGACATGTGATTTTATCATTAGATTCATTACGGTTTGGAAACAAAAATTTGAAATTCCACTAAAAATATAATACTAATTTAAGGTGACCGTAAGAAAAGGCACGGCTATTTCATAATAAATACTTGCATACACTATCACTACGAAAATTTTAAGTTTATATGGTTAACATCCAAAATAGCAAATATCATTCATTAAAAATTAAAACTCAACCAATAACACCATACAAATCCTACATATAACATAAATTAATCCACAAATTTTACTTGCTTTGATTCTCTTTCAGAATAGAAAAATCTTGTCTCCAAGATACATGAATTGAGGCATTATAGGAAAACGATCACGACGTCTCCAAGATGGCAATGTCTTAAGTCGAACTTGATAAGCTTTCCCACAATGTGTAGGATCAGCAACAAATCTAAACATAGAGTAGATGAAATAAACCGTAGCTGCCACACCAATAGGATTGCTAGGTAGGAATGTAAACTTAAAAATGGTGATAGCATAAAACATGCCAAAGTAAGATTCTATCTGCCCATTCCAGCCAAGGTTAATAATTCTATTTCTTGAATGCAACCCTGTTTTGCAATATATTGCAAAGTCTTCGCAACTGTTGTTGAAAATGTTGTAGGCACCAATTCCAGAACCTGTGTTCAACTCCCGGCGGGAACGGTACATGATAGTCTCGGGCCGATCAGTAGAGCAAAGGGTACAAGTACCACCAAAAATTTTGGCTATAAAGAAAGCAAGACTAACACCATATTTATAGAGATAGACTTCATCACCATTAAGAAAACTATCTAGGCTGCAATATTCTACACGACTACTGGCGGCGGAGGTAGTGCTTATGGGAATGTCTGATGAATGGGATGAAGCTGAGATGGGTAAAATAGGGTCTACTCCACGAATGAGGTTGATCACTTCTCCGTCACTGTCACCGACATATATACCTGACCATGTCACATGAATAGCAGGCAGAATAAGTTAACACCATGGTGGCCAATTCACCATGACATATATAATTTCATAAAGTTAGTATATGTTGATATGATCACAATTGTGTAATTTTGTTACTATAAGAGAAGGAATTAGGACTATTATCATATCATAAACACGATTTGCCACGAAGTGCAAGAGATTAAACTAACCTATAAGTGAAAACCTTCCTAAAATGCTGTTAAATTGATTATCACCCTTCTAAAAGCTTAAGTTGTTTGAATATACATATATGTCAGGACCATCCAATATTCCTCACAGAAACCTAGACAAGTCCTGATCCCATGGAAATCCTACTGGACCCTCCAATGGAAAATCTGGTAGCATCTCCTCAAAAGGTTGGACTTACCACAAAATTTCTTACACAGAAAACACACTTCTAATAATATTTTTTTATTCCTCCCACCTTACTACAGTTCATTCCAAAAGTTTGCAGCATTCCAAATAAACAAGGAATCAATGCAATATTAAATAAATAAATGTCCAGTGTAGTACACAGAGCATAATACAAGATGAATGGAAAAGAAAGGAGAACTCCTCTGGAATTCAGTAACAAACCAAAACATAGAGTGCATCCCTGACAATCATCCACTAACTTGGGTCTTGAGCATGCAATTCAATCAAGATCCTCCATGGGATTGATTCCATAATTCATATGTGCTCCTCCCAGAAATTGGACCTGTGGTAGTCGGAATCTTGCCCAAAAGGTTTCGAATTTAATGTCCACAAATCTCATGATCCGTTGAAAATTAAAGGAAAAGTACCTTGGATTCGAATTCAAGAGATCAAATTTGTAACACCCCGTCCCAAATCACATTGGAATTCATGCACGTTGACCGAGGTTGACTGTTGACTGAGTGGGTCAAAAGTTGACTTTTTGTTCCAGTTGAAATTTCTAGTTGACCATGGTACCGTGGTAAAGTGCATGATGCCCCGAGTTCGTAGACTAGTAGCACGTCGAAAACAGAGCTACGGTTTGAAAGTTATGGGCAAAACAAGTCGAGGTGCAAACAGTCCAAAAGGTGCCGGGAGTTGACTTTTTGTTGTTGTGTAATTTTGTTTTGACTCTTGTATGGTTGTAAAGTACTTGTCGATACGAGTTCATAGACTAGCGGCACGCTTAAATTGGACATCTGGTTAAAAAGTTATGGACGTTTGAAGTTTGCTGGATGCCGTAATATTTTATTATATCTGGCTTAAGTGCACAGTAAAGCCACGTGTCGCCACCTGATTGGTCCACATGGATTAACAGTGTCACCCACGGTGGCTTTTATTTGGCAAAAATGCCAGGGAGGAGAGAGAGAGAGACGACCGGCTGCCGGAATCGTCCAATTTTCCAACCGACCCTTACTACATGCGCCGACCAGACGGAAGCGCCTTCCCATTTCCGGCCAAACCCCAAAATCTCACGACCGCTGGTCGCCGGACGTGCCCAGATCGAGCCGGCGAAGCTCGACGGTGATTTTTTCCCTCCACCGCCGGCCACCGCCGTTTGACCCCTTTTCGGCCACAAGCGCCAGCCACCTCTCACCACCTCCTCATTTCCGGCCAGCCCACCAAATTTCACGGCCACCGGACCTCCGACGCGCCATGATCGGAGCGTTTTCCAGTAAGGCGCCAAAAATCTTCAAACCCCAATCTCTCCGCCGTCCAGCCTCCATTTGCCTCACCGCTGGTCCCGTTGGAATCCTCTCCCCTCGATCTACAAAACCGCCAAAAATCTCAGCCAACGGCCACCGTACGCGCCACCGCCGGTGATGGTTGCCGGTGACCGCGGCGGTTCGCCGGATATCACTGTTCCAGCGAGTACCTAGTTGCACCGCCGGTCCCTGTCCACTAATTCCGAGCTCCTGAATCCAAATCCGGCATCCTTTTCCTCCAATTTGCGACAGTTTAGGAGAATTGAGGAGTCGAATCTCGAAAGCTTTCCGACGAGATTCCGGCCAACTCGGGTTCGATCTCCGGGAAGTAAGATTGAATCCGTGATCCTCATCATTCAACCTTCGATTCGGTATATCACTCGTAATTTTTAGTTGTCGTTTGTGTTCGCTCCCCGAGTACCCATTTGGGAGTTACCCGATTAAAATATTAATATATTTGGTTGGTGTACTGTGGATGTTTTAGGTGCGCGTGCGAGTAGTGGAGTTGATCCTGCGGAGGATCTTAGCTGATATACGCGCTTAAGGTGAGTGACCCACCTTTAAAAATATTTTGGGGTAATTAATTATATTTAATTGGTGTTTATTTGATATTTGAATTATGCTCATGTGGTGCAATTTAATTATTATTTTATTGTGATTTAATTTTAATTATTATGCATGAGCAAGGTATTTTCAGTAATAAATCATATGTGGTTTTAAATATTATTTTTGGGCATAATTGGTTTAAATACTTTATGAAAATATTTGTTTAAATTGGTGGTTTAATTTTATAATTATGTCCACGGTATTTTATTTGTTCAACTTCGTGTTACGAGAAAAATTATTGTTTTATTGGTTATCGATGTTTTCGTACCGGGTTTGTTAAATGGAAATATGTGGGATGGTAAATGTGAAAATTGGTATATTTCCCACGGTAATTTTGGAAAGAACAGTACGGTTGAGTTAATAATTATTTTAGACGCATTCATACAGTATTGGTGTTCTGGTGTATGTATATGTGGTTTAGCGCGCAAGTATTATGTCTCCCGTGAGTTGCCATTGGACCGTGGGTAGGCAAGTTTGATATTGGCCACAGCAGCCCCCCTCCTTGGCCGGGATGACGGTTTCAGCAGCGGTACTGTCGGGACGTCGAAGTGCCGTTTGCAAGTTTCTCTCTTTAATCTCCCCGCCAGTCGGTGCTCAGGACGCTGGGTATCGGAGGACATCACGAGTATATGGTGTGGTGCGTCAAGTGTAAATTTTCAGACAAAATTTCAAACCCCAAAAGTGTTCAAAAATTATTTATTATAATTTAGTACGTTTTAATTATATTTGGGGCATTTATTTATTTATTGTTTATTAAATTGTTTGATCCCTTGGTTTTTGGGAAATACGAATATCAGGTTTTGTGAAAATGTTTTAAAACGGGAACATTTCCAAAGGAGTGATTAGTGAGAGTTTTGAGGGAAATTATTATTTCCAACTGCTATTATTTATTTACCTATTTAATTGCCGGTATTACTTAAATTCCCTTATTTGTTATATTATTATTGTTAATATTAAAGGTATTCAGTAGCTAGGGTCGCTCACTGAGATGATTAGCATCTCAAGTTTTTAAATTCTGTTCCCTTAGGTGCAAGGGGTGGTAGACGTTCTTCCGGGACGAACCAATTCTCCGCCGCTATCGTATTTCAAGAAGTACTTTTGTACTCGTTCATTTTAGTTGTATTATTTCTTTCTTCTTTGTTTTATTTTCTATTGAATAGCACTTCATGAAGCTCTGTATACTATTCTGGACACTTATGTTTTAATTATGCACTGGATTGCTGTTATTGTTGTGAAGTGCTGTAAATTTGTGGTATCAATTTGTAGTTTTGTGGGAGATATAAGGGGATGAATATAGAAGTGTGTTTTCAGTGCAGGTAATTTTTGGTAAGTCCTACCCTTAGGGGAGGTGCTGCCGGATTTTCCGTTGGAAGGTTCGGTAGTATTTCCCTGGGATCAAGGCTTGTCTAGGGTTCCGGGGAGGAATTCTGGTCGGGTCTTGACAAAATTAGTGGGAAAAGGTAGGTGAGATCACCGAGAACTCACCATCGGTGGCGTGTCCGGTGGCAACTAACCTTGGTTTTTGGTAGAAAGATAGATCGGAGAATGGGTAAGCCAATGAGACTGACGGTGTCGAAAATCGATGGCTAATTTAGGAGAAATTGCTGGTGAAAAGAAACAGGTCACTTGCTAAAAAACGGCGGATCTGGGCCCGTTGTCAATGAGTTTGCCATGAAACTGGGGTGGTCGGCCAAAAATGAAGGGGTGATGGTGGTGGTCAGGTGCATGTACAAGGTGGGTGGCTTGAAATAGGTCGATCGGGGGTGGCCGATGGTGTCTCTCTCACCTCTTTCTCTCTCTTCTCCCTCCTCTCACATACTTATATATATTTAAATTAATTACCTAATCCTAATTGATTTTCTCAAATCAATTCTATGCTCCAAATGATATGTAGATTTCTTATTCAATAAAGTTCAAAATTACATAATATTCCTACACTAACTATAGAGGTTTCTCATGCAATCGTGAACACAAATGAAATAGAGACAGTCAATTACTCAAATTATATGTATAGATAAAAACAGGTATTTTTTTTTTATTTATTTTTGACCCACTTCTTTTTAGTAATGGAAAGAGAAATGAAAGGAAGATGTTACAATAGAGATTGTAAAAAAATGCCGTTTAGAGCCTAGTATTCAACCGAGCTATATATATTGTATAGGACACAACAAACATAGAAAATATCAGCAAAGCAAATTTTCCTATTGACAAATTTTTTTTTTTCAATTGCTATATAAATCACAAGAAGCAACCTTGCATAAACATGAAAAATAAGCACTAGTTAAAGAAATAAAAAGAAAAAGAATGAGCAAATTAACAAAGAATGTAGTTCTTTGCCAAAGTATGTAATGCTAATCTTAGTTGTCCTCTGAATTTAATGACTAACAATTTAGGATGGTCAACTTACTAAGCCATAATATTTAAACAACTAAAGTGGATTCTTAAGGCCCTATTTGGTTTGAGACAAATTAATTGGAAAAAGTTGAGACGAAAGTGGTTTCATCAAAATATATAGATGTTTCTTTATACATGTTATCGGGAATTAGTTTGACATATTTATTTAAATGGCAGTCTTACCCTCCTTTTAAACATTTCCAACTATTAACAAAGACTAGAGGAAATAATAATTCTGTGGAAACTATTTCTTAATAAATGGATTTCTTAAAACTTTATCATGTTCAAGTACTTGAGTTAGATAAAAGATAATGATATACAACTAAACGAATTGGGTTTTTAGTGTCAAAATAAAATCAAAATAATAATAAAAAAATACCATAATTATAACATAAAAAGAAAGAAATATGGAGATAAAGAAGATCACCACATGGAGCTAAAGAAGATCATTACCGTGATGGGCATTGGTACTGCAGGAGTTGTGCCTCCATGTATAGATGTGATCTCCAGGCTTCAGCTGCTTTTTATGTATCTTGTTTGAAAACAATCTCTGAATATTGAACGTTTAATGCTTTAATAAGTAAATATATTTCATAAATAAAAAAGAGAGTAAATTCATCATATATTGTTCTTCTATTATGTGTTTTATTTTGAAGAAATGTATATTTGTTCCCTTTTGTTGGTAGTCCACTTCCATATTTTACCATAAACAATACTTATATGAAAAAAAAAAAAAAAAACCTTATAGTAAGGCCTTATTTGACATTGTTTTTGCTTTTTCCAAAAGTGCTTGCTACAAATTTATTTTCTATTGGCTTTTGTTAAAAGCTCATGGAAGCTTTGGAAGCCTCAAATATTTTTGAAAAATTGTTTAAACATTTTTATAAGTAATTTTTGAGCTTTAAAAAGCCAGAAGTAGCTTCTCAAAAGTTATAACAAACAAGACTTAAGTATCACTAAATTTATTTACCAAATATTTATTTTATTTTTATAATAATAATAATAATAATGCTGAAAATATTACTCCTTGTAATATTGCTGAGTAGAAAAATATGATCCATGCTAGAATCCAGACTGCTCGAGGAGTCTCAGACCGCAGTTGAAGAGGCTGAGACCACATTAGTACACTTGATAGCAACTGAGTATTGAAATGAGCCATCAGTAGTACTATGAACAGGTCAACTAAGGATTGAAAGGGTCTGAAGCCAAAAGCAGCAGAAGACAATTTCTCATCAACATCAGGCAAGTTCTTTACTCTATCCACTTTAATAACATTAGGACGGGCTCCGATATCAGAGCCAAATCTATAAATACAGTATAAGCCAAAACATGTAGCTGCCACACCAGTGAACGTAGCAGCTGTGAGTTGCTGCAGAGAAAGAAAGAATGTGACAGTAACAGCCAAGAAAAATACTGCAGTTTGCCAGCTTCTGCTAAAATTTATGTTATCTATAACTACCAAGCCTGTTTTGCAATACATTGCAAAGTCTTTACCATTGTTTATGAAACGATAGTGGCTACTGGAGTCATTGCTAGTAAGGAAACTAAGTGCACGGTCCAGCACAACGTCAGGCTGGTCAGCAAGGGCAAGAGTTGTACCTCCTCCGAGTTTGGTGAGGATGAGAGCTGGATTAACATCATATTCAAAGAGATAGAGATGATCTGCACCAGAACGGAAACAATCTATGCAGCAACAGACCACACCATGAACACTTGATTGATCACGGTCTCTGCATTTTGGACATGTACAATGATGACCGTCTGACCTTGCTCCTGGTCGACCTTGAGTGAAGTGGATCACGTTTTCAGCATCCAAATATATTCCTGAAGTCATATATATCAGGAAAATTATTAAGTAAATTTCATGGTGGCGAAAAACTCAGATTCTTATTTGTAAGTGTTGAAATACCAGTTATCCCAAAAGCTTAAGCTTATGGACTCCCTCAAATGTAAGCCTGTCTTTTTTGGGCTTTTCTCTGGATCTTTATATTTATGTTTTTTTATTTTGGATAGAGTTGTTGATTTTTGGACTCAGTACTTCTTGGATCTTTAGCTCTGATACTATGTTGAAATATCACTGATTCCATATGCTTAAGTTTATGGAAGATGGGCTTTCATTTGATTTATATTTTTCTCTAACAGTAAGGAAGAAAAAAAAAAATAAAAAAGTCTGTGAAGCACAAAAGTACTGTCAGGCATGAATTCAAAAGAAATGGAGAAGAAGAGGAAGGTTACCATGTTCTTTTGTATTGGCTCGTGTCCATGTGTAGATGTGATCTCCAGGCTGCAGGTTTTCCTTCCTGGTTTCCTTGAGAAGCACCTTACAGATCATGTTCTGCAGTTCACTCATCTTACAACTGGGATATGTTACTCTCTGTTCTTCAAACTTGTGTTTTAGGAAATGGGAAATTGAATTCGACCACACCATGCCAGCGATGCAATGCCAATATTGAATACCCTGACAACGCAGGGATTGGACTGTAATGCAGAAAGGATTGGATTGGCTGACAGAAGGGTAAGTCCATATTTCTATATTCTTAAACAAATAATTATGACAGCAAATAATAAGGGAAAAGATGCTACCTAATATTCTATGTCAGCAAGTCAGTGTCACTTATCTCCATAAAGTTAGTCAACAAGGACAGCATATGTATATCAATGCTATTGCTACGAGTTTTCTAGTCCTCAAAATTATGAGTGTACATGTTTATTTAATTTTCTTTGAATAACCAACAATCATCTTACAGTGGGATATGTTACTCTCTCTCTCTCTCGCTCTCTCTCTGTTCTTCAAAATTTTGTTTTAGGAAATGGGAAATTGAATTCAACACCCCTAGAGATGCGGTTTGGATTGTAATGGAGAAAGGATTTTTTTTTTTTTTTTTCTTTTTGGTAAATGTAATGGAGAAAGGATTGGCTGACAGAGGGGCAAGTCCCTATTATTAAACAAATAGTTATGGCATGGCATCAAACAATAAGGGAAAAGATGCTATCCTAGTACCTATTATTTTACGTTTGTCAGTCTGTTAGCGTCCCTTATCTCCATGAAATTAGTCAACAACAGCAGCGCATCACTGATAGGAATTTTTCTACTCCTCAAACTTAATGAGTGTCTGCATATTTATTTTACTGTGTATAACCAAATAACAGAACCGACAGAGAAAGAGCAGGCCTAATGTTCATCCAAAAACTGGGCTATAAAAATAACAATGCTTCCAAAACATCTGTCATATACTAATTATACTATTATACTGAGTATACCTAAATGAGTATATACACTAATTAATATTAATAAAGGATATATAATGTATAGTTACTAAGATATAATAAAAGAAGTATAATATGAGTCTATAATATAAAAGTCTATAGACTAATATATATATATATTTTAATATATTTAATAAATATTAAAAAAAGAAAAAGAAAACCTATCTTGTTTCATTGTGTTGCCTGTTGTCGTTTCCTGCAAAATTGGAATCCAAGACAGCAAAGCACTTATAGTAATCGGCAGAGCAAAAAACACACAAAGAAAAACTGACAAAAGCTACCATGTAGTTTTAATTTTTTTATTTATTTTTTAATATTTATCCTTGTGTTTTGATATTTTTCAGATACTTCTCTTTAAGTTTTCCTTTCCTTTCAAATTATTATTTTATAATATATAATATATAATTTAATAAAAAATTAACAAGTGGAAAGACAAGAATGCCTTTTTAATTCAAAGACACCATTTCCTACATGAAACACAAATAAAATAGTGGAAACTCATTGCCAAAATATCACCATTGCCCAAAGAGCATAGCGTATTTAGTATTTATCAAAACATTTTATATCCATGGCAAACCAATCTCTTCGACTTCTTCGTTCTTCTTTAGATTAAAAAGGTTGTGGAAGACAACCCATTGATGCAGACTTTAAGCTTTGATTGTTGGTTTTTATCTTTTTTAAACCCACGGTCACATGTATATATATATATATATATATACACGTTTAGCAAGGAGGCAAGAACAAAAAGTTTAAAACAAAGAAAGCCATATATAAGAACATTAATAGAAAACAATAAAATTTATATTTGTTACATCAACACACCTGATTTTTCTTATTTACCGGATAAAAGATTTACAAATTTTCAAAGTGCTAAAAACAAGAGTAACTATTGGATTCGTTGAGTGAGTTATATGGAACCTTCAATTAATTGAGAGAAAGAAAGTGGCAGAAAAATGTTTGGGTTGGAGTTCTTATAATTGCGTTCAGTTCAAGTCTTTGTTTATTGCATGAGGGTTGCCTTTGTTGAATTAAATTAATATTTGTGGACTTGGCATAATCAATTACTCACTTACAGGGCCTATTTATGCCATTAATGGGACTGGCTTATTTTATTATTTTGTAGTAGGGCCCTTGGTCACACACTCTCTATAAGACTCTAGTTGGCCCATTGGACTGGAGGACCAACTCTCTTTATAAGCCCAATGACTTATCCATATTTTTTCTAGTATAATTATATTATCAAATTATTATTATTTTATGTGTGTCAAAATTAATGGATAAGTCTGACTTGCAGAGACTATTTAAAGGTCTAGGGCAAGCAAACAAACATATGCCATACGGTATTTTGATATTAGGGTTTTCAGAGATCTGAGAGTGGTTTGAGAGTAGTGTGTCCATAGGCACTACTTTACGTTGTTTCTATTTTGCAGGATTAAAGATCTAATTTATCAATGACTGCGTTTGGAGGTTAGTAATTTATGATCTATGAAATTTATTATGTATATTTAGATCCATAAAAAATTCTAACAATTGGTATCAGAGCACATGGTTAATATGCATAGTAAATTTCTTTGTAGTTTATTGCAGCTAGCATGTGAATATTGATCTGTGTTTTTTTTGCCATTATTATCAGTGTTCTAATATATATATATATACTCATGGTCGTTTTTGTTTGTTCTTAAAATAAAATAAAATAAAATAAAATTTTTTTTTTTTTTTTGTAAATATCGGGCTTGTTCAAAAAAAAAAAAAAAAAAAAAAAACTGGGTTTTCGGCCATGAATTTCACATACTGATTTTTTGGGTTTTGGACCAAATTAATTTGGGGAAAGAGTTTCCCAAGAATACACGAAACAAACAGCACCGATTTTGCCTAAACTTTGCTCGAATTTCTTGTGTTTCCATGGGTTTTTTGTTTGTGTTTTGGCTGAAAATAAACCTAGATTGGATGTTTATTTTGAGTTGATTTTGAATCAAATTTGTTTGTGGGAAACGTTGCCCGAGGGAAGACGAAACTAACGCCGCCAGAATCGTCGGAAAAGGTGGCCGGAACGGTGCGTTTTGGCCGGGTAAGCATCGCGGGTCGCGTGACCCGTTTGGACTGGAACCGGGTCACCCGTGACCCGGTTGGCTGAAGAAGAAGAGATAAACGACGTGTCGTTCTGGGTGGTTGCTGACGTCATCTGCTGACGTCAGCACGACACGTCGTTTGCTGACGTCAGCAGATGACGTCAGCAGGCCAAAAAAAAAAAAAAAAAAAACTTATTTATTTTTTATTGATTTATTTTTGTTTATTTATTAATTAATTTAGTGATTCAATTGTTCAATTTATTTATTTATTGTTTGTTTATTTGTTTAATTATCACATTCCAATTTTATTAAATTAAATTAAATATTTGTGATTGGAAAATTGGATTGTGTGAGCTTACCCAAAGAGGCTTTGTGCCTAGTTGGTATAGTAGTGTGGGATTTTAGGTACTCACCTGTCGTGAGACTTATTTTATCTGCATTATGTGTACCAATGTAATGTATATTGGCATAGTGGATGGGATGTTTTATATTTGCTTATTTCATGAAATTGCCAATATATTATTTTCTCCCATTTATTAACCAGGGTCTATGCGGGTAATTAAGCTACCCTGTCGGTAGTTTTAGTTGCTTTGTATGACGCCTGGAATGGCAGTGGAAGTTAATTAAATGCCATGTATTGCAGGTTCTGAGTTGCCCTGTCGGTGATTCAGTTCAATGCATTTGATTGTGGTTATTTGGTTGACTGTCCCTGGCCCGCGTAAGGGTATCTTTAGTGCTACAAAGACCCTAAGCGATATTTGTGTTTGTTTTGTGTTGAGGGGCTGGAAAATAGTAATTGAATTGTCTTAAATTTTTAAATGTCTTGTTGTTTACTATTTTTACAGCTAGTAGCACCACAAATCTTATGCCTATGACTGCCATGATGAAATTGGATGGGACAAATTATCAGAAATGGAAGAAAACCTTAGTTATGAATTTGACCTTCATGAAATTGGATTTGGCTTTGGAGATAGATCCACCAGAGATTCCGACTGATGAAAGTACTGTAGCAGCTAAGAAACTTTATGAGGATTGGAAGCACTCTAATAAGTGCTGTATGATGATGATGGAGAATTACATGGATGAGGCCATATATGCTAGTATTCCTAAAGTGGATACTGCAAAGGGACTTCTTGAGGAGATAGGAAAGAAGTTTATCAAGTTTGATATGAATGAGAAGCATCATTATTTGGACCTATTGAACAATACCAAGTATGATGGTATTAAAGGAGTAAGGGACCATATTATGCTACTTTCCTCCTATTATAATAAGCTGAAGGATCTTAAGATGGATATTGGAGACGAGTTCTTGACCTATTCTATAATGAGGAGTCTTCCATCACAGTTTGATAATATAAGGTCGAGTTTGAATACTAAGAAAGAAGGTTGTAGTTTGGAGGAATTGACTACTATCCTTGTCAAGGAAGAGGATGATATTAAATTAAGTAAGTCTAGGTCTGTTGCTATGGTTTCACATCAGGTAGATAAGTCCAAGAAGTTTTTCCAAAAGAAGGGACATGGATTCAAGCCAGGACAAGGTTTCAAGCCTGGGCAGGGTTTTAACCCCAATAGGAAGAAGTTTTCTGGTATGAAGCCTAAAGGACCTAGGGATGGTGGTTTTCAGATTAGAGAAAGGAAAGAGTACTTCAATGGAAGGTGTGGATACTGCAATAAAGTTGGGCACAAGAAGATAGACTGTTGGACCTTAAAGGGAAAGCAAGAGAAGAAAGGTAATATTTTAATGATTGAGACCAATATTATTGATGTGCCTATGAATTCTTGGTGGTTAGATACTGGAGCTACAATTCATGTTACTAATTCATTGCAGGGGATGATAAGCCGAAGGGGCCCAACCAATCTTGAGCAGCATGTTTATATGGGAGATAGCTCAAGAGTGAAGGTGGACATTGTGGGAACAATCAAGTTGAAGCTTTCCACTGGATATGCTTTGGAGTTGCAAGAAGTTTCTTATGTACCTTCAATAAGAAGAAACTTGTTATCTATTTCTGTTTTGGATAGTCAAGGTTATAGTTTTTTGTTTGGAAATAACAAAGTTGAATTATTTAAGGATGGTAAAGTTGTTGGTTTTGGAACTTTATGTGGCAATTTATATAAGCTTGATTTATTTAATAATGGTCTCAATTTCTCTGTTAATTCTATTGTTGCTTCCAAACGCCCAAGAGTTAATGACAATTCCTCAATGTTATGGCATAAACGTTTGGGACATATTTCTAGGCACAGAATGGAAAGGTTAGTGAAGGATGAGATACTTCCTAATCTTGATTTCTCTGATCTGTTGACTTGTGTTGAATGTGTGAAAGGGAAGTTAACTGCCAAGGTAAGAAAGGATAAGTTAGCTAGGTGTGGAGATGTTTTGGAGTTAATCCACACTGACATATGTGGACCTTTTACACCAATTGCTTTGGGTGGTTATAGATATTTTATTACCTTCATTGACGATTACTCTCGTTATGGACATGTTGAGCTTATTCGTGAGAAGTCAGATTCTTTAGTTGCCTTTAAAGAGTTTAAGGTAAAGATGGAGCTTCAAAAGAATAAGAAAATAAAAGCTGTAAGGTCTGATAGAGGTGGTGAGTTTTATGGTAGGTATGATGAAACTGGAAGGAACCCAGGGCCTTTCGCTATTTATTTGCGTGAGTGTGGCATAGATGCGCAATATACGATGCCTGGTACACCTCAGCAAAATGGCATAGCTGAGAGAAGGAATAGAACTTTGTTGGATATGGTGCGGTCTATGTTGGCAAATTCTAGGTTGCCAGATTATTTGTGGGGAGAGGCTTTAAGGACGGCAGCTTATATTTTGAATCAAGTTCCAAGTAAGTCCGTTCCTAAGACACCTTTTGAGTTGTGGTCAGGAAGAAAGCCTAATTTGCATCATTTTCGAATATGGGGTTGCAAAGCTGAAGTAAGGATTTATAATCCCCAAATTAAGAAGTTGGATCCTAAAACCATTAGTGGATATTTTGTTGGCTATTGTATAGGATCTAGGGGTTCAAGATTCTTTTGTCCTTCTCACACCACCAGGATCGTGGAATCAGACAGGGCCATTTATTTTGAAGATGATTTTGTGTTTGATGATAGTAATGGTCCAAGGGAATCTCAATTTAGAGAAGAAAGTGTTTTCATTCCCAGTATAGTTGTTCCTGATAGAGATATTGTTGATCCAGTAGTTGATGAACCAGTAGTTGGTCAGAATGAAATCATTGTTGAAGAGCAAGATATTCCAGCTATTGCAGATGCTAATGTACCCTTGAGGAGGTCACAAAGGACTAGGAGATCAGCTATTCCTGATGACTATGAGGTTTACTTGCAGGAGCATGAGTTTGACATAAGTGATGATTCAGATCCAGTCACTTATGAGGAAGCCATAAGCAGTTCAAATTCAAATTTTTGGTTGGATGCAATGGAAGATGAAATGAAATCCATGGCATCAAATGGAGTATGGGATTTGGTTGAGTTACCAGAGGGTAGCAAGCCTATTGGGTGCAAATGGGTCTTTAAGACTAAAAAGGACTCCAATGGTCAAGTGGAGAGGTATAAGGCTAGACTTGTAGCTAAAGGGTTTAGCCAGAAGGAAGGAATTGATTATACAGAGACTTTTTCTCCTGTATCCACAAAGGATTCTTTTAGAATCATTATGGCGATTGTGGCGCATTATGACCTGGAGTTGCATCAGATGGATGTCAGAACTGCTTTTCTGAATGGTGATTTATATGAGGATGTATATATGGTTCAACCAGTTGGTTTCCAACAAACGGGAAATGGTAATTTGGTTTGTAAGCTTAAGAAATCTATTTATGGTCTTAAGCAAGCTTCAAGACAATGGTATCTTAAGTTTGATGAGGTTGTCATCCAAAATGGCTTTAAGGAGAATGTTGTTGATAGATGCATATATATGAAGGTCAGTGGGAGCAGTTTTATATTTCTGGTGTTGTATGTTGATGACATACTTTTGGCTACTAATGACACTGACCTATTAGCTGAGACAAAGCAGATGTTGTGCAACCATTTTGATATGAAAGATCTTGGTGAGGCTTCTTTTGTTTTGGGCATCAAGATTGTTCGAGATAGGACTAATTATGTAGTGCAATTGTCTCAGAGAGCTTATATTGATAGAATTCTTAAGAGATTTGATATGCATAATTGTTATCCTGGAAGTGTACCGGTTACGAAAGGTGAAAAGTTTTCTAAGGATCAGTGCCCCAAGAATGATAGAGAAAGGATGGCAATGAAGAATGTTCGCTATTCTTCAGCAGTAGGTAGTTTGATGTATGCTCAAGTTTGTACACGGCCTGATATAGCCTTTGCTGTGGGTGTGCTTGGTAGATTTATGAGCAATCCTGGTCCTATTCATTATCAAACAGTTAAGAAGGTCTTTAGGTATCTTCAGGGTACTAAAGATCATATGTTGACATATCGTCGCACCAACTCTCTTGAAGTAGTGGGTTATAGTGATGCAGACTATAAAGGTTGTGTGGATGATAAGAAATCTACCACTGGTTATATATTTATCATGGCAGGAGGTGCTGTGTCTTGGCGGAGTGCCAAGCAGTCAGTGACAGCATCCTCGACTATGGAGGCAGAATATGTGGCGTGTTATGAGGCTACCCGTCATGCAGTTTGGCTACGGAATTTTATCCGTGATTTAGGAGTAGTTGACTCCATTGAGAGGCCTATTATGATGTATTGTGATAATACTGCAGCGGTGTCTTTCTCCAATAATTTAAAAGGTACTCCTGGTGCGAAGTACATTGATGTGAAATATTTTGTGGTAAAGGAGAAAGTTGAAGAGGGCCTCATTACTGTTGTTCACACGCCGACTTATAGCATGGTGGCAGATCCACTGACCAAGGCTTTACCGGTAGGCATATTTGAGGAGCATGTGTCCCGTATGGGATTGTTAGGCAGTTGAGACTGCTGTGGGTCAGTGGGAGTTTGTTATGTTTTCTGTAGTAATATCCATGTTGAGAATTATTTATTTCTTTGAATATTTTAATACATTGATGTATGTGGATCATTATTTATTTATGAGATGATTTATTACACATATTATTGCTCCTTATATTTACAGGCCTGTTGAGACTATTAGTCTATGTATATGTGTATGCTGATCCACAGGTGCCATGGTGAATCCCTACTACCTAGTTTGGGTATATTGTTGTATCCTGTCGATACGCAATGTGCTTGAATGAAATGGTTTTGTGTGTTGGGGGATTGCACATGGTTAGGTAAATCTCTACTACCTAGACTGAGTTTATGGCATGCAAAGTGCTCAGTTGAAATGGTAACATGTTTTGGGAGATTTACTGAGAGAATCTCTACTGCCTAGTCTAGTATATTGTTGTGCCCTGTCGGTATACTATATATTTGGATGAAATGGCATTATGGTTCGGGAGATTCTATAGTAAGTGAGTTTGGATTATATGATGATGATTATGCAGTCCAAGTGGGAGAATGTTGAATTAAATTAATATTTGTGGACTTGGCATAATCAATTACTCACTTACAGGGCCTATTTATGCCATTAATGGGACTGGCTTATTTTATTATTTTGTAGTAGGGCCCTTGGTCACACACTCTCTATAAGACTCTAGTTGGCCCATTGGACTGGAGGACCAACTCTCTTTATAAGCCCAATGACTTATCCATATTTTTTCTAGTATAATTATATTATCAAATTATTATTATTTTATGTGTGTCAAAATTAATGGATAAGTCTGACTTGCAGAGACTATTTAAAGGTCTAGGGCAAGCAAACAAACATATGCCATACGGTATTTTGATATTAGGGTTTTCAGAGATCTGAGAGTGGTTTGAGAGTAGTGTGTCCATAGGCACTACTTTACGTTGTTTCTATTTTGCAGGATTAAAGATCTAATTTATCAATGACTGCGTTTGGAGGTTAGTAATTTATGATCTATGAAATTTATTATGTATATTTAGATCCATAAAAAATTCTAACAGCCTTCCCATCAGATTCTCGTCTATAGTTTTGATCGTTTGGTGACAATGTCTTAAAAACATAAGGAAATTTGTTTTGGTAAACTTTTAATTACGTGGATGTTTTTGTCTTTTACTTATTAATTTTAAATGAAATTATTTATTCTATGTTAAAAAATTATCAGCCAGAAGCAAGAGTCGTACCGCCTCCAAGGTTGGCTAGGAAGAGAGATGGATTAACACCATATTCAAAGAGATACAGATGACCTCCAACAGAAAGGAAACAATCTATGCAGGAAGAGACCACACCATGAAAACTTGATTGATCACGGTCACCACATTTTGGACATGTACTATGATCATCTGACCTTGATCTCTCGTCGACCTTGAGGAAAGTGGATCACGTTTTCGTCATCCAAATATATCGCTGGAGTCATACATATCAGGCACAGTAAGTAAATCCCATGGTGGTGAAGCAAAAGTTCGTGAAGCACAAAGTTAAAATATGTCAGCCATGCATTCGAAAGTAATCGAGAAAGAAGAAGAAGATCAACATGGTATTTTGTATCGGCTCGTGTCAATTTGTAGATGTTGATCCCCAGGCTGCAGTTTCTCCTTCTTGATTTCGTTCAAAAGCACCCTCCAGGTCTTGTTCAAGAGTCCACCCATCTTAAAAATTATTATTTAAATCTCATTGATCAATTCGTTAATATTTAATTTTAATTGCTAAAGATTATAATTATATTTTTAATAGTATTATTTAATTATAAAATATTAATTTTTAACTTTTATATAGTTTTAAACCATAAAAATTAATTGAAAAATACTAATAAATAAAATTATTTTAATAAATCTTAAAAATTTTAAAAATGATTAATGTAATTTTTCAAATCTAAAAAGTTTAAATATAATTATCTAAGCTATTAAAAAATGCAAACAAAAACTTATATATATACATATTTACAAATCATTTAATTTATAAGTTATCCATATTTTCATGGACATAAATATGAATACTCAATGACTAAAACCATCCACTTTATCACATAAACTTATAATGGATGAAAAAACCAAATCAATGGGCTGCAAGCCCAAAAGTCAATTTTTTATTCTTTGTTGTTATGTATATATTTTTCATTACATGCCCGCAAGATATAAACTATATTATTTATTTTCTCCTTTGGTCTTGCCATTGCCGTCTGCTGATTTATTCTCTCTCGTTACCATTCGGTTTATTGTCTCACCGCCAATTTTATGACGCCATTGGAAAACAGAAATAATGTGGTTGCTTCCAAAGGCTGCCTAAAATTTTATCCATTTATTAACCTTTTTCATGGAAAAAAAACTTAAAAATATATTTAAAGAGTTAAGAGTAATATTTGCCTATTTTAATTTAAAATTATTAAAAAATTTATTGTCATGTTTCAAAAGTGTATCTTCCTACCTTATTTTATTTTTGTATTTTTTAATGATACCAAAAAGACGAGAGTACATATATATATATATATATATTTGTTTTGGTAAATAAAGGAGATGGGTCTGGTGCTAACTAACATTTGCACTTGTTATTAGTACCATTCCTATGTCCCTTTATTTATAATTTTTAACCTGAAAGATAATTTCCATACATTGCAAACTCCTGTTTAACCTAGTTGTAAAAAATCCTGGTAAAAGAATAAATTTTAAGTGAGTTTTTAGAAGTGTTAAAAGTATTATAGCATGTAATTTTAAATCATTTTTGTTTAATAAAACTGATTGTTTTTGTCCTTTATATTTATTAATTATTTATTTAAAATATTAATAGAAAAGAATTAACCTATTTTTTAGGTTCAGGGTGCCCAAAATCGCAGGACGGGCCATGTTTAGAATAAATACTTGCAAACCATGTCACTACAAAATTTTAAGTTTATATTGTTTAATATCCAAAACATCAATATCATTCATTAAAAATAAAATTCAGCCAATGACCCATATAAGTCCTACATAAATCGTAAATTAATCCATGATTTTACATGCTTTGATTCTCTTTCAGAATATCAAAATCTTGATCCAAGATTCTTGAATTGAGGCACTACCGGAAAAAGACCAAGACGTCTCCAAGTTGGTAATATCTAAAGTCCAACTTGATAAGCTTTCCGATAATGTGCAGCATCAGCAACAAATCTAAAGTTAGATCGTAGATGAAACAAACCCTAGCTGCCACTCCAATAGGATTTCTGGTCAGGAATGTAATTATGAAAATGATGATAGCACAAAACACACCAAAGAAAGATGCTATCTTGCCCATTCCTGCGAAGGTTAATAATTCTATTTCTCGAACACAACCCTGTTTCGCAATATATTGTAAGGTCTTTGCAATTGTTGTTGAAAAGGCTGGAGGCACCAGTTCTAGAACCATTGTTCAGCTCCCGGCAGGAATGGTACATGACAGTTTCGGACCGATTAGTAGAGCCAAGGGTACACGTACCACCTCGAAATTTGGCGATAAAGAAAGCAAGACTAACACCATGGTTATTAATACACTTTCATAATTATTTTGTGAAATTGTGTTTATAATATTTTATGCTCAATATTTATATCTTGATTAAGACATTTTATAATATTATACTGATCATTCACTTTATACTTTTTTGTGCATCGGTTTTATAATATTGAATTGAGGCATAAGTTTGGATTTTATGAAATTATTTTAAAAAGGAGAACATTTTAAAAAAGTGAAATGAGAGGTCTTGAAAGAAAATTTTACGGAAATAAATTTTTACTTTCCTATTTATATTATGCCACTCACTGTAATTTCTTTATCTCACGTTTTATTTGTTTTAAATTCGTTCCCCTAGGTTGAGGCAGTTAGTGGCAATCTACCTCGCGCACCGTTTGTCACTTCGTTCTTTCCACAGCAGCAGCATTATCTATCTTTCTTTATTTATACTTATCTTTATGGACTTATTTATTATTTATTTATTCTTCTAAACTTTGCAAATACTCTTAGATGCTCTGATCTAAATATTGGACACAGTAGAGTCCATATTATATATATATATATGTGTGTGTGTGTAGTTATGGCTTGTAATACGATAGGTTGGTTGTAGACCATAGTTGTGAACTTTTATGTTGTTTTAGTTTTATATTTATATGTTGAGATATTGTTGATAATGCATGTATTTATTTATCCACGTTTTAAGTGAGATTCCATTGTATATCCTCTAGGGATTGTCCAGTGGGACTTCACTAGGTGGGACCACCGGAAAATCTTGGTAGGGTTTCCGAGGCGGGTTCTGTCAATATAAGTTTATATTTTTTAGAAAAAAAAATTATTTAAATGCAATTATGTTGTTTATTTTTTGTATTAAAATTGAATTCAAACATATAATTAATAATATATAAATATTATCAACAACTATATCAAATTCATAATTAAATTTATATATTAAAAAAATATAAGGAAATGTATAATTATATATATATATATATATATATATTAAAATATAGGATAAACATAAATATAAATATAAATGTAATTTTGATGACAAATCAAAGATGTTTTATAAATTTAAAATTGTTTATCTTGATTATGAAATAATCATATTTATTAAAGCAGCTCTCAATTTGATTTTCAAATCAGCTTCATAATTGCCAAAATTATTAATAATTAGGTTGGAAATAGTTTTATCAAATATAAATGTCTCCTAAAATTATGGGAGCATTGATTTTATAGCTCTGAAATCAATCCCAACTAGCTCTAAGCAATTTCTCCTCCAAAGGGCAGAACCAAGATTTGAGGATGGTGGGGGCTAAAAAGAAAAAATAATAATAATAATATAAATTTTTAAAAATTATAAAAACAGTATAAACTATCAATCAATTCTAATCAAACACCAATACTTACATAATAATTTTAAAAAATAAAAAAATAAAACTACAGAGTACCTATACAAATTAGTTTATAGCGGGAAAAAAAAAATTCTTTATAACTTAATTTGCATAAGCAAATTCTTGAAGCAAAATGAAAATTTTAGCCATTTGTTTTAAGTTTGGGCACCTAGTAATAAAAATATGGTTTGGATTCAAAATAATTGAATATAAATCTAATAAAATTCTATAAAAGTTTGTTATGAGTAAAAAATTATATAAATTAAATAATAAAGAGAACTTGTTTAAGTAAAGAAGGTTATATATAATCATAAACAATTAAAAAGATCTTTTGTTTAACAGTAAACATAAAGAGAATGAAAGAGATTAAATAATATATTACGTTTCGTTAACAGTTATTGCCTAACATTTATGATGAATATAGATTTTGCTTAAAAAAGAAAGGAGGATATTTATTATATAGTGTCAGTAATACTATAAGGATTAAAATGTTCATCAAAATTTAACAAAAAACACATATTAATTTATTATTGATTATTATGTTTATACCATTTAAATATTAAATGAATAAGCAAATAAAAAATTAATTAATTAAATATTATTATATTATTTTTTCATATCATTTGATAAATAAATTATGTAAATATTTTAATATATACAGCATTTTTAATGTACTATTTAAAGAGAATTTAAGTTTTGCTATAAAAAAGTAGGTATATTATAAGTAATTCAAAATTTTAAAGCGTATTTGACATTTTCAACCTTCACTATTAACTTATTAAACACGTAGCGTGAGAGCAAAGTGGATAAAACAAATTAAATTTTGAAACTAGACTATAGAATCTGCCCCTGCCTCCAAAGCAACTGAAAAACGTATATTTTGATCAGATTTTCAATCAAGTATATTTTGCTTTCGGCACTTCTACAGGCGTTTGTGTAATGGCTACTTGTTTATTTCCAGCGTTCAATGTGGAGCTTTCTGTACTTATTGCTTGTGAAATTTGGAGGCAAAGGAATTGACTGGGGCATGGTCAAAGGATTGGTACAGTTTCACAATTGCTTGATCCCCCTGTGGATATAATAATTTAATGTGGATGGGGTTTTTGAAAGGAAAAAGGATAAGTCGGGAATTGGAGTTATCATCCGAAGTAGCTGTGGTGAATTGCTAGGACGCCTAGAAGCCTTATCAAGGCCAATTACAAAACAATTCTCCCCTAGCCACTGAATTGATGGCAATGAAAGAAAGGTTGCAACTTTGACGTATTGTGGATTCTATGAGGGTGTATTAATTAAATATATAAAATAATTTACAAAAATTCTATAAAGTTATCTCATGAAATAAATATATATATATATATATATATATATATAAATAAACAAACTCATAATATTTAGAAGAAAAAATTCTCAAAAGAGCAAAAAACGACTGCAGCTGCCCACCTTCTTTTTTTTCCCTTTTTTTTTTAATTTTTTTTAATTTTTTTTATTTTTTACAGGTCCGCCTTCTTCTTTCTCACCTTTCACTTGAATTTGATTGGCCCCACTCTCTTCTAACCTCATGACGACTGGCCCCACTCTCTTCTCATCCCATGGCGAAAAACTTGTATCAGACAGTGGTACCAAATCAGCTGTTACCGCTTTAAATGGCTTAATGCAATATATTAGAAACTTGCCATGTCATTGCCAGCTCATAATTTCAATTGATTTTTCATTTTTCCTTTTGAAAAAGTAAAACTTTTGCAAATCCTTCTCTTATTCCAAGGAATACTTTGACCTTTCCTTCCATGGCAACCCTTTCTTCGTCTGCAACTCTACAATATGGATCACAAAGCTCCAACCTTTGAAATAGCTACTCATTCGTGGACTCACCCTTCATCAGTTTTAATCATTCCCAATTTGTGTTTGGGGTTAGTTGGACAGAGTACACGAACAATGCCTGAGATCTGGATGCATACATACCTAGATCTTGTATAAGTGTGTCCACTACGATAAAAGTATTCTATCTGCATTCTTCCATGCTCATATGATTTGGATTTGAAATCTATCATGGTGGTTCACTTTCTATCTCTAATGCTTCTAGATTGGAGTTTTAAGAGAGAGTTTGAAATCTCCCATGGTGATTCACATTCTTTTGTGACAATATTATTTTGTCTTAATTATTATGGTTCTTTTTTTTCTTTTTTTCTTTTTTTAATAATAACCTTCAAACTCTTGTTCACAATGGCCATAAAGAAAGAAGAAACCATGCCATGGAGGAAGAAAAGCTATGCAAAAACGTTTGGGATGGTGAACTGCCTATGACATATGGCAAGTATTTTAACATATAGCATTTAACCAAGTGGTACCACCGTCTCATGCAGGATTTTTTTCAGGTCCGTGCCAAACATACTTAGGATCTATACATTTTTTCCCTTCTCTTTTTTTGCCCTCCATATTTTCCTTTACTTTTGTCTCCTCATCTGTTCCCAAATACCAAACATAGCCTTAATGAATAAAATCAAAACACAATAGTAAAGAATGAATATAATCCATGTTAAATCCCATAATTTTAATGTAAGAGGAAAGAAATATGGAGATGAAGAAATCACTGTGATGGGCGTAGATACCCCAGGGGCTGTGTCTCCATGTGTAAATGTGGTCTCCAGGCTTCAGTTGCCTCGTATGTATCTTGTTCGAAAGCAGTCTCTGGATATTGAACGTCAAAAACTTTAGTCAGTAATTTAATTCATTTCATAAACAAAAAGGTAAATTTCACTATACTTCTCTCCATTTGAAGAAATGTACATTTGTTTCCTTTTCTTATAGTAGTGCACTGATATATTTTACTCAAAAATGACACTTTTAATCTTTTAGCTTTATCCATATATTACAAACAAACTCATTTATAACCGAGAGTCACAGTTTTATTCATTTATCGACTAACACATCCTTTTCACAAAATCTATCTAGGAGAATTATAATTGTTGTTTGAAAACAAGTACTGAAATATTACTCTTTGTAATACTGCCCAGTAGAAAAATATGATGCATGCTAGAGTCAAGACCTCTGGTGGAGTTTCAGACTGCAGTTGAAGAGTGTCAGAACACATTAGTCTTATTAGCAACTGAAAACTGAAATGAGCCATCAGCAATGCTATAAAGAGGTCAATTAAGGATTGAATAGGTCGAAGCCCGAAGCAGTAGAAGATAATTTCTCATCAACATCAGGCAATGTCTGTACTTGATCTACTTTAATAACATTACGACGTACTGCGATGTCAGAACCAAATCTATAAAAACAGTATGAGCCAAAACACCTGGCTACCAAACCTGTAGAAGTAGCAGTTGTGAGTTGCTGCAGAAAGAGAAAGACAGTATGAAAGTAACAGTAAAGAAAAATGCTGTTTGCCAACTTCTGCTGAAATTTATGTTATCTATCACTACAAAGCCTGTTTTGCAATACATCGCAAAGTCTGCACCATTGTTTATGAAACGATAGTGGTCACCAGAGTCATTGTTATTAATTAGGAGGAAATTAGATGCACGGTTCTGCACAACTTCAGCTTTTATTTCTACATAAATACTAAGAATAATAATAATAATAATGCTGAAAATATTACTCTTTGTAACGTTGCTGAGTAGAAAAAAATGATCCATGATAGAATCCAGACCCCTCGATGAGTCTCAGACCGCAGTTGAAAAGGCTCAGACCACATTAGTACTCTTAATAGCAACAGAATATTGAAATGACTCATCAGCAATACTATGAACAAATCAATTGAGGATTGAATAGGTCTGAAGCCCAAAGCAGCAGAAGACAATTTCTCATCAACATCAGGCAATGTGTCTACTTGATCGACTTTAATAACATTTGGACGGGCTCCGATATCAGAACCAAATCTATGAATACAGTATAAGCCAAAACATGTAGCTGCCACACCAGTAAAAGTAGCAGATGTGAGTTGCTCCAGAGAAGGAAAGACAGTGACAGAAACTGCCAAGAAAAATGCTGCAATTTGCCAACTTCGGCTGAAATTTATGTTATCTATCAGTACCAAGCCTGTTTTGCAATACATTGCAAAGTCTTTACCATTGTTTATGAAACTGTAGTGGCTACTGGAGTCATTGCTATTAATTAGACGGAAACTGGACGCACGGTTCTGCACAACTTCAGCTAGATCAGCACGTGCAAGAGTTGTACCTCCTCCGAGTTTGGCGAGGATGAGAGCTGGATTAACACCATATTTAAAGCGATACAGATGATCTCCACCAGAAAGGAAACAATCTATGCAGGAAGAGAGCACACCATGAAAACTTGATTGATCATGGTCACTGCATTTTGGACATGTACTATGATGATCGTCTGACCTTGCTCCTCGTCGACCTTGAGTGAAGTGGATCACGTTTTCTTCATCCAAATATATTCCTGAAGTCATATATATCAGGAAAATTATTAAGTAAATTTCATGGTGGTGAAGAACTCAAATTCTCGTTCATAAGAAAGGAAAAAGAAAAAAAAAAGTCTGTGAAGCACAAAAGTACTGTCTGGCATAAATTCAAAAGAAATGGAGACGAAGAGGAAGGTTACCATGGTCTTTTGTATTGGCTTGTGTCTATATGTAGATGTAATCTCCAGGCTTTAGGTTTTTCTTCTTGGTTTCCTTGAGAAGAACCTTCCACATCTTGTTGCGCAGTTCACTCATCTTACAACTGGGATATGTTTCTTTCTCTGCTCTTCAAATTTGTGTTTTAGGAAATGGGAAATTGAATTCAACCACACTAGAGGTGCAATGCCAATATTGAATACCTTGACAATACCGGGTTTGGACTGTAATGCAGAAAGGATTGGATTGGCTGACAGAAGGGTAAGTCCATATTTCTATATTCTTAAAGAAATAATGACGACAGCAAATAATAAGGGAAAAGATACTACCTAGTATTGTATGTCAGTAAGTCAGTGTCACTTATCGCCATCAAATTAGTCAACAAGGGCAACATATGTATATCAATGCTATTGCTAGGAGTATTCTACTTCTCCAACTTATGAGTATACATGTTTATTTAATTTGCTTTGAATAACCAAAAATCATCTTACAGTAGGACATGTTACTCTCTCTCTGTCGCTCTCTCTCTTTCTCTTTCTATTCTTCAAGGAAATGGGAAATTGAATTCAACACCCCTAGAGATGCAATGCCATTATTGAAAACCCTGATTAACAAGTGCATGAGGACAATACGGGGTTTGGACTGTAATGGAGAAAGGATTGGCTGACAGAGGGGTAAGTCCTATTATTAAACAAATAGTTATGTCGTGGCATCAAACAATAAGGGAAAAGATGCTGCCCTAGTGCCTATTATTATATGTCAGTCAGTTGTCCCTTTTCTCCACGAAATTAGTCAACAAGGGCAGCGTGTCACTGATAGGAATTATCCTACTCCTCAAATTTATGAGTGTGAACATACTTATTTTACTGTGTATAACCAAAAAAACAAAACAGAGCAGACAGAGAAAGAGATGGCCTAATGTTCATCCAAAAGCTGGGTTATAAAAATAACAATGCTTCCAAATCATCTGTCAGTAAGATATTTTGTTTAATTGTGTTGCCTGTTATCGTTTCCTACAAAATTGAAAGTGGCTAGGATCAAGCAGATAAGTTCAAATAAATATATAAGAATCTTAGAGAGCATAAGTACTTCCCGTAATCGGCAGAGCGAAAAAACACAAAGGAAAAATAGACAAAAACTATCTTTATGTTATGGGACAATTACATAAACTTACCTTGTAGTTTTAAAGTTTTTTTTTTTTTTTTAAAATTATCCTTGTTTTTATATATTTTTCAGATACTTCTCTTTTAGTTTTATTTTTCTTTCAATTTATTATTTTACACAATATATAATAGATAATTTAATAAAAAATTAACAAGTGGAAAGACGAGAATGCCTTTTTAATTAAAAGACAGCATTTTCTATATGAAAGACAAATAAAACAGAGGAAGCTCATTGCCAAACAATCACCATTGCCCAAATGTTGTTATATCCATGGCAAACCGACCTCTTCGACTTCTTCATTCTTCTTTGGATTAAAAAAAGTTGTGGATGACAGCCATTGGTGCAGACTTTAAGCATTGATTGTTGGTGTTTACTTTTTTAAACCCACAGTCACATGCTTATATATGCGTTTAGCAAAGGAGGCCAGGAAAATAAAAGAAACAGTTTAAAAGAAAGAAAACCATGTATAAGAACATTAATAGCAAATAATAAATTTTATATTCATTACATCAACACACCTGATTTTTTTTTTACCAGATAAGAGATTTGCAAATTTGCAAAGTTTTAAAAACAGGGAGTAACAATTGAATTCCTTGAGTGAGTCATATGGAACCTTCAATTAATTGAGAGAAAGAAAGTGGCAGAAAAATATTTGGGTTGGATTTCTCATCAAATTTTACATTTATTTATTATTATTATTTATCGGTTCTAACAAAAGCATATAAAAAGTTACATTTTGAACTCTTCTCCAATTTTATCTTGACCCTATCCACTTGTTTTCATTCAAAACATATACAAAATTAAAGTGAAGTAGACTGTGGTAACTTTTTACTAAATCATTGTCATTTTGTCTGGTTAAAAGATAAAAATAACTAGCACATCTATGTTAATAGACTGTTTGAGAAATCATAAAAGCGACCTTGCATAAAAATGAAGAATAAGAGCTGACTAACGGATGTTTAAAATAAATAAATTTTTTTTTCCAAATGAAGAATATAATAAGCTATATACCATGACCCAAAAGAATTGTCATTAACATGGTTTAGTAGCAAGAAGAACATGATCATCTATAATTGTATAGAGAAATGGCTCCAGATTAAGCAAGATTTGGATAAATGCTTCATGTGCTAATTACTAACTTTTGCATTCGACAGCATTGGTTAATACATTATGTATTTATTAATACCATGCATAGTGTAGCTGGATTATTTTCCACCTCTTTTACCCTTACCGTCTTTCTTGAATTTGATCCAACTTGACAGTACCTATATATGCTCCGCCCCATTTCACATACTTACAAATTTAGTTACATCTTTGAGATTACTAATAAGCCAGCAAATACCATAGAACTCAACCCATTTGTGTATCTAATGATGGGACACGGATGTTTAGTCATAGGTTATGGATCTTTTTATTTTAAAAAGGAAAAAGTGCACTCCAGTGGAGCATGATTTTTTGGTCAGAACTCCAATGGAGCGGTGATTGCATATACAGCAGTGTCTCCATTTTTGGATAAGTTGAGAAGGATAGATTTCATTGGCAATTGGACCGTCCCATTAGTTCAAATAAATAACAATTACAATTTCCATCAAAAGGACCCCATCCACATATAAGCAACTGTTATAATCAAGTCGAGAAGACAATTTTTACTCCTTATAGCCCGGGGACGTTCAGGAAACCAAAATGTGTTTAGCAAAATAGGGTAACAAATAAACTTGGGTACGAATGTGAAAAAAAGCTGTCGGGACATAAAAGAAATAAATCTCTCAAAAGCAGCCAGTTCCTGAATTCGAACTCTACGAGCATCCCTACGATATCCTGTATCAGAAAACAGTCTCCAGATTGAGTAAAGGACATAACCCACAGCTAGCCCACCAACAAAATTATTAATATTAGTTAGCAGCAATGAATATGGAAATGAAATGATAGCACAAATGGCGGCAAAAACGGATGCTATCTGTCCACTACGGCCGACGGTAATGATCCTTGGCACTAGCAACCCTGTTTTGCAGTATATTGCAAAGTCTTCACAGTTGTTGTGGAAGAGGTTGTAGGCACCAAAGCCATTCTCCAGGAGGAAATAGGCACGGTGCAGGACAAATACTGGTGGATCCGAGTAGGCAAGAGTACCTGTACCTCCTCGGCTTTTGGCTATAAAGAAATCTAGATCAACACCATAGTCATAGTGGTAGAGTTTGCCGACCTTGAGAAAATTACGCATGTTGCAAATCCTCACAGGACCACTGGTTATTTGGTCACCATTGCCCCACCATTGATGGATGGTGGGTGTAATAGGGGCATCTTCTCGAGTTAGATGGATCACCTTTCTTCTACCCCATCTTTTACCGATATATATTCCTGCATACATATGGTCAGCTCAAATTTGGATTTTAACATAAGGATTAACATCAATTTTTTTTTTTTTTTTTGGTTTTTTTATCACATTGTTAAAATTGAAAATTTTATTAAAAATATATTTATTAATTGTCAAGTGTCAATAGAGTTTTTTTTTTTTTTTTTTTTTTTTTTTTGGGGAAGTTTGAACCTAGACAGAGAAAAATAAAAAAGTATGGTTTTTGTCAACTCAGCTAATTACATTATTGTGTCAATCGAGTTATTAAATCTTGATAAAGTTATCAAATTCCAATAGAATTCAATTTTTCCAAAAATAGAATTTTATAATGTCACCTTATCTACATTTGATTATTTTTTAAATTTTAAATTTTAACAATTACTATAATTTAAAAACTAACAAAGAAAGACATAATAATATTATTTGTGCTTATGTGATTTTTATTCATATAAATATATATATGTATATATATTATATCAATTTCTCATCAAGTTACCTAAATAATTTATTTTTCATCAAAACCTTTTTTATGAGTATTTGGATTTTTTCAAGAGCGATTTAAAAATGTATTTGAAATTTATATAAATTTAATAAAATATAAACAAACTAATATTTAAATGCAACCTAAACATATTTTTAAATTTTAACTCTTAAAAAAATTCAAAGGCTAATAAAATAAGTCCTAATGAAAAATTCATAAAAGATGGGTTGGCTATATATATATATATATATAATGTAATTAAGTCCACCTCCTATCATTTGAGCATATATTTAACAGATAATATACATGATTTTAACATATATTTAACAGATAATATACATGATTTTAACATATTTTTAACAGATAATATCATGTATAAATAAAAAGACGGAGAAAATCACCATGATGCGCGTAGAAATAGCTCCTCTACGTGTAGATGTGATCACCCGGCTGTAGTTGCCTCCACTCTATCTTGTTGGAAAGCACCCACCGGATGTGGAACGTCTAAAATTTTAGTTGTTAAATAAAAATAAAACTAAACTATAAGATTAAATAAATAAAAAAAATTTAAATTTCAATTATATGTATGTAGACCAAGTACGGAGAGAAAGTTACTCTGTTGTATACAGCCCAGTAAAAAAATTTGAAGCCTGCTAGGGCCCAGACCAGTGGACGAGATTTAGACCACATACAGAGTACCGGATACAGATTTTCTGTCTCCAAAACTCTGTCTCCAATCCTATCCCACTAATAAAAAATTGACACCTATTTAAAATACTATCATATATTTTCTTCTGTTTTCACGTCATTCACCGTTAAGTTATACTAACGGAAGCTTTCTTATGGCTACAAAACTCCAATTGGGCCCATTTTATTAAAATTTATAAATAAAGTCCTCTACCATTCTTTTTCTTTTCGTTTCTGTTCTTTTTTTTTTTTTTAAATTATTGTGCCATTCTTGCCGTTCTTCTCCCTTTCAACTATAACTTGTATATTTTTTAATTATTATTATACCAATCGAATCCCACTCATTAAAGTTTCAAAAAAGCCCTAAATTATTTTTCTTTTTTTCTGATTTTTTTTTATTTTTATTTTTTGTGCAATCCCATGCCAGTCGTCACTCTAACTATTATATATTTTTTTAATTATTATTTTTTTTTTCTACCGTGCAGCAGCAACAGCCATTAAGGGTTCTTTCTCTATTTTTCTTTCTACGAGGCATTGCAGCAATTTCTTTCTGTTATGTTATATATAAGAAAACATCAATTTACAATTTTAACAAAACACATCTATCATCGAATATAAAAGAATACTTTATTCATAAAAAAATATATATATTTATATATATATATATATAAAAGAATATTATTTTTAACTCTAAAGAAATGTAATAAATGTTTCTAAAGTGCATTAAATAGTAAAAACAAATGATATAAAACTTATTCTCAATAGTAAAAACAAATAATATAAAACTTATTTTCAATGTTTCTATATCCTTATGTCAAACTTCTATATATTCTTGTTATTATCAATGATATAATTGTTATTGAATCTGAAACATTGGTGTTCTTGGGGGATTGCATGCACCTACAAAAAGACACACAAGTACATGTCATTTCCTATAAAAATAAAGCAAACTTTAAAATAAAAAATAAATATATATATATATATATATATTTGATAATCTTTTGAAATACCTGTTCTAATAAATTCAGCATACTTGTATTCTGAATCAAATTTGTTGAAGCAACATGACTACAAACCTAGTATATATAATATTTTAATATATATAAAAAACAAGAAAATAAAATAATATTAATAATTTTTACCATAAAAAAAATAAAGCATGAACCACAAAGATGAAATGTAATTAAAAATATAGTATTACGTGATCACCATGGTATCGAGGCACAATGTTGAATGGCAAGTTTAATAGATCTTGACTATTAAAATTAGAAGAAACCTGCAAGTGAAAATATATGCAAATATATTAAATATTAATATAAATAATGCAGACAAAATTTTAGTTAATAATAATTATAACTGCATTGAATGGAATATTGAAATAACTAAGTTTGTTGAATTGAACGTGAATTCTTACATCATTATGTGCTATTTCACTAGCATGTGACTGTTGTTGAGATGGTTCTCCAAGTGCAACATTTTTCTTCTTTCGCACCCTTTCAAGAGCATTTCTTGGCTTTGTAGATTTTCCACGTACTCTTTTCTTATTTTTAATTCCTTTAATCTTGTCACTAGCACTTGGTACGGTTGTAGTCTCTACGATTTTAGAAATGGATTTTCCAATATTATTGTCTTTTAAATATGTATCCACATCTTCTAAAATCTTAGCAAGAGCAGTTCTTGCAATTTTATATGTTTCTTCTGTTTCTGCTGCCTTCGTTGCCACTTGAGTTTGCAGTCTACACAGATCCTTATAACGTCTTGCCAAACTTAATTTAGGGTCTTCATTTATTGTATTTGCAAATACAAATTCAAAATTTCCTAACTTTGCAGATTTTGTCCATCGTTTCAATATATATTGTATAGGAATTTTTTTTATATCCTTTGAATAAAGAACTTTAAAAGCATGGGAGCACAAAATTCCTGTAAACTCAAACTTTCTACAACTGCAAATCACTGTGTTATCAAAAAAATCATATCTAATAGTATGCTAAAATTGTTTTTTATTATTGGTAAGTTTGTACTCCGTCACTATCCCAATATGATCAAATATTTGCATAGCATAATCATAAGCCTTACATTACTCATCTTGGAACACGTTGAATACTATTGGGGTGTAAATACTTGCTGCATCTTTTAGAATTTCAACTGGAAATGATAACGATGGAGTACTTTGAGTCGCTTTGAAATCAGCCTTTAGTTCTTCATAATGATGATCTTCAATTAACCTCTGAAAAAGCTCAAAGAACCTTAATAAATTATGTTGATAGCTGATATAATTTTTAATCACATTATTCATACTCTCACTCGGTTGAGTAGTAGTCATATCTGCACAAAAAGTCTCTATGCCATAAACCAATGCCCATTTCTTTCTCAAATCAAACATTCGTATAAGCCAATCATTATCTTTAAGATCATATTTCTCAAGCATTGCATTCCAAGCTAGAAAAAATTCTTGTTCTTCTTCATAATCATATATCCAGCTACTAAAATCTTTGGCAAACTCTCGAAATTTGGCAAAAACTCCACTAAGATGTTTTGCTGCATTTTGATACAAGTGCCATATACACAACTGATGACATGTTTCTGGCCATTGAGAAGTTAATGCTTTTGCCATTGCTGGATCTTGGTCAGTAACAATAGTTTTTGGTTTTTTACCCGACATTGCTTTTACAAAAGTATCAAACAACCAGATAAATGTTTCAGCACATTCATCGTATAATAATGCAACTCCAAATATAGTAGTTTGCTTATGGTGGTTCACCCCTAGAAACATAGCAAAAGGTCGACCACTTTGATTTTTCCTATAAGTTGTATCAAAGCTAACTACATCACCAAAATGAGAGTACGCAATCATCATTTTTGCATTTGCCTAAAAAATATTACTTATCAAATCATCTTGATCCACTTTTATTCCATAAAAAAAGTAAGGATTTTCAATTGCATAGATTGTAAGTATTCCAAAACACCACTTGTCTCTCCTACTTTCATTTGAATTGTTCTTTTCATTTTCAAGTAATTCTTGTAATCATCACAAATAAATCCAAGGTTTTTATATGTCAGGACCCGATCAAAATTCCTCCCCGGAACCCTAGACAAGCCCTGATCCCAGGGAAATACCACCGAACCTTCCAATGGAAAATCCGACAGCACCTCCCCTAAGGGTAGGACTTACCAAAAATTACCTGCACTGAAAACACACTTCTATATTCATCCCCTTATTCCTCCCACAATACTACAAATTGATTTCACAAATTTACAGCACTTCAAATGAATAACAGCAACTCAGTGCATAAATAACAACTAAATGTCCAATACAGTATGTAGAGCATTATACAATTAAATGTGGAATTAATACAATAACAGATAAGGAATCAATACAAGATGGAGAGGAAAAAGGGAAGAAATACTTTTTGGACTTGGGGCAACGAACTGAGACGTTAGGCTCGCCCCGAACAATCAATGTCTCCAACCTGGACCTAGGGGAATGGAATTTAAAAACGTGAGATGCTAATCATCTCAGTGAGTGACCCTATCTACTGAACACCTTTAATATTAATAATATAACAAATAAAGGGAATTGAATTAATACCAACAATTAATAGTTAAATAAATAATAGCAGTTGGAAATAATAATTTCCCTCAAAACTCTCACGAATCACTCCATTGGAAATGTTCCCTTTTTAAAACATTTTCACAAAACCCGATATTCGTATTTTCCGAAAACCAAGGGATCAAACAATTTAATAAACAACAAATAAATAAATAAATATCCCAAATATAAATAAAATGTAATAAATTATAATAAATAATTTTTGTACTCTTTGGGATTTGAAATTTCTATCCGAAAAATTTGTACTTGACGCACTACACCATATACCAGTGATGCCCTCCGATAGCCAGCGTCTTGAGCACCGACTGGCGGGGAGATTAAAGAGAGAAACTTGCAAACGGCACTTCGGCGTCCCGACAGTACCGCTGCTGAAACCGTCATCCCGGCCAAGGAGGGGGGCGGCTGATGCGCAATATATAAGACTTGCCTGCCCTCGGTCCAATGGCAACTCACGGGAGACATAATACTTGCGCGCTAACCACATATATATACCAGAACACCAATACTGTATGAGTGCGTCTAAAATAATTACTAAATTAATTATAACCGTACCGTTTTCCAAAATTACCGTGGGAAATATACCAATTTTCACATTTACCATCCCACATATTTCCATTTAACAAATCGGTACGAAAACATCGATAACCAATAAAATTAATTTTTCTCGCAACACGCGGTTCAACAAATAATATACCACGGGCATAATTATGAAAATTAAATCATCAATTTAAACAAATAATTTCCTTAAAATATTCAAACCAATTATGCCCAAAAATAATATAAAATCCAGACACAATTAATTACTGAAAATACTTGCTCATGTGTAATAAATACCATTTAATCACAATAAAATAATAATCGGGAATTTCTTAATGACCCCAAAATTCCATTTAGCACCAATGGGTAAATATATATAAAATAATATTTTTTCCGATTATATTTAAAGTACACCACGTGAGCATAACTGCAGATATCAAATTAATTACCCCAAAAATATTTTTGAAGGTGGGTCACTCACCTGGAGTGCACAATTAACCTAAGATCCTCCATTGGATCAATTCCACGACTCACCCGTGCTCGTAGAACACAATTCACACACAGTCAGATAAATTATTATTTTATTCAGATAAATAATACCTGGTACCCTGGGGGTTAAACACAAACATTATCCAAAATTGTCGAATAATATACCGAATCGAAGCTCGTGGAACGAGGATCGCATTACCGGTCTCCATCGACCCCAATTCCACCGGTGGTGGCCGGAATTTGGCCGGAAAGCTTCGACCGGGATTCAATTCCTCGTATCTTGCAAACCGCTTCAAATTTTGTAGATTGGAGGCCATATTTGGACTCAGAGGACCCAAAATAGAGGGAAAGGGGTGGCAATTTGGACTGGGTTGGCCAAAAACGGCGAGAATCACCGGAAAAAATTCAACCCGCCGCCACGATTTCACCGGCCCGATCTGGGCGTGTCGCCGGCTGGCCGATCGCCAAATTTGGCTAGTGAGCTCTCCGGTGTGTGGTCTTGGATGGTGGCCGGCGCGTGTAGCTTGTGGTGGCCGGAGAAAGATAAACACGGGAGAGAGAGAGACGGCCGGAGGGAGAGAAAATGAAGGAGAAGGAAGAAGAAGGAGGAAGAAGAAGAAGAAGAAAGAAAAAGAATTCCTCCCGTGTCCCTGCCCCTTTTTCCCCACATGGGGAGAAGAAAAGAAAAAGAAAAAGAAAAAGAAAAAGGAAAATAAAATAAAATAAAACAATTAAATAATAATAAAAATAATATTATATAAAATAATAATAAAATAATATGATATTAAACATGGTTGACATGTGGCATCTCACCATGGTGACACATGGTCACATTTATTAAGTCACACGTGGCACATCGTTACACGTTTAAAAATAATATTAAAATAATACGGTGTTTGAAAAACTCTACAGGTTCATAACTTTCAAACCGCACGTCCAAATCGAACGTGCCGCTAGTCTACGGACTCATATCGATGAGCACTTTACAACCATGCATGAGTCAAAGCTCAACTTTGCATGAATAAAAAGTCAACTCCGGCACCCTTGGACAGTTTGGACCTCAACTTGTTTTGCTCATAACTTTCAAACCGTAGCTCTGCTTTCAACGTGCTACTAGTCTTCGAACTCGTGCCAACGTGTACTTCATAACGGTACCTCAGTCAACCTAGAATTCCAACCGGAACAAGAAGTCAACTTTTGATCCCTTTTCGATCAACAGTCAACAGTCAACAGTCAACGGTCAACGGTCAAAGTTGGAAAATTTCCGTTGTACTTTGGGACGGGGTGTTACATTATATCCACCTACTCGCTTAGCCATTAACTCCAAACTTGCTTTAGGAGCAATTCCTGAACTATCAGCTATATCTATTTCAGCAACTTGGACAAAAGTTAACTTCCTCTGAGACCTATGCAAATGACTTTTACTAGGAGTTGATGTCACATGTGTATGTTGGCCAATGAAATCAGTAATACGATATTTACCAGTTTGATCCAAATTTATTTTCATTCTAGCTAAACAATCAAGTCTTGTTTCAGCACGATGAGATTTAACATTAATATTTCGTTTATCCTTTTCCCGAAAGCCTTCACAACAACAACAAAAAGTTCTATTTTTCATCTTTCGACTTTGATCTTTATGTCCCTTACTCCTTCGAATGCCAAAACCAACCTTGTAAGAATAAGCATTATAAAAGTTATAAGCTTCATCTTCACTTTTAAATTCTATTCCAACTTTTGGTATCATTTCATCCAAAATTTTAGAATGAATTGCTTCTATTTGTTCTTGACCAGTTATGTTTCCTTCATCTTTTTTATCTTCATCTTCCAATGACATATTAATATCTTTACTCACATAACTATCATTATCCATGATCTTCAGCACTTTAATTAAATATCATAAAGAAAAAAATTAGAATCATAAAATTAAAAATAACGGTATAAATATATATATATATATATATATATATATGACAAGCTTAATCATATTAAAAGAAAATCTAATATCAAAGCAAAATAAAAAAAGAATAATATTTTAAAGCCTAGAATATTTCAATTTATTATAAAATATTAGAATATAGCAATAATGCAATATCATATTTAAATCCTCTTATGGATGCATTACCATACGAAACACATAAATGAAAAAGATATATGATTAAATTTTATATATTTTTTCTATTGTTTAGATTAAATATTATATAAATAAAATTGAAATCAATATTGAATATAACAATTACATAAATTTACTCAAGCAAATAATGAAGAATGTTGATATAGAAAGTAATAATCACTTATCAAAAACTACCGATGAAGTTTCTAATTTATAATAAAGAAGGTACCTGTTTTTTTTTTTTTTCCCGAGAATGATAGGTACGATTTGATGGTTGCTGCAGTGCCTCACAACAGAAAAAACTAGAGAAAGAATTGCTACAGTGCCTGGTAGAAAGAAAAATGGAGAAAGAAGCCTTAATGGCTGCTGCTGCCCTACGGTAGAAAAAAATAATAGTAATTAAAAAAAGTATAACAGCTACGGGATCAAAGACTGAAGACTGGCAGGGGATTCCACAAGAAATAAAAAAAAATATAATAAGAAAAAAAGAAGAATGATTTAGAGCTTTTTTGAAACTTTAATGAGTGGGATCTGAATGGTATAATAATAATTAAAAAAATATACAAGTTACAGTTGAAGGGGAGAAGAACGGCAATAATGGCACAAGAAACCAAAAAAAAAAAAAAAAAGAACAGAAACGAAAAGAAAAAGAATCATTAAGGATTTTATTTTTAAATTTTAATAAAGTGGACCCAGTTGGAGTTTTGCAGCCACAAGAAAGATTCCGTTAGTATAACTTAACGGGAAATGACGTGAAAATAGAAAAACATATATGATGGTATTTTGGATGAGGTGTCAATTTTTTTTTAATAGGATAGGATTGGAACAGAGTTTTGGAGACAGAAGATCTGTATCCCAGAGTACCAAATACGTAATAGTCCGCATCAGATCTACCCGAACCAGTTTAAAAAAGAAGCGTTTGGTACGTGGGAAGCCCAGATAATGAGAAGCCAATCTCTCAACTTTAGTAAATCTATCAACTTCAACTCGAATAACATTAGGATGAGCTCCGACATCAAGAGCAAATCTACAAGTACTGTATATACCGAGACCTGCCAACGTGAGAGCAGTAAAGCTAGGAGGCATGCTTTGGAAGATAGTAAAAAACACAAAAGCAGTAACAGCCAAGATATATGCTGATGACTCATTTATATCCCTGAAGTCACATATAATTTATTTACATATACTATTAAAAAAAGAAAAAGAAAAAGGAAAAGAAGAAAGTTTGTGAAACCACAAAATGACTGCCAAGCATTCAAAAGAATGAAGAAGAAAGAAGAAAGAAGAAGAAGATCACCGTGATGGACTTCTTTCGTGTTGGCTCCTCTGCATCTCCATGTGTATATGTGAGCCCCAGGCTCCAGTTCATTCCTTGGTATTCTGTTCCAAAGCACCCTTCTCATGTTGTTCCAGTTCCCTCGCATTTTGTTCCACATCCACACTTATTCTCTCATGTTGCACTTAGGGGGTTTCTCTTCTCCTCTTCAAAATTTGTAGTGTTTTGTGAAATGGGAATTATTTGAATTCTAGTTTATCCCACAAAAATTGAATTTGGGAGGACAGTCAAATGAATTGGGAAATCGCTTTCCTAAGCCTGACGACTGTATATATTAAAATAGTAGGTGCATGGAGACAATACTGGGTTTTGTCGGTGATGTACAAAGGATTGATTGAGAAACTAAATAATTTATTGCAAATAGTGGGTTTTGTCCGTGATGTAGAAAGGATTGATTGAGAAATTAAATAGTTTATTATAAATCCATTTAAATAGATAAGATTAATTAAACCAAAAAATATATATAAGAGAAATGTCTTTGTGGGGATTGCCTATAGCAATGTTCACACTTTTCTATGGACGTTTTAAATAAGGTCTCTAATTATATATATATATATATAATAAAGAATTTATAAAGAGGAATTTAAAGATAACATTCTTAACCTTTTGATCCATATAATTTGTGTAATGTAATACTTTATATTTTATATCCTATCAATCACTTAGTTGATTTGACAAAAATCATTGTAATATGTGTATGTTTAATTATTGGATTAATTACACTATACACTTTTAAGGTTTATCTTAATTACAACTAGATATTCTAATATATGTGATAATTGCAAATTAGTCCATTCCGTTACCACATTGGTGTTAAAGTTGACCCAAAAAAGGGCATATTAGTCATTTGACACAAATAAACCGTAGACCCACCCAAAAAAAAAAAAAAAAAATTCCAACACCTGTAACAACCTCCACTGCTCCTGGCTACTACAACTGCTACTTCATTTCCTCGGTGCCATGACGGTGTTAGCAATCTCCTCGGTGCGCAAGGTGTCAATGTGGACAAGGCCGAGGCCGAGGTCAGTAGCGAGAGTAGAATTGATGGTGCGATCGAAGGAGCCGAGGCAAACGATGAGCTAGTAAGGATGGAGATGGAGCTGGGCGGCATGTGGGATGTAGGCGAGGTAATGGAGGAGGCCGGTGGAGGTAGACTCGATCTTGCTATCGGAGAGTCGGTTGAGAGGGATGTGCTCGACGGTTGCGATGCCGGCCAAGGAGTCTTGCTAGAGGGCATAGTCATCGATGTAGTTGAGAGTGACGACCAAGCGGAGAGGAGGAGACATAGGGATGTTGTGCTGGGGCATTGCAGCAGGGGACTTGATAGCCACACAAGACGTCGTTTTTGGTGGTAGGAAATGAAGTAGCAGTGGTGGAGGTTGTTGCAGGTGTTGGGTTTTTATTTTTTTTTTTGTTTTTATAGGGGGAGTCTGGGGTTTATTTGTATTAAATGACTAATATGCCCCTCTTTCCATCAACTTTAACACCAATGTGGTAACATCAGTGACTGATTTGTAACTATCACATATATCAGGGTATCTGATTGTAATTAAAGTAAACTTTAAAGGTGTGCAGTATAATTAACCCTTTTTTTTTATTGGGCTGAAGAAAGATGGGTATTGAGCTAGTTATTGATACCATTCATAAGTTCCTTTATTTGTAATTTGTGATTGAAAGACAATTCCAGTGCAAATCCTGTTTAACCTAGTGGTAAAAAATCATTGTTTAAGAAGCAATGATTCCAATTCAAATTTCCACCAAATTAATTTTTGAAGAAATCATATCAGTGCCAATCTTTTTGAGAAAAAAACAACCAAAGAGTTCGTTTTGGCGTTGTAGAGAATATTTTAACTTATTTTTTCTGTATATCCCGTTCATTGTACAAATAAGTTGAATTTTAATACAGTTGTACAAAACCTTTTATCTTGAGCCAGTGAGAGAAAAGCTCATTGCTCTTTGTAAACTTTTTTTTTTAAAATAATCATCTAGAAAAAAGTTGGATTAGTAGGGGAATAATTAAAAATAGATTATAAGAAATTTTTGATTAATCAATAAACTTTTCCAATAGTGGTTTTTGACTGCATGTATAGGTTGTCTATTTTTAATTTGATAATATTTTCTGACTTTGCCTCTCTTTTTAGTTCTCTTTGGATTTGTATTGATCAGTATCCATATAAAGTTAAACAGTATGTTGCAACATTTAGATATGGTTTGGTAATACTTAGAGTATAAAAAAATCAATCGTAGTTATATTGAATGAAGAATCAGGCTTTACAATTTTGAAAGAAAATTAATAAAGTATTTAATAACTTATATTAATAAAAATGCTATAAAGTGTAAAAGTTATAGATAAATGTTTAGTAATTTATAAAATTTAATCGTTGTAAATTTTATAATTATTAATATGAACATAATATATATAAGTTATTATTATTATTATTTTTTTTAACAAAAATACAATAATATGCATGTAGTTATGTAATTATACTTATATACTAAAAAATTAATATATAATATATGATTTTTGAATTTTTTTTTTCCAAATCTTAATTTTAAAATAAAATACTTAACAACCAAATTATTTGCTTACCAAGCACCTCAGTGGTAAAAAAATTCTTTTATAATTAATTTTATAATTATTATAATTATTACCAAACTAAATCTTGGATATATTAATAAATGTATAATTGAACAAGATGTTAAAATTTCATGATATATGATTTTATCATTAGATTCATTACCGTTTGGAAACACAAATTCAAAATTCCACTAAAAATATGATACCAGTTTAAGGTGAGCGTAAAAAAAGGCAGGGCTATTTTAGAATAAATACTTGCATACTAAATCACAACAAAAATTGATTTCACGTTCATATATATGTTTAACATCCAAAACAGCAAGTTTCATTGATCAAAAACTAAAACTCAACCAATATCGCCATATAAATCCTAGATAAATCATAAATTAATCCATGATTTTTCTTACTTTGATTCTCTTTCAGAGTAACAAATTCTCGCCTTCATGATGCATGAGTTGAGGTACTACCGGAAAGCGACCACTATGCATCCAAGATGGCAATCTCTTAAGTCTAATTTCATAAGCTTTTCCCACAATGTGTAGCATCAGCAACAAATCTAAACATAGAATAGATGAAATAAATCGTAGTCGCCACACCAATAGGATTGCTAGGCCGGAATGTAAACTTAAAAATGGCGATAGCACAAGTCATACCAAGGTAAGATGCTATCTGCCGGCCAAGGTTAATAATTCTATTTCTCGAACGCAACCCTATTTTGCAATATTGTTGAAAAGGTTGTAGGTACCAGTCCTAGAACCTTTGGTCAGCTCCTGAAGAGAACAGTAAATAAGAGTTTCGGGCCGATCAGTAGAGCAAAAGGTACAAGTACCACCTAGAATTTTGGCGATAAAGAAAGCAAGACTAACACCATACTTCTAGAGATAGAGTTCATCATCGCTGCAATATTCTACACGACTTTTCTTTGCTTGATTACTGGTGACAAAGCTAGTGCTTATGGGAATGTATGATGAATGGGATAAAGCTAAGTTAGGTAAAATAGGGTCTACTCCACGAATGAGGCTAATCACTTCTCCGTCACTGCCACCTACATATATACTTGGCCAAGTCACATAATTTTGTTTCCAAACGGTAATATATCTAATGATAAAATCATATGTCATGAAATTTTAACATGTTATTCAAATATACATTTGTTAATATATCCAAGGTTTAGTTTGGTAACAATTATGATAATTCTAAAATTAATTATAAAATAATTTTTTTACCACTGAGGTGCTTGGTAAACAAATAATTTTTGTTGTTAATTATTTTATTTTAAAATTAAGATTTGAAAAAAAAAATCAAAAATCAAATATTATATATTATTTTTTTAGTATAAAAGTATCATAACACAGTTACACACATATTATTGTATTTTTGTAAATAATAATAATAATAATAATAATAACTTATATACATTATGTCCATTTTAATAATTATAAAATTTATAGCAATTAAATTTTATAAATTATTAAACATTTATATGTAACTTTTACAATTTATAGCATTTTTATTAATGTAAGTTATTAGATACTTTATTAATTTTTCTTTCAAAACAGTAAAAGCTGATTCTTTATCCAATATAACTACGATTTTGGAAATATTGAAAAGATATATATGACCATAAACTTTGCTTATGTACAACAGACATTCTTTTTTCCAAACTTGGTGAAGTAGTCTAGTTTCTAATTAAAGAACTTGTCAAATATTACTATCAGATTCTATTCAAACACTTCCTACACATGAGGGAAAGGAAATAGCTGCTTCAGGGAAAAGACAGAGCATAGGTGTAAGTACATATACATATACTCATGTATATTTAAATTAATTACCTAATCCTAATTGATTCTCTAAAAGCAATTCTCTACTCCAAATAATAGGTAGATTTCTTATTCAATAAAGTCCAAAACTATGTAATATTCCTATACTAACTTAAAGGTTTCTCATGCAATTATAAACACAGGTGAAACAGAGACAGTTAATGACTCAAATTATATATACAGATAAATACAGTTTTTTTTCTTTTGGACCCTCTTCTTTTCAATAGTGGAAAAATAAATGAAAGGAAGATGTGACAACAAAGATTGTAAAAAAATGCCATTCAGAGCCTAGTATTCAACCGAGTTGTATACAATGTATAGGACACAACAAACATAGAAAATGTCAGCAAAGCAAATGTTCCTATTGACAGTTTTTTTTTTTAAATTGTTATATAAATCACAAGAAGCAATCTTGCATAAACATGAAAAATAAGCACTAGTTAAAGAAATAAATGGAAAAAGAACAAACAAATTAACAAAGAATGTAGTTCTTTGCCAAAGTATGATGTAATGCTAATCTTAGTTGTCCCCTGAATTTAATAAGACTAACAATTTAGGATGGTCAACTTACTAAGCCACAACATTAAAACAACTAAAGTGGATTCGTAAGGCCCTGTTTGGTTTGTGACAAATTAATTTGAAAAAGTTGAGATGAAAGTGGTTTCATTAAAATATATAGATGTTTTTTTTCATGTTTTTTCTGGAATTAGTTTGACATATTTATTTAAACGGCAGTCTTACCCTCCTTTTGAATATTTCCAGCTACTAATAAAGACTAGAAAGAAATAATAATTCTGTGGAAACTATTTCTTAGTAAATGGATTTCTGAAAACTTTATCATGGTTCAAGTACTTAAGTTGGATAAAAGATAAGGATATACAGCTAAAAGAATTGGGTTTTGGGTGTCAAAATAAAATCACAATAATAAAGAAAAATACCATAATTTTAACATAAAAAGAAAGAAATATGGAGATAAAGAAGATCATCACCATGATAGGCATAAGTACTGTAGGAGTAGCACCTCCATGTGTAGATGTGATCTCCAGGCTTCAGCTGTTTTTTATGTATCATGTTCAAAATCAGCTACTGGATTTTGAATGTCTAATGTTTTAGTAAGTAATTTTATTTCATAAATAAAAAAAGAGGATAAATTTCATCATATATAGTTCTTCAATTTTGTGTTTTATTATGAAGAAATGTATATTTGTTCCCTTTCATTAGTAGTCCACTTACGTAATTTATTATAAACATTACTTACAAGATTTAAAATAAAAAATAAAAAACCTTATAATAAGTTCTCATTTGGTATAGTTTGTAATTTTCCATATATGCTTGCTAAAAATTTATTTTCTATTGGCTTTAGTTGAAAGCTTTTAGAAGCATTGAGGTATGAAATACTTTTAAAAAATTATCCAAATATTTTTAGAAGCAATTTTTGAGCGTTAAATGTTAGAAATAGCTACTCAGAAGCGTTGACAAATTGTAGGGGTCTAGCCATTTTCTACTAAAGCCTGACCCATCAGGGTTTTTTAACCCCATAGAATATTATAAATAGATGCTTAATTTCAGTCTTGTATGACATAACACATATTAGAGATAACATAGGTTTTTGTGACTCCAAGAGAGAGTTTTGGAGAAGTTTTTTAATATATAAATTTCATAGTAAATAAATCATCTTTTTTCTTCTCAATTTTCGTGCTTTTTTGTCTCTCTTTGTTTTTGTGTTGGTTTTGTGTGTTTTTCGTGATCAAAGGATCACAACAAGCAGTATAAGAACCAAGATCCAGATATAGGATTCATCATCTAAAAGCTCAAACAATAGATTTGAGTATACCAAGAGGTAGATCTCACCGAGACGAAGAGAACGAGCCTAACAACACCTTCATCCGCTACCACATGCGCCTCCACGTGCCGGTCAAAGTTTTGTGCAGGTTTTTCATGTGTCGATCAATGAATACCGGCCATCCATGCGCCCACAGGCCAAGTCGCTATATGAGCTGCGAGCCGAGCCGAGCCATGTCCCTAGTTCCAAGCCAAGCTAAGACACATCATCTTGCCACATCATCTGCTAGCTAGCTACCATGTGGTGCCATGTCACTCGATTTGCCACATCATCCAGCATGTCACCACCAGTCCCAAAATTTTCTAAAATTGTGGAAATACCCCTATATTTTTTGTATTTGCAGATTTTTCTAGAAGTTTTGATATTTGCAGTTTGACCCAAAACTTTAAATTTTGGAGATTTAGATTTTGTTCTGAAAGGAGTCAACCTAATATTCTTTTACAGTTCCGAACACATTGATGGACTCTATTTTGTCGAATTCATCTCCAATTTTTGCAGGATAAGATGTCAATGGATGAGTCGTACTCAGGAACTATGATCAAGCTTACTACCACCAACTATGCACTTTGGAGACCTCAGATGGAAGATCTTCTAAATTACAAGGACTTGTTTGACCTCTTGGATGTTGAAGGCAGGAATCTCAATCCCACCAAAGAAGTAGAATGGAAGAAGATGAACATGAAAATGATCGGTCAAATCTGACAATGGATCGATCACAGTGTCTTCCATCATGTTGCGTAGGAGACAGACTTATATACCCTCCGAAAAAAGTTGGAGGACATGTACCAAGCTAAGATTGCTTGGAATAAAGCCTTATTGATGAGCTGCTTGGTGAATTTGAAGTTGAAGAATGGAACTTCTGTAGCCGAGCACACCCGTATGTTTTAGAACTTGGTAAACTAATTATCTGCGGTGGAGTTACAACTGGGAGATAAGGAGCAGGCACTTTTAGTTCTTAGCTCTCTTCCAAACAGCTAGGAGATACTAGTAGTCTCTCTTAGCAATTCAGCCCCTAACAGCAAATGTACCATGGCTATGGTGATGGATGCCTTATTTAATGGGGAGGCTAGGAGAAAGGACATGGGCAAATGATAAAAAACATGCCTTTACCACAGAGAAATGGGGGAGATAGCAAGAATGTTGTCATGACAGAGCTAGAGCAGAGGCAGATCTATAGATGGAAGGAGGCTAACATCATTATTGTAGCTGAGAAGGTCACTTGAATAAGTAGTACAGGAAGATGTTGCGAGAGCAGGGACAGAAAAGTAATTAGCCAAAGAAGGATGGTAAAACTTTAGTCACTGTTAGAGGAGAAGTGGCATATTGTTCCACACAAGAAGAATCATGCCTTCACACTTCAAGCTAAGAAGTCGAGTGGGTAGTTGATATTGCAGCATCCTACCATGTTACTCCACGTGTAGAGTTTTCCAAAACATATAAAGCAGGAGATTTTGGTACAGTGAAGATGAGAAATGACAGCTTCGCTAAGATCATTGGAATTGGTGATATTAAGATAAAAACCAACATTGGACATATAATTACTTTGAAGGATATCCGACATGCTCCAGACCTTCGGCTTAATCTGCTTTCAGGAATAGCCTTTGATAAGGAAGGCTTCTACAATCACTTTTAAAATGGTAAATGGAAAATGACAAAATGTGTTATGGTTCTTGCTCGAGGTCATATTTGTTGAAGACTTTACAGGAAACAGCCTAAATATTTCAGAAGAAAAGGTATCTCAAAATTTGTGGCACCAGAGACTTGGTCACATGAGTGAGAAAAGATTGTCTACTTTGATAAATAATAATAAAAAAAAAGCTTATCACCATTTCCAAGAATGCTGTGCCAGATCCTTGTAATCATTGTTCGTATAGTAAGCAATACAGAGTCTCATTTAAATCCTCTTCAACAAGAATATCAAAATTGCTTAGTCTAGTGCATTCTGATGTTTGTGGACCTTTGGAAGATGAATCTCTAGGTGGCAATAGATATTTCTTGACCTTTATAAATGATGCTTCTTGGAAGGTATGGGTTTATTTCCTGAAGATGAAGGATTAAGTTTAGATTACTTCAAAGAGTTCCATGCCATAGTAGAGCCCGTGATAGGAAAGAAGATGAAGTGTCTTCGCTCAGACAATGGAGGTAAGTATACTTTCCGAGAGTTTGATGCATACTATAGAGGACAGGGTATTCAGCATGAGAAGACAATCCCTTGCACCCCACAACATAATAGTATAACCGAGAGAATGAATCAAACGATTATGGAGAAGGTCAAAAGTATGATTAGTATGACTAAGTTGACAAATTCATTATTGGGAGATGCTGTTCATGTCACCTACTATTTAATTAACAAAGCGCCATCAGTACTACTGAATTTTGAAATTTCAGAGAAAGTGTGGTTTAGTAAGAATCCATCATACTCTCATTTAAAAGTATTTCAATGTTTAGCCTTTGCACATGTACCCAATGAGCTTAGACAAAAGCTTAGTGCAAGGACTACTCCATGCATCTTTATCGGATATGGAGATGAAGAATTCGGATACAAATTATGGGATCCAAAAGCAAATAAGGCTATCAGAAGTAGGGATGTAGTATTCTAAAAAAAACCAAATTATAGAAGATATTGAGAAGCAAATGAAGTCTTCTAGTATCAGTGTGTAACATCCCATCCTGAAATATGCTGGAAATTTCTCAAGTTGACCAGGTTTGATCTGGTTTGACCATCGTTGACCGAAAAGGGTCAAACTTTGACTTTTTGACTCGATAAGAATTCGAGGTTGACCAAGACACCGTTGTGAAGTACATATCGATCCAAGTTCGTAGACTGGTAGCACGATGAAAACGGAATTACGATTTGAAAGTTATGGGCAAAACAAGTTAAGATCCAAATTTTCCGAGAGTATCGAGTTGACTTTTTATTGTTGTAGAAATAAGCTTTGACTCATATACAGTTGTGAAGTACTCATTGATACGAGTCCATAAACTAGCAGCACGCCTGATTTGATATTTTGGTAGAAAGTTATGGACCTGCAAGTTTTTCAAATACCGTATTATTTTAATATTATTTTTAAACATATGAACAATTTGCACCATGTGTGACATTATGAAATATGCCATGTGTCACAAAATGAAAATGCCACATGTCAGCCATGATTAAATACTACATTATTTTATATTATTATTATTTTAATATTATTTTCTATATATTTATTATTTTCTTTTTCTTTTTTTTTTTTTCCTCCCCCACGTAGGGAAATGCCCCACGGGCTTTTTCTTCCTTCTTCTTCCTTCTTCTTCTTCTTCTTTCTCTCCTCCTCCCTCTCAGCCCCACCTTGGTTTCTCCATTTTCGACCACCAGAAGGCCACACACGTCGGCCATTGTTGAAGCCCAGTCACCGGTGAGCTCAGCTGCTAAGTTTGGTGGCCGGACGACCAACGATACGCCCAGATCGACGGGTAAAGCCGGCGACAACACAAATTCCATTTCCGACGATTTCATCGTTTTTCAATGTACCCAGTCCAAATTTATACTCTATCCCCCCTATTTTGGGTCCTCTAATCTTAAAAATGGCCTCCATTTGTTCAATTTCTAAGCGGATTGTGAGATATACGGAGGAGGAGCTCGGTCGAAGCCTCTCGATCAAATTTCAACCACTACCGGTGGGTTTGTGGTTAATGGAGGTTAGAAATGCGTTCCTCATCTTATTAGCTTTCTATAGGCACCTCATTTGTGAATTTTGATTAACTTTTGTGTTAAATCCTCTGGATAATTGTGTATAATTTATCCGATTAAAAATATTATTTTATTCGGTTTGTATACTGTTGATGCTTTAGGAGCATGTGTGAATTGTGGAATTGATCCTATAGAGGATCTTGGTATAATTGCGTGCTCAAGGTGAGTGACCTACCTTCAAAATTATTTTGGGATGTTAAAATATATATATTTTGTGTTAATTGGTTATTTGAAGAATATGTTTTAAGTGTTGAATATTTAGTAAATTTATATTTCGAATTTTGATGCCATAATTGAATGAATTATAATTATTTGTGCATCAAGAAATATTTTGATTTCAAGAATTTTATGAATATGGGATTTTGTTAATAATTGTTAAATTTTATTTTTAGAATATTGTGTAATTAGAAATGCTTTCATGTGAATTTTAATATATGTTTAATATTTGAAGAAATTTCCATTTAAGTTTACAATGCTGATTTATGATGGTTTTAGTATATGTGTTATTGCCAAAAATGTATTTGGGATTTTAAAAGAATTATGGTTTACGGTTTTTAATTAATTATTGTTGAGTTTGATGTTGATTTTATAATGCATAACAAATGTGTTTACATTATTTTAAGAATATATGAATTTCATGTGGTTTTAATATTACTTTTGGCATGACTTGATTTTAAAGATTTCAAGAAAAATATTGGTTTAAGTAATGGTGCTTTCAAAATATATATTTTTGCACTTGAAATATTATCTGATGGATTTTATGATATGGAAAAAATTATATATTATCGATGGATTTATGCTGGTGATATTAAAGAAAAATGTGGGAATATGAATTTGAAAAGTGATATAATTCCCACGGTGAGTTTTGGAAAAATTGTTATTTTTAAAATAATATAGTTATTGGCTTTAGACACAATTTTTTAAAATAATATAGTTATTTGCTTTAGACACACTCATACAGTGCTGGTGTTTTGTACTATATATGTGGATAAGTGCGTAGGTTCTAATGTCTCTCGTGAGTTGCCATCAGACCGAGGGTAGGCAAGTTTGATATTGGCCATAGCCGCCCCCCTCCATGGCCGAGATGACGGTTTAAGTAGCGATGATGCCGGGACGCTGAAGCGACCGTATGCAAGTTTCTCTTTTTAACCCCCCGCCATATGGTAGTCGGGACGGTGGGTATCATAGGGCATCACTAATATATAGTGTGGTGTGTCAAGTTATTTTCTCGATACGAATTTCAAACCAAGATACTTTAAAATCGTATTTAAAATTAAACGTATTTAATTTTGTTTTATTGCTTATTTCAAACTAATATTTTCCAAAATGTATTTATTCATGTTTTTATCAATTATTTTAAATTGGTGTTTTAGAATTTTATTTTACCATGTTGATATTATTTATTTAAATTTTGAGATTTTAATACGAATTTTATTATATTCTTTTATCTATTTTAAATTGAGGTTTAAAATCTATTAAAATGTTTATTTGATTATTTCATTGATTTAAATAATAAATTTTATAATTTATATATTGAGTTTATTTTTGTTTTATGCCAAATTTCTTTAATAAAAGTTTATTTATAATTTTATTTATCTTATCTAGTGATGTCTTATTCTAAATTTAATTATTGGATTTTTAAAATGTTTTCAATGTATATATTGAGTTCTAAAATAATATTTGTATTTATGTGTATTCTAAATTATTGCATTCCGTTTAATTTGATATTTCTCTGATTATTTTTAATGTAAATTTTATTGTGATTTTGCTTATTTTATTTATGATATTTTGTTACAATTTAATAATTGTTATTAAAATTATTCTTGTTTCTTATTATACATTCTAGATCTTTAATTTAATGTATTTGATTTATAATTTATTTAATTAATTATTCCTTGATTTTTGGGGTACAATTATTGGATTTTGTGAAAATGTTTTAAAAGGGAAAATTTTCCAACTGAGTGAACTGTGAGAGTTTTGAGAGAAAACAACATTTCAACTACTTATTATTTATTTGATTATTTATTATTATTAATTAATCAAGTTTATTTTATCGTATTATTATTATTATTATTATTATTATTATTATTATTATTATTATAAGTGTGTCGTAGTTAGAGTCACTCACTGAGATGAGTAGCATCTCATGTTTTTAAATTTCGTTCCCCTAGATCTAGGGTAGTAGGCGTTGATCGTCCGGAGGCGAGCTCGACGTCTTTGTTCGTTGCTGAAAGTCCAAGAAGCTTTCTTTTCTTTTGCTCCCTACCTTGTATTATTCATTTTATCTTTTGTTGTATTAAATTTCATATTTAACTGTATCTTGGTAAAGCTCTGTATACGATTCTGGACATTTATTTATTAATTATGTACTGATTTCCTGTTATTCATTTGAAGTGCTGTGAATTTGTGGAATTAAATTGTAGTAAGGTGGGAGGAATAAGGTGGTGTCTATAGAAGTGTGTTTTCAGTGCAAGAAGTTTGTGGTAAGTCCAACCCTTAGGGGAGGTTCTGCCGGATTTTCCATTTGAGGGTCCGATAGGGTTTCATTGGGATCAGGGATTGTTTAGGGTTCTGGTGAGGAATTTTGGATGGGTCCTGACAAGTGTGTGACAGGCCAGACCACCCGCATGCGATATTGTCCTCTTTGGGCCTGGGGAATCATCTTACAACCCAGCACTCAAGGTTTTAAAAGACCTCGCAAGGAAAAGGTATCCACGTCCACTTATATATAATGCTTCGTTCCCCTTTCCAACCGATGTGGGACTTCACAATCCTCCCCCTTTGGGGCCCAGCGTCCTCACCGGCACACCGATTCGGGTTTGACTCTGATACCATCTGTGATAGCCCAAACCACCGCATGCGATATTATCCTCTTTGGGCCTGGAGAATCCTCTTACAGCTCAGCCCTCAAGGTTTTAAAAGGCCTCATAAAGGGAAAGGTATCCACACCCACTTATATGGAGTGCTTCGTTCCCTTTCCAACCGATGTGGGACTTCACAATCTGTGACAGCCTAGACCACCCACATGTCATATTGTCCTCTTTGGGCCTGAGGAATCCTGTTACGACCCAGCCCTCAAGGTTTTAAAAGGCCTCGCAAGGGAAAGGTATCACACCCACTTATATGGAGTGCTTCGTTCCCCTTTCCGACCGATATGGGACTTCACAATCCTCCCTCCTTGGGACCTAAAATATATATTAAAAACATTATAAATTGGCAATAGAATTCTAGATAGAAATTCTCATAATATCGAAAAGATAAACATATTTTTCAAAAATATGGGCCAGTACCCGGATCGGTGTGCCAGCGAGGATGCTGGGCCCAAAGGGGGAGGATTGTGAAGTCCCACATCGGTTGGAAAAGGAAACGAAGCATGATTTATAAGCATGTGGTTACCTTTCCTTTGTGGACGCATTTTGACAAAACCATAAGGGCTGGGCCCAAAGCGGACAATATTTACATGCGGGTGGTATGGGCTATTACACTTTCCTTCCATAGAATGCACATATTATCATGGAAGTGAATATCAAATCTCTTTTTCAAAAGTTGCCCAGTGCTTAGCAAATTACATTGCAATCCAGGAACATAATAAATTTTTGACATTTTCTCCAAAGTTCTAGATTTAGTTTTAAAAATAATTTCTCCCAGACCTTGTATTTTATAGGATTTTGCATCTCTTATTGTCACTTGACCACGTTCAAATTCTTCTAATGATGAAAACAGGTGCTTGTTACCAGTCATATGCTCACTTGCTCTACTATATAAATACCAAACATGATTTATATCACCATAGCCAGCAAGAAGCAAAGTTTTAGAATTACCTTCTTCCTTGTCCTGAATGAACCCAGGATTCTTTCTTTGATTAGCTGGATTATTCCAACATTCATTTGCTTTATGTCCAGGCTTGTGACAATAATAGCATTCAAAATAGCCATGTCCATGCAAATTAGGACCTCTTGCTCTTCCTCCTCTGAATCTGCCACCTCTTCCCTTTTGTGGTGTGTTCTCTGGCTGATTTATATTTTCTACTGAAGATTCGTCTCTACTTGGACTTCCTTTTCCTCTTCCATAAAATTTCGAGCCTCTTCCTCTATTATTGTCTCCTTTGCCACGTCCTCTAAAATTAGCTTGTGAGAAATTTTGCCCTCCTGTATTTGTAACTTGTGATTTAAGAGCTTGATCAACAGAAGTCTGACTGATTGAAGCAAGAGTTCTTTTATTTACTCGAAATTCATGAGACTTTAAAATTCCAAACAACTCCTCTATTGAAATAGTAGATAAATCCTTTGATTCTTCTACTGTAACGACAAAAAAATCAAATTTTTCTGGAAGGCTTCGAGGAACTTTTTCAACAACCTTTTGATCTTCTAAAATTTCTCCATTAGAAGCCATTTGATTCACAATAGAAGTAACCTTATTTAAATAGTTTGAAATGCTTTCACTCTCCTTCATTTCTAATTTTTCAAATTCTACTCTTAAAGATTGCAGACGTACCTTTTTCACCTTTTCTTCTTCTTTATATGCTGATTGGATCATCTCCCAAGCTTACTTGGATGTTTATGCTTTTGCAATTCTTTCAAATACTGGTCTTTCAATGGTTTGATAAATCTGAAAGAAAGCCTTGCTGTCTTTCTCTCTTTTTTCTTTCAACAAAGTGCTTTCTACTGTAGTTAGACTCTCTTCGTTTTCTGGCTCTTCATATCCATCTTCAACAATACTTCATAACTTAAATGATTTTAGCAGTACCTTCATCTGATGCCTCCAATAATCATAATCTTTTCCATTGAAGCGGGGAATAAGAGAAGCCAGATTGTTCATATTTGCCATAAGGCTCTGATACCAATTGTTGCTTTATATATATATATATATATTATTTAAAGTGCATTACACGTTCAAGAAGGAGAGCCAAAAACAGGAGCCAATACATAAACCTTTTTTTTTTTTTTTTTTTCGTTTTTTATATTTCATACTCCTCTTGTTTCAATGGACAAAGAACAGAGATATATATACCTTCACTATTTTCATAGTTCATGAACCATATTTAAAAGGTTCTTACATTTCCCATACATATTTATCATATATCCTAGAAAAAGTAAAATATTAAATTTGGTTTATTATTACAACATTAATAGAAAATAATAAAATACATATTCATTACATCAACACACCTGATTTTTTTATTTAGCGGATAAAAGATTTACAAATTTTCAAAGTGCTAAAAACAAGAGTAACCATTGGATTCCTTTAGTGAGTCATATGGAACCTTCAATTAATTGAGAGAAAGAAAGTGGCAGAAAAATATTTGGGTTAGATTTCTCATCGAATTACATCCACTTCAAGCCATTGTTTATTGCATGAGGGTTGCCTTCCCATCAGATTCTCGTCTATAGGTATGACTGTTTGGTAACATTGTTTTAAAAACCCAAGGAAATTTGTTTTGTTAAACTTTTAATTACGTGGATGTTTTTGTCTCTTACTTGTTAATTTTAAATGAAATTATTTATTCTATGTTAAAAAATAATAGTTTGAGTTGCCAAACCACGTGGCTGCCAAGCCAGTAAAAGTAGCCAAAACACCTGGCTGCCAAAACCAGTAAAAGTAGCAGTTGTGAGTTGCTGCAGAAAGAGAAAGACAGTGACGAAAGTAACAGCAAAGATAAATGCTGTTTGCCAACTTCAGCTGGATCGCTAGAAGCAAGAGTCGTACCGCCTCCAAGTTTGGCTAGGAAGAGAGCTGGATTAACACCATATTCAAAGAGATACAGATCACCTTCAACAGGAAGGAAACAATCGATGCAGGAAGAGACCACACCATGAAAACTTGATTGATCACGGTCACCACATTTTGGAAATGTACTATGATCATCTGACCTTGATCCTCATCGCCCTTGAGGAAAGTGGATCACGTTTTCGTCATCCAATTATATCGCTGGAGTCATACATATCAGGCAAAGTAAGTAAATCCCATGGTGGTGAATCAAAAGTTCGTGAAGCACAAAATTAAAGTATGTCAGGCATGCATTCAAAATTAATGGAGAAAGAAGAAGAAGATTAACATGGTATTTTTTATCGGCTCATGTCAATTTGTAGATGTGATCCCCAGCTGCAGTTTCTCCTTCTTGATTTCGTTCAAAAGCACCCTCCAGGTCTTGTTCAAGAGTCCACCCATCTTAAAAATTATTATTTAAATCTCATTTATCAATTCTTTAATATTTAATTGTAATTGTTAAAGATTATAATTATATTTTTAATAGTATTATTTAATTATAAAATATTAATTTTTAACTTTTATATAGTTTTAAACTATAAACATTAATTAAAAAATACTAATAAATAAAATTATTTTAATAAATCTTAAAAATTTTAAAAATGATTAATGTAATTTTTCAAATCTACATGGTTTAAATATAATTATCTAAGCTATTAAAAGATGCAAACAAAAACTTATATATATATATTTTCTTATAAATCATCTAATTTACAAATTATCTATATTCTCATGAACATAAATAGGAATGCTAAATAACTAAAACTATCTACTTCATCACATTAACTTATACTTAATGGGTGGAAAAAACCAAATCAATGGGAAGCCCAAAAGTCATTTTTTACTCTTTGTTGTTATGTATATATTTTTTATTATACGACCACAAGATATAAACATTCAAAAGATTTATAGTTTATAATTAATTAGAACTAAGAAAAACTATATTATTTATTTTCCCATTTTTGCCTCGCCATTGCCATCCGCTGATTTATTCTCTCTCGTTACTATTCGGTTTATTGTCTCACCGCCAATTTTATGATGCCATTGGAAAACAGAAAAATAACGTGGTTGCTTCCAAAGGCTGCATAAAATTTTGTCCCTTTTCTTAACAAATAAATAAATAAAATAACCTTTTTCATGCGAAAAAGAAAAAAAACTTAAAAATATATTTAAAGAGTTCAGAGTAATATTTGCCTATTTTAATTTAAAAACTATTAAAAATTTTATTGTCATGTTTCAAAAGTGTATCTTCTTACCTTTATTTTATTTTAATATCTTTAATGATACCAAAAAGATGAGAGTGTATATATACATATAATTTTTTGTTTTGGTAAATAAAGGAGATGGGTCTGGTGCTAACTAACGTTTGCACTTGTTATTGGTACCATTCCTATGTCCCTTTATTTATAATTTTTAACCTGAAAGATAGTTTCCGTACATTGCAAACTCCTGTTTAACCTCGTTGTAAAAAATCCTGGTAAAAGAATAAATTTTAAGTGAGTTTCTAGAAGTGTTAAAAGTATTATAGCATGTAATTTTAAATCCTTTTTGTTTAATAAAACTGATTGTTTTTGTCCTTTTTATTTATTAATTATTTATTTAAAATATTAATAGAAAAAAATTAACCTATTTTATAGGCTCAGGGTGCCCAAAATCGCAGGACGCCTTGTTCAGAATAAATACTTACAAACTATGTCACTACAAAATTTTAAGTTTATACTGTTTAACATCCAAAACATCAATACATTTATTAAAAAGAAAATTTAACCAATGACCCATATAAAACCTACATAAATCATAAATTAGTCCATGATTTTACTTGCTTTGATTCTCTTTCAGAATATCAAAATCTTGCTCCAAGATTCATGAATTGAGGCACTACTGGAAAACGACCAAGACGTCTTGAAGTTGGCAATATCTAAAGTCCAACTTGATAAGCTTTCCGACAATGTGCAGCATCAGCAACAAATCTAAAGTTAGATAGTAGATGAAACAAACCCTAGCTGCCACACTAATAGGATTGCTGGTCAGGAATGTAATTATGAAAATGATGATAGCACAAAACACACCAAAGTAAGATGCTATCTTCCCATTCCTGCGAAGGTTAATAAGTCTATTTTTCGAACGCAACCCTGTTTCGCAATATATTGCAAAGTCTTTGCAACTGTTGTTGAAAAGGCTGTAGGCACCAGTTCTAGAACCATTGTTCAGCTCCCGACGGGAATGGTACATGACAGTTTCGGGTCGATTAGTAGAGCCAAGGGTACACATACCACCTCGAAATTTGGCGATAAAGAAAGCGAGACTAACACCATATTTATAGAGATAGAGTTCATCACCATCAAGAAAACTATCTAGGCAGCAATATTCTACAAGAGTTTTCTTTACTTGATTACTAGCGGCGGAGGTAGTGCTTATGGAAATGTCTGATGAATGGGATGGAGCTGAACTGGGTAAAAGAGGGTCTCCTACAGGAAGCTGAGCAGTCTTACCCTCCTTATGAACATCTGCAACTACTAACAAAGACTCAAAAGAAATAATTATTCTGTGGAAATTATTTCTCAGTAAATGGATTTCTTAAAACATTATCATGGTTCAAGTACATGAGTTGGATAAAAGATAATGACATATAGCTAAAAGAATTGGGTTTTGGATGTCAAACACTACGCAAAAATTGATATCTAGTGACACTCACTTAGTAACACTACGAAACAAACGCGTCTGAAAAAACAAAACCGCTACTTTGAGGTTAATGCGTTAGTAAAAATTCAATAAATATGATGCATCCAAAAATTGTCGACCTCAAAAGGTCACTAAAAACAAAAAACACGCGACACCTCCGTTAAGGGTCGCTGAATGTAGGGTTGACCAGAGTCGCCATTAACACTGCGTGTATATTTTATCTGAATTGTATTGTATGTTTAAATGCTACTTATGAAAAATCAATACCAACCACTAATCTATGTTTACATAATAATAAAATTTAATCATACAAGGTTGTTGTTCAATTATATAATTTTTCTTGTATAGCTTATTCTTGCAAATCTCTTAAATAGTATTCTTTTATTTCAACTACAAATAACCAGTAAAAATATTAGAGCAACATAACTGAACTGGTTTTTTTGTTTTTTGTTTTTTTTAATAGAGGTAATAGGCGACATATTATTTAGATTGTGCGTCGCCTATTACCTTCCCTTTACTTTTTAATTTTTTTCAAGTTCTTTTAAACAATCTAATTTTATTTCAACAATAAATAACTAGTAAAAATATTAGATCGACAAAAACGAGCTTTTTTTTTTTTTTATATATAGTTAACAGGCGACACACTATATAGATTGTGCGTCGCTTGTTCTCTCTTCCCCTATTTTTTTAGTTCTTTTAATTAATCTAATTTTAATTCAACAACAAATAACTCATAAAAATATTAGAGCAATATAACTGAACTGGTTTTTTTTTTTTTTTTTTTTTGTTATATGTGTAAGAGGCAACACACCAATAAGGTTGTGCGTCACCTGTTTTCTCTTCACTTTTTTTTTTTTAGATCTTTTAATCAATCTAATTTTACTTCAATAATAAATAGCCAGTAAAAATATTAGTTCACCAAAACTGAGCCTTTATATATATATATATATAGTTAACAGGCGACACACCAATAACATTGTGCGTTGCCTGTTCTCTCTTCATTTTTGTTTTTAGATATTTTAATCAATCTAATTTTATTTCAATAATAAATAACCAATAAAAATATTAGTGCGCCAAAACTGAGCTGTTTTTTTTTTTTAATATAGTTAACAGGTGACGCACTATTTAGATTGTGTGTTGCCTGTTCTCTCCTCACCTTTTTTTTTTATAGTTTTTTTATAAATCTAATTTTATTTTAACAACAAATAACCAGTAAAAATATTAGAGCGCAAAAACTAAGCTTTTTCTTTTCTTTTTTTATATAGTTAACAGGCAATGTACTATTTAGATTGTGCGTCGCCTGTTCTCTCCTCATCTTGTTTTTTAGTTATTTTAATCAATCTAATTTTATTTCAACAACAAATAACCAATAGAGCGCCAAAACTGATTTTTTTTTTTTTTATATAGTTAACAGGCGATGCACTATTTAGATTGTGCGTCACCTGTTCTCTTTTTAAGTTTTTTTTTTTTTATATAGTTAACAGACGACGCAATAATGCATTGTCTGTTCTCTCCTCACCTTTTTTTTAAATACTTTTAATAAATCTAATTTTATTTCAATAATAAATAACCAGTAAAAATATTAGAGCGCTAAAACTGAGCTTTTTTTTTTTTTTATATAGTTAACAGGCGACGCACCATTCTTCAACAAATGCGTCGCCTTTTCTTTTTTTTTTTTCCAATTTTTTTATTTAAACATTTAGAAACCCATAAAAAAAAATCAAAATAGGGCTATGACAAGAATTGAACCCAAAACCTTCTACACTCTCAAAAAATCATCACACTATCGGGCCAAATAACTTGTATGTACTAATACAACAAAAACTAGTTAATATAGTGTTAGGCGACACATTATTTAAAGAATGCATCACCAAATAGATGAAAAGGCGATGCATTCTTCAACAAATGTGTCGCTATTTCTTTTCTTTTTTTTAATTTTTTTGTTTAAACATTTAGAAACCCATAAAAAAATAAAATCAAAATAAGACCATGACAAGAATTGAACTAGGACCTCCTACACACTCAAGAAATCACCACACCACTAGGCCAAATGATTTGGATGTAATAATACAACAAAATTATCTAATATAGTGCTAGGCGACACATTATTTAAAGAATGCATTCTTCAACAAATGCATCGCCTTTTTTTTTCCAATTTTTTTTTAAACATTTAGAAACCTATAAAAAAAAAATAAAATCAAAATAGGATTATGACAAGAATTGAACCCAAGACCTCCTACACACTCAAGAAATCACCACACCAACAAGCCAAATGACTTGGATGTAATAATAGAACAAAAACTATCTAATATAGTGTTAGGTGATGCATTATTTAAAGAATGCATTGTCAAATAGATGAATAGGCGATGCATTCTTCATCGCCTTTTCTTCTTCTTTTTTTTGTTCCAATTTTTTTGTTTAAACATTTAGAAACCCATAAAAAAAAAAATCAAAATTCGGCTATGACAAGAATTGAACCCAGGACCTCCTACACACTCAAGAAATCACCACACCAACAAGCCAAATGACTTGGATGTAATAATACAATAAACATTATCTAATATAGTGTTAGGCGACGTATTAATTAAAGAATACATCGCCAAATAGATGAACAGGCGACGCATTCTTCAACAAATGCATCGCCCTTTTTTTTTTTTTCAATTTTTTTGTTTAAACATTTAGAAACCCATAAAAAAAATAAAATCAAAATAGGGCCATAACAAGAATTGAATCTAGAACCTCCTACACCCTCAAGAAATCACCATACCACCAAGCAAAATCACTTGGATGTAATAATACAACAAGAACTAGCTAATATAGTTTTAGACCACATAGTCTTTTAAGAAAGAGTCGTTAAATAGACAAAAAGGTGATGCATTTGTCAATAACTGCGTCGCCATTTCACCCAACCAATTTTTAACTTTTTTTTCAATTTGAAAGTTGTTTTTAGTAAGTTTTTAATTTTACAAATATGCTTTTTTTTTTTTAATTTGTAGATGAGCAATCAACAAAACTGATTAAAGATTAAAAATAAACATAGAATAGGGGACGCATTTTAATGGAATTGCGTTGCCTGTTCCTTCAATTATTTTTTATTTTTATTTTTAAAAAAAAGCAATTTAATAGACTTTAAATTTTTAAAAATAAGTAAACTATCATTGACCATAAACACATGAAAGTTAAGCTCATTTAACATATTTATGTCGATAAATTGGTCAATAAATGCTTATTGAATTAGAATTCTATATTCGGTACCCTATCTCAAATTAGGTCTTGAGATATTTTGTGTCTCGTCTATACACATATAAGTGAATAACTAAGAAGAGCATTTTTAGATCAAGCGAATTTATGTTCATTTGACTGCGACATGAATATATTTGTACATGAACAATTAAAAAATTATTTACAGATTAAATATAAAAAATGAAACAGGCGACGCTTTTCGACCATAATGCGTCACTTGATTCCAAAATTCAAGAACAGACGACCCTTCTTCAAGAGAATGCGTAGCATATTCTCTCAATTAAAAAAAGCAAAATTTTTAAAAAACATGCAAATTTTATAAAGAATAAAGGTGTACTTGAAAAATAGAAAAATAAACAGCAATCTTTGATATTTTGCTTTACATTTTTAAGAAATATTTTCAATTTTTATTTGTAAATGAAAAATAAAAAATTAATCAAAGGAAAAAAAAAATGCAATTGGGAGAAAATGCGCATTTTTGCCATTTTTTGAAAATTTTTGGCCCATTTTAAGATTTTTACGCGCTCCTTTGAATCCCTTTTTCTTTTTTAAAACTACATCAAGTACACTACCTAATAGATATTAGATTTGCAAGCAATCTAAGAGAGACTTGAAGAGTGAGATATTTCGGGTTTCATTTTTCATTTGCCTACGTTGTCACCGACTGGGAAGCTGGATTTCTCTGTGTCGCCCTCGTGATTTTCTTGGTTACTTCTTTCTTTGTCTCCATTGTTTAGGTGAGTTTCTTTTTTCTTTGTGGTTGGAGGAGACATGAGGAGGGTTTTTTTTTTTTTTTTTCATTTTAACTACAGGTTAAGTTTGTTGGGTTTTATTAATCTTGCTCTTGTAGAAATTTTGTTTGTGATATTGCTTGACATTGTTTTGCTAAGTTCAGCAAGTATTTTATGTTGAAGATCAACTTGATTCAAGATGGTCTATTGTTTTAACTTCACCACAATATCGTACTTTTGTTGAAGAAGATGTTCTTGGAGATACTATGATTGTCAGGACCCATCCAGAATTTCTCCCCGGAACCCTAGACAAGCCCTGATCCCACGGAAATACCACCGAACCTTCCAACGGAAAATCCGGCAGCACCTCCCCTAAGGGCAGGACTAACCAAAAATTACCTGCACTGAAAACACACTTCTAAAAACATCCTCTTATTCCTCCCACAATACTACAAATTGATTCCACAAATTTCAGCACTTCAAAATAAATAGCAGTAACTCAGTGCATAAAGAACAATTACACGTCCAATACAGTATACAGAGCATTATACAGATACATGTGGAATTTATACAATGACAGATAAGAAGTAATACAGGATGGAGAGGAAAAAGGGAAGAAAAACTTCTTGAACCTTCGGCAACGAACTGAGACGTTGGGCTCGCCCCGGACAATCAACGTCTCCAACCTGGACCTAGGGGAACGGAATTTAAGAGTGTGAGATGCTAATCATCTCAGTGAGTGACCCTATCTACTGTACACCTTTAATATTAATAATATAAAAATAAAGGAATTTAATTAATCAATACCGAATAATTAAATAAATAAATAAACATTTGAAGTAACAATTTCTCTCAAAACTCTCACTATTCACTCCGTTGAGAATGTTCCCCTTTTAAAACATTTTCACAAAACCCGATATTCATACTTCCCGAAAACCAAGGGACCAAATAATTTAATAACAACAAATAAATAAATAAATACCCCAAATATATTTAATTAAAAAGTAATAAATTATAATAAATAATTTTTTTGAACACCTTTGGGGTTTTAAACTTTATTTGAAAATTACACCTGACGCACCACACCATATACCAGTGATGCCCTCCGATACCCAGCGTCCCGAGCACCGGCTGGCAGGGAGATTAAAGAGAGAAACTTGCAAACGGCACTTCGGCATCCCGACAGTACCGCTGTTGAAACCATCACCCGGCCAAGGGAGGGGCGGCTGTGGCCAATATCAAACTTGCCTGCCCAGTCCAATGGCAACCACGGGAGAAATAATACTTGCGCGCTAAACCACATAATACTTGCGCGCTACCACGTGTCCATACACCAGAACACCAATACTGTGTGAGTGCGTCTAAAACAATTATTATTAACCAACCGTACTGTTTTCCAAAATTACCGTGGGAAATATATCAAAATTTCACACTTACCATCCCACATATTTTTATTTAACAAACCGGTACGAAAACATCGATAACAAATAAACCACAATTTTCTTGAAGTACGAGATGCAACCATAAAAATACCACGGGCATAATTTATAAAATTTAAACAAATATTTTCGTAAAATATTTAACCCAATTATGCCCGAAAACAATATAAAATACCACATACAAATACTACCGAAATACACTTTGCTCATGCATAATAAATAAATTAAACCACAATAAAATTCATAATTAAATCGCACCACATGAGCATAATTTAAATACCAATTAAACATAATTAATTGGCTAAAAATGATATAAAATCCAGACACAATCAATTACTGGAAATACTTGCTCATGTGTAATAAATACCATTTAATCACAATAAAATAATAATCGGAAATTTCTAATGACCCCAAAATTTCATTTAGCACCAATGAGTAAATATATATAAAATAATATTTTTCCCGATTATATTTAAAATACGCCACATGAGCACAAATTACAGATATCAATTTAACACCACATAAATATAATTAATTACCCCAAAAATAATTTTAAAGGTGGGTCACTCACCTGGAGCACGTAATTAAACCATGATCCACCATGGGATCAATTCAACGACTCACCGGTGCTCCTAGAACACAATTCACACACAGTCAAATAAATTAATATTTTATTCGGCTAAATAATACCCGGTACCCGGGGGGTCAAACACAAACGTTAACCAAAATAGGCAAATAATATACCGAATCGAAGCTTGAGCGACAAGGATTACAAATCTGATCTCCATCAACCCCAATTCCGCCGAAGGTGGCCGAAATTTGGTCGGGAAGCTTCGGCCGGTTTTAAACTTGAGGGATCTTTCAAACGGTGGGGATTTTGGGCAATCTAACCCAGGAAATGGGCTCAGAGGGGTCGAAAATGGTGGGATAGAGGTATGGGATGGGCTGGGTTGGTCGGAAACGATGAGAATCGCCGGAAAAACATAACCAGCCGCCGCCGGCTTCACCGGCCCGATCTGGGCGCGTTCGGCGGTGACTGGCCGGGAAATTTGGGGGCTGAGGTCGCGGCAAGCTGGGCTTCACCGGTGGCCGGCGCGTGTGGCATTCCGGCGACTGAAATCCGGCCAAACGGTGGTCAAACAGAGAGAGGGAGAGAGTCAAAGGAGAGAGAGAGAGAGAGAAAATAACTGCTGGTGTTTTGATGGCTCGGGGAAGAAGGGAAGAAAGAAAAAAAAAAAAAAAGAAAAGAAAAGAAAAAGGAGGTGTTTTCCCACGTGGGGAAAAAGAAAAGAAAAAGAAAAAGAAAAAGGAAAATAAAAAGAAACAAATTCAAATTAATTAAATAATAATATTATTATTTAAAATAATTTGATTTTTACACATGGTTGACATGTGGCTTCTCAACATGGTGACACATGGTCACCTTCATTAAGTCACACGTGGCACATCGTTACGCGTTTAAAAATAATATTAAAATAATACAGTATTTGAAAAACTCTACAAGTCCATAACTTTCAAACCACATGTCCAAATCGGACGTGCCGCTAGTCTACGGACTCGTATCGATGAGCACTTCACAACCATGTATGAGTCAAAGCTCAACCTTGCATGAACAAAAAGTCAACTCCGGCACCCCTTGGACAGTTTGGACCTCAACTTGTTTTGCCCATAACTTTCAAACCGTAGCTCCGTTTTCAACGTGCTACTAGTCTACGAACTCGTGCCAACGTGTACTTCGTAACGGTACCTCAGTCAACCTAGAATTCGAACTGGGTCAAAAAGTTAACTTTTGACCCCTTGGTCAACGATCAACAGTCAACCTCGGTCAACGTGCAAAAATTTCCGACATGGTTCGGGACGGGGTGTTACAATGATGGTTCACAATCTATTTGTCATATAATTGCCAAGTATCGATGAAAATGATAATGAGGATGAATGTGAGAGTGACTATGTTTGTAATGACTATGAGGGGAGAAATGTGCCTCATCAAATCTTAAGAACAATGGTAATATTCTTTAAATTTTCATTTACTAAATTACAAATTTAATAATGATTAATATTTTATTTATTTTGCATAAGTGTTAATAACTTTTTTAATTTTTTCATATGCAGTATGAAGGTGTAATATCGTCAACGAAAGGACGTTAACTTCCATCTCAATGAGTATGCATTCATGGAAGTTTAATTAATATTAAATTTGTTATGAAAAATACAATAGCTTACAAATTATGTAAAAATATGTCAATAAGATGATATTTAATTTATTTGATAATTAATTTGTTATGACAAAATATTTATTTAAAATTTTTGTATTCTAATTATTTTGGATGAAGCTAGTTTTCATTTTTTTTATTTTAATTATTTTTATATTTTTATTATTTTAATCACTTTTCACAAAATTTAAAAAAATTAAAAAAAAAAAAAAAGAAGAAGGGGCGACGCATTAACAAATAATGCATCGCTAAAAGTGTCAATACGTCGTTAAATAGGTGACTCTATTAATGCGTTGCTAAATAGGATTAATGCGTTGCTAAACAGTCAACTCTATTAATGCATCACTAAATAGACAACTCTATTAATGCGTCGCTAAATAGGTGACCCATTAGCGACTAATATATTTAGTGATAATATATGAAATAGTCACTAATATATTTTTAGTGATATTATTGTGAAGCGTCGCTAAATAATGTGTCATTATAAGTGGATTAATAGAATGCATCGCTAAAAGTCAATATACGTCGCTAAAAACTAAAATATAGGCGACTCTTATACTGCATCACTTATTGTCTTATGGATTTAGCGATAGGACGTTAGGCGACGCTGTGCGATACGTCGTTGTTTATTTTGTGTAACGCATTTATTGCGTCATTTATCAATGCAATTCTAGTAGTGAAAAAAAAAATCACAATACTAAAGAAAAAAATACACATAAGTTAGAATCCATGTTAAGTACCATAATTTTAACGTAAGAAGAAAGAAATATGGAGATAAAGAAGATCGTTACCATGATGGGCATAGGTACTGCAGGAGTTGCCCCTTCATGTGTAGATGTGATCTTTAGGCTTCAGCTGCTTTTTGTGTATCTTGTTCGAAATCAGCCTTTGGATATTGAATGTCTAATGCTTTAGTACTTAATTTTATTTCATAAAGAAAAAGAGAGTAAATTTCATCATATATAATTCTTCAATTTTTTGTTTTGTTTTGGAGAAATGAATATTTGTTCCCTCTTGTTAGTAGTCCACTTACATAATTTACCATAAATAATACTTATAAGATTATAAAAAAAAAAAAAAAAAACACTTATAATAAGCTCTCATTTGGTATAGTTTTTGCTTCTTCAAAATTACTTGCTAAAAGTTTATTTTTTATTGGCTTTAAAATCTCTTAGAAGCATTGAGGTATGGAATATTTTGAAAATATTATCCAAATATTTTTAGAAGCAATTGTTGAGCTTTAAAAGTCAGAAGTACCCTCTTACAACCGTTGCTAAACTAGATTTAAAGTATCACTAAATTTATTTACCGAATATTTGCTTTGTTTCTACATAAATACTTTTTGTAATTTTGCCAGGTAGAAAAGTATGATACATGCTAGAATCCAGACCACTCAAGGAGTCTCGGACAGCAGTTGAAGAGGCTCAGACCACACTCGTACTGTTAATAGCAACTAAAAATTGACATGAGTCATCAGCAATACTATGAACAGGTCAATTAAGGATTCAATAGGTCTGACGACAGACGCAGCAGAAGAGAAGTTCTTATCATCAACATCAGGCAATGTCTCTACTTGATCCACTTTAATAATGTTAAGACGCGCTCCTATGTCAGAACGAAAACCATAAATACAGTATAACCCAGAACATGTAGCTGCCACAACAATAAAAGTTGCAGCTGTGCTTTGCTGCAGAAGAAGAAAGAAAGTGACAGAAACAGCCAAGAAAAATGCTGCAGCTTACCAACTTCTACTGAAATTTATGTTATCTATTACTAGCAAGCTTGTTATGCAACACACTGTAAAGTCTTTACCATTGTTTATGGAACGGTAGTGGCTACTCGAGTCATTGCTATTAATTAGTAGGAAACTAGATGCACGGTTCTACACAACTTTAGCTGTATCAGAAAGGGCAAGAGTTGACCTCCTGCGAGTTTGGTGAGGATGACAGCTGGATTAACACCATATTCAAAGACTCCAGAAAGGAAACAATTTGTGCAGGAAGAGACCACACCATGAAAACTTGATTGATCATGGTCACAGCAATTTGGACATGTATTATGATGATCGTCTGGCCTTGCTACTCGTCGACCTTGCGTGAAGTGGATCACCTATTTTTATCCAAAAATATTCCTGAAGTCATATATCAGGAAAATTATTAAGTAAGTTTCATTGTGGTGAAGAACTCAGATTCTCATTCATAATAAAGAAAAAAAGGAAAAAAAAAAAAGGACTGCGAAGCAAAAAAGTACTGTCATGCATGAATTCAAACGGAGAGGAGAAGAAGAGGAAGGTTACCATTGTCTTTTGTATTGGCTCGTGTCCATGTGTAGATATGATCTCCAGGCTGTAGGTTTTCCCTCTCGATGTCAAACGTAACTATATTTCTCACCTTAAAACTCCATAAACTGAGTACAAGATATAGAGATATAAAAAAAACTATATTTGGAAGCTATTCTTTGTCTGTTACAGTAACAGCCAAGAAAAATGAAGCAGTTTGCCAACGTTTGCCAAAATTTATGTTATCTATCACTACCAAGCCTATTTTGCAATACATTGCAAAGTCTTTACCATTGTTTATGAAACGGTAGTGGCTATTGGAGTCACTGCTAGTAAGGAAATTAAGTGCATGGTTCAGCACAACGTCAGGTTGGTCAGCAAGAGCAAGAGTCGTATCTCCTCCAAGTTTGGCGAGGATGAGAGCTAGATTAACACCATATTCAAAGAGATAGAGATGATCTACACCAGAATCGAAACAATCTATGCAACAACAGACCACACCATGAACACTTGATTGATCATGATCTCTGCATTTTGGACAGGTACTATGATGATCGTCTGACCTTGCTCCTCGTCGACCTTGAGTGAAGTGGATCACGTTTTCAGCATCCAAATATATTCCTGAAGTCATATATATCAGGAAAATTATTAAGTAACTTTCAGGGTGGCGAAGAACTCAGATTCTCATTCGTAAGGAAGGAAAAAAAAAAAAAAAGTCTGTGAAGCCCAAAAGTACTGTCAGGCATGAATTCAAAAGAAATGGAGAAAAAGAGGAAGGTTTGTTAAAAAAAATAAAACAATAATAGTAATAATTTGTAATTTGGCAAAGTCGGTTGAGTGTGAAAATTCAAGAAATTACACTCATGTTGCAATTAATGTTGCAATTGATGATAGCAATTAATGAAAGGGAGTCAAAATTGTTTACTAAAGCCATAGCAAGTTGCCACATGTAAGCTAGCTTTATATGTATTGATTAGATAATTGATAGATTGACATGTGTCCTCATGAGTTGTATTTTTACTTGTATAGAAAAGAAAACAGCAAAGCAAGCGTATGGTGGTAGTTACTTTGGAACCGCCTCTTTAAGCTTATATATAGGCTTGTACTCTTGTTTTGAATTAATTATGAAAAATAAAGAAATTATAACGTGCATTCCTTCTGTATTTTGTGGCTCTTCTCTTCCTTCAATTTTTATTAGTCTCGGCCGCCCTCTTTTCTTTTACCAAACAAGTATTTTTTCAAATCTCTTCAAATTTAAGCCTTCATTTTAAACACTTTTTCATATAATATCCAACAAATTTGGTGTCAGAGCCTCGTTCTTGCCCCCTTTATAAAATATCCATGGCAACCAATAATCAATCAACCTTTAGTTATGCTCAAAATCTAATTCCCATCTTTACTGGTGAGAATTATGATTTTTGGTGCATCCAAATGAAAACCCTTTTTATCTCACAAGATTTGTGGGATATAATTGAAGAAGGCTGTGATGAGCTTTTAAGTCCTGAGCAACTGCAGTCGTGGACGGAAGTAGCAAGAAAGGAGTAATAGCAGTAAACTGCAAAGGAGGTAACTCTAAACTCATCCATGATGTGCTTTATGTTCCCAGCTTAACATCAAATCTCTTAAATGTTGGCTAGTTACTACGAAATAATTATTATGTAATTTTTGATGGAGAAGAAAGCACAATTATTGATAAAAATAAAAACGTCATGGTGGCAAAAAAAAAAAAAAATTTGAATCAAAACGTCATGAAAAACTAGCTTTTCAAAGTCAAAAATTGGATGAGTCATACTTATGGCATCTAAGATATGGGCATTTAAATTATAATGGCCTAAAATTATTAAAAAACAAAAATATGGTTTAGGCTTACCTCTTATTGCCCACATAAATAAAGTCAGTGAGGGATGCATGTATGGAAAAATGCATAGATTGCCATTTTCCAAAAATACCTGGAGAGCAAAGGCACCATTAGAGTTGGTACATTCTGATATTTTTGGACCAACTCAAACTCCATCTCTAAATGGAAGGAGATACTTCCTTCTATTTATTGATGATTATACCAGAATTATGTGGGTATATTTTCTGAAAGAAAAGTCATAAGCTTTTTCAATATTCCAAGAATTCAAGACGCTTGTAGAAAAGCAAGTTGAAAAGTCGCTGAAGACACTTCGAACAAATCATGGTGGAGAATTCATGTCTAAACCATTTATGGAGTACTACAAGAAAAATGGAGTTCAAAGACAACTCACTATTTGACACACCCCGCAGCAAAATGGTGTGGCAAAGTGAAAAAATAGAACAATTGCAGAAATGGCCAGAAGTATGCTGAAGGAGAAAGGCCTTCCAAATGACTATTGGGCAGAAGCTGTCAACATTGCTGTCTACATTTTGAATAGATCTCCAGCAAGAGTTGTCCTGAATAAGCTCCATATGAAGCGTGGCACAAACAAAAGCCCTACGTACAACTTTTAAAAGTATTTGGATGCGTAGCTTACGCACATGTCCCCTCACAATACAGAGAAAAATTTGATGAAAAAACAGAAAAATATATATTCCTTGGATACAACAGTGAGTCAAAAGGTTATCGACTGTACAATCCAAAAACAACTAAGTTGATAATCTCTAGAGATGTTATCTTTGACGAATCTATAGCATGGAATTAGGAAAACACTTCCAAAACTAGAGCAAAAATATTTGAAGAAATTCCTATTCAAGATAAGTCAAATTCTCAACCAATTCAAGATGCTGGTCCAAATACAAGTCGTCAAGAATCTTCAGGCCCAGTCCAAAGAATGGATATATCTTCATGTGACAGCCCAGACCACCTGCATGTAGATATTTTCCGCTTTGGGCCTGGAGAATCCTCTTACAACTCAGCCCTCACGGGTTTAAAACGCGTCTCAGTGGTTAAGGGGAATCCTCTTCCAACCCCTACACTTGTCAGTTCCACTGGCCCGGGCCTTCCAGGCCCAACCAAGATATTGTCCGCTTTGGAAGCTAAGTGGTGAGCCCAATCCTACTCTCACGGTTTTACTTTTCCTCATGGAAACAGGTCTACAAGGGAAAGGTATCCACATGCTTATAAGTCATGCTTCGTTCTCCTTTCCAACCAATGTGGGACTTCACACTTCAGATGATGAATCACCACCAAGAAAGGTACGCTCACTCGTAGATATTTATGAATCTACTAATATTGCATTTTTTACATGTGAGTCTCAAAATTTTGAAGAAGCAGTAAAAGAAGATATTTGGATTAAAGCAATGGATGAAGAAATTGCAACAATTGAAAAAAATGATACGTGGGAAATAGTGGATCTACCTGAAGGCAATGATGTTATTGGACTCAAATGGATCTATAAAACCAAGTACAAAGAAGATGGAACAATTCAGAAGCATAAAGCACGGCTGGTCGCCAAAGGCTATTCACAACAGCCAGGAATCGACTTCAATGAGACATTCGTACCAGTTGCTCGAATGGAAACTGTTAGAACAGTACTCGCATTAGCTGCTCAAATGGAGGTACCTGTTTATCCACTAGACGTCAAATTAGCATTCCTTAATGGAGAACTCAAAGAGGAAGTATATATGGAACAATTTTTAGGTTACAAAATCAAAGGAAAAGAAAACAAAGTCTTACGATTAAAGAAGGCATTATATGGATTAAAGCAAGCACCACGAGCTTGAAATAGCAAAATTGATTCATAATTCAGACAAAATGGATTTCAACGGAGTCTAAGTGAGCCCTCTTTATATGTTAAAAAAAGAAGGTATGTAAGATATTCTCATTGTCTGCTTATATGTTGATGATTTGATTTGTATTGGTACTAATCCAAAAATGGTAGAAGAATTCAAAAGAGCAATGATGAAAGAATATGAGATGACAGATCTTGGCCTAATGAAATATTTTCTTGGCATCCAAATTCAACAAACAAAAGGAGAAATATTTATTTCTCAAGAAAAATATTTAAATGATCTTCTTAAACGGTTTCACATGGACAACTGTAAACTTATGTCTACACCAATGGCGTTAAATGAGAAGTTGTGTAAGGATGACAGTGCAGAAAAAACTGATGCAACATATTACAGAAGCTTAGTTGGATGCCTCATTTATCTAACAAATACCAGGCCAGATATTGTTTTTACTGTTATTTATGTTTCCAAATTCATGCACGAGCCAAGTAAAAATCACCACATTGCAGCAAAGAGAATCCTTCACTATCTATAGGGTACCAAAAAGCTTGGAATTAAGTATGCCAAAGAAGCAAATAACAAGCTCATCGAACATACAGACAATGATTGGGTAGGCTCTGCACATGATCTCAAAAGCATCTCAGGATATTTATTTTGCTTAGGTACAATACCAATTTCTTGGTCATCAAAGAAGCAAAGGATCGTGGCATTATCTTAGGCAGAAGTAGAATATATATCCACTACAGATGCAAGAAGTGAAGCAGTATGGCTTAGAAGACTTTTATCAGATATGCAACATAAAGAAACTGCTCCAACAATTATCAGATGCAATAATATGTCAGCAATAGCAATGATAAAAAATCCAGTATTCCACAGCAGGTCAAAGCACATAGAAATTCAACATCAGTTCATCAGATATTTGGTTGAAGAAGATGAAATTAAACTTGAATTTATCAACACATCTGAGCAACTGGTAGATATTTTTACAAAACCAACAACAACAGAAAAGCTAGAAAACTTTAAGAGCTTTGCCAAAATTACAAATTAAGAGCGGGTGTTAAAAAAATAAAATAATAATAATAATAATTTGTAATTTGGCAAAGTTGGTTAAGTGTTGAAGATTCAAGAAATTACACTCATGTTGCAATTAATGTTGCAATTGATGATAGCAATTAATGAAAGGGAGTCAAAATTGTTTACTAAAGCCATAGCAAGTTGCCACATGTCAGGACCCGTCCAGAATTCCTTCCCCGGAACCCTAGACAAGCCCTGATCCCAGGGAAACCCTACCGGACCCTCCAACGGAAAATTCGGCAGAGCCTCCCCTAAGGGATGGACTTACCACAAATTACCTGCACTGAAAACACACTTCTATAATCACCCCTTTATTTATCCCGCAAACTACAAATTGGTTCCACAAATTGCAGCACTTCAAAATAAAACAACAGCAGTAACCCAGTGCATAAAGAACAACTACACGTCCAATACAGTATACAGAGAATTATACAACAAATGCGAAATTTATAAAGTGACAGATAAAGAAACAATACAAGTTCAAGAGGAAAAAGGGAAGAAAAACTTCTTGAACCTTCGGCAACGAACTGAGACGTTGGGCTCGTCCCGGACAATCAACGTCTCCAACCTGGACCTAAGGAACGGAATTTAAGAGTGTGAGATGCTAATCATCTCAGTGAGTGACCCTATCTACTGTACACCTTTAATAATAATAATATATCAAATAAAGGGATTTAATAAATCAATACCGAATAATTAAATAAATAAATAAATAAACAATTGAAATAATAATTTCTCTCAAAACCCTCACTGTTCACTCCGTTAGAAATGTTCCCCTTTTAAAACATTTTCACAAAACCCGATATTCGTACCTCCCGAAAACCAAGGGATCAAACCATTTGATAAACAATAAATAAATAAATACCCCAATATATAATTAAAATGTAATAAATTATAGTAAATAATTTTTGAACACCTTTGGGGTTTAAAACATTATTTAAAATTTACACCGACGCACCACACCATATACCGGTGATGCCCTCCGATACCTAGCGTCCTGAGCACCGACTGGCGGGGGGTTAAAGAGAGAAACCTGCAACGGCACTTCGGCGTCCCGACAGTACCGCTGCTGAAACCATCAACCCGGCCAAGGAGGGGGGCGGCTGTGCACAACAACAAACTTGCCTGCCCACGGTTCAATGGCAACTCACGGGTGAAGTAATAACCGCGCGCTAAACCACATAATACCTGCGCACTACCACGTGTCCATACACCATACACCAGAACACCAATACTGTATGAGTGCGTCTAAAAATAAACATTATTAACCAACCGTACCGTTTTCCAAAATTACCGTGGGAAATACATTAAATTCTCACACTTACCATCCCACATATTTTATTTAATAAACCGGTACGAAACATTGATAACCAACAAACCATAATTTTCTCGAAGTACGAGATGCAACCATAAAAATACTGCGGGCATAATTTATAAAATTTAAACAAATATTTTCGTAAAATATTTAACTCAATTATGCCCGAAAAATTAATACTGAAAACCACGTACAAATACTACCGAAATACACTTTGCTCATGCATAACAAATAAATTAAACCACAATGAAACCATAATTAAATCACACCACATGAGCATAATTTAAATACCAATTTAAATATAATTAATTGCCCAAAATAATTTTTGAAGGTGGGTCACTCACCTGGAGCACGCAATTAAACTATGATCCACCATGGGATCAATTCCACGTCTCACCGATGCTCCTAGAACACAATTCACACACAGTCAAATAAATTAATATTTTAATCAGGTAAATAATACCCGGTACCCGGGGGGTCAAACACAAACGTTATCCAAAATTGACAAATTATATGTCTATGGAAAGCTTGTGAGATGAGGATCACATTACCGACCTCCATTGAGTTCAATTTGACCGGCGGTGGTCGGAAAGATTCGGCCGGTTTTAATCCCTTCGTATCTTGCAAATCGACAGGAGTTGAGTTAATTGGAGCTCAGAATCGGACTCAGAGGGTCCAAATTAGTGGGAAAGGACCGGTTGCACGACCGGTGGCTGCCGGAAAATGGCCAAACCAGAGGCACACCGGCCGCCGGCTATGGAGGCCGATCCCGGCTCGTCGGCTGGCCATTCGGCCGGATATTTGGTCGCCGGTGTCGCCCAGTTGCGGGCTTTCACGTCGGCCAGCGCTTGCGTAGTTCCGGTGGCCGGAAAAAGTGCAGCAAGGAGAGAGAGAGAGACGATCGGGAGAGAAAGAAAGAAAGAAAGAAAGAAAGAAGAAGAGGAAGAAGAAGAACAGGAGTCGGGCCCCTAGCCCTTTTTTCCCACATGGGGAAAGAAAAAAAGAAAAAAGAAAAGAAAAAGAAAAAGAAAAGAAAAAATAAAAAGAGATAAAATAAAATTAATTAAATAATATTAATAATAATATTATTATTTAAAGTAAAAATAATAATAAAATAATTTGATTTTTACACCTGGTTGACATGTGGCTTCTCAACATGGTGACACATGGTCACCTTCATTAAGTCACACGTGGCACATCGTTACACGTTTAAAAATAATAGTATAATAATACAATATTTGAAAAACTCTACAGGTCCATAACTTTCAAACCACATGTCCAAATCGGACTTGCCGCTAGTCTACGGACTCGTATCGACGAACACTTCACAACCATGCATGAGTCAAAGCTCAACCTTGCATGAATAAAAAGTCAACTCCGGCACCCCTTGGACAGTTTGGACCTCAACTTGTTTTGCCCATAACTTTCAAACCGTAGCTCCGTTTTCGATGTGCTACTAGTCTACGAACTCAGGGCAACGTGTACTTCGTGTACCTCAGTCAACCTAGAATTCCAACCGGGTCAAAAAGTCAACTTTTGACCCCTTCGGTCAACGGTCAACGGTCAACCTCGGTCAACGTGCAAAAATTCCGACATGGTTCGGGACGGGGTGTTACACCACATCTAAGCTAGCTTTATATGTATCGATTAGATAATTGATAGATTGACATGTATCCTCATGAGTTGTATTTTTATTTGTATGGAAAAGAAAATAGCAAAGCATGCATATGGCGGTAGTTACTTTGAAACCGCCTCTTTTAGCTTATATATAGGCTTGTACTCTTGTTTTGAATTAATTATGAAAAATAAAGAAATTATAACATTCATTCCTTCTGTATTTTGTAGCTCTTCTCTTCCTTCAATTTTAATTAGTCTCAGCCACCCTCTTTTCTTTTACCAAACAAGTATTTTTTCAAATCTCCTCAAATTTAAGCCTTCATTTTAAACAGTTTTTCACATAATATCCAATAAGGTTACCATGTTCTTTTGTATTGGCTCGTGTCCATGTGTAGATGTGATCTCCAGGCTGCAGGTTTTCCTTCCTGGTTTCCTTGAGAAGCACCTTACAGATCTTGTTCCACAGTTCACTCATCTTACAACTAGGATGTGTTTTTCTCTCCGCCCTTCAAATTTGTGTTTGAGGAAATGGAAAGCTGAACTGAACCACACTATAGAGGCAATGCCAATATTCAATACCCTGACAATACTGGTTTTGGACTATAATATATGATTTTTTATTTTTTATTCTTCGGTTCAAATATCAATTTTAAAATAAAATACTTAACAACCAAATATTTGTTCAACAAGAAAACACCTAAGTGGCAAAAACTTCTTCTATTATTATTCTAGAACTATCAAAATCATTACCAAACTAAGCCTTAGATATATCAGTAAATGTATGATTGAACAAGATGTTAAAATTTCAGGACATATGATGTTATCCTTAGATTCATTACCATTCGGAAATAAAAATTCGAAATTCCATTAAAAATATAATAGTAGTTTAAGGTAAGCCTAAGAAAAGGCATAGCTAGTTCAGAATAAATACTTGCATACTAAATCACAACAAAAATTTTAAGTTTATATGCTTAACATCCAAAACAGCAAGTATTAATAATTTTTCAACCAATAACCCCATATAAATCCCACATAAATCATAAATTAATCCACGATTTTAGTTGCTTTGATTCTCTTTCAGAATAGTAACTTCTTGCCTTCAAGAGACTTGAATTGAGGCTCTAGCCAAAAACATCGACCATGACGTCTCAAAGGTGGCACTATCTTAAGTCCAACTTGATAAGCTTTCGGATTACGTGTAGTATCAGCAACAAATCTAAACATAGAGTTGATGAAATAAAATGTAGCAGCCACATGAATAGGATTGTAAATCTTGAATGTAAGTAACCAAATGATGCCAGCACAAACCACACCAAAGAAAAATGCAATTTGCCCACTCCTGCCACATTTAATACTTCCTGTTCTCAAAGACAACCCTGTTTTGCAATGTATTGCAAAGTCTTCACAATTGTTGTTGATAAGGTTGTATGTATCGTAGCCTTGAAGCCTTTGGCAAGCACCCTCGGCACGGTACAAGACCGAGTCAGGACGATCAGCAGAGCCAAGGGTACAGGTCCCTCCTCGAGTTTTGGCTATAAAGAAAGCAAGACTAACGCCATATTTATAGAGATAGAGTTCATCACCATTAAGAAAATCTTCTAGGCTGCAATAATTCACATGAGTTCTCTCTGCTTGATTACTGGTGACTGAGGACCTGGGTAAAATAGGGTCTCCTTGAGTTCTCTCTGCTTGATTACTGGTGGCGGAGGAGCTGGGTAAAATAGGGTCTCCTGCACGAACAAGGTGGATCACTTCTTTCTGTCCGTGAATGTCACCGACATATATGCCTGGCCAAGTCACATGAATGGCAGACAGAATAAGCTAACCCCATGGTGGCGAATCCATCATGACATATATAATTTTATAAAGTTAGTATATGTTGATATGATCACGATTGTACAATTTTTATACTGTAAGAGAAGGAATCATGATTCTCATACTATCATAAACATTGTTTGTCACAAAGTGAAAGAGATTAAACTAATGTATAAATGAAAACCTTCTTAAAATACTGTTAATTAAATTGATTGTCACTCTTCCAAAAGCTTAAGTTGTTTGGATGTCTATATATATATATATATATACATATGTCGATGATTGTATTTATATTATTGAATTACTAATAGAGATATTGAAAAGATATACAACAGACGTTTTTTTTCCAGTCTTGGTTAAGTAGTCTAGTTTCTAATTAAAGAACTTGTCAAATATTTCCATCAGATTCTGTTCAAGCACTTCCTACAATTGAGGGGAAGGAAATAACTGCTTCAAGGAAATGACAAAGCATATATGTAAGTACATATACATATACTCATGTATATTTAAATTAATTACCTAATCCTAATTAATTTTCTAAAAGCAATTCTATGCTCTAAACAATAGGCAGATTTCCTATTCAATAAAGTTCAAAACTACGTAATATTCCTACACTAAATTAGAGGTTTCTTATGCTATCATGGACACGAGTGAAACAGAGACAGCCAATTACTCAAATTAGATATACAGATAAAAACAGTTTTTTTTTTTTTTTTAACTCTATTCTTTTCAATAATGGAAAGAGAAATAAAACGAAGATGTTACAACCGAGATTGTCAAAAAATGCCATTCATAGCGTAGTATTCAACCTAGATATACATTATATATTACACAACAAACATGGAAAATATCAGCAAAGCAAGTGATCCCTAACAATTTTTTTTTAATTGTTATATAAATCACAAGAAGCAACCTTGCGTGAACATGAAAAATAAGAACTAGTTAAAGAAATAAAAAGAAAAAAGAACAAACAAGAAGAATGTAATTCTTTGCCGAAGTATGTTGTAATGCCAATTTCAGTTGTCTACTGAATTTAATAAGACTAACAATTTAGGATTGTCAACTTACTAAGCCATAACCTTAAAACAAACTAAAGTAGATTCTTAATGCCTTATTTGGTTTGTGACAAATTAATTTGAAAAAATTGAGATGAAAGTGGTTTCATCAAAATATATAGATGTTTTTTCACATTTTATTGGGAATTAGTTTGACATATTTCTTTAATGGCAGTGTTATCCTCCCTTTGAATATTTCCAACTACTAATAAAGATTAGAGGGAAATTATAATTCTACGGAAACTAATATAATAAATGGATTTCTGAAAACCTTATCACAGGCCAAACATGGTTCAAGTAGTTGAGTTAGATAAAAGATAATGATATATAGTTAAAAGAATTGGGTTCCGGGCATCAAAATAAAATCACAATAGTAAAGAAACAATACACATAAATTAGAATCGATGTTATATACCATAATTTTAACATAAGAAGAAAGAAATATGGAGATAAAGAAGATCATTACCATGATGGGCATGGGCTCTGCGGGAGAAGCCCCTCCATGCGTAGATGTGATCTCCAGGCTTCAGCTGCTTTTTATGTATCTTGTTCGAAAGTAGCCTCTGGATATTGGATGTCTAATATTTTAGTAAGTAATTTTATTTTATAAACAAAAAAGAGAATAAATTTCATCATATATAGTTCTTCTATTTTGTGTTTTATTTTGAGAAATGTATATTGTTCCCTTTTGTTAGTAGTCCACTTCCATATTTTACAATAAACAGTACTTATATAATAAAGGGAAAAAAAAAAAAATTACAGTGAGGCCTCATTTGACATAGTTTTTGTTTTTTCCAAAAATACTAGCCAAAAATCTATTTTCTATTGGCTTTTGTTAAAAGCTCATGGAAGTTTTGGAAGTCTGAAATATTACAAAAAATTGTCTAAACATTTTATAAGTAATTTTTGAGCTTTAAAAGCTAGAAGTAGCTTTTCAAAAGTTATAACAAACAAGACTTAGGTATCATTAAATTTATTTATCGAATATTTATTTTGTTTCTGCATAAATAATAATAATAATGATGATGATGATGATGATGAAAATATTACTTTTTGTAATATTGCTAGGTAGCAAAGTACGATACATGCTAGAATCCAGACCACTCGAGGAGTCTCAGACAGCAGTTGACGCGGCCCCGACCACGTTCGTACTGTTAATAGTAACGGAATATTGAAAAGAGTCATCAGCAATACTATGAACAGGTCAATTAAGGATTGAATAGGTCTGAAACCCGACGCAGCAGAAGACAATTCCTCAGCAGCATGAAGCAATGTCTCTACTTGATCCACTTTAATAACATTAGGACGGGCTCCGATATCAGAACCAAATCTATAAATACAGTATAAGCCAAAACATGTAGCTGCCGCACCAGTAAAAGTTGCAGCCGTTGTTTGCTGCAAAAAAAGACAGAAAGTGACAGTAACAGCCAAGAAAAAAGCTGCAGCTTGCCAACTTCTGCTGAAATTTATGTTATCTATCACTAGCAAGCCCGTTTTGCAGTAAATTGCAAAGTCTTTACCATTGTTTATGAAACGGTAGTAGCTACTGGAGTCATTGCTATTAATTACTAGGAAACTAGACGCACGGTTCTTCACAAGTGGAGATGGATCAGCAGGTGCAAGAGTTGCACCTCCTGCGAGCTTGGTGAGGATGCAAGCTGGATTAACACCATATTCAAAGAGATACAGATGATCTCGACCAGAAAGGAAACAATCTATGCAGGAAGTGACCCCAGCTTGGTCACTGCAATTTGGACATATACTATGAAGATCGTCTGACGTTGCTCCTCGTCGACCTTGAGTGAAGTGAATCACACATCCAGTGTTCAAATATATTCCTGAAGTCATATATGTCAGGAAAATTATTAAGTAAATTTCATGGTTGTGAAGAACTCAGATTATCATTCATAAGAAAGAAAAAAAGAAAAAAAAAAAAAAAAAGGTCTGTGAAGCACAAAAATACTGTCTGGCATAAATTCAAAAGAAATGGAGAAGAAGACGAAGGGTACCATGGTCTTCTGTATTGGCTCCTGTCCTTGTGTAGATGTGATCTCCAGGGTTCAGGTTTTCCTTCTTGGCTTCCTTGAGAAGCGCCTTCCACATCTTGTTGAGCAGTTCACTCATCTTACAACTGGGATATGTTTCTTTCTCTGCTCTTCAAATTTGTGTTTTAGGAAATGGGAAATTGAATTCAACCACACCAGAGATGCAATGCCAATATTGAATACCCTGACAATACGGGGTTTGGACTGTAGTCTACATTTCTATATTCTTAAAAAAATAAATATGACAGCGAATAATGAGGAAAAGATGCTACCTAATATCGTATGTCAGCAAGTCAGTGTCACTTATGTCCATAAAATAAGTAAACAAGGGCAGCATATGTATATCAGTGCTATTGCTAGGAGTTTTCTACTCCTCAAACTTATGAGTGTACATGTTTATTTAATTTGCTTTGAATAACCAAAAATCATCTTACAGTGGTATATGTTACTCTCTCTCTCTCTCTCTCTCTGTTCTTCAAAATTTTGTTTTAGGCAATGGGAAATTGAATTCAACGCCCCTAGAGATGCAATGCCAATATTGAAAACCCTGAACAACCAGCGCATGAGAACAATACGGGGTTTGGACTGTAATGGACAAAGGATTGGCTGACGGAGCGGTAGTCCCTATTATTAAAGAAATAGTTATTGCATGGCATCAAACAATAAGTGAAAAGATGCTATCCTAGTACCTATTATTTTACGTCTGTCAGTCTTTTAGTGTCCCCTATCTCCATGGAATTAGTCAACAAGGGTAGCGTGTCACTAATAGGAAATCTTCTACTTCTCAAAGTTATGAGTGTGTACATATTTATTTTAACAGAACAGACAGAGAAAGAGATGGCGTAATGTTCGTCCAAAAACTGGGCAATATAAATAACAATGCTTCGAAAACATCTGTCAGAAAGATATTTTGTTTAATATATAATCTGCTCTTATTGGTTTTGATATGAAATATTGAATTATTGGCTTTAAGGTTTGTTGTATTTTTATAAGTTTAATTTTTTGAAAATTTTAGTAGAATTTGTGATTTTTTTGTTAGGTTTATAACTTTTTATTCATAATTTAGGTTTCTTATAGATATATTTAATTTGAGTTACATTTAGTAAAACTTTAATTTAATCTATTTTAGTTTTTTTTATAATGCTTTAATTTATAGTATTATTTTACTGGGTAAGCTTGATATATTTAGATTATCTGAAATGGAGATTTTTTTTTTTTTTTTTTTTGGGGGTTACTTGCAGGTTTTTGAACAAGAACAATAAGAGGTGGAATCATTAATGGGGATTATCATTTTGGAATTGTTGCTATTATTTGGTTTCTAGATCAAGATTTAAAGATCTTTTTTTGTAATTGTTGCAGATATAGGAAAGAAATTTGATATCTGAATTACATTTAGTAAAACTTTAATTTAATCAATTTTAGTTTTCTTTATAATACTTTAATTTATAGTGTTATTTTACTAGGTAAGTTTGATATATTTATGTAACAGTCAAGTCCACCCACATGAGATATTGTCCGCTTTGAAAGCTAGGTGGTGAGCCAAATCCTACCTCTCATGGTTTTACTTCCTCACAAGAAGGTCTTTCAAGGAAAAGACATCCACACTCTTATAGCACATGCTCCGTTCCCTTTTTCTCCCTGACAGGGAATGTAAAACTATGAGGGGTAGGATTGGGCTCACTACCTAGTTTCCAAAGCAGACAATATCTCGTTTGGACCTAGGAGGCCCAGGCCAGTGGGATTGGCAGGTGAAGGAGTGGGACACTTAACTACTAAGAGGCCTTTTAAAACCGTGCAAGCTGGGCCCAAAGTAGACAATATCTCATGCGGGTGGACTGGGCTATTACATTTAGATTATCTGAAATGGAGACTATTCTTTTCTTTTTTCTTTTTTCTTTTTTTGTCTTTTGTTACTTGTAAGTTTTTGAACAAGAAGAATAAGAGGCGGAATCATTGATGGGGATTATCATTTTGGAATTGTTGCTGTCATTTGGTTTCTAGATCAAGATTTAAAGATTTTTTGTAATTGTTGCAAATATAGGAAAGAAATTTGATTGTGCAAAATTTTTTTTTTTCTCTTTTTATGTGTAGATAATTTTGATTATCATATGTACCATCAGTTATTTTTGAATGGTTGATATCAATCTATTAAAAAAAAATAGTTTTAAATTTTTATTATTTATTTTTGAATATATTACTTTTGTGATTATTGTTTTAACTATTATCAATTTTAAATTTAAGATAACTTTCACCTAAAAAAAAAAAAAAACAACGTAGTACTATAAATTAAATTAATAATAAGTAATAAAATTAAAATTAAAATTAAAATTTGAAAGCTCATATAAATAAATGACACTATTTTTAATAATTAATTTCACTGCATAAAATTGATTTAAATTATTATTATTATAATAATAATAATACTTTTTCGTAACATTTTGAAAATGATTCTAAATCTTTTTTTTATAATAAAATTAAAATTTAATGAGATTTTATAATATCGTTAATTTTTTTAGACATTGTCAAATGTCAGTAATTGATTCATTGTTTTAATCTAATGATTTTTTAATGACATTTATAAATGTCATCGGTTGTCTTTTTAGTGATATTTTGAATTATTACTATAATTTTTAGTCGCACTAGTATCATGATATTTGCAATGATTGACACTAGTTAATTAAATATCATTATACTATAACTTTAGTAACATTTTAAAATATCATAAATTTATTTTTTTTATCCATGTGATATAGCATTTCTAAATATTACGAAATTTACTTAAAATAACTTTTTCAAATGATATAAAATGTATTCAATATAGCATATCAAATGCTATAAAATGACATTTGTAACTATTTTTAAATATATAAGAGTATAGGACAAATACCATTAAATAATTATTTATAGCATTTAGCATAACATTTCAAAAATACTATAAAAAATAGAACTTTTTATAACATGAGCTATCATAACATTTCTAAGAATACTATTTTATAACATGAGCTATCATAACATTTCTAAAAATACAATATAGTATTCTGTACGTGCAATAAAAAATAATATATGTTGTACTGATTCTACATTCTTCAACAAATAATTATGGCAGCATTTTCTTTATTTCAACAAATAATTATGACAGCATTTTCTATATTCTTCAACAAATAATTATGACGGTAGCACTTGTTAAGTTATATATATGTGTATATATATACATATATATAGATCTAGATATATTTTGAAGGATTAGCTGACAAAAGGGTAACATGGAAAAATTGGATTGGCTGACGGAAGGGTAAGTCAATATTTCTATATTCTTCAACAAATAATTATGGCAGCATTTTCTATATTCTTCAACAAATAATCATGTCAGCATTTTCTATATTCTTCAACAAATAATTATTGCCGCAGCACTTGTTAGATATAAAAATATATATATATATATATGTATATATGTTGAAGGATTGGCTGACAGAAGGGAAATATGGAAGGACTAGATTGGCTGACAGAAGGATAAGTCCATATTTCCATATTCTTCAAGAAATAATTATGGCAACATTTGCTAAATAACTCCCTTATATATATATATATATATATATGTCTATATATATATATATATATTTTTTTTTTTATTAAATGGTATTTTTGTATGGAATGGAACAATTTTAAACCCCCATGAAAAACCGATGGTATACAAGTTGATTATTCTTTGGTTTTGGACTGAAATTGATCAAAATAAGACTTGGATTCCCCTTGTCCGTTACCAGAAGATTGGATCACCGTTGGAATGGCCAAAAACAGTGGTCGAAAAAGGATTTTTCAATCGGATCCAAACCAGGTTGCGCAACATGTTCACAAAAAACAGGCCAACATGCAAAATCGGCTGCATCTGGAACAAAAAAAAAATAATAATAATATATCGTTTTTGGCTTGCTTGATGTCATCATGATGACATCAACATGATATCAAACAATACTATAGTGCTGACATCAGCATGATGTATTCGAAGATGTCAACATAATGTTAGACAAGATGTTGCGGTCATTCTACTTATGTTAGCATGATGACATTGCATGACATGTGTGCTAATGTTATCATACTAATGAGTAACCCAATTTACTATGCAATAATAATAATAATAATAATAATAAGGTAAATAACTTAGTTAATTAATTAATAAGAAATAAGTAAATAAATAATAGGTTGTTAAAAATAATATTTTCCCTCAAAATCCTCACCATTCACTCAGTTGGAAAAGTTTTCCTTGTAAAACATTTTCACAAAACCCAATAATTATACCCCAAAAATCAAGGAATAATTAATTAAATAAATTATAAATAAAATACATTAAATTAAAGATCTAGAGTGTATAATAAGAAATAAGAATAATTTTAATAACAATTATTAAATTGTACACAAAATGTCATAAATAAAATAAGCAAAATCACAACAAAATTTACATAAAAAATAATCAAGGAAATATCAAATTAAACGGAATGCAATAATTTAGAATGCACATAAATACAAATATTAATTTAGAACTCAATATATACATTGAAAACATTTTAAAAATCCAATTATTGAATTTAGAATAAAACGTCACTAGATAAAATAAATAAAATCGTAAATAAACTTGTATTAAAGAAATTTAGCATAAAACAAAAATAAACTCAGTATATAAATTATAAAATTTATTGTTTAAATCAATGAAATAATCAAGGAAACATTTTAATAGATTTTAAACCTCAATTTAAAATAGATAAAAGAATACAATAAAATTCATGTTAAAATCTCAAAATTTAAATAAATAATATCAACATGGTAAAATAAAATTCTAAAACACCAATTTAAAATAATTGATAAAAACATGAATAAATACATTTTAGAAAGTATTAGTTAGAAATAAGCAATAAAACAAAATTAAATATGTTTAATTTTAAATATGATTTTAAAACATCTTGGTTTGAAATTCGTATCGAGAAAATAACTTGACGCACCACACTATATACCAGTGATGCCCTATGATACCCAGCATCCCGAGCACCATCTGGCAGGAGGTTAAAGAGAGAAACTTGCATACGGTCGCTTCGGCGTCCCAATAGCGCCGCTGCTTAAATCGTCATCCCAGCCATGGAGGGGGGCGGCTTATGGCTAATATCAGACTTGCCTACCCTCGGTCCAATGGCAACCCACGGGAGACATTATAACTTGCGCGCTCATCCACATACACAGTACAAAACACCAGTACTGTACTGTATGAATACGTCTAAAACAAATAACCATATTATTTAAAAATAATAATTTTTCCAAAACTCACCGTGGGAATCATACAATTTTTCAAATTCACAATCCCATATTATTTCTTTAATATCTCAAGTATAAATCCACCAATAATAATATACAAATAACTTTTCCCCAAATTATAAAATCAATCAAATAATATTTCAAGGATCTAATTATATAATTTGAAAGCACCAAACTTAAACCAATATTTTTCTTGAAATCTTTAAAATCAAATCATACAAAAAATAATATTAAAACCACATGAAACTCATATATTCTTAAAATAATGTAAATGCATTTATTATGCATCATAAAATCAACATCAAACACAACAATAATTAATTAAAAACCTTAAACCATAATTCCTTTAAAATCCCAAATACATTTTTAGCAACAACACATGTATTAAAACCATTATAAATCGGCATTGTAAAATTAAATGGAAATTCCTCCAAATATTAAACATATATTAAAATTCACATGAAAACTTTCTAATTATACAATATTCCAACAATAAAATATAACAATTATTAATAAAATCCCATATCCATAAAATTCTTGAAATCAAAATATTTTTTGATGACAAATAATTATAATTCATTCAATTTTGGCATCGAGATTTCAAATATAAATTTACTAAATATTCAACACATAAAACATATTCTCCAAATAACCAATTAACACAAAATATATATATTTTAAAATATATATATTTTAACATCCAAAAATAATTTTGAAGGTGGGTCACTCACCTCGAGCACGCAATTAACCCTATATCCTCCATGGGATCAATTCTACAATGCACACGTGCTCCTAGAACAACAATATTACACAAGGTCAAATAAATTAATATTTTATTTGGGTAAATAATACCCGATACCCGAGGGGCTAACAAAAACGACAACCAAAATTTACGACTAATATATTGAATCAAAGCTTGTGAAACAAGGATTATGAATCTGGTCTTACTTCCCCGGAGATCGGACCCGAGGTGGCCCGAATCTCGCCGGACATCTCTCAGATTTTAGACCCTCAATTCTCACAATCCGTTAAGAATTGAGGAAAGTGGACACCAGATTTGGGTTCAGAGGGTCGAAATTAGTGGGAAAGGATGGGTGAGATGATCGAAAACTCACTGGAATTGGGTTTTCCGATGAGCCTCCATGGTCACCGGAATCCTCCACCGCGGGCAACGCGTCCGGTGGCCACTGGTTGTGATTTTTTGGAGGAAATATAGATGGGGGAATTCATGAATGGATGGGACCGACAGTGAGGCAAATGGAGGTCGGAATAGGGAGAAATCTGGGTTTGAAGAAATCGGCACCACCGTCGGAAAAATTCTCGATTCGAGCGCATCAGCGGTCGGTTGGCTGTGAGTTTTGGCTGGCCGGCCGGTTTTCAAGTGGACTTGAAGGTAGGGTGGCGTGTGGGTGACACTGTTCACTCATGGGATTGGCTCAAAATATGACACGTGGCACACACTGTTCACTCAAGTCAAAATATATTAAAATATTACGATATTTGGAAAATTTTGCATGTCCATAACTTTCAAACCATATATTCAAATCGAACGTACCGCTAGTCTATGAACTCGTATCGACGAGTACTTCACAATCATGCATGAGTCAAAGTTCAACTTTGCATAAACAAAAAGTCAACTCTGGCACCCCTTGGACAATTTGGATCTCAACTTGTTTTGCTCATAACTTTCAAACCGTAGCTCCGTTTTTAACGTGTTACTAGTTTATGGACTCATGAAAACGTGTACTTTTTAACAGTACCTCAGTCAATGTGAAATTCCATCAAAAGTAAAAAGTCAACATTTGACCCTTTCTCGGTCAACGATGGTCAAACGCGGTCAACCTTGGTCAAATTTTAGAAATTCCGATGTACTTCGGGACGGGGTGTTACACTAAATAAACAACGACGCATCCCATGGTGTCGTCTAATATCTTGTCGCTAAATCCATAAGACAACAAGGGACGTAGTATGAGAGTCGCCAATCTTTTAGTTTTTAGCGATGTATATTGACTTTTAACGACGCATTCTATCAATCCACTTATAGCGACGCATTATTTAGCAATGATTCACCACAATGTCACTAAAAATATATTAGTAACTATTTTACATAGCGTCGCTAAATATATTAGTCACTAATGAGTCGCCTATTTAGCGACGCATTAATAGAGTCGTCTATTTAGCAACGTATTAATAGAGTTGACAATTTAGCTACGCATTAATAGAGTCACCTATTTAACGATGCATTAATAGAGTTTACTATTTAGCGACGCATTAATAGAGTCACATATTTAGTGATGCATTAATAGAGTCACGTATTTAGCGAAGTATCGACACTTTTAGCGATGCATTATTTGTTAATGCATCGCCCCTTCTTTCTTTTCTTTTAATTTTTTTAAATTTTGTGAAAGGTGATTAAAACAATAAAAATATAAAAATAATTAAAATACGAAAAAACAAAAACTAACTTCATTCAAAATAATTAGAATAAAAAATTGAAAATAAATATTTTGTCATAACAAATTAATTATCAAATAAATTAAATATCATCTCATTGACATATTTTTATAGAATTTGTAAACTATTGTATTTTTCATAACAAATTTAATATTAATTAAACTTCGATTAATGCATACTCATTGAGATGGAAGTTGACGTTCTCTTGTTGACGATATTACACCCTCATACTGCATATGGAAAAATTAAAAAATTTATTAAGACTTATGCAAAATAAATAAAATATTAATCATTATTAAATTTGTAATTTAGTAAATGAAAATTTAAAGAACACTACCATTATTCCTAAGATTTGGCGAGGCACATTTCTCGCCTCACAATCATTACAAAAATAGTCACTCTCAAATTCATCCTCATTATCATTTTCATCGATACTCGGCAACTATATGACAAATGGATTGTGAGCCATTGTAGTATCTCCAAGAACATCGTCTTCCACAAAAATACGATGTTGTGGTGAAGTTAAAACAATAGACCATCTTGAATCAAGTTGAAAACAATATACCATCTTGAATCAAGTTGATCTTAAACATAAAATACTTGTTGAACTTAGCAAAACAATGTCAAGCAATATCACAAACAAAATTTCTACAAAAGCAAGATTAATAAAACCCAACGAACTTAACCTGCAGTTAAAATGAAAAAAAAAAAAAAAAAACAACCCACCTGATGTCTCCGCCAACCACAAAGAAAAAAGAAACCCACCTAAACGATGGAGACAAAGAAAGAAGAAACCGAGAAAATCACGAGGGCGACACAGAGAAATCCAGCTTCCCGACCGACGACAACGTATGCAAATGAAAAATGAAATCCGAAATATCACTCTTCAAGTCTCTCTTAGATTGCTTCCAAATCTAATATCTATTAGATAATGTACTTGATGTAGTTTTAAAAAAGAAAAGGGATTCAAAGGAGGACGTAAAAATTTTAAAACGTGCCAAAAAATTTCAAAAAATGGCAAAAACACGCCTTTTCTCCCAATTGCATATTTTTTTCTTTGATTAATTTTTTATTTTTCATCTACAAATAAAAACTAAAAATATTTCTTAAAAATACGAAGCAAAATATCCAAGATTACTGTTTATTATTTTGTTTTTCAAGTACACCTTTATTCTTTATAAAATTTGCATGTCTTCCAAAATTTTTGTTTTTTTTTTTAATTGAGAGAACAAGTGATGCATTCTCTTCAAGAAGGGTCACGTGTTCTTGAATTGTGGGATCAAGTGACGCATTATGATCAAAAAGCGTCGCCTGTTTCATTTTTTGTATTTTCTTTATAATAATCTTTAAATAATTTTTTTATTGTTCATCTACATATATATTTATGTAGCAATCCAAAGAATATAAATTCCATTAATCTGAAGATAGAAAATAGTTTTGTCAATGCTTTTCTCAGTTATTCATATGTATGTGTATAGACAAGAAACAAAATATCTCAAGATTTAATTTGAGATAGGGTACCGAATATAGAATTCTAATTGAACAAGTATTTATTGACCAATTTATCCACATAAGTATGTTAAATGAGCTTAACTTTCATGTGTTTGTGGTCAATGATAGTTTACTTGTTTTTAAAAATCGAAAGGCTATTAAATTGCTTATTTTTTTTCTTAAAAAAATAAAATTGAAGGCACAGGCGACGCAATTCCATTAAAACGTGTCGCCTATTCCATTTTTTTTTTAATCTTTAATTAGTTTTGTTGATTGCTCATCTACAAATGAAAAAGAAAAAAAAGCATATTAGCAAAATTAAAAAAATTATTGAAAACAACTTTCGAATTGAAAAAAATTAAAAATTAGTTGGGTGAAACGGCGACGCAGTTGTTGACAAATGCATCATCTTTTAGTCTATTTAGCGACTCTTTCTTAATAGACTGCGTCACCTAAAATTATATTTGTTATTTCTTGTTGTATTATTACACCCAAGTTATTTGGCTTGGTGGTGTGGTGATTTCTTGAGAGTGTAGGCGGTCCTGTGTTCAATTCTTGGCATTGCTCTATTTTGTTTTTTTTTTTTTTTCTATGGGTTTTTGAATGTTTAAACAAAAAAATTGAAAAAAAAAAGAAAAGAAAGAAACGGTGATGCATTTGTTGAAGAATGCATTGCCTTTTCATCTATTTGGCGATGCATTCTTAAAATAATGCGTCGCATAATACTATATTAGCTAGTTATTGTTGTATTATTACATCCAAATCATTTAGCCTGGTGGTGTGGTGATTTCTTGATAATGTAAGGATTCTGGGTTCAATTCTTGTTATGGTTCTATTTTGATTTTATTTTTTTTATGGGTTTCTAAATGTTTAAACAACAAAATTGAAAAAAGAAGAAGAAAAAGGTGACGCATTTGTTGAATACGTCACCTTTTCATCTATTTGACGATGCATTTTTAAAATAATGCGTTGCCTAACACTATATTTGCTAGTTTTTGTTATATTATTACATCCAAGTCATTTGGCATGGTGGTGTGGTGATTTCTTAAGAGTGCAGGAGGTCCTGGGTTCAATACTTGTTACGGTCCTATTTTGATTTTATTTTTTTTATGGGTTTCTAAATGTTTAAACAAAAAAAATTGAAAAAAAAAAAAAGAAGGAAAAGGTGACGCATTTGTTGAAGAATGCGTCGCCTTTTCATCTATTTGGCGATGGATTCTTAAAATCTACTTTTAGCGACTCATTATTTAGGGACGCTTCACAACAATGTTGCTAAAAATATATTAGCGACTGTTTCATATAGCATCGCTAAATATATTAGTCACTAATTAGTCTTTTATTTAGCGACGTATTAATAGAATCGCCTATTTAGCGACGCATTGATAGAGTTGACTATTTAATGACGCATTAATAGAGTCGTCTATTTGGCGACGCATTAATAGAGTTGATTATTTAGCGACGCATTAATACAGTCGCCTATTTAGCAGTGCATTAATAGAGTTAGCTATTTAGTGACGCATTAATAGAGTTGCCTATTTAGTAACGTATTAATTGAGTCACGTATTTAGCGACGTATCGACACTTTTAGCGACGTATTATTTGTTAATGCGTCGCCACTTTTTTTTTAAATTTTTTTAAATTTTGTGAAAAGTGATTAAAATAGTAAAAAATATAAAAATAATTAAAATACCAAAAAAAGAAAACTAGCTTCATTCAAAATAATTAGAATAAAAAATTTAAAATAAATATTTTTTTATAACAAATTAATTATCAAATAAATTAAATATCACTCATTGACATATTTTTACATAATTTGTAAACTATTGTATTTTTCATAACAAATTTAATATTAATTAAACTTCCTTGAATGCATACTCATTGAGATGGAAGTTGACGTCCTCTTGTTGATGATATTACACCCTCATACTGCATATGGAAAAATTAAAAAAGTTATTAACAGTTATGCAAAATAAATAAAATATTAATCATTATTAAATTTGTAATTAAGTAAATGAAAATTTCAAGAATATTACCATTGTTCTTAAGATTTGACGAGGCACATTTCTCTCCTCACGGTCATTACAAACAGAGTCACTCTCACATTCATCCTCATTATCATTTTCATCGATACTCGACAACTATATGATAAATGGATTGTGAGCCATCATACTATCTCTAAGAACATCGTCTTCCAAAAAAATACGATGTTGTGGTGAAGTTCAAACAATAGACCATCTTGAATTAAGTTGATCTTAAACATAAAATACTTGTTGAACTTAGCAAAACAATGTCAAGCAATATCACAAACAAAATTTCTACAAAAACAAGATTAATAAAATCCAACGAACCTAACTTGCGGTTAAAATGAAAAAAAAAAAAAAAAAAAAAACAACCCACCTCATGTCTCTGCCAACCACAAAGAAAAAAGAAACCCACCTAAACAATGGAGACAAAAAAAGAAGAAACCCAGAAAATCACAAGGGCAACACAGTGAAATCCAGCTTCCCGGCCGATGACCACGTAGGCAAATGAAAAATAAAACCCGAAATATCACTCTTCAAGTGTCTCTTAGATTGTTTCCAAATCTAATATCTATTAGATAGTGTACTTGATGTAGTTTTAAAAAAGAACAAGGATTCAAAGGAGCGCATAAAAATTTTCAAACGCGCCAAAATTTTTCAAAAAATGGTAAAAACATGCCTTTTCTCCAATTGCATTTTTTCTTCTTTAATTAATTTTTTATTTTTCATCTACAAATAAAAACTGAAAATATTTCTTAAAAATGCGAACCAAAATATCGAAGATTGCTATTTATTATTCTATTTTTCAAGTACACCTTTATTCTTTATAAAATTTGCATGTCTTCCAAAATTTTTGTTTGTTTTTAATTGAGAGAACAAGCGATGCATTCTCTTCAAGAAGGGTCACCTATTTTTGAATTGTGGGATCAAGCGAAGCATTATGATCGGAAAACGTCGCCTGTTTAATTTTTTATATTTTCTTTATAATAATCCCTAGATAATTTTTTAATTGTTCATCTACAAATATATTCATGTAGCAATCCAATGAACATAAATTCCATTTATTTGAAAATAGAAAATAGTTTTGTCAATGCTCTTCTTAGTTATTCACATATATGTGTATAGACAAGACACAAAATATCTCAAGACCTAATTTGAGATAGGGTACCGAATATAGAATTCTAATTCAACAAGCATTTATTGACCAATTTATCTACATAAGTATGTTAAATGAGCTTAACTTTCATGTGTTTGTGGTCAATGATAGTTTACTTGTTTTTAAAAATTGAAAGTCTATTAAATTGCTTTTTTTTTAAAAAAAAAAAAATTGAAGGAACAGGCGATGCAATTCCATCAAAACGCATCGCATATTCCATTTTTTTTTTCAATCTTCAATTAGTTTTGTTGATTGCTCATCTAAAAATTTAAAAAAAAAACATATTTGCAAAATTAAAAAATTACCAAATTGAAAAAAAGTTAAAAATTAGTTGGGTGAAATGGCGACGCAGTTGTTGACAAATGTGTCTCCTTCTAGTCTATTTAACGACTATTTCTTAAAAGACTGTGTCGCCTAAAACTATATTAGTTATTTCTTATTGTATTATTACACCTAAGTTATTTGGCCTGGTGGTGTGGTGATTTGTTAAGAGTGTAGGAGGTCCTATGTTCCCAAGGCTCTACTTTGATTTTTTTTTTTTTTATGTGTTTGTAAATGTTTAAACAAAAAAATTGAAAAAAAAAAAAAAAGAAACGGCATTGCATTTGTTGAAGAATGTATCGCCTTTTCATCTATTTGGTGACGCATTCTTAAAATAATGCATCGCCTAGCACTATATTGACTAGCTTTTGTTGTATTTTTATATTCAAGTCATTTGGCCTAGTGGTGTGGTGATTTTTTGAGAATGTAGGAGGTCTTGGGTTCGATTCTTGTTATGGTCTTATTTTAATTTTATTTTTTGTGGATTTCTAAATGTTTAAACAAAAAATTGAAAGAAAAAAAAAAAGGAAAAGGCAACGCATTTGTTGAAGAATGTGTCGCCTTTTCATCTATTTGGCAACGCATTCTTAAAATAATGCATCGCCTAACACCATATTAGCTGGTTTTTGTTGTATTATTACATCCAAGTCATTTAGCCTGATGGTGTGGTGATTTCTTTAGAGAGTAGGTGTCAGGACCCATCTAAAATTTCTCACCGGAACCCTAGACAAGCCCTGATCCTAGGGAAACCCTACCAGACCTTCCAATGGAAAATCCGGCAGCATCTCCCCTAAGGGTAGGACTTACCATAAAATTCCCTACACATAAAACACATTCCAATAAACACCACCTTATTCCTCCCACCTTACTACAATTTGTTTCCACAAATTTACAGTACTCCGAAATAATAACAGAGAATCAGTAAGCAAAACCAATATCTGTCCAATCGTACACAGAGCATTATACAAATAAATATGAAATTAATACAATGACAGATGAAGCAATACAAGATGGAGAAGAAAAATGGAGGAAATGCTTATTGGACTTTCGGCAATGAACTGAGACGTCGGGCTTGCCCCGGAAGATCAACGTCTCCCAACTTGGACCTAGAGGAATGGAATTTTGAAAATATGAGATGCTAATCATCTTAGTGAGTGACCCTATCTACTATACAATTATAATATTAATAATATCATAATAAAAGAAATTTAATTAATCAATACCAAACAATTAAATAAATAATTATAATAAATATTTGAAATAATGTTTTCTCTCAAAAACCCTTACAGTTCACTCAATTGGAAAAGTCCTTCTTTTAAAACATTTTCACAAAACCCAATAATTATACCCCAATCAAGGAATAATTAATTAAATAAATTATAAATAAAATACATTAAATTAGAGATCTAGGATGTATAATAAGATACAAGAATAATTTTAATAACAATTATTAAATTGTACACAAAATGTCATAAATAAAATAAGTAAAATCACAATAAACGTGTATTAAAGAAATTTGGCATAAAACAAAAAAAATAAACTCAGTATATAAATTATAAAATTTATTGTTTAAATCAATGAAATAATTAAGGAAACATTTTAATAGATTTTAAACCTCAATTTAAAATGGATAAAAGAATACAATAAAATTCATATTAAAATCTCAAAATTTAAATAAATAAATAATATCAACATGGTAAAATAAAATTCTAAAACACCAATTTAAAATAATTGATAAAAACATGAATAAATACATTTTAGAAAATATTAGTTTGAAATAAGCAATAAAACAAAATTAAATATGTTTAATTTTAAATATGATTTTAAAACATCTTGGTTTCAAATTCATATCGAAAAAATAACTTGACGGACCACACTATATACCAGTAATGCCCAATGATACCCAGCGTCCCGAGCACCATCTGGCGGGAGGTTAAAGAGAAAAACTTGCATACGGTCGCTTCAGCGTCCCGACAGCGCCGCTGCTTAAACCGTCAAACAATAAGTGAAAATCCTAGTACCTATTATTTTACATCCGTCAGTCTGTTAGTGTCCCTTATCTCCATGGAATTAGTCAACAAGGGTAGCATGTCACTGATAGGAAATTTTCTACTCCTCAAAGTTATGAGTGTGTACATATTTATTTTAACAGAACAGACAGAGAAAGAGATGGCCTAATGTTCGTCCAAAAACTGGGCAACATAAATAACAATGCTTCAAAAACATCTGTCAGAAAGATATTTTGCTTAATTTATAATCTGCTCTTATTGGTTTTGATATGAAATATTGAATTATTGGCTTTAAGGTTTACTGTATTTTTATAAGTTTAATTTTTTGAAAATTTTAGTAGAATTTGTGATTTTTTGTTAGTTTTATAACTTTTTATTTATAATTTAGGTTTCGTATAGATATATTTAATTTGAATTACATTTAATAAAACTTTAATTTAATCTATTTTAGTTTTTTCTATAATGCTTTAATTTATAGTATTATTTTACTGGGTAAGTTTGATATATTTAGATTATCTGAAATGGAGATTTATTTATTTATTTATTTTTTTGGTTACTTGTAGGTTTTTGAACAAGAACAATGAGAGGTGGAATAATTAATGGGGATTATCGTTTTGGAATTGTTGCTGTCATTTGGTTCCTAGATCAAGATTTAAAGATCTTTTTTGTAATTGTTGCAGATATAGAAAAGAAATTTGATTGTGCAAACCTTTTTTTTTTTTTTTTTTTTTTTTGCTCTTTTTGTGTGTAGATAATTTTGATTATCATATGTACCATCAGTTACTTTTGAATGGTTGATGTCAATCTATTAAAAAAATTAGTTTTAAATTTTTATTATTTGTTTTTGAATATATTACTTTTGTTATTATTGTTTTAACTATTATCAACTTTAAATTTAAGATAACTTTCACTTAAAAAAAAAAAAACATAGTACTATAAATTAAATTAATAATAAGTAATAAAACTATTATTAAAATTAAAATTAAAATTAAAATTTGAAATCTCATATAAATAAATGACATTATTTTTTTTAATTAATTTCACTGCATAAAATTAATTTAAATTATTATTATTATAATAATAATATTTTTTAGTAACATTTTGAAAATGATTCTAAATCTTATTTTTTATAATAAAATTAAAATTAAAATTTAATAAGATTTTATAATATCGTTAATTGCTTTATCCTACAAAGTAACAGATGGGTTCAAAAGCAGTATGTTCAAGCTTATTTGATGTTGGAAGCAGCACTAAAAGAAAAAGAGGAGGGAAAGTTGAGCATGATGGGATGAATTTTTTCGAGTAAAATGAATGAAAAAACACAAAATTTTAATTAAAATGTCCAAGTGGAAGGAACTAAGACTCACATGATTAAGAAACTTGGTAAAATATTGCTTTCAATAGGACAAAAAGACAGAAAAGAATACATGTCGAGGAACTCAGATAATTTCACATAAGACATATATGATATAACATAATTGAGATAAAGCTTAATAAAAAAATTGAATTTAGGCTCTACTTCCAAGCACTCAGATTCAACCACCTTCATGCAATCAAACTCGAACCAACTATAAAGCTTATTATGTATGAGCACTACTTTTTTCCCCTAAAGAAATCTTCTCTGTAGTTCTATCCAATTCCAACCAAAATAAGATTTCTAAATTCCTAAATTCATTCAAACAAAGGTTCCAAGAATCTCATCCCTTTTGTCCATAGTGTTCTTTGTAACAAGTTCGTCCTCTTAGAATTTTTTGTTTCCAGAGAACTTGGGTATTTTCTTATCAAACTTTGCCGGCTCTCTCGATCCTCATATTAAATTGTTGGAAGAAAAAAGTGCATTTTCATTGCTACCTACCAAATCCAAATTTCAGTTTATTACCCCCAAAAAAATAAAAATAAAAAATAAAAAATAAAAAAATAAAAAAGATTTCAGTTTCCTTCTTGGAGCTTGCTTGTATAATTGTTTAGCTATTATTCAAATGTCTCAAATCAGATACCCAAAATAGACTTTTTTTTTGTTTTTTTCTATTGTTTTTCAGGCAACAACGTTCAGAAATGACTACCATTTAACATTAAGAGATCAAAAAAAAATATATATATATATATATATATTCCATTGCAAGAACTAAAACGCAGTATCAAATTAATAAATAAAAAATGAAGGAAGAGAAACGGACCAGATCTTTGAAGATGATAAAGGCGATGATAATGAAGAGAACGCAGAGGATCTCAAATTCGGCCGCTCTGACGAATCCGAAAACCTTGTTGACACCTCTAGTGATTGCTGACTCCTTCTTGCTCCTGCTCCCAGCTCGCCTCGCCATTGCCATCCGCTGATTTCTTCTCTCTCTCTCTCTCTCTCTCTCTCTCTCGCGCGCGCGCGCGCCCTCTCTTTATGTTTTACAGTTTCACCATCAATCTTATAACACCGTAGGAAAAAAGAAATAACGTGGCTGCTTCCAAACGCAGCCTTAAAGTTTTATTCCTTTTTTTTTTTTTTTTTAATAACAAATAAATAAATAAAATAACCTTTTTTTAAAATATATTTTAAGAGTTTTTTTTTTTTTTTGGGTGGAAAAAATATAATATTTAGCTCTTTTTATTTAAAAAATATTTAAAATTTTGTTGTCATGTCTCGAAAGTGTTTCCTCCTAAGTTTATTTTATTTCTAAATTATTTAATGATACCAAGAAGGTGGGCCTTTTTTTTTTTTTTAAAAATTTTTTTGTTGGGGTGAGGAAAGATGGGTATTAGTTATTGATACCATTCCTATGTTCCTTTAATTTGTGACCCGAAAGACAATTTCCATTGCAAGTTCTATTTAACGTAGTGGTAAAAAATCATTTGTTTATGTAGGCAACAATTCCAATTCAAATTTTTACCAAAGAGTTCTTTTAACTTGGAGAATATTTTAATTTACTTTGACTATGTATTTCGTTCATTATACAAATAAGTTGAATTTTGATACAGTTATACGAAATTTATCTAAAGCCACAAAAAGAGAGAGGACCCTTTATAGCTCTCTGTAATTTTTTTTTTTAAAAAAATATTCATGTGGAAAAAAATTGGATTAGTAGGGGGGTAATGAAAGATAGATTATAACAAATTTTTGATTAATCAATAAACTTTTCCAGTTGTGGTTTTTGACTGCGTGTATAGGTTGACTATTTTTAATTTGATAGTATTATTTGACTTTGCCTCTCTTTTTAGTTCTCTCTTTGGATTAGAATATATCAGCACCCGTACAAAGGTGAATGGTATGTTTGGATTAGTACATTATACATGCAACATTTAGTCTTGGTTTGGTAATATATAGATTTTAAAATAATCAGCTGTATTTGTGCTAAATAAAGGATCAACTTCTATTATGTTGAAGAAAAAATATCAGTAAAATGTTTAATAACTTGTATAAATAAAAATGCCACAAAACATATAAGTTATAAATAAATATTTGATAACTTATAAAATTTAATTACTGTAAATTTTAAAATTACTAAAGTGGACATAAATGTATATAAGTTATGTTTTTGATTTATTTTTAATAACAAAAATACAATAATTTATATGTAATTATGTTATGACATTTTTATATTAAAAATATAATATACATAATATATGATTTTTTTTTTCAAATCTTTATTTTAAAATAAAATAATTAACAACCAAAATTATTTGTTTATCAAGCACCTAAGTGGCAAAAAAGTCTTTTATAATTGATTCGAGGGTTGCCAGAATCATTACTAAATTAAGGCTTAGATATATTAGTAAATGTATAATTGAACAAGATGTTAAAATTTCAGAACGTAGATTTTATCATTAGATTCATTACCATTTGGAAATAAAAATTCAAAATTCCTCTAAAAATATAATATCAGTTTAAGGTGGGGCTGTTTCAGAATAAATACTTGCACACTAAATCACAACAAAAATTTCAAGTTTTTATGTTTAACATCCAAAACAGCAAGTATCATTAATTAAAAATTAAAACTCAACCGATATCGCCATATAAATCCTACATAAATCATAAATTAATCCACGATTTTTCTTGCTTTGATTCTCTTTCAGAATAGCAAATTCTCATGATGCATGAGTTGAGGCACTATCGGAAAACGACCATTACGCATCCAAGATGGCAATATGTTAAGTCTAATTTCATAAGCTTTCCCACAGTGTGTAGCATCAGCAACAAATCTAAACATAGAGTAGATGAAATAAATCATAGCTGCCACACCAATAGGATTGCTAGGCTGGAATGCAATTATGAAAATGATGGTAGCAAAAGGCACACCAAAATAAGTTACTATCTGCCCATTCCTGCCAAGGTTAATAATTACTTTTCTCGAAGGCAACCCCGTTTTGCAATATATTGCAAAGTCTTCACAATTGTTGTGAAGAAGGTTGTAGGAACTAGTTCCAAAATCATTGTTCAGCTCCCGGTGGGAACGGTAGATGACAGTTTTGGGCGAATCAGTAGAGCCAAGGGTACATGTACCATGTAGAAATTTGGCGATAAAGAAAGCAAGACTAACACTATATTTATAGAGATAGAGTTCATCACCATTAAGAAAACTATCTAGGCTGCGGTATCCTACACAACTTGTCTTTGCTTGATTACTGGCGGTGGAGCTAGTACTTACTGGAATATCTGATGAATGGGATGAAGCTGAGTTGGGTAAAATAGAGTCTCCTCCACGAATGAGTTCGATCGCTTCGACGACACGGCATCCGACATATATACCTGGCCAAGTCACATGAATATCAGGCAGAATAAGCTAACACCATGGTGGCCAAATTCACCATGACATATATAATTTTATAAAGTTAGCATATGTTGATATGATCACGATTGTATAATATTTTTTTTTTACTATAAGAGAAGGAAATAGGATTCTTATCCTATCATAAACATGATTTGTCACAAAGTGCAGGAGATTAAACTAACGTATGAGTGAAAAGCTTCCTAAAATGCTGTTAAATTGCTTGTCACTCTTAAGCCGTTTGAATTACAAACTAGATAGTTGAAAAGATATATATGACCATTAACTCTGCTTATGTACAACAAACATTTTTTTTTTCCAAACTTGGTGAAGTAGTTGAGTTTCTAATTAAAGAACTTGTAAAATATTACTATCACATTCTGTTCAAACACTTCCTACATTTGAGGGGGAAGGAAATAGCTGCTTCAGGAAAAAGACAAAGCACATGTGTAACTACAAATACATATATATATATATTTAAATTTATTACCTATATTCAAATAATTTAAAATTAATTACCTAATCCTAATTGATTCTCTAAAAGCAATTCTCTGCCCCAAATAATAGGTAGATTTCTTATTCAATAAAGTTCAAAACTACATAATATTCCTACACTAACTTAGAGGTTTTTCATGCAATCATGAACATATATAAGTGAAACAGAGACAATTACTCAAATCATATATACATATAAAAACAGGTGTGTGTGTGTGTGTGTGTGTGTGTTTTTATTTTATTTTATTTTATTTTATTTTTTTATCCTCTTCCTTTTAGCAATGGAAAGAGAAATGAAAGGAAGATGTTACAACAGAGATTGTAAAAAAATGCCATTCAAAGCCTAGTATTCAATTGAGCTATGTACATTGTATAGGACACAACAAACATAGAAATAACAGCAAAGCAAATGATGCCTATTGACTATTTTTATTTTTAAATTGTTATAAAAATCACAAGAAGTTACCTACATAAACATGAAAAATAAGCACTAGTTAAAGAAATAAGAAGAAAAAGAACAAATAAATTAAAAAAGAATGTAGCTTTCCCTGAATTTAATGAGACTAACAATTTAGGATAGTCAACTTACTAAGCCACAACCTTAAAACAGCTAAAGTGGATTCTTAAGGCCCTGTTTGGTTTGTGACATATTAATTTGAAAAGTTGAGATGAAAGTGGTTTCATCAAAATATATAGATGTTTATTCACATTTTATCAGGAATTGTTAGAGAAAAATATAAATAAAATGAAAGACTACCTTCTATAAGCTTAAGCTTTTGAAATCAATGGTATCTCCACATAATAGTGGAGCCAGAGATCCAAGAGGTTCTGGATTCAAAACTCAACAACTCTACTCACAAAAAAAATAAATAAAAAAAAATGTAAGGACCGAAAGAGGGGGGAGCGTTAGAGAAAAATATAAATCAAATGAAAGTCCATCTCCCATAAGTTTATCCTTTTGAGATCATTGGTAATTTAACATGATATCAGAACTAGAAATATAAGAGATTTTGAACTCAAAACACATATAAGGATAAAAAAAAGAAGCCCAAGTGCTAGAGAAAAATATAAATCAAATAAAAGTCCATCTTCCATAAACTTAAACTTTTGCGATCAATGGTAATTCAACTGAAATTAGTTTGACATATTTATTTAAATGGCAGTCTTACCCTCTTTTTGAACATTTCCAACTACTAATATAGACTAGAAAGAAATAATAATTCTGTGGAAACTATTTCTTAGTAAATAGATTTCTTAAAACATTATCATGGTTAAAGTACTTGAGTTAACTATAAGATAATGACATATAGTTAAAAGAATTGGGTTTTGGGTGTCAAAATGGGATCACAATAATAAAGAAAGAATGCAAATAAGTTAGAATCCATATTAAATACCATAATTTTAACATAAGAAGAAAGAAACATGGAGATAAAGAAGATCATCACCATGATGGGCATAGGTTCTGTAGGAGTTGCGCCTCCATGTGTAGATGTGATCTCCAGGCTTTAGCTGCCTTTTATGTATCTTGTTCGAAATCAGTCTCTGGATATTGAACGGGTAATGTTTTAGTAAATAATTTTATTACATAAATAAACAAAAGAGAGTAAATTTCATCATATATAGTTCTTCAATTTTGTGTTTTATTTTGAAGAAATGTATATTTGTTCCCTTTGTTAGTAGTCCACTTACATATTTTACTATAAACAATACTTATAAAATTAAAAAAAAAAAAAAGAAGAAAAAAACACTTATAGTAAGGTTTCATTTGGCATAGTTTTTACTTTTCCAAAAGTGCTTGCAAAAAATCTATTTTTTATTGGCTTTGGTTAAAAGCTCTTAGAAGCTTTGAAGGTATAAAATATTTTTAAAAAATTATCTAAATATTTTTAAAAGCAATTTTTAAACTTTAAAAATTAGAAGTAACTTTTCACAAGCATTATCAAACAGGATTTAAATATCACTTAATTTAAGGACTTAAGTATTACTAAATTTATTCACCGAATATTTAGTTTGTTTCTACATAAATAATAATAATAATAATAATAATCATGCGGAAAATATTATAACTCTGAAAATATTACTTTTTGTAATATTGCTAGGTAGGAAAGTATGATACATGCTAGAATCCAGACCACTCGAGGAGTCTCGGACAGCAGTTGACGCGGCTCAGACCACGTTCGTACTGTTAATAGCAACTGAATACCGAAATAAGTCATCAGCAATACTATGAACAGGTCAATTAAGGATTGAATAGGTCTGACACCCGACGCAGCAGAAGACAATTCCTTAGCAACATGAGGCAATGTCTCTACTCGATCCACTTTAATAACATTAGGACGGGCTCCGATATCAGAGCCAAATCTATAAATACAGTATAAGCCAAAACATATAGCTATCACACCAGTAAAAGTTGCAGCTGTGATTTGCTGCAGAAAAAGAAAGAAAGTGACCGTAACAGCCAAGAAAAATGCTGCAGCTTGCCAACTTCTGCTGAAATTTATGTTATCTATCACTAGCAAGCCCGTTTTGCAATACATTGCAAAGTCTGACAGAGGACAATACGGGGTTTGGACTGTGATGGAGAAAGGATTGGCTGACAGAGGGGTAAGCCCCTGTTACTAAACAAATAGTTATGCCATGACATCAAACAATAAGGGAAAAGATGCTACCCTAGTACCTACTCTTTTACGTCAGTCAGTCAGTTAGTGTCCCTTATGTCCATGAAATAAGGCAACAGGGGCAGCGTGTCACTGATAGGAATTTTTCTACTCCTCAAACTTATGAGTGTACATATTTATTTTACTGTGTATAACCAAATAACAGAACAGACAGAGAAAGAGATGGCCTAATGTTCATCCAAAAACTGGGCTATAAAAATAACAATGCTCCCAAAACATCTGTCAGAAAGATATTTTGTCTAATTGTGTTGCCTGTTGTCGTTTCCTGCAAAGTTGGCCAGGAACAAGCAGATAACAAATATATAAGAATCTAAGACAGCAAAGCACCTAGAGTAATCGGCAGAGCAAAATAAAAAAACACGAAAGAAGAACAGACAAAAGCTGTCTTTATTTTATGCGATAATTACAAAGACTTACCTTATAGTTATTAAAGTTTTTATTATTATCCTTGTGTTTTGATATTTTTTAGATACTTCTCTTTAGTTTTCTTTTTCTTTCAAATTATTATTTTATGATATATAATATATAATTTAATAAAAAAATTAATAAGTGAAAAGACAAGAATGCCTTTTTAATTAAAAGACAACGTTTTCTATATGAAATACAAATAAAATAGTGGAATCTCATTGCCAAACAATCACCATTGCCCGAATAGCATAACCTATTTATAAAACATTTTATATCTATGGCAAACCAACCTCTTCGACTTCTTCATTCTTCTTTGGATTAAAAAGGTTGGGGAAGACAACCCATTGATGCAGACTTTTTAAGCTTTGATTGTTGGTTTTTACTTTTTTTAAACCCACAGTCACATGTGTGTATATATATATATATATATGTACACGTTTAGCAAAGGGGACAAGAACAATATAGGAAACAGTTTAAAAGAAAGAAAGCCATATATAAGAACATTAATAGAAAACAATAAAAGTCATATTCATTACATCAACACACCTGATTTTTTTATTTACCGGATAAAAGATTTACAAATATTCAAAGTGCTAAAAACAAGAGTAACTATTGGATTCCTTGAGTGAGTCATATGGAACCTTCAATTAATTGAGAGAAAGAAAGTGGCAGAAAAATATTTGGGATGGATTTCTCATCAGATTACATCCAGTTCAAGCCATTGTTTATTGCACGAGTGTTGCCTTCCCATCAGATTCTCGTCTGGAGGTTTGACTGTTTGGTAACAACGTTTTAAAAACCTAAAGAAGTTTGTCTTTTACTTATTAATTTTAAAAGAAATTGTTTATTCTATGCTAAAAAATTATAGTTTGGACGGAAAATAAATTTAGAAGAGAAGAATCTGAAAAAAATAAAATAAAAAAAAATCAAAACACGAATATAATATTAAAAAACTTTCAAACTATAAAATGAGTTAATGTAATTATCTCTTTTTTTATTCAACAAAATCATATAAAAAGTCAAATTTTGAACTCTTCACCCATTTTATCTTGACGGTATCCACTTGTTTTCATTCCAAACATAAACAAAATTAAAGTGTAAACTGTGGTAACTTTTTAATAAACCATAATATTGTCATTTTGTCTGGTTAAAAAAGAAGAAAATATCTAACAAATTTATGTTAACAAACTGTTTGAGAAATCATAAAAGCGACCTGGCATAAAAATGAATAATAAGAGCTAGACTAATGGAGGTTTAAAAAAAATATATATATCCAAATGAAGAATATAATAATACTTACATGAGCTAGACTAATGACCCTAAGAATTGTCATTGTCAAGAAGAACATGATAATATATGATGTTATAGAGAAGATGCATGGCTCTAGATTAAGCAGGATTTGGATAATTGCTTCATGTACTAACTTTTGTATTTGACAGCATTGTTTAATACGTTATGTATTTCTTGATACCATGCACAGTGTAGCTGGATTATTTTCCACACTGCTTACCCTTGCCTTCTTTCTTGAATTTGATCTAATTTGACAGTACCTATATATGCTCCACGCCATTTCACATACTTACAAATTTAGTCACATCTTTGAGATTAATAATATGCCAGCAAATACCATGGAACTCAACCCATCTGTGTATCTAATGATGAAACACGGATGTTTACCCATACGTTATGGATCTTTTTATTTTAAAAAGCAAAAAGTGCACTCCAGTAGTGAAGCGGGTGATTGCATATACAGCAGTATATCCATTTTTTTGATAAGTTGAGCAGGATAGATTTCATTATTGGACTGTCCCATTAGTTCAAATAAATAAAAATTACAATTTCCATCAATCGAACGCGCCCCACAAACAACCAGCAGTTATAATCCAGTCGAGTAGACAATTTTTAATCCTCATAGCCAAGGTATGTTTAGGAAACCAAAATTTGCCTATCAAAATAAGGTAACAAATAAACTTGGATACTAATGTCAAATAAAGCTGTAGGGATCAACGTAAAAGCAATAAATCTCCCAAAAGCAGCTAATTCCTAAACTCCAACTCTACGAGCATCCTTATGATATCCTATATCAGACAATAGTCTGCAGATTGAGTAAAGGACATAACACAAAGCTAGCCCACCAACAAAATTACTAATACTAGTTAGCACCAATGAATATGGAAATGAAATGATAGCACAAATGGCAGCAAAAACGGATGCTATCTGTCCACTACGGCTGAGGGCAATGATCTTTGGCGATAGCAACCCTGTTTTGCAGTATATTGCAAAGTCTTCACAGTTGTTGTTCAAGAGGTTGTAGGCACCAAAGCCATCATTCTTCAGGAGGAAATAGGCACGGTGTAGGACAAGTCTTGGTGGATCCAAATAGGCAATAGTAACTGTACCTCCTCGACTTTTAGCTATAAAGAAATCTAGATCACCATCATAGTCATAACGGTAGAGTTTGCCGCCCTTGAGAAAATTATGCATGTTGCAAATCCTCATACGATCACCGGTTATTTGATAACCATTGCCCCACCATCGGTGGAATATAGACCAGTTGGGTGTTATAGGAGCATCTTCTCGAGTTAGATGGATCACCTTTCTTTTACCCTCCTTTTACCAATATATATATTCCTGCACATACATATATATATATATATATATATTGTGAAGTTTTAATCCTTAAATTCTACTTGTAATGCTGTTGTGCTGCTGTGATATGCTATTGAGGTCTGGTGCAGAATCTGGTTTGAAGCTTCGAATGGTCAAAACGGTGCACTTCATTAATCTGGAAATAAAGAGTGAAAAAGTAGTCACTTTACTCTCATTTTAACAACTAACAAAACGGCTACGTGTTCTAATGTCATTGGTGCAGTAGTTAAGTTGAACTACATCATTTTGAAGAAACATTCTTTATAAATAGCTTTCTTCTTCACCAAAAAGGCGAAGTGTGGGAAAACCAATTTCTGGAAGTTGCAGAGAGCGGGAAAATTCCTAAAAATTGAGCTTTTCTTCTGAGTGTTCTTTATTGTTGGGTTTTGTGGTCCTTGGTGAGAGTTCTAAGTGAACAAAAGTGAAGAACAAGAAGAAAAAAGGTGTAACTGGGAATTGGGTTCAAGAATGTGTATCTGTGTGGATTTACCATTGTAGTTTCAATCTGTAAACAATAGTTTATCAATAAGATAGCAGAAGCTCTCACTGGAGCAACGAGGACGTAGGCAATCTTGGCCAAACCTCGCTAAATCTTGTTGTTGTTTGTGTTACTTAGTTTTTTTTTTTTGTTTTTTGCTCTCTGATTTTCCAACAGTGGTATCAGAGCTATTGGGTATTTCCAATTCTCGATGAGTTGGATATTCTGCCTTTTTTAATTCTTGGTGATTTGGTTTTCTTCAATTCTTGGTGAGTTGGGCATTTTCAATCCTTGGTGAGTTGGGTAATTTCGGTTCTTGGAGAATTTGGAAATTTTCAATTCTGGGTGAGTTTTTGATTAACAATCTTGGAAGAGAGATTTGGTGCTGGCCAATTCAAAGGATGTCTACGAAATTGGAGATTGAAGTCTTGAATGGAAAGGGAGACTTCTTGTTCTGGCATAAGAAGATGAGGGCTGTGCTGGTCCAGATAAAGGTGGCAAGGGCAATCGATGGATCATATGCAATAGATGTCGCCGAAGAAAAGAAGCTTGAAATTGATGAAATTGCAATGAGTACTATCATCCTTCATTTTTCGGACAATGTGTTGAGGTAGGTAGATGATGTGAGTACTACTTCATAGATGTGGCAGAAACTTGAACAGCTTTACTTGGTGAGATCTTTACCTGACAGAATTCTTTTATTAGAACAATTTTTTGGTTTCAAAATGGATACCACTAAGGACTTAGATGCTAACCTTGATTCTTTTAATCGCTTAACACTGAGTCTTGCAAACTGTAGTGTTGTTTTTGATGATGAACATCATGCTGTGATATTATTAAACTCCTTGCCTGAGACTTATAGAGAAGTGAAGAATGCCATTAAGTATGGCAAAGACTCTTTGTCCTTATAAACAGTAGTGAGTGCCCTCAGGTCCCAAGACTTGGAATTGAAATCTGAGTCTAAAAGTGAAGGACTTACAGTAAGAGGTAGGAGCACCACTCGAAGCTGGGGTCACAATGACCATAGGAGTAAATCTAGAGAACATCCTAGATCTAAATCTAGGACAAGAGGCAGGAGGTGTTATTACTATAAAAGAGAGGGATATTTTATTAAAAATTGTTTTAAGAAAAGGAAAGATGAAAAAGAAAAAGGCCAAGAAACAGATGACTTGGCAATGGCTTATACTAGTTTGGAGCCTACAGAGGTTTTGGTTGTATCTTCCAATCAAGACAAATCTGAATGGGTGTTAGATTCAGGTTGTTCCTTTTCATATGTGTCTTGATTTATGTTGTTTCCACTCTTATTCTAAGTGTGATGGTGGGCAAGTCCTTCGAGGAAACAACCGGTCATGTCAAGTAGTTGGCATTGGAAATGTGCAACTACAACTATTAAATGGTACCATTAAGACTCTTACTTCAGTTAGACATGTCCTTGATTTAAAGAGGAATTTAATTTCTCTTAGCATGTTAGATGAATCTGGTTTTTCTTGTAAAACTGAAAATGGTATTTTGAAAGTGACTAAGGGTTCTCTTGTTGTTATGAAAGGTGTGAAAAAGAATGGTTTGTATGTTTTTTTCGGTAAAACAGTGACTAATTTTAGTAATGCTTCTGTTAGTTCATCAACTGATAAAACTATTTTGTGGCATAATAGATTGGGTCACATTAGTGAAAAAGGTTTGTACTACTTGAATAAACAGAATGTGTTTGGTAAGAACATAGTCAGCAAGCTAGAATTTTAGGAAAATTATATTTTGGGAAAACAACATAGGCTTAGCTTTAACTTAAGTACAAGTAGAGCTAAATCTATGTTAGAATATGTGCATGCTGATTTGTGGGGCCCTGCCAAGGCACAAACACAAAGTGGTGATAGGTATTTTTTATCAATAATTGATGATTTTTCTGGAAAAGTTTGGGTTTACTTGCTGAAAACCAAAGACGAAGCATTTACTAGGTTTAAAGAATGGAAATTGCTTGTTGAAAATCAAACCAATAAACCTGTAAAAGCCTTGAGAACCGATAATGGTCTAGAATTTTGTAATAGAAAATTTGATAATTTCTGTAAGTCTCATAGTATATTAAGACATAGAACTGTTAAGCACACACCACAGCAAAATGGTATGGTTGGAAGGATGAATAGGACTTTGCTTGATAAGTTTAGATGTATGCTTGTTTCATCTGGTTTACCTAAATTGTTTTGGGATGAGGCTGTTATGACAGCTATGCAATTGGTAAATTTATCACCATCTACTGTTTTAAATTTTAAATCCCCTGAACATGTGTGGCTTGATAAGAAGCCTGATTATAGCAAGCTTAGAATATTTGGCTATGCTATATATGTACATCAAGCTGAGGGAAAACTTCAACCTAGGAGTATAAAATGTGTTTTCTTAGGTTGTCCTCTAGGTGTTAAAGGCTACAGATTTTGGGATAAAGAAAGTCAGGGTTATAAAGTCATTATAAGTAGAGATGTGATATTTGATGAAACTTTTATACCTTGTAAAGTTACTAATAGTGTAGGAAATGAGATGAGTAACAAGCTGGAAACAAGGAGTTTTGATTTACTTCCTGAGATGGAAAGTTAAGAGGATGAAAATCTAAGTGATAAGCCATATGATGAAGCTGTCCCTGAACCTGCAAGTGTTGATGAACCAGAAAAGCATACACCTGCCCAATTATATGAAGAGTCAGAAGATGAACAACCAAAGCAGAAATCCTCGAGTCCAAGACAGAACAATATAGCTTCACCAGGATACTTGCTGACCTGAGATAAAGCAAAAAGGCAAATGAAGCCTAATAGAAAGTACAGATATACAGATTTCATAGCTTTTGCCTTGGTGGTATTTCAAGATCTTATAGATAATGAGCCAAGAAGTTATTTGAAAGCTGTGAAATCAAAGGAAGTTGTAAATTGGAAAGAAGCTATGGTTGAAGAAATGGAATCTTTACATAAAAATGAGACTTGGAAGTTGGTACCAGCACCTGCAAACCAGAAAATTGTAGATTGCAAATGGATCTACAAAGTCAAGGAAGGAATGACAGAGTCTGAACCAGTGAGATTTAAAGCCAGATTGGTGGCTAAGGGGTTTACTCAAGTTGAAGGCATAGACTACAATGAAATTTTCTCACTGGTTGTTAAGTATACAGCCATAAGGGTCATGTTGGCTTTGGTAACTCAGTTTGATTGGGAGTTAGAATAGATGGATGTTAAGACTACATTTCTTCATGGAGACCAAGACAGTGGTATAAAAAGTTTGATTCATTTGTGGTAAAAGTTTGTTTTGTGAGAAGTAATTTTGACAGTTGTTTATATTTTAAGGACGCTATGATAGACAAAGCAGTATATCTTTTATTATATGTGGATGATATGCTACTGGCAGGTCCAAATGGTAAACTTGTACGTTTTGTGAAGAATTTACTCAAGTCTAAGTTTGAAATGAAGGACCTTGGACAAGCCAAGAAAATTTTGGGAATAGAAATTGTGAGAAACAGATCGAGATATGAGATGAAGCTGCTGCAATCTTCCTACATTCAGAAAGTGGTGTCCAGATTTTCTATGGAAGGTGCAAAACCAGCAAAGGTTCCACTTGGTGGACATTTCAAGCTGTCTAGTGAGCAATGTCTAGCTGCAGAGCAAGAGAAGAAGGATATGGTGGCTGTACCATATTCAATGCAGTGGGATTTGTGATGTATGTGATGATCTGCACTAGGCTAGATTTAGCTCATGCCATTAGTGTCTTGAGTAGATAAATGGCTAATCCTGGCCGAGATCATTGGGAGGCAATGAAATGGCTTCTATGATATTTGAAGCACACAATGAGTGAAGGTTTGATTTATAAAGGAAATTCAAGTGAAGTTGAGTTAATTGGGTATTTGGATTTTGACTATATTGGTGACAGGGACAGAAGGAGATCTATATCTTCTTATATGTTCACTTTGGGTGGAAATTGTATAAGTTGGAAGTCCCAGCTGCAACCTATGGTGGCTTTATCGGCAACTGAATTTGAGTATATGGCAGCAACAGAGGCTGCAAAAGAAGCGATCTGGCTTAAGGGCTTGTTAAAAGAACTTAAAGCTCTAAATCAAGAGGTTGTTTTATACTCAGATAGTCAAAGTGCTATTCACTTGTGTAAAAATCCAGTTTTTCATGAGAGGTCTAAACATATTCAAGTCAAGTATCACTTTGTCCAAGATATGACAGCTCAACAGGTGATTAAGTTGAAGAAAATTCCTACTGAGCTCAATCCTTCTAATATGGGTACAAAGATGCTTATTAGGCTGATTTGGTGATGGTTGTTTTTGCTGGGATGGTGATGAGTTTCTGCTAATTTTGAATTTGAGGATTAGGTGGAGATATGTGAAGTTTTAATCCTCAAATTCTACTTGTAATGCTGTTGTGCTGCTGTGATATGCTACTGAGGTCTGGTGCAGAATCTGGTTTAAAGCTTCGAATGGTCAAAATGGTGCACTTCATTAATCTGGAAATAAAGAGTGAAAACAAAGTCACTTTACTCTTATTTTAACAACTAACAGAACGGCTATGTGTTCTAATGTCCTTGGTGCTGTCGTTAAGTTGAACTACATCATTTTGAAGAAACATTCTTTATAAATAGCTTTCTTCTTCACCAAAAAGGCGAAGTGCGGGAAAACCAATTTCTGGAAGTTGTAGAGAGCGAGAAAATTCTTGAAAATTGAGCTTTTCTTCTGAGTGTTCTTTATTGTTAGGTTTTGTGGTTCTTGGTGAGAGTTCTAAGTGAACAAAAGTGAAGAACAAGAAGAAAAGAGGTGTAACTGGGAATTGGGTTCAAGTATGTGTATCTGTGTGGATTCATCATTGTAGTTTCAATCTGTAAACAATAGTTTATCAGTAAGATAGCAGAAGCTCTCATTGAAGCAACGAGGACGTAGGCAATCTTGGCCGAACCTTGCTAAATCTTGTTGTTGTTTGTGTTACTTAGTTTTTTTTTTTTTTTGCTCTCTGATTTTCCAACATATATATATATATAGTAAGCTCAAATTTGGACTTTATCGTAAGAATTAACATCAAAATTTTATTTTTTAGCTTTTAGATCATATGGTTGAGATTTAAAATTATATTTATTAATTATTAGATCAAAATTTTATTTTTCAGCTTCAAAATCATATGGTTGAAATTTATAATTATATTTATTAATTATTAGATTCCAATAGACAGGATAATATTATATTGTCTTGATGGGTTCTTAACTCATTGTATATCAATTTGTCATCAAGCCACTTAGACAAATTTTCTATCAAAATCTCTCTTATCAGTTTTTGAATTTTTTTAAAAGTGATTTAAATATATATTTAAGATTTATATAAATTTAGTAAAATAGGGACAAAATAAACTATGTTAGAATTTATATAGGTTCTAATAAAACTATGTTAGAATTTAAATAGGTTCTAATATATTTTTAAATTTCAATCTTTAAAAAAATTTAAAAGCTAATAAAAAAAAGTTCTGAAAAACCCTCTGATGAAAAATCCATAAAAAACTGACCGGCTATATATATATATATATATATATATATATGTAATGTATGCAGTGAATCCACCTCCTATAATTTTAACATATATTTAACAAATAATATCATGTAGAAATAAAAAGAAGAAGAAGATCACCATGATGGGCGTACAAGTAGCCCCTCCATGTGTAGATGTGATCACCATGCTGCAGTTGCCTCCTTTCTGTCTTGTTGGAAAGCACTCTCCGGATTTGGAACGTCCAAAATTTTAATAGTTAGATTAAAACAAAACTTAAACGATAGAATTGATTAAAAAAAAGAAAAAGAAAAGAAAAGAAAAGTTCAATCATATGTATTATGGAGACCAGGCACAGAGAAAATTACTCTATTGTATACAGCCCAGTATGAAAATCTGAAGCCTGCTAGGGCCCAGACCAGTGGACGAGAATTAGACCACCACATACGCAATTCCAAACAAATATAAGCACATGTCAGAGCTATTAAAACCACTTTCAAGAAAAAGCGTATGACACGTGGGAAGTCCAAATAATGAGAAGCCAATGTATCAACTTTAGCAAATCTATCAACTTCAACTTGAATAAAATTAGGATGAGCTCCGCCATCAAGAGCCAATCTACAAGCACTGGATATACCAAGACCTGCAGCTATGAGATCAGTAAAGCTAGGAGGCATGTTTTCGAGAACAGAAAAAAACACAAAAGCAACAATGCAGAAGGATGCTGCTGACTCATTCCTGCTCACGTCCATGCTAGTGAACAGTATCGGCCCTGTTTTGCAATATATTGCAAAGTCATAACTGTTTTTTATGCAAAGGTGGTAGTTAACAAATCTATTTCTGAGAAGGAAAAAAGCATGGTGTATGACATTTTCATAATTTGGATCGGCACGGGTAATCGTACAGGTATTCCATCCAGGTTTGAGGAGGAAGAGAACTGGACTAACACCATATTCAAAGAGATAGAGATCATGATCTCCACCTGAAAGAAAACAATCTAGACAGGAAGAGACCACACCATGACTACGCGGTTGATTACCGCAGTTTTGACATGCACGACGATTTGAGCTTAATCCCCCTTGAGTGAAGTGGATCACGTTTCCATCATCGAAATATATCCCTATCAGTATAATTTATTTATATATACTATTAAAAAAAAAAAAAGAAAAAGAAAAGGAAAAAAAAGGAAGTTTGTGAAACCACAAAAAGACTGTCAAGCATTAAGAGGAATGAAGAAGAAAGAAGAAAGAAGAAGAAGATCACCGTGATGGGCTTCTTCTCTCCATCTCCATGTGTATATGTGAGACCCAGGCTCCATTTCATTCCTAGGGAATTTGTTCCAAAGCACCCGTCGCATGTTGCTCCAGTCCCCTCGCATTCTGTTCCACATCCAAACCACTTCTCTCATCTTGCAATTGGGGGGTTTCTCTTATCCTCTTCAAAATTTGTAGTGTTTTGGGAAATGGGAATTATTTGAATTCAAGTTCATCCCCCAGATATTGAATTGCAGAAGAGAGTCAAATGAATCGGGAAAGTTTAGGTTTGTGGGAGTCATGTAACTGTATATATTAAATTAGGTGCATAGAGTCAATACTGGGTTTTGTCCGTGCCGTAGAAATGATTTGTTGAGAAATTAAATAATTTATTGTAAATCCATTTCTTAACTCTTAAACAGATCAGCATAATAAAACAACAAAAAAATACAAGAGAAATGTCTATGTGGGGATAGCCTATCGCAATGTTAACACTTCTTCTCCATGTAGAAGATTTTGGACGTTTTTAATAAGGTCTCTAATGATATATATATATATATATATATATCTATATAAAAGGAATTTATAAGAGGAATTGCAAGTGATAATATTTCTGGCGATGATTTGCTTAATATAATACTATTTATTTTGTATCACGTCAAGCACGCCAAATATCATTGCTAATATTTTTCTACTAATCCACTATACAATATTATATATTTGATGCAACACCTCACAAACTAATATGTATATGTTTAATTGTTACGCATATATAGGAGAGACAAAGAGAGCTAATGTTCATTCAAAGTTAGAGTATAAAAAATAACAATAATATTAAAGTTATTAAAATATTATCAAATGATATGATAGATGATATATTAATATTTAATTGATTTATTTTTTTAATTTATCTATATATTTAAAAATTTACTTTTATATTTATTTATATGAATATACTATCAATAATTTTTTAATATGTATTATTTAATAAATCAATTTAATAAATATTTTAATAATCGTTGCAGTATTAAAAAAACAATATGTTTAAACATACCTAATATCACAATGACATGTTTATATGTAATTCGTCTAATTTTTTTAATTGAATTTTTTTTTCTTTTATTGTTAAAGAAATCCTGCAAGCAATCTTGCACAATCATGAATGATAAGCACTAGACTAATGGGGTAAAATGAAAGCAAGAAAAGTCCAAATTAAGTAAGAATATGATAAAGCGCTATGATGAGGCTAAAATCAACATGTTGATGTGGCTCTAGATTGAGCTAAATTAATTTGGACAATTGCTTGATCATGAGCTAACTTAAAAACAAATTTTTTTTTTTCAATTTCTTATTATATTTTACTTTACAATCCTCTTTTTAAGTGGTAATACAATTTTTGTGCATTTTATGTTGAGAATGCAACGTACTCTAATATATTTCAAGTCTTTCCAAATTTGTAGGGAGGGGGAATGACTTATCAATTCTCATCAATTTAGTTTGTTTTTCAAACTGTATCTGCTTTTCTCATTGCTTCTTATTTCATGGGATTTCAATGTCGTTTGTTTTCACAAATCTGAGAAAATATTTTATCTTAGACAACTACTGCAAAAATTCTAGAACTTGTCTTTAACATGCAACTAATGTATCAATGATCTTTCATTAATTAAGAACTCAACCAATAACCGTTGTCAATCTTATAAATCATAAATTTAGCTACGCATTTACTTATCTTAATCCTCACTTAAAACCTGAAAATCTCTGTCCTTCCAAAATGAATCAACACAACTATCACAAAAGTTACCAACTCTCCAAAGTGCGGCCAATTTCTCAACAGAAACTTTACAAGCATTCCCACAATATTTGGTATCAGAAATAAATCTCAAGATGGAGCCAGAAAGCCTTGCAATATATTGCAAAGTCCTCACAGTTGTTGAAAAGGTTGTGGGCACCAAAACCATCATGCTTTCGGAGGAAACGAGCACGGTGCAGGACGTCTTCTGTTGGACTGGTAGAGGCAAGGGTACAGGTACCCCCTTGAGTTTTGGCTATAGAGAAAGCAAGATTAACACCATATTTATACAGATACAATTCCCCTCCATCAAGAAAGCCATTTATGCTGGAAGACTCCACACGACATTCCGTTGATTGGCCACCACCACTAATAGGGTCTTCTCCTCCATCGAGGTGAATCACCTCTCCATCACCCACATATATCCCTGAATATCAAAGTTGACTTGATAAGAAAAACTTATTATATATACATAAACAGAAGGCCAAATAAGCTACTCACATGAATTTTTAAACTCAATAAGGATTAACCTTTAACACAGATGAAATGAATTCTCTAGGTGTGTTATGATTGATAAAAAAAGAAAAAGAAAAATGAACACTTTGTTTGAAACACATGTTTGACACACTCTTTGGAGGAAAGAAACGAGGAAGAAGAATATCACCATGATGGGCAAATGCATACCATCGGCTCCGCCTCCATGTGAAGATGTGATCCTCAGGCTTCGGTTGCTCCTTCTGTGTCTTATTAGAAAGCAGCCTGTGGATATTAAATTATAATATGTAAACTATTAGATCAATATTTATTAATAGTTTAATTAATTTATAAATAAATAACAATGCAAAAAACTACATTAATTAAAATTTAAATATATATATATGTATTAACTCAATCATATGGAGAGCAAAGCCAGAAAATTACTATTCCAAATACTGCCCAGTAGAAAAGTATGATACATGCTAGAGTCCAGATCACAGGAAGAGTTTGAGACCACAGACTTAATAGCAAACAAAAAAAGGCAAAAGCAAACATTGGTATTCTTAAAAACAGGTCAATTAAGAATTCAATACGGCCCAAACCACCAGAAGCCAATATCTCATCAACCACTGGCAAACTCTCTGCTTCAATGTTGATAACCTTAGGACGAGCTCCGATGTCAGAAGCCAATCTACAAACATAGTAAACGCCAAGACATCTGGCTGCCAGACCAGTAAAAGTAGCAGGGGCGAGTTGCACTAGGGAAAGAAAGACAGTAGTAGTAACAGCCAAGAAAAATGTTGTTTGCCAACTTCTGCTGAAAACAATGCTGTCTACTACAAGCAATCCTGTTTTGCAGCACATTGCAAAGTCTTCATCGTTGTTTATGAAGCGGTAGTAGTCACTGTAGGCGCCATTGTTGAGAAGGAAGGCCGCACAGTCCTGAACAACTTGAGGTGGATCAGCAGAGGCAAGGGTGGAAGTATGTTCCAGGAATTTGGTGAGGAAGAGAGCTGGATTGACACCATATTCAAAGAGATAGACATCTCCACCAGAAAGAAAATCTTCTATGGATGAAGTGACCACAACATGACAATCAAAGTGGATCACGTTCTCATCACTGATATATATCCCTGGGATCTCATATAAGCAGGCAAATAATATCCCATGAATAGTGTTTATATGCTATACATACAGATTCCAATCATATGAAGAAAATAAAATAAAATAAAAAAGACCTCTATAGTATCTTTAGAAGAAGAAATGGGACAAGTGCCCAAAAATCACCATGATAAGATTTTGTATCGCCTCCCTTCCATGTGTAGATGTGATCTCCAGGCTCCAGTTTCCTCCAGAGTTTATTTGAAGCACCCTCTGAATCTTCATCCATAGCTGTCCTCTCATCTTATACTTTGGGAATTCTCCCTGATGGCTCTTCAAAATTGTGTTTGGAGAATGGATATAGTTGAATTCAACCACAGATAACATAACAAACTACCAATACTGAACAACTAAAATTGATTTGGAGGAGGCAAATGAATTGCAGAGTCGCTTTCTTCAAAGCCGGTTTAATGATACTAAGCAGATGGATGTTTTTCTTATTTTTAATTATTATTATTATTATTTTTATTGGGGTGAAGAAAGATGGGTATTTAGCTAGTTATTGATACCATTCCTAAGTTCTTATATTCGTGATTTGTGACCTAAAGACAATTTCCATTGCAAGTCCTGTTTAACCTAGTGGTAAAAAATCATTGTTTAAGAAAGCAATGATTCTAATTCAAATTTCTATCAAGATAATTTATAAAGAAATCATATTAGCGCCAATTTTTCCGAGACAAAAACAATCAAAGAGTTCTTTTTGGTATGTTTTTTTATATCTTGTTCATTGTACAGATAAGTTGAATTTTAATATAGTTGCACGAAACCTTTTATCTTGAGCCAGAGAGAGAAAAGCTCCTTTGTAGCTCTCTGTAATTTTTTTTTTTTTAAATAATCATGTGGAAAATGGTTGGACTAGTAGGGGAATAACAATTAAAAATAGATTATAACAAATTTTTGACTAATCAATAAACTTTTGCAATTGTGGTTTTTGACTGCATGTATAGGTTGACTATTTTTAATTTGATAGTAACTTCTGACTTCGCCTCTCTTTCTAGTTCTCTCTTTGGATTTGAATTGATCAGTATCCATACAAAGGTGAACAGTATGTTGCAACATTTAGGTATGGTTTGGTAACTCGTAGATTATAAAAAAATCAATGGTAGTTATATTGAATAAAGCATCAGCTTTTACTGTTTTAAAAGAAAAATTAATAAAGTGTTTAATAACTTATATTAATAAAAATGCTATAAAATGTAAAAAGTTACAGATAAATGTTTAGTATTTTATAAAATTTAATTGCTGTGAATTTTATAATTATTAAAATGAATATAATATATATAAGTTTTTTTTAATACAAAAATACAATAATATGTGTATAATTATGTTATGATACTTATATACTTAAAAATAATATATAATATATGATTTTTGATTTTTTTTTCCAAGTCTTAATTTTAAAATAAAATACTTAACAAACAAAATTATTTGTTTACCAAGCACCTGAGTGGTAAAAAAAATCTTTTATAATTAATTTTAGAATTATCATAATTCTTACCAAATAAACCTTGGATATATTAATAAATGTATAATTGAACAAGATGTTAAAATTTCATGACATGTGATTTTATCATTAGATTCATTACGGTTTGGAAACAAAAATTTGAAATTCTACTAAAAATATAATACCAGTTTAAGGTGACTGTAAGAAAAGGCACGGCTATTTCATAATAAATACTTGCATACACTATCACTACGAAAATTTTAAGTTTATATGGTTAACATCCAAAATAACAAATATCATTCATTAAAAATTAAAACTCAACCAATAACACCATACAAATCCTACATATATCATAAATTAATCCACAAATTTTACTTGCTTTGATTCTCTTTCAGAATAGAAAAATCTTGTCTCCAAGATACATGAATTGAGGCATTATAGGAAAACGACCACGACGTCTCCAAGATGGCAATGTCTTAATTCGAACTTGATAAGCTTTCCCACAATGTGTAGGACCAGCAACAAATCTAAACATAGAGTAGATGAAATAAACCGTAGCTGCCACACCAATAGGATTGCTAGGCAGGAATGTAAACTTAAAAATGGTGATAGCATAAAACATGCCAAAGTAAGATTCTATTTGCCCATTCCAGCTAAGGTTAATAACTCTATTTCTTGAATGCAACCCTGTTTTGCAATATATTGCAAAGTCTTCGCAATTGTTGTTGAAAATGTTGTAGGCACCAGTTCCAAAACCTGTGTTCAGCTCCCGGCGGGAATGGTACATGATAGTCTCGGGTCGATCAGTAGAGCAAAGGGTACAAGTACCACCTAGAATTTTGGCTATAAAGAAAGCAAGACTAACACCATATTTATAGAGATAGACTTCATCACCATTAAGAAAACTATCCAGGCTGCAATATTCTACACGACTACTGGCGGCGGAGGTAGTGCTTATGGGAATGTCTGATGAATGGGATGAAGCTGAGATGGGTAAAATAGGGTCTACTCCACGAATGAGGTTGATCACTTCTCCGTCACTGTCACCGACATATATACCTGACCAAGTCACATGAATAGCAGGCAGAATAAGTTAACACCATGGTGGCCAATTCACCATGACATATATAATTTCATAAAGTTAGTATATGTTGATATAATCCCAATTGTGTAATTTTTTTACTATAAGAGAAGGAATTAGGACTATTATCGTATCATAAACACGATTTGCCATGAAGTGCAAGAGATTAAACTAACCTATAAGTGAAAACCTTCCTAAAATGCTGTTAAATTGATTATCACCCTTCCAAAAGCTTAAGTTGTTTGAATATACATATATGTCAGGACACATCCAATATTCCTCACAGAAACCTAGACAAGTCCTGATCCCATGGAAATTCTACCGGACCCTCTAATGAAAAATTTGGTAGCATCTCCTCAAAAGGTTGGACTTAGCATAAAATTCCTTACACAGAAAACACACTTCTAATAATATCTCTTTATTCCTCCCACCTTACTACAGTTCATTCCACAAGTTTGCAGCATTCCAAATAAACAAGGAATCAATGCAATATTAAATAAATAAATGTCCAATGTAGTACACAGAGAATAATACAAGATGGATGGAAAAGAAAGGAGAACTCCTCTGGAATTCAGTAACAAACCAAAACGTAGAGTGCATCCCTGACGATCATCCACTAACTTGGGTCTTGAGCATGCAATTCAATTAAGATCCTCCATGGGATTGATTCCATAATTCATACGTGCTCCTCTCAGAAATTGGACCTGTGGTATTCGAAATCTTGTGTCAGGACCCGTCCAGAATTCCTTCCCCGGAACCCTAGACAAGCCCTGATCCCAGGGAAACCCTACCGGACCCTCCAATGGAAAATCCGACAGAGCCTCCCCTAAGGGATTTACTTACCACAAATTACCTGCACTGAAAACACACTTCTAAAAACATCCCCTTATTCCTCCCACAAACTACAAATTGTTCCACAAATTTAAGCACTTCAAAATAAAACAACAGCAGCAACCCAGTGCATAAATAAAAGTACACGTCCAATACAGTATACAGAGCATTATACAACAAATGTGGAATTTATAAAATGACAGATAAAGAAATAATACAAGTTCAAGAGGAAAAAGGAAAGAAAAACTTCTTGAACCTTCGGCAACGAACTGAGACGTTGGGCTCGCCCCGGACAATCAACGTCTCCAACCTGGACCTAGGGGAACGGAATTTAAGAGTGTGAGATGCTAATCATCTCAGTGAGTGACCCTATCTACTGTACACCTTTAATAATAATAATATACCAAACAATTAAATAAATAAATAAATAAATAAACATTTGAAGTAATAATTTCTCTCAAAACCCTCACTATTCACTCCGTTTGAAATGTTCCCCTTTTTAAAACATTTTCACAAAACCCGATATTCGTACTTCCCGAAAACCAAGGAACCAAATAAATTAATAAACGACAAATAAACAAGTAAATACCCCAAATATAAATATTCTGTAATAAATTATAATAAATAATTTTTTTGAACACCTTTGGGGTTTTAAACTTTATTTACAATTTACACCGACGTACCACACCATATACCGGTGATGCCCTCCGATACCCAGCGTCCTGAGCACCGACTGGCGGGGGGGTTAAAGAGAGAAACCTGCAACGGTCACTTCGGCGTCCCGACAGTACCGCTGCTAAAACCATCAACCCGGCCAAGGAGGGGGGCGGCTGTGCACAACAATAACCTTGCCTGCCCACGGTCCAATGGCAACTCACGGGTGAAGTAATAACCGTGCCCTAAAGCACATAATAACCACGCACTACCACGTGTCCATACACCATACACCAGAACACCAATACTGTATGAGTGCGTCTAAAAATAAACATTATTAACCAACCGTACCGTTTTTCCAAAAACCACTGTGGGAAATACATTAAATTCTCACACTTATCATCCCACATATTTTTATTCAATAACCCAGTACGAAACATTGATAACAACAAACCATAACTTTCTTGAAGTACGAGGTTCAATAATAAAAATACCACGGGCAAAATTTATAAAATATAACCAAATATTTTCGTAAAATATTTAACCCAATTATGCCCGGAAAATCAAATCTAAAAACCACGTACAAATACTACCAAAATACACCTTGCTCATGCATAATAAATTAAACCACAATATAATTCATAATTAAATCACACCACATGAGCATAATTGAAATACCAATTTAAACATAATTAATTGACCAAAAACGATATAAAATCCAGACACAATCAATTACTGAAAATACTTGCTTATGTGTAATAAATACCGTTTAATCACAATATAATAATAATCGGGAATTTCTAATGACCCAAAATTTCATTTAACACCAATGGGTAAATATATATATATATATATAAAATAATATTTTTCCCGATTATATTTAAAATACACCACATGAGCACAAATTACAGATATAAAATTAATACCACATAAATACAATTAATTACTCCAAAAATATTTTTAAAGGTGGGTCACTCACCTGGAGCACGCAATTAATCCAAGATCAACCACGGGATCAATTTCACGACTCACCGGTGCTCCTAGAACAAAATTCACAGACAGTCAAATAAATTAATATTTTAATCGGGTAAATAATACCCGGTACCTGGGGGTCAAAACACAAACGTTAACCAAAATGGTCGAATGATATACCGAATCGAAGCTTGAGCGACGAGGATTACCAATCCGGTCTCCATCGACCCCAATTCTGCCGGAGGTGGCCGGAATTTGGCCGGAAAGCTTCGGCCGGTTTTGATCATGAGGGATCTTTCAAACGGTGGGGATTTTGGGCAATCTAACCCCGGAAATGGACTCAGAGGGGTTGAAAATAGTGGGATAGAGGTATGGGACGGGCTGGGTTGGTCGGAAACGGCGAGAATCGTCGGAAAAATTTCACCTCGCCGCCGCGACTTCGCCGGCCTGATCTGGGAGCGTCCAGCGGCGGCTGGCCGGGAAATTTGGTGGCCGAGGTCGCAAGGTGGTGGGCTTGGACGGTGGCCAGCGCGTGTACTGTATGGGTGGCCGAAAAAAGTGCAGCAAGGAGAGAGAGAGGGACGGCCGGTGGGAGAAAAAACTGTGTTTTTTTTTTTTGTGTTTTGGTGCTCGGGGAAGAAGAAGGAAAAAAAAGAAAAAAAGAAAAGAAAAAGAAAAAAAAAGAAATGGTGTTTTCCCACGTGGGGAAAAGAAAAGAAAAAGAAAAAGAAAAGGGAAAATAAGACAAATAAATTCAAATTAATTAAATAAAAATATTATTATTTAAAATAATAATAAAAATAATTTGATTTTTAAACATGGTTGACATGTGGCTTCTCAACATGGTGACACATGGTCACCTTCATTAAGTCACATATGGCACATCGTTACGCGTTTAAAAATAATAATAAAATAATACAGTATTTGAAAAACTCTACAGGTACATAACTTTCAAACCACATGTCCAAATCGGACATGCCGCTAGTCTACGGACTCGTATCGACGAGCACTTCACAACCATGCATGAGTTAAAACTCAACCTTGCATGAATAAAAAGTCAACTCCGGCACCCCTTAGACAATTTGGACCTCAACTTGTTTTGCTCAAGACTTCCAAACCGTAGCTCCGTATTCAACGTGCTACTAGTCTACGAACTCGTGCCAACGTATACTTCGTAACGGTACCTCAGTCAACCTAGAATTCCAATCGAGTCAAAAAGTCAACTTTTGACCCCTTGGTCAAAGGTCAACGGTCAACCTCGATCAATGTGCACGGATTCCGGTGCGATTTGGGACGGGATGTTACATCTTGCCCAAAAGGTTTCGAATCTAATGTCCACAAATCTCATGATCCGTTGAGAATTAAAGGAAAAGTACCTTGGATTCGGATTCAGAGAGATCAAATTAGTGGGAAAAGGTAGGTGAGATCACCGAGAACTCACCATCGGTGGCTTGTCCGGTGGCCACTAACCTTGGTTTTTGGTAGAGAGATAGATCGGAGAATGGATAAGCCAATGGGACTGACAGTGTCGAAAATCGATGGCTAATTTAGGAGAAATTGCTGGTGAAAAGAAACAGGTCACTTGCTGAAAAACGACGGATCTGGGCCCATTGTCAGTGAGTTTGCCATGAAACTGGGGTGGTTGGCCAAAAATGAAGGGGTGATGGTGGTGGTCAGGTGCATGTACGAGGTGGGTGGCCTGAAATAGGTCGATCGGGGGTGGCCGATGGCGTCTCTCTCACCTCTTTCTCTCTCTTCTCCCTCCTCTCACATACTTATATATATTTAAATTAATTACCTACTCCTAATTGATTCTCTCAAATCAATTCTATGCTCTAAATGATATGTAGATTTCTTATTCAATAAAGTTCAAAATTACATAATATTCCTACACTAACTATAGAGGTTTCTCATGCAATTGTGAACACAAATGAAATAGAGACAGTCAATTACTCAAATTATATGTATAGATAAAAACAGGTATTTTTTTTTCTTTTATATTTTTGACCCACTTCTTTTTAGTAATGGAAAGAGAAATGAAAGGAAGATGTTACAATAGAGATTGTAAAAAAATGCCGTTCAGAGCCTAGTATTCAACCGAGCTATATATATTGTATAGGACATAACAAACATAGAAAATATCAGCAAAGCAAATTTTCCTATTGACAATTTTTTTTTTCAATTGCTACAGAAATCACAAGAAGCAACCTTGCATAAACATGAAAAATAAGCACTAGTTAAAGAAATAAAAAGAAAAAGAACAAGCAAATTAACAAAGAATGTATTTCTTTGCCAAAGTATGTAATGCTAATCTTAGTTGTCCTCTGAATTTAATGACTAACAATTTAGGATGGTCAACTTACTAAGCCACAATATTCAAACAACTAAAGTGGATTCTTAGGGCCCTATTTGGTTTGTGACAAATTAATTGGAAAAAGTTGAGACGAAAGTGGTTTCATCAAAATATATAGATGTTTCTTTTCACATGTTATCGGGAATTAGTTTGACATATTTATTTAAATGGCAGTCTTACCATCCTTTTAAACATTTCCAACTATTAACAAAGACTAGAGGAAATAATAATTCTGTGGAAACTATTTCTTAATAAATGGATTTCTTAAAACTTTATCATGTTCAAGTACTTGAGTTAGATAAAAGATAATGATATACAAGTAAAAGAATTGGGTTTTTAGTGTCAAAATAAAATCAAAATAATAATAATAAAAAAATACCATAATTATAACATAAAAAGAAAGAAATATGGAGATAAAGAAGATCATTACTGTGATGGGCATTGGTACTGCATGAGTTGTGCCCCCATGTGTAGATGTGATCTCCAGGCTTCAGCTGCTTTTTATGTATCTTATTTGAAAACAATCTCTGGATATTGAACGTTTAATGTTTTAATAAGTAAATATATTTCATAAATAAAAAAGAGAGTAAATTCATCATATATTGTTATTCTATTATGTGTTTTATTTTGAAGAAATGTATATTTGTTCCCTTTTGTTGGTAGTCCACTTCCATATTTTACCATAAACAATACTTATATGAAAAAAAAAAAAAAAAAACTTATAGTAAGGCCTTATTTGACATTGTTTTTGCTTTTTCCAATAGTGCTTGCTACAAATCTATTTTCCATTGGCTTTTGTTAAAAGCTCATGGAAGCTTTGGAAGCCTCAAATATTTTTGAAAAATTGTCTAAACATTTTTATAAGTAATTTTTGAGCTTTAAAAGCCAGAAGTAGCTTCTCAAAAGTTGTAACAAACAAGACTTAAGTATCACTAAATTTATTTACCAAATATTTATTTTATTTTTATAATAATAATAATAATAATGCTGAAAATATTACTCCTTGTAATATTGCTGAGTAGAAAAATATGATCCATGCTAGAATCCAGACTGCTCGAGGAGTCTCAGACCGCAGTTGAAGAGGCTGAGACCACATTAGTACACTTGATAGCAACTGAGTATTGAAATCAGCCATCAGTAGTACTATGAACAGGTCAACTAAGGATTGAAAAGGTCTGAAGCCAAAAGCAGCAGAAGACAATTTCTCGTCAACATCAGGCAAGTTCTTTACTCTATCCACTTTAATAACATTAGGACGGGCTCTGATATCAGAGCCAAATCTATAAATACAGTATAAGCCAAAACATGTAGCTGCCACACCAGTGAACGTAGCAGCTGTGAGTTGCTGCAGAGAAAGAAAGAATGTGACAGTAACAGCCAAGAAAAATACTGCAGTTTGCCAACTTCTGCTAAAATTTATGTTATCTATAACGACCAAGCCTGTTTTGCAATACATTGCAAAGTCTAGTCATTGCTAGTAAGGAAACTAAGTGCACGGTCCAGCACAACGTCAGGCCGGTCAGCAAGGGCAAGAGTTGTACCTCCTCCGAGTTTGGTGAGGATGAGAGCTGGATTAACACCATATTCAAAGAGATAGAGATGATCTGCACCAGAACGGAAACAATCTATGCAGCAACAGACCACACCATGAACACTTGATTAATCACGGTCTCTGCATTTTGGACATGTACAATGATGACCGTCTGACCTTGCTCCTGGTCGACCTTGAGTGAAGTGGATCACGTTTTCAGCATCCAAATATATTCCTGAAGTCATATATATCAGGAAAATTATTAAGTAAATTTCATGGTGGTGAAGAACTCAGATTCTTATTTGTAAGTGTTGAAATACCGCTGATCCCAAAAGCTTAAGCTTATGGACTCCCTCAAATGTAAGCCTGTCTTTTTTGGGCTTTTCTCTGGGTCTTTACATTTATGTTTTTTTATTTTGGATAGAGTTGTTGAGTTTTGAACTCAGGACTTCTTGGATCTTTAGTTCTGATACTATGTTGAAATACCACTGATTCCAAATGCTTAAGTTTATGGAAGGTGGACTTTCATTTGATTTATATTTTTCTCTAAGAGTAAGGAAGAAAAAAAAAAATGTCTGTGAAGCACAAAAGTACTGTCAGGCTACCATGTTCTTTTGTATTGGCTCGTGTCCATGTGTAGATGTGATCTCCAGTCTGCAGGTTTTCCTTCCTGGTTTCCTTGAGAAGCACCTTACAGATCATGTTCTGCAGTTCACTCATCTTACAACTGGGATCTATTTCTCTCTCTGTTCTTCAAATTTGTGTTTTAGGAAATGGGAAATTGAATTCGACCACACCATGCCAGCGATGCAATGCCAATATTGAATACCCTGACAACACAGGGATTGGACTGTAATGCAGAAAGGATTGGATTGGCTGACAGAAGGGTAAGTCCATATTTCTATATTCTTAAACAAATAATTATGACAGCAAATAATAAGGGAAAAGATGCTACCTAATATTCTATGTCAGCAAGTCAGTGTCGCTTTTCTCCATAAAGTTAGTCAACAAGGGCAGCATATGTATATCAATGCTATTGCTACGAGTTTTCTCGTCCTTAAAATTATGAGTGTACATGTTTATTTAATTTGCTTTGAATAACCAACGATCATCTTACAGTGGGATATGTTATTCTCTCTCTCTCTCTCTCTCTCTCTGTTCTTCAAAATTTTGTTTTAGGAAATGGGAAATTGAATTCAACACCCCTAGAGATGCGGTTTGGATTGTAATGGAGAAAGGATTTTTTTTTTTTTTTTTCTTTTTGGTAAATGTAATGGAGAAAGGATTGGCTGACAGAGGGGCAAGTCCCTATTATTAAACAAATAGTTATGGCATGGCATCAAACAATAACGGAAAAGATGCTATCCTAGTACCTATTATTTTACGTTTGTCAGTCTGTTAGCGTCCCTTATCTCAATGAAATTAGTCAACAACGGCAGCGCGTCACTGATAGGAATTTTTCTACTCCTCAAACTTAATGAGTGTGTGCATATTTATTTTACTGTGTATAACCAAATAACAGAACCGACAGAGAAAGAGCAGGCCTAATGTTCATCCAAAAACTGGGCTATAAAAATAACAATGCTTCCAAAACATCTGTCATATACTAATTATACTATTATACTGAGTATACCTAAATGAGTATATACACTAATTAATATTAATAAAGGATATATAATGTATAGATACTAAGATATAATAAAAGAAGTATATAATGAGTTTATAATATAAAAGTCTATAGACTAATATATATATATATATTAATATATTTAATAAATATTAAAAAAAGAAAAAGAAAACATATCTTGTTTAATTGTGTTGCCTGTTGTCGTTTCCTGCAAAATTGGAATCCAAGACAGCAAAGCACTTATAGTAATCGGCAGAGCAAAAAACACACAAAGAAAAACTGACAAAAGCTACCTTGTAGTTTTAATTTTTTTATTTATTTTTTAATAATTATCCTTGTGGTTTGATATTTTTCAGATACTTCTCTTTAAGTTTTCCTTTTCTTTCAAATTATTATTTTATAATATACAATATATAATTTAATAAAAAATTAACAAGTAGAAAGACAAGAATGCCTTTTTAATTCAAAGACACCATTTCCTACATGAAACACAAATAAAATAGTGGAAACTCATTGCCAAAATATCACCATTGCCCAAAGAGCATAGCGTATTTAGTATTTATCAAAACAATTTATATCCATGGCAAACCAATCTCTTCGACTTCTTCATTCTTCTTTAGATTAAAAAGGTTGTGGAAGACAACCCATTGATGCAGACTTTAAGCTTTGATTGTTGGTTTATATTTTTTTTTAAACCCACGGTCACATGTATATATATATATATATATACACGTTTAGCAAGGAGGCAAGAACAAACAGTTTAAAACAAAGAAAGCCATATATAAGAACATTAATAGAAAACAAAAAAATTTATATTCGTTACATCAACACGCCTGATTTTTCTTATTTACCGGATAAAAGATTTACAAATTTTCAAAGTGCTAAAAACAAGAGTAACAATTGGATTCGTTGAGTGAGTTATATGGAACCTTCAATTAATTGAGAGAAAGAAAGTGGCAGAAAAATATTTGGGTTGGAGTTCTTATAATTACGTTCAGTTCAAGTCTATGTTTATTGCATGAGGGTTGCCTTCCCATCAGATTCTCGTCCATAGTTTTGATCGTTTGGTGACAATGTTTTAAAAACCTAAGGAAATTTGTTTTGGTAAACTTTTAGTTACGTGGATGTTTGTCTTTTACTTATTAATTTTAAATGAAATTGTTTATTCTATGTTAAAAAATTATCAGCCAGAAGCAAGAGTCGTACCGCCTCCAAGTTTGGCTAGGAAGAGAGATGGATTAACACCATATTCAAAGAGATACAGATGACCTCCAACAGAAAGGAAACAATCTATGCAGGAAGAGACCACACCATGAAAACTTGATTGATCACGGTCACCACATTTTGGACATGTACTATGATCATCTGACCTTGATCTCTCGTCGACCTTGAGGAAAGTGGATCACGTTTTCGTCATCCAAATATATCGCTGGAGTCATACATATCAGGCAAAGTAAGTAAATCCCATGGTGGTGAGCAAAAGTTCGTGAAGCACAAAGTTAAAATATGTCTGCCATGCATTCGAAAGTAATCGAGAAAGAAGAAGAAGATCAACATGGTATTTTGTATCGGCTCATGTCAATTTGTAGATGTTGATCCCCAGGCTGCAGTTTCTCCTTCTTGATTTCGTTCAAAAGCACCCTCCAGGTCTTGTTCAAGAGTCCACCCATCTTAAAAATTATTATTTAAATCTCATTTATCAATTCGTTAATATTTAATTTTAATTGTTAAAGATTATAATTATATTTTTAATAGTATTATTTAATTATAAAATATTAATTTTTAACTTTTATATAGTTTTAAACTATAAAATTTAATTAAAAAATACTAATAAATAAAATTATTTTAATAAATCTTAAAAAATTTTAAAATGATTAATGTAATTTTTCAAATCTAAAAAGTTTAAATATAATTATCTAAGAGAGTAAAAAATGCAAACAAAAGCTTATATATATATATATATATATATATTTTTTTTTTTACAAATCATTTAATTTATAAGCTATCCATATTTTCATGGACATAAATATGAATGTTCAATAACTAAAACTATCCCCTTTATCACATAAACTTATAATGGATGGAAAAACCAAATCAATGGGCTGCAAGCCCAAAAGTCATTTATTATTCTTTGTTGTTATGTATATATTTTTTATTATATGCCTGCAAGATATAAACTATATTATTTATTTTCCCATCTTGTCTTGCCATTGCCGTCTGCTGATTTATTTTCTCTCTCGTTACCATCCGGTTGATTGTCTCACCACCAATTTTATGATGCCATTGGAAAACAAAAATAACATGGTTGCTTCCAAAGGCTGCCTAAAATTTTATCCATTTTTTTAACAAATAAATAAATAAAATAACTTTTTTCATTGAAAAAAAACTTAAAAATATACTTAAAGAGTTAAGAGTAATATTTGCCTATTTTAATTTAAAAATTATTAAAAATTTTACTGTCATGTTTCAAAAGTGTATCTTCCTACCTTTATTTTATTTTTGTATTTTTTAATGATACCAAAAAGATGAGAGTGTATATATACATATATTTTTTTGTTTTGGTAAATAAAGGAGATGGGTCTGGTGCTAACTAACGTTTGCACTTGTTATTGGTACCATTCCTATGTCCCTTTATTTATAATTTTTAACCTGAAAGATAATTTCTGTACATTGCAAACTCCTGTTTAACCTAGTTGTAAAAAATCCTGGTAAAAGAATAAATTTTAAGTGAGTATTTAGAAGTGTTAAAAGTATTATAGCATGTAATTTTAAATAATTTTTGTTTAATAAAACTGATTGTTTTTGTCCTTTATATTTATTAATTATTTATTTATAATATTAATAGAAAAAAATTAACCTATTTTATAGGTTCAGGGTGCCCAAAATCGCAGGACGGGCCTTGTTTAGAATAAATACTTGCAAACCATGTCACTACAAAATTTTAAGTTTATATTGTTTAACATCCAAAACATCAATATCATTCATTAAAAATAAAATTCAATCAATGACCTATATAAATCCTACATAAATCATAAATTAATCCATGATTTTACTTGCTTTGATTCTCTTTCAGAATATCAAAATCTTGCTCCAAGACTCATGAATTGAGGCACTACCGGAAAACGACCAAGACGTCTCCAAGTTGGCAATATCTGAAGTCCAACTTGATAAGCTTTCCGACAATGTGTAGCATCAGCAACAAATCTAAAGTTAGATCGTAGATGAAACAAACCCTAGCTACCACACCACTAGGATTGCTGGTTAGGAATGTAATTATGAAAATGATGATAGCACAAAACACACCAAAGTAAGATGCTATCTGCCCATTCCTATGAAGGTTAATAATTCTATTTCTCGAACACAACCCTGTTTCGCAATATATTGCAAAGTCTTCGCAATTGTTGTTGAAAAGGCTGTAGGCACCAGTTCCGAAACCACTATTCAGCTCCCGGCGGGAATGGTACATGACAGTTTCGGGCCGATCAGTAGAGCCAAAGGTACACATACAACCTCAAAATTCGGCGATAAAGAAAGTGACACTAACACCATATTTATAGAGATAGAGTTCATCACCGTCAAGAAAACTATCTAGGCAGCAATATTCTACACGAGTTTTCTTTACTTGATTACTGACGGCAGAGGTAGTGCTTATGGGAATGTCTGATGAATGGGATGGAGCTGAGCTAGGTAAAATAGGGTCTCCCACAGGAAGCTGAGCAGTCTTACCCTCCTTATGAACATCTGCAAGTACTAATAAAGACTAAAAAGAAATAATTATTATGTGGAAACTATTTCTCAGTAAATGGATTCCTTAAAACATTATCATGGTTCAAGTACATGAGTTAGGTAAAAGATAATGATATATAGCTAAAATAATTGGGTTTTGGTTGTAAAAAAAAATCACAGTACTAAAGAAAAAAATACACATAAGTTAGAATCCATGTTAAGTACCATAATTTTAATGTAAGAAAAAAGAAATATGGAGACAAAGAAGATCATCACCATGATGGGCATAGGTACTGCAGGAGTTCACCTTCATGTGTAGATGTGATCTTTAGGCTTCAGCTGCTTTTTATGTATCTTGTTCGAAATCAGCCTTTGAATATTGAACGTCTAATGCTTTAGTATGTAATTTTATTTCATAAAAAAAAAAAGAGAGCAAATTTCATCATATATAATTTTTCAATTTTGTGTTTAGTTTTGAAGAAATGAATATTTGTTCACTCTTGTTAATAGTCCACTTACATAATTTACTATAAATAATACCTTATAAGATATTAAAAAAAAAAAAAACACTTATAATAACCTCTCATTTGGTATGGTTTTTGCTTCTCCAAAAATGCTTGCTAAAAATTTATTTTTATTGGCTTTAAAAGCTCTTAGAAGCCTTGAGGTATGGAATATTTTGAAAATATTATCCAAATATTTTTAGAAGCAATTGTTGAGCTTTAAAAGTCAGAAGTAGCTACTTACAAGCGTTGCCAAACTGGATTTAAAGTATCACTAAATTTAAGGACTTAAATATCACTAAATTTATTTACCAAATATTTGCTTTGTTTCTACATAAATAATGATAATAATAATAATAATGCTGAAAATATTACCTTTTGTAATTTTGCCTGGTAGAAAAGTATGATACATGGTAGAATCCAGACCACTCCAGGTGTCTCGGACAGCAGTTGAAGAGGCTCAGACCACATTCGCACTGTTAATAGCAACTGAAAATTGACATGAGTCATCAGCAATACTATGACCAGGTCGATTAAGGATTGAATAGGTCTGAAGCCAGACGCAGCAGAAGAGAAGTTCTTATCATCAACATCAGGCAATGTCTCTACTTGATCCACTTTAATAACATTAAGACGGGCTCCGATGTCAGAACGAAAACCATAAATACAGTATAATCCAGAACGTGTAGCTGCCACACCAGTAAAAGTTGCAGCTGTGCTTTGCTGCAGAAGAAGAAAGAAAGTGATAGAAACAGCCAAGAAAAATGCTGCAGCTTGCCAACTTCTTCTGAAATTTATGTTATCTATTACTAGCAAGCTTGTTTTGCAACACACTGCAAAGTCTTTGCCATTGTTTATGGAACGGTAGTGGCTACTCGAGTCACTGCTATTAATTAGTAGGAAACTAGATGCACGGTTCTGCACAACTTCAGCTGTATCAGAAGGCGCAAGAGTGCACCTCCTGCGAGTTTGGTGAGGATGACAGCTGGATTAACACCATATTCAAAGAGATACAGATGATCTCCTCAAGAAAGGAAACAATCTATGCAGGAAGAGACCGCACCATGAAAACTTGATTGATCATGGTCACAGCAATTTGGACATGTATTATGATGATCGTCTGGCCCTGCTACTCGTCGACCTTGCGTGAAGTGGATCACCTTTTTTTTATCCAAAAATATTCCTGAAGTCATATATTAGGAAAATTATTAACTAAATTTCATGGCGGTGAAGAACTCAGATTCTCATTCATAAGAAAGAAAAAAATAAAAATAAAAAAAGATTGCGAAGCAAAAAAGTACAGTCATGCATGAATTGAAACGAAGAGGAGAAGAAGAGGAAGGTTACCATGGTCTTTTGTATTGGCTCGTGTCCATGTGTAGATATGACCTCCAGGCTGCAGGTTTTCCCTCTCGATGTCAAACGTAACTAGATTTTGTTGGATAATATGCAAAAACGTATTATTATAATAATTATTATTTTATTTTTTAACATATTTCTCACCTTACAATTCCATAAACTGAGTACAAGATATAGAGATAAAAAAAAGCTATATTTGGAAGCTATTCTTTGTCTGTTAATATTTACGGCTACGATTATGTTTGACCTTTGAGTACTCAAGGGATTCCTAAATCTTAAATTTCCATAGCTGGCTAATTGAGGGACTCACGCCAACAGATTTCTGTAAGCACTGTCCTGATCTTGTTCCGCAGTTCACTCCTCTTACAACTGGGAAATGTTTCTCTCTCTGCTCAAATTTGTTTTTTAGGAAATGGGAAATTGAATTCAACCACACTAGAGATGCAATGCCAATGTTGAATACCCTGACAATGCAGGGTTTGGACTGTAACGCAGAAAGGATTGGATTGGTTGACAGAAGGGTAAGTCCATATTTCTATGTTCTTAAACAAATAATCATGACAGCAAATAATAAGGGAAAAGATGCTACCTATGTCGGCAAGTCAGTGTCACTTATCTCCATCAAATTAGTCAACAAGGGCAGCATATGTATAGCAATCGTATTGCGAGGAGTTTTCTAGTCCTCAAAATTATGAGTGTACATGTCAGGACCCGTCCAGAATTCCTTCCCCGGAACCCTAGACAGCCCTGATCCCAGGGAAATACCACCGAACCTTCCAACGGAAAATCCGGTAGCACCTCCCCTAAGGGATTTACTTACCACAAATTTACCTGCACTGAAAACACACTTCAAAAATATCCCCTTATTCCTCCCACAAACTACAAATTGGTTCCACAAATTGCAGTACTTAAAAAAAAATAAATACGGTAATCCAGTGCAAAATAAATACAACAAGCAATAAAAGAATAACAGGGTACTGCCGAACTAAAACAGCGAGGAAGATCAAGTCCGCTCCGAGTGAACACCGACAACCTGGTACCTAGAGGAACGGAATTTAAGAGTGTGAGATGCTAATCATCTCAGTGAGCGACCCTACTACTATACCATATATTATCACAGTAATAAGTATAAATAATAATTATTTGGAAATAATATTTTCTCTCAAAACCCTTACAATTCACTCAGTTGGAAAGGTTCCCCTTTTAAAACAATTTCACAAAACCCTTTATCCATATTCCCCGAAAACCAAGACATCAATTAAATACCAGAAGCGGTAACAATTATATTTTTAATTCCAATTCAGTTTCCAAACATTTTATTTTTAAAACACAGTTCTGAAAATCATTTGATGCACCCACTATATACCAGTGGCGCCAACAGTACCCAGCGTCCCAAGGTACCGCCAGACAGGAGGTTATAGAAAGAAACCGGCATACGGTCGCGTGGCGTCCCACTGCGCCGCTGCTAACCTGGTGTCCCGGCCATGGGGGGGTGGCCGCCCTCTCCGATGGCATGCACAGGACACCCTCATAATATCAACCGCGCGCTACTCACACCCACCTGCGCGCTAATCACAACCGTGTGCACACTAACCATATCACATATACCATATCACATAATCAGAACACCAGTACGTGCACGGTGCATCTAAAAATTATAAAATCCATAAATTTAAATCATAAAACAAATTTCACATTTTTCATAAGCATAGCGGGCATAATCCATCCGCTTGAACCGGGAAATTCTCCACAATTTCCTTATAATCCATACCATAAATTCCTCCATGATTTTCAAATCCACCAACTCCCAAATCCATCAATTCAAATATCCACATTTTTTCCAAGCATAAATAATTTCTCGAAATATCATAATCAAATCCCATAATATTTTATGGGCATATTTCATAAAAATTGAAATCACCAACATAACCAAATATTTTTCTTGAAATATTTGAAAATCAAATCGTGCCCAATTTACCATTAAAACCACACCAATTTCAAAATCCTCAAAACCATAAAATAATTCCACACGGCATAAATTTGTAGAATTCGCATTTTCTTAAATCCAATAAATTCATAAATAATTCTACAATAAATCCAATAAATATTTGGCACATAGATATTAAATTCCAAATATTTAATTCACACATAATATATTCATCAATTAAATTCCCCAAAATTAATTTGAAGGTGGGTCACTCACCTGGAGCACGCAATTAACCCATGATCCACTACGGGATCAATTCTACGACTCACCGGTGCTCCTAGAACAAAATTCACAGACAGTCAAATAAATTAATATTTTATTCGGGTAAATAATACCCGGTACCCGGGGGGTCAAAACACAAACGATATCTAGAATTTACGAGTTATATACCGAATCGAAGCTCGAGTGATGCTAATCACAGATCCGGTCTTAATTTTCGATGATCGTACCCGACGGGGTTTGAATTTCGTCGGGAAGCTTTTCGGGTTTCGGCTCCGCAATTCTCCCAAACCGTCGCGAATTGGCGGAAACGGAAGTCGGATTTGGGTTCAGGAGGTCGAACACTGCGGACTGGAGCTGGCCGGAATTTTCGGGTACTCGCCGGAACAGTAATTTCCGGCGGGCCGCCACGTCACCACAACCGTCGCCGGAACAGTATTTTCCGGCAGTGGCCGTTTGCTGTGAAATTTTGCAGATTTGTAGATCGTGAGGAGAGCAATCCAACGGGACCGACGGTGAGCAAAACGGAGGTCGGACGGCGGAGAAATCACCGTTTGAAGATTTTCGACCCCTCGCCGGAAAACGCTCCGATCCCGGCGCGTCGGTGGTCCGATGGCCGTGATTTTTGGTGGGTAGGCCGGACTTGAGGAGAGGATGCTGGGTGTATGGCGCGTGTACTGTATATCGGCCGGAATAGTGCCGATTCGCGGTGGCCGGCGGTGGAGGGGGAAAAATCGCCGCCAAACTTCGGACGTCCGATCCGGGCGCGTCCGGCGGCCGTTCGCCGTGAAATTTGGAGGTTTTGCCGGAAATGAGGTGGGCAAGCTTTCTGTCCGGCGCGTGTACAGTAACTCGGCCGGAACAGTGGCAAAATCCGGTGGCCGGCGGTGGCTCTCTCTCTCTCTTCTCTCTCTTTCTCTCTCTTCTCTCTCTTTCTCTCTCTTCCCCGAGAGTTTTTCAAAATTAAAACCCTGCGTGACACTGTTCATGCCACGTGGACCAATCAGAAACTGACACGTGGCGTTTCACTGTTCACCGACCCAAAAAAATATTAAAATAATACGGTATCCGGTAAACTTCAAACGTCCATAACTTTTTAACCGGATGTCCGTTTTGAGCGTGCCGCTAGTCTGTGAACTCGTATCGACGAGCACTTCACAACCATGCATGAGTCAAAGCTCAATTCCCCATAAACAAAAAGTCAACTCCGGCACCCCTTGGACAGTTTGGACCGCAACTTGTTTCGTCCATAACTTTCAAACCGTAGCTCCGTTTTCGACGTGCTACCAGTCTACGAACTCGTGGCATCGTGCACTTCGCCACGGTGCCCTAGTCATCTCGAAATTCCCACCGAGTCTAAAAGTCAACTTTTGACCCCCTTCGGTCAACGGTCAACGGTCAACCTCGGTCAACGTGCACGGATTCCGGTGCGATTTGGGACGGGGTGTTACAGTACATGTTTATTTAATTTGCTTTGAATAACCAAAAATCATCTTACAGTGGGATACGTTACTCTCTATCTGTCTCTGTTCTTACAGTGGGATAAAAGTGTTGCAACGCGTAAATGTTACAAATAAATGTGTAATAATTTATAAAATTTAATTGTTGTAATTTTATAATTATTAAAATGGAAATAATGTATATAAGTTATTTATTTATTTATTTATTTTTACAAAAATACAATAATTTTTATGTAGTTATATTATGATACTTTTATATCAAAAAATAATATATAATATATGATTTTTTATTTTTTATGTTTTGGTTCAAATCTCAATTTTAAAATAAAATACTTAACAACCAAATATTTGTTCAACAAGCAAACACCTACGTGGCAAAAAATTCTTTTATAATTATTCTAGAACCATCAAAATCATTACCAAACTAAGCCTTAGATATATAAGGAAATGTATGATTGTACAAGATGTTAAAATTTCTGGACGTATGATTTTATCCTTAGATTCATTACCATTTGGAAATAAAAATTCGAAATTCTATTAAAAATATAATAGTAGTTTAAGGTGAGCCTAAGAAAAGCCATAGCTAGTTCAAAATAAATACTTGCATATTAAATCACAACAAAAATTTTAATTTTATATGCTTAACATCCAAAACAGCAAGTATCAATCATTAAAAATTAAAACTCAACCAATAACTCCATATTGTTGAAGTGTGGCAATTTTACCATTTGATGGTGCATGTCATCGGCTAGCATGCACACCTTGGTATCAACTCCTTTCCTTTAATGAGTTTATATTTTTTTGTATGTTTTTAATTGATGCAAGGTATATTTTTATAATGTTTTGTACCTAAGTTATGTATGCAAAAGCATAGGCAAAACTATGCACAAAAGAGCAGGAACGTTATGCTTGAAATGCCTATGGTGCTGGATTCATAATTTCCAGCAACATAGGTCTACTGTTTATCCGATATCTCAGGTTGCAAATGGAGTTTTGGGCTGACCTTTTGAGGGATGTCTACAGACATATATAGAAGACTATGGTTGAAATTTCAGGTCAAAATGACATGGAAAAGTCCATTTTCTATTCCAAACAGATTGCTATATCTGATGGGCCCAGTATGCAGAGTATGGGTCAGTTTTGGAGCTGTTTGGTCCATGATCCGGTTCCAGAACTTTCCTAGCTCTTGGAAAAATATTTATTGATGACCAAGGATGCTTCAAACCAAGTTTCATAAGCAGATACAAAGGGGAACTGAGTAGGTGAAGCTAGTTTGGTTGTTTACCCAAACTAGTTAAACAATAGGAACTTAGTTCAAACCATGTGCCACTTTTTACTATATATGGAATAGACATATTGCAGCTAGTTTTTAACTCTTTTGTGTATGAAAAGTTAGGTGTTGACCATTTTACTTTTTAAATTTCAAATACTTTACTCATTTTGTAAGCTCACATGCTTGGCATGTGTAAACTAGTTGTAATTTCAAGCTTATATTGTTAAATGAATGAGATGGCTACACATCCAAGCCTCATTTTCAAAAACCAACGTGGTCCCCTTCTTCTCATCTCTTCTTTGACACCTTAAAACACTCTAGGAATCCTAAAAAACCAGAAAACACCATAACCAAAACCTAAAAACACAACTCACACACAACCATTCCTAAGAGCATCACCAAAAGCTTGCTTGTTGCTAACACTTCAAGCTAGCTTGCTCTTGGTCATAACCTTCTCACTCTAACAAAGTGGTATCAAAGCAAGACACATTTTTGTGAGATTTGTGAGGTTTTTGAGCTGGTTCGTTCCTTGAGAGTGAAGAGATACTTGAAAGCACAAATATATTTTCATATTCCTTCATACTCGAAAGCAACATTCACATGGCTTCTTCAACTTTTTCAACTCCTTCTCCTCCTATCTTCAATGGGGAGAACTACAACATTTGGAGTATCAAGATGCAAGCCTACTTGAAGGCTTATGGTCTTTGGGAGGTGACCATAAATCCCCAAGAACCCGAGCCTTTAAGACAAGGGGCAACGGCCAACCAAATCAAGCACCATGAGTAGGAATTGGCTAAAGGTTTCAAGGCTCTTACCGCCATTCATTCTTGTATTAGTGATACCATTTTCACAAGGATAATGTCATGTGAGAGTGCCAAAGAAGCTTGGGACAAACTTCAAGATGAGTTCCAAGGGAGTGCAAGGACAAGGCAAATGCAAATCCATAACCTAAGGAGGGAGTTTGAGACTATTAAGATGAAAGACAAAGAAATGGTTGAGTTCACCACAAGGCTTCTTAAGGTGGTGAATCAAATTAGGGTGCTAGGTGAAAGATTAAGTGACCAAAGGATTGTGGAAAAGGTGTTGGTCTCCTTGCCCGAGAGGTTTGAAGCTAAGATATCTTCATTGGAGGAGTCAAGGAACCTAAATGAAATTTCCTTGACCGAGTTGGTGAGTGCCTTGCAAGCTACGGAGCAGAGGAGGAGGATTAGACATGAAGAATCAATGGAGGTTGTATTTGTGTCTAAAAAACATCAAAAGACAAAAAATCAAAAGAAGAACAAGCTTAAGGTCATAAAGGAGAAAGATGAAACTAGCAAACCCAAGAGCAAGTCCTATGAACCTTGTCACCATTGCAAGAAGAAAGGTCATAATCCAAGAAGGTGTTGGTGGAGGCCGGATGCATTTTGCCATAAATGCCAACAAAAGGGTCATGTGGAGAGAGTATGCAAGGCTAACAAGAAAGATAAGCAACAAGCAAATGTTGCTAAAGATAATGCAAATGATAGTGAATTCGAAGAGTTGTTTGTTGCTACTTGTTTTAGTAGCATCAAGAATGATGAAGGATGGATCATTGATAGTGGAGCAACACACCATATGTCTCACAAGCATGAGTGGTTCACAAACTTGGATAGGAGCAGCCACAACAAAGTTAAAATTGAAAATGGAGCCTTGATGGAAGTGAAAGGCAAAGGAGATGTGGTGATACACACCACCAAAGGTATCAAAACTATCCATGATGTTCTCTATGTACCTTCTTTATGTGAGAACTTACTTAGTGTAGGTCAAATGCTTGAGAATAAATACGCATTACACTTCTCAAACATGACATGCACTATAGTTGATCCTCATGGAAATGAATTAATGTGTGTTGAAATGAAGAACAAGAATTTTAGGTTGAATATGGATGAAAACGATACATCGGTTGCATTGAACACCAAAGTTGAGAACACCTCTTAACTTTGGCATAAAAGACTAGACCATGCTAGCTTTAAGTCATTGGTAGGCACACATGAACTTGTTAGAGACATGCCATTGGTGGAGAAGCAAGAACATGTGTGTGAAGTGTGTCAAAAAGGAAAGCATACTAGGCTAGCATTTCAATCTTGTTCTTGGAGATCAAAGGAGAAGCTAGGACTTATACATTCAGATATTTGTGGTCCTATGAGTGTTCCATCCTTAAATGGCAGCAAGTATTTCATAACTTTCATTGATGATTACTCAAGAATGTGTTGGGTGTATTTCCTTGAAAGAAAATCACAAGCTTTGGAGAAGTTTGTATAATTTATGAAGTTAATGCAAAATCAATCCGGTTACACTATAAAGGTGTTAAGGATGGACAATGGTGGGGAATACACAAGTGAGGCTTTCAAACAACTTTGTAAGGATCATGGTATAGTTCATCAATTCACTACACCATACACACCACAACAAAATGGTGTATATGAAAGGAAGAACCGTACCATCATGGAGATGGCTAGATGTTTGTTGTTTGAAAGTGGCTTGCCAAAGAAGTTTTGGGCCGAAGGAGTTAATACATCCATCTACATCCAAAATAGACTTTACTCCAAGTTTTTGAGGAGTAAAATCCCATTTGAGCTTTGGTTTGGATATAAGCTTTCTCTTGACCATCTAAGGGTATTTGGAAACATTTGTTACATCCTAGTACCACAAGAGAAGAGAGGAAAGCTTGATGAAAGGTCACAAGTTGGTGTCTTGGTTGGCTATAGTGATGTGACAAAGGGATATAGGGTGTATAACTTGGAAACCAAGAAACTTATGATAAGTAGAGATGTGAAAGTTGATGAGGAAGCTAAATGGGCTTGTAGTAAGGAGGAGTTAGCTAGTATGGATGAAGACAATCGGCTTGAAGCTCATGATAAGGATGAAGAACAAGGAAATGATGAAGGTGCTGCCCATGATGATGAATATGATGAGAATGAGCTAGAAATCTCCATAGGGGCTGATTTGGAGATAGATGATGGTGTGAAAGGCACAAGACCTCTTAATGAGATTTATGAAAGATGCAATGTGGCATTGAGTGATCCAATCAATGTCCAAGAGGCTATGGCAAGAACAGAGTGGAGACAAGCCATGCAAGATGAAATCAATGTGATAAACAAGAATGACACTTGGAGCTTGGTAACAAAACCGAAGGGAAAGAATGCTATTGGGGTGAAGTGGATCTTTAGGACCAAGTACAATCCGGATGGGTCCATAAACAAGCACAAGGCAAGGCTTGTTGTCAAAGGATATGCACAACAAGCCGGTGTGGATTATGGAGAAACTTTTGCACCGGTTGCAAGGATGGAAACCATAAGACTTCTCATTGCAATTTCGGCACAAAAGTCTTGGAAAGTATATCACCTTGATGTGAAGTCAGCCTTCTTGAATGGAGTATTGAAGGAGGAGGTCTATGTTATGCAACCCGAAGGTTTTGTGAAGAAAGGAAGTGAAGAGAAGGTATACAAGCTACACAAGGCCTTGTATGGCCTTAAACAAGCTCCTAGGGCATGGTATGCCAAGATAGATGGGTTTTTGACAAAGCATGGATTTAGAAGGAGTCAAAATGAGCCTACATTGTATATTAGGACTCATGGTTGCATGGTGTTGGTGTCTCTTTATGTTGATGACGTCCTAGTGACCGGTGGTAATGAGAAAGAAGTGAGCAATTTCAAAAGTTAGCTATAGAATTGAACTTTGAGATGTCTAGCCTTGGAGAGATGAAATATTTTCTTGGAATTGAAGTTGTCCAATCATCCAGGGGCATCTTCATATCTCAAGAAAGCTATGTGAAGGAGTTGCTCAAGAAGTTTGACATGGAGGATTGTAATAGCGTTGCCACACCTATGAATGAAGGCACCAAGTTGGTGAAGGATGATGATTCTTCAAAGGTAAATCCTTCCATCTATAGAAGTTTAATTGGTAGCCTTTTATATGTATGCTCTACTAGACCGGATATCATGTTTGGTGTGGCTGTTTTGTCAATATTTATGCATAGTCCATCACAAAATCATCTTAGTTATGCAAAAAGAGTCCTAAGGTATTTGAAAGGTACTAGTGATTTTGGTGTATGGTGCAAGGATGGCATGAATGAAGCTTTGCTTGGTTATAGTGATAGTGATTGGGCTGGTTCTTTGGATGATAGCAAGAGCACATCGGGCTACATTTACACTCTTGGAAATGGTCCTTTCTCATGGAATTCCAAGAAGCAACAAACCGTTGCACAAAGCACCGCGGAAGCTGAGTATATTGCTTGCTCAAGTTGTGCTAATCAAGGTGTTTGGCTTCGGAAATTATTGGAGGACTTGAGCTTGAAGCAAATGGAAGCCACAATAATATTTTGTGACAATATTTCAGCAATAGCAATTGCACAAAATCCAATCCAACATGGGAGGACCAAGCACATACCGGTTAAATATCATTCCTTAAGGGAATTTGAAGCAAGTGGTGAAGTGAAATTGGAGTATGTAACTTCCAAGGAGAACTTGGCGGATATCTTCACCAAGCCATTGGGAAAGAAGAGATTTGAGATATTGAGAGGACTTCTTAATGTCTCATACAAAATTACCAAGGAGGAGTGTTGAAGTGTGGCAATTTTGCCACTTGATGGTGCATGTCATCGGCTAGCATGCACACCTTGGTATCAACTCTTTTCCTTTTATGAGTTTATATTTTTTGTATGTTTTTAATTGATGCAAGGTATATTTTTATAATGTTTTGTACCTAATTTATGTATGCAAAAAGGCAAAACTATGCACAAAAGAGTAGGAACGTTATGCATGAAATGCCTATGGTGCTGGATTCATAATTTCCAACAACATAGGTCCACTGTTTATCTTATATCTCAGGTTACAAATGGCTTTTTGGGCTGAACTTTTGAGGGATGTCTACAGACATATATAGAAGACTATGGTTCAAATTTCAAGTCAAAATGACATGGTAAAGTCCATTTTCTATTCCAAACAGATTGCTATATCTGATGGGCCTAGTATGCAGAGTATGGGTCAGTTTTGAATCTGTTTGGCCCATGATCCGGTTCCAGAACTTTCCTAGCTCTTGGAAAAATATTTATTGATGACCAAGGATACTTCAAACCAAGTTTCATAGGTAGATATAAAGGGGAACTAAGTAGGTGAAGCTAGTTTGGTTGTTTACCCAAACTAGTTAAACAATAGGAACTTAGTTCAAACCATGTGCCACTTTTTACTATATTTGGAATAGACATATTGCAGCTGGTTTTTACCTCTTTTGTGTATGAAAAGTTAGGTGTTGACCATTTTACTTTTTAAATTTCAAATACTTTACTCATTTTGTAAGCTCACATGCTTGGCATGTGTGAACTAGTTGTAATTCCAAGCTTATATTGTTAAATGAATGAGATGGCTACACATCCAAGCCTCATTTTCAAAAACCAACATGGTCCCCTTCTTCTCATCTCTTCTTCAACACTTTAAAACACTCTAGGAACCCTAAAAAACCAGAAAACACCATAACCAAAACCTAAAAACACAACTCACACACAACCATTCCTAAGAGCATCACCAAAAGCTTGCTTGTTGCTAACACTTCAAGCTAGCTTGCTCTTGGCCAACACATATAAATCGTACATAAATCATAAATTAATCCATGATTTTTCTTGCTTTGATTCTCTTTCAGAAGAGTAATTTCTTGCCTTCAAGAGATGCGAATTGAGGCTCTAGCCGAAAATTTCGACCATGACGTATCCAAGGTTGCACTATATCAAGTCCAACTTGATAAGCTTTCGAACAACATGTAGCATCAGCAACAAATCTAAACATAGAGTAGATGAAATAAAGCGTAGCAGCCACATGAATAAGATTGTGAGTCAGGAATGTAAGTATGATAATGATGACAGCACAAAACACACCAAAGAAAGATGCTATCTGCCCACTCCTGCCAATGTTAATACTTCCTTCTCTCAAAGGCAACCCTGTTTTGCAATGTATTGCAAAGTCTTCACAGTAGTTGTTGGTAAGGTTGTATGCATCGTAGCCTTGAAGCCTTTGGCAGGCATGGTACAAGACAGATCAAGGAGGATCGGCGGAGCCAAGGGCACAGGTCCCTCCTCGAGTTTTGGCTAAAAAGAAAGCAAGACTAGCCCTATATTTATAGAGATAGAGTTCATCTGTAACACCCCGTCCCAAATCGCACTGGAATCTGTACACGTTGACCGAGGTTGACCGTTGTCCGAGCGGGTCAAAAGTTGACTTTTTGCTCCAGTTAGAGTTTCCAGTTGACCAGGGTACCATGGCGAAGTGCATGATGCCCCGAGTTCGTAGACTAGTAGCACGTCGAAAACGGAGCTACGGTTTGAAAGTTATGGGCAAAACAAGTTGAAGTGTAAACTGTCCAAGGGGTGTCGGAGTTGACTTTTTATTTATGGGGAAATGAGCTTTGACTTGTGCATGGTTGTGAAGTGCTCGTCGATACGAGTTCATAGACTAGCGGCACGCTTAAAACGGACATCCGGTTAAAAAGTTATGGACGCGTGAAGTTTGCCGGATACCGTAATATTTTAATGTTTTTGAGTCGATGAACAGTGAAATGCCATGTGTCGTCATCTGATTGGTCCATGTGGCATGAATAGTGTCACACAGTGGCTTTTATTTGATAAAATTCTCAGGGAAGAGAGAGAAAGAGAGAGAGGAGAGAGAAAGAGAGAGAGAGTCCGATCGGCGTCGGAATTTTTCAAATTTTCCGGCCGATCTACTGTACACGCACCTGCCAGAAAGTTTCCCCTCCCCATTTCCGGCAAAACCTCAAAGTTTCACGGCGATCGGCCGCCGGACGGGCCCCGATCGGACGTTCGAAGATCGGCGGTGACTTTTTCCCTCCACCGCCGATTGGCCCATTTCCGGCCATTTTTCGGCCACACTCGCCAGCTAGCCTTCATCCTCTCCTCAAGTCCGGCCGACCCACCAAGCTTCACGGCCATCGGACCACCGACGCCCCGGGATCGAAGCGTTTTTCGGCGAGGGGCCGAAAATCTTCAAACCGTGATTTCTCCGCCGTCCGGCCTCCGTTTGCCTCACCGCCGGTCCCGTTGGATTGCTCTCCCCACGATCTACAAATCCACAAAAAATCACAGCCAACGGCCACCGCACATGCCACCACCGGCGACGGTTGCCGGTGACCGCGGCGGCTCACCGGAAATTACTGTTCCGGCGAGTACCCAGTTTCCCGATCGGCTTCAGTCCACTGTGTTCGACCTCCTGAACCTGAATCCGGCATCTGTTTCAGCCAATTCATGATGGTTTGGGAGAATTGCGGAGCTGAAAGCCGAAAAGTTTTCCGGCGAGATTCCGACCCCGTCGGGTCCGATCACCGGAAAGTAAGACCGAATCCGTGATCCTCATCACGCGAGCTTCGATTCAGTATATAACTCGTAACCTTTAGATATCGTTTGGTGTTCGCTCCTCGGGTACCCATTTGGGAATTACCCGAATAAAATATTAATATTTTTGGTTGGTACACTGTGGTTGTTTAGGTGTACGTACGAGTGGTGGAGTTGATCCCGAGGAGGATCTTAGTTGATTTACGCGCTCAAGGTGAGTGACCCACCTTCAAAAATTATTTTGGGCAATTAATTATGTTTATTGGTATTTAAATTATGCTCATGTGGTGTGATTTAATTATGAATTATATTGTGGTTTAATTTATTGTGCATGAGCAAAGTGTATTTCGGTAGTATTTGTACGTGGTTTCAAATATGATTTTTCAGGCATAACTGGGTTAAATATTTTACGAAAATATTTTTTTAAATTTTATAAATTATGCCCGCGGTATTTTTGTGGTTGCATTTCGTACTTCGAGAAAATTGTGGTTTGTTGGTTATCAATGTTTCGTACCGGTTTGGTTAAATAAAAATATGTGGGATGGTAAGTGTGAGAATTTAGTGTATTTCCCACGGTAATTTTGGAAAATGGTACGGTTGGTTAATAATGTTTATTTTTAGACGCACTCATACAGTATTGGTGTTCTGCTGTATGGACACGTGGTAGCGCGCAGGTATTATGTGGTTTAGCGCGCGGTTATTATTTCTCCCGTTGTTGCCATTGGACCGTGGGCAGGCAAGTTTGTTATTGGCCACAGCCGCCCCCCTCCTTGGTCGGGAGATGGTTTCAGCAGCGGTACTGTCGAGACGCCGATGTGCCGTTTGCAGGTTTCTCTCTTTAACCCCCCCGCCAGTCGGTGCTCGGGACACTGGGTATCGGAGGGCATCACCGGTATATGGTGTGGTGCGTCAGGTGTAATTTTCAAATAATGTTTTAAACTCCAAAGGTGTTCAAAAATTATTTACTATAATTTATTACATTTTAATTATATATTGGGGTATGTATTTATTTATTTATTGTTTACCAAATGGTTTAATCCCTTGGTTTTCGGGAAGTATGTACATCGGGTTTTGTGAAAAGGTTTTAAAAATGGAACATTTCAAACGGAGCGATTGGTGAGAGTTTTGAGGGAAATTATTTCCAACAGTTATTATTATTCATTTATTAATTATTGGTATTTATTCAATTTCCTTAATTGTTATTATTATTATTTTATTATCATTAAAAGTATTCAGTAGTTAGGGCCACTCATTAAGATGATTAGCATCTCACGTTGCATCTCACGTTTTTAAGTTCCTTTCCCTTAGGTGCAAGTGGTGGTAGACGTTATTCTGGAGCGAACCAAGTTTTCCGCTGCCGTTGTGTTTCGAGAAGTACTTCTGTACTCTTTCATTTCAGTGTATTATTTCTTTCATCCTTGTTGTATTTCTATTGATTAGCACTTCTTAAAGCTCTGTATACTATTGGGACACTTATGTTTTATTTATGCACTGGGCTGTTGTTATTGTTGAGAAGTGCTGAAATTTGTGGAACAATTTGTAGTTTGCGGGAGGAATAAGGGGGTGAGTATAGAAGTGTGTTTTCAGTGCAGGTAATTTGTGGTAAGTCCATCCCTTAGGGGAGGCTCTGTCAGATTTTCCATTGGAGGGTCCGGTAGGGTTTCCCTCGGATCAGGACTTGTCTAGGGTTCCGGGGAGGAATTCTGGATGGGTCCTGACATCATCACCATTACAAAAATCTTGTAGGCTGCAATAAGCCACATGAGTTCTCTCTGCTTTATTATTGGTGGCGCAGCAGGGTAAATAAGGGTCTCCTCCACGATCGAGGTGGATCACTTCTTTCTCTCTGCTTCCATGAATGTCACCGACATATATGCCTGGCCAAGTCACATGAATGGCAGATAGAATAAGCTAACCCCATGGTGGCCAATCCATCATGACATGTATAATTTTACAAAGTTAGTATATGTTGATGTGATGATGAATGTTGTACAATTTTTATACTGTACGAGAAGGAATTAGAATTCTTATACTATCACAAACATTGTTTGTCACAAAGTGAAAGAGATTAAACTAATGTATAAGTGAAAACCTTCTTAAAATACTGTTAATTAAATTGATTGTCACTCTTCCAAAAGCTTAAGTTGTTTGGATGTATATATATATATATGTCGATCATTGTATTTATATTATTGAATTACTAATAGAGATATTGAAAAGATATACAACAGATGTTTTTTTTCCAGACTTGGTTAAGTACTCTAGTTTCTAATTAAAGAACTTGTCAAATATTTCCATCAAATTCTGTTCAAGCACTTCCTACAATTGAGGGGAGGGAAATAGCTCCTTCAAGGAAAAGACAAAGCATATATGTAAGTACAAATACATATACTCATGTATATTTAAATTAATTACCTAATCTTAATTAATTTTCTAAAAGCAATTCTATGCTCCAAACAATAGGCAGATTTCCTATTCAATAAAGTTCAAAACTACATAATATTCCTACACTAAATTAGAGGTTTCTCATGCTATCATGGACACAAGTGAAAAAGAAATAGTCAATTACTCAAATTAGATATACAGATAAAAACAAATCTTTTTTACTCTCTTCTTTTCAATAATGGAAAGAGAAATAAAACGAAGATGTTACAACTGAGATTGTCAAAAAATGCCATTCAGAGCGTAGTATTCAACCGAGCTATATACATTATATATGACATAACATACATAGAAAATATAAGCAAAGCAAATGATTGCTAAAATTTTTTTTTTTTAATTGTTATATAAATCACAAGAAGCAACCTTGCGTAAACATGAAAAATAAGAACTACTTAAAGAAATAAAAGGAAAAAGAACAAACAAAAAGAATGTAATTCTTTACGAAGTATGGGGTAATGCTAATTTTAGTTGTCCGCTGAATTTAATAAGACTAACAATTTAGGATTGTCAACTTACTAAGCCATAACCTTAAAACAACTAAAGTAGATTCTTAAGGCCTTATTTGGTTTGTGACAAATTACTTTGAAAAAATTGAGATGAAAGTGGTTTCATCAAAATATATAGATGTTTTTTCACATTTTATTGGAAATTAGTTTGACGTATTTATTTAATATGGCAGTGTTACCCTCCCTTTGAATATTTCCAACTACTAGTAAAGATTAGAAGGAAAATAATAATTCTATGGAAACTAATTTAGTAAACTGATTTCTTAAAACTTTATCACAAGCCAAACATGGTTTAAGAAGTTGAGTTAGATAAAAGATAATGATACATAGTTAAAAGAATTGGGTTCTGGGTGTAACAACCCAGACCACCGGTATGAGATATTGTCTTTTTTGGACCTCTCAAGGGAAATGTATCTACACCCCTTTATAAGAAGTGCTTCGTTCCTCTTTCCAATCGATGTGGGACTTCACACTGGATGTCAAAATAAAATCACAGTAGTAAAGAAACAATACACATAAATTAGAATCCATGTTATAAACCATAATTTTAACATAAAAAAAAGAAATATGGAGATAAAGAAGATCATCACCATGGTGGGCATGGGCTCTATAGGAGAAGCGCCTCCATGTGTAGATGTGATCTCCAGGCTTCAGCTGCTTTTTATGTATCTTGTTCGAAAGCAACCTCTGGATATTGGATGTCTAATGTCTTAGTAAGTAATTTTATTTCATATATAAAAAAGAGAATAAATTTCATCATATATAGTTCTTCAATTTTGTGTTTTATTTTGAAGAAATGTATATTGTTCCCTTTTGTTAGTAGTCCACTTCCATATTTTACCATAAACATTACTTATATGATAAAGAAAAAAAAAATTATAGTAAGGCCTCATTTGACATAGTTTTTGCTTTTTCCAAAAGTGCTTGCCACAAATCTATTTTCTATTGGCTTTTGTTGAAAGCTCATGGAAGCTTTGGAAGTCTGAAATATTTTTAAAAAATTGTCTAAAAATTTTATAAGTAATTATTGAGCTTTAAAAGCTAGAAGTAGCTTTTCAAAAGTTATACCAAATAAGTATCATTAAATTTATTTACCAACAATTTATTTTGTTTTTACATAAATAATAATAATAATAATAATGCTGAAAATATTACTCTTTGTAACATTGCTGAGTAGAAAAATATGTTCAGGCTAGAATCCAGACCCCTTGAGGAGTCTCAGACCACATTAGTACACTTGATAGCAACTGAGTAATGAAACGAGCCATCAGCAATACTATGAACAGGTCAACTAAGGATTGAAAAGGTCTGAAGCCACAAGCAGCAGAAGATAATATCTCATCAAGAACAGGAAAGTTCTTTATTCCATCCACTTCAATAACATTAGGACGGGCTCCGATATCAGAACCAAATCTATAAATACAGTATAAGCTAAACCATGATGCTGCCACACCAGTAAACGTAGCAGCTGTGAGTTGCTGTAGAGAAAGAAAGAAAGTGACAGTAACAGCAAAGAAAAATAAAGCAGTTTGCCAACGTCTGCCGAAATTTATGTTATCTATCACTACCAAGCCTGTTTTGCAATACATTGCAAAGTCTTTACCATTGTTTATGAAACGGTAGTGGCTATTGGAGTCATTGCTAGTAAGGAAATTAAGTGCACGGTCCAGCACAACGTCAGGTCCGTCAGCAAGCGCAAGAGTTGTACCTCCTACGAGTTTGGCGAGGATAAGGGCTGGATTAACACCATATTCAAAGAGATAGAGATGATCAGCACCAGAAAGGAAACAGTCTATGGAGGAACAGACCACACCATGAACAGTTGAGTGATCACGGTTTATGCATTTGGACGTTCGCTATGATGATCGTCTGTGAAGTATCACTTTTTCATCATCCAAACATATTCCTGAAGTCATATATATTTCAAAAGAAATGTTGAAGAAGAGGAAGGTTGCCATGTTTTTTTGTATTGGCTTCTGTACATGTGTAGATATGATCTCCAGGCTGTAGGTTTTCCTTCCTGGTTTCCTTGAGAAGCACCTTACAGATCATGTTCTGCAGTTCACTCATCTTACAACTGGGATATGTTTCTCTCTCTGTTCTTCAAATTTGTGTTTTAGGAAATGGGAAATTGAGTTCGTCCAAAAACTGGGCAATATAAATAACAATGCTTCGAAAACATCTGTCAGAAAGATATTTTGTTTAATTTATAATCTATTCTTATTGGTTTTGATATGAAATATTGAATTATTGGCTTTAAGGTTTATTGTATTTTTATAATTTTTTGAAATTTTAGTAGAATTTGTGTTTTTTTTGTTAGTTTTATAACTTATTATTCATAATTTAGGTTTTGTATAGATATATTTAATTTGAATTACATTTAGTAACACTTTTATTCAATCTATTTTAGTTTTTTTTATAATGCTTTAATTTATAGTATTATTTTACTGGATAAGTTTGATATATTTAGATTATCTGAAATGGGGATTTTTTTTTTTTTTTTTTTTTTTGGTTACTTGCAGGTTTTTGAACAAGAACAAGACGTGGAATCATTAATGGGGATTATCGTTTTGGAATTGTTGCTGTCATTTGGTTTCTAGATCAAGATTTAAAGATCTTTTTTGTAATTATTGCAGATATAGGAAAGAAATTTGATTGTGCAAACTTTTTTTTTTTTTTTTTTGCTCTTTTTATGTGTAGATAATTTTGATTTTCATTACCATCAGTTATTTTTTAATGGTTGATGTCAATCTATTAAATAAATTAGTTTTAAATTTTATTATTTGTTTTTGAATATATTACTTTTGTGATTATTGTTTTAACTATTATCAACTTTAAATTTAAGATAACTTTCACTTAAAAAAAAACATAGTACTATAAATTAAATTAATAATAAGTAATAAAATTATTATTAAAATTAAAATTAAAATTTGAAATCTCATATAAATAAATGATATTATTTTTATTAATTAATTTCACTGCATAAAATTGATTTAAATTATTATTATTATAATAATAATACTTTTTAGTAACATTTTGAAAATGATTCTAAATCTTATTTTTTATAATAAAATTAAAATTAAAATTTAATGAGATTTTATAATATGTTAATTTTTTTAGACATTTTCAAATGTCACTAATTGATTAATTGTTTTAATCTAATGATTTTTTAATGACATTTATAAATGTCATTAGTTGTCTTTTTAGTGATATTTTGAGTTGTCACTATAATTTTTAGTCACACTAGTATCATGATATTTGCAATGATTGACACTAGTTAATTAAATATCATTATACTATAACTTTAGTAGCATTTTAAAATGTCATAAATTTATTTTTTTTTATCCATATGACATAGCATTTCTGAATATTACGAAATTTACTTAAAATAACTTTTTCAAATACTATAAAATGAATTCAACATAGCATATCAAATGCTATAAAATGACATTTTTAACTATTTTTAAATATATAATACTATAGGACAAATACTATTAAATAATTATTTATAGCATTTAGCATAATATTTCAAAAATACTATAAAAAATAAAATTTTTTATAACATGAGCTATCATAACATTTTAAAAAATGCAATATAATATTTTGTACGTGCAGTAAAAAATAATATATATTGCAGTGATTCTACATTCCTCAACAAATAATTATGGCAGCATTTTCTTTATTTCAACAAATAATTATGACAGCATTTTCTATATTCTTCAACAAATAATTATGACGGTAGCACTTTCAAGTTATATATATATATATATATATAGATCTAGATATATTTTGATGGATTAGCTGACAAAAGGGTAATATGGAAAAATTGGATTGGCTGACGGAAGGGTAAGTCAATATTTCTATATTCTTGAACAAATAATTATGGCAGCATTTTCTATATTCTTCAACAAATAATTATTGTAGCAGCACTTGTTAGATATATATATATATATATATAAGCACTGGTTAGATATATATATATATATATACGCACTCGTTAGAGATATATATATATATATATATAAATGTTGAAGGATTGGCTGACAGAAGAGAAATATGGAAGGACTAGATTGGCTGACAGAGGGGTAAGTCCATATTTCCATATTCTTCAAGAAATAATTATGGCAACATTTTCTATATTCTTCAACAAATAATCATGGCTGGCGGTAGCATTTGGTAGACATGTATAAATATTGTATGGATTTGACATAACCAATAACTCCCTTATATTTATATATATATATATTTTTTTTTTTTGATTAAATGGTATTTTTGTATCTAATGGAACAATTTTAAACCCCCATGAAAAACCGATGGTATAAAGTTGATTATTCTTTGGTTTTGGATTGAAATTGATCAAAATCAGACTTGGATTGCCCTTGTCCGTTACCAAACGATTGGATCACCGCTGGAATGGCCAAAAACAGCGGTCGAAAAAGGATTTTTCAATCGGATCTAAACCAGGTTGCTCAACATGTTCACAAAAAACAGGCCAACATGCAAAACCGGCTGCATCTGGAAGAAAAACAAAATAATATATCGTTTTTGGCTTGCTTGATGTCATCATGATGACATCAACATGATATCAAACAATACGGTGGTGCTGACATCAGCATGATGTATTCAATGATGTCAACATGATGTCAGACAAGATGTTGCAGTCATTCTACTTATGTTAGCATGATGACATAGCATGACATGTGTGCTAATGTCAGCATAATGAAATCAGCATAGCCAGTGCTATGCTTCCAATCATAGCACATACTTTTATTGAAACAAAGATAAATTAGGTCCCCGACATATCATCAACATGGTGTTTTATTAGATTTAGAAGCACCTATGAAAAAGTGGCTCCACGTTAACAAATTCAATACAAGCACAAACTTATGTTCCCTTCTCCTCACATGTAGATTTGCAATAATAGTACATAAAGCAGATCTTATATGTGCAGAACAATAAATTACGAAAAATGGGAGTAAAAATTTTGAATACAACACAGATAGACAACTAGGTCAAATACATGGTAAATTGTAAATCTATCCTAAAAGATTAAGATGATAGGAATTGAGGCTAATCGTAAATATCAAGTTAACATGGACATTAATACACATCTGATACTAAACATTGAGAGATTTAAAAGTAGACCAACCGTGTAAATCCAATCAACAAAATACATCTAACAATCCCCTCACATATAGGCATGCTCAATAACCAGAAATAACGTTGAGCTGACATGTGCTGACAATAAATTAAGATTTGAATAGAAGACCAAGCAGATAACTTTAAATTCTAATATGACATTAAGTTGCCACCAGCGTCCTAAAGTTTGAAATTTTAAGAAAAATGACCCAACCACATAAACTAAGCCAACATAAACACACAAATAGAATAACAGTAAATTAAAATCCAAATCAGGAGAGCATTTGTAACATGCAACAATAAAAGGAGTTGAGCAGCTACGCATGGGAACCGTCATCCACAAAATGTCCTCCTTACTAACCAATTGATGAAATTTTGTCCTGAAGGGGATGATTCACTTGGAAGGTCTTCAAGGAGCAGTCCCAGAAAATTAGTGGAACAAAATAAAACCTGCATGATATGCATCACAAGGTATAAACATCAACAGTAGAAGAACTTGCAGCGCATGTCTAATGTAATCATGTGATTTTTATTTCTTACTTTTGATAAAAGCTTGAAATCCTGCAATATAAACTCCCATGGATTTCTGAGCAGTACTCTAGTGATCATAGCCGAGTTCCAATCGTTAGATTAGCGACAATCCTTGATTTTTTCAATAACCTTGCACCATAAGGATCCATGCTCTGTAGGGGGACCTCCAGAACTATTTGAGTAAAAAGGCAATATTTTTCTTTTTAGTGTTAGTCACTCCTAAACCCTCTTTGGATTATTTTTACATACTACTTCCTAGGAAATCAAATTCCTTTTAAAACCCTCCCTACTACCATCCCACAAAAATTCTCATCAATTTTTTAAGTTCCATCAAGCCACTACTAGAACTCTAAAAGGAGATTAGAAATAAAACAAAGTAAAAAAATGCCAGATATCACGTCACTTTCAACAGAAGTTACTACATTTGAAATCTTCCAGCACCAATTAGGTTTGAGAGTACTATAAAATGTTCATGTTCATGTGCGTTCTCAAATATGTGAATACCCTGAACCAAAAAAAGTTACATCACCTGATGCTCCAGGCAATTCATATACTTGTATATAACGAAGACAAATAATATTAAATTACCTGAAAAACTTGAGCTAAAAGGAAAATTATTAAACTATGTATATTAAGGAAACGGAATAAACACTTTAACACTTTCTTTCATGGATAGGTCCATCAATTGAAAGACAAAAAGTGAGATCTTATCCATGCAGAACAATAAATTATCAAGTATAGGTGTTACCAAGAACTGACACAAGATTAGATAGGCAACTAGAGCTCTCATACCAAGTTAAGCTATTATCAAGTCTAAAAGCTTTAACCAATAACAAGCGTACCAAACTTGTATAGCAAGTCAACACAACAGACAACAGATTTTCCAAATGGGTTCTAGAGCATATACTTGGATCCATCCTCTGCAATTTGTAATTCTAAATTATTCAAGTCCCTATTAGCTTTTAGGTAGATAGGTCCTATTGTAACATCCTGTCCCGAAGTACGTCGGAAATTTCTCAAGTTGACTGGGTTTGATCGTCATTGACCAAGAAGGGTCAAACTTTGACCTTTTATTTTTGTAAAATTGAGTTTTGACTCATACATGGTTTTGAAGTACTCGTTGATACGAGTTCATAAACTAGTAGCACACCTAATTTGGACATTTCGTTGAAAAGTTATGGACCTATAAAATTTTTCAAATACTATATTATTTTATTATTATTTTATGCTAGGTAGAACGTGTCAAAAGTGTGTGCCATGTGTCAAAATCTGGCCAACCCGTGAGTGCACAGTAACACCCACGGGAGGCATTTTGATTGGGCAAATGGTTGTGCGGGACGTGGGAGGAGTGAGGTGGAGGAGAGAGAGAAAGGAGGGAGAAAGAGATGAGAAAGAGTCACCAACCGGCCACTGCCATTTCTTCCATTATGGCCACCATTTCCATACATGTGCCACCCCACCACCTCCGCCTCCTCATTTCCGGCCAGCCCACCAAATTTCACTGCCATCCGACCGTCGATGTGTCCGGATCGAGGCTTTTTTGGCCGTGGCACCAATTGTTTCAAATTCAGATTTCTCCCTATCCCAGCATCCATTTGTCTCACCGCCGGTCCCATCAGTTCACCCGTCCTTCAATCTACCTTTCCCCCAAAAATCACAGCCAATGGCCACCGAATGCTCCGTCAGCGGTGATGGTTTCCGATGATCACGGTGGCTCATCGGAAAACTTGATTCCGGTTAGTTCCCTATCACACCGGCCACCTTTTCCCACTAATCCAAACCTCCTGAACCCAAATTTGAGGTCAGTTTCCTCCAATTCATGGCGGTTTGTGAGATCTGAGGACCTAAAGACTGAAACCTTCCCGGTGAGATTCGGCCACCTCGGGTCCGAACTCCGGAAAATAAGGGTCAATCCTTAATCCTCGTGTTGTAAGCTTCATTTCAATATATTGTTTGCAAATTTTGGTTAACGTTTGTGTTAAATTCTCCAGGTTACCGTGTATAATATATCCGATTAAAATATAAAATTAATCAGTTTGTGTATTGTCAATGTTCTAAAAACATGTGTGAATTTTAGAATCAATCTTATGGAGAATCTTAGTTGAATTGTGTGCTCAAAGTGAGTGATCCACCTTCAAAATTATTTTGGGTTGATAAATTGTATATATTTTTGTGTTGATTATATTTTTGGAAATTATATTTCATGTGTCAAATATTTAGTAAATTTATATTTGGAATTTTGATGCCAAAATAGAATGAATTATTATTATTTATGCATTAAGAGATATTTTGATTTCAAGAATTTTATGAAATTGGGATTTTGTTAATAACTATTAAATTTCATTGTTGGAATATTTCATAGTTAAATATTTGAAAAATATGTTTTATGTATTTGATATTAAGAGAATTTCTATCTAGAATTATATTGCCAATTGATGATAATTTTTAATATGTGTTTTGGTGCAAAAATATATTTTGGGACTTAAAGATTCATGGTTTAAAGTTTTATTTAAATTATTGTTAAGTTTAAGGTTGCCGTTATAATTGTAACAGCCCAGTACCACCCGCATCAAGATATTATCCTCTTTGGCCCAGGGTTCACTCCCTCTCTCCCTCCTGGCCTCAAGGTTTTGTCAAAACGCGTCTTGAAGGGAGAGGTATCCACAGCCTTATAAAGACTGCTTCGTGCCCCTCTCCAACCGATGTGGGATGTTACAATCCTCCCCCCTTGGGGCCCAGCGTCCTCGCTGGCACACCGATCCGGATCCTGCTCTGATACCACTGTAATAGCCCCGTACCACCCGCATCAAGATATTGTCCTCTTTGGCCCAGGGTTCACTCCCTCTCTCCCTCCTGGCCTCAAGGTTTTGTCAAAACGCGTCTTGAAGGGATATGTATCCACAGCCTTATAAAGACCGCTTCATGCCCCTCTCCAACCGATGTGAGATGTTACATGATGGTGTTTTATATGAATTTAATTGCATACGGATTTGATATAGTTTTTAATATCATTTTTGGTACAGCTTGATTTTAAGAATTTGAAGAAAAATATTTGTTTTAAAAGTATTATGCTTCAAAAATATTTTTATGCATTTAAATATTATGGGATTGATTTATTTATGGTGAAATTGATGGAATTTATGCAATGGATTTATGATGAAGATTTAAGAGAATGTGGGTTTGAAAAATATTATAATTCCCATGGTGAATTTTGGAAAAACTTGGTATTTTAATAATAAATTTAGTAATTGATTTTAGACGCACTCATACAGTATTGATATTCTGTATTGTATATGTGGATGAGCGTGCTGGTTGTCATGTCTCCAGTGAGTTGCCATTAGACTGAGGATAGGAGAGTTTGATATTGGCCATAGCCGCCCCCCTCCACGACTGGGATGACGGTTTAAGCAGTGGCAATGTCTGGACGCCGAAGCGACCGTATGCAAGTTTTTCTCTTTAACCTCCTGCCAGACGTGCTTGGGACACTGGGTATCGTAGAGTATTACTGGTATATAGTGTGGTACGTCAAGTATTTTTTCCGATATAAATTTCAAATCCCAAAGTTTTAAAGTCGTATTTAAATAAAGTGTATTTAATTTGTTTTATTACCTATTTCCAATTAATATTTTTCTAAAATGTGTTTATTCGTATTCTATGTCAATTATTTTAAATCAATATTTCTAAAATGTATTTTACCTTGATTTTTACTATTTAAATGGATTTGGTGTTTTAAAATAAATTCTTTTATATTTTTACCATTTACTTCAAATAGATAATTAAATTGATTTAAGTATTTCCTTTTTTAATTAAATGATTTATTCTACTTATTTTAGATTGATTGTTTAAACGTATTTTACCACATTTTTATTATTTGTTTTAATTCAATATTTTAACATGAATTTTATTTATATTTCATAATCTATTTCAAGTTGAAGTTTAAAATTAATTAAAAGTTTTCTTTGATTATTCCATGGATTTAACTAATAAATTTTGTAATTTATATTTTGAGTTTATTTTTGTTTTATGCCAAATTCATTCAATCCAAGTTTACTTATGATTTTATTTATTTTATCTAATGATATCTTATTCTAAATTTAATAATTGGATTTTTTTTATAAAATGTTTTCAATGTATATATTGAGTTCTAAATTAATATTTGTATTTTATGTGCATTCTAAATTATTGCATTTTATTTAATTAATTATTCCTTGATTTTTGGGGTACAATTATTGGGTTTTGAGAAAATATTTTAAAAGGGAAACTTTTCCAACTGAGTGAACTGTGAGGGTTTTGAGAGAAAGCAATATTTTAACTACTTATCATTTATTTGATTATTTATTATTTATTTATCAAGTTCATCTTATCATTATATTATTATTATTATTATTATTATAATTGTGTCAAAGTTAGGATTACTCACTGAGATGATTAGCATCTCATGTTTTTAAATTCCATTCCTCTTGGTCCAGGTTGATAGACATTGATCGTCTGGAGGCGAGTTCGACGTCTTTGTTCATTGCTGAAAGTCCAGGAAGCTTTCCCTTCTTTTGCTCCCTACCTTGTATTATTCCTTTTATCTTTTGTTGTATTAAATTTCATATTTAATTGTATCTTGGTAAAGCTCTGTATACTGTTTTGGATGTTTATATATTTAATTATGCATTGATTTCCTGTTATCAATTGAAGTGTTACAAATTTGTGGAATTAAATTGTAGTAAGGTGGGAGGAATAAGGTGGTATATATAGAAGTGTGTTTTTAGTGCAGGGAATTTATGGTAAGTCAAACCCTTAGGGGAAGTTCTTCCGGATTTTCCATTGGAGGGTCCGGTAGACTTTCTCTGAGATCAGGGGCTTGTTTAGAGTTGTAGTGAGGGATCTTGGATGGATCTCGACATCTATATTCAGTTTTCTGCTAAGTTTTTAATGGTATAACTTGCTTCTTTGCATGCAACATGTAGTCACTTGAACCAGCAGACCTTAAAATAATGATGAAATTGACCATTATATGAACAATGAGTCAATGATAGTTACAACCATAGGATTTCTATGATTTAATTTAAGTCATTACTCATTCCTTAAACATATTCAAGAAATTCATTGACTCAGATTGCTAGTTCCTGCCTTTCCTTCGTACAATAAACAATTACATAAAGAATTCAATATCATTTATATATATATATATATATATATATACAAAAAGAGAATCAATTACGATTAATGTCAATCTGTTTTGAACCAAGTAATGAGCACCAAGCATATATATACTCATAAATAAGTAACCACAACTATAAAATGGAGGGCATTTTACAAAAAAGGCATAAGGTGAGTACCTTTTCAACCCACTTTCTACAACCTCCTTTGAAATATACAGCATTCATAGTCACCTATCATATGACGCATACCTTGTTAAACAGCAGTAAACGATATCGAACAATCACAAAAATAAAATAGAACAATTCATCTCAAATATATGAATTCAAAAGATAAAAACCAGTACACATAGAAATCAACTACACACAATGGAAAAATTATGCATGTTTATATATGCATTAAGTTCCAAAATTGAAATAAGTAGAAGGAATGTTAGAGTTAACTAACATTTTACCAACACATTCCCATAGATAAAAAATGTGAGTAAAATATTTTACCAGCATTCAATAAATAACTAAAATGTTTACAAGAATTAGTATGCTAAAAAAGTAAAGCATAAAAAAAATAAATAAATAAATAAAGAAGAAGAAGCTAAATATAGGTGAGCTTGCTTAAACTCTTTCTTCAACTAAAAGGAAAAATATGTTGCTGAGGGTCATGAAATAGAAAATGATATGCACCATAAGGAACTATATACAAAACTTGTAAAGGATGACATGAGAGAAAGAAAGAGAGAATCGAGCAAGCTGCAAGAAGAGTTGAGACAGAAAGGTACGCAGAAAGTCACTTTGGCCATATATTACAGTCACAGACTAACAAAAGAAAGTTCACATTCTCTAGTCAGTCTCCAGGTTCCGTCAAGCAAAAACAAGAAGTATTTAAAGAAACAAGCTTTGGAGATATTTACAGTTCTAAGAGGATATCATCAGAGTTCATGATAAGCCGCCATGTAATCACCCCAGTTACAACAATTTCCAACAGAGTGGTTCATCCTTATGGCTCTAAGAATGAAAATATCCTTAAGGACCTATAAATTATCTCCTCCAGAGAGTACTCGAATATGTAACGGCGGCCAATTGCCCATGGTGATGATACTTGTTAGGGAGTTCTTTTATGCATGCTTTCCCCTAAGAAATCCTGTGATATTACTCTAGTGATCATAATCAAGTTCCAGTCGTTAGATTAGCGACCATCCTTGCTTTTTTCGATAACCTTGCACCATAAGGATCCATGCTCTGTAGGGGACCTCCAGAGCTATTTGAGTAAAAAGGCAATATTTTTCTTTTTAGTGTTAGTCACTCCTAAACCCTCTTTGGAATATTTTTACATACTACTTCCCAGGAAACCAAATGCCCTTTAAAACCCTCCTTACTGCCATCCCACAAAAATTCTCATCAATCTTTTAAGTTCCATCAAGCCACTGCTAGAACTCTAAAAGGAGATTAGAAATAAATAAAAAAAGTAGAAAAATGCCAGAGATCACGTCACTTTCAACAGAAGTTACTACATTTGAAATCTTCCAGCACCAATTAGAGAAACGTAGTTTTAATTTAATATATTTGTTTCTTGAAACAAAATTGAATATCTTTTGTCATTTATTTTATATGATTTGATAATACCTGTTGATTTAACTAAGCATTATCAAACGATCGACTGGATAATATGATATGAAAAATATATATCATTAAAGATAATGTGAAGACTTTTTTTTTTTTTTTTTTTTGGGATAAAATATTAAGATCATGTGAAGACTATTGTGTCGTTTGAGAGATGAAATGGAAGAGCAATGTAACAAATAATGAAAAAATATAGTCTGAAAATTAATTTTGAACTAAAAGATTACTAAACTATAAACTTGTTTTTGAAACCAAGACAAGAGAACAGAAAAGAAACATTCACAAATATTATCCAAAATTTGTAAACTTTGTATCCATATCTCAAATTGGCAGGTGTTAAATTATATAACTGCATCTAGAAATACAAGCATATGGATAACAGGAACACTCTGTTAGAGCCACAATACATTCAATAACCATACACAAAAATATTCATGGAAACACCAAGAAAGAATCTCCTTCTAGCTAGTAAGGCCAAAAACCTCCATCTTGCCTCTTTACAAGGATCTAATTGTACTCTGGCCTTGATGTCTGCAAAGGAAATCATTCATTCAACTATTAATAAAGTTGATAAAATTCAGATTATCCAAACTTGTCAGCTAAAAGAAGAAATAAGAACCATTTCTCTTAGAAGAGAACCATATTATAAGTGCATGTTGGGATTCGAATCAAGAAGTGTTTATCTTAATCATCAAAATAGTGAAAAACATGCTTAAATAAAATATTCTCAATTATACAAAGCGCTCATAATATGGTTGAAGAAAACATGAATATATAATAACAAACTTATTAAAGAATATTTCAAAACCTACATATCCCAAACGGAGAAAGGTAGGCCTCTTTTTCAGTACTCACAAAGTAAACCAATTTACAGGAAGAAATTTTGACTAAGACAATGCCTACTAAAATTACCGAGATGAATACTCTTATAGTACGCATGATTACTATTTTTTATTTTTTATTTTTATACTTAATGATGACACATTACATTGTCTGAGGTCCCAAACACAATCATGGAATAACTTAAAAGAAATTATGGTTAAGAAGAATACTAGCCAATTCTGATAGATGCTCATTGTTGATGCTCATTTTGATGGCTATGATGCAAAGCCTACAGTGAAAAACTGAGAAGATCAAACGGACACTGGAGTAAGAATCAGGCAAAACTTTGAGAAGGGAAAACAGAAACTGCAGCTGTGAGATCAGTAAAACTAGGAGGCATGCTTTTAAAAGAGCAAAAAACACAAAAGCAACAATAATCCAGAAGGATGCTGCTGACTCATTCCTGCCCAAGTCCATGAGAGTGAACAGTATCAGCCCTGTTTGGAATATATTGCAAAGTCATAACTGTTTCTTATGTAGAGGTTGTAGCTAACAAATCCATTCATGAGAAGGAAAAACGCACTGTGTCTTGACATTTTCATAATTTGGATCGGCACGGGTGATTCCGCAGTTTTGACATATACGACGATTTGAGCTTAATCCCCCTTGAGTGAAGTGGATCACGTTTCCATCATCGAAGTATATCCCTATCAATATAATTTACTTATATATACTACTAAAAAATATAAAAAGGAAAAAAAAGAAGTTTGTGAAACCACAAAAAGACTGCCAAATATTCAGAGGAATGAAGAAGAAAGAAGGAAGAAGAAGAAGATCACCTTGATGGGCTTCTTTTCTTCATCTCCTTGTGTATATGTGAGACCCAGCAGGCTCCAGTTCATTCCTAGGGATTTTGTTCCAAAGCAGAGTCATGTAAGACAACTGCATATATTAAATTAGGTGCATGGAGTCAATACTGGGCTTTGTCCGTGACGTAGTAATGATTTGTTGAGAATTAAATAATTTATTGTAAATCCATTTCTTAACTCTTAAACAGATCAGAATAATTAAACCAACAAAAAAATATAAAGAAATGTCTATGTGGGGATAGCCTATCGCAATGTTCACACTTCTTCTCCATGTAGAAGATTTTGGACGTTTTAAATAAGGTCTCTAATGATATATATATATATATATATAAGGAATTTATAAGAGGAATTGTAAGTGGTAATATTTATGGCTATGATTTGCTTAATATAATACTATATATTTTGTATCCCATCAAGCAATTAGTCGATAACGCCAAAATATCATTGCTAATATTTTTCTACTAATCCACTATATAATATTATATATCTGATGCAACACCTCACAAACTATTATGTATATGTTTAATTATTACGCATATATAGGAGAGACAAAGAGAGCTAATATTCATTCAAAAGTATGGTATAAAAAATAACAATAATATTAGAGTTATCAAAATATTATCAAATGATATAACGATGATATCTTAATATTTAATCAGTTTATTTCTTTAATTTACTTATTAATCTAAAAGTTCATTTTTTTATATTTATATTATATGAATATATTTATTAATAATTTTTTAATATGTGTTATTTAGTAAATCAATTTAATAAATATTTTAGTAATTGTAGTATTATTAAAAAAACAATATGCTTAAACATACCTACTATTATAGTGACATATATATTTAATTGGTCAAATTTTTTTAATTGAATATTTTTTTTTCTTTTATTGTTAAAGAAATCCTACAAGCAATCTTGCACAATCATGAATGATAAGCACAAGACTAATGGGGGTAAAAATGAAACCAAAAAAGTCCAAATGAATTAAGAATATGATAAAGCGCTATGATGAGGCTAAAATCAACATGTTGATGTGGCTCTAGGTTGAGCTAAATTAATTTGGACAATTGCTTGATCATGAGCTAACTTAAAAACTTTTTTTTTTTTTTCAATTTCTTTTTATATTTTACTTTACAATCCTCTTTTTAAGTAGTAATACAATTTTGGTGCATTTATGTTGAGAATGCAATCACGTACTCTGATATATTTCAAGTCTTTCCAATTTTGTAGGGAGGGGGAATGACTTATCAATTCTCATCAATTTAGTTTGTTTTTCAGACTGTATCTGCTTTTCTCATTTCTTCTTATTGCATGGGATTTCAATGTCCTTTGTTTTCACAAATCTGAGAAAATATCTTATCGTAGACAACTACTGCAAAAATTCTAGAACTTGTCTTTAACATGTAACTAATGTATCAATGATCTTTCATTAATTAAGAACTCAACCAATAACCGTTGTCAATCTTGTAAATCATAAATTTAGCTACGCATTTACTTATCTTAATCCTCACTCAAAACCTCAAAATCTATCTCCTTCCAAAACGAATCAATACAACTATCACAAAAGTTACCAACTCTCCAAAGTGCGGCCAATCTCTCAACAGAAACTTTACAAGCATTCCCACAATATTTGGCATCATAAATAAATCGCAAGATGGAGTATATAACATAACACATGGCTGACACAACAATAAAATTACTAGCTGGGAATCCTCGTGGAAAAAGAAGGATTGCATAAATAACAGCAAATGGGGTTGCTATCTGCCCGTTCGTGCCAAGATCAATGACATTCCTTGCCAGCAAGCCAGTTTTGCAATATATTGCAAAGTCTTCACAGTTGTTGAAAAGTTTGTAGGCACCAAAACCATCATGCTTTCCGAGGAAATGAGCACGGTGCAGGACATCTCCTGTTGGACTGGTAGAGGCAAGGGTACAGGTACCCCCTTGAGTTTTGGCTATAAAGAAAGCAAGATTAACACTAAATTTATACAGATACAATTCCCCTCCATCAAGAAAACTATTTACGCTGCAAGACTCTACACGACATTCCGTTGATTAACCACCACCACCAATAGGGTCGTCTCCTCGATTGAGGTGAATCACCTCTCCATCACCCACACATATCCCTGAATATCAAAGTTGACTTGATAAGAAAAGCTTATTATATATACATATATAGAAGGCCAAATAAGCTAGTCCCATGGATTCTTAAACTCAATAAGCAATAACGATTCAGGGTATAGTCAAGCAAAAACCTTTAACACAGATGAAATGAATTCTCTAGGTGTGTTATGACTGATAAAAAAAAATAAAAAAAATGAACACTCTGTTTGAAACACATGTTTGACACACTCTTTGGAGGAAAGAAACGGAGAAGAAGAAGATCACCATGACAGGCATAGGTATACCTTCAGTTCCGCCTCCATACGAAGATGTGATCCTTAGGCTTCATTTGCTTCTTTTGTATCTTATTAGAAAGCAGCCTCTGGGTATTAAATGATAATATGTAAACTATTAGATCAATATTTATTAATAGTTTAATTAACTTATAAATAAATAACAATGCGAAAAACTACATTAATTAAAATTTAAATATATATATATATATACTCAATCATATAGAGAGCAAAGCCAGAAAATTACTTTTCCAAATACTGCCCAGTAGAAAAGTATGAAGCATGCTAGAGTCCAGAGCACTGGAAGAGTCTGAGACCACAAACTTAATAGCAAACAAAAAAAGGCAAAAGCACACATTAGTATTCTTAAGAACAGGTCAATTAAGAATTCAATACGGCCCAAACCACCAGAAGCCAATATCTCATCAACCACTGGCAATCTCTCTGCTTCAATTTTGATAACATTAGGACGAGCTCCGATATCAGAAACCAATCTAGAAACATAGTAAACGCTGAGACATCTAGCTGCCAGACCAGTTAAAGTAGCAGGGGCAAGTTGCAGTAGGGAAAGAAAGACAGCAGTAGTAACAGCCAAGAAAAATGCTGTTTGCCAACTTCTGCTGAAAACAATGCTGTCTACTACTAGCAATCCTGTTTTGCAATACATTGCAAAGTCTTCATCGTTGTTTATGAAGTGGTAATAGTCACTGGAGGCGCCATAGTTGAGAAGGAAGGCCGTACAGTCCTGAACAACTTGAGGTGGATCGGCAGAGGCAAGGGTGGAAGTATGTTCCCGGAATTTGGTGAGGAAGAGAGCTGGATTGACACCATATTCAAAGAGATCAACATCTCCACAAGAAAGAAAATCTTCTATGGATGAAAAGACCACACCATGACAATCAAAGTGGATCACCTTCTCATCAAAAATATATATCCTTGGGGTCTCATACAAGCAGGCAAATAATATCCCATGAATAGTGTTTATACGCTATACACACAGATTCCAAATTCCAATCATATGAAGAAAATAAAATTTAAAAAAAAAAAAAAAAAAAAAAAAAAAAAAAAAGACCACTATAGTATCTTTAGAAGAAGAAATGGGACAAGTGCCAAAAAATCACCATGATAAGATTTTGTATTGCCTCCCTTCCATGTGTAGATGTGATCTCCAGGCTCCAGTTTCCTCCAGAGTTTGTTTGAAAGTACCCTCTGAATCTTCATCCATAGCTCTCCTCTCATCTTATACTTTGGGAATTCTCCCTACTCAGCTCTTCAAAATTTGTGTTTTGGAGAATGGATATAGTTGAATTCAACCACAGATAACATACCAAACTACCAATACTGAACAACTAAAATTGATTTGGCGAAGGCAAATGAATTGCAAAGTCACTTTCTTCAAAGCCAGCTTAAGGGTTAGGTGTAACTAGGTGAATGGGATCATATAGTTCCTAGGATTATGTGAAGAAAAATGGGCAGCGCATGTGGTCAATACTGGTTTTGGAGTTGGACTATAATGCAGAAAAGGATTGGCCAACGGAAGTTTTTTAAGTCCATTTCTCTATTCTTAAACAAATAGCTATGGCAACAAATAACCTAACCAATTATCAATCCTATTAGTCAACAAGGGCAGGATATATATATTAGTAGTAATTAAGCGTGTTCTGCTAATCCACTTGCGATACAATATTATTTGATGGGAGACCTCCCTGAAACTAATAAATATACAATTTCTTATGAAATTTATCATGCATATGTGTATATATACAAACAGGAGAGGGAGAGGAAGAGACGTAATATTCATCCCAGATAATGGGCTATAAAAATAATTTTGACACCTAATGTGACAGCAAAGTTATTCTGTTTAAAATTGTGATGACTGTTGTTTCAGCAAAGGAAGCCCTGGAATGGATATTATATAAGACAGTAACTGATGGTTTTTGGTAGAGCAAAAGCAAATGGAAAAGAGACAAAGCTAGCTTCACTAAATTCACGTTGGACTCTGTTCTTAGCATACAAAAGTTTCATTTTGGAACTCTTCACGGATATACTTTTGGCCCCACCTTTGGTTTCATATCAGACATATACAAAAAGTAAATTGCTAAACAATCATCATTTGTCTAGCCTGCATAGAAAAGAATAATAAGCACTGGGGTAATAGTGGTGTTTAGTTTCAATAGTCTTTTTCTTTATTTAATTTTTATATTTTATATATTTCTTGACACCATAGATCAAGCTAACCTAACTAGCTCTCTTTCTCTATCCCTTTACATATAATTTGTAAACCTGAATGATGACTTCTATTGCTAAGCCCTGTTTATTTTGTGTAATTTTGGAATAAGATGATTCATGCAGACATCATATCAAAATCAATTTTCCGAAGTCAAAACATTTGTGCTCTCTCTCAAGAAGCTTGTATGGCCTACTCTATTGCCCAACTAGTTCATTATACGAATAAGGTGAATTGTTTTTCGATTACCTGAAACCAAATCTTAAAGCTATATAATCATGTATCAGTGGTAAAAATCTTAAACAAAATCTTAGGCTAACAACAGTTATTTTGGGGCTACTTCCTCATGGTTGGGTTGAGCTAGTTATGCTTAGTTCAGATGAATTAGTTACTTGATGTGCACTTGTGCTCTTATATATAAATAATTCTGAACCATGAATAACCTATAAGCTACACTGACCATGCTTCTAAAGTCTAAAATTGAGGAATATCCTATATTACTATGTAAAATTAAGATCAAATACAAATGGAACTATGTTAATTAGACAAAGACTAAAGATAATGGAATTGCCACATAAATGATGAATACTTGATTAGTTGTGAAAGAATGATTATTTGGTATATGTAGAATCTGGATTCCTAGGAATAACTACACTGTGCAGGATGTTATCCATGGACAAAGCAAGATGGACAAAGTGGAGGAATGGTAAAGCGAAGTTTCTATGTACCACCATCAGGTTAGCCATGCTCTATTCTACAAAGTAACAGATGGGTTCAAAAGCAGTATGTTCAATCTTATTTGATGTTGGAAGCAGCACTAACAGAAAAAGAGGAGGGAAAGTTGAGCATGATGGAATGAATTTTTTGGAGCAAAATGAATGAAAAAACACAAAATTTCAATTAAAAAGTCCAAGTGGAAGGAGCTAAGACTCACATGACTGAGAAACTTGGTAAAATATTGCTTTCAATAGGACAAAAAGACAGAAAAGAATACATGTCGAGGAACTCAGATAATTTCACATAAGACATATATGATATAACATAATTGAGATAAAGCTTAATAAAAAAATTGAATTTAGGCTCTACTTCCAAGCACTCAGATTCAACCACCTTCATGCAATCAAACTCGAACCAACTGTAAAGCTTATTATGTATGAGCACTACTTTTTTCCCCTAAAGAAATCTTCTCTGTAGTTCTATCCAATTCCAACCAAAATAAGATTTCTAAATTCCTAAATTCATTCAAACAAAGGTTCCAAGAATCTCATCCCTTTTGTCCATAGTGTTCTTTGTAACAAGTTCGTCCTCTTAGAATTTTTTGTTTCCAGAGAACTTGGGTATTTTCTTATCAAACTTTGCAGGCTCTCTCGATCCTCATATTAAATTGTTGGAAGAAAAAAGTGCATTTTCATTGCTACCTACCAAATCCAAATTTCAGTTTATTACCCCCAAAAAAATAAAAATAAAAATAAAAAATAAAAAAAATAAAAAAGATTTCAGTTTCCTTCTTGGAGCTTGCTTGTATAATTGTTTAGCTATTATTCAAATGTCTCAAATCAGATACCCAAAATAGACTTTTTTTTTGTTTTTTTCTATTGTTTTTCAGGCAACAACGTTCAGAAATCACTACCATTTAACATTAAGAGATCAAAAAAAAATATATATATATATATATATATTCCATTGCAAGAACTAAAACGCAGTATCAAATTAATAAATAAAAAATGAAGGAAGAGAAAACGGACCAGATCTTTGAAGATGACAAAGGCGATGATAATGAAGAGAACGCAGAGGATCTCAAATTCGGCCGCTCTGACGAATCCGAAAACCTTGTTGACGCCTCTAGTGATTGCTGACTCGTTCTTGCTCCTGCTCCCAGCTCGCCTCGCCATTGCCATCCGCTGATTTCTTGTTTCTTTCTCTTTACGAATTCGGTTTATAGCTTCACCGCCAATCTTATAACACCGTTGGAAAAAAGAAATAACGTGGTCGCTTCCGAACGCAGCCTTAAAGTTTTGTCCCTTTTTTTTTTTTTTTTAACAAATAAATAAATGAAATAACCTTTTTTTTAAATATATTTTGAGTGTTAAGAGTAAAATTTACCTATTTTTATTTAAAAAAATATTTAAAATTTTGTTGTCATGTCTCGAAAGTGTTTCTTCCTACCTTTATTTTATATCTAAATTTTTTAATGATACCAAGAAGATGGATTTTTTTTTTTCTTAATTTTTTTTTATTTTTTATTTTTATTGGGGTGAAGAAACATGGCGCTGATATTATTTGTAATTTGTGACCCGAAAGACAATTTCCATTGCAAGTCCTGTTTGATCTAGTGGTATAAAAATCATTGTTTAAGAAGCAATGATTCCAATTCAAATTTCTACCACGATAATTTATGAAAAAATCATATCAGCATCAATTTTTCTGCTAATTTTTCTGAAACAAAAACAGTTAAAGAGTTCATTTTGGCATTTTGGAGAATATTTTAACTTATTTTTACCATGTATTCAATTCATTGTACAAATAAATTGAATTTTAATACAATTGTATGAAATCTTTTATCTTGAGACAGAGAGAGAAAAGCTCCTTTGTAGCTCTTCGTAATTTTTTATTTTTTAGATAATCATGTGGAAAAAAGTTGGATTAGTAGGGGAATAATTAAAAATAGATTATGACAAATTTTTTATTAATCAATAAACTTTTCCAATTGTGGTTTTTGGCTGCATGTATAGGTTGACTATTTTTAATTTGATAGTATTTTCTGACTTTGCCTCTTTTTTTGGTTCTCTCTTTGGATTTGAATTGATCAGTATCCATACAAAGGTGAACAGTGTGTTGCAACATTTAGGTATGGTTTGGTAATACTTAGATTATAAAAGAATCAATCGTAGTTATATTGAATAAAGAATCAGCTTTTACTGTTTTGAGAGAAAAATTAATAAAGTATTTAATAACTTATAATAAAAAAAATGCTATAATGTGTAAAAGTTACAGATAAATATTTAGTAATTTATAAAATTTAATTGCTGTAAATTTTATAATTATTAAAATGGATATAATGTATAAAAGTTTTTTCTTTTTTATACAAAAATACAATAATATGTGTGTAATTATGTTATGATACTTATATACTAAAAAAATAATACATAATATATGATTTTTGATTTTTTTTTTCCAAATCTTAATTTTAAAATAAAATACTTAACAACCAAAATTATTTGTTTACCAAGCACCACAGTGGTAAAAAATTATTTTATAATTAATTTTAGAATTGTCATAATTATTACCAAACTAAACCTTGGATATATTAATAAATGTATAATTTAACGAGATGTTAAAATTTCATGATATATAATTTTATCATTAGATTATTACAGTTTGGAAACACAAATTCGAAATTCCACTAAAAATATAATACCAGTTTAAGATGAGCGTAAGAAAAGGCAGGGCTATTTGAGAATAAATACTTGCATGCTAAACCACAACAAAAATTTCAAGTTTATATGTTTAACATCCAAAATAGCAAGTATCATTGATTAAAAATTAAAACTCAACCAATATCGCCATATAAATCCTACATAAATTATAAATTAATCCACGATTTTTCTTGCTTTGATTCTCTTTTAGAATAGTAAATTCTCGCCTTCGTGATGCATGAGTTGAGGCACTATCGGAAAACGACCACTACGCATCCAAGATGGCAATATCTTAAGTCTAATTTCATAAGCTTTCCCACAATGTGTAGCATCAGCAACAAATCTAAACATAGAGTAGATGAAATAAACCGTAGCTGCCACACCAATAGGATTGCTAGGCCGGAATGTAAACTTAAAAATGGCGATAGCACAAAGCATACCAAAGTAAGATGCTCTCTGCCCATTCCTGCCAAGGTTAATAATTCTATTTCTCGAACGCAACCCTGTTTTGCAATATATTGCAAAGTCTTCGCAACTATTGTTGAAAAGGTTGTAGGCACCAGTTCCAGAACCCTTGTTCAGCTCCCGACGAGAACGGTAAATAATAGTTTCAGGCCGATCAGTAGAGCAAATGGTACAAGTACCACCTAGAATTTTGGCTAGAAAGAAAGCAAGACTAACACCATATTTATTGTCAGGACCCGTCCAGAATTCCTTCCCCGGAACCCTAGACAGCCCTGATCCCAGGGAAATACCACCGAACCTTCCAACGGAAAATCCGGCAGCACCTCCCCTAAGGGATTTACTTACCACAAAATTTCCTGCACTGAAAACACACTTCTATAATTGTTCCCTTATTCCTCCCACAGTACTACGAACTGGTTCCACAAATTTCAGCACTCCAAAATAAAATACAGTAAATCCAGTGCAATACAAATACATAAGTGTCCCATACAGTATACAGAACTTTATGAAGTACTACAAAATACAGAATACAGCAAAAGTGAAAGAAATATTACAACTGCAGTAAAAGAAGAACAAGGTACTGCGCGAACAAATACAGCGAGGAAGATCAAGTCCGCTCCGAGTGAACACCGACAACCTGGTACCTAGAGGAACAGAATTTAAGAGTGTGAGATGCTAATCATCTCAGTGAGCGACCCTACTACTATACCATATAATATCACAGTAATAAGTATAAATAATAATTATTTGGAAATAATATTTTCTCTCAAAACCCTTACAATTCTCTCAGTTGGAAAGGTTCCCATTTTAAAACAATTTCACAAAACCCTTTATCCATATTCCCCGAAAACCAAGACATCAATTAAATACCAGAAGCGGTAACAATCATATTTTTAATTCCAATTCAGTTTCCAAACATTTTATTTTTAAAACACAGTTCTGAAAATCATTTGATGCACCCACTATATACCAGTGGCGCCAACAGTACCCAGCGTCCCAAGGTACCGCCAGACGGGAGGTTATAGAAAGAAACCGGCATACGGTCGCGTGGCGTCCCACTGCGCCGCTGCTAACCTGGTGTCCCGGCCATGGGGGGGTGGCCGCCCTCTCCGATGGCATCCACAGGACACCCTCATAATATCAACCGCGCGCTACTCACACCCACCTGCGCGCTAATCACATCACCTGCGCGCTAATCACACCCACCTGCGCGCTAATCACAACCGTGTGCACACTAACCATATCACATATACCATATCACATAATCAGAACACCAGTACGTGCACGGTGCATCTAAAAATTATAAAATCCATAAATTTAAATCATAAAACAAATTTCACATTTTTCATAAGCATAGCGGGCATAATCCATCCGCTTGAACCGGGAAATTCTCCACAATTTCCTTATAATCCATACCAAAAATTCCATGATTTTCAAATCCACCAACTCCCAAATCCATCAATTCAAATATCCACATTTTTTTTTCCAAGCATAAATAATTTCTCGAAATATCATAATCAAATCCCATAATATTTTATGGGCATATTTCATAAAAATTGAAATCACCAACATAACCAAATATTTTCCTTGAAATATTTGAAAATCAAATCGTGCCCAATTTACCATTAAAACCACACCAATTTCAAAATCCTCAAAACCATAAAATAATTCCACACGGCATAAATTTGTAGAATTCGCATTTTCTTAAATCCAATAAGTTCATAAATATTTCTACAATAAATCCAATAAATAATTGGCACATAGAAATTAAATTCCAAATATTTAATTCACACATAATATATTCATCAATTAAATTCCCCAAAATTAATTTGAAGGTGGGTCACTCACCTTGTGCACGTATCTCAATCAAGATCCTCCGCAGGATCGACTCCGCTACTTGCACGTGCACCTAAACCAAAACCACAAATATTAATATTTTATTCGGGTAATCCCCAAATGGGTACCCGAGGAGCGAACACCAAACGATAACTAAAATTTACGAATTATATACCGAATCGAAGCTCGAGTGATGCTAATCACAGATCCGGTCTTAATTTCCGATGATCGTACCCGACGGGGTCGGAATTTTATCGGGAAGCTTTTCGGGTTTCGGCTTTGCAATTCTCCCAAACCGTCGCGAATTGGTGGAAACGGAAGTCGGATTTGGGTTCAGGAGGTCGAACACTGCGGACTGGAGCTGGCCGGAATTTTCGGGGTACTCGCCGGAACAGTAATTTCCAGCGGGCCGCCACGTCACCGGCAACCGTCGCCGGAACAGTAATTTCCGACGGTGGCCGTTTGCTGTGAAATTTTGCAGATTTGTAGATCGTGAGGAGAGCAATCCAACGGGACCGACGGTGAGCAAAACGGAGGTCGGACGGCGGAGAAATCACCGTTTGAAGATTTTCGACCCCTCGCCGGAAAACGCTCCGATCCCGGCGCGTCGGTGGTCCGATGGCCGTGATTTTTGGTGGGTAGGCCGGACTTGAGGAGAGGATCAAGGCTGTCAGGCGCGTGTGGCCGGAAAATGGCCGGAACAGTGCCGATTCGCGGTGGCCGGCGGTGGAGGGGAAAAATCGCCGCCAAACTTCGGACGTCCGATCCGGGCGCGTCCGGCGGCCGTTCGCCGTGAAATTTGGAGGTTTTGCCGGAAATGAGGTGGGCAATCTGGCTGGCCGGCGCGTGTACAGTAACTAGGCCGGAAAAACATGAAAATGACCGGCGGCCGGCGGGTCCTCTCTCTCTCTTTCTCTCTCCTCTCTCTCTTTCTCTCTCTTCTCTCTCTTTCTCTCTCTTCCCCGAGAGTTTTTCAAAATTAAAACCCTGCGTGACACTGTTCATGCCACGTGGACCACTCAGAAGCTGACACGTGGCATTTCACTGTTCACGACCCAAAAACATTAAAATAATACGGTATCCGGTAAACTTCAAACGTCCATAACTTTTTAACCACATGTCCGATTTAAGCGTGCCGCTAGTCTATGAACTCGTATCGACGAGTACTTTACAACCATACAAGAGTCAACTCACAATTACATCACAAGAAAAAGTCAACTCCCGGCACCTTTTAGACAGTTTACACTTCAACTTGTTTTGCCCATAACTTTCAAACCGTAGCTCCGTTTTCGACGTGCTACCAGTCTACGAACTCGTGGCATCGTGCACTTCGCCACGGTATCCTAGTCAACTCAAAATTCTTACCGAGTCAAAAAGTCAACTTTTGACCCCCTTCGGTCAACGGTCAACGGTCAACCTCGGTCAACATGCACGGATTCCGGTGCGATTTGGGACGGGGTGTTACATTTATAGACATAGAGTTCATCACCATTAAGAAAACTATCTAGGCTGCAATATTCTACACGACTTTTCTTTGCTTGATTACTAGCAGTGGAGGAGCTAGTGCTTATGGGAATGTCTGATGAATGGGATGAAGCTGAGCTGGGTAAAATAGGGTCTACTCCACGAATGAGGCTGATCATTTCTCCGTCACTGTCACCGACATATATACCTGGCCAAGTTACATGAATAGCAGGCATAATAAACTAACACCATGGTGGCCAATTCACCATGACATATATAATTTCATAAAGTTAGTATATATTGATATGATCACGATTGTATAATTTTTTTTACTATAAGAGAAGGAATTTGGATTATTATCCTATCATAAACATGGTTTGTCACAAAGTGAAAGAGATTAAACTAATGGAAAAGTGAAAACCTTCCTAAAATGGTGTTAGATTGATTATCACCCTTCCAAGAGGTTAAGTTGTTTGAATATATATATATATATATTTATATTGATCATCGTATTTATATTATTGAATTACAAATATAGATATTGAAAAGATATTATGACCATAAACTTTGCTTAAGTAGAACAAACATTTTTTTTTCCTAACTTGGTGAAGTAGTCTAGTTTCTAATTAAGGAACACGTCAAATATTACTATCAGATTCTATTCAAACACTTCCTACACTTGAGGGGAAGGAAATAGCTGCTTCAGGGAAAAGACAGAGCGTATGTGTAAGTACAAATACATATACTCATATGTATTTAAATTAAATACCTAATCCTCTAATTGATTCTCTAAGCAATTCTATGCTCCAAATGATAGGCAGATTTCTTATTCAATATAATTCAAAACTACATAAGCTTTCTTCACTAACCTAGGGGTTTCTCATGCAATCATGAACACAAGTGAAACAGAGATAGTCAATTACTCAAATTATATATACAGAGATAAACAGATTTTTTTTTTCTTTTTTTCTTTTTGATCCTCTTCTTTTCAATAATGGAAAAAGAAACGAAAGGAAAATGTTACAACAAAGACTGTAAAAAAATGCCATTCAAAGTCTAGTATTCAACCGAGCTATGTACATTGTATAGGACACAACAAACATAGAAAATATCAGCAAAGCAAATGTTCCTATTGATAATTTTTTTTTCTTTTTTAAATTGTTATATAAATCACATGGAGCAACCTTGCATAAACATGAAAAATAAGCACTAGTTAAAGAAATAAAAAGAAAAAAGAACAAACAAACTAACAAAGAATGTATTTCTTTGCCAAATTATGATGTAATATTAATCTCAGTTGTCCTTGAATTTAATAAGACTAATAATTTTTGGATAGTCAGCTTATTAAGCCACAACCTTAAAATAACTAAAGTGGATTCTTCTGACAAATTAATTTGAAAAGTTGAGATTAAAGTGGTTTCATCAAAATATATAGATGCTTTTTCACATTCTATCGGGAGTTAGTTTCACATATTTATTTAAATGGTAGCATTACCTTTCTTTTGAACAATTCCAACTACTAATAATGACTAAAAAGAAATAATAATTCTATGGAAATTATTTCTTAGTAAATGGATTTCTTAAAACTTTATCATGGTTCCATTACAGGAGTTAGATAAAAGATAATGATATATAGCTAAAAGAATTGGGTTTTGGGTGTCAAAATAAAATCACAATAATAAAGAAAAAAATACACATAAGTTAGAATCCATGTTAAATACCATAATTTTAACATAAGAAGAAAGAAATATGGAGATAAAGATGATCATCACCATGATGGGCATAGGTACTGCAAGAGTTGCGCCTCCATGTGTAGATGTGATCTCCAGGCTTCAACTGCCTTTTATGTATCTTGTTCGAAATTAATCTCTGGATATTGAACGTTTAATGATTTAGTAAGTAATTTTATTTCATAAAAAAAAAAAAAAGAAAGGAAATTTCATCATATATAGTTCTTCAATTTTGTGTATTATTTTGAAAAATTTATATTTGTTCCCTTTTCTTAGTAGTGCACTTACATAATTTACTCTAAACAATACTTATAAGAAAAAAAAAAAAAGAAAAGAAAAAAAGCGCTAATAATAAGGTCTCACTTGGTATAGTTTTTGCTTTTCCAAAAACTCTTGCTAAAAATTTATTTTTTATTGGTTTTGATTGAAAGCTCCTAGAAGCCTTTAAGGTATGAAATACTTTTAAAAAAAATCCAAATATTTATAGAAGCAATTTTTTGAGCTTCAAAAGTCAGAAGGAGCTTCTCATAAGTGTTGCCAAACATGACTTAAGTATCACTAAATTTATTTACTGAATATTTATTTTGTTTCTACATAAATAATAATAATAATAATGATGATGATGATGATGCTGAAAATATTACTTTTTGTAATATTGCTAGGTAGAAAAGTATGATACACGCTAGAATCCAGACCACTCGAAGAGCCTCGGACAGCAGTTGAAGGGGCTCAGACCACGTTTGTACTGTTAATAGCAACTGAATATTGAACTGAGTCATCAGCAATACTATGAACAGGTCAATTAAGGATTGAATAGGTCTGAAGCCCGATGCAGCAGAAGACAATTTCCTATCGACATCGGGCAATTTCTCTACTTGATCCACTTTAATAACATTAGAACGGGCTCCAATATCAGAACCAAATCTATAAATACAGTATAAGCCAAAACATGTAGCTATCACACCAATAAAAGTTGCAGCTGTGCTTTGCTGCAGAAAAAGAAAGAAAGTGAGAGTAACAGCCACGAAAAATGCTGCAGCTTGCCAACTTCTGCTGAAATTTATGTTATCTATCACTAGCAAGCCCGTTTTGCAATACATTGCAAAGTCTTTACCATTGTTTATGAAACGGTAGTGGCTGCTGGAGTGAACGCTATTATTTTTTGGGAAACTAAATGCACGGTTCTGTACAACTTCAGCTGGATCAGCAGGCGCAAGAGTTGCAGCTCCTGCGAGTTTGGTGAGGATGAGAGCTGGTTTAACACCATATTCAAAGAGATACGGATGATCTCCACCAGAAAGGAAACAATACATGCAGGAAGATACCACACCATGAAAACTTGATTGATCATGGTCGCTGCAATTTGGACATGTACTATAATGATCATCTGACCTTGCTCCTCGTCGACCTTGAGTAAAGTGGATCACGTTTTTTTCATCCAAATATATTCCTGGAGTCATATATATCAGGAAAATTATTAAGTAAATTTCATGGTGGTGAAGAACTCAGATTCTCATTCATAAGAAAGTGGGAAAAAAAAAAAAAAAAGTCTGTGAAGAACAAAAGTACTGTCAGGCATGAATTCAAAAGAAATGGAGAAGAAGAGGAAGGTTACCATGGTCTTCTGTATTGGCTTGTATCCTTGTGTAGATGTGATCTCCAGGCTGCAGGTTTTCCTTCTTGGTTTCCTTGAGAAGCGCCTTCCAGATCTTGTTCTGCAGTTCACTCATCTTAGAACTGTGATATGTTTCTCTCTCTGCTCTTCAAATTTGTGTTTTAGGAAATGCGAAATTGAATTCAACCCCACTAGAGATAATCCAATACGGTGAATAACCCGTACATGGGGACAATAAAGGCCTTGGACAGGACGGTAAGTCAACATTTCTACATTCTTCAACAAATACTTATGGCAGCATTTTCTGTATTTCAACAAAAAATTATGACAGCATTTTCTATATTCTTCAACAAATAATTATGGCGATAGCACTTTTTAAGTTAGATATACATATAAATATTGAAGGATTAACTGACAAAAGGGTAATATGGAAAAATTAGATTGGCTGACAGAAGGGTAAGTCAATATTTCTATATTCTTCAACAAATAATAATGGCAGCATTCTCTATATTCTTCAACAAATAATGATTGCAGCAGCACTTGTTACATATATATATATATACGAATAATGATTGCAGCAGCACTTGTTAGATACACATATATATATATATATATATACACACAAATAATGATTGCAGCAGCACTTGTTAGATATATATATATATATATATATTGAAGGATAGGCTGACAGAAGGGAAATATGGAAGGACTAGATTGGCAGAGAGAAGGGTCAGTCCATATTTCTATACTCTTCGAGAAATAATTATGACAAGATTCAGAACTCCTGCATATCATTTCATGCCATGTGGATTACTTTCCACGTCATATTACTCTCTTTTCTCCCTCACAACCGGCTACTGGCTATTTCACTTGCCTTTCTCTTTCGTTTTCTTTTTCTTCTCTTTCTTTCCCAAAAGCCACACCTATGAACCCTTCCCTTTGCACAAAAAATCAGTGTCAAAAACCATATCTTCAATCTTTCAATAATGGCCAAATGGAACCTTGGGTTCAAGTTATTCATTCACAAAATAGCAAAACAGAATAAGCAAATGGACCCCAAATGAATTCGTTTTTTTTAAAAAAATGAAAAAAAAAAAAAACTCCAATAATAAACTCGTTTTTTAGGTTTAATTGATTATAATTTTTTATCCTAAATTATAATTTTTATTCCTTTGTTTTTTTGGGTAAAAATCACTATCATTTCTAGCAATGAAAGCCAACTGTGTACTAATGGGAAAAAGTATATATACATGCCAAAAGTTGTTCATGAGAGATGGGCCCACATTTTGTAACAAGCAGCCGAGGAGAAAGAGTAAAAAAGAACAATCTTTGCAATTTTTATTGATGAAGGGAGTTCGTGATTTCATAGTTTGGTGATAAAGGGACTTGGTGGTTTCAAGAAGAAAAATCTTCTGCTAGAGATTTGTTTTGTGAGGAAGAGGAGAAAAGAAGGAGAAGAAAGAAGAAAGAGGAAAGAGAAAGAGCCGGTTTTGACAGAGACGAGAGAGGGCTGATAAGTTATCTCACATAAAAATAATGCACATGCCACCAAAGGACATGTAGGAGTTTTGCGTACTGAGTACTCCACAAAAAGACTCAAATCAACTGCAAATCATAAATCTGGAGAAGGAAATGACAGATTTATGACGATGCCATGTCCAATAATCCTGCATGCTACACAAAACAGAGGCTGATCTCTCCAAATTCCAACTGAAACAGAGAAATCGTGTGGAAGGTAAGAAAGAAAATTATCTCAAAACCATGCAGATCGACCTTTTTGCTATGAGGATTCAAAGGACAAAGAAAATCAAGACTTTTAGACTGAGCAATGAATTATCAATGATAGAAAAGAAGACCTCAGCTAAGATTGAAAAACAATATAACCATAAGACCAGAAGACTTAGCTTCTGGAATTTTCTTTGGCGTAAGATCATCCATACCCTTTTCTTTAGGGGGGGGCGGGGAAAAAATCCTTTTTTTTAATCCATACCCTTTTCTTTAAAAAAAAAAAAAAAAATCTTTTTTTTTTAACTACAATTATTATTATTTTTTGAGAAATGCTAGCAGTGTTCGCCCAATTCACTCACCCACTTCTTCATTTAACACGTGTCGTTAACTTTTCCAAAATCATTATTGAATTTATATAAAAGATTACCCATTAATTTTGCAGCTTATTATCATATTGCCATTGGATCAAGCTTCTTTTCTTTTTCTTTTTTTTTTCTTTTTTTTGTTTTCTCTTTTCTAACTTTTATCTCAAATGCATTTTTCAAATATCATATAACGTATTCAATTTAATTATGAATATTATATTTTTTTACATTATTTATAAACTATTTTAGTATCATTATATTTTTTTATATTATTTTACTATATTAATTATTTTATTTTAAAAAATTTATATTCTAAATTAAATATATAATTACGTAATTCTATCGATATTTCCATCGATATCGATACTTTTTTCGATATCTCCATAAAATTATACTCTCGACATTTCTGTCGATACCAATATTTTCATCACTGGTTGCCGTCACACCCCAAGTCTATATACTCAAAATATGATAAAAGTCATATTTATAACACTTAATGAAATTTATAATGCGGAACATAAAAAGTCTCCAAACATTATTAATAAATAATATTTAAAAAAATATCTCCAAACAAAATGAACCAAAATAAACTCCAACACCCAAAAATCTTTCAAGCCAACTGATATAAAAATAAAACAACTAAACACCATTATCCTATGCCAAATCTAGCTACCTTGAAACTATAGTGTAACTGAAATCATAATAATAAATAATGCGTATAAAACTCAGCAAGCTACTAGATTTTTTTATAAATATAAAATAAGAAAATACTTAAAATCATAACAAATAAAAATCCGAAAACAATCTTTAACAATATAAACATGATTTTCATATAAACTTTAATTGTTAAGCACTTAGTAGGGCTTTCCATAATATAATATTACCCGTCGGTAATCCGAAATCCGAAATCCGAATAAACTCGTGTGTGAGGCATGCAACAAGTGGGGCAATATAAAATTTAAAAACAAGCACTCACACCCTAAGGTATGAGCCATACCCCTACTGTAATCATCAATAGGTCTTCCCACATGAAACAATACTTCTAAACCCGAAGGTAAAGAACCATAAATCATTAGGAAATATCCTTACACGATTCATCTCAACATCCGAAAACATATCATAACATATTTATAAATGCCTACTAAATACCAACACCAAAGCAAAAACACATATATCAATAATCCAATAATTTCTTTGTACGATACATATATACTTCATAAAACATAAACTTATAGAAAAACATAATAAATCAATAACATAAGTATATATTTGCCATGGTTTCAATTTTAAAAAGTCTAGTAACTTACCTTGATCAGCAAAATCCACAAAAGATTAACAACCTATGAATAATACCAATAGTCTCTCATCAGTTTAAAACAAAACAATCATATATCATAAATATCTTTCGTATAAATCCTATAATCAAGCTCTTAAATTCAAACTAAATGAATAAGAGTTGATACCCATAAGATCATCATAGCCTAAGCCCCAAATCTTAAAAATATAAGCTTAGAACAAGATCAAATCACCAGAAGCCGAATAAAAACCTATTAATCCATAAACAGTCTCTTAACAAGAAATTAATTCATTATTCAAACGATATCATCTAAGTCTGAAAAGTTATGGGGGTACTGTACATATGCATAAGTGACTGTGATTAAAACCATTTCATAAAATAATAATGAAAAACTATTCAAAACTCATTCAAAAATTAACAAAGAAATATTGAAACTATTAGATTTTCAGAAACCTTCAATTAATATTCAATTTTTTTTCTCTTTCATGAAATTTTGTATGCATTTGAAATTTTACAGATTAAACTAGACACTTGCATATACTCATATAAAATTTTAAAAGCCAAACAAAGGTCAAAAACATGGTGAAATTAAATTTATTAACTAATTGACAGAAACTGTAAATAAGCATTTCATAGGGAAACCTGTCTATACAAAACAAATTCATTAAAAATAAAATACTTTTCCAAAAGCAGTAATATTTTACAGATTTTAACTATATATAGTAATAATGATATATAAAAATTATTAGGTCAAATAGAGATCAAAAACTATTTTAAATGGAATTTTATTCTTTACTAAACGGACCAGAAATAAATTCAAACAGCTAGATGTAGATAACTCAGAAAATCACCACGGCCAAAATGTAAAGAATTTGGAGCTAATTATTTTTATAATAATATTAGACATATATAGGATAAAGTATACAAATTTTCAGGCAAAAATAATTTCTTTTGGATCTATTTTGAAAATTTTCCATACAAACCATATTACAGTCGAACAGAAAAACTAGACAGAATGCATAAATTCATCACTGCTTCTACTTTACTAGGATCAACAGAAATTTCTTCTTTGGACACCACATGGCAAAGAATTGAAATTCGATCCAACCAAAATTCGCATTTCTTGAATTTTGCATACAATTGGTTGGTTCTTAACACCTCTAACACCTTCCTTAAATGATCTTCATGTTGCTTACGAGTCTTTGAATAAACTAATATGTCGTCAATAAACACAATAACGAATTTATCCAAGTAGTCTTTGAAAACTCGATTCATTAGATCCATAAAAATTGCAGGAGCATTAGTCAACCCGAATGGCATTACTAAAAACTGATAGTGACCATATCACGTTCAAAAGGCTGACTTTGGAATGTCTTCCTTTTTGATACATAATTGAGGATACCCATATCGCAAGTCAATCTTTAAGAATACACAAGCTTCTTGTAGTTGGTCAAATAAATCTTCAATTCTTGGCAGTGGGTATTTATTATTTATAGTTACCTTGTTGAGCTCCCGATAATCAATGCATAACCTCATAGTCCCATCCTTCTTCTTAACGAATAACACTGGAGCTCCCCAAGGCGAAACACTTGGTCTAATGAACCCTTTGTCCAATAAATCCTGCAATTGCTCCTTCACTCCTTAAGATCTGAAGGTGCCATTCAATAAAGTGCTTTAGATATTGATCTTGTATCTGGTGCTAGATCGATCTTAAACTCTACCTCTCGCTCAGGCAGAATTCCAGGCAATTCATCTGGAAAAACATTAGCGAACTCATTAACAATTTGTACATTAGATATTGTCAAGTCTTCCTTTGAAATATCCACAACACTAGCCAAGAAACCTACACAACCTTTTCTCAAGCATTTTCATGCTTGCAAAGCTGAAATTACTCGAGAAAAATGATATAGTTTAACATCTACAAATTTAAACTCATCTTCCCCTTCAGGTTGAAACACAACCTCCTTCTCAAAACATTTCACACTAGCATGATAAGCGGCCAGCCAGTCCATGCCTAGAATTACATCAAAGTCTTGCATCTCCAAGATTATCAAATCCGTAACTAGATCTCTATCATCAATACTAACAATGCAAGACTTCAAAACTTGACTAGTACACAATATCTCCCCAGAAGGGGTAGCTACACACATCTCACAATCCAATTTCATAAGTTTCAAATCAAGTTTACATACAAATCTACGAGATACAAAACAATGTGTCGAGCCAGAATCCATCAATACAAAAGCTGATTGTCCAAAAATAGGAATAGTACCTGCCACCATAGAAGGTGAAACCTCTGCATCATGTCTAATAAGCACATAAACACATCTTTGAGTAAGTTGGTCCCTTTTAACCTTTTGAGTTGCATTCCCAACGTTAGGGCAATTCTTGAAGAGATGTCCATGCTTTCCACACTTGAAACATGCACCAGTCTTCCTATAACATTCACCTGGGTGTTTCTTTCTGCAAGTCTCACATGTAGGATATTCCATGTTTCCAAACTGTTCATTCTTTACTTTCTTTAGGTCTCCTCTTCTCCCATCAGATCTCTGTTTGATGTTCTTATCGTAAGTCCCTTTCCGTGATGGGCTTCTACCTCGCTTTTTAGACTCAGCTTTCATAGACATCTCATCATCATTCTCTAATATCTGGGCTCTCTGAAGAACCTCACCATAAGTTTGCAACCGCAGCACTGAAATTGGCCTTCTTAACCCATCCATAAGGCCTCTCTCAAATTTTTGAGCCTTTCTTTCATCAGTATCAACAAGATAAGGTGCATATCTGAAAAGTTCATCAAACTTCCTCTCATACAGGGCTAATGTCATCTTACCTTGCTTTAACCTTGAATCTAACCAAAGTAATTGGGTTCCTTTGCACATCCCAAGCTCTACTAATCATCTCCCACCAATGGCTAGCACCTTGCTTCAACATGTAAACAGCACATGTGACCTTCTGTGCATCAGTGCACTCCATAAAATTCAAAATTTTCTCTATCTTTCTGATCCAATCTTCAGCTACCAAAGGGTTAGTTGATCCTTCAAAAAATGGTGGTTGCAACTTTCGAAATTGCTCAACAATAGTTGCATTGCCAGCACGAGGTTGTGTTCAACTGCATTTGTCATTGCCTGCATAAAGTTCTGAAACAAGGCTATAAAATCATTTGCTTAAGGTGCCTGTGCATTTCCATGTGGCGGAGGTGCATTCTCTTGATTAACATCCGAAACATTTCCAAGATTGTTAATGTCTATTCTAAAAGGAGGCATACTACAAAATAAAGCATATATATATAGAAAGATAAGCATAAATTTCCTAAGCATAAATTTCCTAAGATCACAAAATAAATAGATAGTCCTATGAATTTGGCATTTAACTTATTGTCTCTAAAGCTCTATCTAATTGTCTACAAGACCCTATATAAACCTTAGCTCTGATATCAAAACTATCACACCCCAAGCCTATATACTCGAAATGTAATAAAAGTCATACTTATAACACTTAATAAAACTTATAATGCGGAACATAAAAAATCTCCAAACATCGTTAATAAATAATATCTAAAAAAAATATCTCCAAAGAAAATAAACCAAAATAAACTCCTACACCCAAAAGTTCTTTCAAGCCAACTGATATAAAAATAAAACAACTAAACGCCATTATCCTATGCCAAATCCAGCTACCTTGAAACTATGGTGCACTTGAAACCATAACAATAAATAATGAGTATACAACTCAGCAAACTACTAGATTTTTTATAACTATAAAATAAGAAAATACTTAAAATCATAACAAATAAATATACAAAAACAATCTTTAACAATACAAACATGATTTTCATATAAATTCTAATTGTTAAGTACTTAGTAGAACTTTCCATAACATAATATTACCTGTTGGTAATCCGAAATCCAAAATCCAAATAAACTCATGTGTGAGGCATGTAACAACTGGGAAAGCATAAATTTTAAAAACAAACACTCATACCCGAAAGTATGACCCATACCCCTACTGTGATCATCAATAGGTCCTCCCACATGAAATAATACGTCCAAATCCAAAATTAAAGAACCATAAATCATTAGAAAATATCCTTACACGATTCATCTCAACATCCGAAAACAGATCATAACATATCCATAAATGCCTACTAAATACCAACAACCAGAGCAAAAACAAATATATAAATAATTCAATTATTTCTTTGTACAATACATATATATTTTATAAAACATAAACTTATAAGAAAACATAACAAATCAATAACATAAGTACATATTTGCTATGGTTTCAGTTTTAAAAAGTCCAGTAACTTATCTTGAGCAACAAAATCCACAAAAGATTAACAACCTGTGAATAATATCAATAGTCTCTCATCAGTATAAAATAGAACCATCATATATCATAAATATCTTTCGTATAAATCCCATAATCGAGCTCTTAAATTCAAACTAAATGAATAAAAGTTGAAACCCATAAGATCATCATAGCCTAAGTCCCAAATCTTAAAATCATAAGCTTAGAACAAGATCAACTCACCAGAAGCCGAATAAAAACCTATTAATCCATAAACAGTCTCTCAACAAGAAATTAATTCCTTATTCAAATGATAGTTATCCATAAACAGTCTCTCAACAAGAAATTAATTCCTTATTCAAACGATAGTTATGGGGGTCCTGTACACATGCATAAGTGACTGTGATTAAAACCATTTCATAAAATAATAATGAAAAACTATTCAAAACTCATTCAAAAATTAACAAAGAAATATTGAAACTATTAGATTTTCAGAAACCTTCAATTAATATTCAATTTGTTTATCTTTCATGAAATTTTGTATGCATTTGAAATTTTACAGATTAAAACTAGACACTTGCATGTGCTCATAAAATTTTAAAAACCAAACAAATGTCGAAAACATGGTCAAATTAAATTTATTAACTAATTGATAGAAACTGTAAATAAGCATTTCATAGGGAAACCTGTCTATACAAAAAAAAATCATTAAAAATAAAATACCTTTCGAAAAGCAGTAATATTTTACAGATTTTAACTATATATAGTAATAATGACATATAAAAATTATTAGGTCAAATAGAGATCGAAAACTATTTTAAATTGAATTTTATTCTTTACTAAATGTACCAGAAAATAAATTCAGACAGCTGGATGTAGATAACTCAGAAAATCACCATGTTCAAAATATAAAGAATTTGGAGCTAATTATTTTTATAATAATATTAGACATATATATCATAAAGTATACAAATGTTTAGGCAAAAATAATTTCGTTTGGAGCTGTTTTGAAATTGTTCCATACAAACCATATTATAGTCGAACGGAAAAACCAGACAGAATGTATAAATTCAGAATTTCGTAATAAATTGAAAACAGATCCAAATTGCCCCAAATAAATTTCTACAGATTCATAAACATGTATATTTTCACCCATAAAATTTTTAATGCCAAAATAAACCTTTAAATATTTTAAAGAAATTCAAACAATCACTCTGTACAGATCCCAAATAAATTTCAGATTAGGTTTCAACAACTCTTCAATTCAACCTTAATCAATACTTCTATAATCCAAAAACTTCTGAAATAATATCATATAACAGAAAAAGATCAGAAAACCAACCTTGATCACTTGAAAGATTTAGGATCTTCCTTCCTATGCTAAAAAATTTGTTCAGAAATTTCAAAATATCCAAAAATACTGGATCCCTAACAACCTTAATGGAAAACCAAAACCTTAAATTAAGATCAGGAGCCCTTAATATTAACCCTAATATCTTTTAGGTCTAGAAGAAGAAGAAGAAAAGAAGAAGGAGACTTACCCGATATCATAGCGGCACAAAATTGAAAATAACGTAAAAGTAAAATGCATTTTTCTTTCCTTTTTATAAAACCAAAAATAGAATAAATACTTTTTTTTTTAAATTTCCTAATAAAATTGAAATATACTTATAACCTATTAGGATAAAAACTCTTTTTTTTTCTTTAAAAAATAAATAGTTATAAAACCTTTTCCTTCTTTTTTTTTTTAAATATATATATATATATATTTATATGTATATATATTACTCGTATATTACAGTTGCGGTCATAGCATAACGTGTGCTGATGCCAGTATAATGAAGTCAGGATAGCCAGTGCTATGCTTCCAATCATAGCACCTAATTTTATTGAAGGAAATAAAGATAAAATAGGACCTCGACATATCATCAACATGGTGTTTTTTTTTTTTTTTTTGAAGAACCTATGAAAAAGTGGCTCCATGTTAAGAAATTCAACGCAAGCACAAACCAATGTTCCCTCCTCACATGTAGATTTGAAATAATAGTACATAAAGATGGTCTTATACGTGCAGAACAATAAATTACCAAAAATGGGAGTAAAAATTTTGAATACAACACAGAAAGATGACCAAATCAAATACATGGTGAATTATAAATCTATCCTAAAAGATTAAGATGATAGGAATTGAAGCTAATTGTAAATATCAAGTTAACATGGACATTAATACACATATAATACTAAAAATTGAGAGAGTTAAAAGTGGAACAACCGTGTAAATCCAATCAGCAAAACACATCTAACAATCCCTTACATATAGGCATGCTTAATAACCAGAAATAACATTGAGCTGACATGTGATGACAATAAATTAAGATTTGAACAGAAAACCAAGGAGATAACTTTAAATTCTAATACGACATTAAGTTGCCACCGGCGTCCTAAAGTTTAAAATTTTAAGAAAAATGACCCAACCACCTAAACTAAGCCAACATAAACACAAAAATAGAATAACAGTAAATTAAAATCCAAATCAGGAGAGTATTTGCAATAGTTGAGCAGCTACGCATGGGAACCGTCATCCACAAAATGTCCTCCTTACTAACCAATTGATGAAATTTTATCCTGAAGGGGATGATTCACTTAAGAGGTCTTCTAGGAGCAGTTCCAGCAAATTAGTGGAATAAAATAAAACCTGCATGATATGCATCACAAGGTATAAATATGAACAGTAGAAGAACTTGCAGCTCATGTCTGATGTAATCATGTGATTTTTATTTCGTACTTTTGATAAAAGCATGAAATCCTGTGATATAAACTTCCATGGATTTCTGAGCATTACTTTAGTGATCATAATATGATATGAAAAATATATATCATTAAAGATAGTGTGAAGACTTTTTTTTTTTTTTGTTTTTGGATAAAATATTAAGATCATGTGAAGACTATAACACCCCATCCCGAAATACACCGGAAATTTCTAAAATTTGACCAAGGTTGACCGGGTTTGATAGTCGTTGACTGAGAAGGGATCAAATGTTGACTTTTTGCTCCCGATGGAATTTCACATTGACGGAGGTATCGTTAAAAAGTACACGTTGTCACGAGTCCATAGACTAGTAGTACATTAAAAACGGAGCTACGGTTTGAAAGTTATGAGCAAAACAAGTTGAGGTCCAAACTGTCCAAGGGGTGCCGGAGTTTACTTTTTGTTCATGCAAAGTTGAGCTTTGACTCATGCACAGTTGTGAAGTACTCGTCAATACGAGTTTATAGACTAGCGGCACATCCGATTTGGACATGTGGTTTGAAAGTTACGGAGCTGTGAGGTTTTTCCGAGATAGCATTTACTATTCATGGATCTGTATGTGTGTGAACAGTGGTGCCACGCGTCAAAAAAATGGACCCACCCGTGAGTGCACAGTGGCACCCATGGTCGTTTTGACTGGATGAGAAGGGGAGGGAGGAGAGAGAAGGAGAAGGAGGAGAGAGAGAGAGAGAGAGAGCTAGAGAGAGAAACCCAACCAACCAACCGCCGTTCACCCATTTCTGGCCACCAAAATAGCATAGGTGCCACTCTAGCTTGAAGTCCACCTAAAAACCAACTGGCCAGCCAAACCCAGATTACTTCAAACCCAGATTTCTCCCTATTCCGACCTTCATTTGCCTCACCGCCGGTCCCGTTGAGTCACCCATTCTCTGATTTACCTTCCCACCAAAAATCACAACCAATGGCCATCGGATGCGCCGCCGGCGGTGGTGGATTCTGGTGACCATGGCGACTCATCGGAAAACCCAATTCCGGTGAGTTTCCGATCACCCCACCTATCCTTCCCCACTAATTCGACCTCCCTAAACCCAAATCCGAGGTCATTTTCCTCCAATTCGCGATGGATTGAGAGAATCGAGGACTTGAGTTCCGAGAGATTCCTGGTGACATCTTGGCCACCACGGGTCCGATCTCCGGGAGGTAAGCCTCAATCCACGATCCTCGTTTCATAAGCTTTGTTTCGGTATATTACTCACAAATTTTGGTTAATGTTTGTGTTAAACCCCCCCGGGTACCGGGTATTATTTACCCGAATAAAATATTAATTTATTTGACATTGTGTAATATTGTTGTTTTAGGAGCACGTGTGCATCGTGGAATTGATCCCATAGAAGATCTTGGGATGTTAAAATATATATATTTTGTGTTAATTTGGTTATTTGAAAAATATGTTTGATGTGTTGAATATTTAGTAAATTATATTTGGAATTTTGATGCCAAAATTGAATGGAATTAAATATTTGTACATTATAAAATATTTTGGTTTTAAGGAATTTGAGATTTTGGTAATTATTAAAAAATTTCATTGTTGGAATATTTCGTAATGGAATATTTCAAAAATATGTTTATGTGTTTAATATTATGAGAATTTCTATCTAGAATTGTATTGCCAATTTATAATGTTTTTAATATATGTTTTGGTGCCAAAAGAATATATTTGGGAATTTAAAGAAATTGTGGTTTTGATTTATTTTAATTATTGCTATGGTTATTATTCAATTATTGTGCACAGTCATATGAATTCATTATATATGGAATTTATGTGATTTTCATATTACTGATTTAAATTGATTTTTGAGAAATTGAGAAAAATATGAATTTAAATTATTATGTTTTAAAAATATTTATGCATTGAAATATTAATGGCTTGACCTTATGCCAATGAAAAATTTGTATATTCAAATTGATGGATTTGAACTTGATGGATTTTAAAGTGATGGATTTATGATGAGGATTGAAGAAAAATGTGGGAATGTGAGTTTGAAAAATGGTATAATTTCCATGGTGAATTTTGGAAAAAATTGTATATTTTAATAATAAAATTGGTTATTTGTTTTAGACACACTCATACAGTACTGGTGTTCTGTACTGTATATGTGGATGAGTGCACAAGTTATAATGTCTCCCGTAAGTTGCGATCGGACCGAGGGCAGACAAGTTTTATCTAGTGCACATAGGCTGCCCCCCTCCATGGCCGAGTTGACGGTTTAAGCAGCGAAGCTGTTGGGACGCTAAAGCGACCGTATGCAAGTTTCTTTCTTTAACCTCCCACCAAATGGTGCTCGGGACGCTGGGTATCATAGAGCATCACTGGTATATAGTGTGGTGCGTCAAGTTATTTTCTCGATACAAATTTCAAACCAAGATGCTTTAAAATCGTATTTAAATTAAATGTATTTAATTTGTTTTATCATCTATTTCCAATTAGTATTTTTCTAAAATATAATTATTCATATTTTATTTCACTTATTTTAAATCAATGTTTTTAAAATGCATCTTGCCGTATTTTTATTATATAGATTGGTTGAATATTTTAAAATGAATTTTTATAATATTTTTACCACTTATTTTAAAGGATTGTTTGTAATTATTTAAATTATATTTTTGATACTGTTTATTTTAGTTTATTAAATCAAATTTTATAAATTATATATTGAATTTCACTTTTATGTTATATTTCTTTAATGCAAGTATCCTGAATTTATTTTATTATATTTCATTATATTTTATTCGTATTTGGATTATTTAAATTTTATTAAATTAATTATTACTTGATTTTTGGGGCATAAAAGATTGGATTTTGCGAAAATGTTTTAAAAGGAGAACCTTTCCAACGGAATGAATGGTGGGGGCTTTGAGAGAAAATATTATTTTCAATTAATTATTATTTATTTTTCAATTATTTATTATTTATTTACTTATTTATTCTTATTAATCAAATGTACTATAATTATCGTTACTATTATAATTGTACAGTAAATAGGGTCACTCACTAAGATGATTAGCATCTCATATTTTTAAATTCCATTCACCTAGGTACAAGGATTGGTAGACGTTCGTCCGGAGCGAGCTTAATCTTCGTTGCTGTCGTATTTCGAGGAGTTCTCTTTATTTTCATTTATTTCTATTGTAATATTTCTTTCATCCTTGTTGTATAACTTCCATACTTAATTGTACTCTATGAAGCTCTGTATACTGTCTTGTGCATTTATTTATTAATTATGCACTGATTTCCTATTATTCATTTGGAGTGCTGCAAATTTGTGGAATTAAATTGTAGTAATGTGGGAGGAATAAGGTGATGTATATAGAAGTGTATTTTCAGTGCAGGAAAATTGTGATAAGTCCAACCTTTAGGGAAGGTTCTGCCGGATTTTTGATTGGAGGATCCAGTAGGGTTTTCCTAGGATCAGGGCTTGTCTAGGGTTCTGATGAGTAATTTTAGACGGGTCTTGACAAAGACTATTGTGTCGTTTGGGAGATGAAATGAAAGAGCAATGTAACAAATAATGAAAAAATTAATTTTGAACTAAAAGATTACTAACCTATAAACTTGTTTTTGAAACCAAGACAAGAGAACAGAAAAGAAACATTCACAAATATTATCCAAAATTTGCAAACTTCGTATCCATATCTTAAATTGGTAGGTGTTATATTATATAACTACATCTAGAAATACAAACATATGGATAATAGGAACACTTTGTTAGAGCCACAATATATTCAATAACCATACACAAAAATATTCATGGAAACCCCAAGAAAGAATCTCCTTCTAGCTAGTAAGGCCAAAAACCTCCATCTTGCCTCTTTACAAGGATCTGATTGTACTCTGGCCTTGATGTCTGCAAATGAAATCATTCATTCAACTATTAATAAAGTTGATAAAATTCATAACATCCAAACTTGTCAGCTCACTACTAGAATCGCATTGATAAATGACGCAATAAATGTGTCGCACAAAATAAACAACGATGCATCCTACGGCGTCGTCTAAAGTCATGTCGCTAAATCCATAAGATAACAAGGGACGCAGTATGAGAGTCGCCAATCTTTTAGTTTTTAGCTACGCATATTGACTTTTAACAACGCATCCTATTAATCCACTTATAGCACGCATTATTTGGCAACGCTTCACCACATTGTCGCTAAAAATATATTAGTAACTGTTTTATATAGCGGCGCTAAATATATTAGTCACTAACGAGTCGCCTATTTAGGGATGCATTAATAGAGTCGTCTATTTAGCGACACATTAATAAAGTTGACTATTTAGCGACGCATTAGTAGAGTCACCTCTTTAGCGATGCATTAATACAGTCACGTATTTAGTGACGCATCGGCACTTTTAGCGATGCATTATTTGTTAATGTGTTGCCCCTCCTTTTGTTTTATAAATTTTTTAAATTTTGTGAAAGGTGATTAAAACAGTAAAAATATAAAAATAATTAAAATACAAAAAAATGAAAATTAGCTTCATCTAAAATAATTAGAATAAAAACTTTAAAATAAATATTTTATCATAACAAATTAATTATCAAATAAATTAAATATCATCTCATTGATATATTTTTACATAATTTGTAAACTATTATATTTTTCATAACAAATTTAATATTAATTAAGCTTCCATGAATGCATACTCATTGAGATGGAAGTTGACATTCTCTTGTTGACAATATTACACCCTCATAATGCATATGGAAAAATTAAAAAAGTTATTAACACTTATGCAAAATAAATAAAATATTAATCATTATTAAATTTGTAATTTAGTAAATGAAAATTTAAAGAATATTACAATTGTTCTTAAGATTTGGCGAGGTACATTTCTCTCCCCACAGTCATTACAAACATAGTCACTCTCACATTCATCCTCATTATCATTTTCATCGATACTCGGCAACTATATGACAAATGGATTGTAAGCCATCGTAGCATTTCTAAGAACATTGTCTTCCACAAAAATACAATGTTGTGGTGAAGTTAAAACAATAGACCATCTTGAATCAAGTTGATCTTAAACATAAAATACTTGTTGAACTTAGCAAAACAATGTCAAGCAATATCATAAACACAATTTCTACAAAACAAGATTAATAAAACCCAACGAACCTAACCTACGGTTAAAATGAAAGAAAAAAAAAAAAACCCACTCATGTCTCCGCCAACCACAAAGAAAAAAGAAAACCTAAACGATGGAGACAAAGAAAGAAACCCAGAAAATCACGAGGGCGACACAGAGAAATCCAGCTTCCCAACCGACAAGAACGTAGGCAAATGAAAAATGAAATCCGAAATATTACTCTTTAAGTCTCTCTTAGATTGCATCGAAATCTAATATCTATTAGATAGTGTACTTGATGTAGTTTAAAAAAAAAAAAAAGGATTCAAAGGAGCATGTAAAAATTTTAAAATGCACCAAAAATTTTCAAAAAATGATAAAAACACGCCTTTTCTCCCAATTGCATTTTTTTTCTCTGATTAATTTTTTATTTTTTATTTACAAATAAAAACTGAAAATATTTCTTAAAAATACGAAGCAAAATATCCAAGATTGCTATTTATTATTCTATTTTTCAAGTACACCTTTATTATTTATAAAATTTGCATGTCTTCTATAATTTTTGTTTTTTTTTAATTGAGAGAACAAGCGATGCATTCTCTTCAAGAAGGGTCGCTTGTTCTTGAATTGTGGGGTCAAACGAAGCATTATGATCGGAAAGTGTCGCCTGTTTCATTTTTTATATTTTCTTTATAATAATCTTTAGATAATTTTTTAATTGTTCATCTACAAATATATTCATGTAGCAATCCAATGAACAGAAATTCCATTGATTTGAAAATAGAAAATAGTTTTGTCAATGGTCTTCTCAGTTATTCACATATATGGGTATAGACGAGACACAAAATATCTCAAGACCTAATTTGAGATAGGGTACCGAATATTGAATTCTAATTCAACGAGCATTTATTGACCAATTTATCTATATAAGTATGTTAAATGAGCTTAACTTTCATGTGTTTGTGGTTAATGATAGTTTAGTTGTTTTTAGAAATTGAAAGTCTATTAAATTGCTTTTTCTTTTAAAAAAAATAAAATTGAAGGAATAGGCGATGCAATTCCATTAAAACGTGTCGCCTATTCCATTTTTTTTCAATCTTTAATTAGTTTTGTTGATTGCTCATCTACAAATATAAAAAAAAAAAAAAGCATATTTGTAAAACTAAAAAATTACTGAAGACAACTTTCAAATTGAAAAAAAGTTAGAAATTAGTTGGGTGAAACTGCAATGCAGTTGTTGACAAATGCGTTGCCTTCTAGTCTATTTAATGACTCTTTCTTAAAAGACTGCGTCGCCTAAAACTATATTAGTTATTTCTTATTATATTATTACACCCAAGTTATTTGACCTGATGGTGTGGTGATTTCTTAAGAGTGTAGGAGGTCCTGTGTTCAATTCTTGGCATGACTTTACTTTGATTTTTTTTTATGTGTTTCTAAATGTTTAAACAAAAAAATTGAAAAAAAAAAAAAGAAACAGCGTTGCATTTGTTGAAGAATGCATCGCCTTTTCATCTATTTGGTGATGCATTCTTAAAATAGTGCATCACCTAACACTATATTAGCTAGTTTTCATTGTATTTTTATATCCAAGTCATTTGGCCTAGTGTTGTGGTGATTTTTTGAGAATATAGGAGGTCCTGGGTTCAATTCTTGTTATGGTCCTGTTTTAATTTTATTTTTTTTATGGGTTTCTAAACGTTTAAACAAAAAATTGAAAAAAAAAAGGAAAATGTGACGCATTTGTTGAAGAATGTGTGGTCTTTTCATCTATTTGGTGATGCATTCTTAAAATAATGCGTCACCTAACACTGTATTAGCTATTTTTTGTTGTATTATTACATCCAAGTCATTTGGTCCGATGGTGTGGTGATTTCTTTAGAAAGTAGGAGGTCCTGGAGTTGACTATTTAGCGACGCATTAATAGAGTAGCTTATTTAGCAACGTATTAATAGAGTTGACTATTTAGCGACGCATTAATAGAATCGCCTATTTAGCTATACGTTAATAGAGTTGACTATTTAACGATGCATTAATAGATTAGTTGACTAATCTGAAATGGAGATTTTTAAAAAAATTTTTTTTTTTTTGGGTTACTTGCTGGTTTTTGAACAAGAACAATAAGAGGTGGAATCATTAATGGGTATTATGGTTTTGGAATTGTTGCTGTCATTTGGTTTCTAGATCAAGATTTAAAGATCCTTTTTGTAATTGTTGTAGATATAGGAAAGAAATTTGATATTTGAATTACATTTAGTAAAACCCTAATTTAATCAATTTTAGTTTTTTTTTATAATGCGTTAATTGATAGTATTATTTTACTGGGTAAGTTTGATATATTTAGATTATCTGAAATGAAGGATTTTTTTTTTTCTTTTTTGCCTTTTGCTACTTGCAAATTTTTGAACAAGAACAATAAGAGGTGGAATCATTAATGGGGATTATCATTTGGAATTGTTGCTCTCATTTGGTTTCTAGATCAAGATTTAAAGATCCTTTTTGTAATTGTAGCAAATATAGGAAAACAATTTGATTGTGCAAACTTTTTTTTTTTTTTGGCTCTTTTTATGTGTAGATAATTTTGATTATCATATGTACCATCCGTTATTTTTGAATGGTTGATATCAATCTATTAAAAAAATTAGTTTTAAATTTTTATTATTTGTTTTTGAATATATTACTTTTGTGATTATTGTTTTAACTATTATCAACTTTAAATTTAAGATAACTTTCATTTAAAAAAAAAATAGTACAATAAATTAAATTAATAATAAGTAATAAAATTATTATTAAAATTAAAATTTGAAATCTCATATAAATAAATGAAATTATTTTTATTAATTAATTTCACTGCATAATATTGATTTAAATTATTATTATTATAATAATAATACTTTTTAGTAACATTTTGAAAATGATTCTAAATATTATTTTTTTATAATAAAATTAAAATTAAAATTTAGAGAAACGTAGTTTTAATTTAATATATTTGTTTCTTGAAACAAAATTGAATATCTTTTGTCATTTATTTTATATGATTTGATAATTCCTGTCGATTTAACTAAGCATTATCAAACGTTCGACTGGATAATATGATATGAAAAATATATATCATTAAAGATAGTGTGAAGTCCCTTTTTTTTTTTTTTTTGGGATAAAATATTAAGATCATGTGAAGACTATTGCGTCTTTTGAGAGATGAAATGGAAGAGCAATGTAACAAATAATGAAAAAATATAGTATGAAAAGATTAATTTTGAACTAAAAGATTACTAAAATTTAAACTTGTTTTTGAAACCAAGACAAGAGAACAGAAAAGAAACATTCACAAATATTATCCAAAATTTGTAAACTTTGTATCCATATCTTAAATTGGCAGGTGTTAAATTATATAACTACATCTAGAAATACAAGCATATGGATAACAGGAACACTCTGTTAGAGCCACAATATATTCAATAACCATACACAAAAATATTCATGGAAACCCCAAGAAAGAATCTCCTTCTAGCTACTAAGGCCAAAAACCTCCATCTTGCCTCTTTACAAGGATCTGATTGTACTTTGGCCTTGATGTCTGCAAATGAAATCATTCATTCAACTATTAATAAGTTTGATAAAATTCAGATTATCCAAACTTGTCAGAAGAAATAAGAACCATTTCTCTTAGAAGAGAACCATATTATAAGTTCATGTTGGGATTCGAATCAAGAAGTGTTTATCTTAATCATCAAAATAGTGAAAAACATGCTTAAATAAAATATTCTCAATTATACAAAGCACTCATACTATGGTTGAAGAAAACATGAATATACAATAACAAACTTATTAAAGAATATTTCAAAGCCTACATATCCCAAATGGAGAAAGGTAGGCCTCTTTTTCAGTACTCACAAAGTAAGCCAATTTACAGGAAGAAATTTTGACTTAGACAATGCCTACTAAAATTACCGAGATGAATACTCTTATCGTACGCATGATTACTATTTTTTTTTTTTTTATACTTAATGATGACACATTACATTGTCTGAGGTCCCAAACACAATCATGGAATAACTTAAAAGAAATTACGGTTAAGAAGAAGACTAGCCAATTCTGATAGATGCTCAATGTTGATGCTCATTTTGCCCATGATGACCAAGTGTTATTACATGGCTATGATGCAAAGCCTACAGTGAAAAACTGAGAAGATCAAAACGGACACTGGAGTAAGAATCAGGCAAAAGTTTGAGAAGGGAAAACGGAAACTGCAGCTATGAGATCAGTAAAACTAGGAGGCTTGCTTTTAAGAAGAGCAAAAAACACAAAAGCAACAATAATCTAGAAGGATGCTACTGACTCATTCCTGCCCAAGTCCATGAGAGTGAACAGTGTCAGCCCTGTTTTGCAATATATTGCAAAGTCATAACTGTTTCTTATGTAGAGGTGGTAGCTAACAAATCCATTCATGAGAAGGCAAAATGCACGGTGTTTGACATTTTCATAATTTGGATCGGCATGGGTGATTACCGCAGTTTTGACATATACAACGATTTGAGCTTAATCCCCCTAGAGTGAAGTGGATCACGTTTCCATCATCGAAGTATATCCCTATCAATATAATTTATTTATATACACTACTAAAAAATATAAAAAGGAAAAAAAAGAAGTTTGTGAAACCACAAAAAGACTGCCAAGCATTCAGAGGAATGAAGAAGAAAGAAGGAAGAAGAAGAAGATCACCTTGATGGGATTCTTTTCTTCATCTCCTTGTGTATATGTGAGACCCAGCTGGCTCCAGTTCATTCCTAGGGATTTTTCTCCAAAGCAGAGTCATGTAAGACAACTGCATATATTAAATTAGGTGCATGGAGTCAATACTGGGCTTTGTCCGTGACGTAGAAATGATTTGTTGAGAATTAAATACTTTATTGTAAATCCATTTCTTAACTCTTAAACAGATCAGAATAATTAAACCAACAAAAAATATAAAGAAATCTCTATGTGGGGATAGCCTATCGCAATGTTCACACTTCTTCTCCATGTAGAAGATTTTAGACGTTTTAAATAAGGTCTCTAATGTAAGGAATTTATAAGAGGAATTGTAAGTGGTAATATTTATGGCTATGATTTGCTTAATATAATACTATATATTTTGTATCCCGTCAAGCAATTAGTCGATAACGCCAAAATATCATTGCTAATATTTTTCTACTAATCCACTATATAATATTATATATCTGATGCAACACCTCACAAACTATTATGTATATGTGTTGAGATATTATGATATGTTTTAGGAAGATATTATGATATGTTTTAGGAACGTAGTTGCTATTGTTTAGGATTGTTTCCTAAACTTAGAGTTTTACCTTAATTAGAATTGCTTGATGTACTATATATATGCGTGAATGAATATCAATTAGGGTTAAGCTTTGACCCTTTAATTACTCTTTACATGGTATCAGAGCAAGACATACAGACACAATAAAACAATGGCCGGCGACGATGAACAACCACCATTGCTACCACCTAAAATGGAGATGAATTCACCTTTTTTTCTTGGCACAGGAGACCGACCAGGGGACTTCATCACTCCCACTCGCTTACGCGGAGACAATTACGATGACTGGGCTTCAGATATTCAGTTGGCATTGGAGGCACGCCGCAAGTTCGAATTTCTGGAAGGCACTATCACCAGACCGCAACCTCCAAATACCCAATCTGATTGGAACACCGTCAATGCAATGTTGGTTTCTTGGATTACAAACACAATCGATCCAGAGGTAAAAAGTACCCTATCTAAATTTCGTGATGCGAAACGCTTATGGGAGCACCTTAGGCAACGATATGCTATGGTTAATGGCCCAAGAATTCACCAGTTAAAACTTCAATTGCTAAGTGTGAGCAACCAAAATCTATGTCTGTTACAACTTGCTATGGCAAATTGAATGTATTATGGGAGGAATTATTTAAGCATGAACCGCTAATTTCTTGCAATTTTTGTTCGTCTTGTACTACCGCATCATTGCACCAAGCAAGACGTGAACAAGGAAAATTACATGACTTCTTGATGGGACTCAACACTGATTTGTACGCTCAATTACGAACCAATATCCTTTTTCAAGATCCCTTACCTTCGCTTGATCGAGCATACCAACTGGTGATACAGGATGAGCGTGTGCGGCTTGCCAAGACAGTCACAAAAGACAAGCCAGCAGAGGTTCTTGGCTTCGCTGTCCGTAACGGCGCTGGACGACGACGAGGAAAAACGGAGAGGCCCGTGTGTAGCCACTGCAAGAAGACGGGGCATGAGTCTTCAACTTGTTGGTCCCTTGTTGCTTGTCCTCACTATCACAAGCATGGCCATGACAAAAATCATTGCTATGAAATAGTGGGATATCCCGAGGGGTGGTCGGATCAAAACAAGGCTGATGGGGGTGCTGGCTGTAGTCGTCAGCAGGCTGGTCGTGGGCGTGGTTCAGCTCGTACCAATGCGGCCAATAGTACAGTTGGAGCATCCTCTACTAAAAGTTCTCCTGATCAACTCTTCACACCCGAACAATGGCAAGCTCTTGCGGGCTTAATTGGTATTGCTCAAGTTCCGGATGACAGGTTGAATGGTAAGTTTGACACGAAGTCATGGATCATTGACACCGGGGCAACTCATCATGTGACCGGTGATTTGTCTTGGTTATTTGATACTATGGCGTTGTTTGAGTGTCCGGTTGGACTTCCTAATGGTGAATCTGTTGTTGCGACCCAATCCGGTTCAGTTCGATTGTCGGATAAAATCACTCTTAAAAACGTTCTTTATGTGCCGAAACTCAATTGCAATTTACTTTCGATTTCACAATTGAATGATGACTTACATTGTATTGTCCAATTTAACTTTTATATATGTGCTATACAGGACCACACCAGGGAACTGATTGGAACGGGAGTTAGGCGAAATGGACTTTACTAATTCGGCGGAGCTGAAGGTGATTTGGTACAACATGTTTCTGTCCACAACGCAGCATCGACTTTGGAGTTGTGGCACAAAAGGATGGGACACCCTTCAGAGAAAGTAGTGAAGTTACTTCCTCCAGTTAGCAATCTTAAGGGGAGTTTAAATAAAGCTTGTGAAATATGTTTTCATGCTAAGCATCCTAGAGACAAATTTCCTTTAAATGACAATAAGGCAAATAGAATTTTTGAGAAAATACATAGTGATTTGTGGGGTCCTTATAAACATGTTTCTTCTTGTGGAGCTCGTTTTTTTTTTTAACTATTGTTGATGATTTCTCAAGAGCTGTGTGGATTTATTTGCTGGTCGATAAAACAGAAGTTTTTCGGATGTTTATGTCTTTTATTGCAATGGTAGATCAACAATTTTCTCAAACAGTGAAAGTTGTTCAAAGTGATAATGGTAAGGAATTTCAATGCCTACTTGACTATTTTTCTGCAACTGGTATTTTATTCCAAACTTCATGTGTGGGAACCCCGCAACAAAATGGGAGGGTTGAGAGAAAACACAAGCATATTTTAAATGTGGAGCGGGCATTACGCTTTCAAGCAAATTTACCTATTTATTTTTGGGGAGAACGTGTTCTTGCCGCCGCTCATTTAATCAACCGCACTTCCTCTCCTTTGTTACACAATAAAACACCATTCGAAATCCTATTTGGCACCCCTCCTTCATATGAGGCAATTCACACCTTTGGTTGTCTTAGTTTTACTCATGATCAAAAATCCAAAGGTGACAAATTTGCGAGTCGAAGTCAAAAATGTGTGTTTTTGGGTTACCCATTTGGAAAGAAGGGGTGGAAGTTGTTTGATTTGGACAAAAAGGAATTTTTTGTTTCTCGTGATGTCAGGTTCTTTGAGGATGTCTTTCCGTTTGGTAACCCGGGTGCTGTGAATATTATTCAGGACAATATTGTGCCTACGGTAAATGTTGGAATTGATAGTGATTTTGCTGATTTTGTTGATGATGATGCTGATTTGCCTAACCCACAAGCCCAAACACAAACTCCCAATCTCATCCAACCTGAACCCCAAACCCACCAAGATCCGACGCCCCATTTTGATACAGATCTAGACCTGGGCTTGAGGGAAGGTGGGCCGGCCCACACCGAGGCTTCATCAGCACCACAAACAGAGGCTTCTTCAGCGCCTCTTTCACCTGGGCCGGAAGTTGTTTCCACAGCTAGGCCCGATTCACCTGGGCTTGACAATACAAGCAATAGGCAGTCTACTCCTATGGGAAAGGGCATGAGGGATAAATTTCCTTCGGTTTTATTACGAGATTTTGTTACTCATATGGTGGTTGCTGAAAGTCCATCTCCCGCCACTCCGTCTCCACAACATCCCTCAGGTACTCCTTATCCCATCGCACATTATATAAATTGTGACAATTTTTCTGTACATTATCGAAAGTTTCTTGCCGCTATTATTTCGAGCAATGATCCTAAGTCGTTTAAAGAGGCCATGAAAGATGTAGGTTGGAAAAAGTCAATGCAGGAGGAGATTCGGGCTTTGAAGGAAAATGGTACGTGGACTCTTGAACCTCTTCCAAAGGGTAAATGTGCTTTGGGAAGTCAGTGGGTTTACAGAACCAAGTACTTCTCAAACGGTGATATTGAAAGGCTCAAATCCAGATTAGTAGTTATGGGGAATCATCAAGAAGCCGATATTGATTATAATGAGACATTTTCTCTAGTTGCCAAAATGACTACAGTGCATGTTTTCTTGGCTGTTGCGGCTTCAAAAAATTGGGAACTTCATTAGATGGATGTTCACAATTCCTTTTTGCATGGAGATCTCGAGGAGGAAGTGTATATGAAGCTACCCCCAGGATTTGAGCGTTCTGATCCGAACTTGGTTTGCAAGTTACGAAAATCTCTTTATGGGTTGAAACAGGCTTCGAGATGTTGGTTTGCAAAGTTGGTCACGGCTCTTAAAGGGTATGGTTTCTTACAATCCTACTCTAATTATTCTCTTTTTACTTACACTAAGGGCAATATTCAAATAAATGTGCTAGTGTATGCTAACGATCTTATTATTTCTGGGAATGATTCCGCTGCACTTAAGACCTTCAAAGCCTATCTCAGTGATTGTTTTAAGATGAAAGATCTTGGTGCTTTGAAGTACTTCCTCGGAATCGAGGTGGTAAGGAGTTTGGCTGGTTTATTCTTGTGTCAACGTAAGTACACGCTTGACATTGTATCGGAGGCCGGATTACCGGGAGCCAAACCGTGTGGCTTCCCGATCGAGCAAAATCATAGATTAGGACTCATAAATGGGGAGCTCTTGTCGAACCTTGAGTCCTATCGCAGATTAGTAGGTCGACTCATTTATCTGGTAGTGACCCGTCCAGATTTGGCCTACTTGGTTCATATATTATCTCAGTTTATGCAGGAGCCTAGAATTGAGCATTGGGAGGCGGCTTTGAGAGTCGTTCGTTATTTGAAAGGTACTCCGAGTCAGGGTATCTTGTTACATGCAGATAGTGATCTGTCCCTGCATGGTTGGTGTGATTTTGATTGGGCAGCATGTCTAGTCACTAGACGCTCTTTGTCCGGATGGCTTGTGTTTCTTGGTTAATCTCCTATTTCTTGGAAGACAAAGAAGCAACACACAGTTTCCTACTCGTCTGTAAAAGCGGAATACCGAGCTATGGCAGCAGTTACTTGTGAGCTCAAATGGTTGAAGGGGTTGCTTCTGAGCTTGGGTGTGCACCACCCAAAGGCAATTAAGCTCTTTTGTGATAGTCAGTCAGCCCTTCATATGGCCAAAAATCCAGTATTTCATGAACGCACCAAACACATTGAGGTTGATTGTCACTTTGTTCGGGATGCGATAACAGATGGTTTGATTGCTCCGTCATATGTTCCTACTGTTACACAATTGGCGGATATTCTTACAAAGGCTCTTGGAAAGAAACAATTTGATTGTCTTCTTGCCAAGTTGGGCATTTTTGCACCCCATGCTCCAACTTGAGGGAGGGTGTTGAGATATTATGATATGTTTTAGGAAGATATTATGATATGTTTTAGGAGCGTAGTTGCTATTGTTTAGGATTGTTTCCTAAACTTAGAGTTTTACTTTAATTAGAATTGCTTGATGTACTATATATATGCGTGAATGAATATCAATTAGGGTTAAGCTTTGACCCTTTAATTACTCTTTACAATATGTTTAATTATTACGCATATATGGGAGAGACAAAGAGAGCTAATGTTCATTCAAAAGTAGGGTATAAAAAATAACAATAATATTAGAGTTATCAAAATATTATCAAATGATATGACGATGATATATTAATATTTAATCAGTTTATTTCTTTAATTTACTTATTAATTTAAAAGTTTATTTTTTTTATATTTATATTATATGAATATATTTATTAATAATTTTTTAATATGTGTTATTTAGTAAATTAATTTAATAAATATTTTTAGTAATTGTAGTATTATTAAAAAAAGAATATGCTTAAACATACCTACTATTACAGTGACATATATATTTAATTGGTCTAATTTTTTTAATTGAATATTTTTTTTTCTTTTATTGTTAAAGAAATCCTACAAGCAATCTTGCACAATCATGAATGATAAGCACAAGACTAATGGGGGTAAAAATGAAAGAAAAAAAGTCCAAATGAATTAAGAATATGATAAAGCACTATGATAAGGCTAAAATCAACATGTTGATGTGACTCTAGGTTGAGCTAAATTAATTTGGACAATTGCTTGATCATGAGCTAACTTAAAAACTTTTTTTTTTTTCAATTTCTTTTTATATTTTACTTTACAATCCTCTTTTTAAGTAGTAATACAATTTTGGTGCATTTATGTTGAGAATGCAATCACGTACTCTGATATATTTCAAGTCTTTCCAATTTTGTAGGGAGGGGGAATGACTTATCAATTCTCATCAATTTAGTTTGTTTTTCAGACTGTATCTGCTTTTCTCATTTCTTCTGAGTGGTCCACGTGTCATGAACAGTGAACAGTGAAATGCCACGTGTCAGCTTCTGAGTGGTCCACGTGGCATGAACAGTGTCACACATGGGTTTTATTTGTTAAAACACTCGGGGAAGAGAGAGAAAGAGAGAGAGGAGAGAGAGAGAGAGTCACCGGCCGCCGGTCATTTTCACGTTTTCCGGCCTAGTTACTGTACACGCGCCGGCCAGCCAGATTGCCCACCTCATTTCCGGCAAAACCTCCAAATTTCACGGCGAATGGCCGCCGGACGCGCCCGGATCGGAGCTCCGAAGTTCGGCGGCGAGTTTTTCCCCTCCACCGCCGGCCAACGCGAATCGACCCTGTTCCGGCCAAATCTACAGTACACGCGCTGTACACCCATCATCCTCTCCTCAAGTCCGGCCTACCCACCAAAAATCACGGCCATCGGACCACCGACGCACCGGGATCGGAGCATTTTCCGGCGAGGGGTCGGAAATCTTCAAACGGTGATTTCTCCGCCGTCCGACCTCCGTTTTGCTCACCGTCAGTCCCGTTGGATTGCTCTCCTCACGATCTACAAGTCTGCAAAATTTCACAGCCAACGGACACCGCACGCACGTGCCGCCGGCGACGGTTGCCGGTGACCGCGGCGGCCAGCCGGAAAATACTGTTCCGGCGAGTACCCGAAATTCCGGCCAGCTCCAGTCCGCAGTGTTCGACCTCCTGAACCCGAATCCGGCATCCGTTTCCGCCAATTCATGACGGTTTAGGAGAATTGCTTAACCGAAATCCGAAAAGCTTCCCGGCGAAATTCAAACCCCGTCGGGTACGATCATCGGAAATTGAGACCGAATCTGTGATCAGCATCACTCAAGCTTCGATTCGGTATATAACTTGTAAATTCTAGATATCGTTTGTGTTTTGACCCCCCGGGTACCGGGTATTATTTACCCGAACAAAATATTAATTTATTTGACTGTCTGTGAATTTTGTTCTAGGAGCACCGGTGAGTCGTAGAATTGATCCCGTAGTGGATCATGGGTTAATTGCGTGCTCCAGGTGAGTGACCCACCTTCAAATTAATTTTGGGGAATTTAATTGATGAATATATTATGTGTGAATTAAATATTTGGAATTTAATTTCTATGTGCCAAATATTTATTGGATTTATTGTAGAATTATTTATGAATTTATTGGATTTAAGAAAATGCGAATTCTACAAATTTATGCCGTGTGGAATTATTTTATGGTTTTGAGGATTTTGAAATTGGTGTGGTTTTAATGGTAAATTGGGCACGATTTGATTTTCAAATATTTCAAAGAAAATATTTGGTTATGTTGCTGATTTCAATTTTTATAAAATATGCCCATGGAATATTATGAGATTTGACTATGATATTTCGAGAATTATTTATGCTTGGAAAAATGTGGATATTTAAATTGATGGATTTGGAAGTTGGTGGATTTGAAAATCATGGAATTTATGGCATTGATTATAAAGAAATTGTGGAGAATTTCCCGGTTCAAGCGGATGGATTATGCCCGCTATGCTTATGAAAAATGTGAAATTTGTTTTATGATTTAAATTTATGGATTTTATGATTTTTAGATGCACCGTGCACGTACTGGTATTCTGATTATGTGATATGGTATATGTGATATGGATATTGTGCACACGGATATGATTAGCGCGCAGGTGGGTGTGAGTAGCGCGCAGGTGATATTATGAGGGTGTCCTGTGGATGCCATCGGAGAGGGTGGCCACCCCCCTTTGGCCGGGACACCAGGTTAGCAGCGGCGCTGTGGGACGCCACGCGACCGTATGCCGGTTTCTCTCTATAACCTCCTGTCTGGCAGTACCTCGGGACGCTGGGTACTCTGGCGCCACTGGTATATAGTGGGTGCATCAAATGATTTTCAGAACTGTGTTTTAAAAATAAAATGTTTGGAAACTGTATTGGAATTAAAAATATAATTATTACTGTTCGGATATTTATTTGATGTCTTGGTTTTCGGGGAATATGAATAAAGGGTTTTGTGAAAATGTTTTAAAAGGGGAACCTTTCCAACTGAGAGAATTGTAAGGGTTTTGAGAGAAATTATTATTTCCAAATAATTATTATTTATACTTATTACTGTGATATTATATGGTATAGTAGTAGGGTCGCTCACTGAGATGATTAGCATCTCACACTCTTAAATTCCGTTCCTCTAGGTACCAGGTTGTCGGTGTTCATTCGGAGCGGACTTGATCTTCATCGCTGTTTTACTTCGTGAAGTATCCTGTTCTTCTTTTATTGCAGTTGTACTATTTCTTTCACTCTTGTTGTATTTATTATGCACTGGATTACTGTATTTATTTTGAAGTGCTGAAATTTGTGGAATCAACTTGTAGTACTGTGGGAGGAATAAGGGGACAATTATAGAAGTGTGTTTTCAGTGCAGGAAATTTTTGGTTAGTTCTACCCTTAGGGGAGGTGCTGCCGGATTTTCCGTTGGAAGGTTCGGTGGTATTTCCCTGGGATCAGGGCTTGTCTAGGGTTCCGGGGAAGGAATTCTGGACGGGTCCTGACATAAGAACTCAACCAATAACCGTTATCAATCTTGTAAATCATAAATTTGGCTACGCATTTACTTATCTTAATCCTCACTCAAAACCTCAAAATCTATCTCCTTTCAAAACAAATCAATACAACTATCACAAAAGTTACCAACTCTCCAAAGTGCGGCCAATCTCTCAACAGAAACTTTACAAGCATTCCCACAATATTTGGCATCATAAATAAATCGCAAGATGGAGTATATAACATAACACATGGCTGACACAACAAAAAAATTACTAGCTGGGAATCCTCGTGGAAAAAGAAGGATTGCATAAATAACAGCAAATGGGGTTGCTATCTGCCCGTTCATGCCAAGATCAATGACATTCCTTGCCAGCAAGCCAGTTTTGCAATATATTGCAAAGTCTTCACAGTTGTTGAAAAGTTTGTAGGCACCAAAACCATCATGCTTTCTGAGGAAATGAGCACGGTGCAGGACATCTTCTGTTGGACTGGTAGAGGCAAGGGTACAGGTACCCCTTGAGTTTTGGCTATAAAGAAAGCAAGATTAACACCATATTTATACAGATACAATTCCCCTCCATCAAGAAAACTATTTACGCTGCAAGACTCTACACGACATTCCATTGATGGACCACCACCACCAATAGGGTCTTCTTCTCGATCGAGGTGAATCACCTCTCCATCACCCACATATATCCCTGAATATCAAAGTTGACTTGATAAGAAAAGCTTATTATATATGCATATAATACCAAGAAGGTGGGCCTTTTTTTTTTTTTTTTGGTTGGGGTGAGGAAAGATGGGTATTGAGCTAGTTATTGATACCATTCCTATGTTCCTTTAATTTGTGACCTGAAAGACAATGTCCATTGCAAGTTCTGTTTAACGTAGTGGTAAAAAATTATTTGTTTATGTAAACAACGATTCCAATTTAAATTTTTACCAATATAATTTATGAAGAAATCATATCAACGTCCATTTTTATAAAACAAAAACAACCAAAGAGTTCTTTTTGGCAACTTGGAGAATATTTTAATTTACCTTGACTGTGTATCTCGTTCATCATACAAATAAGTTGAATTTTGATACAATTATACGAAATTTATCTAAAGCCACAGAAAGAGAGAGGATCCCATATAGCTCTCTGTAATTAATTTTTTTTTTTTTAAATAATCATGTGGAAAAAAATTGGATTAGTAGGGGGGTAATGAAAGATAGATTATAAAAAATTTTTGATTAATCAATAAACTTTTCCAGTTGTGGTTTTTGACTGCGTGTATAGGTTGACTATTTTTAATTTGATAGTATTATTTGACTTTGCCTCTCTTTTTAGTTCTATCTTTGCATTAGAATTTATCAGCGCCCGTACAAAGGTGAATGGTATGTTTGGATTAGTACATTATACATGCAACATTTAGTCTTGGTTTCATAATATATAGATTTTAAAATAATCAGCTGTATTTATGCTAAATAAAGGATCAACTTCTATTATGTTGAAGAAAAAATATCAGTAAAATGTTTAACAACTTGTATAAATAAAAATGCCACAAAACATATAAGTTGTAAATAAATATTTGATAACTTATAAAATTTAATTACTGTAAATTTTAAAATTACTAGAGTGGACATAAATGTATATAAGTGTTTTTTTTTTTTTAATAACAAGAATACAATAATTTATATGTAATTATGTTATGAAATTTTTATATTAAAAATATAATATACATAATATATGATTTTTTTATTTTTATTTTCAAATCTTTATTTTGAAATAAAATACTTAATAACCAAAATTATTTGTTTATCAAGCACCTAAGTGGCAAAAAATTCTTTTATAATTGATTCTAGGGTTGCCAGAATCATTACTAAACTAAGGCTTAGATATAATAGTAAATGCATAATTGAACAAGATGCTAAAATTTCAGAACATATGATTTTATAATTAGATTCATTACCATTCGGAAATAAAAATTCAAAATTCCTCTAAAAAAATAATATTAGTTTAAGGTGAGCCTAACAAAAGGCAGGGCTATTTCAGAATAAATACTTGCATACTAAATCACAACAAAATTTCAAGTTTATATGTTTAACATCCAAAACAGCAAGTATCATTAATTAAAAATTAAAACTCAACCAATATCGCCATATAAATCCTACATAAATCATAAATTAATCCACGATTTTTCTTGCTTTGATTCTCTTTCAGAATAGCAAATTCTCATGATGCATGAGTTGAGGCACTATCGGAAAACGGCCATTACGCATCCAAGATGGCAATATCTTAAGTCTAATTTCATAAGCTTTCCCACAGTGTGTAGCATTAGCAACAAATCCAAACATAGAGTAGATGAAATAAACTGTAGCTGCCACACCAATAAGATTGCTAGGCCGGAATGCAATTATGAAAATGATGGTAGCAAAAAGCACACCAAAATAAGTTACTATCTGCCCATTCCTGCCATGGTTAATAATTACTTTTCTCGAGGGCAACCCCGTTTTGCAATATATTGCAAAGTCTTCACAATTGTTGTTGAGAAGGTTGTAGGGACCAGTTCCAGAATCATTGTTCAGCTCCTGGCGGGAACGGTAGATGATAGTTTTGGGCAGATCAGTAGAGCCAAGGGTACACGTACCACCTAGGAATTTGGCGATAAAGAAAGCAAGACTAACACCATATTTATAGAGATAGAATTCATCACCATTAAGAAAACTATCTAGGCTGCGGTATCCTACACGAGTTGTCTTTGCTTGATTACTGGCAGTGGAGCTAGTGCTTACGGGAATATCTGATGAATGGGATGAAGCTGAGCTAGGTAAAATAGGGTCTCCTCCACGAACAAGTTCGATCACTTCGATGACACGACATTCGACATATATACCTGGCCAAGTCACATGAATAGCATGCAGAATAAGCTAACACCATGGTGGCCAAATTCACCATGACATATATAATTTTATAAAGTTAGCATATGTTGATATGATCATGATTGTATAATTTTTTTACTATAAGAGAAGGAAGTAGGATTCTTATCCTATCATAAACATGATTTGTCACAAAGTGCAAGAGATTAAATGAACGTATAAGTGAAAACCTTCCTAAAATGATGTTAAATTGCTTATCACTCTTCCACAAGCTTAAGTTGTTTGAATATGTATATATATATATTGATCATTGTATTTATATTATTGAATTACAAATTAAATAGAGATATTGAACAGATATATATGACCATAAACTTTGCTTATGTACAACAAACATTTTTTTTTCTTCCCAAACTTGGTGAAGTAGTCTAGCTTCTAATTAAAGAACTTGTAAAATATTACTATCAGATTCTGTTCAAACACTTCCTACATTTGAGGGGAAGGCAATAACTGCTTCAGGAAAAGACAACACATGTGTAAGTGCAAATACATATATTCATATATATTTAAATTTATTACCTATTATATTTAAAACTAAATACCTAATCCTAATTGATTCTCTAAAAGCAATTCTCTGCTCCAAATAATAGGTAGATTTCTTATTCAATAAAGTTCAAAACTACATAATATTCCTACACTAACTTAGAGGTTTCTCATGCAAACATGAACACAAATGAAACAAAGATAGTCAATTACTCAAATTATATATATATAGATAAAAACAATTTTTTTTTACCCTCCTCTTTTCAATAATGGAAAGAGAAATAAAAGGAAGATGTTACAACCGAGATTGTCAAAAACTGCCATTCATAGAGTAGTATTCAACCGAGCTATATACATTATATATGACACATCAAACACAGAAAACATCAACAAAGCAAATGATTGCAATTGACAAATTTTTTTTTTTCAATTGTTGCATAAATCACAACAAGCAACCTTGTATAAACATGAAAAATAAGCACTAGTTGAAGAAACGAAAAGAAAAAGAACAAACAAAGTAACAAAGAATGTAGTTCTTTGCCAAAGTATGATGTAATGCTAATCTCAGTTGTCACCTGAATTTAATAAGACTAACAATTTAGGATTGTCAACTTACTAAGCCATAACCTTAAAACAACTAAAGTGGATTCTTATGGCCATGTTTGGTTTGCGACAAATTAATTTGAAAAAATTGAGATGAAAATGGTTTCATAAAAATATATAGATGTTTTTTCACATTTTATTTATTTAAATGGCAGTCTTACCCTCCTTTTGAACATTTCCAACTACTGATAAAGAATAGAAAGAAATAATAATTCTATGGAAACTATTTCTTAATAAATGGATTTCTTAAAACTTTATCGTTGTTCAAGTACTTGAGTTAGGTAAAAGACAATGATATGTAGTTAAAAGAATTGGATTTTGGGTGTCAAAATAAAATCACAATAGTAAAAAAACAATACACATAAGTTAGAATCCATGTTAAATACCATAGTTTTAACATAAGAAGAAAGAAATATGGAGATCAAGAAGATCATCACCATGATGGGCATAGGTGTAGCCAGCATCGTGCCTCCATGTATAGATGTGATCTCCAAGCTTCAACTGCTTTTTATGTATCTTGTTGGAAAGCAGCCTCTGGATATTGAATGTCTGATTAGTAAGTAATTTATTCCATAAATAAAAAAGGGTAAATTTCATCATATATAGTTCTTCAATTTTGTGTTTTATCTTGAAGAAATGTATATTTGTTCCCTTTTGTTAGTTGTCCACTTACATAATTTACTATAAACAATGCATATAAGATTAACATTAATTAAAAAAAAAAAAAAACACTTATAATAAGGTCTCATTTGGCATAGTTTTTGTTTTTCCAAAAGTGCTTACTAAAAATTTATTTTCTATTGACTTTGGTTAAAAGCTCTCAGAAGCTTTGAAGGTATGAAATATTTTTAAAAAATTATCCAAATATTTTTATAAACAATTTTTAAACTTTAAAAATTAGAAGTAACTTCTCACAAGCGTTGTCAAACAAGACTTACATATCACTTAATTTAAGGATTTAAATATCACTAAATTTATTCACCGAGTATCTATTTTGTTTCCACATAAATAATAATAATAATAATAATGCTGAAAATATTACTTTTTGTAATATTCCTAGGTAGAAAGTATGATATATGCTAGAATCCAGACCACTCGAGGAGTCTGGGACAGCAGTTGAAGCGGCTCAGACCACGTTCGTACTGTTAATAGCAACTGAATATTGAAATAACTCATCAGCAATACTATGAACAGGTCAATTAAGGATTGAATAGGTCGGACACCCGACGCAGCAGAAGACAATTCCTTTGCAACACGAGGCAATGTCTCTACTTGATCCACTTTAATAACATTAGGACGGGCTCCGATATCAGAACCAAATCTATAAATACAGTATAAGCCAAAACATGTAGCTATCACACCAGTAAAAGTTGCATCTGTGATTCGCTGCAGACAAAGAAAGAATGTGACAGTAACAGCCAAGAAAAATGCTGCAGCTTGCCAACTTCTGCTGAAATTTATGTTATCTATCACTAGCAAGCCCGTTTTGCAATACATTGCAAAGTCTGTACCATTGTTTATGAAACGGTAGTGGCTGCTGGAGTCATTGCTACTAATTTGTAGGAAACTAGATGCACGGTTCTTCACATCTTTAGCTGGATCAGCAGGCGCAAGAGTTGCACCTCCTGCGAGTTTGGTGAGGATGAGATCTGGTTTAACACCATATTCAAAGAGATACGGATTATCTCCACCAGAAAGGAAACAATCTATGCAGGAAGAGACCACACCAGGACTTGATTGATCATGGCCGCTGCAATTTGGACATGTACCATAGCGATCATCTGACCTTTCTCCTCGTCGACCTTGAGTGAAGTGGATCACGTTTTTTTCATCCAGATATATTCCTGAAGTCATATATATCAGGAAAATCATTAAGTAAATTTCATGGTAGTGAAGAACTCAGATTCTCATTCATAAGTAAGAAAAAAAAAAAAGTCTGTGAAGCACAAAAGTACGGTCAGGCATGAATTCAAAAGAAATGGAGAAGAAGAGGAAGGTTACCGTGGTCTTTTGTATTGGCTCGTGTCCATGTGTAGATGTGATCTCCATGCCGCAGGTTTGCTTTCTTTGTTTCCTTGAGAAGCACCTTCCAGATCTTGTTCTGCAGCTCATTCATCTTACAACTGTGATACGTTTCTCTCTCTGTTCTTCAAATTTGTGTTTTAGAAGATGGGAGAACCCCCAGTAGAGATGCAATGCCAATACTGAATACCCTAATAACCAGTACACAGGGTTAATAAAGGGCTTGGACAGTAATGCAGAAACGATTGAATTGGCTGACAGAAGGGGAAGCCCATATATATGGCAGCACCCCTACAGAAAATACAAGATTTTATACCATACGGTTATAGCATTAAAAAAAATATAATTACTAATATAAAACAATAGTATTTTTAATCAACTTTTTATATATTAAAATATATTGAATAGAATTTTACTGTTCAATAACATTTCCAAGTGCTATAAAAATTTATAGCATTTTCAAATGCTATGAATATATTTAATATAACAGTTAAAATTGCTATAATTGAATTACTATATAAGAAAATTTTAATATAGTGACATTTATTTTAGTGCCAGTTTAATCCAAAATGCCACAAATTAAATAATTAGTAACTAAGGTGCATAAGCCATAAAGAAATACGAATGAGTCCAAACTAATTTTTTATTCAACAACAAAAAAAAATGAGTCCACATTAATTTTAAAGTTTCAAAACTGATAATAATTCATCTCTAGATTGATTTATATATTAAACAAGAAATTAAGGAGTAATATCACTTGGGAGGAAAATAAAATGAGTAAAAATTCATACATTTAGTTTGTAAGTCGAATCCTAATGAAACAGCATAAGACCATATATACATTATTCATATTTTTTGTCACAAGCACTCTACATATTTTATTTCTACCTCAATATTTTCTCCTAAAATTTTATTTTCAATTTGTCTAAAATTTTATTTTCAATTTGTCTATTTATTCATCAATCCTTTAATTTTTTTTTTCTTTTCTAATGTATTCATAAACCCTTTAGTTACATAGTATTTATGTCATTTTTATGAGTGTCACTGATTTATTAAATATCATTAAAGATATTATTTTGTAACATTTTAAAGAGTCATTGGATTATAATTTTAAAAATAAAGTTTTTTTTTTTTTTGGATATTGTTACTTTATAAAAAGAAAGATAATAGCAATTGAAGTTATTAGTTATCCAAAAAAAAAAAATATTGTTATTTTTTTTCTAAATTTTTTTCCTATTTAAATAATATAAAAATATCATGCCATGAATGGATTAATTCAAAAAATTACTTTGGATTAAAAGGGAGATTAGTTTAAGGGATATATATATATATATATATTCTTTTTAATTAAATTATCTTCCAATTAAAGTCATTAGTTATCTTTCAAAAATAATTAAAATTGTTACTTTTTTTTTTCAAAATTATTTCTTATTTAAATAAGAAAAAAATTTCATACCCTTTTTTTTCTTATCACCCCCCACCCCTTCCCACCCCCACCCCCACCCCCCTCCCCACTTCTCTCCATTCTTAGAAAGTTTGAACAAAATCTCATACTATTTGAAGTGTAGTGGCTAAATGGAGAATAATAGTGCTGGAAAGAGAATGGCAGGGCATCACATAACATAAACGTTATGGTGCGAGTATTTAGGTTGACAGTTTTAATTATGTGGATTTAAAAGTAGCTGACATGGCAATTTTAACTCATATTTGACTAGAAGTTGGAATTTAAATCCTAATCGGATAAATAAGGAACAATAACAGTGGAGAGAGAGTGGCAGGCCATTACATATTGTGAGCATAATGCTGTGAATATTAGGTGGATAGTTTTAATTAGGTGGATTTAAAAATAACTGACATGACAATTTTTAATTGGCTGGGTCTTCATGGTAGGATAGGCTTATTAAATGATCTCTCCTACCATAACTTTCGTTTTTAATTCTTATATGGTATTAAGATTGAATTTTTAAAAAATATAATTTATTATTTATCAATCCTAACATAATTTATTTTTTTAAATAGGATTTTAATATGTCATTAAACTTATATTTAACTATTAATTGAAATTTAATATTAACCATTGATATGATCAAATGGTTAATAAATGAAAATCCAATTTAAAACCATCACGTGATATTAATCTGACTATATATATATATATATATATATATATTTTGAAAAGCCAAAGAAACTTTATTAAAGTATATAGCCATGAGTATCAAAATACAAGAACTAGCCACACGGCACCCCTGAACACACTTTTTTTGTCAATAAAGCATACATATAGATCTTAGTATTCTTTTTTTTTTTTTTTTTTTTTTTTTTTTTTTTTTTTTGGGAAACATGATACTTGTATTCTTATTCATATGTCTATAAATATATATATATATATATATATAATAGTTTTAGCTGTGTGGGTACAGGTTCAAATATATTGTTAATTATATATAAATATTATCAACAACTATATTAAATTCATAATTAAATTTATATATTAAAACATATAAGGAAATGTATATTATATATATATATATTAAAATATAGGATAAGCATAAATATAAATGTAATTTTGATGACAAATCAAAGATGTTTTATAAATTTAAAATTGTTTATCTTGATTATGAAAGAATCATAATTATTAAAGAAGCTCTGATCAATTTGATTTTCAAATCAGCTTCATAATTGCCAAAATTATTAATAATTAGGTTGGAATTAGTTTTATCAAATATAAATGTCTCCTAAAATTATGGGAGCATGGATTTTATAGGTCTGAAATCAATCCCAACTAGCTCCAAGGAATCTCTTCTCCAAAGGGCAGAACCAAGATTTTAGGATGGAGGAGGCGAAAAAGAAAAAATAACAATAATATTATAAATTTTAAAAAATTATAAAAAGAGTATAAACTATAAATCAATTCTAATCATACACCAGTACTTACATAATACATATATATTTTTTAAAAATAGTAATACAGAGTACCTATACAAATTAATTATTTTATAGCGGGGAAAAAAAATCTTTATAACTTAATTTGGATAAGCAAATGCTTCAAGCAAAATGAAAATTTTAGCCTTTTTTTTTTTTCAAAGTTTGGGCACCTAGTAATAGAAATATGGTTTAAATTCAAAATAACTGAATATAAATCTAATAAAATTCTTTTAAAAGTTTGTTGTGAGTAAATAATTGTATAAAATAAATAATAAAGAGAACTTGTTTTAAGTAAAGAAGGTTATATATTATCATAAACAATTAAAGAGAACTTTTGTTTAACAGTAAACATAAGGAAAATGAAAGAGATTAAATAATATATTAAATTCTTTTAACATTTATTGCTATCATTTATTGTGATTATGAGTTTTGCTAAAAAAAAGAAATGAAGATATTTATTTTTAGTATAGTAATATTATAAGAACTAAAATATCCATCAAAATTTATCAAATGATATGTATTAATATATTATTGATTAATATATATTTATACTATTTAAATATTAAATGGATAAACAAATGAAAAAATAAATTAATTAAATATTACAATATTATTTTCTATATCATTTGATAAATTAATTATGTAAATATATTATCACGTAGAGCATTTTTAATGTGCTATTTAAAGAGAATTTAAGTTTGGCTATGCAAAAGTAGGTATATTATAAGTAATTCAAAAATTTAGAGCTTATTTGACACTTTCAACCTTCACAATTAACTTATCAAACTTGTAGTGTGAGGGCAAAGTGGGTAAAACGTATTAAATTTTGAAACTAGACTATAGAATCTACCCCTGCCTCCAAAGCAACTGAAAAACGTATATTTTGATCAAATTTTCTGTAACAGCCCAGTCCATCCGCATGCGATATTATCCACTTTGGGCCCAGCCCGCACGGTTTTGTCAAAACGCGTCGCAAGGGAAAGGTATCCACACCCTCTTTTAAGGCATGCTTCGTTCCCCTTTCCAACTGATGTGGGATCTCACAATCCTCTTCCCTTGGAGCCCAGTGTCCTTGCTAGCACACCGATCTAGGTATTGGCTCTGATACCATCTGTAACAGCCTAGTCCACTTGCATACAATATTGTCCGCTTTGGGTCTAGCCCGCACGGTTTTGTCAAAACGCGTCGCAAAGGAAAGGTATCCATACCCTCTTTTAAGGCATGCTTCGTTCTCCTTTCCAACTGATATGGGATATCACATTTTCAATGAAGTATATTTTGCCTTTGGCACTTCTACAGGCATTTGTGTAATGGCCACTTGTTTATTTTCCACTTTCAATGTGGAGCTTTTTGTACTTATTGCTTGTGAAATTTGGAGGTAAAGGAATTTAATGGTGCATGGTTAAAGGATTGGTACAATTTCACAATTGCTTGGTCCCCTGTGGATATATTGATTTAATGTGGATAAGGAGCAAGGATAAGTCAAGAATTGGAGTTATCATTTGAAAAAGCTGTGGTGAATTGCTAGGAAGCCTTGAAGCCTTATCAAGGCCAATTACAAAACAATTGTCTCCCTTAGCCACTGAATTGATGGCAATTAAAGAAAGGTTGCAACTTTGAGGTTGATTTTCGATTCTATGAGGATGCATTAACTAAATATATAAAATAATTTACAAAAATTCTATAAAATTATCTCATGAAATTATATATATATATATATATATATAAATAAACAAACTCATAATGTTTAAAAGAAAAAATTCTCAAAGAAGCAAAAAACGACTACAGCTACCCACCTACTTTGTTTTCTTTTTCTTTTTCTTTTTTTCATTACAGGGTCCGCCTTCTTCTTTCTCATCTTTCACTTGAATTTGATTGGCCCCACTCTCTTCTCACCTAATGGCGATTGGCCTCACTCTCTTCTCATCTCATGGCGAAAAACTTGTATGAAACATTGGTACCAACTCAGCTCTTACCAGTTTAAATGGCTTATGGCATGTTTGGTTTATAAAATAAACATAGCAATAGAATTTATATTTCATAGATTGTGTTTTTCCTATATTTGGTAAGTTTTTGAATTTGGCAATAGCTATTCTATAAAAATAGATATGCCTTCATTTAAAATAATAACAATTCCTTATTAAAATCTTAGAATTCCTGTTCTTATATTTTAATTTGGATAAATTTTAAAATATCCTCATTACATTTGAATTTAAATTGATTATCACATACTAAAAATCTATAAATAAATATAAAATTTAATTTTTAATTAATTTTTACCAAATTAAAATTTTTTGAAAAAAAAATATTTATAAAATCTAAACCTTAATTTTAAGTCAATATTTTTACCAAACATATAAATAGGAATTATGAATCTTTTTTCCATTTTCTATTCCTATGGATAACTATTTATATTTTTAAAAGAATACGTATTCTGCATACCAAACGTAACCTTACTGTAATATATTAAAAACTTGCCATGTCATTGCCAGCTCATAATTTCAATTGATTTTTCATTTTTCAAAAAAATAAAATTTATGAAAATCCTTCTCTTATTCCAAAGAATACCTTTGACCTTTCCTTCCATGGAAACCCTTTCTTCCTCTGCAACTCTATAATATGGATCACAAAGCTCCAACTTTTGAAATAGATACTCATGGACTCACCCTTCGTCAGTTTTAACCATTCCCAATTTGTGTTTGGAGTTAGTTGGACAGAGTATACGAACAACGCCTGAGATGTGGATGCATCCAACCCTAGATCTTGCATAAGTGTGTCCACTACCATAAACGCATTCTATCTGCATTCTTCAATGCTCATATGATTTGGATTTGAAATCTATCATGATGTTCATGTTCTGTCATGGCAGATAAAGCCACGTTTTGGCCATAAATGATGTTGACAAAGTCAAATTGGCAGTGCAAGTATTTATTGCTATCACTTGTAGGCGGCAAGCTTTCTCTCCCTTTTACTATGGTGGTGAAAGGTTAAAAATTAAAATCAATTAAATCAAGTTGTCATCTACAACTAGTTACCGGAGAATACCAATTCAATCTGTATAAGTCCACCGCCACTGGTCACATATATATACCTACTTTCATACTTCAATTCACCATCCCATTTGAAGGAAGGCCGATCCCATTTTAAGAAGAAAAAAAAAAAAGAAAAAAAAATTTAGAAAGCAGAGGGAAAGAAGGAGAGTTTATTAGAGAGAGCATAAAAAAGAGGATGTGTGTTTTTATTCTATAAAAAAAAGTGTTTTTATTTTTATTTTTTTTAATTATAAAGTAGAGGATATTTTCAATTATATATATTTTATTTTAAATAATAAGAAATTATTATATTCTTTTCTACAGTAATAAAGTTGTTTATAATTATTAATTTTTTTAAGGATTGTTAATTATTTTGTATGAATTTTTCAAATATTTTTATATATAAATTTTTTATTTTTATAATTTCTATTTTAGCAGTTTTAATTGTGTGTTCTATATCTCAATTTTCTAACACTTTCTATCTTTAATGCTTCTAGAATGGAGTTTTAAGAGAGCTTGAAATCTCCCATGGTGATTCACATTCTTTTGTGACAATATTATTTTTCATTTTTGATTTTGATTTTGTTTTCCTTTTTTTTTTTTTTAACCTTCAAACTCTTGTTCACAATGGTCATAAAGAAAGGAGAAGCTATGCCATGGAGGAAGAAAGCTTTGCAACATCGTTTGGGATGGTGAACTGCCTATGACACATGGCAAGTATTTTAACATATACCATTTAACCAAGTGGTACACCGTCTCATATAGGATTTTCTTCAGGTCTGTGCCAAACTTACTTAGGATCTATACATTTTTTCCTTCTCTTTTGTCTCCTCATCTGTTCACAAATACCAAACATGGCCTTAATGAATCAAAATCAAAGCACAGTGTAAAGAATGAATATAATCCTTGTTAAAATTTGAATATAAGAAGAAAGAAATATGGAGATGAAGAAATCACCGTGATGGGTGTAGATACTGCAGGAGTTGCGTCTCCATGTGTAAATGTGGTCTCCGAGCTTCATTTGCCTCTTATATATGTTGTTCGAAAGCATCCTCTGGATATTGAACGTAAAAAACTTTAGTAATTTAATTCATTTCATTAAAAAAGGGGTCAATTTCATTATACTTCTCTCCATTTGAAGAAATGTACATTTGTTTCCTTTCTTATAGTAGTCTACTTATGTATTTTACTCAAAAATTGTTAGAGTTTGTTTTAACAGTCATGTACACAGTCATGTGCTTGTTTTACAATTGCACGTGGCTTTCATTTACACAGTTAGTTAGTTGTTATTAAGCTGGTTTTAATCTTTCCACCTGTGTAAAAACTCGTAGCAATTCTGGCAAGTGGTGTTGGTTAGTTAGACTGTAATGAGCCATATTAACTGCTCCTAAGCTACTTTTCAGTTAATGCAATCATTTTATCGATTTTTCTTTCTGAAATTCTCTTTGGTTTTTCTTGTTCATTTTTCTCAGCCTTTTCTTGCTTTTCTTTCATCTTTCTTTCTTGCCAAACACTAACCTTCAAAGCCTAAACACAATTTCTGAACTCTGTCGTGGTATCAGAGCCTTTTCCATGGCGGAATTGCAAAATCCGATTCTAACTATCTCTCCTTTTCCAAATAATATCATCAAGCTTGATGATTCTAATTTCTTCATTTGGAAAACGTAAATTTTACATATTATCAAAGGTCATAGATTTCTTAAATTCCTGCACTTCTCTTTTTGTGAAGATTATTTGAAAGATTAGAGATCTGATTCCACTCAACCAGAAACGATTTCACTAAGCTCATCGATTAGTTCCGTTCAACTGAATAAAGAGGATTAGGAAATTCAGGACCAATTTCTTGTTGGATGGCTACGAAGCACAATTGAGAAAGACGTTTTAGGGCATTTCATGGAAAAGATACCTCATTCAGTCTCTGGAATGCTATTGCTAATAGGTATGCTGCTCAATCTCCCACTCGAATCTTTCATTACCGACAATTGATCAAAAGTACCATAAAGCATGGTCTTTCTGTAGATGCTTATATACTATAAATGAAAAATCTAGTTGATACACTAGTAGCTACTGGAGGCACTGTCACTGAGAGAGATCTAGTGTTGTATATCCTTGGGGATTAGGATATGATTTTAAGCCCATCTCCACAGTTTTACAAGTTAGACCAGAAAATACACCTTGGATGAAATTCAATATCATCTTTTATCTTTTGAAGCTCAACTTGAGGAGGAAAATATTGCTCTTAACTATGAAGTGTCACATAAGGCTGCTTATATTGCTTGTGATTCTAGTTTGGTCTCTACAAATTGTGTTGTTACACCATCTGGTGCTAATTGCAAATATGATAATGACTTTAGATCTAATGGTGGTTTTATTAATAATGGTGGTTTACATAATCAATGTCAAGCCTTTCAGAGTCCAAATCAATATCGTGCTTTTGGTTTTCAAGGACCAACATTTGAGAATCAAGCTTTTCATGCTGTCCAGCAAATACTTGGTTGAGGAAGAGGTAGAGGTAGGAATTTTGCTAAAGGTGGTGGTAGAAATTCCAAGCCAACTTGTCAGATTTGTCAAACTTATGGTCATTATGCTGCTCACTGCTACAAAAGATTTGATAGTCAATACGTGGGTAATCCCAATGTCAATTCTGGTTATAACTCCAATTTTCAGTTTAATACTCAGCAGTTTGTTCCTTCTCAATTGCATAGACCAAAGCAAGATATCAATCAATCATTTGACGTTTAATCTCAGAATTCCACTTTTTCTTTACCTGTTTCACATCTTCCAACTCCCCGGTCCCAGGCCTATAGTAACAGTAGCAACCATCCTTCTCTAGTGGCTTCATCTGGTTATAACAAGGATTTGCCTGCTTACTCTCAACCTTTAAACTCTCAGATTCAAGGACACTTGGTCTATACTAATGATGCCTATCAAAATTCAGAAGAACACAATACAATTTCACCTGTTGTCACTCTTTCTGAGATGTTTGCAGGGGCTTGTCAAGTGGCCACTCCTATGACTCTGGCTGATTCTTCCTGGTATCTTGATAGTGGAGCAATATATCATGTTGTAGCTGATGGTACCTCTTTACTTAATCAAGTTGAATGTAAGGGGCCAATAAATTGATGGTTGGAAGTGAAGCACACATGGACATTACACATATTGGTAAAAGTTTTATTCCCACCTATCATTCTGCTATCAAACTGTTACATGTGTTAGTTGTGCCTTATATTGCTAAAAATTTACTTAGTACTTCGAAACTGACTCATGACAATAATATGTCTGTTGAATTTTATTCCTTTCATTGCATGCTAAAAGATCATCAAGGGAAGCCAATTCTTAAAGGATTAAGAGAAGGAGGGCTTTATAAGCTGTTGCTTCCTTCCTCTCTAGCTTCCAAACACAATGTCATCTTAGCCACTAGTCTCAACTCAGCCAATACACAATGTTTTTCTTCCAGCCATAATTCTTTGGTGCAGCCTTCTTTTTCAAGAGCTCATGATCATTTAGTTAGTTCTGCTGTTAAATGCTAGAAGCAGACTTTTAGTGTTCTTGTATTTCCTTCTTGTATTTCTACTTCAGTATCCCTTTGTATTTCAGTTTCCACTTGTAAATGTTCTAGCTTTGATTCCTATTTGCATCATGATAGCAGTGTTTGTATTCCTAGTTCTTCTACTTCTGCTATTGTACCTACTTTTTCTGTCATTAATAATAATAAAGGCACACCAGTTAGCAATTTTTCTTCTTTGTCATCTAACTCATTGTCTTTTGTTGCTGCCAACACAGTAGATGTTAATATACTTCACAAAAGACTTGGTCATCCTTCCTCTAATGTTCTTACTAAGGTTCTTACTTTATGCAATTTTAAATCCAATTCAGTTCCTCTTCATTTTTGTGATGCCTGCCAACTTGGTAAACAACCCTTGATCTCCTTTCCCAGTTCCTCTTCTCGAGCTACTGTTCCATTGGAGTTAATTAACACAGACTTATGGGGACCTTCACCTATAGTTTCCTTAGAAGGCTTTAGATACTATATTCAGTTTATTGATGACTTTTCTAGATATGTTTGGATTTATCCCTTGAAACTTAAATCTGAAGCTCTTCCCACTTTTCTTAAGTTTTAGAAAATGGTTGAATTGCTTTTTGGTCATAAAATTAAATTAGTTCAATTGGATTGGGGAGAAGAGTTTAGAACCTTTTTACCTTACCTCACTTCTCAAGGCATACTTTTTCGTCATTCTTGTCCTTATTTACATTCACAAAATGGGAGAGTTGAATGCAAACACAGACACATTGTTGAAGTAGGTCTAAGTTTATTAGCTGAAGCACATATGCCCTTAAAACTATGGTGGGATGCTTTTAGGTGCTCAGTTTATCTCATTACTAGGCTTACTACCCAATAATCAAATCCCTTTCCAACTTTTATTCAAGGAACCACCAGATTTTAACTTCTTGAGCGTTTTTGGCTGCACTTATTATCCTTGCCTTCGACTCTATAATGCTCATAAATATGAGTATCATACCCAAAAATGTGTTTTTCTTGGGTATAGTCCTGACCATAAAAGGGTATCGATGTCTTCGTCATACTGGTAGAATTTATATTACCAAAAGTGTCAAGTTTAATGAATTTGAGTTTCCTTTTACTACTGATCCAAATTTTGTTTCAATGTACTCTTCTTCTTCGTCTTCAGTTTCTAACACTACTAATACTCTTTCTGCTCCTCTCTTCATTTATCATCGACCTTCTATTTCTACACCTCATAGTTTACCACTTATACCATATTCTCAATCCATTCCAACATCTTCTTCTCCTCTTACTCATTCTTCTCCTGTTCAATTAGCTGTTGTTCTACCTTCTACTTCTTCTTGTCCTTTGCCTCATAATCCTTCTTCTTTACCAGTAACTCTTCAGTTCATCCAATGATTACTAGATCTAAAATTGGATCTCTCAAACCTAAAATTTTTCTCTCTACTAAGGATCCTCTACCTTTAGTTTCTTTTGCTTCCATACAAGAACCTTCAAACGTTAAGCACGCTTTAGCTGTTCCTGCTTGGAAACAAGCTATGACTCAAGAGTATAATGCTCTTCTTCAAAATAATACTTGGACATTGGTGTCTTATGATCCTAGCATGCATTTGGTTCGACATAAATGGGTCTTTCGAACTAAGTATAAAGCTGATGGCATTGTTAAGAGACTCAAAGCCAAGACTTGTAGCAAAGGGCTTTCATCAAACTCCTGGGATAGATTATACAAAAACCTTTAGTCCTGTGATTAAACCAGCTACAATTCTTATTGTGTTATCATTGGCATTGTCAAATCATTAGGAAGTAAAGCAGTTTGATTTTAACAGTGCCTTCCTTAATGGTGACTTAACTGAAGTTATTTTTATAGAGCAACCTCAAGGGTTTGAAGACTTGCAGAAACCCAATTATGTTTGCAAGCTTACAAAAGCTCTTTATGGACTCAAGCAGGCTCCTCGAGCTTGGTTTGAAAAATTAAGAATAGTTCTCCTACATTTTTGGTTTTAAGAATTCAGTCTTAGATTCTTCATTGTTCATTCTCAAGACACCTCAAGCTTATGTTCTTCTTCTTGTTTATGTTGATGATATTCTCATCACTGGAAATAATTTAGTCTTTGTTACTCAGCTGATCAATTAATTACATGATATCTTCTCTCTAAAAGATTTAGAGGCTTTGCACTATTTTCTGGGCATTGAAGTGACTAGCACTGATTCTTCAATGTTCTTAAGTCAAGCTAAGTACATCACTGATTTGTTAAAGAAGTCAAACTTAGATGGTGCAAAACCAATCTTAACTCCTATGTGCTTAAGTACAAAGCTTTCTAAATATGTTGGAGATCATTTCCATGAGCATGTTGCTTATCAAAGCCTTATTGGTGCTTTTCAATATCTCTCACTTACTCAGCCTGATATATCCTTCACAGTAAGCTCTTTAAGTCAATTCCTAATAGCTCATACAACTCAGCACTGGGAAGCTTGCAAATATGTTCTTAGATATCTCAAAGGAACTTTATCTTATGGTTTAAAACTCACTGCAAATCCTATTCTTCAAGTTCAAGGTTTTGCAGACTCAGATTGAACAGGAAATATAGATGATCGAAGATCTATAAATGGACATTGCATTTATTTTGGCTCAAATTTGGTATCCTAGAGCTTAAGAAAATAGCAAGTGATTGCAAGGTCAAGCATAGAAGCGAATTATCATGCTCTAGCACATATAACCTCAGAAATTTGTTGGCTCAAACTTGATCATCATAGTGATTGTCCTATAGTATGGAGTGACAATACTGGAGCTGCTGCTCTTGCTGTCAGTCCAGTTTTACATCAAAGAGTGAAGCACATTGAGATTGTTCTTCATTTTGTGAGAGATAAAGTTCTTCAGAAAAGCTTAGAAGTGCGTTATGTTTCAACACTTGACCAAGTAGCAGATATCTTCACTAAACCTCTTGGTACTCGTCGTTTTCAACTACTACAGGGCAAATTGCATGTGGAAGATATTAAGAGCAGGATTCTGTCCTTGCAACAAAAATAATTGAAGTTTCTAAGGAAAGAAGATGAGGTTGCATCTGAGGGGGAATGTTAGAGTTTGTTTTAACAGTCATGTTCACAATCATGTGCTTGTTTTACAATTGCACGTGGCTTTCATTTACATAGTTAGTTAGTTGTTATTAAGCTAGTTTTAATCTTTCCACCTGTGTAAAAACTCGTAGCAATCCTTGCAAGTGGTTTTGGTTAGTTAGACTGTAATGAGCTATATTAACTGCTCCTAAACTACTTTTCAGTTAATGCAATCGTTTTATCGATTTTTCTTTTTGAAATTCTCTCTACTTTTTCTTGTTCATTTTTCTCAGCCTTTTCTTGCTTTTCTCTCATCTTTCTTTCTTGCCAAACACTAACCTTCAAAGCCTAAACACAATTTTTGAACTCTGTCAAAAATGACACTTCTAATGTTTTAGCTTTATCCATATATTACAAACAAATTCATTTATAAACAACAGTTACAGTTTTATTTATTTATCGACCAACACATCCTTTTCACAAAATCTAACGAGGAGAATTATAATTGTTGTTTGAAAACAAGTTCTTAAATATTACTTTTTGTAATACTGCCAAGTAGAAAAATATGATGCATGCTAGGGTTAAGACCTTTCATGGAGTTTCAGACTATAGTTGAAGAGTGTCAGACCACATTACTCTTATTAGCAGCTGAAAACTGAAATGAGCCATCAGCAATGCTATAAAAAGGTCAATTAGGGATTGAATAAGTTGGAAGCCCGAAGAAGTAGAAGATAATTTCTCATCAACATCAGCAATCTCTGTACTTGATCTACTTTAATAACATTAGGACGTATTGCAATGTCAGAACCGAATCTATAAAAACAATATAAGCCAAAACACCTGGCAGCCAAACCTGTAAAAGTAGCAGTTGTGAGTTGCTGCATAAAGAGAAAGATAGTAATGAAAGTAATAGTAAAGAAAAATACTATTTGCAAACTTCTGCTGAAATTTATGGTATCTATCACCATAAAGCTTGTTTTGCAATACATCGCAAAGTCTACACCATTGTTTATGAAACCATAGTGATCTGAAAAAATTAATTTTGAACTAAAAGATTACTAAACTATAAACTTGTTTTCGAAACCAAGACAAGAGAACAGAAAAGAAACATTCACAAATATTATCCAAAATTTGTCAACTTTGTATCCATATCTCAAATTGGTAGGTGTTAAATTGTATAACTACATCTAGAAATACAAGCATCTGGATAACAGGAACACTCTGTTAGAGCCATAATATATTCAATAACCATACACAAAAATATTCATGGAAACCCCAAGAAAGAGTCTCCTTCTGGCTAGTAAGACCAAAAACCTCCCTATTGCCTCTTTACAAGGCTCTGATTGTACTCTGGCCTTGATGCCTGCAAGCGAAATCATTCATTCAACAATTAATAAAATTGATAAAATTCAGATTATCCAAACTTGTCAGCTAAAAGAAGAAATAAGAACCATTTCTCTCAGAAGGGAACCATATTATAAGTGCGTGATGGGATTCAAATCAAGAAGTGCTTATCTTAATCATCAAAATAGTGAAAAACATGCTTAAATAAAATATTCTCAATTATACAAAGCACTTATAATATGGTTGAAGAAAACATGAATATACAATAACAAACTTATTAAAGAATATTTCAAAACCTACATATCCTAAATGGAGAAAGGTAAGCCTCTTTTTCAGTAATCACAAAGTAAACCAATTTACAGGAAGACATTTTGACCTAGAAATTGCTTCAATGCCAACGAAAATTACCGAGATGAACACTCTTACAGTAGGCATGATTACTATTTTTTCTTGTTTTTTATACTTATTGATGACAAATTACGTTTTCTGAGTTCCCAAACACAATCATGGAATAACTTATAAGAAATTATGGTTAAGAAGAATACTAGCCAATTCTGGTAGATGCTCATTCTTGATGCTCATTTTGCCCATGATGACCAAGTGTTACTACATGGCTATGATGCAAAGCCTACTAAAAGAGAGTGACAAATTGAGACGATTAAAAGGACATTGGAGTAAGAATCAGGCAAAAGTTTGAGAAGGAAAAACGACCAAAGTTCTTAACTGAAAGCATTTCACATCTTGGATCCCTGTTCCTTCTATACAAAAAAAGTACCATAAAAGACAAGAAGTCCAATTTAACATGTCACTTCTTGAACTTTAGTGCTAGTGCCAGAAGGACTTAGGATAGGAAATTTCCATTTAAGATCGATAATCAACAAACAATGATTTTTGGCCCTAACTTCCTCTATTGATTTCTTTCCTTTCTTGTAACCAGGGACCTTGGACCAGGTAAGCAGCAGCTACTTGATGTTGCTTCGTCATATTTTAGTTAACTTGTGCCAAGGGCCATAGGATAAGGTTAATTAGACTAAGACTAAAGATAATGGGATCATAATATAAATGATGAATACTTAAATAGTTGCGAAAGAATGATTATTTTGTATATGTAGAATCAAGATTACTAGGAATTACTACATTGTGTAGGATGTTATCCTTGGACAAAGCAAGATGGACGAAGTGGAGGAATAGTAAAGAAAGGTTCTATGTACCACCATCAAGTTAACCATCCCCTATTCTACAAAGTAACAGATGGGTTCAAAAGTAGTACGTTCAAGCTTATTCCATGTTGGGAGCAGCACTAACTGAAAAAGATGAGGGAAAGTTGAGCATGATGGAAAGAATTTTTCGGAGCAAAATGAATGAAAAACACAAAATTTTAATTAAAAAGTCCAAGGAGCTAAGACACACATGATTGAGAAACTTGGTAAAATACTGCTTTCAATAGGACAAAAAGAGCTAAGACACACATGATTGAGAAACTTGGTAAAATATTGCTTTCAATAGGACAAAAAGACACCTAGATAATTTCAAACAAGACATATATGATATAACATAATTGAGATAAAGCTTAATCAAAAAAATTGAATTTAGGCTCTACTTGTAATCACTGAGGTTCACCCACCTTCATGCAATCAAACTCGAACCAACTATCAAAGCTTAATATGTATGAGCACTACTTTTTCCCCTAAAGAAATCTTCTCTGTAGTTCTATCCAATTCCAACCAAAATAAGATTTCTAAATTCCTAAATTCATTCAATCTAAGGTTCCAAGAATCTCATCCTTTTTGTCCATAGTGTGCTTTGTAACACGTTCGTCCTCTTTGAACTTTTTCTTTCCAGAGGACTTGGGTATTCTCTTCTCAAACTTTGCAGGCGCTCTCGATCCTCATATTAAATTGTTGGACAGAAAAAAGTACATTTTCATTGCTAGCTACCAAATCCAAATTTCAGTTTATTACCCAAAAAAAAAAAAAAAAAAAAGAAAGAGAGAGAGAGAGAGATTTCAGTTTCCTTCTTGGAGCTTGTTTGTACAATTGTTTAGCTATTATCAACGTTAAGGAATCACTACCATTTGACATTGAGAGATCAATACAAAAAACAAAAATAAAAAATAAAAAATAAAAATAAAAAATCTTCCCTAGCAAGAACTAAAACGCAGTATCAAATTAATAAATAATAAAATAAAAATAAAAAAAATGAAGGATGAGAAAACGGAGCAGATCTTTGAAGATGATAAAGGCGATGACAATGAAGAGAACGCAGAGGATCTCAAATTCAGCCGCTCTGACGAATCTGAAAATCTTGTTGCCACCTCTAGTGATTGCTGACTCGTTCTTGCTCCTGCTCCCAGCTCGCCTCGCCATTGCCATCCGCTGATTTCTTCTCTCTCTCTCTTTCTCTCTCTCTATCTCTCTCGCGCGCGCTCTCTCTTTACGTTTTACAGTTTCACCACCAATCTTGTAACACCGTTGGAAAAAAGAAATAACGTGGTCGCTTCCGAACGCAGCCTTAAAGTTTTGTCCTTTTTTTTTTTAACAAATAAATAAATGAAATAACCTTTTTTTAAAATATATTTTAAGAGTTAAGAATAAAATTCACCCATTCTTATTTAAAGAATATTTAAAATTTTGTTGTCACATCTGAAAAGTGTATCATCCTATCTTTATTTTATTTCTAAATTCCTTAAGGATACCAAGAAGATGGGTGTTTTTTTTCTTTTTCTTTCTTAATTTTTTTTTAATTTTTTTTTATTGGGTTGAAGAAAGATGGGTATTGAGCTAGTTGTTGATACCATTTCTATGTTCCTTTAACTTGTGACCTGAAAGACAATTTCCATTGCAAGTCCTGTTTAACCTAGTGGTAAAAAATCATTATTTATGTAAGCAACCATTCCAATTCAAATTTTTACCAAGATAATTTATGAAGAAATCATATCAATGCCAATTTTTTTGAGACAAAAACAATCAGAGACTTTTCTTTGACAAATCATATTTTAATTTATCTTTATTGTGTATCTCATTCCATGTACAAATAAGTTGAATTTTAATACAGTTATATGAAACCATTTATCTTAAGCCAATGAGAGAGAAGATCTCCATAGCTCTCTGTAAAAATTTTTTTAAAAAATAATCATGTGGAAAAAAGTTGGATTAGTAGGGGAATAACTAAAAATAGATTATAACAAATTTTGATTAATCAAGAAACTTTTCCAATTGGTGGTTTTTGACTGCATGCATGGGTTGACTATTTTTAATTTGATAGTATTTTCTGACTTTGCCGCTCTTTTTTGTTCTCTCTTCGGATCAGAATTAATCAGTACCCATACAAAGGTGAATGGTATGTTTGGATCAGCACGATATACATGTAACATTAAGGCTTGATTTGGTAATACTTAAATTTAAAAAAAAAAAATCAGTTGTAGTTATACTAACTAAAGAATTAGCTTTTACTGTGCTAACAAAAATATCCGCAAAGTATTCACTATATTAATAAAAATATTATAAAATATAAAAGTTAAAAATAAATGTTTAGTAACTTATAAAATTTAATTGCTAAAAATTTTATAATTACTAAAATGGACATAAAATATATAAGTTATTATTATTATTATTTTTTTTTTATAAAAATACAATAATTTATATATAATTATGTTATGATACATTTATACCAAAAGAATAATATACAATATATGATTTTTGATTTTTTTTTTTTCCAAATCTTAATTTTAAGATAAAATACTTAACAGCCAAAATTATTTGTTTACCAAGCACCTAAGTGGCAAAAACAATTTTATAACTGATTTTAGAACTACCAAATCATTACCAAATTAAACCTTAGATATATTAATAGATGTATAATTGAACAAGATATTAAAATTTCATGACATATGATTTATCATTAGATTCATTACCGTTCGGAAACACAAATTCGAAATTCCAGTAAAAATATAATACGCCTAATAAAAGGCAGGGCTTTTTCAGAATAAATACTTGCATACTCTATCACTACAAAAAAAATTTATATGTTTAACATACAAAATAGCAAATATCATTCATTAAAAATTAAAACTCAACCAATAACACCGCCTATGCCGCTCGGACTCGGGTGCGGGTGTCGGATACGGGTACATATCTAAGAGTCAGATTCGTCAATTCTCAAAATTTAAAATACGGGAATACGGATGATAAGTATCCAAAATTTGGATACGGATGCGGGGGTATGTTTGACAAAAATAAAAAAATTTTATATAAATTTTTTATCTTCATATAAATCATATCTATGGACAAATATTAACTACATATAATAAATAGAAAACTTGTAATGCATATCAAATTCTCATTTAATTAAACAAAAACAATCTAATGCATATTGAAGTTTAAAAAAGACTAAAATCCATTACATAACATAATTTAATCTAATTAAATAAAAATAACAAAAGTTAAAAAGACTCTTAAATTCTTAAAAGTGCAAAAGTTACAAATCCACATATTCCTATCAATTCCTTTCTCTACTTTACTCATTAGCATCACTCAATGTCATAATCTCCAACTCAGGTTCATTAAGTGAAAGTTTTGCAAACTCTACAGTGGCATAGTTATCCAAATCAGCTTTATCACCACCTATAGAAATGATGTAATATATAAAAAATTAAACTCATTAATAGTTGGATTCATGATTAAAAAAATATTTAAAACAATTTTGTTATTATTTAAGTTCTACATAAAAAATAATAATAATAATAATGATAAAAAAAGATTTCAAAAAAAAAAACTTACATAAGTCCCAGTATTTTGTTGGCCCAATCTTGTACTCTTCTTCTTTCCTCGACATTAGGCGAAGATTACAATGCACAAAAATAAGGTCTTCAACTGTACTACTCGCCAATTTATTTCTTTTGATACTTTGTATGTTGGAATAAGTACTCCAATTTCTCTCACAGCACGATGAAATGCTGGTTGTGAAAGCAATTTGAAGGCTAAAGCTTGCAACAATGGTGTAGAAGCACCATGATTAGCCTACCACGACAATGGTTCCTCAAATATTCTCGCCTCAATAACATGTGGTTGATTGAAATAGTCAGAACCACTTGAGAAAACTCCAAATTCAGTATAAACGTTCCTCAAATCATTTGGATTTTGAAATAGTCTCTTGAAGCATTTGCTTCTATTGGTAGACACCTCTTGATCCTCATGTGGTGTTAACCTCATAATTCCATTATTCCCACCTTGGAGCCAAGCATGACAATAATACTTTGGCACCAAAGAATGTGCCATACAATGTAAAAGGGTGTTACTTTTGGCCCATCTACTCACCAAAATTTCATGAATAGCATAAAAAAAAACTGAACTACCACTAATTAAATATTTTCCTTCATGGTCAGATATAATTTTTTTCACTCTTTCAATCATAGTATCCCACATATCATAAATCAAATGCAAAACAGAAATATCTATATCAGTAACCCGTAACATATCAAATATAGGTTCAGTAAAAGATAAAAAATAGTCTAACCTATCCCACCACTGATCATTAACAATGCACTGTTTCACTTTTTGTGCTTCACTTTCAACATTTGCATCCCTATATGATTTCCATTCACAATCCATTATCATATTTTCTAATGCTGTCTTCACTTCTTTTAGACGTTTACTCATCACAATACTTGATGCAAACCTAATATCAGCAATTCTTAACAAACTCAACTTAGAATATTTGTTGTATATAGATACGCCATACTATGATTAATAATAAAATTTTGAATTATTTGCATATCAGATACTAAATCAGCAATCCATTTCCAGTGGGTGTATTGATGTGATCTTTCAGATGGATCGCATATATTCTTTAATGCCAAATTTAAGCTATGAACTACACAGGGAGTCCAAAAGATGTGAGGATACTTGGATTTAATGTGTAATCCTGCAGATTTGAAATTGCTTGCATTGTCAGTAATTATTTGAACAATATTGGCGTCTCCAATTTGATTGATCACTTGTAGAAACAAAGAAGCCACATAGTCCCCATCTTTTATATTGCTGCTAGCATCAATTGATTTTAGAAACATTGCTCCACCAGAAGATGCAGCCATCATATTGATAAGAAGTCTTCTTTGTCTATCCGACCATCCATCAGAGACAATAGACACTCCCTTCTTCTTCCATGAATCTCTAATTGGCTGAAGCTTCCTATTAATATGTTCTTTGTCTTGTGTAAGCAAAGTTGTCCTTAATCTATTATACATAGGAGGAGTGTAACCTGCCAAATTGCTGTTTGCTAGTGTTTTTGAATATTGCCTAAAATAGGGAGACTTTACAAAATTGAAAGGTAATGCACCGGCATAGAACATCCTAGCAGCTTCCTTGTAAGCAATATCACGACGTGCAGTGTTCAAAGATTTTTCTAAAGATCCAACCACAGCTCCTTTCCTCTTTTTATGTTGCAAAAAATCTGAACTGCTGGGTAAATTGATATACTCTGCCTTTTCTCTTTCATTGAACTCATCCTGAAATCTCTTGATTTCAACTTGGTCATATTCTCTTTTTATTTGTTGAAGTAAATCACCTGCAACAACCTTGCAACATTCAACCCCATGACCTGGAATCCTGAGCAAATGAGCTTTCACCTTTGAATATGAGCCCGTCACTTTTTTGCTGCAATAGTTGCAAGTCGAGTATCGGTTTCCACCTCCACCAACAGCTACATTGAGAACTTTGACATGGTTTCATAGAGGTTTATCATCAAATTGGGATCCTTTAATAGAAGAAGATGGTCGCTGTGATGGTTTTCTTGTTCCTAATATCTCTGGTGTAGGGCTTGATTGATTCATTTGATAGTTTGATGATGATTAACATAGAGGAGAAAGTGGGTTTGAAAGAACTTCTGATAAATATTACTAAAAATTGCTATGGGGATTTTAGAAAAAAAGAAAAGAAAAGAGTTTTGATTGAGAAAGCTCTGTGTATTTTTGTTGGAAAAATCGAATGAATATAAAGCCATCAGCTGAAACAGAGAGAAAGAGAAGTTGCAGAGACGAAGAAGAAAATCGGGCCCTTCGCCTTCTATATTTTTATAATATAGAAATATTTTTTCTTTCGTCTTTTGGATAAATTATTTAATAAAAAGCCTCCTGTTTTTTAGGTTGAAAAAGCATGCCACACTTAAATACCACATCTTTTCCTAGGTACTAATGGATGACAATTGACAAGTGACAATATAATATTTTTTTATTATTTAATCAAGTAGCATATATATTTAAATAATATTATTGATGATTATAATTATTATATATTTATAGATAAGTTATTATTCGTATATTTCATGTAGTATTTATTTAATAAAGTAGTACAGTATATTTAGATAATGTTTTAAAATATATTTATTATATATGGCTAGATTAGTAATTATCCATATATGTCAAATTTATCATTATTTTTTATTTGCCATAGCATGACCTATTAGATATATTATCATATGATATTATCTATTAGACATACTTATAAAATATGATTTCATATGATATAATCTGATATATTAATTTAATTAATGTTTGCATATTATTTGAAATATTGTTGCATTTCTATCATTGTAATAATTTTATTAGTGACTGGTGTTGTAATATTATATATATAATCTATTAGTGACTGGTGTTGTAACACACACACACACACACACATATATATATATATATATATATATGTGCGTGTCTGTGTCTGTGTAATTTTTTATGCTCTATGTTGTATGTTTATGAACATTGAAAGTAATTTTGATAGACAATTTGACTTCTTATGTTTTGTATTATATGTTTATGAACTTTGGAGTGATCTTGATGGAAAATTTAAGTTTATTAGATATACAAATTACAAAAGTCATAAAACTTAGGAATTAATTTTATATTTATAGGTTAGTTGAGTTAGTATTAGTTACATAAGCATATGATTACATGTGTAATTATAGCTTGCAAGTAAGAATTATTTACCATATAATCAAATCTAATTAGATTAATTGATAGAGATATACATTTGACATAAAATCAATTCAACATTATAAAACAATAATGTTTTATTAGCTAATGTTATGTCAAAAGAAAACTATTGGGTCCATATTAGTATAGGAAAATTTTACATATAGATACAAATTAATTAACCTAATGATAGAAATCATGTCATAATTTTATTTACGTTTAAAATATCACATGCTTTCAATATATGACATTAAAATTTTAGTATATTATTATTTAGAAAATTACAAACATAATTCTAAATTATTATTAAACTTAATTTAGACTTTCTATGCTAGTTATATATATTTTGAACATTGAGTGAATATTATTGAATATATTTTTTCTTTTGCTGATAATATAATTCAACTGTTAAGTCGATGTCAATTTGATATTTTAAAATTTCTATTTACATTATTTTAATAGGATATTGGACATGAAGTTATGGTAGTTGTCAAAATGACTAACCACTTTCATTGGTTAGAAATAAATTCTAATTGTTGTACTACTTATTGTCGATTTAATTATATTTATGTTTTTATTTATATTATTGTTATTATCATCATTATTCGATGTAATATTAAACGTTTAAAATTAAATTCATCAAACAAATTTTAAAATTAAAAAAGTTATCTTTTGTTGAAAACTCTTTTTATTTATTTTCTATCTTTTTTTTTTTTTAATCATGCATTCACTTTTTATTTATTTTAAAAAATATCTTTTTTTTAATCATGTATTTTTAATATCTCTAGTGTAGGGCTTGATTGATTCATTTGATAGTTTGATGATGATTAACAGAGAGGAGAAAGTGGGCTTGAAAGAACTTCCGATAAATATTACTAAAAATTGCTATGGGGATTTTAGAAAAAAAAAGGAAAAGAAAAGAGTATTGATTGAGAAAACTCTGTGTATTTTTATTGGAAAAATCGAATGAATATAAAGTCATCAGCTGAAAAAACAGAGAGAAAGAGAAGTTGCAGAGATGAAGAAGAAGATCGGGCCCTTTTGCCTTCTATATTTTTATAATATAGAAATATTTTTTCTTTCGTCTTTCGGATAATTATTTAATAAAAAGCCTCCTGTTTTTTAGGTTGAAAAAGCATGCCACACTTAAATACCACGTCATTTCCTAGGTACTAATGGATGACAATTGACAAGTGACAATATAATATTTTGGATAAATCATTTTCTTTCTTCTCAAACCTTCTAAAATCACATTGATAACTGTACAAAGACAGATCCCACTGTCCGATGCTTCTCTTCCCTATACTTTTCTTCAATCCTTTCTCCTCTCTCATCTCTTTTTAGTTCCACCGATAGGAATCTCTGTTCTATCTCTTTATGCCAGTTGGATACTTTCTTTTTTTTTGTTTTTTAATCTTTTTTTCCATCTCTTTCTTCTTTCTTCTTTCCTCTCTTTACAGATGCTTTTCTCTTCATGGATGGATTCTTCATTTTCTCCATGGAAGCTCTGTAAATGGTAATTGTACAAAATAGCCATACCAATTTTTCCCATGGTGTATCTGCAACGGATTCTGCACCCGTATCCATGTTGTGTCGTGTCGACACCGGTGCTTTGACGATTTTGAAGAGTTCGAGTATCACAGAACACCGCATAAATTCTACATTTATCATAAATTAATCCACAATTTTACTTGCTTTGATTCTCTTAAATTAATCCATAATTTTACTTGCTTTGCTTCTCTTTCAGAATATAAAAATCTTGTCTCCAAGATACATGAATTGAGGCATTACCGGAAAACGACCACGACGTCTCCAAGATGGCAATGTCTTAAGTCGAAGTTGATAAGCTTTCCCACAATGTGTAGAATCAGCAACAAATCTAAACATAGAGTAGATGAAATAAACCGTCGCCGCCACACCAATAGGATTGTTAAGCAGGAATGTAAACTTAAAAATGGTGATAGCACAAAGCATAAAACTTAAAAATGGCGATAGCACAAAGCATACCAAAGTAAGATGCTATCTACCCATTCCTGCCAAGGTTAATAATTCCATATCTTGAACAAAACCCTGTTTTGCAAAATATTGCAAAGTTTTTGCAACTGTAACTGAAAGGTTGTAGGCACCAGTTCCAGAACCTTTGTTCAGCTCCCAGCGGGAACGGTACATGACAGTTTCAGACCGATTAGTAAAGCCAATGGTACAAGTACCACCTCGAGTGTTGGCAATAAAGAAAGCAAGACTAACACCATATTTATAAAGATAGAGTTCACCGCCATGAAGAAAACTATCTAGGCTACAATATTCCACACGACTTTTCTTTGCTTGATTACTGGTGGCAGAGCTAGTGCTTATGGGAATGTCTGATGAATGGGATGAAGCTGAGCTGGGTAAAGTAGGGTCTACTCCACGAATGAGGCTGATCACTTCTCCGTCACTGTCCCCGACATATATACTTGGCCAAGTCACATGAATAGCAGGCAGAGTAAGCTTACACCATGATGGCCAATTCACCATGACATATATAATTTCATAAAGTTAGTATACGTTGATGTGAGCACGATTTTATAATTTTTTCACAATAAGAGAAGGAATTAGGATTATTTTCCTGTCATAAACATGGTTTGTCACAATGTGAAAGAGATTAAACTAATGGATATGTGAAAACCTTCCTAAAATGCTTTTGAATTGATTATCACCCTTCCAAAAGCTTAAGTTGTTTGAATATATATATATATATATTTATGTTGATCATTGTATTTATATTATTATATTACAAATATAGATATTGAAAATATATATATGACCACAAACTTTGCTTATGTACAACAAACATTTTTTTTCCAAACTTGCTGAAGTAGTCTAGTTTCTAATTAAAAAACTCGTCAAATATTACTATCAGATTCTATTCAAACACTTCCTACACTTGAGGGGAAGGAAATCGCTGTTAAAAAAATAAATAATTGTGGACTTAGTTGATTCTTACAGGACCTATTTATGCTATTAATAGGACTGGTTTGTTTATTATTTTGTAGTAGGACTCATGGTCACATACTTTCTGTAATACTCTGGTTAGTCCATTGGACTGTAGGATCAATTCTCTTTAAAATCCCATTTTGACTTATCTATATTTTTTATTAATATTATATTATTAAATTATTATTATTTTGTGTGCGTTAAAATTAATGGGTAAGTCTGATTTGCAGAAACTATATAAAGGGTCTAGGGCACGTAAACAATACACATCATATTTTTGAGATTAGAGTTTCAGAGATCAGTTGAGAGTGGTTTGAGAGTAGTGTATCCATAGGCACTACTATTACATTGTTTTCTATTTTGTAGGATTAAAAATTTAATTTATCAATGGATATGTTTGGAGTTAGTAATTTATACTTTAATAAAATTTATTATGTATATTTTAGATCCGTAAATTCTAACAATAGCTATTTTGGGAAAAAGACAGAGCATATGTGTAAGTACAAATACATACACTCATATATATTTAAATTAATTACCTAATCCTAATTGATTCTCTAAAAGCAATTCTATCCTCCAAATGATAGGTAGATTTCTTATTCAATAAAGTTCAAAATTATATAATATTCCTACACTAACTTAGAGGTTTCTCGTGCAATCGTGAACACAATTCAAACAGTAATAGTTAATTACTCAAATTATATATTTAAACAAAAATAGGTTTTTTTTTTTTTCATTTTTTTCTTTTTGACCCTCTTCTTTTCAGTAATGGAAAAGAAAATGAAAGGAAGATGTTACAGCAGAGATTCTAACAAAAATTCCATTCAGAGCCTAGTATTCAACCGAGCTATATACATTGTATAGGACACAACAAACATAGAAAATATCAGCAAAGCAAATGTTCCTATTGAAATTTTTTTTCAAAAAAATTGTTATATAAATTACAAGAAGCAACCTTACACAAACGTGAAAAATAAACATTAGTTAAAGAAATAAAAAGAAAAAGAACAAACAAATTAACAAAGAACATAGTTCTTTGCCAAAGTATGATGTAATGCTAATCTCAGTTGTCCCCTGAATTTAATAAGACTAACCATTTAGGATGGTCAACTTTTTAAGCCACAACATTAAAACAACTAATATCTTCAATCATTTTCTATTTGTAACTCTGGAGACTGCAACATATAACTGTCTATAATTAAAAATTGGTTTTTTAAGATAAAGTTTAACATATGGAAGAGATTGATTTTGGCTTTTATTATAGTCATAGCATATGATACAACCAAAGGATATTGTTTTCTTCAAAATTTAAAAGGTAACCTTGGGTCTGATAGAGTTAAATTCATTTTTGAAATAAAAACTTTAAACCCAGTACTGCTTCCTAAAATAACTTTGCCTTCGAGAACATGATTGCCAAGCCTTGTAATGACCAATCTAGTCCCATTGCACAACCCCGAAGAATGATCAACTTTATATATTATATAGATTTGCTTTTCCAAAAATGCTTGCTAAAAATTTATATTTTTATTGGTGTTAGTTAAAAGCTTTTAGAAGTTTTGGAGGTATGAAATACTTTCAAAAAATTATCTAAATATTTTTAAAAGCAATTTTTGAACTTTAAAAGTCAGAAGTAGCTTCTCATAAGCATTGTCAAACATGACCTAAGTATCAAAAAATTTATTTACCGAATATTTATTTTGTTTCTGCATAAATAATAATAATAATAATAATGCTGAAAATATTACCGTTTGTAATATTGCTAGGTAGAAAATTATGATACAAGCTAGAATCCAGACCACTCGAGGAGCCTTGGACAGCAGTTGAAGCGGCTCAGACCACATTTGTATTGTTAATAGCAACTGAATATTGAAACAAAACATCAGCAATACTATGAACAAGTCAATTGAGGATTGAATAGGTCTGAAGCCCGACGCAGTAGAAGATAAGTTCTTATCAACATCAGGAAATGTCTCTACTTGATCCACTTTAATAACATTTGGACGGGCTCCGATATGAGAACCTAATATATATACAGAATAAGCCAAAACATGTAGCCGCCACACCAGTAAAAGTTGCAGTTGTTCTTTGCTATAGAAAAAGAAAGAATGTGACAGTAACAGCCAAGAAAAATGTTCCAGCTTGCCAACTTCGGCTGAAATTTATGTTATCTGTCACTAGCAAGCCTGTTTTACAATACATTGCAAAGTCTTTACCATTGTTTATGAAACGGTAGTGGCCGTTGGAGTCATTGCTACTAATTAGTAGGAAACTAGATGCATGGTTCTGCACATGCTTAGCTGGATCAACAGGCATAATAGTTGCACCTCCTCTGAGTTTGGTGAGGATGAGAGCTGGATTAACACCATATTCGAAGAGATATAGATGATCTCCACCAGAGAGGAAACAATCTATGCTGGAAGAGACCACACCACGAAAACTTGATTGATCATGGTCACTTTAGTTTAGACATGTACTATGATGATCGTCTGACCTTGCTCCTCATCGACCTTGAATGAAATGGATCACGTGTTCATCATCCAAATATATTCTTGAAGTCATATATATGAGGAAAATTATTAAGTAAATTTCATGGTGATGAAGAACTCAGATGTCATTCATAAGAAAGAAAAAAAAAAGTTCGTGAAGCACAAAAGTATTGTAAGCACAAAAAAAATAGGAAAGTTACCATGGTCTTTTGTATTGGCTCGTGTCCATGTGTAGATGTGATCTCCATGCCGCAGGTTTTCTTTCTTGGTTTCCTTGAGAAGCACCTTCTAGATCTTGTTCTGCAATTCATTCATCTTACTACTGGGATATGTTTCTCTCTCTGCTCTTCAAATTTGTGTTTTAGAAAATGGGATTTTAATTCAACCTCAATAGAGATGCAATGCCAATACTGAATACGCTTTATAACCAGTACATGGGGATAATAAAGGCCTTGGACAGTAATGCAGAAAGAATTGAATTACTGACAGAATGGTAAGTCGATATTTATGGCAGCACCTGTTACCAGTGAAGCAAATGTCGCCGACACGGGCAAAAAGTTGCCGATAATGTCAGTTGTCAACCACCTCCGACACCGAAAAAGGGGGGGGGGGAGGGGAAGAGTTTCCGTCATGGATGCCACCGGAATGTCATCGGAATTGACGGGTTTCGACTGGAAATGCAGAAGTTGATTGGGATTTCATTTTTTGGGTGGATATGGTGGAAAATCGATGGGAATTCGTCGAGTGTCAGTGAAATTTTTGGGTAGATGTCGGCCGGCGTGTGTGTGGTTGTGAAGATTCATTTCCCTGTAATGTGATTTGTGAATCACAAAACGAAAGGAAAGAAAATAAAAAATGCAGAAGCACGAACAAAGAGAAGAGAAGAGAAGAGGAAAGGGGAAGACCAGAAGAGGAAGGAAGGGGGACTGTAGAGAGAGGAGAGGAAGGATCTGGAAGGAAAAAGAAATTTTTAATTGATTTTTTAATTTTTAAAAATAAATTAATTTATTTTATTTAATAATTAGAAGAGAAGAGAAGACTAGAGGAAAGGGGGAAGACCAAAAGAAGAAGGAAGGGGGACGGGACAGGGAGGAGAGGAAGGATCTAGAAGAAAAAAGAAAAAAATTTGATTTTTTAATTTTTTTAAAATAAATTAATTTGTTTTATTAAATAACTAGATTGTTTTTTATACTATTCAATAATATTGCAAAGGAAAATTTACATTGAGTAAGATATTGAAAAAGAAAAAAAAACTAATAATTAATTTTATTGATTCAGAAAGAAATTGGGATATAGAAAATTTTATCAGAAAATTTTCAATTATGAAAATTTACATGTTAATAATAAACTGAAAAGATAAAACAATTAGGGTAAAAAAATCATGAGAGAATTGAAGGATGAAATAAAATGTAATGTCTATTGTTATATTCGCGAAATATCGAAATATGATCATCAATTTGAAAAACCAAAGAATTCTTTTTTATATTGATAATGTATTATGATTTATATTTAAGAATTTCTTATATTTTAATATTATCTGTTAAATTATTCTGTATTTTGATACTAAATAACATTATAGTTTATTCATTTATAATAATTTATAATATTTATGGACTATTTTATTATTATTGTATTCTAATTATTGTATTTTTATATTATTTTACTATATTAATTATTTTATATGTTAAAATTTATATTCTAAATTAAAAATTTACAGTTTCCATAATCTTATCGATATTTCCATCGATAAAGATATTTCCATCGGCATTTCCGTAAATTCATATTCTCGATATTTTCATCGACATCGATATTTTCATCACTGCCTGTTACAGATATAAAAATTTTGTGTGGAGTTTTGTATAATCAATAACTCACTTATAGAATTCATTTGTATTATTAATGGATTGACTTATTTACTAACTTATGAAGTAAGATTTTCGGACATATACTTTTTGTAATATTCTATTTGACCTATTAAATTGGAGGATCTCTTTAGAAACTCATTTGGCTTATCTATATTTTTATTATTATTATATTTGTTATTAAATTATTATTTTGGTGTAAGTTAAAATAATGAGTAAGTTATGTAATTTGCATGTAACTTCAGTTTCTAAAAGGCTGAGATTTTATTGATAAGGTAAGTGAGAAAATACATGCTACATTTTTTCTAGATTTTTGAGAGATCACTATATAGATCTATAAGAAAGGGGTTAAAGATAGTGTGTTCATTTTAGACATTGCTATTATGTGTTTTATGTTTTACAAATAGCAGATTAAATTTATAAATGACTACTTTTAAAGGTTAATAATTCTGAAATTAATTTGTTGTGTACAATCCATATTTATTTTTACTATAACAATGGTATCAAAGTCACATACATAATGAAATTCCAATTCCATGACCTGTTTATTTTGTTGACTGTATATATATATGTATCATTAGCCATTGATCTGGATCATATATATATATTTTCATTTTATTTTTCCTTTCTTTGATATATATATATGTATATTAAAAATTATGGATCGTATATATATATTTTCTGTTTTGTGAAATAAATTTGTTTTTTGGAATTTTTTATCAAAACTTATTTATGATAAAATCAGGATCTAGGTATTGTTAAATGGTATTTTTAATAAAAAGAAAAATAAGATTCATCAAAAAAACAAAAAAGGTTGAATTTTAATGCAGTTGTACGAAACCAATCTTAAGCCATACGTAAAGGAATAAATATAAAACTTGATTATAACAAACTCATAATATTTAAAGGAAAAAATTCTCAAAAAATCAAAAAACGACTATAGCTGCCAACCTTCTTTGTTTTTTTTATTCTTTTTACAGGGTCCGCCTTCTTCTTTCTCATCTTTCACTTGAACTTGATTGGCCCCACTCTTCTCTAACCTCGTGGCGATTGGCCCCACTCTCTTCTCATCCCATGTTGAAAAACTTCTATGAGACAGTGGTACCAAATCAGCTGTTACCGCTTTAAATGGCTTAATGCAATATATTAAAAAATTGACATGTCATTGCCAGCTCATAATTTCAATTGATTTTTGATTTTTCTTTGAAAAAAGTAAAGCTTTTGCATATCTTTCTCTTATTCCAAAGAATACCTTTGACCTTTCCTTCCATGGCAACCCTTTCTTCCTCTGCAACTCTATAATATGGATCATAAAGCTCCAACTTTTGAAATAGATACTCCTTCATTGACTCACCCTTCGTCAGTTTTAATCATTCCCAATTTGTGTTTGGAGTTAGTTGGACAGATTACACCAGCAAGGCCTGAGATCTGGATGCATACAACCCTAGATCTTGCATAAGTGTGTCCACTACCATAAAAGCATTCAATCTGCATTCTTCCATGCTCATATGATTTGGATTTGAAATCTATCATGGTGGTTCACTTTCTATCTCTAATGCTTCTAGAATGGAGTTTTAAGACAGAGTTTGAAATCTCCCATGGTGATTCACATTCTTTTGTGACAATATTATATTTCGTTTTTGATTTTTTTTTTTTTTTTTTTTTTATCTTCAAACTCTTGTTCACAACGGTCATAAAGAAAGAAGAAGCCATGCCATGGAGGAAGAAAAGCTCTCAAAAATGTTTGGGATGGTGAACTGCTTATGACATATGGCAAGTATTTTAATATATACCATTTAACCAAGTGGTACCACCGTCTCATACAGGATTTTCTTCAGGTCCGGGCCAAACATACTTAGGCTTTATACATTTTTCCCCTTCTCTTTTTTTCCCTCCATATTTTCCTTTACTTTTATCTCATCATCTGTTCCCAAATACCAAACATAGCCTTAATAAATCAAAATCAAAGCAGAATCGGAAAGAATGAATATAATCCATGTTAAATCCCATAATTTTAATATGAGAGGAAAGAAATATGGAGATGAAGACATCACCGTGATGGGCGTAGATAATGCAGGTGTAACACTCCGTCCCAAAGTACAACGGAAATTTTTCAACTTTGACTGAGGTTGACCGTTGACTTTGACTTTGACCATTGACCACAGGGTCAAAAGTTGACTTTTTGACTCTGATGGAATTCTAGGTTGACTGAGGTACCGTTATGAAGTACACGTTGGCACGAGTTCGTAGACTAGTAGCACGTCAAAAATGGAGCTACGGTTTGAAAGTTATGAGCAAAACAAGTTGAGATCCAAACTATCCAAGGGATGCCAGAGTTGACTTTTTTATTCATGCAAAGTTGAGCTTTGACTCATATATGGTTGTGAAGTACTCATCGATATGAGTCCGTAGACTAGCGGCACGTCCGATTTGGAAATGTGGGTTGAAAGTTATGGACCTGTAGAGTTTTTCAAATACTGTATTATTTTAATATTATTTTTTTTAATGTGTAACAATGTGCCACGTGTGACTTAATAAATGTGACCATGTGTCACCATGTTGAGATGCCACATGTCAGCCATGCTTAATACCATATTATTTTATTATTGTTATTTTATATAATAATATTATTTTGTTATTATTTAATTATTTCTTTTATTTTATTTTCTTTTTTTTTTTTCTTTTTCTTTTCCCCCACGTGAAAAAAAAGGGCCACGGGCCCCTTCCCCTTCTTCTTCTTCTTCTTCTTTCTTTCCTTCTTTCTTCCTTCCCACCGGCCATCTCTCTCTCTCTCTCTCCCGTGTTCATCTTTCTCCGGCCACCACAAGCCACACGCACCGGCCACCGTCGAAGACCACAAGCCGGCGAGCTCACCAGCCAAATTTGGAGGCCGGCCAGCCGGCGACGTGCCTAGATCGGGCCGGTGAAGTCGGCGGCGGCGAGTTGAATTTTTCTGGCGATTCTCGCCGTTTCCGGCCAGCCCAGTCCAAATTGCCACCCCTTTCCCCCTATTTTGGGTCCTCTGAGTTCAATTATGGTCTCCAATCGTTTAAATTCTAATTGTTTCATGAGATACGAGGAGATCAAGACCGGCCGAAGCTTTCCGGCCACCACCGGTCGAATTGAGCTCAATGGAGGTCGGTAATGTGATCCTCATCTCACAAGCTTTCCATAGACATATAATTTGTCAATTTTGGTTCACGTTTGTGTTAGACCCCCCAGGTACCGGATATTATTTACCCGAATAAAATATTAATTTATTTGACTGTGTGTGAATTGTGTTCTAGGAGCACGGGTGAGTCGTGGAATTGATCCCATGGAGGATCTTAGGATTAATTGCGTGCTCCAGGTGAATGACCCACCTTCAAATTAATTTCGGGAATTAAATTTGTGAATATTTTGTGTGAATTGAATATTTGAAATTGATATTTTATGTGCCAAATATTTAGTGGTTTAATTTGTGAAAATTTGATGCCTAATAAAGTGAATCAAAATATTTATATATTAAAAAATATTTTAATTCAAAGAATTTTATGAAATTGAATTGAAATTATTAATTATTAAATTAATTTGTTGGAATATTTCATAATTGAATATTTCTAAAATATGTTTATGTGTTCGATATCATGAGAATTTCTATCTAGAATGGTATTGCTAATTCATAACGTTTTTAATATACGTTTTGGTGCCAAAAGAATATATTTGGAAATTTAAAGAAATTGTGGTTTGATTTATTGTAATTATTGCTATGGTTGTTAGTTTTAAAAATTGTTTTGGGGTATAACATAATATATATATATATATATATATATGTTCGAATAATTTGGCTTATATACCATTTGATTGAATGTTTGGATTATGCATATAAAAATATTTGCCTTATTAAATATGAGTTGTCATTTTACGTAAGGTTTGACAATGTATTAAATGGTTTTATATTCTAATGGGTTCATAAGTGAACTTGGAGTAGTTAAATATTTTGGTATTTAAATTGAGATTTTAAATCATTTTGGAAACTATTTGGTTTGAGAAACCAGATTAAAAATCATATAATTTTAAGCACGATCAAATATTTTATAATTTTAGGTGCTTAGAATTGGTTTATGGTAAATATATTTCACTGTGGTATTTCTGGTTTTCGTATGAAATGATATTTTGAGATTTTGAAATATTTGAACAAGCGATTGAACTTGACAATTAAATTATGATTATGATACAGTAGGATATTATAGCGGTTATTTTAATCGATGTACCATATAGTACAAGAGTTTGGTTCAGTATTATATTACAGCGTGCTGGGTTTACCACGGTGCCGTGAGGCTGGTTGCATCCAACGGTTATCTATTATTACCACGGACTGTGAGGTCGGGCTCATCCGACGGTTTTAGTATTATTACCACGGTGTCGTGAGGTTGGTATCATCCAACGGTTTATTATTGCCACGGACCGTGAGGTTGGGTACATCCCGACGGTTTATTTATTATTATTGCCATGACACCGTTCATATATTGAGGGTTGTGAGGTGGGTGTATCCCATGGTTTACAGATTGGTACGTCGTATGGTACATTGTATATGTTGTATTTAACGTTATTTTTAATAATTATTTCAATTGGAAAAGTTAATACAAATTTTATGGAATTTTATTATGTTTTTTTTTAATTTCTTATTTATATTAGTGTTTTAACAGTGCATTTCATCTTGATTTTTCTATTTATATTGATTTGGTGATTTTTAAAAGATCTTACTATGTTTTTACCATTTATCTTAAATGGAGGTTTTAAATTGACTTAATTTTTCCCTTTACTTAATTCTTCAAGAAATTGATTTATTTCATTATAAATTTTGAATGCTTGAATTATTACATTTTATTTGATATTTAGTTGAATAATTGACTCCTTGATTTTCGGGGAATATGAATAACGGGTTTTGTGAAAAGGTTTTAAAAGGGGAACTTTTCCAACCGAGAGAATCGTAAGGGTTTTGAGAGAAATTATTATTTCCAATTAATTATTATTTATCTACTTAGTTATCGTGATATTATAATTGTACAGTAGATAGGGTCACTCACTGAGATGATTAGCATCTCATATTTTTAAATTCCGTTCCCCTAGGTCCAGGTTAGGAGATGTTGAATGTCCGGGGCGAGCCCGACATCTCAGTTCATTGCCAAAAGTCCAAGAAGCATTTCTTCCTTTTTTCCTCTCCATCTTGTATTGCTTCTTTATCTGACGTTGTATTAATTCCACATTTATTTGTATAATGCTCTGTATACTGTATCGGTCATTTATGTAGTCATTATGCACTGAGTTACTGTTATTCTTTTGGAGTGCTGTAAATTTGTGGAATCAAATTGTAGTAATGTGGGAGGAATAAGGGGACGATTATAGAAGTGTGTTTTCAATGCAGGAAATTTTTGGTTAGTCCTACCCTTAGAGGAGGTGCTATCGGATTTTTCGTCGGAAGGTTCGGTGGTATTTCCCTGGGATCAGCGCTTGTCTAGGGTTCCGATGAGGAATTTTGGACGGATCTTGACAGCAGGAGTTGCGTCTCCATGTGTAAATGTGGTCTCCATGCTTCAGTTGCTCCTTATGTATCTTGTTCAAAAGCAGCCTCTGGATATTGAATGTCAAAAACTTTAGTAAGTAATTTAATTTATTTCATAAAAAAAAAAGGGTTAAATCTCATTATACTTCTCTCCATTTGAAGAAATGTATATTTGTTTCTTTTCTTATAGTAGTCCACTTATATATTTTACTCAAAAATGACACTTTTAATCTTATAGCTTTATCCATATAGTAGAAACAAACTCATTTATAAACAACAGTCACAGTTTTATTTATTTATCGACCAACACATCCTTTTCACAAAATCTATCTATCTAGGAGAATTATAATTGTTGTTTGAAAACAAGTACTGAACTTTTGGCTTTTAAGGTTCAAAAATTGCTTTTAAAAATATTTGAATAATTTTATGAAGGTAGTTTAGACTTCCAAGGCTTTCTTTAACCAAAGCCAATAGAAAATAGATTTTTAGCAAGCATTTTTAAAAAAGCAAAAGCTAAGCCAAATGAGGCCTTACTATAAGGTTTTATTATTATTATTATGATAATATAAATCATGCAAGTATTGTTTACAGTAAAATGTGTTAGTGGACTCCTAACAAAAGGGAACAAATATGCATTTCTTCAAAATAAAATGCATAATAGAATAACTATATATGATGAAATTTACTCTCCTTTTTTATTTATGAAATAAAATTACTTACCAAAACATTTTCCGTTTAATATCCAGAGGCTGCTTTCGAACAAGATACATAAAAAGCAGTTGAAGCCCGGAGATCACATCTACACATGGAGGCGCGACTCCTGCAGCACCTATGCCCATCATGGTGATGATCTTCTTGATCTCCATATTTCTTTCTTCTTCTTTAAAATTATGGTATTTAACATGGATTCTAACTCATGTGTATTGGTTCTTACTATTGTGATTTTATTTTGACACCCAAGACCCTATTCTTTTAACCTTATATCATTATCTTTTATCTAACTCAAGTGCTTGAACCATGATAGAATCCAGACCCCTCGAGGAGTCTCAGACCGCAGTTGAAAAGGCTCAGACCACATTAGTACTCTTAATAGCAACAGAATATTGAAATGAGTCATCAGCAATACTATGAACAAATCAATTAAGGATTGAATAGGTCTGAAGCCCAAAGCAGCAGAAGACAATTTCTCATCAACATCAGGCAATGTGTCTACTTGATCCACTTTAATAACATTAGGACAGGCTCCGATATCAGAACCAAATCTATGAATACAGTATAAGCCAAAACATGTAGCTGCCACACCAGTAAAAGTAGCAGCTGTGAGTTGCTGCAGAGAAGGAAAGACAGTGACAGAAACTGCCAAGAAAAATGCTGCAATGTGCCAACTTCTGCTGAAATTTATGTTATCTATCAGTACCAAGCCTGTTTTGAAATACATTGCAAAGTCTTTACCATTGTTTATGAAACGGTAGTGCCAACTGGAGTCATTGTTAATAATTAGAAGGAAACTAGACGCACGGTTCTGCACAACTTCAGCTGGATCAGCACGCGCAAGAGTTGTACCTCCGAGTTTGGCGAGGATGAGAGCTGGATTAACACCATATTCAAAGCGATACAGATGATCTCCACCAGAAAGGAAACAATCTATGCAGGAAGAGACCACATCATGAGAACTTGATTGATCATGGTCACTGCATTTTGGACATGTACTATGATGATCGTCTGACCTTGCTCCTTGTCGACCTTGAGTGAAGTGGATCAAGTTTTCTTCATCCAAATATATTCCTGAAGTCATATATATCAGGAAAATTATGAAGTAAATTTCATGGTGGTGAAGAACTCAGATTCTCATTCATAAGAAAGGAAAAAGGGAAAAAAAAAAAAAGTCTGTGAAGCACAAAAGTACTGTCTGGCATAAATTCGAAAGAAATGGAGACGAAGAGGAAGGTTACCATGGTCTTTTGTATTGGCTTGTGTCCATATGTGGATGTCATCTCCAGGCTTTAGGTTTTTCTTCTTGGTTTCCTTGAGAAGAACCTTCCACATCTTGTTGCGCAGTTCACTCATCTTACAACTGGGATATGTTTCTTTCTCTGCTCTTCAAATTTGTGTTTTAGGAAATGGGAAATTGAATTCAACCACACTAGAGATGCAATGCCAATATTGAATAACCTGACAATACAGGGTTTGGACTGTAATGCAGAAAGGATTGGATTGGCTGACAGAAGGGTAAGTCCATATTTCTATATTCTTAAAGAAATAATGACGACAGCAAATAATAAGGGAAAAGATGCTACCTAGTATTGTATGTCAGTAAGTCAGCGTCACTTATCGCCATCAAATTAGTCAACGAGGGCAACATATGTATATCAATGCTATTGCTAGGAGTATTCTACTTCTCTAACTTATGAGTATACATGTTTATTTAATTTGCTTTGAATAACCAAAAATCATCTTACAGTAGGACATGTTACTCTCTCTCTCTCTTTCTCTCTCTCTCTCTCTCTCTTTCTATTCTTCAAGGAAATGGGAAATTGAATTCAACACCCCTAAAAATGCAATGCCAATATTGAAAACCCTGATTAACGAGTGCACGAGGACAATACGGGGTTTGGACTGTAATGGAGAAAGGATTGGCTGACAGAGGGGTAAGTCCTAATGTTGTGGCATCAAACAATAAGGGAAAAGATGCTGCCCTACTACCCATTATTGTATCTCAGTCAGTCAGTGTGTCCCTTACTCCACGAAATTAGTCAACAAGGGCAGCGTGTCACTGATAGGAATTTTTCTACTCCTCAAATTTATGAGTGTGAACATATTTATTTTACTGTGTATAACCAAAAAAACAAAACAGAGCAGACAGAGAAAGAGATGGCCTAATGTTCATCCAAAAGCTGGGTTATAAAAATAACAATGCTTCCAAATCATCTGTCAGTAAGATATTTTGTTTAATTGTGTTGCCTGTTATCGTTTCCTGCAAAATTGAAAGTGGCTAGGATCAAGCAGATAAGTTCAAATAAATATATAAGAATCTAGGAGAGCAAAGTACTTCCGTAATCGGCAGAGCAAAAAAACACAAAGGAAAAATAGACAAAAACTATCTTTATTTTATGGGACAATTACATAAACTTACCTTGTAGTTTTAAAGTTTTTTTTTTTTTTTTTTATAATTATCCTTGTGTTTATATATTTTTCAGATACTTCTCTTTTAGTTTTATTTTTCTTTCAATTTATTATTTTACACAATATATAATATATAATTTAATAAAAAATTAACAAGTGGAAAGACGAGAATGCCTTTTTAATTAAAAGACAGCATTTTCTATATGAAAGACAAATAAAACAGAGGAAACTCATTGCCAAACAATCACCATTGCCCAAATGTTGTTATATCCATGGCAAACCGACCTCTTCAACTTCTTCATTCTTCTTTGGATTAAAAAGGTTGTGGAAGACAACCCATTGGTGCAGACTTTAAGCATTGATTGTTGGTGTTTACTTTTTTAAACCCACAGTCACATGCTTATATATGCGTTTAGCAAAGGAGGCCAGGAAAATAAAAGAAACAGTTTAAAAGAAAGAAAACCATGTATAAGAACATTAATAGCAAATAATAAATTTTATATTCATTACATCAACACAACTGATTTTTTATTTTATTTTTTATTTACCAGATAAAAGATTTGCAAATTTGCAAAGTGTTAAAAACAGGAGTAACTATTGAATTCCTTGAGTGAGTCATATGGAACCTTCAATTAATTGAGAGAAAGAAAGTGGCAGAAAAATATTTGGGTTGGATTTCTCATCAAATTTTACATTTATTTATTATTATTGTTTATCGGTTCTCACAAAAGCATATAAAAAGTTACATTTTGAACTCTTCTCCAATTTTATCTTGACCCTATCCATTTGTTTTCATTCAAAACATATACAAAATTAAAGTGAAGTAGACTGTGGTAACTTTTTCCTAAATCATTGTCATTTTATCTAGTTAAAAGATGAAAATAACTAGCATATCTATGTTAATAAACTGTTTGAGAAATCATAAAAGCGACCTTGCATAAAAATGAATAATAAGAGCTGACTAATGGACGTTTAAAATAAATAAATAAATTTTCCAAATGAAGAATATAGTAAACTATATACCATGACCCAAAAGAATTGTCATTTTCATGGTTTAGTAGCCAGAAGAACATGATCATCTATAATTGTATAGAGAAATGGCTCTAGATTAAGCAAGATTTGGATAATTGCTTTATGTGCTAATTACTAACTTTTGCATTCGACAGCATTGGTTAATACATTATGTATTTATCAATACCATGCACAGTGTAGCTGGATTATTTTCCACCTCTTTTACCCTTACCTCCTTTCTTGAATTTGATCCAACTTGACAGTACCTATATATGCTCCGCCCCATTTCACATACTTACAAATTTAGTTACATCTTTGAGATTACTAATAAGCCAGCAAATACTATGGAACTCAACCCATTTGTGTATTTAATGATGGGAGACGGATGTTTAGTCATAGGTTATGGATCTTTTTATTTTAAGAAGGAAAAAGTGCACTCCAGTGGAGCATGATTTTTTGGTCAGAACTCCAGTGGAGAGTGATTGCATATACAGCAGTGTCTCCATTTTTGGATAAGTTGAGAAGGATAGATTTCATTAGCAATTGGACCGTCCCATTAGTTGAAATAAATAATAATTGCAATTTCCATCAAAAGGACCCCATCCACATACAAGCAACTGTTATAATCTAGTTGAGAAGACAATTTTTACTCCTTATAGCCCAGGGACGTTCAAGAAACCAAAATGTGTTTAGCAAAATAGGGTAACAAATAAACTTGGGTACCAATGTGAAAAAAAGCTGTCGGGACATAAAAGAAATAAATCTCTCAAAAGCAGCCAGTTCCTGAACTCAAACTCCACGAGCGTCCGTATGCTATCCTGTATCAGAAAACAATCTCCAAATCGAGTAAAGGACATAACCCACAGCTAGCCCATCAACAAAATTATTAATATTAGTTAGCAGCAATGAATATGGAAATGAAATGATAGCACAAATGGCGGCAAAAATGGATGCTATCTGTCCACTACGGCCGATGGTAATGATCCCTGGCACTAGCAACCCTGTTTTGCAGTATATTGCAAAGTCTTCACAGTTGTTGTGGAAGAGGTTGTAGGCACCAAAGCTGTAACACCCCGTCCCGAAGTACACCGAAAATTTCTCAAATTTAACCAAGGTTGACCGTCATTGACCGAGAAGGTGTTAAATATTGACTTTTTGCTCCTGATGGAATTTCACATTGACCGAGGTACCGTTATGAAGTACACATTGTCACGAGTCCATAGACTAGTAGCATAATGAAAATGGAGTTACGGTTTGAAAGTTATGAGCAAAACAAGTTGAGGTCCAAACTGTCAAAAGGATGCCGGAGTTGACTTTTTGTTCATGCAAAGTTGAGCTTTGACTCATGCATGGTTATGAAGTACTAGTTGATACGAGTTTACACACTAACAGCACGTTCGATTTGGACATGTGGTTTGAAAGTTACGAAACTGTAAAGTTTTTCTGAGACAACATTTACTATTCATGGATCTGTATGTGTGTGAACAGTGGTGCCACGTGTCAAAAAAATGGACCCACCCGTGAGTGCACAGTGGCACCCACGGGCGTTTTGACTGGCTGAGAAGGAGAGAGAGGAGAGAGAGAGAGAGAGAGAGAGAGAGAGAGAGAGAGCTAGAGAGAGAAACCCAACCGGCCAACCGCCATTCACCCATTTCCGACCACCAGAATAGTACACATACCACCCTAGCTTGAAGCCCCCCTGAAAACCAGCCGGCCAGCCAAAAATCACGGCCAATAGACTGTCGAAGCTCTCGGATCGACTTTTTCCGACGGCAGCACCGATTACTTCAAATTCATATTTCACTCCATTCTGACCTCCATTTGCCTCACCATTGGTCCCGTTGAGTTATCCATCACCAGATCTACCACTTCACCAAGTTTCACGGCCAGCGGCCACCGGACGCGCCGCCGGTGGTGGTGGATTCTGGTGACCACGGCGGCTCACTGGAAAACCCAATTCTAGTGAGTTTCCGATCACCCCACCTATCCTTTCCCACTAATTCAACCTCCCTAAACCCAAATCCGAGGTCGTTTTCCTCCAATTCGCGACGGATTGAGAGAATTGAGGACTTGAATTCCGAGAGCTTTCCGACGAGATCCCGGCTACCACGGGTCCGATCTCCTGGAGGTAAGCCTCATTCCACGATCCTCGTTCCATAAGCTTCGTTTTGGTATATTACTCATAAATTATGGAACCGTTTGTGTTAAACCCTCGAGGTACCGGGTACTATTTACCTGAATAAAATATTAAATTATTTGATCCTGTGTAATATTGTTGTTTTAGGAGCATGTGTGAGCCGTAGAATTGATCCTATGGAGGATCTTGGTTGGATTGCGTGCTCGAGGTGAGTGACCCACTTTCAAATTAATTTTGGGAATAAAATTTGTGAATATTTTGTGTTAATTGAATATTTGAAATTGATATTCTATGTGATAAATATTTAGTAGATTTATATTTGGAAATTTGATGCTCAATTGAGTGAATCAAAATATTTATATATTAAGAAATATTTTGATCTAAAGAATTTTATGAAATTGAAATTGAAATTATTAATTATTAAATTAATTTGTTGGAATATTTCATAATTGAATATTTCAAAAATATGTTTATGTGTTCGATATTATGAGAATTTCTATCTAGAATTGTATTGCCAATTTATAATGTTTTTAATATATGTTTTGGTGCCAAAAGAATATATTTGGGAATTTAAAGAAATTGTGGTTTTGATTTATTTTAATTATTGCTATGGTTATTATTCAATTATTGTGCACAATTATATGAATTAATTATATATGGAATTTATATGGTTTTCATATTATTGATTTAAATTGATTTTTCAGAATTTGAGAAAAATATGGATTTAAATTATTATGTTTCAAAAATATCTATGCATTGAAATATTAATGGCTTGACCTTATGCCATTGAAAAATTTGTATATTCAAATTGATGGATTTGAACTTGATGGATTTATAATGATGATTTAAAAGAGAATGTGGAAAATTACAGGTTTAATTGGATGGAATAAACCTGATGATATTTATGAAATTTTGAGATTTTGAAATATATTGATTTATGATTTACGAGTTTTTAGATGCACCATACCATACTGATGTTCTGTGTATATGGATGTGATTAGTGCGCATATGGATATGATTAGCGTGCAGGTGGGTGTGAGTAGCGCGCAGGTGATTTATGGGTTGTCCTGTGGTTGCCATCAGATGAGGGTAAGCTGCCCCTCCATGGCCAGGACGCCTGTTAGCAACGGCGCGATGGGACGCCACGAGACAGTATGCCGGTTTCTCTCTTTAACCTCCTATCTGGCAGTGCTCGGGACGCTGGATACCGTTGGCACCACTGGTATATAGTGGGTGCATAAAGTGGTTTTCGGAACATGATTTTCAAAATAAATATTTTGAAATTGTATTTAAATTAAGAATATATTTAATGTTGTTTTTATTATTTATTTAAATTTAAAGCTTTATACAAATTTTATGAAATTGTTATCGTGATTTTATTACCTATTCTCATTAATGTTTAAAAGTTATTTGCCTTGATTTTATCATTTAAATCGATTGGTATTTTAAAATAAATTCTATTATATTTTATCATTTGTTTTATATAGATGTTTAAATTTTTTTAAAATGTTTCTTTGATTATTTCATTGATTTAATTAATAAATTTTATAATATATATATATTGGGTTTATTTTTGTTCTTATGCCAAATTTCTTTAATACAAGTTTATTTATGATTTTATTTATTGTATCTAATGATGTCTTATTCTATATTTCCATTATAAATTTGGATCCTTAAATTCTTGTATGTTATTTGAAATTTATTTGACTAATTATTTCTTGATTTTTGGGGCATAAAATATTGGGTTTTGCGAAAATGTTTTAAAAAGGGAACTTTTTCAACTGAGTGAATCGTGAGGGTTTTGAGGGAAAATATTATTTTTAACTACCTATTAATTATTTATTTATTTCTTATTAATCAATTAACTAAGTTATTTACCCTTTTATTATTATTATTATTATTGTTGTTGTTGTTGTTATATAGTAGATTGGGTTACTCATTGAGATGATTAGCATCTCATATTTTTTAAATTCTGTTCCCTTAGGTTCAGGTTAGTCGACGTTGATTGTTCAGGGGCGAACTCGACATCTCAGTTCATTGCCGAAAGTCCAAGAAGCATTCCTTTCCTTTTTTCCTCTCCATCTTGAATTACTTCATCTGTCATTTTATTAAAGTCATATTTATTTGTATAATGCTCTGTATACGGATTGGACAGATATTTGTTTAATTTCTTACTGATTCCCTGCTATTATTTTGGAGTGCTGTAAATTTGAGGAAACGAATTGCAATAAGGTGGGAGGAATAAAGTGGTGTTTATTGGAGTATGTTTTATGTGCAGGGAATTTTGTGGTAAGTCCTACCCTTAGAGGAGATGCTGCCGGATTTTCCATTGGAAGGTTCGGTGGTGTTTTTGTAACACCCCGTCCCGAACCATGTCAGAATTTTTGCACGTTGATCGAGGTTCACTGTTGACCGTTGACCAAGGAGTCAAAAGTTGACTTTTTGATCCGGTTGGAATTCTAGGTTGACTGAGGTACCGTCACGAAGTACACGTTGGCACGAGTTCGTAGACTGGTAGCACATTGAAAACAGAGCTACGGTTTGAAAGTTTTGAGCAAAACAAGTTGAGGTCCAAACTGTCCAAGGAGTGCCGGAGTTGACTTTTTATTCATGCAAGGTTGAGCGTTGACTCATGCATGGTTGTGAAGTGCTCGTCGATACGAGTCCGTAGACTAGTGGCACGTCCGATTTGGACATGTGGTTTGAAAGTTATGGACCTGTAAAGTTTTTCAAATACTGTATTATTTTAATATTATTTTTGAACGTATAACGATGTGCCACGTGTGACTTAATGAAGGTGACCATGTGTCACCATGGTGAAATGCCACATGTCAACCATGTGTAAAAATCAAATTATTTTATTATTATTTTAAATAATAATATTATTATTAATATTATTTGATTATTTAATTATGTCTTTTTATTTTTATTTTTCCTTTTTCTTTTTCTTTTTCTTTTCTTTTTTCTTTTTTTTTTCTTTCTTTTTTTTTCTTTTTTTTTTTTTTCTTTCCCCACGTGGGAAAAAAAAAGGGCCAGGGGCCCGACTCCTGTTCTTCTTCTTTCTTTCTTTCTTTCTTTCTTTCTTTCTTTCTTTCTCTCCCGTCCGTCTCTCTCTCCCGTGTTTTTAAATTCCGGCCACCCATACAGTACACGCGCCAGCCAGTGACGAGCGGAGGGAGGAGGCGAGCTCAGCCGCCAATTTTCACGGTGACCGGCCGCCGGACGCGCGCCGATCGGGCCGGAGAAGCCGCCGGCAGGCAAAATTTCTCTCTCCTCTTTTCTTGTGTTTTTCGGCCAGCCCAGTCCCAATTAAGCCTCCTCTCCCCCTATTTTGGGTCCCCTGAGTTCAAAAATGGCCTCCAATCTCAAAAATTCGAAGCGGTGTGAGAGATACGAGGGATTGAAAACCGGCCGAAACTTTCTGACCAAATTCCGGCCACCTCCGGCGGAATTGGGGTCGATGGAGACCGGATTGGTAATCCTCGTCCCACGAGCTTCGATTCGGTATATTATTCGACCATTTTGGTTAAAGTTTGTGTTTGACCCCCCCGGGTACCGGGTATTATTTATCCGAATAAAATATTATTTTATTTGACTCTCTGTTAATTTTGTTCTAGGAGCACCGGTGAGTCGTAGAATTGATCCCGTAGTGGATCGTGGGTTAATTGCGTGCTCCAGGTGAGTGATCCACCTTCAAATTTATTTTGGGGAATTTAATTGGTGAATATATTATGTGGAATTATTTGTGAATTTATTGGATTTAAGAAAATGTGCATTATATAAATTTATGCCATGTGAAATTATTTTATGGTTTTGAGGATTTGAAATTGGTGTGGTTTTAATATTAAATCGGGCACGATTTGATTTTCAAATATTTCAAGGAAAATATTTGGTTATGTTGGTGATTTCAATTTTTATAAAATATGCCCGTGGAATATTATGAGATTTAATTATTATATTTCGAGAATTATTATGATATTGGGAAAATGTGAATATTTGAATTGGTGGATTTGGGAGTTGGTGGATTTGAAAATCATGGAATTTATGGTGTTGTTTATAAAGAAATTACGGAGAAATTCCGGGTTCAAGCGAATGGACTATACCCGCTGTGTTTATGCAAAATGTGAAATTTATTATATAAATTAAATTTGTGAGTTTTATGATTTTTAGATGCACCGTGCACGTACTGGTGTTCTGATTATATGTGATATGGATATTGTGCACACGGTTATGATTAGCGCGCAGGTGGGTGTGAGTAGCGCGCGGTTGTGATTAGCGCGCAGGTGGGTGTGAGTAGCGCGCGGTTGATATTATGAGGTTGTCCTGTGGTTGCCATCGGATGAGGGTAGGCCACCCCCCTTGGCCGGGACACCAGGTTAGCAGCGGTGCAGTGGGACGCCACGCGACCGTATGCCGGTTTCTTTCTATAACCTCCTGTCTGGCGGTACCTTGGGACGCTGGGTACTGTTGGCGCCACTGGTATATAGTGGGTGCATCAAATGATTTTCAGAATTGGGTTTTAAAAAAAAATAAAACATCCTCCTTGAGTGAAGTGGGTCACGTTTCCATCATCGAAATATATCCCTGAAGTCACATGTAATTTATTTATACATACTATTAAAAAAAAAAAGAAAAAGAAAAAGGAAAAGAAGAAAGTTTGTGAAACCACAAAATGACTGCCAAGCATTCAAAAGAATGAAGGAGAAAGAAGAAAGAAGAAGATCACCGTGATGGACTTCTTTTGTGTTGGCTCCTCTGCATCTCCATGTGTATATGTGAGCCCCAGGCTCCAGTTCATTCCTTGGTATTCTGTTCCAAAGCACCCTTCTCATGTTGTTCCAGTTCCTTCGCCTTTTGTTCCACATCCACACTTGTTCTCTCATGTTGCACTTGGGGGGTTTCTCTTCTCCTCTTCAAAATTTGTAGTGTTTTGTGAAATGGGAATTATTTGAATTCTAGTTTATCCCATAGAAATTGAATTTGAGAGGACAGTCAAATGAATTGGGAAATCGCTTTCCTAAGCCTGACGACTGTATATATTAAAATAGTAGGTGCATGGAGACAATACTGGGTTTTGTCGGTGATGTAGAGAGGATTGATTGAGAAACTAAATAATTTATTGCAAATAGTGGGTTTTGTCCGTGATGTAGAAAGGATTGATTGAGAAATTAAATAATTTATTATAAATCCATTTAAACAGATAAGATTAATTAAACCAAAAAAAATATATAAGAGAAATGTCTTTGTGGGGATAGCCTATAGCAATGTTCACACTTTCTATGGACGTTTTAAATAAGGTCTCTAATTATATATATATAATAAAGAATTTATAAAGAGGAATTTAAAGATAACATTCTTAACCTTTTGATCCATGTAATTTGTGTAATGTAATACTTTATATTTTATATCCTATCAAGCACTTAGTTGATTTGACAAAAATTATTGTAATATGTGTATGTTTAATTATTAGGTTAATTACACTACACATCTTTAAGGTTTACTTTAATCACAACCAAATACTCTAATATATGTGATAATTGCAAATCAGTCCCTCCCGTTACTACATTGGTGTTAAAGTTGATGGAAAAAAGGGCATATTAGTCATTTGACACAAATAAACCCTAGACCCACCCCAAAAAAAAAAAAAAAAAAAAAAAGAAATCCAACACCTGCAACAACCTCCATTGCTCCTGGCTACTACAACAGCTACTTCATTTCCTCGGCACACGAGGTGTCAACGTGGACAAGGTTGAGGCCGAGGTCAGTAGCAAGAGTAGAATCGACGGTGCGATCAAACGAGCCGAGGCAGAGGATGAGCTGGTAAAGATGGAGATGGCGCTGGGTGGCATGTGGGAGGTAGGCGAAGGAATGGAGGAGGACGGTAAAGGCAGACTCGATCTTGCTATTGGAGAGTCTGCTGAGAGGGACGTGCTCGACGGTTGCAACGTCGGCCAAGGAGTCTTGCTCAGTGGCACAGTCATCGATGCAGTTGAGAGTGACAACCAAGGGGAAAGGAGAAGGCGCAGGGATGTTGAGCTGGGGCACTGCAGCAGAGGATCTGATAGCCACACATGATGTCGTTTTGGTGGTAGGAAATGAAGTAGCAGTGGTGGAGGTTGTTGCAGGTGTTGGGTTTTTTTTTTTTTTTTTTTTTTTTTGGGGGCAAGTCTAGGGTTTATTTGTGTCAAATGACTAGTATGCCCCTCTTTCCGTCAACTTTAACACCAATGTGGTAACGGCAGAGACTGATTTGCAACTATCACATATATCAAGGTATCTGGTTGTAATTAAGGTAAACCTTAAAGGTGTGCAGTATAATTAACCCTTTTTTTTATTGGGCTGAAGAAAGATGGGTATTGAGCTAGTTATTGATACCATTCATAAGTTCCTTTATTTGTAATTTGTGACTAAAAGACATTTTCCATTGCAAATCCTGTTTAACCTAGTGGTAAAAAATCATTGTTTAAGAAGCAATGATTCCAATTCAAATTTCTACCAAGTTAATTTTTGAAGAAATCATATCAGTGCCAATTTTTTTGAGAAAAAAACAACCAAATAGTTTGTTTTGGCATTGTAGAGAATATTTTAACTTATTTTTTCTGCGTATCCCGTTCATTGTACAAATAAGTTGAATTTTAATACAGTTGTACGAAATCTTTTATATTGAGCCAGCGCGAGAAAAGCTCATAGCTCTTTGTAATTTTTTTTTTTTTAAATAATCATGTGGAAAAAAGTTGGAAAAAAGTTGGATTAGTAGGGGAATAATTAAAAATAGATTATAACAAATTTTTGATTAATCAATAAACTTTTCCAATTGTGGTTTTTGACTGCATGTATAGGTTGACTATTTTTAATTTGATAATATTTTCTGACTTTGCGTCTCTTTTTAGTTCTCTTTGGATTTGTATTGATCAGTATCCATATAAAAGTGAATAGTATGTTACAACATTTAGATATGGTTTGGTAATACTTAGATTATAAAAAAATCAATCGTAGTTATGTTCAATGAAGAATCAGGCTTTACTGTTTTGAAAGAAAAATTAATAAAGTATTTAATAACTTATATTAATAAAAATGCTATAAAGTGTAAAAGTTATAGACAAATGTTTAGTAATTTATAAAATTTAATCGTTGTAAATTTTATAATTATTAATATGAACATAATACATATAAGTTATTGTTATTATTATTTTTTTTTTTAACAAAAATACAATAATATGTGTGTAATTATGTAATCATACTTACATACTAAAAAATTAATATATAATATATGATTTTGGAAATTTTTTTTTCCAAATCTTAATTTTAAAATAAAATACTTAACAACCAAATTATTTGTTTACCAAGCACCTCAGTGGTAAAAAAATTCTTTTATAATTAATTTTAAAATTATCATAATTATTACCAAACTAAACCTTGGATATATTGATAAATGTATAATTGAACAAGATGTTAAAATTTCATGATATATGATTTTATCATTAGATTCATTACCGTTTGGAAACACAAATTCGAAATTCCACTAAAAATATGATATCAGTTTAAGGTGACTGTAAGAAAAGGGAGAGCTATTTCAGAATAAATACTTGCATAGCAAATCACAACAAAAATTTCATGTTCATATATATATATATATATATATATATTTAACATCCAAAACAGCAAGTATCATTGATCAAAAACTAAAATTCAACCAACATTGCCATATAAATCCTACATAAATCATAAATTAATCCACGATTTTTCTTGCTTTGATTCTCTTTCATAGTAGCAAATTCTCGCCTTCATGATGCATGAGTTGAGGCACTATTGAAAAATGACAATTATGCATCCAAGATGGCAATATCTTAAGTCTAACTTCATAAGCTTTCCTGCAATGTGTAGCATCAGCAACAAATCTAAACATAGAGTAGATGAAATAAACCGTAGCTGCCACACCAATAGGATTGCTAGGCCGGAATGTAAACTTAAAAATGGCGATAGCACAAAGCATACCAAGGTAAGATGCTATCTGCCGGCCAAGGTTAATAATTATGTTTCTCGAACACAACCCTGTTTTGCAATATATTGCAAAGTCTTCGCAGCTGTTGTTGAAAAGGTTGTAGGCACCAGTTCCAAAACCTTTGTTCAGCTCCCGGCGGGAACGGTAAACAACAGTTTCAGGCCGATCAGTAGAGCAAAGGGTACAAGTACCACCTAGAATTTTCGCGACAAAGAAAGCAAGACTAACACCATATTTACAGAGATAGAGTTCATCACCATTAAGAAAACTATCAAGGCTGCAATATTCTACATGACTTTTCTTTGCTTGATTACTAGCGGTGGAGCTAGTGCTTATGGGAATGTATGATGAATGGGATGAAGCTGAGCTGGGTAAAATAGGGTCTACCCCACGAATGAGGCTGATCACTTCTCCGTCACTGTCGCCGACATATATACCTGGCCAAGTCATATAATTTTGTTTCCAAACGGTAATGTATCTAATGATAAAATCATATGTCATGAAATTTTAACATCTTGTTCAATTATACATTTGTTAATATATCCAAGGTTTAGTTTGGTAACAATTATGATAATTCTAAAATTAATTATAAAAGAATTTTTTTACCACTGAGGTGCTTGGTAAACAAATAATTTTGGTTGTTAAGTATTTTATTTTAAAGTTAAGATTTTGAAAAAAAAAATCAAAAATCAAATATTATTTTTTTAGTATATAAGTATCATAACACAATTACACACATATTATTGTATTTTTGTAAAAAACAATAAAAATAATAATAACTTATATACATTATGTCCATTTTAATAATTATAAAATTTATAGCAATTAAATTTTATAAATTATTAAACATTTATATGACTTTTACACATTATGGCATTTTTATTAATATAAGTTATTAAATACTTTATCAATTTTTCTTTCAAAACAGTAAAAGCTGATTCTTTATCCAATATAACTACGATTTTGGAAATATTGAAAAGATATATATGACCATAAACTTTGCTTATGTACAACAAACATTTTTTTTCCAAACTTGGTGAAGTAATCTAGTTTCTAATTAAAGAACTTGTCAAATATTACTAATAATATCAGATTCTGTTCAAACACTTCCTACACATGAGGGGAAGGAAATAGCTACTTTAGGGAAAAGACAGAGCATATGTGTAAGTATATATACTTATACTCATATATATTTAAATTAATTCCCTAATCCTAATTGATTCTCCAAAAGCAATTCTCTGCTCCAAATAATAGGTAGATTTCTTATTCAATAAAGTCTAAAACTATATAATATTCCTATACTAACTTAAAGGTTTCTCATGCAATTATAAACACAAGTGAAATAGAGACAGTTAATTACTCAAATTATATATATAGATAAATACAGTTTTTTTTTTTTTGACCCTCTTCTTTTCAATAGTGGAAAAAGAAATGAAAGGAAGACGTGACAACAGAGATTGTAAAAAAAATGCCACTCAGAGCCTAGTATGCAACCGAGCTGTATACAATGTATAGGACACAACAACCATAGAAAATATCAGCAACGCAAATGTTCCTATTGACAATTTTTTTTTTTTAAACTGTTATATAAATCACAAGAAGCAACCTTGCATAAACATGAAAAATAAGCACTAGTTAAAGAAATAAAAAGAAAAAGAACAAACAAATTAACAAAGAATGTAGTTCTTTGCCAAAGTATGATGTAATGCTAATCTCAGTTGTCCCCTGAATTTAATAAGACTAACAATTTAGGATGGTCAACTTACTAAGCCACAACATTAAAACAACTAAAGTGGATTTGTAAGGCCCTATTTGGTTTGTGAGAAATTAATTTGAAAAAGTTGAGATGAAAGTGGTTTCATGAAAATATATAGATTTTTTTTTTCACATTTTTTCTAGAATTAGTTTGACATATTTATTTAAACCGCAATCTTACCCTCTTTTTGAATATTTCCAGCTACTAATAAAGACTAGAAAGAATAATAATTCTATGGAAACTATTTCTTAGTAAACGGATTTCTGAAAACTTTATCATGGTTCAAGTACTTGAGTTGGATAAAAGATAATGATATACAGCTAAAAGAATTGGGTTTTGGGTGTCAAAATAAAATCACAATAATAAAGAAAAAATACCATAATTTTAACATAAAAAGAAAGAAATATGGAGATAAAGAAGATCATCACCGTGATAGGCATAGGTACTGTAGGAGTTGCACCTCCATGTGTAGATGTGATCTCCAGGCTTCAGCTGTTTTTGATGTATCCTGTTCGAAATCAACCTCTGGATTTTGAACATCTAATGTTTCAGTAAGTAATTTTATTTCATAAAAAAAAGGGGATAAATTTCAGCATATATAGTTCTTCAATTTTGTGTTTTATTATGAAGAAATGTATATTTGTTCCCTTTCCTTATAGTCCACTTACGTAATTTACTATAAACAATACTTATAAGATTTTTTTTTAAAAAAAAAAAAAAAAAAACTTATAACAAGTTCTCATTTGGTATAGTTTATACTTTTCCATATATGCTTGCTAAAAATTTATTTTCTATTGGCTTTAGTTGAAAGCTGTTAAAAGCATTGAGGTATGAAATACTTTTAAAAAATTATCCAAATATTTTTAAAAGCAATTTTTGAGGTTTAAAAGTGAGAAATAGCCACTCATAAGCGTTGCCAAATTGTAGGGGTCTAGCCATTTTCTACTAAAGCCTGACCCATTAGGGTTTTTTAACCCTAGAGAACATGATAAATAGATGCTTAATTTTAGTCTTGTATGACATAACACATATTAGAAATAACATAGGTTTTTGTGACTCCAACAGAGAGTTTTAGAAAAGTTTTTTTTTTTATGTATAAATTTTGTAGTAAATAATACATCTTTTTCTTCTCAATTTTTGTGCTTTTTTGTCTCTCTTTGTTTTTGTTGTTTTTGTGTGTTTTCATAATCAAAGGATCACAACAAGTGGTATAAGAGCCAAGATCTAGATATAGGGTTCAACGTCCAAAAACTCAAACAATAGATTTGAGCATATGAAGAGGTAGATCTCTCCGAGACGAAGAGAATGAGCCTAACTGCCCCTTCATCCGCTGCCACACGCGCCTCTGCATGCCGGTCAAAATTTTGTGTAGGTTTTTCATGCATCGGTCAATGAACAACCGCCATCCATGCACCCACAGGCTAAGTCGCTATACGAGCCGTGAGCCGAGTCTAGCCATGTCCCTAGTTCCAAACCGAGCTAAGACATCTCATCTTGCCACGTCATCTGCCAGCTCGCTACCACATGGTGCCATGTCACCTGGTCTACCACTTCATCCAGCACGTCACCACCGGTCCCAAAATTTTCTAAAATTGTAGAAATACCCTTATATTTTTGGTATTTGGAGATTTTACTAGAAGTTTTGATATTTACAGTTTGACCCAAAACTTTTGAAAATTGCAATTTGACCTTAAATTTTGGAGATTCACATTTTGACTCGAGATGAGTCAAACCTAACATTTTTGACAGTTTCGACGCATTGGTGGACTCTATTTTGCCAAATGCAGCTCCAATTTTCATAGGATAAGATGTCAATGGATGAGTCACATTCGGGAGCTATGATATAAGCTTACTGCCACCAACTATGCACTTTGAAGACCTCAGATGGAAAGATCTTCTAAAGTACAAGGACTTGTTTGACCCATTGGATGTTGAAGGTAGGAATCTCGATCCCACCAAAGAAGTAGAATGGAAGAAGATGAACAGGAAAATGATCGGTCAAATTCGACAATGGATCGACCATAGTATCTTCCATAATGTTGCACAAGAGACAGAAACATATACCCTCTAGAAAAAGTTAAAAGACATATACCAAGCCAAGACTACTCAAAATAAAGTCTTATTGATGAGGCGTTTGGTGAATTTGAAGTTGAAAAATGAAACTTCTATAGCTGAGCATATTAATATGTTTTAGAACTTGGTTAACCAATTATCTGCGGTGGAGTTACAACTAGGAGATAAGGAGCAGGCATTTTTACTTCTTAGCTCTCTTCCAAATAGCTGGGAGACACTAGTAGTCTCTCTTAGTGATTCAACCCCTAACAGAAAACTTTCCATGGCTATGGTGATGAATGCCTTATTTAATGGGGAGGCCAGGAGAAAGGACATTGGCAATAATAAAAAACATGCCTTTCTCATAGAGAAACGAGGGAGATAGCAAGAATGTAGTCATGACAGGGGGACAGACAAGAGCTAAAGTAGAGGTAGATCTACAGATGGAAGGAGGCTAGCATATAAGTGTTATTATTGTAGCCGAGAAGGTCACTTAAAGAAGTACTACAGGAAGATGTTGCGAGAGCAGGGGCAGAAAAGCAATTAGCCTAGGAAGGATGGTGAAACTTTAATCACTGTTAGAGGAGAAGTGGCATATTGTTACACACATGAAGAATCATGCCTTCACACTTCAAGCTAAGAAGTCGAGTGGATAGTTGATACTATAGCATCCTACCGCGTTACTCCACATGTAGAATTTTTCAAAATATATAAAGCAAGAAATTTTGGCACAGCGAAGATGAGAAATGACAGCTTTGCTAAGATCATCGGAAATGGTGATATTAAGATAAAAACCAATGTTGGACATATAAATACTTTGAAGGATATCCGACATGTTCCAAACCTTTGGCTCAATCTGCTTTCAGGAATAGCCTTTGATAAGAAAGCTTCTGCAACCACTTTTATAACGGCCAATGGAAAATGACAAAAGGTGCTACGGTTCTTGCTCAAGGATATATTTGTTGAACACTTCACAAGACTCATGTGAAGATTTGTGTAGACAACCTCAATATTACAGAAGGAGAGGTATCTCAAAATCTGTGGTACTAAAGACTCGATCACATGAGTGAGAAAAGATTGTCTACCTTGACTAAAAAAAAGCTTATCACCATTTCCAAGAATGTTGTGCCAGATCCTTGTAATCATTGTTTGTATCGTAAGCAATACAGAGTCTCATTTAAAACCTCTTTAACGAGAAGATCAGAATTGCTTAGTCTGGTGCATTCTGATGTTTATGGACCTTTGGAAGAAGAATCTCTAGGTGGCAACAGATATTTCTTGACCTTTATAGATGATGCTTCTTGGAAGGTATGGGTTTATTTCCTAAAGATGAAGGATCAAGTTTAGATTACTTCAAAGAGTTCCATGCCATAGTAGAGCGTGAGATAGGAAAGAAGCTAAAGTGTCTTCGCTCAGACAATGGAGGTGAGTATACTTCTCGAGAGTTTGTTGCATACTATAGAGGACAGGGCATTCAGCATGAGAAGACAATCTCTCGTATCCCACAACATAATTGTGTAACCGAGAGAATGAATCGGACGATTATGGAGAAGGTCAAAAGTATGATTAGTATGGCTAAGTTAACAAAGTCATTCCGGGGAGAAGCTATTCGTGTCACCTGCTATTTAATTAACAAAGCGCCATTAGTACTACTGAATTTTGAAATTTCGGAGAAAATGTGGTTTAGTAAAAATCCATCATACTTTCATTTAAGAGTATTTAGATGTTTAGCCTTTGCACATGTATCAAACGAGTTTAGACAGAAGCTTGACACAAGGACTACTCCATGCATCTTTATCGAATATGGACATGAAGAATTCGGATACAGGTTATGGGATCTAAAAGCAAAGAAAGTTATCAGAAGTAGGGATGTAGTATTATAAGAAAACCAGATTATAAAAGACATTGAGAAGCAAATGAAGTCTTCTAGTATCAGTGTCCATGATTTTGGTCTTGATCCAGCACCAGCACAACCTGCCACAGATGATGATAAGGTGTATAGAGAATTACCAGAAGTAGAACAGGAGAGAGAAGAAGATATTGAGCAAGGAGATGCTTAAACACCAGAAGTTGCAGGACCATCACAACAGTCAAATGATGGTATACCTCTCCAAAGATCTGTACGAGGCTGTATTCCCTCAAAGAAACAACTAGAATCTCAATATCTTCTACTTATTGAAAAGGGAGAGCCAGATAAATTCCAAGAAGCTAATTCTCATCAAGACAAAGAAACTTGGCTGCATGCAATGTAAGATGAGATGGAGTCTGTGCAGAAGAACTATACTTATGAGTTGGTTGAGCTTCCAAAAGAAAAGAAGGCACTGAAAAATAAATGGATGTTCAAGCTCAAGAAAGATAGCAGTGACGTACGATGAATCACAAAGCCCGATTGATCATCAAAGGTTTCCTTCAGAAGAAATGAATTGATTTTGATGAGATTTTTTTCATCGATGGTGAAGATGACTTCGATATAAGTTATTCTTGGTTTAGTAGCCTGTCTAGACCTAGAGCTTGAACAGATGAATATGAAAACAACGTTTCTTCATGGTGATCTATATTAGGAGATTTATATGGAGCAGCCAGAATGTTTTGAGGTTTCAGGGAAGGAAAACCTCATTTGCAAGCTAAAAAAGAGCTTGTATGGCCTTGAGCAAGCACCTAGGCATTGTATAAGAAATTTGACTCTTTTATGGTGAGTCAAGGATGCAAGAAGATGGACACAGACCAGTGTGTTTATATTCAGAGATTTCCAAATGGAAAATTTATTGCACTTTTGCTGTATGTCGATGACATGCTGATTGTTGTACAAGATGCAATGAAAATTAGTCAGCTGAAGAAGGAACTTTCCAAGTCATTTGATATGAAGGACTTGGAACCAGCACAACAGATTTTAGGAATACGAATAGCTCGAGATAGGAAGAATCACAAGTTATAGCTATCTCAAAAGAAGTATGTCGAATAAGTGATAAAGAGATTTGGTATGGAGAAGGCCAAACCAATCAGGATTCCATTAGCAAACCATTTCAAGTTGAGTAAGAGATCATGCTCCTTATCCAAAGTAGAGATAGATGAGATGGCTTCAGAACCTTATTCTTCTACAGTGGCAAGTCTAATATATGTAATGGTGTGTACTAGACCGGACATTGCTCATGAAGTTGGTACCATGAGCAGATTTCTGTCAAATCCTAAAATAAAACATTGGAAAGCAATTAAGTGGATTCTCAGGTATCTTGAGGGCTCATAAAAAGTATGCTTGTGTTACAAGGGAGGTGATCCAGTTCTACAAGGCTATATAGATGCAGATATGGCCGGAGACCATGATAGTAGGAAATCTACTTCAAGTTATCCTTACACTTTTGTAGGAGGAGCTGTGTCATGGCAATCAAGATTACAAAAGTATCTAGCTTTATCTAAGACAGAAGCAGAGTACATTGCCGCAGCGGAAGCTGATAAAGAGATGATATGGTTAAAGCATTTACTCCACGAATTAAGCATCAAGCAAAATGACTATAAGATACATTGTGATAGCCAGAGTGCTATGGATTTGAGCAAGAACTCAATTTATTATTCCCGGACAAAACATATTGATATCCGCTATCATTGGATACGTGATGTAACTGAGCATAAATTATTCAGATTAATAAAGATTCACACAAAGAAGAATTTAGCAGATACGTATACAAAGATTGTCATGCCAGAGAAGTTGAAGCTGTGTAGAGACATAGCTGGTTTAGATGGTGGATGACCCTCAAGTTTTTTAAAATGCGGTTGGAGATGGAGAATTGTAGGGGTCCAGCCCTTTTCTTCTAAAGGTCGATCTATTAGGGTTTTTTCAACCCTAGAGAGTATTATAAATAGATGCTTAATTTCAATCTTGTATGATGTAATACACATTAAAGATAACAAGTTTTTGTGACTCAAAGAGAGTTTTAGAGAAGTTTTTTTTTATGTATAAATTTCATAGTAAATAATACATTTTTTTCTTCTTAATTTTCGTACTTTTTTGGTTTCTCTTTGTTTTTGTGTTAGTTTTGTGTGTTTTTCATTATCAAAGACAAGACTTAAGTATAACTACATTTAAGGACTTTAAGTATAACTCAATTTATTACCAAATAATAATAATAATGATGATGATGCTACTAAACATATTAAGTATAACTCAATTTATTACCAAATAATAATAATAATGATGATGCTGCTGCTAAACATATTAAGTATAACTCAATTTATTACCAAATAATAATAATGATGATGATGATGCTAAACATATTACCTTTTTTAATATTGCTAGGTAGAAAAGTATGATACATGCTAGAATCCAGACCACTCGAGGAGTCTCAGACAGCAGTTGAAGAGGCTCAGACCACATTCGTACTCTTGATAGCAGCTGAATATTGAAAAGAGTCATCAGCAAAAGTATGAACAGGTCAATTAAGGATTGAATAGGTCTGAAGCCTGACGCAGCAGAAGACAATTTCTTATCAAAATCAGGCAATGTCTCTACTTGATCCACTTTAATAACATTAGGACGGGCTCCAATATCAGAACCAAATTTATGAATACAGTATAAGCCGAAACATGTAGCTGCCGCATCAGTAAAAGTTGCAGCTGTGCTTTGCTGCAGAAAAAGAAAGAAAGTGACACTAACAGCCAAGAAAAATGCTGCAGCTTGCCAACTTCTGCTGAAATTTATGTTATCCATCACTAGCAAGCCCGTTTTGCAATACATTGCAAAGTCTTTACCATTATTTATGAAACGGTAGTAGCTGCTGGAGTCATTGCTATTATTTAGTAGGAAACTAGATGCACGGTTCTGCACAACTTCAGGTGGATCAGCAAGCGCAAGAGTTGTACCTCCTCCGAATTTGGCTAGGATGAGAGCTGGATTAACACCATATTCAAAGAGATAGAGATGATCTCCACCAGAACGGAAACAATCTATGCAGGAACAGACCACACCATGAAAATTTGATTGATCACGGTCTCTGCATTTTGGACATGTACTATGATGATCGTCTGACCTTGCTCCTCGTCGACCTTGAGAGAAGTGGATCACGTTTTCATCATCCAAATATATTCCTGAAGTCATATATATCAGGAAAATTATTAAGTAAATTTCATGGTGGCGAAGAACTCAGATTCTAATTCATAAGAAAGAAAGGAAAAAAAAAATAAAAAAATCTGTGAAGCCCAAAAGTACTGTCAGGCATGAATTCAAAAGAAATGGAGAAAAAGAGGAAGGTTACCATGTTCTTTTGTATTGGCTCGTGTCCATGTGTAGATGTGATCTCCAGGCTGCAGGTTTTCCTTCCTGATTTCCTTGAGAAGCACCTTACAGATCTTGTTCCGCAGTTCACTCATCATACAATTGGGATATGTTTTTCTCTCTGCCCCTCAAATTTGTGTTTTAGGAAATGGGAAGCTGAACTGAACCACACTATAGAGGCAATGCCAATATTCAATACCCTGACAATACAGGTTTTGGACCGTAATGCAGAAAGGATTGGATTGGCTTACAGAAGGGTAAGACCATATTTCTATATTCTTAAACAAATAATTATGACAGCAAATAATAAGGGAAAAGATGCTACCTAATATTCTATGTCAGCAAGTCAGTGTCACTTATATCCATAAAAAGTAAACAAGGGCAGCATATGTATATCAATGCTATTGCTAGGAGTTTTCTACTCCTCAGACTTATGAATGTACATGTTTATTTAATTTGCTTTGAATAACCAAAAATCATCTTACAGTGGGATATGTTACTCTCTCTCGCTCTCTCTCTGTTCTTCAAAATTTTGTTTTAGGAAATGGGAAATTGTTGGCGTCCCTTATCTCCATGAAATTAGTCCACAGGGGCAGCGTGTCACTGATAGGAATTTTTCTACTCCTCAAACTTAATGAGTGTGTACATATTTATTTTACTGTGTATAACCAATAACAAAACAGACAGAGAAAAAGATGGCCTAATGTTCATCCAAAAACTGGGCTGTAAAAATAACAATGCTTCCAATGCTTCCAAAACAGCTGTCAGTAATATATTTTGTTTGATTGTGTAGCTGTTGTCGTTTACTGCAAAGCTGGAATCCATGACAGCAAAGTACTTATTTTATGGGATAAAGGTTGTGGAAGACAACTCATTGATGCAGACTTTTAAGCTTTGATTGTTGACTTTTGCTTTTTTTAAGCCCACAGTCACATCTATTTATATACGTTTAGCAAAGGAGGCAAGAACAATAAAAGAAAGAGTTTAAAAGAAAGACAGCCATACATAAGAACATTAATAGAAAATAATAAAATATATATTCATTACATCAACACACCTGATTTTTTTATTTAGCGGATAAAAGATTTACAAATTTTCAAAGTGCTAAAAACAAGAGTAACCATTGGATTCCTTTAGTGAGTCATATGGAACCTTCAATTAATTGAGAGAAAGAAAGTGGCAGAAAAATATTTGGGTTAGATTTCTCATCGAATTACATACAGTTCAAGCCATTGTATATTGCATGAGGGTTGCCTTTCCATCAGATTCTCGTCTATAGGTTTGACTGTTTGGTAACATTGTTTTAAAAACCCAAGGAAATTTGTTTTGTTAAACTTTTAAATACGTGGATGTTTTTGTCTCTTACTTGTTAATTTTAAATGAAATTATTTATTCTATGTTAAAAAATAATAGTTTGAGTTGCCAAACCACGTGGCTGCCAAACCAGTAAAAGTAGCCAAAACACCTCGCTGCCAAAACCAGTAAAAGTAGCAGTTGTGAGTTGCTGCAGAAAGAGAAAGACAGTGACGAAAGTAACAGCAAAGAAAAATGCTGTTTGCCAACTTCAGCTGGATCGCTAGAAGCAAGAGTCGTACCGCCTCCAAGTTTGGCTAGGAAGAGAGCTGGATTAACACCATATTCAAAGAGATACAGATCAACTTCAACAGGAAGGAAACAATCTATGCAGGAAGAGACCACACCATGAAAACTTGATTGATCACGGTCACCACATTTTGGACATGTACTATGATCATCTGACCTTTATCCTCATCGACCTTGAGGAAAGTGGACCACGTTTTCGTCATCCAATTATATCGCTGGAGTCATACATATCAGGCAAAGTAAGTAAATCCCGTGGTGGTGAATCAAAAGTTCGTGAAGCACAAAATTAAAGTATGTCAGGCATGCATTCAAAATTAATGGAGAAAGAAGAAGAAGATCAACATGGTATGTTTTTTTATCGGCTCATGTCAATTTGTAGATGTGATCCCCAGCTGCAGTTTCTCCTTCTTGATTTCGTTCAAAAGCACCCTCCAGGTCTTGTTCAAGAGTCCACCCATCTTAAAAATTATTACTTAAATCTCATTTATCAATTCTTTAATATTTAATTTTAATTGTTAAAAATTATAATTATATTTTTAATAGTATTATTTAATTATAAAATATTAATTTTTAACTTTTATATAGTTTTAAACTATAAACATTAATTAAAAAATACTAATAAATAAAATTATTTTAATAAATCTTAAAACTTTTAAAAATGATTAATGTAATTTTTCAAATCTACAAGGTTAAAATATAATTATCTAAGCTATTAAAAGATGCAAACAAAAACTTTTATATATATATATATATATATATTTTTTTTTTTTTACAAATCATCTCATTTACAAATTATTCATATTCTTATACACATAAACAGAAATGCTCAATAACTAAAATTACCGGCTTTATCACATTAACTTATCCTCAATGGCTAGAAAAACCAAATCAATGGGCTGCAAACCCAAAAGTCATTTTTTATTCTTTGTTGTTATGTATATATTTTTTATTATATGCCCGCAGGATATAAACATTCAAAAGATTTTTAGTTGATAGTTAATTAGAACTAAGAAAAACTATATTATTTATTTTTCCATCTTGCCTCCCCATTGCCATCCGCGCTGATTTATTTTCTCTCTCGTTACCATTCGGTTTATTGTCTCACCGCCAATTTTATGACGCCATTGGAAAACAGAAATAACGTGGTTGCTTCCAAAGGCGGCCTAAAATTTTGTCCCTTTTTTAACAAATAAATAAATAAAATAACCTTTTCATGGAAAAAAAAAAAACTTGAAAATATATTTAAAGAGTTAAGAGTAATATTTGCCTATTTTAATTTAAAAATTATTAAAAATTTTATTGTCATGTTTCCTCTTACCTTTATTTTATTTTTATATTTTTAATGATACCAAAAAGATGAGAGTGTATATATACATATATTTTTTTGTTTTGGTAAATAAAGGAGATGGGTCTGGTGCTAACTAACGTTTGCACTTGTTATTGGTACCATTCCTATGTCCCTTTATTTATAATTTTTAAGCTGAAAGATAATTCCGTACATTGCAAACTCCTGTTTAACCTGATTGTAAAAAATCCTGGTAAAAGAATAAATCTTAAGTGAGTTTTTAGGAGTGTTAAAAGTATTATAGCATGTAATTTTAAATCATTTTTGTTTAATAAAACTGATTGTTTTTGTCGTTTATATTTATTAATTATTTATTTAAAATATTAATAGAAAAAATTAACCTATTTTATAGGCTCAGGTGCCCAAAATCGCAGGACGGGTCTTGTTCAGAATAAATACTTGCAAACCATGTCACTACAAAATTTTAAGGTTATATTGTTTAACATCCAAAACATCAATATCATTCATTAAAAATAAAATTCAACCAATGACCCATATAAATCCTACGTAAATCATAAATTAATCCATGATTTTACTTGTTTTGATTCTCTTTCAGAATATCAAAATCTTGCTTCAAGATTCATGAATTGAGGCACTACCGGAAAACGACCAAGACGTCTCCAAGTTGGCAATATCTGAAGTCCAACTTGATAAGCTTTCCGACAATGTGCAGCATCAGCAACAAATCTAAAGTTAGATCGTTGATGAAACAAACCCTAGTTGCCACACCAAAAGGATTGCTGGTCAGGAATGTAATTATGAAAATGATGATAGCACAAAACACACCAAAGTAAGATGCTATCTGCCCATTCCTGCGAAGGTTAACAATTCTATTTCTCGAATGCAACCCTGTTTCGCGATATATTGCAAAGTTTTCGCAATTGTTGTTGAAAAGGCTGTAGGCACCAGTTCCAGAACCATTGTTCAGCTCCCGACGGGAATGGTACATGACAGTTTCGGGCCGATCAGTAGAGCCAAGGGTACACGTATAACCTCGAAATTTGGCGATAAAGAAAGCGAGACTAACACCATATTTATAGAGATAGAGTTCATCACCATCAAGAAAACTATCTAGGCAGCAATATTCTACACGAGTTTTCTTTACTTGATTACTGGCGGTGGAGGTAGTGCTTATGGGAATGTCTGATGAATGGGATGGAGCTGAGCTGGGTAAAATAGGGTCTTCCACAGGAAGCTGAGCAGTCTTACCCTCCTTATGAACATCTGCAAGTACTAATAAAGACTAGAAAGAAATAATTATTCTGTGGAAACTATTTCTCAGTAAATGGATTTTTAAAACATTATCATGGTTCAGGTACATGAGTTAGAGAAGATAATGATATATAGCTAAAAGAATTGGGTTTTGGGTGTCAAAAAAAAAAAAATTCACAATACTAAAGAAAAAAATACACACAAGTTAGAATCCTTGTTAAGTACCACAGTTTTAACGTAAGAAGAAAGAAATATGGAGATAAAGAAGATCATCACCATGATGGGCATAGGTACTGCAGGAGTTGCACCTTCATGTGTGGATGTGATCTTTAGGCTTCAGCTGCTTTTTATGTATCTTGTTCGAAATCAGCCGAACGTCTAATGCTTTAGTACGTAATTTTATTTCATAAAGAAACAAAGAATAAATTTCATCATATATAATTCTTCAATTTTGTGTTTTGTTTTGAAGAAATGAATATTTGTTCCCCCTTGTTAGTAGTCCACTTACATAATTTACTATAAATAATACTTACAAGATTAATTAAAAAAAAAAAAAAACACTTATAATAAGCTCTCATTTGGTATTGTTTTTGCTTCTCCAAAAGTGCTTGCTGAAAATTTATTTTTTATTGGCTTTAAAATCTCTTAGAAGCATTGAGGTATGAAATATTTTGAAAATATTATCCAAATATTTTTAGAAGCAATTGTTGAGCTTTAAAAGTCAGAAGTACCGTCTTACAAGCGTTGCCAAACTGGATTTAAAGTATCACTAAATTTATTTACCGAATATTTGCTTTGTTTCTACATAAATAGTGATAATAATAATAATAATGCTGAAAATATTACTTTTTATAATTTTGCCAGGCAGAAAAGTATGATACATGCTTGAATCCAGACCACTCGAGGATTCTCGGACAGCAGTTGAAGAGGCTCAGACCACATTCGTACTGTTAATAGCAACTGAAAAGTGACATGAGTCATCAGCAATACTATGAACAGGTCAATTAAGGATGGAATAGGTCTGAAGCCGGACGCAGCAGAAGAGAAGTTCTTATCATCAACATCGGGCAATGTCTCTACTTGATCCACTTTAATATCGTTAAGACGGGCTCCGATGTCAGAACGAAAACCATAAATACAGTATAACCCAGAACGCGTAGCTGCCACACCAGTAAAAGTTGCAGCCATGCTTTGCTGCAGAAGAAGAAAGAAAGTGATAGAAACAGCCAAGAAAAATGCTGCAGCTTGCCATCTTCTGCTGAAATTTATGTTATCTATTACTAGCAAGCTTGTTTTGCAACACAGTGCAAAGTCTTTACCATTGTTTATGGAACGGTAGTGGCTACTCGAGTCATTGCTATTAATTAGTAGGAAACTAGATGCACGGTTCTGCACAACTTCAGCTGTATCAGAAGTGGCAAGAGTTGCACCTCCTGCGAGTTTGGTGAGGATGACAGCTGGATTAACCCCATATTCAAAGACTCCAGAAAGGAAACAATCTGTGCAGGAAGAGACCACACCATGAAAACTTGATTGATCATGGTCACAGCAATTTGGACATGTATTATGATGATCGTCTGGCCCTGCTACTCGTTGACCTTGCGTGAAGTGGATCACCTTTTTTTATCCAAAAATATTCCTGAAGTCATATATCAGGAAAATTATTAAGTAAACTTCATGGTGGTGAAGAACTCAGATTCTCATTCATAAGAAAGAAAAAAAAAGAAAAAAAAAAAAAAAGACTGCGAAGCAAAAAAGTACTATCATGCATGAATTCAAACGAAGAGGAGAAGAAGAGGAAGGTTACCATGGTCTTTTGTATTGGCTCGTGTCCATGTGCAGATATGATCTCCAGGCTGCAGGTCTTCCCTCTCGATGTCAAACGTAACTATATTTCTCACCTTACAATTCCATAAACTGAGTACAAGATACAGAGATACAAAAAAAGCTGTATTTGGAAGCTATTCTTTGTCTGTTACAGTAACAGCCAAGAAAAATGAAGCAGTTTGCCAACGTCTACCAGAATTTATGTGATCTATCACTACCAAGCCTGTTTTGCAATACATTGCAAAGTCTTTACCATTGTTTATGAAACGGTAGTGGCTATTGGAGTCATTGCTAGTAAGGAAATTCAGTGCACGGTTCAACACAACGTCAGGTCGGTCAGCAAGGGCAAGAGTTGTACCTCCTCCGAGTTTGGCGAGGATGAGAGCTGGATTAACACCATATTCAAAGAGATAGAGATGATCTACACCAGAACGGAAACAATCTATGCAGCAACAGACCACACCATGAACACTTGATCGATCACGGTCTCTGCATTTTGGACATGTACTATGATGATCATCTGACCTTGCTCCCCGTCGACCTTGAGTGAAGTGGATCACGTTTTCAGCATCCAAATATATTACTGAAGTCATATATCAGGAAAATTATTAAGTAAATTTCATGGTGGCGAAGAACTCAGATTCTCATTCGTAAGGAAGAAAAAAAAAATAAAAAAAAGTCTGTGAATGAATACAAAAGAAATGGAGAAAAAAAAGAAGGTTACCATGTTCTTTTGTATTGGCTCGTGTGATCTCCAGGCTGCAGGATTTCCTTCCTGGTTTCCTTGAGAAGCACCTTACAGATCTTGTTCCGCAGTTCACTCATCTTACAACTGGGATATGTTTTTCTCTCTGCCCTTCAAATTTGTGTTTTAGGAAATGGGAAGCTGAACTGAACCACACTATAGAGGCAATGCCAATATTCAATACCCTGACAATACAGGTTTTGGAATGTAATGCAGAAAGGATTGGATTGGCTGACAGAAGGGTAAGACCATATTTCTATATTCTTAAACAAATAATTGTGACAGCAAATAATATGGGAAAAGATGCTACCTAATATTCTATGTCAGCAAGTCAGTGTCACTTATCTCCATCAATTAGTCAACAAGGGCAGCATATGTATATCAATCCTATTGCTAGGAGTTTTTTAGTCTTCAAAATTATGAGTGTACATGTGAAGTTCCACATGGATTGGAAAATGAAACGAAATATACCTTATAAAAGGGTATGGATACCTTTTCCTTGTGAGTCCTTTTAAAACTATGCGGATGGGATTCAAAGCGGACAATATCACATGCGGATGGACTAAGTCTGTTGCAGTTACAGTTGGTATCAGAGCCAGTATTCGGATCAGTGTGCCAGCGAGGACGCTGGGTCCTAAGGATGATGGATGGTGAAGTCCCACATCGGTTGAAAAGGAGTGCGGACGGGGCCCAAAGTGGACAATATCATATGCGGATGGACTGGACTGTTACAGTGCATGCTTATTTAATTTGCTTTGTTACAGTACATGTTTATTTAATTTACTTTGAATAACCAAAAATCATCTTACAGTGGGATAAAAGTGTTGCAAAGCGTAAATGTTACAAATAAATGTGTAATAATTTATAAAATTTAATTGTTGTAATTTTATAATTATCAAAATGGAAGTAATGTATATAAGTTATTTATTTATTTATTTATTTTTACAAAAATACAATAATTTTTATGTAGTTATATATTATGATACTTTTATATCAAAAAATGATATATAATATATGATTTTTTTATTTTTTATTTTTTGGTTCAAATCTCAATTTTAAAATAAAATACTTAACAACCAAATATTAGTTCAACAAGCAAACACCTAAGTGGCAAAAAAATTCTTTTATAATTATTCTAGAACTATCAAATGATTACCAAACTAAGCCTTAGATACATAAGTAAATGTCTGATTGAGCAAGATGTTAAAATTTCAGGACATATGATTTTATCCTTAGATTCATTACCATTCGGAAATAAAAATTCAAAATTCCATTAAAAATATAATAGTAGTTTAAGGTGAGCCTAAGAAAAGGCATAGCTAGTTCAGAATAAATACTTGCATACTAAATCACAACAAAAATTTTAAGTTTATATGCTTAACATCCAAAACAGCAAGTATCAATCATTAAAAATTAAAACTCAACCAATAACCCCATTAAATCCTACATAAATCATAAATTAATCCACGATTTTAGTTGCTTTGATTCTCTTTCAGAATAGTAATTTCTTGCTTTCAAGAGACTTGAATTGAGGCTCTAGCCCAAAACGTCGACCATGACTTCTCCAAGGGGGCACTATCTTAAGTCCAACTTGATAAGCTTTGGGACAACGTGTAGCATCAGCAACAAATCTAAACATAGAGTTGATGAAATAAAACGTAGCAGCCACATGAATAGGATTACGAATCTTGAATGTAAGTAAGCAAATGATGCCAGAACAAACCACACCAGAGAAAAATGCTATCTGCCCGCTCCTGCCACATTTAATACTTCCTGTTCTCAAAGGCAACCCTGTTTTGCAATGTATTGCAAAGTCTTCACAGTTGTTGTTGATAAGGTTGTATGCATCGTAGCCTTGAAGCCTTTGGCAGGCACGCCTGGCACGGTACAAGATCATTCTAGGAGGATCGGCAGCGCCAAGGGTACAGGTCCCTCCTCGAGTTTTGGCTATAAAGAAAGCAAGACTAACACCATATTTATAGAGATAGAGTTCATCACCATTAAGAAAATCTTCTAGGCTGCAATAATTCACATGAGTTCTCTCTGCTTGATTACCGGTGACAGAGGAGCTGGGTAAAATAGGGTCTCCTTGAGTTCTCTCTGCTTGATTACTGGTGGCGGAGGAGCTGGGTAAAATAGGGTCTCCTGCACGAACGAGGTGGATCACTTCTTTCTTTCCGCTTCCGTGAATGTCACCGACATATATGCCTGGCCAAGTCACATGAATGGCAGACAGAATAAGCCCCATGGTGGCCAATCCATAATGACATATATAATTTTATAAAGTTAGTATATGTTGATGTGATCACGATTGTACAATTTTTATACTATAATAAAAGGAATTAGGATTCTTATACTATCATAAATATTGTTTGTCACACAGTGAAAGAGATTAAACTAATTTATAAGTGAAGAACCTTTTAAAATACTGTTAATTAAATTGATTGTCACTCTTCCAAAAGCTTAAGTTGTTTGGATATATATATATATATACATATTTCGATCCTTGTATTTATATTATTGAATTACTAATAGAGATATTGAAGAGATATACAACAGACGTTTTTTTTTCAGACTTGGTTAAGTAGTCTAGTTTCTAGTTAAAGAACTTGTCAAATATTTCCATCAGATTCCGTTTAAGCACTTCCTACAATTGAGGGGAAGGAAATAACTGCTTCAGGGAAAAGACAAAGCATATATGTAGATACAAATACATATAGTCATGTATATTCAAATCAATTACCTAACCCTAATTAATTTTCTAAGAGCAATTCTATTCTCCAAACAATAGGCAGATTTCCTATTCAATAAAGTTCAAAACTGCATAATATTCCTACACTAAATTAGAGGTTTCTCATGCTATCATGAACACAAGTAAAACAGAGACGGTCAATCACTCAAATTAGATATACAGATAAAAACGGTTTTTATTTTTTATTTTTATCTTTTTTTTACTCTCTTCTTTTCAATAGTGGAAAGAGAAATAAAATGAAGATGTTACAACTGAGATTGTCAAAAAATGCCATTCATAGCGTAGTATTCAACCAAGCTACATACATTATATAGGACACAACAAACATAGAAAATATCAGCAAAGCAAATAATTGCTAACAAATTTTTCTTTTTTTAATTGTTATATAAATCACAAGAAGCAACCTTGCATAAACATGAAAAATAAGAACTAGTGAACGAAATAAAAAGAAAAAAGAACAAAGAAAAAGAATGTAATTCTTTGCCGAAATATGGTGTAATGCTAATTTTAGTTGTCCGCTGAATTTAATAAGACTAACAATTTAGGATTGTCAACTTACTAAGCCATAACCTTAAAACAACTAAAGTAGATTCTTAATGCCTTATTTGGTTTGTGACAAATTAATTTGAAAAAATTGAGATGAAAGTGGTTTCATCAAAATATATAGATGCTTTTTCACATTTTATTGGGAATTATGACATATTTCTTTAATGGCAATGTTACCCTCCCTTTGAATATTTCCAACTACTAATAAAGATTAGAAGGAAATAATAATTCGATTAGAAGGAAATAATAATTCTGTGGTAACTAATTTAGCAAATGAGTTTCTTAAAACTTTATCACAAGCCAAACATGGTTCAAGTGGTTGAGTGAGATAAAAGATAATGATATATAGTTAAAAGAATTGGGTTCTGGGTGTCAAAATAAAATCACAATAGTAAAGAAACAATACACATAAATTAGAATCCACTTTATATACCATAATTTTAACATAAGAAGAAAGAAATATGGAGATAAAGAAGATCATCACCATGATGGGCATGGGCTCTGTAGGAGAAGCTCCTCCATGTGTAGATGTGATCTCCAGGCTTCAGCTGCTTTTTATGTATCTTGTTCAAAAGCAACCTCTAGATATTGGACATCTAATGTCTTAGTAAGTAATCTTATTTCATAAATAAAAAAGAGAATAAATTTCATCAGATATAGTTCTTCTATTTTGTGTTTTATTTTGAGAAATGTATATTGTTCCCTTTTGTTAGTATATTTTACAATAAACAGTACTTATATGATAAAGGAAAAAAAAAAAAATTACAGTAAGGCCTCATTTGACATAGTTTTTGCTTTTTCCAAAAGTGCTTGTCAAAAATCTATTTTCTATTGGCTTTTGTTAAAAGCTCATTGAAGCTTTGGAAGTCTGAAATATTTTTAAAAAAATTGTCTAAACATTTTATAATAATTTTTGAGCTTTAAAAGCTAGAATAGCTTTTCAAAAGTTATAACAAACAAGACTTAAGTATCATTAAATTTATTTACCAAATATTTATTTTTTACATAAATAATAATAATAATAATAATAATGATGATGATGCTGAAAATATTACTCTTTGTAACATTGCTGAGTAGAAAAATATGATCCATGCTAGAATCCAGACCCCTCGAGGAGTCTCAGACCGCAGTTGAAGAGGCTCAGACCACATTGGTACACTTGATAGCAACTGAGTATTGAAATGAGTCATCAGCAATACTATGAACAGGTCAACTAAGGATTGAAAAGGTCTGAAGCCGCAAGCAGCAGAAGACAATATCTCATCAAGAACAGGAAAGCTCTTTATTCCATCCACTTCAATAACATTAGGACGGGCTCCGATATCAGAACCAAATCTCTAAATACAGTATAAGCTAAAACATGAAGCTGCCACACCAGTAAACGTAGGAGCTGTGAGTTGCCGCAGAGAAAGAAAGAAAGTGACAGTAACAGCCAAGAAAAATGAAGCAGTTTGCCACCGTCTGCCGAAATTTATGTTATCTATCACTACCAAGCCTGTTTCGCAATACATTGCAAAGTCTTTACCATTGTTTATGAAACGGTAGTGGCTACTGGAGACATTGCTAGTAAGGAAACTAAGTGCACGGTGCAGCACAATGTCAGGTCGGTCAGCAAGGGCAAGAGTTGTACCCCCTCCGAATTTGGCGAGGATGAGAGCTGGATTAACACCATATTCAAAGAGATAGAGATGATCTGCACCAGAACGGAAACAATCTATGCAGCAACAGACCACACCATGAACACTTGATTGATCACGGTCTCTGCATTTTGGACATGTACTATTATGATCATCTGACCTTGCTCCTCGTCGACCTTGAGTGAAGTGGATCACGTTTTCATCATCCAAATATATTCCTGAAGTCATATATATCAGGAAAATTATTAAGTAAATTTCATGGTGGTGAAGAACTCACATTCTAATTCATAAGAAAGAAAAAAAAAAAAAAAAAAAAAGACTGCGACGCACAAAGTACTGTCAGGCATGAATCCAAAAGAAATGGAGAAGAAGAGGAAGGTTACCATGTTTTTTTGTATTGGCTCCTGTCCATGTGTAGATGTGATCTCCAGGCCGCAGGTTTTCCATCTTGGTTTCCTTGAGAAGCACCTTCCAGATCATGTTCTGCAGTTCACTCATCTTACAACTGGGATATGTTTCTCTCTATGTTCTTCGAATTTGTGTTTTAGGAAATGGGAAATTGAATACGACCACACTAGAGATGCAATGCCAATATTGAATACCCTGACAACAATACAGGGATTGGACCGTAATGCAGAATTGGCTGACAGAAGGGTAAGTCCATATTTCTATATTCTTAAACAAATAATTGTGACAGCAAATAATAAGGGAAAAGATGCTACCTAATATTGTATGTCAGTAAGTCAGTGTCACTTATCTCCATCAAATTAGTCAACAAGGGCAGCATATGTATATCAATGCTGTTGCTAGGAGTTTTCTACTCCTCAAACTTATGAGTGTGCATGTTTATTTAATTTGCTTTAAATAACCAAAAATCATCTTACAGTGTGATATGTTACTCTTCTTCAAAATTTTGTTTTAGGAAATGGGAAATTGGATTCAACATCCTACAGATGGAATGCCAATATTGAACCCTGAATAACCAGTGCATGAGGACCATACGGGGTTTGGACTGTAATGGAGAAAGGATTGGCTGACAGAGGGGCAAGTCTCTATTATTAAATAAATAGTTATGTCATGGCATCGAACAATAAGGCAAAAGATGCTATCCTAGTACCTATTATTTTGCGTCTGTCAGTCTGTTAGCGTCCCTTATCTCTATGAAATTAGTCAACAAGGGCAGCATGTCACTGATAGGAATTTTTCTACTCCTCAAACTTAATGAGTGTGTAGATATTTATTTTACTGTGTATAACCAAATAACAGAACAGACAGAGAAAGAGATGGCCTAATGTTCATTCAAAAACTGGGCTATAAAAATAACAATTAATGCTTCCAAAACATCTGTCAGAAAGATAGTTTGTTTAATTGTGTTGCCTGTTGTCGTTTCCAGCAAAGTTGGCGAGGACAGCAGATTAGTTCAAAAAATATATAAGAATCTGAGACAGCAAAGTATCTAGAGTAATGGCAGAGCAAAAGAAACACTAAGGAAAAAACGACAAAGCTATCTTTATTTTTTGGGATAATTACATAAACTAACCTTGTAGTTTTAAAGTTTTTTTTTTTTTTTAATTATCCTTGTTTTTTGATATTTTTCAGATTCTTCTCTTTTAGTTGTCTTTTTTCTTTCAAATTATCATTTTATAATATATAATATATAATTTAATAAAAAATTAATAAGTAGAAAGACAAGAATGCCTTTTTAACTAAAAGACAGAATTTTGTATATGAAACACAAAAAAAATAGTGGAAACTCATTGCCAAACAATCACCATTGCCTAAAGAGCATAACGTATTAATTAAAACATTTTATATCCATGGCAAACCGACCTCTTCGACTTCTTCATTCTTCTTTGGGTTAGAAAGGTTCTGGAACAGAACCCATTGATGCAGACTTAAAGCCTTGATTGTTGGTTTTTACCTTTTTTAAACCCACAGTCACATGCTTATGTATACGTTTAGCAAAGGAGGCAAGAACAATAAAAGAAACCGTTAAAAAGAAAGAAAACCATATATAAGAACATTAATAGAAAATAATAAAATTTATATTCATTACATCAACACACCTGATTTTTTTATTTACTAGATAAAAGAGTTACAAATTTTCAAAGTGTTAGAAAAACAAGAGTAACTATTGGATTCCTTGAGTAAGTCATATGGAACCTTCAATTCATTGAGAAAAAGAAAGTGGCAGAAAAATTTTTGGGTTGGATTCCTCATCAAATTACATCCAGTTCAAGCCATTGTTTATTGCATGAGGGTTGCCTTCCCATCAGATTCTCTTCGGTAAGTTTGACTGTTTGGTAACAATGTTATAAAAACCTAAGGAAATTTGTTTTATTAAACTTTTAATTACATGGATGTTTTTGTCTTTTACGTATTAATTTTAAAAGAAATTATTTATTCTACACTAAAAAATTATAGTTCGGAAGAATCTGAAAAAAAAAATAATAATAATAATAACAATCAAAACACAAATATAATAATAAAAAACTTTCAAACTATAAAATAAGTTTATATAATTATCCCTTATTTTATTCACTTTTACTTATTCATTCATTTATTTATTTATTTATTTATTATTATTATTATTATTATTATTATATTTTCCATGATCGGTTCGCACAGAGAAGCATATAAAAAGTTAAATTTTGGACTCTTCTCCTGTTTTATCTTGACCCTATCCACTTGTTTTCATTCAAAACATATACAAAATTAAAGTGTAGTAAACTGTGGTAACTTTTTGCTAAACCATTGTCATTTTGTCTGGTTAAAAGATTAAAATACCTAGCACATTTATGTTAATAAGCTGTTTGAGAAATCAAAAAAGCGACCTTGCATAAAAATGAATAATAAGAGCTAGTCTAATGGAGGTTTAAAAAAATTCCAAATTAAGAATGAAGAATTTAATAAGCCATATACCATGCTATGTCAGGATCCATTTAAAATTCTTCACCAGAACCCTAGACAAACTCTGATCCCAGGAAAACCCTACCGGACCCTTCAATGGGAAATCAGACAGAACATCTCCTAAGAGTTGGACTTACCACAATTTTCCTGCACTGAAAACACACTTCTATATACATTATCTTATTCCTCCCACATTACTACAATTTAATTCCACAAATTCACAGCACTCCAAATGAATAATAGGAAATCAGTGCATAATTAATAAATAAATATCCAAGACAGTATACAGAGTTTCATAGAGTACAATTAAGTATAGAAGTTATACAACAAGGATGAAAGGAATATTACAATAGAAATAAATGAAAATAAAGAGAACTCCTCGAAATACGACAGCAACGAAGATTAAACTCGCTCCAGACGAACGTCTACCAATCCTTGTACCTAGGGGAACGGAATTTTAAAATATGAGATGCTAATAATCTCAATGAGTAACCCAATCTACTATACAATAATAATATTAATAATATAACAATAAAAGAAACTTAATTAATCAATACCAAACAATTAGATAAATAATTATAATAAATATTTGAAATAATGTTTTCGCTCAAAACTCTCACAATTCACTCTGTTAGAAATATTCCCCTTTTTAAAACATTTTACAAAACCCACTATTTGTATGCCTCGAAAACCAAGAAAAACAATTAGTCAATAGTTTTCTAATAAAATACGATAATTCAAGAATCTAAATTTATAATGAAATAAATTGAAATAAAAATAACTTATAACATTTACTAAATAATTAATGCATGTCATAACAATTAATACCGAAATATTAATAAAACTCACATTAAAACAATTCATGAAATAATTAAATAATTAAAATAAATCAATTTATTGAATAATTAAGCAAAGGAAAAATTAAATCAAATTAAAACTTCCATTTGAAATAATTAATAAAACAACATTAAATATATTCTTAATTTAAATACAATTTCAAAATATTTATTTTGAAATCCATGTTCTGAAAACCATTTGATGCACCCAATATATACCAGTGGTGCCAATGGTACCCAGCATCCCGAGCACCGCCAGACAGGAGGTTAAAGAGAGAAACCCGAATACGGTCGCGTGGCGTCCTACCGCGCCACTGCAAATAGGCGTCTAGGCGTCCTGGCCATGGAGGGGCGGCCTACCCTCATCCGATGGCAACCACAGGACAACCCCATAATCACCTGTGTGCTATTCACACCCACCTGCGCACTCATCACATCCACCTGCGCGCTAATCATATCCATGCATGAAGAACACTAGTACGTGTATGGTGCATCCAAAAATCATAAAATTAATATATTTATTTTCAAATCTCAAAATCTCATAAACATCATTGGGTTTATTCCATCCAATTAAATCCGTAAATTCTCCACAATTTCTTGATTAATCATTGTCATAAATTCATCGCACAAATTCCATCAATTCCAAATCCATCAACTCTCAATTCCATCAATTTAAATATCCAAATTTTCCAATGGCATAAATATTTTTGAAATGTAATAAATTAAATCAATATTTCTTTCTCAAATATTCAAAAACCAATTTGAATCAAATATGTCATTTAAACCTCATAAAATCCATAATAATCAAAACTCGCATAAATATATATTTTCAACACATAATAAATCCATCAATGAAATTAACAACAATTTAAAATAAATATTCCTTCAATTCCTCAAAATTCAAAATATAATTGAATCACATAAAAATTCCAAAATTTGAAAATCCATATAAATGCATTTTTATTGCTTAAAATAAGCTCACAATAATTTCAACAAAAAATCAAAAATATTAAAATCATAATTTCCTTAAATATCAAATTTTCATAAAATGAATCTCCATAATTTATCCAAATCAAAATATGATTTAATGCACATATACATTTCAATTTATTCAAATTGTGCCATCAAAATTTCAAATATAATTTTGCTAAATATTTAACACATAAATATTAAATCCAAACATTTAATTATCACAAAATAAATATAATTTAACACACGAAATTAATTTTGAAGGTGAGTCACTCACCTTGAGCATGCAATTAACCCAAGATCCTCCATGGAATCAATTCCATGATGCACACATGCTCGTAGAACAACAATATTACACAACTCAAATAAATTAATATTTTATTTGGGTAAATAATACCGGTACTCGGGGGGTTTAACACAAACGTAAACCAAAATTTATGAGTAATATACTGAATCAAAGCTTGTAAAATGAGGATTACAAATCTGGTCTTATTTCCTGGAGATCAGACTCAGATTTTAGGCCTTCGATTCTCACAATCCGTTAAAAATTGAGGAAAGTGGACACCTAATTTGGGTTCAGGGGGTTGGAATTAGTGGGAAAGGATGGGCGGTGCAACTGGAAACTTGCCGGAAAGTCGATTTCCCGACTAGCCGCCGTGGTCACCGGAATCCACCACCTCCGGCGGCGCATCCGGTGGCCACTGGCCATGATTTTTGGTGGGAAGGTAGATCGGGGAATGGGTGACTCAACGGGACCAGCAGTGAGGCAAACGGAGGTCGGAATGGAGAGAAATCTGGGTTTAAAGCAATCAGCACCGTCGCCGGAAAAAGTCTCTATCCGGGTGTGTCGGCGGTCGGTTGGCCGTGATTTTTGGCTGGCCGACCAGTTTTTAGATTGGCTTCAAGCTAGGGTGGCGTGTGTACTATTTTGGTGGCCGAAAATGGGTGAACGGTGGTTGGCCAGTAGGGTTTCTCTCTCTAGCTCTCTCTCTCTCTCCTCCTTCTCCTTCTCTCTCCTCCCTCCCCTTCTTAGCTAGCCAAAATGCCCGTGGGTGCCACTGTGCACTCAGAGGTGGGTCCATTTTTTTGACACGTGGCACCACTATTCATACACATATAGATCCATGAATAGTAAATGCTATTTCAGAAAAAACTTCACAGGTCCACAACTTTCAAACCACATGTCCAAGTCGGACATACCACTAGTCTATGAACTCGTATCGATGAGTACTTCACAACCATGCATGAGTCAAAGCTCAACTTTGCATGAACAAAAAGTCAACTCCGGCATCCCTTGCACAGTTTGGACCTCAACTTGTTTTGATCATAACTTTCAAATCGTAACTTCGTTTTTGGCGTGCTACTAGTCTATGAACTTGTGCTAATGTATACTTTTTAACGGTACCTCGGTCAATATGAAATTCTATCAGGAGTAAAAAGTCAATATTTGACCCCTTCTCGGTCAACGACGATCAAACCCGGTCAACCTTGGTCAAATTTGAGAAATTTCTGATGTACTTCGGGACGGAATTTTACATGCTATGTACAGTGACCACAAGAATTGTAATTGTCATGGTTTAGTAGCAAGAAGAACATGATCATATATGATGGTAGAGAAGATGGCTCTAGATTAGGCAGGATTTGGATAATTGCTTCATGTGCTAATTGCTAACTTTTGTATTTGACAGCATTAATTAATGCATTTTGTATTTATTGATACCATGGACAGGTAGCTGGATTATTTTCCACCCCGTTTACCCTTGCCTTCTTTCTTGAATTTGATCCAACTTGACAGTACCTATGCATGCTCCACCCCATTTAGTCACATCTTTGGGATTACTAATATGCCAGCAAATACCATGGAACTCAACCCATTTGTGTATCTAATGATGGGACACAGATATGACCTTAGCCATAGGTTATGAATCTTTTAATTTTAAAATGCAAAAAGTGCACTCCAATGGAGCGTAATTTTTTGGTCAGAACTCCAATGGAGCGGTGATTACTGGTATATCCTCCAATTTTATTTTTATTTTTATTTTTTTTGGATAAGTTGAGAAGGATAGATTTCATTACCAATTGGACTGTCCCATTAGTTCAAATAATATAAAAATTACAATTTCCTTCAAAAGGATGCAGCCCACATATAAGCAACGGTTAAAATCCAGTCGAGTATAAATTTTTTGCTCCTTATAGCCCAGGTATGTTCAGGAAACCAAAATGTGCCTATCAAATAGGGTAACAAATGAACTTGGGTGCTAATGTAAAATAAAGCTGTCGGGACCTAAAAGCAATAAATCACTCAAAAGCAGCTAATTCATGAACTCCAACCCTATGAGCATCCCTACGATATCCTGTATCAGAAAACAGTCTCCAGATTGAGTAAAGGACATAACCCACAGCTAGCCCACCAACAAAATTATTAATATTAGTTAGCAGCAATGAATATGGAAATGAAATGATAGCACAAATGGCGGCAAAAACGGATGCTATCTGTCCACTACGGCCGACGATAATGATCCTTGGCACTAGCAACCCTATTTTGCAGTATATTGCAAAGTCTTCACAGTTGTTGTGGAAGAGGTTGTAGGCACCAAAGCCATTCTCCAGGAGGAAATAGGCACGGTGCAGGACAAATCCTGGTGGATCCGAGTAGGCAAGAGTACCTGTACCTCCTCGGCTTTTGGCTATAAAGAAATCTAGATCAACACCATAGTCAGAGCGGTAGAGTTCCCCTCGCTTGAGAAAATTACGCATGTTACAAATCCTCACACGATCACCGGTTATTTGATCACCATTGCCCCACCATCGATGGAATATAGACCAGCTGGGTGTAACAGGGGCATCTCCTTGAGTTAGATGGATCACCTTTCTTTTGCCCCTTCTTTTACCAATATATATTCCTATATATTTATATATATGGTCAACTCAAATTTGGACTTCAAAATAATTAACATTAATTTTTTATTGACATAATTGAGATTTGAAATTATATTTATTAATTATTAGGTTGAATGTTTTGACAAGTTTATAGAATTCCAAATAAAGTTAACTTTTTATGTCACTGCACTTATATTTAATTGTTTTTTAAATATTAAATTTTAATTATTAATATAATCTAAAAATTAATAAAAAAACATGATAATATTAATTAGGTTATCTTGATGTCAGCTTGATGCATATATATATATATATACATACATGTATATCAGTCGTTTGGCAAATTTTTCATCAGAATCTTTTTATGAGTTTTTGAATTTTTTGAAAAGCAATTAAAAATATATTTGAGATTTCTATAAATTTAATGAAATACAAATAAAATGAACTTGTCAGATTTATATATATCCTAAATGTATTTTTAAATCTTAATCCTTAAAAAGATTTAAAAATTAATAAAAAAATTCCTGATCAAAAATCTATAAAAGGCTGGTTGGATATATATATATATATATATATAATGTAATTGAGTCCGCCTCCTATCCTATCATTTTAACGTATGGTTAACAGATAATATCATGTATAAATAAAAAGAAGAAGAAGATCACCATGATGGGCATAGAAATAGCCCCTCCATGTGTAGATGTGATCACCGGGCTGCAGTTGCCTCCTCTCTGTCTTGTTGGAAAGCAGTCACCGGATGTGGAACGTCTAAAATTTTAGTTAAATAAAAAAAAAACTTAACTGTAGGATTAATTAAAAAATAAAAATTTCAGTCATATATATATATATATATATATATGTATATGGAGACCAAGCACAGAGGGAAAGTTACTCTGTTGTATACGGCCCAGTATAAAAATTTGAAGCCTGCTAGGGCCCAGACCAGCGGACGAGAATTAGACCACATACCGAATCCCAAACAAATAAAAGAACATGTCAGAGCTGTGAAAACCAGTTTAAAAAAGACGCGTATGGTCCGTGGGAAGAGCAAATTATGAGAAGCCAATCTCTCAACTTCAGCAAATCTATCAACTTCAACTTGAATAACATTAGGATGAGCTCCGACGTCAAGAGCCAATCTACAATTACTGTGTATAGCAAGACCTGCAGCTGTGAGATCAGTAAAACTAGGAGGCATGCTTTCGAGGAGAGCAAAAAACACAAAAGCAGTAACAGCCAAGATGGATGCTGCTGACTCATTTCTCCCCACGTACATGCTAGTGAACACTATCAGCCCTGTTTTGCAATATATTGCGAAGTCATAACTGTTTTTTATGTAAACGTGGTAGCCAACAAATCCATTCCTGAGAAGGACAAACGCACGGTGTCTGACATTTTCATGATTTGGATCAGCACGGGTAGTCGTACAAGTATTCCATCCGGGTTTGATGAGGAAGAGACCTGGCCTAACACCATATTCAAAGAGATAGAGATCATGATCTCCACCTGAAAGAAAACAATCTAGACAGGAAGAGACCACACCATAATTACGCTGTTGATTACCGCAGGTTCGATATATACGATGATTTGAGGTTAATCCCCATTGATTGAAGTGGATCACGTTTCCATCATCGAAATATATCCTTGAAGTCACTAATAATTTATTCATATATACTATGAAAAAAAAAAGGAAAAAAAAAAAAGTTTGTGAAATCACAAAAAGGCTGCCAAGCATCCAAAGGAATGAAGAAGAAAGAAGAAAGAAAAAGAAGATCACCGTGATGGGCTTCTAATTTTGTGTTGGCTCCTCTCCATCTCCTCCATGTGTATATGTGAGACCCAGGCACCAGTTCATTCCTAGGGGTTTTGTTCCAAAGCACCCTTCGCATGTTGTTCCAGTCCCCTCGTATTCTGTTCCACATCCACACCACTTCTCCTCTCATGTTGCAATTAGGGGATTTCTCTTCTCCTCTTCAAAATTTGTAGTGTTTTAGGAAATGGGAATGATTTGAATTCAAGTTAATCCCCAAGAAATTGAATTGGAGTGGAGAGTCAAATGAATTGAGAAATCGCTTTCCTAAGTTTAAGTTTATGGCAGTCACGTAAGACAACTGTATATGTTAAAATATAGTAGGTGCATGGACTCAGTACTGGGTTTTGTCGGTGATGTAGAAACGATTGGTTGAGAAATTAAATAATTCAAATTTGTATTTTGGAAAATGGAGATGGTTGAATTCAACCACAGATAATATGCCAAACTACCAATGCTAAACAACTAAAAATGATTTGGAGGAGGCAAATAAATTGCAGAGTCGCTTGCTTCAGGACCGGCTTAAGGGTTGAGTGTATCTAGGTGCATGGGATCATATAGGACCTAGGATTATGTGAAGAAAAATGAGCAGTGCACGTGGTCAATACTGATTTTGGACTTGGAATATAATGCAGAAAAGGATTGGCCAAGAAAAGGTTTTAAGTCCTTTTCTCAATTCGTAAACAAATAATTATGTCAACAAACAACCTAACCAACTGTCAATGCTATCAGTCAACAAGAGCAGGATTTAAATATTAGTGGTAATTAAAGTGTGTTCTGCTAATTCACTTGCCATGTAATATTATTTGATGGGAGACCTCCCTTAAACTAATAAAAATACAATTTCATACGAAATTTACCATTATATATATATATATATATACACATATAAGCAGGAGAGGGAGAGGAGACCTAATATTCATCCAGAAAATTGGGCTATAAAAATAATTCTCACACCTAATGCGATAGCAAAGTATTCTGTTTAAAATTGTGATGGCTGTTGTTTCGGCAAAGGAAACCATGGAACAGATACTATATAAGACAGCAACTGGAAGTTTTTGGCAGAGCAAAAACAAATGGAAAAGGAAAAGAGACAAAGCTATCTTCACTACATTCACGTTGGATTCTGTTCTTAGCATACAAAAGTTTCATTTTGCAACTCTAAACGAATATACTTTTGGCCTCACCCTTGGTTTGATATCAAACATATATAAAAAGTAAATTACCAAACAATCGTCGTTTGTCTAGCCTGCATTAAAAAATAATAATAATAATAATAAGCACTGGAGTAATAATGGTAGTTAGTTTCAATAGTCTTTTTTTTTAATTATTTTTTTATTTTTTATGTATTTATTGATACCATAGATCAATCTAACCTAATTTGCTGTCTTTCCCTATCCCTTTACATATAATTTGTAAACCTGAATGACAATTTCTATTGCTAAGCCCTGTTTATTTTTGTGTAGTTTTGGAATAAGATGATTTATGCAGGAATCATATTAAAATCAATTTTCCGAAGTCAAAACAATTTCTATGGCCTACTTTATTGCCTAACTCGTTCATTATATGAATAAGCTGTACTGTTTTTCATTAAATGAACGAAATCTTAAAGCTATATCATCATGTATCAGTGGTAAAAATGGTTTTGTGAAGCACCAAAAACTGAATAGGTGAAAGAGACTGTATTGTATAGCTGCAAAACCTTCTCAAAAGTTTGTGACTACTAAAATGGCCTAGATTTACTTTTATACTTTCTTTATCAAAACAACATCAACCTTACTGCTATATATTCAGCCAGAATCTTATAAAAATTAGCCCAAACCAGTAAAAGTTATCAAAGAACTTGTCAATATATTACCATCTTATCAAGTTCATATGGAAGCCCTTATTTATAAATATACTTAGACATTTCTAAGTCCGACATAGGGAGTTGGAGAATATAAGGCATATTCTCATTACTGTCATCTTCAAAAGAAAGAAATGGCGAAGAAGAAAAGAAGAAAAGGATTGGTTGACAGAATTATTATGTCCATTTCAAAGTAATCAACAAGGACAGTGACATCATTGCTAGTAGTTTTCTACTAGTCCACTTGCCATACGATAATATCTGAGTGGACACATCCAGAAACTAATATGCATATGCTTACGAATTTATTATGTTTACCCAAAAACAGGAGAGGAGAGACAGAGAAAGCCTGTTGTTCACCCATAAAGTGGCCTATAAAAATAATGTTTACACCTAATGTGAGTGTAGCATACATATATTTAATTTTTTTTTTTTTGGGGGTGAAATATTTTGTTTAATTAATGTTGGAGAAATTATACCAGCAACGTTGCAGCACTTCACTAATAGGGGCAAAATTGGAAAACATAAAATACAAATTAAAAATATGATGAGGCCAAAATTGAAGTAATTGAAGTTGTATCAAAGAACATGATGACCTATATGGTACCAAGTAGCAGCAATAACAGCATGATGATATAGCTTGGAAGGAAAACTTAAAATAGAAGAATCTTTTAAAAAAAATAAAAGCACAAATATAACAGTAAAAAACTTTCAAGCTATAAAGTAAGTTAATATAATTATCCCTTATTTTATTCACTTTTACTTATTTGTTTATTTATTATTATTATTTTTTTTTTTCCCTTCACTACGCGAAAAATAAGCTCTAGCGACACATTATTAGCGACGTTACGAGATAAATGCGTCTAAAAAAATAAAACCGCGACTCTGAGGTTAATAGTCAGTAAAAATTCGACCAATCGACGACGCATAAAAAAAAAGTTGTCGTCGAGAAGTCGCGAGAAACAAACACACACGACGCATAAGATTTAGAGTCGCTGAATAAACACAGTTATGCGTCGCCTATTAGTGTAACATTTTTTTTTTTTTGTTTTGCGTTTTTTTAAGTATGTAACAGTTGATTTTCTTTCAAATTTAAATAACAAGTGAAAATGTTTAAATATTTCGGAAAATATTTTATTGATATAAGGCGACGTATACACTATTATGGGTCGCCCATTAGGGAATAAATTTATATTTTTGGTTGTTTTTTCTAAGTATTAAACAGTTGATATTCTTTCAACTTTAAATAACAAGTGAAAATGTTTAAGCAGCATGACATTTTTTTTTTTTTTGAAAAAAATATTTTAAAAGATTTATTAATGATATCAGGCAACAAGAAGAATTGTGGGTCGCCTATTAGTCTATTATCATATATTTTTTTTGAAATTTTTAGTAAGTATTAAACAGTTGATTTCTTTCAACTTTAAATAACAAGTGAAAATGTTATAGCTGCTTCACAGTGCTTTTTTTTTTTGTTTTTTCAAATAAATGTTTAGCAAATATGTTATTGATATATGGCGACGCATAAATACCATTATGCGTCACCTATTATTGTGAAAATTTTTTTTTTTTGTGTTTTCTGATTTCTTTCAACTTTAAATAACAAGTGAAAGTGTTATAGCTGCTTCACAGTGCTTTTTTTTTTGTTTTTTCAAATAAATTTTTAGCAAATATGTTATTGATATATGGCGACGCATAAATACCATTATGAGTCGCCTATTATTGTGAAAATTTTTGTTTTTGTGTTTTTCTGATTTCTTTCAACTTTAAATAACAAGTGAAAGTGTTATAGTTGCTTCACAGTGCTTTTTTTTTTTGTTTTTTCAAATAAATTTTTAGCAAATATGTTATTGATATATGGCGACGCATAAATACCATTATGCGTCGCCTATTATTGTGAATTTTTTTTTTTTTTGTGTTTTTCTGATTTCTTTCAACTTTAAATAACAAGTGAAAATGTTATAGCTGCTTCACAATGCTTTTTTTGTTTTTGTTTTTTCAAATAAAGTTTTAGCAAATATGTTATTGATATATGGCAATGCATAAATACCATTATAAGTCGCCTATTATTGTGAAATTTTTTTTTTTTTTTGTGTTTTTCTGATTTCTTTCAACTTTAAATAACAAGTGAAAATGTTATAGCTGCTTCACAATGCTTTTTTTGTTTTTGTTTTTTCAAATAAATTTTTAGCAAATATGTTATTGATATATGGCAATGCATAAATACCATTATGAGTCGCCTATTATTGTGAAAATTTTTTTTTTTTTGTGTTTTTCTGATTTCTTTCAACTTTAAATAAAAAGTGAAAGTGTTATAGCTGCTTCACAGTGCTTTTTTTTTTGTTTTTTCAAATAAATTTTTAGCAAATATGTTATTGATATATGGCGACGCATAAATACCATTATGCGTCGCCTATTATTGTGAAATTTTTTTTTTTGTGTTTTTTTGATTTCTTTCAACTTTAAATAACAAGTTAAAATGTTATAGCTGCTTCACAGTGCTTTTTTTTTTTTTTTCAAATAAATTTTTAGCAAATATGTTATTGGTATATGGCGACGCATAAATACCATTATGCGTCGCCTAGTATTGTGAAAATTTTTTTTTTTTGTGTTTTCTAATTTCTTTCAACTTTAAATAACAAGTGAAAATGTTATAGCTGCTTCACAGTGCTTTTTTTTTTTGTTTTTTCAAATACATTTTTAGCAAATATGTTATTGATATATGGCGACGCATAAATACCATTATGCGTCGCCTATTATTGTGAAATTTTTTTTTTTTTTGTGTTTTCTGATTTCTTTCAACTTTAAATAACAAGTGAAAGTGTTATAGCTGCTTCACAGTGCTTTTTTTTTGTTTTTTCAAATAACTTTTTAGCAAATATGTTATTGATATATGGCGACGCATAAATACCATTATGCGTCGCCTATTATTGTGAAATTTTTTTTTTGTGTTTTCTGATTTCTTTCAACTTTAAATAACAAGTGAAAGTGTTATAGCTGCTTCACAGTGCTTTTTTTTTTTTGTTTTTTCAAATAAATTTTTAGCAAATATGTTATTGATATATGGCGACGCATAAATACCATTATGCGTCGCCTATTATTGTGAAATTTTTTTTTTTTTTGTGTTTTTCTGATTTCTTTCAACTTTAAATAACAAGTGAAAATGTTATAGCTGCTTCACAGTACTTTTTTTTTTTTGTTTTTTCAAATAAATTTTTAGCAAATATGTTATTGATATATGGCGACGCATAAATACCATTATGCGTGGCCTAGTATTGTGAAAATTTTTTTTTTTGTGTTTTTCTAAGTATTAAACAGTTGATTTCTTTCAACTGTAAATAACAAGTGAAAATTTTATAGCTGCTTCACAGTGCTGTTTTTTTTTTTTGTTTTTTCAAATAAATTTTTAGAAAATATATTATTGATTTATGGCGACGCATAAATACAATTATGTGTCGCCTAGTATTGTGAAATTTTTTTTTTTTTTGTATTAAACAGTTGATTTCTTTCAACTTTAAATAACAAGTGAAACTGTTATAGCTGCTTCACAGTGCTTTTTTTTTTTTCAAATAAATTTTTAGAAAATAAGTTATTGATATATGGCGACGCATAAATACTATTATGAGTCGCCTATTATTGTGAAATTTTTTTTTTATTTTTTTCGAAGTATTAAACAGTGATTTCTTTCAACTTTAAATAACAAGTGAAAATATTTAAGCAGCATCACAGAGCTTTTTTTTTTTTTTTTCTTATTTCCCTCAGGCGACCCTCAAGCTTTTTGTGCGTCGCCTATTGACTTTTTATTTAAATATTTTTTTTCCTTTGGTTTTGTGAAAATATTTATCAATCTGTTTTACTTTTGGCATCAAATAATCTGTTAAAATATTGAAGCACATAACTATGATGGTTTTTTTTTTTTTTTTGCATTATTTGTATCAGGCGACTCTGAAGCATATTGTGCGTTGCCTATTCATCGTTTATTTTAATTATTTTTAATATTGTTTGAAATTTTGTAAAATTGGTATGTTTGAAACCAAAGTTCATGCAAAACAAATACTACCTTATGAGCGATTTTCACAAATTTGTCTACGATATTTTATATGTACAAACAAAAGCTATGAACAAAATCTAGCTATTTCACTACCATGCATATATATATATTCATTGGTTTGAGATACTTGTGATCATCGCTGTTGCCCATTCATCTCTAAATTCGTTGACATTTTCAGCTTGTAACCAAGTGACACCTTCGTACTGAACATGAGAAACTTATGTTAATACATATAAAAATAATCATAAATATTAATTATTACATAATAGAAATATGATGAAATCATTAAATTAATAATAATTTACCATTCCTCTTAAGTCCCGGAGAGGAACTTTGCGCCTAATGATATCTCGCATTATCATCATCATATAGTAACCGCATTCCGTATTCCCGGGCTGCATTGGTGTCTAAATTTGCAAACAGTAAATTATGTGTAATATTAGATACGAATATATACAAGTATTTAAATTAACTAACAACTAATAATGTTAAGTTTTTATATATAATAATTACCTTAGTATTTTGCCACCGAAGTTTCTTTTCAAATGTCTTTCCTTGGTTCCATGCAATGAAGGAACTATATAGAAATATAAATATTGTAAAAGATTATACAATAGCTTCAAAAGTACAAATCCAATATATATAAGAACAATTAAGTAAAAATATTAGAGTTATTAATTAACTTACTCGTCGATCAAAGATTTTAGATCCTTATCAATTATATTCTTATGAGTCTTCAAAGAATCAAAAAACCATGCTACTGCTTTGTATAAATCAACAACACATAGCATCCAATGATTCCTAAAAACGCCAATAAATATTTTAGTTAATATGATGTTTCTCGAAATGAATATTTTCATAACATAATTCAATAAAACTAACACAATATTACCTTGCACAGTAGGGAAATAACCATAGTTGATTATTTCTTGCATCTTGTCATCTACTCAATATATTTGATATCCGTTCATGAGGGTTTTGATGACCAACCGAAGCACTAATATCTGGATGAACAAAGCAATATTTCCCTTCGAAGGAGCCCGTCAATCCCTCACATAAATGCCTACATAATCCGATTACAAATAATTATAATTAATTAAATTAAAGAATTAGTTATAAAGACATCCAAATTTAGTTTACCTTATGTAGAATGAGATGCATTCGGAAGATAATTCTTGCATGTAACAAAAATCGTTTATATCGCTACTCGCTATGGCCAACTGTTGTTCTTCCCCAAAGATCTCTTTTTTCATATTAAAAAACCATAAATGATCGCTATCGACGTCCTTGATCCGACGTAGCAACTCTCGGATCGTTGGGGTAACGATTAAAGGATCAACATTATCATCTTCATCATTCTCAACATTTGACCTGTTCGAGCTTCCCTACAAAATATCAACAAACAACATTTAAAATAGAACAAAAATGAAATTATTTTAAACTTCATTAATATATATAGCTGCATCGAACAATACCTCCTCAGATGGCAAGATAACAAGATCTCTTGGCCATGCAACAAATGCACCTTCAGCATCATCGACACGTATGATGTCAAATGACGGAATAGGCAAAGGTGCAAATCCATCAATAACGTCATCAACAGTTACCTTATAATTTGCTGCACCTAGCTTCACACCATGGCACATATCCGTTGGCAGCGAAGGTACCAAAGTGCCACGTGCTACTATATGGCCAACATTGCCTTGTGCAAGATTGCATTTTACACCTTGCAAAGTTTTAAAAAAAAAAAGATTAATATATGTTCACATGACAATATTCCTTCAACTTAAAGACTCGATCCCATGACCTCATGGCGGTAGGTAAGACCCTTCAACCATGGGAGCTATATAGATAGTAATAACCCACTTAAACATACATACATAAATATATATAAATAAATAAATAAATAAATAAATAATCACCTCAGGATAGATCCGAGGAGCATCAATCCAAGATGTAGATTGGGTCCCATGAGCAGCAACATCATCGAATTGGGTGCCTGGAGCATCAACATCATCAGCTGGGGGGGTCCCATGAGCAGCAACATCATCGACTTGGGTCCCACGAGCATTAACATCATCGGCTGGAGGGGTCCCTAGACCAGCAACATCATCGACTTGGGTCCCAGGAGCAGCAACAGTATCGGCTAGATGAGCGAGTGACGGAATCTGAATACCACATGCCGATATGAGCGCATCAACTTGGGCAGCGCTGCTGCTGCTTGAATTTCTGACGATCGCCATCAGACCTTTGAGCAGCGTCTCATAGATTGAATTGTTTCCACTTCCCTCCGACTTGGTCTTTTTTTGTGAACTCGGCTTAGGAGTATGGAAAAATTTATTCACCGTGTATCCTTTGCCTCGACCCCTAAGCCTACCTTCATACTCCTCTTTTCCCAAAGCTTGTGTTAGGATATCCACAGGAGGTGAAGGCCGAATTTCTCCTTCTGTTGCCTTCTTCTTTAAGTCATTCTACAATATATTGTTTAAATGATTGAATATATCAGTGTATATAATAATGAACTAAATAATAATATATGCAACAAATATTCATATAAAATACAATACTCACAATTTTTTCCGCTACATGTTCAGTTTCTTCATTTGCATATTTTCCATCCTTCCCCATACGTGCCCGTATCCACAGGTCATCTCGGTCTACATAATCTTCAGTGCCTCTTTCAAGTTGCTTCAAAATTACAAATAAATTAATTTTAATAATGCATGCAACTGATCAAGTAACAATGACAAAATTATTATGGTTAAATGTAAATAAAAATAAATTGCATACAATGGCTCTTTCTAATCTCGCGTAGCCCATTGCACCCATCCCATGCGGATACTTGTTTAATTGCCGTTTTTCCGAATATTTTTGACTTAATGCCTACAAAAGTTATAAACAAACATATTAGAAAACCCAAATAACATAAGTCACCATAACAAATTTTAATTTTTATATAAATAATGCCAGCGCAATTTAATACAACAATACAGTGTGTTAAATAAAACTATACCTGGAATTTATCTGACAACCTTTGTTGTACAAAATCATCCCACACCTCTTGGCTTATGAATTCATAAATTGAGGGTCGATGCTTCAACTTTTCGGGTGTGTCAATATATGGTCGAACAAAAGATCTATACAAGTAATTCTTGAATTTTCTCCATTTGTCACAACAATCTTTTAAAGTTGCCTTCCTAAAACTATCATCCTTACCCGTATATTGCTGCAAAATTAAAATATATATATATATATATATATATTTAGTAACATTGATTGACAAGTAAATGCGGTAAGTTAGAAATGCAAGTAAAATGCATATATACAAGCTGCAAATGCAAAAAAAGAATTATAAAATCTCCATCAATTAAATATTATTTATAATAAACAGTATCTAACAATAATGCACTCCGTACCTTTATTGATGCCCATAGGTTATCTTTTAACCTATCGGACACATCTCTCCAATTAGGTATATTAATTGGTATTGTGCTCCTAGCCAACGAGCCCTCCAAATTGTTTAGTCGAACGGCCTCAGAGTTAATAGCAACTCCAACCTCATTATATTGAGGTTCCAAGCTTTTGTTTCCCGCCAAATGCTTCCTAAGGCCTTTCATTGTTGCGGCCCCTCGTTTTCTATGCCTTGGGGATGATGTATTCGGCCTTTCCATATCACTGGATGGTGATCCAGCGCCATCCCCATCCGAGAGGACATGTTCATTAAAAGAATCCATAATTCTACATACAAAAAACATAAACACAAATTAATATTACTAACAATATAGGGTGTAGTATAATGAATAAACCATTAATAACAATAATAAACGATAAATTCATGTAATTTATTTACCAAGTGATGCAGTAATAGTATCTTCTTTTAACATCTATCCTCTTTAACAGTCATTAACATTTTCAAACTTTGCATCCGGCGACTAAATCACTATGGATTTTGAGTCGCACAAACGACGTCGTTTTAAGACCCAAAACGGAGCACCTCTGACATTTCCCACGCAAATTTAACCATATAAACACATAATACAAATAATAGCATATAATTTTGCTTTACATACAATCGAACCCCACTTAATAAATATAGCTATTTTTCCAAACAAAATTTAGCTAACCCATTGTCGACAACAAGCCATGATTTTGACAACATAAAACCCCACCAAAATTACAGTAACGAACAAATATTTAAAAAAAAACAAAAACACCAGCAAACAGAATTTTTTTTCCAGCAAACACATACACCACCGAACCCCAAAAGGGATGAAAAACAGCACACCTTTACAAATCCAGCAATCAAGAGGAACTTCAAGCCACCACAGCAGCGACGGCGACGGCACGGCAGCAACCCAGCAACCAAATCCCGGCGACGAGACGGCAAAAACCCCAACCACCCAGTGCGACGGCGACGGCGACGGTGACGGAGAGAAGGTGAAGTTCTTGCAACCCAACCACCGGCAAGAAGGAAGAAGAAGGAACTTTGGGTATTTAGGAAAGAAACCCACAAAATCCTTCAAACCCTTGAAAGAAACAAGAATGCATAATGAGAGTGATCCTTCAAAATCTTCTCATACCCCCTAGATTGCTTCCAACTCTCTAGTTTCCGTACTAATGGTTAATGGTTGAAAAGAAAGCCCATAGATTAACGTGCCATTTTATTTATAATATTTCATGAATATTGGGGAATAAAAAAATGTTATTAGAAACATTTTAGGGCCAAATAAAATATTTAAAGACACTTACAAACGAAAAAATGGAAATACAAAAAAATAAATAAATAAAAATAAATCAGAAAAAGCGACGTATAAAGAATAAAATACGTCGCCTATAAAAATTAAAAAGAATATAAATTTTAAGAGTTTTGAAATGTTAAATAAAAAATAAATATACTTGAAAGAAAATCAGACTGATTAAAAAATATAAAAAAAAACTCATTCACGCTGTTAAAATATTTTAACTAGTTATTTGATGCATAGATAAAATCAGATTGATTAAAAAAACAAAACTCATTTATGTTGTTTAAATATTTTCACTGCTTATTTGATGATGGAAGAAAATCAAATTGTTAAAAAGCATGGTTTTTTTGAGAGAAAAAAAAAATGGGGTATTAGGCGACGCATAATACTGCTTATGCGTCGCCTAACCCTAAAATTAAAAAAATAAAAAAGAAAAAAAAAACTCTCTTTATATCGTTTAAATATTTTCACTGGTTATTTGATGCTCAACTAAAATCCAATTGTTAAAAATGAAGGTTTAAAAAAAAAATATGGGGTATTAGGCGTCGCATAAGCATGATTATGCGTCGCCTATTACTAAAATTCAAAAAAAAAACTCTCTTTATCTTGTTTAAATATCTTCACTAGTTATTTGATGCTCCAACAAAATCAAATTGTTAAAAATGAAGGTTTTAAAAAAATATATGAAAAAAAAAAAGGGTATAAGGCGACGCATAAGATACATTATACGTCGCCTATTACTGTAATTTTTTAAAAAAAAAAACTCTGTTTATCATCTTTAAATATTTCACTGGTCATTTGATGCTGGAAGAAAATCAAATTGTTAAACAGGAAGATTTTAAAAAAAAACACCTTCTCTAACTAGTTTAAATATTTTAACTGGTTATTTGATGCTGAAATAAAATCAGATTGATTAAAAAAATAAAAAAACAAAACTCATTTATGTTGTTTAAATATTTTCACTGCTTATTTAATGCTGGAAGAAAATCAAATTGTTAAAAAGCATGGTTTTTTTGAAAGAAAAAATAAAATGGGTATTAGGCGACGCATAATACTGCTTATCCGTCGCCTATTACTATAATTTAAAAAAAAAAAAAACTCTCTTTATATTGTTTAAATATTTTCACTGGTTATTTGATGCTCAACTAAAATCCAATGGTTAAAAATGAAGGTTTAAAAAAAAATATATAGGGTATTAGGCGACGCATAAGCATGATTACGCGTCGCCTATTACTAAAATTCAAAAAAAAAAAAACTCTCTTTATCTTGTTTAAATATCTTCACTGGTTATTTGATGCTCCAACAAAATCAAATTGTTAAAAATGAAGGTTTTAAAAAAATATATGAAAAAAAAAGGGTATAAGGCGACGCATAAGATAGATTATACGTCCCCTATTACTGTAATTTTTTAAAAAAAAAACTCTGTTTATCATCTTTAAACATTTTCACTGGTCATTTGATGCTGGAAGAAAATCAAATTGTTAAATAGGAAGATTTAAAAAAAAAAAAAACCTTCTCTAACTAGTTTAAATATTTTAACTGGTTATTTGATGCTGAGATAAAATCAGATTGACTAAAAAAATAAAAAAACAAAACTCATTTATGTTGTTTAAATATTTTCACTGCTTATTTGATGTTGGAAGAAAATCAAATTGTTAAAAAGCATGGTTTTTTTGAAAGAAAAAAAAAAAAGAAATTGGGTATTAGGCGACGCATAGTACTGCTTATGCGTCGCCTATTACTATAATTAAAAAAAAAAAACTCTCTTGTTATTGTTTAAATATTTTCACTGGTTATTTGATGCTCCAAAAAAATCAAATTGTTATAAATGAAAGTTTTAAAAAAATATATGAAAAAAAAAAATGGGTATCAGGCGACGCATAAGATAGATTATGAGTCGCCTATTACTGTAATTTTAAAGAAAAAAAAAAACTCTGTTTATCATCTTTAAATATTTAAAAAAAAAAAATCTTCTCTAACTAGTTTAAATATTTTAACTGGTTATTTGATGCTGAGATAAATCAGATTGATTAAAAAAATAAAAAAATCAAAACTCATTTATGTAGTTTAAATATTTTCACTACTTATTTGATGCTGGAAGAAAATCAAATTGTTAAAAAGCATGGTTTTTTTGAAAGAAAAAAAAAAGAAATTGGGTATTAGGCGACGCATAGTACTGCTTATGCGTCGCCTATTACTATAATTAAAAAAAAAAAAAAAACTCTCTTGTTATTGTTTACATATTTTCACTGTTTATTTGATGCTCAACTAAAATCCAATTGTTAAAAATGAAGGTTTAAAAAAATATATATATAGGGTATTAGGTGACGCATAAGCATGATTATGCGTCGCCTATTACTAAAATTCAATAAATAAAAAAAAACTCTCTTTATCTTGTTTAAATGTCTTCACTGGTTATTTGATGCTCCAACAAAATCAAATTGTTAAAAAGGAAGGTTTTAAAAAAATGTATGAAAAATAAATCTGTATTGGGCGACGCATAAGGATGTTTATGCGTCGCCTATTACTATAATTTTTAAAAGAAAAAACCTCTGTTTATCATCTTTAAATATTTTCACTGGTTATTTGATGCTGAAATAATATCAGATTGATTAAACAGAAAGATCACAAACCCAAAAAAACAAATTATTTGTTCATAAGCGACTCATAAATATTTTAATGAGTCGCTTTTTATTTGAAATGTCCTTCCCACATGTAATCTATTAGTTTATTTGGGTTCATATAAACTATCACTGATAGCCGAAAACATGAAAGTGCAACTCGTTGAACATACTTACATCAAGCAATTGGTCTATGGGTCCTTGCTTTAGACCAATTTACAATTGTTATATCCTATCTCAAATTATGTCATGAGATGTGTTTTTGTGTTTGTGTATACTCATCATATAAAAAGAGCATTGATAGAACTGTTTTATATTTTTAGATTAATTGACTTGGTGTTCATTGGAATGCTATGTGAAAATTGTTTTTGAATGTAATTTTAAAAAAAGTGACACAAATTAAAAAATAAATTTTAATTACTATTGGATAAGGCGACCCTTATATACGTAAATGCGTCGCCTGTTTCTATCAATGAGTCGCTAGATCATATACCTTTTTAAATGTAAAATTACCATTTTAGAATTATTGCCAAAAGTTTAAGAAGGAAATAAACAGTACTTGGAGAAACTTATTTGTTTTAAACGAATTAAAAAAAGAGCGTCTATGAAACTGTTTATCCTTTAGCGACACAGTTTATCTGAATACGTCGCCTGTTTATCCAATTTCTTAAAAATTTTTGGCGCGTTTTCAAAATTTACGTGGGATTTTGAATACCATTTCTTTTCACAAAATATGTGTTAGTACACTTCATAATAGGTGTTAGAATTGGAAGCAATCTAAAAGAGACTTGAAGAGTGGGATATTTCGTGTTTAATTTTCCATTTGCTTGCATTGCTATCTGGAAGTTGGATTTCTTTCTTTGTGGATTCTTCTTTCTTCGTCAACCTCGTGGTTAGCTTGGATTCTTCTTTCTTCGTCTCCCTCGTGGTTAGCTTGGATTCTTCTTTCTTCGTCTCCATGGTTTCGGTGAGTTTCTTTTCGCTTTATGATTGGTGGTGACATGTGGTGGATTGGGTTATTTTTTATTTATTTATTCATTATACCCGAAGGTTAGGTTCGTTGGGTTTTCTTAATATTGTTTTTGTGGATAATTTGTTTTCGATGGGTTTTCTTAATTTTGCTTTTGTCAATAATTTGTTTGCGATGGGTTTTCTTAATCTCGCTTTTGTGGATAATTTGTTTGCGATGGGTTTTTTTAATCTTGCTTCGATGGGTTTCTTAATCTTGCTTTTGTCGATAATTTGTTTGAGATGGGTTTTCTTAATCTTGCTTTTGTCGATAATTTGTTTGCAATGGGTTTTCTTAATCTTGCTTCGATGGGTTTCTTAATCTTGCTTTTGTCGATAATTTGTTTGCGATGGGTTTTCTTAATCTTGCTTTTGTCTCAAATTTTTTTTTATGATATTGTTTGATATTGTTCTGTTTAATTAGATTGGTAGGGAAATGGATAAATCGTGGATAACGAAGGATAGAACCTCAAGCGATTTTGCTAAGGGGTTGAGTGAATTTTTGAAATTTAGCATGGAGAATGCCAATGATTGTAATGCCATACGGTGTCCTTGCATGCAATGCGGGAATATGAAAATCCATACTATTAGGGATATTAAAGGCCATATATATTGGAATGGGTTTGATGTCAACTATCGGCGATGGATTTGGCATGGTGAGTCATGTGCTGATGGTATTAGACCATCTTCTCATTTTGGGAATATTAATGTAGAATATAATGAAAATGATAGTAGTAGTAAGGAAGACATGGCTTTCAATAGCTTAGACATGACCCATGCTGCATTAGAAACTTTTGATAATGATCCTAATGAATTTGCTACCTTATTGGAGGATGCGGAGAAACCTTTGTACCTAGGTTGTACCAAATTTACCAAGTTGTCGGCTTTGGTTAAATTATACAACTTAAAGGTAAGATATGGATATTCTGATAAGAGCTTTGATGTACTGTTGCAATTGTTATCCCAGATGTTGCCAAATGACAATGTGTTGCCAACCTCCATGTACAATGTTAAGAAGACTTTGAGTGCTTTGGGAATGGAGTACATCAAGATTCATGCATGTCCTAAAAGTTGTATTCAGTTTAGGAAGGAATATGTGGACCTTAATGAATGTCCTAAATGTGGATCTGCTAGATGGAAAATTGATAAGAATGGAGTTGCTAGCAATATTCCAAATAAAGTTTTATGGTACTTTCCTATTATTCCGCGTTTTAAACGAATGTTTCGTAGTGTTGAAACAGCTAAGAATTTGACATGGCATGCCAATGGGAGAAAGGTTAAGACAGGGGAAATGCAACACCCTGCGGATTCTCCATCTTGGAAGTTGGTTGATCGTTTATGGCCAAACTTTGCATCCGAAGATAGGAAAATTTGAGACTTGGGATCGCGGCCGATGGAGTTAATCCACATAATATGTTGAGTAGTAGGTATAGTTGTTGGCCTGTGATGACGGTTATGTATAATCTTCCTCCTTGGTTGTGTATGAAGCGGAAATTTATGATGTTAAGTCTTCTAATTTCTGGACCGAAGCAACCAGGAAATCAAATTGATGTATACATGGAGCCGTTAGTTGAAGACCTGCAGCGGTTGTGGAATGAGTGTGTTACGGTCTTCGATGCTTACCGTTAGGAGAAATTCACGTTGAAGGCAGTGTTGCTATGGACAATAAATGATTTCCCAGCTTATGGTAACTTGTCCGGTCATGCGGTGAAGGGATATTATGCTTGTCCAATTTGCAGTGAAAATACTTTTGCTACAAGGCTAAAGCATGGAAAAAAAATGAGTTTTACCGGGCATAGAAGATTTCTTCCTCCAAATCATCAACATAGAAGGCAAAAGAAGGCTTTCAATGGATTTCAAGAATTTGGAGTGCCTCCAAAACCGTTGACTGGAGAAGAAATATTAGATAAACTTAATGCAATGAGATTTGATAACTCACACAAGAGGAAAAGGACTGTTGATTCTGAAGAATGTTGGAAGAGGAAGTCCATTTTTTTTGAATTGGAATATTGGAAATTTCTCCATGTGCGACATAATTTAGATGTCATGCATATTGAGAAAAATGTTTGTGAGAGCATATATGGTACATTGCTCAATATTCCTGGTAAGACGAAGGACGGAGTTAATGCTCGGTTAGATTTACAAGAAATGGGTTTGCGGGAAGACTTGGCCCCTAAGCCTCAAGGTAATCGAACTTTCCTACCACCAGCCTGCTATACATTATCAAAGCATGAGAAGAAAATGTTTTGTAAGTGTTTAGCGGACTTAAAGGTTCCAGATGGTTATTCTTCAAACTTTAGGAATCTTGTTTCAATGGAGGACTTAAAGATGGTAGGATTGAAATCTCATGATTGTCATACATTGATGCAACAACTCTTGCCTCTTGCAATTCGTGCAATCCTTCCTAAACATGTGAGACATGCAATTGCAAGACTTTGTTTTTTCTTCAATGCAATTTGCAAGAAGTCTATCATTGTTGCTGAATTGGAAAATATTCAAAATGATCTTGTCACAACTTTGTGCCTTTTAGAGAAATTCTTTCCACCATCATTTTTTGATGTAATGGTTCATCTAACTGTACATTTGGTTCTAGAGGTAAGATTGTGTGGACCAGTACATTTCAGGTGGATGTACCCGTTTGAGAGGTACATGAAAGTATTGAAAAGTTATGTTCGAAACAAAAATCGGCCAGAAGGTTGTATTGCCGAGGGTTACATATGTGAAGAAGTGATTGAGTTTTATAGTGAATTTCAGAGAGGATTAGATGCAGTTGGAAACCCAATTGGTAGATATCAAAAGTTAAATGATAAGGATGATGTTGGTGCCCCATTTAAAGGTGGAAAAAATCAATCAATTGATCAACAACTTTGGGAGCAAGTTCATAGATATATACTTTTGAATACACCAGAAGTGGAACCGTATGTCAGGTGCGTATATACATGTTAATGTATAAAATAGTTGAAATTTTTAATATATATATATATATCAACATGTATAATTTAGTTGATATTTTGAATATATTAATAGGCATCGATAAGTTGATATGTTGGATATTTTTATTAATTACAACAACTTTTATTTGTTTTAGTATTCATTTTGAAGTCTTGAAGTCAAGCAAAAAAAATCGAGGAAAAAAAGCAAAATGGTTTCAAGACGAACACAAACGTACATTTACGTACTGGTTACGTGATAAGGTATGGGAAAGTTAAATATTAATTCAATATATAATATCATTGTTTTAGCTTTAAATTTTCATATTTTTCTATTGACTAGATTGCACAAAAGCGAAGTCAACCTAACCACACAGTGTCTGAAACATTACGATGGTTAGCCCATGGTTCGCAATGGGTGGTAACGAAACATGAAGGATATGTCATTAGAGGGGTTAGATTCAACACTATAAATATGGATAATAAGAGGGTCACCCAGAATAGTGGTGTCAAAGTTATTGCCAAAAGTGAGCATTTTGCTAGTGCTAAGGATAATAACCCAATTTTAGCCGAGATGACATACTATGGGATCATAAGAGAGATTTGGGACGTCGATTACACTATGTTTCGAATTCCAGTGTTCAAGTGTGATTGGGTTGACAGCAGTGGTGTGAAAGTTGATGAGATGGGGTTTACATGTGTTAACTTTAGTAAAATTGGATATAAATCTGACCCATTCATCATGGCTTCACAAGTTCAACAACTATTTTATGTTGAAGATCAACTTGACTCGAGATGGTCTGTTGTTTTAACTCCACCACGACATTGTACTTTGGTTGAAGAAGAATTGGTTGAAGAAGATGTTCTTGGCGATACTACAATGGCTCACAATCCATTTGCCATACAATTGCCAAGTGTTGATGAAAATGATAATGAGGATGAATGTGAGAGTGGCTATGTTCGTAATGACTGTGAGGGGATATGGATAAACAATATCTTCTAAATAAATTGGTACGTATATTTATTAACTTATAATTATATTTTAAGTAATATTTATTTATTCATTGTGTGTTTTTTTCTTATGTGTTTTCCACTTTAATTAGGAGAATATGTGCCACGCCAAACCTTAAGAAGGTAAATATTCATTAAATTTTCATTTGCCAAATTACAATTTAATTTATTAATTATGATTAAGTTTTTATTAATTTATTTTGCGTCAGTGCTAACAAATTTTTTTATTTTTCCATATGCAGTATGAGGGCGTAATATCGTCAACTCGAGTACATCAACTTCCATCTCAATAAGTATGCATATATAAAAATATGTCAATGAGATGATATTTAATTATATTGATTATTGTTTTGTTATAAACAAGTATTTATTTTAAATTTTTATATTCTAATTATTTGGGACGAAGTTAGTTTGGGTTTTTTGCTATTATAATTAATTTTATATTTTAATAAATGTTTATGAAGATAAATCTAAAAAATAAAAGAAATGGCGGTTTATGAATATAACTAAAAGTCGCCTAAAATATATAACGACATATAATAAGATCAATTTGGCGACTCATATAATTTTTAGAGACATAAATATATTGTTGTATACGTCGCTAAATAGGTAAAAGAGTCGCTAAAAATTAATAAATATGCGACTCTTATAATTTGTCGCTAAAACATGAACGGTCGCTAATATGGCGACACTAAAAACTCCTCGCTAATTGTTACGGGTCGTTAAAAAACCGATCCACAAAATTTGTCGCTAAAAATAATACGTCGCTAAATAGGCGACAAAAATGCGTCGCTAAAAATTCATGAGACGCTATTTTAGAGACACTAAAAAATAGTCGCTAAAAATATATGGTCGTTAAAAGAGAGACTCACATAATGCGTCACAACAAATAAAGCGTCGCTAAATAGGCGACAAAAACAATGTGTCGCTAAAAATGAATGAGTCGCTATTCAGGAAGAATTTTTAGCGACATAATTATTTGGCAACTAATCACGTAAGTGTCGCTAAAAATTTATTAGCGACTTTATTATAAAGTGTCGCTATTTTATTAGTCGCTATAAGTACATCACTGTATGAGTTGCTAAAAATTAAATGTGCGTCGCTAAAAATTATTATTAGGCAACTGTTATTATACGTCGCCTGTTATCTTATATATTTCGCGACAAGACATTTGGCGACTCCGTCAAATGCGTCGCTGTTTATTTAGTGCGATGCAGCACTTGTGTCGTGTATCAGCTCGATTCTAGTAGTGCCTCCATTATCAGTTCTAAAAAAAGCATATAAAAAGTTAAATTATGGACTCTTCTTCCATTCTATCTTGACCCTATCCACTTGTTTTCGTTCAGAACATATACAAAATTAAAGTGTAGTAAACTGTGGTAGCTTTTTACTAAACCACTGTCATTTTGTCTGATTAAAAGATGAAAATATCTAACATATTTATGTTAATAAACTGTTTGAGAAATCATAAAAGCGACCTTGCATAGAATGGAGGTTTTTTTTAAAAAAAAAATCCAAATGAAGAATATAATAAGCTATATACCATGATCCCACGAATTGTCATTGTCATGGTTTAGTAGCAAGAAGAACATGATCATCTATGATGGTATAGAGAAGATGGCTCTGGATTAAGCAAGATTTGGATAATTGCTGCTTGTGCTAATTACTAACTTTTGCATCTGACAGCATAGTTTAATACATTATGTATTTATTGATATGATGCACAGTGTAGTTGGATTATTTTCCACCCCTTTCACCCTTAGCTTCTTTCTTGAATTTGATCTAACTTGACAGTGCCTATATATGCTCCACCCCATTTCACATACTTATAAATTTACTCACATCTTTGAGATTACTAATGTGCCAGCAAATACCATATGGAACTCAACCCATTTGTGTATCTAATGATGGGACATAGATGTGGCCTTAGCCATAGGTTATGGATCTTTTTATTTTAAAATGCAAAAAGTGCACTCCAATGGGTCGTTATTTTTGGGTCAGAACGCCAATGGAGCGGTGATTACTGGTATATCCTTGTTTGTTTGTTTGTCTTTTTTTTTTTTTTTGTTTTTTTCTGATAAGTTGAGAAGGATAGATTTCATTACCAATTGGACTGTCTCATTAGGTCAAATAAATAAAAATTACAATTTCCTTCAAAATGAAGCGGCCCACATGTAAGCAACGGTTAAAATCCAGTCGAGTATAAAATTTTTGCTCCTTATAGCCCAAGTCTGTTCAAGAAACCAAAATGTGCCCATCAAAATAGGGTAACAAATGAACTTGGGTACTAATGAAAAATAAAACTGTCGGGACATAAAAGTAATAAATCTCTCAAAAGCAGCTAATTCCTGAACTCCAACCCTATGAGCATCCCTACGATATCCTGTATCAGAAAACAGTCTCCAGATTGAGTAAAGGACATAACCCACAGCTAGCCCACCAACAAAATTACCAATACTAGTTAGCAGCAATGAATATGCAAATGAAACGATAGCACAAAAGGCAGCAAAAACGGATGCTATCTGTCCACTACGGCCAAGGGTAATGATCCTTGGCACTAGCAACCCTGTTTTGCAGTATATTGAAAAGTCTTCACAGTTGTTGTGAAGAGGTTGTAGGCACCAAAGCCATTCTCCACAGTGCAGGACACATCTTGGTGAATCCGAATAGGCAAGAGTACCTGTACCTCCTCGGCTTTTGGCTATAAAGAAATCTAGTTCAACACCATATTCATAGCGGTAGAGTTCGCCACCCTTGAGAAAATTACGCATGTTGCAAATCCTCACACGATCACCGGTTACTTGATCACCATTGCCCCACCATCGATGGAATATAGACCAGCTGGGTGTAATAGGGGCATCTTCTCGAGTTAGATGGATCACCTTTCTTTTTCCCCTTCTTTTACCTATATATATTCCTGCATATATATATATATATATATATTGATGGTCAGCTTAAATTTAGACTTAAGCATGGATTTTAGATTTAAAATTATATTTATTAATTATTACGTCTAGTTATTAGATTTTGACAAGGTCATCCAATCCTAACAAGGTTTATATTTTTTAAAAAGAGTTTTATTATTTGATTACATCTATATTTAATAATTTTTAAAATTTTAAATTATAACTATTAATATAATCCAAGAATTGTGTCATTGTACCTATATTTATTCAGTTTTTTGAATTTTAAATTTTAATGATCAATATAATCTAAAAATTAATAAAGAAAGGTATGATAATATTATATTGTCTTGATGGGATCTTGACTCATAGAGTATCAGTTTCTCATCAAGTCACTTGATGAATTTTTCATCAAAATCTCTTTTATGAGCTTTTAAATCTTTTCAAATGGGATTTAAAGATGTATTTAAGATTTATAAAGATGTACTGAGATTTATATAAATTTAGTTAAATATAAACAAAATGAATTCTATAAAAGTTCCTAGAATTTAGTTAAATACGAACAAAATGAACTCTATCAAAATTTATAGATACCATAAATATATTATTGAATCTTATTCTTAAATAGATCTAAAGACTAACAAAAAAAGTTCTAATGAAAAGTCCATTAAAAAACTGACTGGCTATATATGTATATATAATGTAGTTTAGTCCACCTCCAATCATTCCAACATATACTTAACAAATAATATCATGTACAAATAAAAAGAAGAAGATCACCATGATGGGCCTAGAAAAAGCCCCTCCATGTATAGATGTGATCACCAGGCTGCAGTTGCCTCCTCTTTATCTTGTTGGAAAGCACCCGCCGGATTTGGAACGTCTAAAATTTTAGTTGTTAGATAAAAACAACACTTAACGATAAGATTAATAAAATAAAAAGAAAGAAAAAAAAAGAAGAAGTAAAGAAAGAAAAAAAAAGTTCAATGATATATACATATGGAGACAAAGCACAGAGAGAGAGTTGCTCTATTGTATACAGCCCAATATAAAAATTTGAAGCCTGCCAGGTCCCAGACCAGTGGACGAGAATGAGACCACATACCGATTCCGAAACAAATAAAAGCAAATGTCAAAGCTACCAAAACCAGTTTAAACAAGAAGTGTATGGTGCGTGGGAAGCCCAAATAATGAGAAGCCAGTCTCTCAACTGCAGCAAATCTATCAACTTCAACCAGAATAACATTAGGATGAGCTCCGACTTCAAGAGCCAATCTGCAGGTACCGTATATACCAAGACTTGCAGCTGCGAGAGCGGTAAAACTAGGAGGCATACTTTGGAGGAGAACAAAAAACACAAGAGCAATAACAGCGAAGATGTTTTCTGCTGACTTATTTCTGCCCACGTTCATGCTAGTGAACACTATCAGCCCTGTTTTGCAATATATTGCAAAGTCATAACTGTTTTTTATTTAATGGTGGTAGCCAACAAATCCATTCCTGAGAAGGAAAAACGCACGGCGTCTGACATTTTCATGATTTGGATTGGCACGGGTAGTCTTACAGGTATTCCATCCAGGTCTCAGAAGGAAGAGATCTGGACTAACACCATATTCAAAGAGATAGAGATCATGATCTCTACCTGAAAGAAAACAATCTAGACAGGAAGAGACCATACCATGAATACGCAGTCGATTACCGCAGTTTTGACATGTAAGATGATTTAAGCCTAATCCTCCTTGAATGAAGTGGATCACGTTTCCATCATCGAAATATATCCCTGAGGTCACATATAATTTATGAAAAAAGTTTGTGAAACCACTGCAAAGCATTCAAAGAAATGAAGAAAGAAGAAAGAAGAAGAAGAAGAAGATCATCGTGATGGGTTTCTTTTGTGTTGGCTCCTCTCCATCTCCATGTGTATATGTGAGCCCCAGGCTCCAGTTCATTCCTTAGGACTTTGTTCCAAAGCACCCTTCGCATGTTGTTCCAGTTTCCTCGCATTCTGTTCCACATCCTCACCACTTCTCCGTTCATGTTGCGCTTTGGGGGGGGGGGGGGGGGGGGGTGGGTTTTTGTGTTTTGTGAGGTTCTCTTTTCCTCTCAAAATTTTTAGTGTTCTAGGAAATGGGAATTATTTGAATTCAAGTTCATCCCCCATAAATTGAATTGTAGAGGAGAGTCAAATGAATTAGGAAATCACTTTCTTAAGTTTAAGTTTATGGGAGTCATGTAAGGCGACTGTATATATTAACATAGAAGGTGCATGGAGTCAGTACTGGGTTTTGTCCGTGATGTAGAAAGGATTGGTTGAGAGATTAAAGAATATATTGTAAATCCATTTCTCAACTCCTAAACAGATAAGAATAATTAAACCAACAAAAAGAAAATATAAGAGAAATGCTTATGTGGGGATAGCCTATAGCGATGTTCACACTTCTTCTCCAAGTAGAAAGATCTTGGACGTTTTAAATAAAGTCTCTAATGGTATATATATATATATATATATATAATAAGGGATATTTATAAAGAGGATTGTAAGGAATTACGTTTGTTAGTTGTGATTCAATTGAGAGGATGTCAAAAGTCAACGTTTCCTATAGTTTCAGTTGTGAAACCGTGCCGTTGCACTTAAGAAGGTGGTTATGATGAGTCAGCAAGTTAGTTTTCTGTTTTGGATATAAAACTGCAGAAACAGAACCAATTTATTCATTCGATTAAGCTCTTGATCAAAAGCAACTTTCAGCTTCTTGTTCTTCTTTATTTTCTGGTTGTAAACTCCTTTTTTCTCTGAGTTTATCATCTCTTTCTCTATACTGATTAGGCCATTTTGGGTGAGTGGTTTTGTGAGAAAGTGAGAGGTTGTAAAAGGGGTTTCAGGGTTGGTTTACAGGGTATAGATAACCATCACAGAGAAAGAGAAGTTGCTGTATTGATCACTGTTTATTGTTCATAGTGCAAGAACTTATTGGATGGAGTTCACCGGGGATATAGATCTTTTCTAGATCGAACCTCGTAAAATCCTTGTGTGTTTTCTATCTTTCTTGATGCTGTGAATGAGTTTTCTGTATTGAGTTAACATTCAATAACATTCATAGCCATTTGATCTATATGATCTGCGTAATGTAATACTGTATATTTTATATTTCGTCAAACAATTAGAGTTGTTAAAATATTATCAAATAATGTAACAGATAATATATTAATATTTAATTGATTTATTGTTTTAATTTGTATATCTATTTAAAAATTCTTTTTTTCATATTTATATTATATGAATATGTCAATAAAAAATATTTTAATACATATGATTTGGTAAATAATTTGATGAATATTTTGATAATTGTAGCATTATTAAAAAAACAAAATGCTTAAACCTACCTAATATAACAGTGACATGTATATTTAATTCGTTTAATTTTTTTAATTGAATTTTTTTCTTTAATCGTTAAACAAATCCTACAAGCAGTCTTGCATAATCATAAATGATAAGCACTAGACTAATGGGGATAAAAGTGAAAGCAAAAAAGTTCAAATGAATTAAGAATATGATAAAGCGCTATGATGAGGCTAAAATCAACATGTTCATGGCTCTAGATTAAGCTAAATTAATATGGATAATTGCTTGATCACGAGCTATGGCTCTAGATTGAGCTAAATCAATTTGGACAATTGCTTGGTCACGAGCTAACTTTAAAAAGTTTTTTTTTTTTAATTTCTTTTTAAGTAGTAATACAAGTTTGGTGCATTTATGTTGAGAACGCAATCATGTACTCTAACACATTTCGAAGTCTTTACGATTTTATAGGGAGAGGGAATGACTTACTAATTCTCATCAATTTGTTTTTCAAACTGTATCTGCTTTTCGATCTTATTTCTTCTTATTTCATGGGATTTCAATGTCCTTTGTTTTCACAAATCTGAGAAAATATTATATCTTCGACAGCTAGTGCAAAAATTTCTAAAACTTGTCTTTAACATGCAACTAATGTATCAATGATCTTTCATTAATTAAGAACTCAACCAATAACCGTTGTCAATCTTATAAATCATAGATTTAGCTACGCATTTACTTACCTTAATCCTCACTCAAAACCTCAAAATCCCTCTCCTTCCAAAACGGGTCAATACAACTATCGCAGTAGCTACCAACTCTCCAAAGTGCAGCCAATCTCTCAAGAGAAACTTTACAAGCATTCCCACAATATTTGGTATCATAAATAAATCTCAAGATGGAGCATATAACATAACACATGGCTGTCACAACAACAAAATTAGTAGTTGGGAATCCTCATGGAAAAAGAAGGATTGTATAAATAATAGCAAATGGGGTTGCTATTTGCCCTTTCTTGCCAATATCAATGATGTTCCTTGCCAGCAAGCCAGTTTTGCAATATATTGCAAAGTTTTCACAATTGTTGTTGAAAAGGTTGCAGGCACCAAAACAATTATGCTTTCGGAGGAAGCGAGCACGGTGCAGGACATCTTCTGTTGGACTGGTAGAGGCAAGGGTACAGGTACCACCTCGAGTTTTGGCTATAAAGAAAGTAAGATCCACACCATATTTGTACAGATACAATCCCCCAATCAAGAAAACTATTGATTCTGCAAGACTCTACACGACATTCCATTGATTGACCACCACCACTAATAGGGTCTTCTCCTTGATCGAGGTGAATCACCTCTCCATTACCCACATATATCCCTAAATATCAAGGTTGACTTGATAAAGAGACTTATTATATATATATATATATATATATGCATATATTTGACTTGAAGTGAGACTTATTATGTGAAATGAATTCTCCAGGCATGTTCTCATTTTAAAAAAAAAAAAAAATGAACACTTTGTTTGAAACCCATGTTTGACACACTTTGGAGGAAAGAAACGGAGAAGAAGACTATCACCATGATGTGCATAGGTATACCATCGGTTCCATCTCCATGTGTAGATGTGATCCCCAGGCTTCAGTTGCTTATTCTGTATCTTGTTAGAAAGCAGTCTCTGGATATTAAACGATAATGCGTAGACTATTAGATCAATATATATAAATAGTTTAATTAATTTATAATAATAACAACGGGAAAAGCTATACATTAATTAAAATTTAAATTATATATATATATTAACTCAATGATATGGAGAGCCAATCCGGAAAATTACTTTTCCAAATATTGCCCGGTAGAAAAGTATGATGCATGCTAGAGTCCAGACCACTGGAAGAGTCTAAGACCACAGACTTAATAGCAAAAAAAAAAAAAAAAAAAAAGGCAAAAACACCCATCACTATTCTTAAAAACAGGTCAATTAAGAATTCAATACGGCCAAAACCACCAAAAGCCAAAATCTCATCAACCACAGGCAATCTCTCTGCTTCAATTTTGATAACATTAGGACGAGCTCCGATGTCAGAAGCCAATCTACAAACATAGTAAAAGCCAAGACATCCAGCTGCCAGACCAGTAAAAGTAGCAGGGGCAAGTTGCAGTAGAGAAGGAAAGACAGCAGTAGTAACAGCTAATAAGTGAGTTTTAGCTCACTTATTTACTCTTCTATAGCTTGATTATTTGTGGAAAATTCAAGCATTTATGGTTATTTTGATATATTTTTGTATTTTTGTGTAGGTGAGCTCTAAAGTGAAATTAAGGATAATTTTTATGATTTTGACTTTTCATGTTTTGAGTTCTAATTTTGACTTTCATTGACTTTGGTCAATTTGAAGTTTTAATGAGAGCATGTGCAAATCATGTGCCCTTAATGTAGAGATTTGCATGTGCATATCATGTGACTTCACTTAAATTGGCATGTGAAAGTCATGTGCCCCTTTAGGACCTTTTGATCATGATCTAAAGGTTGGGTTTAAGGCTAGGGTTTTATAAATAATTTGGAGGAGGCTTTATTTTGGGGAGGCTTGGTAGAAGATAGGAAGAAAGAAAAAGAGCCACCATTGTAGGGAGCTTGGAGGAGAACTAGAGAGCAACACACCCAATTTAGGGAGAGAAAGAGCAAAATCTAGAGAGAGAAAACTTGGGATTGGAAGAAGATTGAAGATTGAAGACATTCCTCTACAAGATTCCTCCTCCTTTGAGTTTTCTCTATCTTTTACCACTCTATAAATTGTATTTGTATATATATATATATATATATTGTGTCAAGACCCATCCAGAATTCCTCCCCAGAACCCTAGACAAGCCCTGATCCTAGGAAAATACCACCGAACCTTCCAACGGAAAATCCGGCAGCACCTCCCCTAAGGGTAGGACTTACCAAAAATTACCTGCATTAAAAACACACTTCTATAATCATCCCTTTATTCCTCCCACAAAACTACAAATTGATTCCACAAATTTACAGCACTTCACAACAATAACAGCAATCCAGTGCATAATTAAAACATAGGTGTCCAAATAGTATACAGAGCTTCATGAAGTGCTAATCAATAGAAAATACAACAAGGATGAAAGAAATAATACAACTGAAATGAACGAGTACAAAAGTATTTTTCGAAACACGATAGCGGCGGAGAATTGGTTCGCCCCGGAAAAACGTCTATCACCCCTTGCACTTAAGGGAACGGAATTTAAAACCGTGAGATGCTAATCATCTCAATGAGTGACCCTAGCTACTGAACACTTTTAATAATAATAGTATAACAAATGAGGGAATTTAAGTAATACCGGCAATTAAATAGGTAAATAAATAATAGCAGTTGAAAATAATAATTTCCCTCAAAACTCTCACTAATCACTTCGTTGGAAATGTTCCCTTTTTGAAACATTTTCACAAAACCCGATATTCGTATTTCCCGAAAACCAAGGGATCAAACCATTTGATAAACAATAAATAAATAAATACCCCAATATATAATTAAAATGTAATAAATCATAATAAATAACTCTTTTGGGGTTTGAAACTTTATCTGAAAATTACACTTGACGAACCACACCATATACCGGTGATGCCCTTCGATACCCAGTGTCCTGAGCACCGACTGGTGGGGAGATTAAAGAGAGAAACTTGCAAACGGCACTTCGGCATCCCGACAGTACCCCTGCTGAAACCATCATCCCGACCAAGGAGGAGGGCGGCTGTGGTCAATATCAAACTTGCCTGCCCATGGTCCAATGGCAACCATGGGAGACATAATACTTGCGCTAACCATATACACATACACCAGAACACCAATACTGTATGAATACGTCTAAAATAATTATTAAATCAATCGTACCGTTCTTTCCAAAATTACCGTGGGAAATATACCAATTTTCACATTTACCATCCCACATATTTTCATTTAACAAACCCGGCATAAAAACATCGATAACCAATAAATAATAATTTTTCTCGTAATACGAGGTTCAACAAATAAAATACCGTGGGCATAATTATAAAATTAAACCACCAATTTAAACAAATATTTTTTCTCAAAATATTTAAACCAATTATACCCGAAAAATAATACTTAAAACCACGTACGATTATTACTGAAATATACTTTGCTTATGCATAATAAATAAATTAAATCACAATAAAATCATAATTAAATCGCACCACATGAGCATAATTCAAATACCAATTAAACATAATTAATTACCCCAAAATATTTTTAAAGGTGGGTAACTCACCTTAAGCGCGTATATCAGCTAAGATCCTCCGCAGGATCAACTCCACTACTCGCACGCGCACCTAAAACATCCACAGTACACCAACAAAATATATTAATATTTTAATCGAGTAACTCCCAAATGGGTACCCGGGGAGCGAACACAAACGACAACTAAAAATTACGAATAATATACTGAATCGAAGCTTGAGTGATGAGGATCACAGATTCGGTCTTACTTCCTGGAGATCGGACCCGAGGTGGTCGGAATCTCATCGGAAAGCTTTCGGGATTCGACTCCTCAATTTTCCCAAACCGTCACAAATTGGAGGAAAAGGATGCCGAATTTGGATTCAGGAGGTCGGAATCAATGGATAGGGACCGGCGGTGCAACTGGATACTCGACGGAACAGTGACTTCCGGCGAGCCTCCGTGGTCACCGGCAACCGTCGCCAGCGGTGGCGTGTGCGGTGGCTGTTGGCTGAGATTTTTGGTGGTTTTATAGATCGAGGGGAGAGGATTCCAATGGGACCGGCAGTGACGCAAACGGAGGTCGGACGGCGGAAAGATCAGGGTTTGAAGATTTTCAGCGCCTCGCCGGAAAACGCTCCGTTCCCGGCGCGTCAGAGGTTCGATGGCCGTGAAATTTGGTGGGTAGGCCGGAAATGAGGAGGTGGTGAGGGGTGGCTGGTGCGTATGGCCTGAAAATGGCCGGAAACTAGGCAAACGGCGGTGGTCGATGGTGGAGGGAAAAATCACCACCGACTTCGCTGTCTCGATCCGGGCGCGTCCGGCGACCAACGGTCGTGAAATTTCAGGGTTTGGCTGAAAATGGGAAGGCGCTCCTATCTGGCCGGTGCGTGTAGCAAGGATCGGCCAGAAAATTGGACGATTCAGGCGGCCGGTCGTTCTCTCTCTCTCTCTCTTTCTCTCTCTTCCCTGGCGTTTTTGCCAAATAAAAGCCACCGTGGGTGACACTGTTCATCCACGTGGACCAATCAAGTGATGATACGTGGCATTACTGTGCACTTAAGCCAGATATAATAAAATATTACAATATCCGGTGAACTTCAAACGTCCATAACTTTTTAACTAGATGTCCAATTTAAGCGTGCCGCTAGTCTATGAACTCGTATCGATGAGTACTTTACAACCATAAAAGAGTCAAAACAAAATTACACAACAAAAAAAAGTCAACTCTCGGCACCTTTCGGACAGTTTGCACCTCAATTGTTTTGCCCATAACTTTCAAACCGTAGCTCCGTTTTCGACGTGCTACTAGTCTACGAACTCGGGGCATCATGCACTTTGCCACGGTACCCTGGTCAACTAGAACTTCCAACTGGAACAAAAAGTCAACTTTTGACCCACTCGGTCAACGATCAACATCGGTCAACGTGCACGAATTCCGATGTGATTTGGGACGAGGTGTTACATATTGTGCTTGACATGGGTTTAATGATGAATATACATTTTATTTTGGTTTTGGTTTATATTTTGTACATGGATTGCTAGATTTATTGTCTAGGGTGTTGATGGAACTCTTATTTGGATTGTGATTGAATGGTGAGTTGATTATTATTGTGCAATTCTATTATTTTCTTGTGTATTCTTTGGATTCAATGTTATAATATGCCTAAATAGAGTGGAAACCAATTAGGTATTGGGTAGATCTATAGATTTCTTCTTGGGAAAGGGTTATTTATTAGATTTGTCACTAGGATTACACAACCCATATTTTAATTAGAGTTGGAAAGCTTAATTAGGAAGTGGGTAACCTAGAAAAAGGGAATTAATGCATGGCTTTTTAGTTTAATTTAAGAAGAGATTCTTGAATTTCCACCAATTATCCATAGATTCTAATTTTCCTAGGGATAGGAAATTGAATGTATTTAGAAACCTTTTGGTTAGAATTTAGGATAGAAATCCAATGGTAATTGCCCAAGTTAAGTTCAATTATGAAAAGAGTAAGAGGAAAATCAATATCCGAGAGCTTTAGATCATAATATTTGCCATTTCTATTACTTGTGTGTGTTGTTTCTCTTGATTTCTTGTCCCACTACTCTAGTTTAATTTTAATATTGGTTTTAATTTCCGTTTACACTAGTTTTAAGTTAAATTGGGTGCCTAGATAAAAAAAATTAATAAATAATTTTGGTACTTAGCAAAGTTTAGAACATCGATACTCACTCATCACTTTATTACTTGTGCAACTCGTATACCTGCGGAATTAGCACATCAACAACCAAGAAAAATGCTGTTTGCCAACTTCTGCTGAAAACAATGCTGTCTACTACTAGCAATCCTGTTTTGCAATATATTGCAAAGTCTTCATCGTTGTTTATGAAGCGGTAGTAGTCACTAGAGGTGCCACTGTTAGGAAGGAAGGACGCATGCTCCTGGACAACTTGAGGAGGATCGGTAGAGGCAAAGGTGGAATTATGTTCCCGGAATTTGGTGAGGAAGAGAGCTGGATTAACACCATATTCAAAGAGATAGACATCTCCACCAGAAAGAAATTCTTCTATGGATGAAGAGACGACACCATGAAAATCAAAGTGGACCACCTTTTCATCATTGACATATATCCCTAGGGTCACATATAAGTAGGCAAATAATATCCCATGGATAGTGTTTATATGCTATACATACGGATTCCAATCATATGGAGGAGAAAAAAGAAAAAAGAAAAAAAAGACCACTATAGTATCTTTAGAAGAGGAAATGGAAAAGTACAAAAAAATCACCATGATAAGCTTTTGTATTGCCTCCTTTCCATGTGTAGGTGTGATCTTTAGGCTCTAGTTTCCTCTAGAGTTTGTTTGAAAGCACCCTTTGAATCTTTATCCATAGCTCTCCTCTCATCTTATACTTTGGGAATTCTCACTACTCTGCTCTTCAAAATTTGTGTTTTGGAATATGGACATAGTTGAATTTAACCACAGATAACATACCAAACTACCAATGCTGAACAACTAAAAGTGATTTGGAGGAGGCAAATGAATTGGAGAGTCGCTTTCTTCAAGGCCTGGCTTGAGTGTAACACCCTGTCCCGAACCATATCGGAATTTTTGCACGTCGACCGAGGTTGACGGTTGACTGTTGACCGTTGACCAAAGGGGTCAAAAGTTGACTTTTTGACCCGGTTAGAATTCTAGGTTGACTGAGGTACCATTACGAAGTACACGTTGGCACGAGTTCGTAGACTGGTAGCACATTGAAAACGGAGCTACGGTTTGAAAGTTATGGGCAAAACAAGTTGAAATGCAAGCTGTCCAAGGGGTGCCAGAGTTGACTTTTTATTCATGCAAGGTTGAGCTTTGACTCATGCATGGTTGTGACGTGCTCATCGATATGAGTCCGTAGACTAGCGGCACGTCCGATTTGGACATGTGGTTTGAAAGTTATGGACCTGTAGAGTTTTTCAAATACCGTATTATTTTAATATTATTTTTAAACGTATAACGATGTGCCACGTGTGATTTAATGAAGGTGACCATATGTCACCATGTTGAGAAGCCACATGTCAACCATGTGTAAAAATCAAATTATTTTTTTTATTATTTTAAAATAATAATATTTTTATTTAATTATTTAATTATTTTTATTTCATTTTATTTTTCTTTTTCTTTTTCTTTTCTTTTTCTTTTCTTTTTCCCCACGTGGGAAAACACTTTCTTTTTTTCTTTTTTCTTTTTTTTTCCTTTCCCTTTCCTTCCCTTCTTCCCCGAGCCCGACAGAGACAAAATGCAGAAATTTTTCTCCCTCTCTCTCTCCTTTGACTCTCTCACCCTCTCTCGTTGACCGACCGGTTGGCTGGATTTCAGTCGTCGAAATGCCACACGCGCTGGCCACCGGGGAAGCCCACCTCGCCGCGATCTCGACCCCCAAATTTCCCGGCCTGTCGCCGCTGGACGCGCCCAGATCGGGCCGGTGAAGCCGGCGGCGGCCGGTTATGTTTTTCCGGCGATTCTCGTCGTTTCCGACCAAACCAGCCGACCCATACCTCTATCCCACCATTTTTGACCCCTCTGAGTACATTTCCGGGGTTAGTTTGCCCAAAATCCCCACCGTTTGAGAGATCCCTCAAGTTTAAATCCGGCCGAAGCTTCCCGACCAAATTTCGGCCACCTCCGGCGGAATTGGGGTCGATGGAGACCGGATTTGTAATCCTCGTCGCTCAAGCTTCGATTCGGTATATTATTCGCCTATTTTGGATAACGTTTGTATTTGACCCCCCGGGTACCGGGTATTATTTACCCGATTAAAATATTAATTTATTTGATTGTCTGTGAATTTTGTTCTAGGAGCACCAGTGAGTCGTGGAATTGATCCCATGGTAGATCATTGTTTAATTACGTGCTCCAAGTGAGTGACCCACCTTCAAATTAATTTCGGGAATTAAATTGTGATTACTATGTGTGATTTGAATATTTGGAATTAAATTTCTATGTGCCAAATATTTATTTGATTTATTGTGGAATTATTGGTGAATTTATTAGATTTAAGAAAATGTGCATTATATAATTTATGCCATGTGAAATTATTTTATGGTTTTGAGAATTTTGAAATTCTTGTAGTTTTAACATTAAATCGGGCATGATTCGATTTTCAAATATTTCAAGGAAAATATTTGGTTATGTTGGTGACTCCAATTTTTATAAAATATGCCCATGGAATATTATGAGATTTAATTATTATATTTCGAGAAATTATTTATGCTATTGGGAAAATGTGAATATTTGAATTGGTGGATTTGGGAGTTGGTGGATTTGAAAATCATGGAATTTATGGTATTGATTATAAAGAAATTGTGGAGAACTTCCCGGGTTCAAGCGGATGGAATATACCCGCTGTGTTTATGCAAAAGTGTGAGTTTTGATATATAAATTCAATATGTGGATTTTATGATTTTTAGATGCACCGTGCACGTACTGGTGTTCTGTTTATATGTGATATGGTTAGTGTGCACACGGTTGTGATTAGCGAGTAGGTGGGTGTGAGTAGCGCGCAGGTGATATTGTGAGGTTGTCCTGTGGTTGCCATCGGATGAGGGTAGGCCACCCCCCCATGGCCGGGACACCAGGTTAGCAGCGGCGCAGTGGGATGCCACGCGACCGTATGCCGGTTTCTTTCTATAACCTCCTGTCTGGCGGTACCTTGAGACGCTGGGTACTGTTGGCTCCACTGGTATATAGTGGGTGCATCAAATGATTTTCAGAACTGTGTTTTAAAAATAAAATGTTTTAAAACTGTATTGGAAATATAATTATTACTGTTCTGGTATTTATTTGGTTGGGGATCTTAAATTGGGTTAATTTTCTCTTTACTTAATTATTCAATAAATTAATTTCCTTTAAATTAAAATTGTCGGATGCTTGACTTATTATATTCTATTTGATATTTAGTGAATTAATTGATGTCTTGGTTTTCGGGGAATACGAACAAAGGGTTTTGTGAAAAGGTTTTAAAAAAGGGGAACTTTTCCAACTGAGAGAATTGTAAGGGTTTTGAGAGAAATTATTATTTCCAAATAATTATTATTTATCTACTGTATTACCATGTTATTATATTGCATAGTAGCTAGGGTCACTCACTGAGATGGTTAGCATCTCACACTCTTAAATTCCATTCCCCTAGGTCCAGGTTGGAGACGTTGATTGTCCGGGGCGAGTCCAACGTCTCAGTTCGTTGCCGAAGGTTCAAGAAGTTTTTCTTCCCTTTTTCCTCTCGAACTTGTATTGCTTTTTATCTGTCATTTTATAAATTTCACATTTATTTGTATAATGCTCTGTATACTGTATTAGACGTGTAGTTTTTATTTAGGCACTGGGTTGCTGCTGTTGTTATTTGAAGTGTTGAAATTTGTGGAATCAATTTGTAGTATTGTGGGAGGAATAAGGGGATGAATTTTAGAAGTGTGTTTTCAGTGCAGGTAATTTTTGGTAAGTCCTACCCTTAGGGGAGGTGCTGCCGGATTTTCCGTTGGAAGGTTCGGTGGTATTTCCCTGGGATCAGGGCTTTTCTAGGGTTCCGAGGAAGGAATTCTTAACGGGTCCTGACATTAAGGGTTAGTTGTAACTAGCTAGGTGCATAGGATCATATAGGACCTATGATTATGTGAAGAAAAATGGGTAGTGCATGTGGTCAATATTGGTTTGGACTTGGACTACAATGCAGAAAAGGATTGGCCAACAAATGTTTTTTAAGTCCATATCTCAATTTGAAAACAAATAATTTTGGCAACAAACAACCTAACCAATAATCAATGCTATTAGTCAACAAGGGCAGGATATAAATATTAGTAGTAATTAAGTGTATTCGGCTAATCCACTTGCCATACAATATTATTTGATGGGAGACCTGCTTGAAACTAATAAATATACAATTTCTTATGAAATTTATCATGTATATATTATATATATGTATACATATATAAATATATAAACAGGAGAGGTAGAGATAGAGACCTATTATTCATCCAGAAAAATGGGCTATAAAAATAATTTTCACACCTAATGTGACAGCAAAGTACTCTGTTTAAAATTGTGATGGCTGTTGTTTCTGGAAAGGAAGCCATGGAATAGATATTATATAAGACAACAACTGACAGTTCTTGGCAGAGCAAAAACAAATGGAAAAGAGACAAAGCTATCTTCACTACATTCACGTTGGACTCTATTCGTAGCATACAAAAGTTTCATTTTGGAACTCCTCACGAATATACTTTTGGCCTCACCCTTGGTTTTATATCAAACGTATATAAAAAGTAAATTACTAAACAATCGTCATTTGTCTAGCCTGCATAAAAATGGTGGTTAGTTTCAATGGTCTCTTTCCTTATTTATTTTTATTTCTTATGTATTTATTGATACCATAGATCAAGCTAACCTAATATGCTGTCTTTCTCTGTCCCTTTACATATAATTTGTAAACCCGAATGTCAATATCTATTGCTAAGCCCTGTTTATTTTGTGTAGTTCTGGAGTAAGATGATTTAAGCAGACATCATATTAAAATCAATTTTCCCAAGTCAAAACATTTGTGCTTTCTCTCTCAAGAAGCTTGCATGGCCTACTCTATTGCCTAACTCGCTCATTATATGAATAAGCTGAATTGTTTTTCAATTATACGAAACCAAATCTTAAAGATATATAATCATGTATCAGTGGTAAAAATGGTTTTGTGAAGCACCAAAAACTGTATAGGTGAAAGAGACCGACTTGTATAGCTGAAAGACTTTCTCAAAAGTTTGTGACTACTAAAATGGCCTAGATTTACTTTTATACTTTCTTTATCAAAAGAACATCAACCTAACTGCTATATATTGAGCAAAGTCTTATAAAAATTAGCCCAAACCAGTAAAAGTTATCAAGAACTTGTCAATATATTACCATCTTATCAAGTTCATATGGAAGCACTTGTTTCTAAATATACATAGACATTTCTAAGTCCGACATTAGGGAGTTGGAGAATATAAGGCATATCTTCATATTCTTATATCCTTAAGTTTCCTAATCCTAATTCTCTATAAGCATTGCTATCTTCAACTCCACTTCCAAGTATACTAATTACTGTCATCTTCAAAAGAAAGAAATGGAGAAGAAGAAGAAAAAGGAGGAGGAGGAAAGGATTGGTTGACTGAAGGATTATGTCCATTTCTCAATTCTTAAACAACTAAAAATGGCAGCAAACAACCTGGACAAAGATGCTATTGTTAAAGTATGTCAGCTTATCAAATTAGTCAACATGGACAAGGACATCATTCTAGGAGTTTTCTACTAGTCCACTTGCCATACAATAATATCTGATTGGATACCTGCAGAAACTAATATGATGCTTATGAATTTATTATGTTTACCCAAAAACAGAACAGAAGAGACAGAGAACACCTATTGTTCACACATGGAGTGGCCTATAAAAGTAATGTTTACACCTAATGTGAAAGTAACATACATATATTTAATTTTTATTTATTTATTTATTTTTTTTTTTTGGGTTGAGATATTTTGTTTAATTAATGTTGGAGAAATCATACCAGCAACCTTGCAGCATTTCAATAATAGGGGTAAGATTAAAAACCATAAAATTCAAATGAAGAATATGATGAGGCTTAAATTGATGTAATTGAAGTTGTCACAAAGAACATGGCGAATTATATGGTACCAAGTACCAGCAATAACAGCATGCAGGCTGAAGTAAAAACCACAACCATCCCAAGGCTAGAAATATAAGTAACAGTTGGTGCAACCTTTGTAAAATGTAAAGGCCGATGATAGGTATGCTCCAAGGAATCGCAAAATTGTATGAACACCAAGGTAGAGGAACAATAGAAGGCTCTTGATTTTGCTATCACAAACTAACTCGAAAGGTTTCTTGTTAGATGATACTGCAACGCCCTTTATAGATGATTAGTTTTGTTCGTTCCTCAAGGAAATGTAAACCAAGTCACTGTTGTAGTAAGACTTGCAACCCGTAGATGAATGTTGTATATGTTCTTCAGTCTATGGGATTTCATGTCTTTGGCCTGATCACCTGTTTTCTCTTTTAGAACCCACTTACATGTTTATGATTATATCTTTTTCATGTGCTTCCCTAGTATCCTTCATGGACAAGTAATTGCAGGCTTGTAAAAAACTCTGTTTCTCCAAATTTTTTGCAGTCGTAGTCTTTAAAAATTTACAGGAGAGATGTATGAAATTGGTTTAATGAACGGGGAAAAAAAAAAAATAAAAGATAAAAGGAGAAAGTGGCAACATAAAAAATCAGTTCCTAGCTGTGATTCTTAACATGTTTGAATCTGAAAAATTCTCATCACAGAAAAAATCCTGTTAAATAGATTGGTTGACTATTGTAATTAATTTGATAAAACTAAATCAAACAAGAATATTACAAACAATGAAACCAATAAATATAGGATCTTTTACAAGGTTAAGTCCAAGTTGGACTTACATCCTTGGTGAGCACCTGAAAGAAGGGAATCCTTGCACTTATATCAAAGATTTTATGCAGAAACATTTTCTCTTGCTCCGAAACCAGTCCAAACCTCTTTAGCATCCTCTTTCATCTGGCATAAGAAACAACCTAACAAAGCTTAGAAGAAGAAGAATACACACGAGGAATCAAAAGAGAAATTATATTCGGAGAATATCTCATCAATGAAGAACACACACTGATTGAGATAGATAAACTAACACAAACTGATTGACCTAGATAAACTAGATAAACTAACTTAACTGCTTCTTGCGCCTAATCAGCATTTATAAAACATACAGCATTGCTTAAGTTTAAGATATATATACCGTGCGTTTCACACTTTTTTGTTTATAACGGCTCTGGTGCTTCCCAATTTAGAACAACTTTCGGGAACGGAAAATCAAAGCTTTGACACGGAAACAGATAATCATAAAAAAGACACCAATAATACAAAATTTCATCAGCCTGCACAAATCACCATGAACTCGGAGTGAAGCTATTTCTTAACTGTAACTGTACTGTATGAACTTTTCCTTATCTACATCATTGGTGATGAATCCGAACATAAAGTAAATGAATTAAAGAGTAGCCGCCGCATCAATAGAATTAGTGAATACAATGAAATAACCCAGAATATCTGATTCTTACAGATGTACTCTCATGTGCTCTGACTCTCCAATTGGTCCCGAGTTCAAACCAATGACACACCATTCACTTTAGCTAACTTAAAATGAAATGGCAGAAGTTGCTTTGAAACCAATCTGCCAATCTAGAAGATGAAATCATTTGCTGAACTGGATGCCTAAACGAGGTTGTAACAAATGCAATATCGGTAATAAATCTCACCATACAGAAAAGGATATAAACTGTAGTTGCTGCACCAAAAAAATTACTATAAAAGACATTTTCATGATTTGGATCGGCACGGGTAGCCGTACAGGTATTCCATCCAGGTTTCAGGAGGAAGAGATCTGGACTATCACAATATTCACAGAGATAGAAGTCATGATCTCCACCTGAAAGAAAACAAATCTAGACAGGAAGAGACCACACCATGAATACGTGGTTGATTACCGCAGTTTTGACATATATGATGATTTGAGCATAATCCCCCTTGAGTGAAGTGGATCACGTTTCCATCATCGAAATATATCTCTGAAGTCAATCTAATTTATTTATATATACTGTTAAAAACAAGAAAAAGAAAAAGAAAAAGCTTGTGAAACCACAAAAAGACTGCAAAGCATTCAAAGAAATGAAGAAGAAAGATGTTTTATAAATTTAAAATTGTTTATCTTGATTATTATGAAAGAATCATAATTATTGAAGCAGCTGTCAACTTCATTTTCAAATCAGCTTCATAATTGCCAAAATTATTAATAATCAGGTTCGAATTAGTTTTATGAGAGTATTGATTTTATAGGTCTGAAATCAATCCCAAACTAGCTGAAGCAATCTGATCTTCTCCAAAGGGCATAACCAATATTTTAGGATAACGGGGGCCAAAAAAAAAAAAAATAAATAAAAAAAAATAATAATAATAATATAAATTTTTATAAGTTATAAAAACAGTATAAGCTATCAATCAATTCTAATCATACCTCAATATTTACATAATAAGTTTTTTTTTTTTTTTTTAAGTACATAGTACCTATACAAATTAGTTTATAGTTGAAAATTGCTTACATAATAAGTTTTTTCTTACATAAAAAGTTTTTTTTTTTCTAACTTAATTCGCAGAAGCAAATGCTTGAAGCAAAATGGATTTTTATTTTTTTTTAATTAAGTTTGGACACATAGTAATAAAAAAATATTGTTTAAATTCAAAATAATTGAATATAAATCTAATAAAATTCTTCTAAAAATTTATTGTGAGCAAAGAATTGTATAAAATGAATAATAAAAGAGAATTTGTTTTAAGTAAAGAAGGTTATATATATCATAAATAATTAAAAGATCTTTTATTTAACAGTAAACATAAAGAGAATGATGAAAGAGATTAAATAATATATTAATTTTCTTTAATATTTATTGTGTATCAGTTATGACATTTATTATGTAGTATCATTAATGCTATAGTAATAATTGCTTCATGTGCTAATTACTAACTTTAGCATTTGACAGCATTGTTTAATACATTATGTATTTATTGATACCATGCACAGTGTAGCTGGATTATTTTCCCTTACCTTCTTTCTTGAATTTGATCTAACTTGACAGCACCTATATATGCTTCACCACATTTCACATGCATACAAATTTAGTTACATCTTTGAGATTACTAATATGCCAGCAAATACCATGGAACTCAACCTATTTGTGTATCTAATGATGGGCCACGGATGTTTAGCCATAGGTTATGGATCTTTTATTTTAAAAAGCAAAAAGTGCACTCCAGTGGAGCGTGATTTTTTGGTCAGAACTCCAATGGAGCGATGATTGCATATACAGCAGTGTATACATTTTTGGATAAGTTGAGGAGGATAGATTTCATTAGCAATTGGACCGTCCCATTAGTTCAAATAAATAAAAATTACAATTTCCATCAAAAGGACACGACCCACATACAAGCAACGGTTATAATCCAGTCGAGATGACAATTTTTAGTCCTTATAGCCCAGGGATGTTGAGGAAACCAAAATGTGCTTACCAAAATAGTATAACAAATAAACTTGGGTACTAATGTGAACAAAAGCTGTCGGAACATTAAAGAAATAAATCTCTCAAAAGCAGCTAGTTCCTGAACTCTAAGTCTTTGAGCATCCCTACGATATCCTGTATCAGAAAACAGCCTCCAGATTGAGTAAAGGACATAACCCACAGCTAGCCCACGAACAAAATTACTAATATCAGTTAGCAGCAATGAATATGGAAATGAAATGATAGCACAAATGGCGGCAAAAATGGATGATATCTGTCCACTACGGCCGAGGCTAATGATACTTGGTACTAGCAACCCTGTTTTGCAGTATATTGCAAAGTCTTCACAGTTGTTGTGGAAGAGGTTGTAGGCACCAAAGCCATTCTCCAGGAGGAAATAGGCACGGTGCAGGACAAATTCTGGTGGATGCGAAGAGGCAAGTGTACCTGTACCTCCTCGGCTTTTGGCTATAAAGAAATCTAGATCAACACCATAGTCATAGCGGTAGAGTTTGCCGCCCTTGAGAAAATTACGCATGTTGCAAATCCTCACACGATCACCGGTTATTTGATCACCATTGCCCCACCATCGATGGAATATAGACCAGCTGGGCGTAATAGGGGCATCTCCTCGAGTTAGATGGATCACCTTTCTTTTACCCCTTCTTTTACCGACATATATTCCTGAATATGTATGGTCAGCTCAAATTTGGATTTTAACATAAGGATTAACATCAAATTATTTTTTTTTTTATCACATTGTTAAAATTGAAAATTATATTTATTAATTGTTAGTGTCAATAAAGTTATTAGATTTTATTATCGAATTCCAATAAAATTCAATTTTTTTAAAAATAAATTTTAATTATATCACTCGATTACTTTTTAAATTTTAAATTCTAACTATTAATATAATTTAAAAACTAGCAAAGAAAGACATAATAATATTATATTGTGCTTATGTGAGTTTTATTCAAATATATATATATATATATATATATATATGTATATATTATATCAATTTCTTATCAAGTCATCTGATAAATTTATTTTTAATCAGATATTTTTTTAATGAGTATTTAGATTTTTTCAAGAATGATTTAAAAATGTATTTGAGATTTATATAAATCTAATAAAATATAAACAAAATATTATTTATATAGAACCTAAATGTATTTTTAAATTTTAACTCTTGAAAAAAATTTCAACAACTAATAAAATAAGTTTAAATGAAAAATCTATAAAAGATGGGTTGGGTATATATATATATATATATAATGTAATTGAGTCCACCTCCTATCATTTTAACATATATTTAACAGATAATATCATGTATAAATGAAAAGAAGAAGAAAATCACCATGATGGGCGTAGAAATAGCCCCTCCATGTGTAGATGTGATCACCCGGCAGCAGTTGCCTCCTCTCTATCTTGTTGGTAAGCACCCACCGGATGTGGAACGTCTAAAATTTTAGTTGTTAAATAAAAATGAAAGTTAACTATAAGATTAAATTAAAAAAATAAAAATAAAAGTTCAATAGTGTGCATATATATATATATATATATGGAGACCAAGCACAGAGAGAAAGTTACTCTGTTGTATATAGCCCAGTATAAAAATTTGAAGCCTGCTAGGGCCCAGACCAGTGGACGAGATTTAGACCACGTACCGAGTACCAACCAAGCAATAGTCCACATCAAAGATACCCATACTGGTTTAAAAAAGAAGCGTATGGTACGTGGGAAGCCCAAATAATGAGAAGCCGATCTCAGAACTTTAGCAGATCTATCAACTTCAACTTGAATAACATCAGGACGAGCTCCGACATCAAGAGCCAATCTACAAGTACTGTATATACCGTGACCTCCAGATGCGAGAGCAGTAAAACTAAGAGGCATGCTTTTGAGGAGAGCAAAAAACACAAAAGCAGTAACAGCCAAGATGTATGCTGATGACTCATTTCTGCCCACGTTCATGCTAGTGAACACTATCAGCCCTGTTTTGCAATATATTGCAAAATCACAACTGTTTTTTATGTAAAGGTGGTATCCAACAAATCCATTCCTGAGAAGGAAAAACGCTCTGTGTCTGACATTTTCATGATTTGGATCGGCACGGGTAGGCGTACAGGTATTCCATCCAGGTCTCAGGAGGAAGAGATCTGGACTAACACCATATTCAAAGAGATAGAGATCATGATCTCCACCTGAAAGAAAACAATCCAGACAGGAAGATACCACACCATGAATATGCGGTTGAATACCGCAGTTTCGACATATACGATGATATGATCTTAATCCTCCTTGAGTGAAGTGGATCACGTTTCCATCATCGAAATATATCCCTGAAGTCACACATAATTTATTTATATATACTATCAAAAAAAAAAAAAAAAAAAAAAAAGGAAGAAAGTTTGTGAAACCACAAAATGACTGCCAAGCATTCAAAGGAATAAAGAAGAAAGAAGAAAGAAGAAAGAAGAAGAAGATCACCGTGATGGACTTCTTTTGTGTTGGCTCCTCTGCATCTCCATGTGTATATGTGAGCCCCAGGCTCCAGTTCATTCCTTGGTATTCTGTTCCAAAGCACCCTTCTCATGTTGTTCCAGTTCCCTCGCATTTTGTTCCACATCCGCACTTGTTCTCTCATGTTGCACTAGGGGGGTTTCTCTTCTCCTCTTCAAAATTTGTAGTGTTTTGTGAAATGGGAATTATTTAAATTCTAGTTTATCCCCCAGAAATTGAATTGGAGAGGACAGTCAAATGAATTGGGAAATCGCTTTCCTAAGTCTGACGACTGTATATATTAAAATAGTAGGTGCATGGAGACGATAACTGGGTTTTGTCGGTGATGTAGAAAGCATTGATTGTGAAACTAAATAATTTATTGCAAATAGTTGGTTTTGTCCGTGATGTAGAAAGGGTTGATTGAGAAATTAAATAATTTATTGTAAGTCCATTTAAACAGATAAGATTAATTAAACCAACAAAAAAAATATAGGAGAAATGTCTTTGTGGGGATAGCCTATAGCAATGTTCACACTTTTTTCTATGCAGAAGATACGGACGTTTTAAATAAGGTCTCTAATTATATATATATATATATAAAAGAATTTATAAAGAGGGATTTAAAGATAACAGTCTTAATTACCTTTTGATCCATATAATTTTGTAATATAATACTTTATATTTTACATCCTGTCAAGCACTTAATTGATTTGACAAATATCATTGTAATATGTGTATGTTTAATTATTATGCAGACATAGGAGAGATAAAAAGAGCTAATATTCATCCAAAAATATTAGATTTATTAAAATATTAACAAATGATGTTGTATATATTAATATTTAATTAATTTAATTTTTTAATCTAATCTATTTAAAAGTTCAATTTTTTATATTTATGTTATATAAATATGTCTATCAATAATAATATTTTAATATGTACTATTTAATAAATAATTTTGATAAATATTTTAGCAATCGTAGCATTATTAAAAAAAACTATACACTTATATTTAATTTATTTAATTATTTTAATAGAATTTATTTTCTTTACTTGTTAAAAAAATCCTATAAGCAATCTTGCATAATCATTAATGATAAGCACTAGACTAATGGGTGTAAAAATGAAAATAAAAAAGTCCAAATGAATTAAGGATGTGATAAAGCGCTATGATGAGGCTAAAATAATCATGTTGATGGCTCTAGATTGAACTAAATTAATTTTGACAGTTGCTTGATCATGAGCTAACTTAATTTTTTTTTTTTTTAATTTCTTTATCATTTTTCACTTTACAATCCTCTTTTTAAGTAGTAATACAAGTTTGGTGCATTTATGTTGAGAATGCAATCACGTACTCTGATACATTTCAAGTCTTTCCAATTTTGTAGGGAGGGGGAATGACTATCAATTATCAAACTGTATCTGCTTTTCTCATTTCTTCATATTTTATAGGATTTCAATGTCCTTTGTTTTCACAAATCTGAGAAAGTATCATATCTTAGACAACTAGTGGAAAAATTCTAGAACTTGTCTTTAACATGTAACTAATTTATCAGTGATCTTTCATTAATTAAGAACTCAACCGATAACCGTTGTCAATCTTATAAATCATAAATTTGGCTACGCATTTACTTACCTTAATCCTCACTCAAAACCTCAAAATCTCTCTCTTTCCAGAACGAATCAATACAACTATCACAAAAGTTACCAACTCTCCAAAGTGCAGCCAATCTCTCAACGGACACTTTACAAGCATTCCCACAATATTTGGTATCATAAATAAATCTCAAGATGGAGTATGTAACATAACACATGGCTGACACAACCATTAAATTACTAGTTGGGAATCCTCGTGGAAAAAGAAGGATTGCATAAATAACAGCAAATGGGGTTGCTATCTGCCCGTTCGTGCCAATGTCAATGATGTTCCTTGCCAGCATGCCAGTTTTGCAATATATTGCAAAGTCTTCACAATTGTTGTTGAAAAGGTTGTAGGCACCAAAACCATTATGCTTTCGGAGGAAGCGAGCACGGTGCAGGACATCTTCTGTTGGACTGGTAGAGGCAAGGGTACAGGTACCACCTCGAGTTTTGGCTATAAAGAAAGCAAGATTAACACCATATTTATACAGATACAATCCCCCACCATCAAGAAAACTATTTATGTTGCAAGACTCTACATGACATTCCATTGATTGACCACCACCACTAATAGGGTCTTCTCCACGATCTAGGTGAATCACCTCTCCATCACCCACATATATCCCTGAATATCAAGGCTGACTTGATAAGAGACTTATTATATATATATATATATATATAGAAGGGCAAATAAGCTAGTCCCATGAATTATATATATATATATATACACATAGAGAGAGAGAGAAGGGCAAATAAGCTAGTCCCATGGATTCTTAAACTCAATACGGATTAACAATTCAGGGTACAGACTGATAAAAAGAAATAAAAAAAATGAACACTTTGTTTGAAACCCATGTTTGATACACTCTTTGAAGGAAAGAAACGGAGAAGAAGAAGGTCACCATGATGGGCATAGGTATACCATCGGTTGCGCCTCCATGTGTAGATGTGATCCCCAGGCTTCAGTTGCTTCTTCTGTATCTTATTAGAAAGCAGCCTCTGGATATTAAATGGTAATATGTAAACTGTAAGATCAATATTTATTAATAGTTTAATTAATTTATAAATATATAACAATGGGAAAAACTACATTAATTAAAATTTAAATATATATATATATATATATATTAACTCAATCATATGGAGAGCAAAGCCTGAAAATTACTTTTCCAAATACTGCCCAGTAGAAAAGTATGATGCATGCTAGAGTCCAGACCACTGGAAGAGTCTGAGACCACAAACTTAATAGCAAACAACAAAAGGCAAAAGCACCCATTAATATTCTTAAAAACAGGTCAATTAAGAATTCAATACGGCCCAAACCACCAGAAGCCAAAATCTCATCAACCACAGGCAATCTCTCTGCTTCAATTTTGATAACATTAGGACGAGCTCCGATATCAGAAGCCAATCTACGAACATAGTAAACCCCAAGACATCTAGCTGCCAGACCAGTAAAAGTAGCAGAGGCGAGTTGCAGTAGAGAAAGAAAGACAGCAGTAGTAACAGCCAAGAAAAATGCTGTTTGCCAACTTCTGCTGAAAACAATGCTGTCTACTACCAGCAATCCTGTTTTGCAATATATTGCAAAGTCTTCATCGTTGTTTATGAAGCGGTAGTAGTCACTGGAGGTGCCACTGTTGAGAAGGAAGGACGCACGATCCTGGACAACTTGAGGTGGATCGGTAGAGGCAAGGGTGGAAGTATGTTCCCGGAATTTGGTGAGGAAGAGAGCAGGATTAACACCATATTCAAAGAGATAGACATCTCCACCAGAAAGAAATTCTTCTATGGATGAAGAGACGACACCATGAAAATCAAAGTGGATCACCTTTTCATCACTGACATATATCCCTAGGGTCACATATAACCAGGCAAATAATATCCCATGAATAGTGTTTATATGCTATATATACAGATGCCAATCATATAAAAAAAAAAAAAAAAAAAAAAAAAGAAAGCACTATAGTATCTTTAGAAGAAGAAATGGGAAAAAGTACAAAAAAAAAAAAAAAAATCACCGTGATAAGCTTTTATATTGCCTCTCTTCCATGTGTAGATGTGATCTCCAGGCTCCAGTTTCCTCCGGAGTTTGTTTGAAAGAACCCTCTGAATCTTGATCCATAGCTCTCCTCTCATCTTATACTTTGGGAATTCTCACTACTCTGTTCTTCAAAATTTGTGTTTTGGAATACGGATATAGTTGAATTCAACCACAGATAACATGCCAAACTACCAATACTGAACAACTAAAAGTGATTTGAGGGAGGCGAATGAATTGCGGAGTCGCTTTCTTCAAGGCCGGCTTAAGGGTTAGTTGTAACTAGGTGCATGGGATCATATAGTACCTAGGTATTATGTGAAGAAAAAGGGGCAGCGCATATGGTCAATACTGGCGTTGGATTTGGACTATAATGCAGAAAAGGATTGGCCAACAAAAGTTTTTAAAGTCCGTTTCTCAATTCTTAAACAAATAATAATGGCAACAAATAACCTAACCAATTATCAATGCTATTAGTCAACAAGGGCAGGATATATATATATATATATATTGGTCGTAATTAAGTGTGTTCTGCTATACAATATTATTTGATGGGAGACCTCCCTGAAACCAACAAATATACAATTTCTTATGAAATTGATCATGTTTATATATATACATATATATAAACAGGAGAGGGAGTGAAAGGGACCTAATATTTATCCAGAAAAATGGGCTATAAAAATAATTTTTACATCTAATATGACAGCAAAGTATTCTGTTTAAAATTGTAATGGCTGTTGTTTCAGCAAAGGAAGGCAAAAACTGATAGTTTTTGGCAAAGCCAAACCAAATGGAAAAGTGACAAATGTCACGGGCCTAATTTTTCCAATACTCCCGTACGGCACTTAGCACCTCTCTTGCTAAGTAAGCTTTGCTCACAAGCTATCATAATCCGGAAGCTAATAGTAAGAGATTAGGAAGTAGGAGAACTTGAGAGAATTTGAGAGAATGTGGATAATACTTGTATTACTTGAATTCTTAAATGTCTTACAAATGAGAGTCCAACCCTTTATATAGAGGGCTGAGCACGTATCACAAAAATACAAGATTCTAGATATATACACATGGCATACATCTAAATGAGGTTTTAGAGTATTCTACTAGATATTTACAAGGATTATTCTAGAGAGATTCTCATCTACATTAGTCTAGGTTTCTCTTGAATCTTCTAGAATCTTCTGAGCTTCTCTTGAATCTTCATGGAGAGTGTAGAACCTTCCAGTCAAACCTTAAAGTTTTCACATTTTTTGCACGGAACGTGACACAAAGATATCTTCACTACATTCACATTGGAATCTGTTCTTAGAGCATACAATCATTTTGGAACTCTTCACGAATATACTTTTGGACTAACCCTTGGTTTCATATCAAACATATATAAAAAGTAAATTGCTAAACAATTGTCATTTGTCTAGCCTGCATAGAAAAGAATAATAAGCACTGGGGTAATAATGGTGTTTAGTTTCAATAATCTTTTTTTAATTTTTAATTTTTAATTTTTATGTATTTATTGATACCATAGATCAAGCTAACCTAATTAGCTCTCTCTCTCTATCCCTTTACATATAATTTGTAAACCTGAATGACGATTTCTATTGCTAAGCCCTGTTTATTTTATGTAGTTTTGGAATAAGATGATTCATTCAGACATCATATTAAAATCAATTTTCCAAAGTCAAAACATTTGTGCTTTCTCTCTCAAGAAGCTTGTATGGCCTACTCTATTGCCCAACTCGTTCATTATATGAATTAGCTGAATTGTTTTTCAATTACCTGAAACCAAATTTTAAAGCTATATAATCATGTATCAGTGGTAAAAATGGTTTTGTGAAGCACCAAAAAACTGTATTCGTGAAAGAGACTGTTTTGTATAGCTGAAAAACCTTCTCAAAAGGTTGTGACACTAAAATGGCCTAGATTTACTTCTATACTTACTTTATCAAAACAACATCGACCTTACTGCTATATATTCACCCGAAATCATATAAAAATTAGCCCAAACCATTAAAAGTTGTCAACGAACTTGTCAAAATATTACCATCTTATCAAATTCATATGGAAGCACTTATTTCTAAATATACATTGACATTTCTAAGTCCGACACTAGGGAGTTGGAGAATATAAGGCATATCCTCATATAACTTTCCTAATCCTAATTCTTTAGAAGCATTGCTGCCCTCCAACTCCACTTCCAAGTATACTAATTACTGTCATCTTCAAAGAAAGGAATGGCAAAAAAGAAGAAGAAGAAGAAAAGGATTGGTTGACAGAAGGATTATCTCCGTTCTCAATTCTTAAAAAGATAAATATGGCACCAAATAACCTAGGCAAAGATGCTACTGTTAATGAATGTCAGCTTATCAAATTAGTCAACAAGGAGAGGGACATCAGTGCTAGGAGTTTTCTACTAGTCCACTTGCCATACAATAATATCTGATTGGACACCTCCAGAAACTAATGTGCATATGCTTACGAATTTATTATCTTTACCCAAAAACAGAACAGGAGAGACAGAGAAGCCTATTGTTCACCTATAAAGTGGCCTATAAAAATAATGTTTGCACCTAATGTGAGAGTAACATACATATATTTAATCTCTTTTTTTTTTTTTTTTTTTTCCTCCCTTTCTTTCCTTTTGGTTGAAATATCTTGTTTAATTAATGTTGGAGAAATCATACCAGCAACCTTGCAGCACTTCACTAATGGAGGTAAAATTAAAAAACATAAAATCCAAATGAAGAATATGATGAGGCTAAAATTGACTTAATTGAAGTTGTAATAAAGAACATGACGATCAATATGGTACCAAGTACAAGGCATAACAGCATGAATGGCTGAAGTAAAAGCCACAACCATCCCAAGGCTCGAAATATAAGTGTAACAGTTGCTGCAACTTTTGTAAAGGTAAAAGCAGATGATAGTTATGCTCCAAGGAATCGTAGAATTGTATGAAAACCGATGCAGAGGAGCAATAGAAGGCTCTTGATTTTGCTATCACAAACTAACTCGAAAGATTTCTTGTTCGATGACACTGCAACGCCCTTTATAGATGATTAGTTTTGTTCGTTCCTCAAGGAAATGTAAACCAAGTCACTGTTGCAATAAGACTTGCAACCCGTAGATTAAAGTTGTATATGTTCTTCAGTCTATGGGATTTCATTTCTTTGGCCCGATCACGACCAACTTACATGTTTAATCATCATCCCTTTTCTGAACCGACTTACATGTTTATGATTGTATCTTTATTATGTGCTTTCCTATTCTCCTTCATGTATAAGTAATTTCAGACTTGGTAAAACACTCTGTTTCTCCAACCTTTTTGCAATCGCAGACTTTTAAAATTTACAGGAGAGATGTATGAAATTGGTTTAATGAACGGGGTAAAAATAAAAGATAAAAGGAGAAAGTGGCAACATAAAAAATCAGTTCTTAGCTGTGATTCTTAACATGTTTGAAAAATTCTCATCACAGAAAAAATCCTGTTAAATAGATTGGTTGACTATTGTAATTAATTTGATAAAACTAAATCAAACAAGAATATTACAAAGAAAGAAACCAATAAATACTGGATCTTTTCCGAGGTTAAGTCCAAGTTGGACTTACATCCTTGGTGAGCTCCTGAAAGAAAGGAATCCTTGCACTGATGTCAAAGATTTGATACAGAAACACCTTCACTTGCTCCGAAACCAGTCCAAACCTCTTTTACATCCTCGTTCTTCTCGCATAAGACTAGAAGACACACAAGGAATCAAAAGAGAAATTATATTCAGAGAATATCTCATCAATGAAGAACACACACTGGTTGAGATAGATAAACTAGAACATACTGATTGATTGAATATAATTGTCAGATGGATGGTAATGGGATAAAGATAAGCTGCTAGGTATAATAGGGTCTTCTCCTTGACCGAGATGGATCACCTCTTGGTCGTCACCATCACCAACATATATCTCTGATGAGGTCACATATATAGCAAACAAATAAGCTAATACAACGGTGCATGGCCAGTTCATATAACATATGATTTAAGTACTATAACAAACAGAAGGATTTTCATACGGTTAAAAGTAGTTTGTGAAGCACCAAATAGTGTACAAGTGAACCATATGCCTACTTAGATGGGCTAGATAAGTCTAATTCAAACATTTTGGCTAGCTAATTTATCCACATTTTGGGTTAACATCTCAGATTGTTTAGCACTGTTACTAACATAGCCATCAACTTAAGTTAAATCAACAATTCCATAAGTTAGAATATACATGTTAAATCCCATAATTAAGTTTAATGTGTAAGTGAATACAAAACACAGAAACTTCATTTTTGATACTCTTTCATCGAAAAGAATAAAATGTAGAAGAAGAAGAAGACCACCATGATGGGAGTAGGTATAGCCATTCCTCCATATGTAGATGTGATCCCCACGCCGTAGTTGCTCTTTCTGTATCTTGTCCTAAAGCAGCCTCTGGATATTGAAAAGGGGTCTAAATTTTTTAGCAATTAAATAAAAATTAATAACAGATAAAAATATTAGATATATATATAAAAAATTCAACAGGGAGTCCAAACCATGAAGACTAATTACTCTATGTAATACTGCCCAGTAAAAAAATATGATGCAAGCTTGAGTCCAGACCACTAGAAGAGTCATAGACCACAGATGAGGAACAGGTCATGTACTTGCTAGTAAACAAAAAGAGAGAAATAGCATCAGTACTATTGCAAACATGTCAATAAAGCTTTCAATAAGTTGGAAGTTTGAACCAAAATAAGCCAATATCTTATCAACTTTAGGCAATCTATGTACGTTATTGATTTTAATAACATTAGGACCAGCTCCAATATCAGAAGCAAATCTACAAATACAGTATAGGCCAAGAAATCTTGCTGCCAAACCAGTAAAATTAGATAGCTTGAGTTGCTTCTGTAGAGAAAGAAAGATAGCAGCAGTAACAGCCAAGAGATATTCTATTTGCAAAATTAACCATATCAACCACTAGCAACCCTGTTATGCAAAATATCGCATAGTCTTCCCCATTGTTTATGTAACGATAGTATTCACCAGAGCCATTATTAAGAGGAAAGAAGCACGTTGTTGGACATCTTCTGCTTTATCTGAGGAGGCCAGGGTACATCCTCCTCCAAGTTTGGCTAAGAAGTTAGCTGGATTAAGACCATATTCAAAGCGATGGAGATCTCTACCGGAAAGAAAACAATCTATGCAGGAAGAGACCACACTATAAAAATCACCACATGTTGGACATGTATGATCTATTAGTTAATAGATTCGATATATAATATATAATAGATAAACTATTAGATATCAATATTAGAAATTCAACATGAGGTCCAAACCAAGAAGATTAATTACCGCTTATAATACTGCCCAGTAAAAAAACATGATGAATGCTTGAGTCCATACCAGTTTTGGAAGAATCCTAAACCAAATTTGATAATGCTAAGTCCAAATAGTTGATAGTAAACAAAAAGCAATAACTAACATTACCACACCTAAAACATTGTTAATATAGCTATAAATAGGTTGGAAGCCCGAACCAGAAGCACCATATGCCAATATGTCATCAACTTCAGGCAATCTCTCTACTTCAGCCTTGATAGCATTAGGACGAGCTCCGATATCAGGAGCAAATCTACAAACACATCATAGGCCAGGAAATCTGGCTGCCAGACTGTCAAACTAAGCGTGAGTGTCTGTAGAGGGAGCAGTAACAGCCAAGAAATATGCTATTTATCTGTTGAAATTAATGATGTCTACCACTAGCAAGCCCGTTTTGCAATATTTTGCAAAGTCTTCCCCATTGTTTACGTAACCATGATCATCACAAGAGCCACTATCAAGGATGAAAGATGCACGGTGTTCAACATCTTCAGCTTTATCTGTAGAGGCCAGGGTACATCCTCTTCCAAATTTGGCTAGGAAGTGAGCAGGATTAACACTATATTCGAAACGATAGAGATGTCCACGATATAGAAAACAATCCATGCAGGAAGAGGTCACCTCATAAGAGTCACCACACGTTGGACATGTATCATCTGAACACGCTCCTCCCCAGAAGTGGATCACATTTTTATCATTGACATATATCCATGGGATCATATATATATATATATATATACATATAGCAAGCAAGCAAAGCAAACAAACAATCAATATCTCGAGGCAGTTTTTGTATAACACAAAACAAAAAGGGACTATCACTATCAGCAATCCAAACAAGAAGAAGAAGAAGAAAGATCACCATGAAGGACTTTTGTATCGGGTCCCCTCAATGTGTAGATGTGATCCCCAGTCTCCAGCTCCTCCCTGTGGATTTTTTTATTTTATTTTTTTCACAATGACACTGCTGGCTTCTTAATTATCACCAGCAGGGATTCTGCCTCTGCTCTTCAAATTGGCTTCTTTTTGGGGGAATTTGATATCAATCGGCAAAGATTGGATATAAAGCCAATGCTGAACAATTAAAGATATGGTGGAGATGTTGTTAAAAAGAGAAAGATTGAGAAAAGAGGCAAATGAACTGGGGGAAATCTTACTTTGGGGTTTAGGAGATTATGCATTGGGTTTACTCCTAAAAAACCAGTTCCAGAATTCCCGCCTTTTATTACTTTTTAATGACAAAGTGGAAGACACGTGGATGACTCTTTCCAATTGTGGTTTATGTTTATGTTGAGCCTAAGTTGAGTAGACTTGTTGAGCTACATCTATTATAAAAATGATTATTACAATAATAAAATCAAAGGCAAAAATATGATAGCATTGAGGCCAAAGTAATAGTCAAACTCTTTGTGAAGCGCTAAAGCAAATCATAGTTTATGACCAAGCAACCGTAGAATGTCAAGAAAACAGAGGGCATAGGAGCATTAGAACGTTAACTGAGTCTTTCATCGACAAAAGATGTTTTGTTAGATAAACAACGCCAATCCCTCTTTCAAAGCGTGTCGGTATCCTCTAGGCATTGTAATCCCGCGCAGTAAGACTTGCCACTAGTTTATTTGATTTCATGCCTTTGGTCTCGCTGTGCAGGACCAATCTTTAGTTGTATGATAACTTTTGCTCTTGTAGATCCCATTTTTTCTTATGACTATAAACTTTATGTGCTTCCTCTATATATGATCCTCTTCGTGGAGGAAAAAAGAAAAAAAAAAAAAGAAGGGCCTATCAAACTAAAATGGTTCCAACCTCTTTCCAATTTTGGACTAAAAATCTATGTCTGAGACTTAGTCCCCCATGTTTATCCAACTTCATTGCTATTACATATTAAAAAAGTTTGCAGAAGAGAAGTATTCAAATGGTTTCAGATTAATGGCACCACAAATAATCAGTTTTATTCAAGAGATTTATGTATTGTCATTTTTGTGTCAAACAATTTAGCCCCGAAATTTATTATTGTCAATGAATATCTATTGGCTATATGGGTATTACAGGTAACAAAATGTCTTTAGCAGCAGAATAGAGTGAGTATTTACCAACAACATTTCTTCTACACAAATGATGCATCTTTCAACGAATAAAAGTTTACCATTCTGTAACTAATGGTAAAATAAATTCAAGTCCAGCTCCTTATAAAGTTCTCCAATACTTGGACTAGCTGGAATAAAGTCTATGGTCTTTTGGAAGTTGAGACTTTCAGCCTTCATGTTTAACTATTATACCATCCACAAGGATTCTAATGATGCTATACTTTTCTTTTCCAGCAGCATGCAGAGGCATATTCCCTTCGTAATCTGCTGTATTGATGAGGCTCACAAGCATCCATCCTCTGTTCTCAACCAAGTTTCAAGCATCTGGATTGAGACCATTAATATCTTCCATGACATTGACATGGCCTTGTGTAGCAGAAATATGCAAAGCAGACATGCCAATATAAGACACTAACCAATATAAGTCATAAAACTCAATCACTAACCAATATGAGTCATATAAATCATATATCCACAGTTATCTTTGATCCTCCTTCATAAAACTCAATCACTAACCAATATGGTCATATAAATCATATATCCACAGTTATATTTGATCCTCCTTCAAATCCTTAAAATCTCTTTCCAAGATAAACCAATTCAATTGTCATCGAAATAATCTGTTTCATTTGTAATCCTAAATATTCAATAACCAACAAATAACAGAACAAACAAAAAAAGATGTAGAAAGGAAGCAAAACAAGATAAAGGATTTATAGTGGTTTGGCCAAATTGCCTACATCTCACTCACAAGGCCTGGAAAGACTTTCGTTAATGGCTGAATAATAGAGAGAACATTCACCCTGCCCTTCACTAACAGAACCATTAGACCAGAGAAATCACAAAGCACTCACTTCCTAGTAACTGCCCAATAAACCATCATATGAAGTTATAAGAAACACTCCAATTGGTCCAGATAGAGTTGAAACCCATGTCACACCATATACTTCACCTAACTTAAAATGAACTGGCAGAAGTTACTCTGAAACCAATCTGCCAATCTAGAATATGAACTCTGAACCGGAACTTTAAATTTACTCCCAACATATGCAATGTCAGCAATACATCTCAACATACAGTAAACGATATAAACAGTTGTTGCCACACCAATAAAATCACTATAAATGAAAGCAAGAAGAGATGCTATTTGCCCCTTCATGTCAACACCAATGATGTTTTCTGGTGACCACGAGAAAAGAGGTATCTGCCCCTTCCACTCAATAGTAAAGATGTTTTTTGGCGACAACAAGAAGAGAGGAACAACAATTGCATAAACGAAAGCAAGAAGAGCTGCTATCTTCCCATTCCTGCCAATATCAGAGATTTCTTTTGGAGACAGCAAGGCTGTTTTGCAATATATTGCAAAGTCTTTACAGTTGTTATTGAAAAGGTTGTAGGCACCAAATCCATTATGCTTTTGGAGGAAACGAGCACGGTACACTACTTCTCTAGGTGGATCTGTTTTGATATGTGTACAGGTACCTCCTCAGATTTTAGCCATAAAAATGCAAAATTGACACCATATTTGTAGAGATTAAGCTCCCCACCATCAACAAAACTATCTATGCTGCAATATTCCACACGACAATAATATGGCAGCGTTTGTTGATTACCATCATCACCAGTACTTATGGAACTGTCTGATGGATGGGAATGGGATGGAGATGAGCTGCTGGGTATAACAGGGTCTTCTCCTCGAACAAGATGGATTACCTCTCTGCCAATACCATCACCAACATATATCCCTGATGTGGTCACACATACAGCAAGCAAATAAGCTACTAATCACATGGTGCATGGCCAATTCATGTAACATATAGTTTATATATATAATGTTGGAGACAGAGGACTAAAGGAGAAACCAAGAAAATTGATTTTTATTAATATAAAACAATTGGTACACTCTCACGTATAAAGAGAGCAACACACTCACTCACACAAATGAGCAACACACACTAACACACTCACACTCACTTGATTTTTGACTTACACTAGGACACAAAACACCTTTTCACACTCTTCTCACTCAAAGGACACACACTCACACTCACACGTACAGCACTCTCTCTTTTTTCTATTGCTATTGGACATGACACTTAACTCATACATCATCACCTATTTATAGAAGAGAAAGTCGGTTGTGGATACTTCTAGAAATATTTAATTATAGATATTTTTCTCACCACTTCCAAGGCACTAGTTGTTCTCCATTTTTAAAGAGAAAACAAGATAACTCTAGATTCTTCTAGGGAGCTAAGTCGGCATTGATATTTATCATATAATAGAGGAAACATAAGGATTTTCATACGGTTAAGTAGTTTGCAAAGCGCCAACATAGTACAAGTTAAACGTATGCCTACAAAAAAGAGAATCCCAATGAGAAGATCACCATGATGGGCATAGGAATAGCCGTTCCTCCATGTTTAGATGTGATCCCCACACCTCAGTTACTTCTTCTGTATCTTGTTCGAAATCAGCCTCTGGATATTGATCAACATTGACTCAATTAAGTAAAAATAAATATGATAGATAAACAATATATATTAGATATTAATATTAAAAATTCAATATGGAGCTCAAACCAAGAAGATTAACTACTCTTTGTAATACTGCCCAGTAAAAAAATATGACGCATGCTTGAGTCCAGACCACTCGAAGAGTGCTAGGCCACCGTTGATGAGGCTCAGACCAAATACTTGATGGTAAACAGAAAGAGAGAGATAACATCACTACGCTTAAAAACAGGTTAATAAATTTTTCAATAAGTTGGAAGCCTGAACCACCAAAAGCCAATATCTGATCAACTTCAGGCAATCTATGTACTTTATTGAGTTTAATAGCATTAGGATGAGCTCCAATATCAGGAGCAAATCTACAAATACAGTATAGGCCAAGAAATCTAGCTGCCACACCAGTAAAACTAACAAGCATGAGTTGCTGTAAAGGAAGAAAGACAGCAGCTGTGACAGCCAAGAAATATGCTATTTGCCAAGTTCTACTGAAGTTAATCATATCTACCACTAGCAACCCTGTTTTGCAAAATATGGCGAAGTCTCCCCATTGTTTATATAGCGATAGTGGGCACCAAAGCCATTATAAAGGAGGAAGGATGCACAGTGTTCGACATCTTTGGCTTTATCTGTAGAGGCCAGGGTACACCCTCTTCCAAATTTGGCTAGGAAGTGAGCTAGATTAACACCATATTCGAAGCGATAGAGATCTCCACCAGAAAGAAAACAATCTATGCAGGAAGAGAGTACCAGAGGATGAAAACAATCCGTTGGACATATACTATGATCTGACCATGCTCCTTCATTGATGTGGATCACCTTTTCATCGTCGATATATATCCCTGCGGGTCATACATATGCAGAAAATCTCATGGTGGCGAATTCATAACATGATATATACTATAAGACAAAACTTACTAATTCTCATCATACTTAAAAATAATAATAATAAAAAAAAAAGTACTTTACAGCACAAGTGTCAGGCATATAAATACAACAGAAATGTAGAAGAAGAAGATGATCACCGTGATGGACTTTTGTATTGTCTCCCTTCAATGTATAGATGTGATCCCCAGTCTCCAGTTCCTCCCTCTGGATTTTGTTCCACAACACTCTTCTCATCTTGATTACGACCATGGTTTCTGTCTCTGCTCTTCAAATTTGTGTTTTGGGAAGTTGGGAGAATTTAAATTCAAGCCCAAATATTGAATGCCAAATTGAACAACTGAAAGAGATGGAGAAAACATGCAAATCAATTGGATTTGGGGGAATCTTACTTTAGGTCTGGCTTAATGGTTTGGTGACTAAATGCATGGTGGTCATCTAATTAAAAATGCAGGGGACTGTCTCAAAATTATAGCCGGTGCTTGCCTGCTTGGGATCAATACTGGGTTTGGACTGTGGTACATAAAGGATTGACTGACCGAAAGATAAAGTTCATTTCTTAATTCTCAAACAAATCAAAAAGGCAACGAATCCTGGGTACATATGCTACCTATTCTATTTTGTCACTAATCAAATTATTCAACAAGGGCAGGTTAGAATCAGTCCTATACTACTTTTTGACTATTCCATGCCATATAATAATATGAGACCTCCACAAATTAATATGCATTTGTTTATTCACGTATTATGTATACCCAAATTAAGAAAAAGAGAGAGAGAAAGAGAAGTATTATTCATCTAGAATGTGGGGTATAAAAATAATGCTTATACCTTGAAGGAGTAGTTGACCGTATGAGCTTAGGCAGCAAGCCTAGCATTGGCATTGATGAACAAAATATCTAGATATTGCATTATGAAGAAGATGGTTCACCCACATACTAGAAGGTTCTAAAAATGTAAGTCGGCTAAGCAACCGACATTGTATATCTATAAAAGGGGCAGCATAGCTTTCACGTGAGATGAGCTACTCAAGTGAGTAGAGAATCCCAGAGAGAGCTCACATGTTCAAGTTAGTGGGTGGATTAATAAAGGAGTGCCAGATGTTTATGTGTTAAGTTTTCCAAAGGTTATCATGTGTGGGTCCGCTAATTATGTGAGTGTTTTATATTATTTGTATGTGTCTTGTAAAAGTCTATCAAATAAGTGATTTTTTTCCCTCAACATGCCTAATGTGACAGTAACCTTTTATTTTTTATTTTATTTTATTTTTTTTGGTTGATTATATGCTGGTTGTTGTTTCAGAAAAAGTGGCCAGGTAACACACGATCAAGTTCAAATAATATATAAGATAACAACCAATACTAATTGATAAATAGGAGATGAATGTTCCATTTGTTCATACCACCAGTGCTATGATATTTTATATCTTTGTCCTGATGATCATAACCAACTTCTTTACTTGTATGATCATCATCTTTTTTCTCTTTTAGATCATATTTTTTTTACAAGATACCTTTTTACAAGTGAGAGATTGCAAAGACTTGGTCGCCCACCCTGTTTCGCATACTTCTTTGCAATCATACAATCAGTTTTATCAGTAAACGACAGATTTTCCTAGTGCTATTAGAGTGACTAAAATTGTGAAGCCTCCCCTAAAAGAAATATATATATATTTTTTCTTAGCAATGGCTAAATGGGTATCGTCCAACATGAAAATTGAAAAAAGATAGTGGCTAAAATATATTTGTCGCTACGAGTACCACTATTAACTAATTTGAAATCGGAGATTATAATTTCATGAAATCAAAAGAATGCCGCCCAAAGAAAAGCAACGGTTATAATCCAGTTTAGTAGAGAATTTTGGCTCTGAATAGTCCATGTGGCTTCTGGAAACCAAAATGTGCGAATCAAAATAGCGTAACAAAGAAACTTGGGTATCAACGTAAACAAAAGCTGTCGGTACATGAAAGCAATAAATGTCTGAAATGCGGCTAATCCCTCAAATGGAACTTTACGAGCATCGGTACGATATCCTGTATCAGAAAACAACCTCCAGATTGAATAAAGGACATAACCAACAACTGACACACCAACAAAATTACTACCTGTCAGCAATGAATATGGAATGGAAATGAGAGCACAAATCAAAGCAGCACAGGCTGTTGTTTGGCCGCTGCGACCGATGGTAATGATCCTTGGCACAATCAACCCTGTTTTGCAGTAGATTGCAAAGTCTTCACAGTTGTTGTAGAAGAGGTTGTAGGCACCAAAGCAAAAATTATTGCAAAGGAAATGCGCACGGTTCCTGACAAGTGCAGGTGGATCCGAATAGGCAAGGGTACATGTACCTCCTCTGCTTTTGGCTATAAAGAATGCTAGATCAACACCATAATCATACAGATAGAGTTCCCCATTGTCAAGAAAATCATCAATGGAGCAAATCTCCACACGGTCACGTTTTGATCGATCATCAACACCAAGACTAATTGTTTGACCACCACCTGGATTAAGGTGTGCTTGAGACGAAGCTCTGGATGTTTGGGAGCCTACTCCTCCCTGATTGCGCTGAATTATCTGACCAGGTCTTCTAGGGCCTCCTCCTTGTCCTCCTCGAGTGAGGTGGTGGATCCCGTTCATATGACGGGGATTATACTCTGTAGACGGAGTGGATGTTTTAGAAAAGCCTTCTCCTCTAGTGAGGTGGATCACCGTTTCTTTATCCACATATATCCCTGAATGTACATTAAAGTTGAACCAAAGTTTAATTATATATTTGGTATAAATCATGGAGTTAGATCCCAACCAAGTCTACAAAGTTATTTACCAAGTGTTATTGCCAATATTTGATTGATTTATATTTAGTTCACTTATCCATATCTATGCATTACTTTAGTAAACAATTTTCCAGACTTCTTGGTACTTCTAGCATTACTCAACACATATATAATATTGTGTAGACACAAGAAGAAGCAGAAGAAGAAGAAGAAGAAGTAGGTCACCGTGATGGGAGTAGGAATAGCCACGCCTCCATGTGTAGATGTGATCCCCACACCTTAGTTTATGCTTTGATTGTAACTTGTTTGAAAACAGCCATCGGAATTTGAACGTCTAAAGAGTTTAGTAGTTAAATAAGAATAAGGATAAATGTTAAGTGAAAAAATATATGTGTACACATATAATAGTTGAATCATAATATGGAGATCAAGCACAGAGAGAAAATTACTTTGTGGAATAAGGGCCAGTATAAAAATTTGATGCCTGCTAGAGTCCATACAAGTAGACGAGACTCATAAGACCACATACTAAATGCCAAAGAAATGAATGCACATATCAGAGCTAACCAAACCAGTTTAAACAAGAATCGCATAGTACGTCGTAAGCCAAAACAATCAGAAGCCAATCTCTCAACTTGATCAAATCTCTTAACTTCAATTTTAATAGCATTAGGATGACTTCCAATATCAAGAGCCAATCTACAGGTACCGTATATGCCAAGAGCTGTAGCTGTCAGAGCATTAAAACTAGTAGGCAATCGTTGGAGTATACTAAAAAACACAAAAGAGGTAACAGCCAAGGTGGATGCTACTGGCTCATTTCTGCTCACATTCATGCTAGTGAACATTATCAACCCTGTTTTGCAATACACTGCAAAGTCATAACAATTTTTTATGTAAGGATGGTAGCCAACAGAGCTGTTCTTGAGAAGGAAATGAGCACGGTCCAGGACATCTTTGGTTGGATCAGCAGAGGTAATGGTACAGGTGTTTCCTCCAGGTTTTGCAAGGAAAATAACTCGATTAACATTATATTCAAAGATATAGAGTTGTCCACCTGAAAGAAAATCATGTATGCCGGAACAGACTACAGCATGCAACTTTTTTTGATTATGACATTTGTAGTAGATCACCTTTCCGTTACCCTCATATATCCCTGCACCAGCAGGGGTTTACATACTTTTAATTAAGCAAATTTCCATCTTGGTGGCCAATTCATAACTACTATAACAAACATGGACAAATCATATGGGCCAAAAAAAAAAAGTTTGTGAAACACAAAAGGGCAGCTGGGCAATCAAAGAAATTAATGATGCAGAAGAAGATAATAAAGATTACCATGATGGGTTTCTGCGCTGGTTCTCCACCATGTGTAGATGTGATCCCCAGGCTCTAGATCCCTCCAGGTCCTGTCCCCCAGTACTCCTCTTGTCTTACACCTGAGAGCCTCTTTCTGCATTTCAAATTTGTGTTTCTCGCAAAAATGGTAATTTGAATTTCAAGAGGAGAGAGTCAAATGAATTGGGAAATTGCTTAATTTCTCACAGAAACCAGAGCTTAAGGGGTGGTTGTATGGTGGTGGGTGTTTGGTCACAATATTGAAATAGCTAAAACCATGGACTTACTACTGGGCTAGGACTTTTCTGTTTTTTTTTTTTGGTTGGCCGGGGCGGGGGGTGTGTGGTGGTCATAATATTAAAACAGCCAGTACATGGATTTTTCTAATAATCGAATTCACTTGCCATGCAATATTTTTTGCTTGCGCATCTTTAAAAACTCATTAATATGCATATGTTTAGGAATCCTACGAATATGCATAACATCCAGAAAATGCGCTATAAAATAATCCGGATAATCCGGGGGGGCACGCCATGGGGCTGGTGTTTCACATGTAATAGTAACATATTAAAACAGCTAGTACATGGATTTTTCTACTAATCCAATTCACTTGCCTACAATATTATTTGCTTGCGCATCTCTAGAAACTAATTAACATGCATATGTTTAGGAATCTATGAAGAAAGTGGGATAAAAAATAATCCTTACAGCTAATATGAATATGAGTTGTCTCTGATGGCACTCTGACTTGGCAAGCTGACATGCTTTAAGTATAAATTGTTTATCTGCCTACTTTGACCCTTTTCATCTCTTTTTAACCCCATTATTATTCATGTTTGATTCACGTTTGTCAAGATTGCTTGTTGTGACTTCTCTAAAATCAAACTAATATTTCAACCTTTTGGCAAAAAACAAACAAACAAATTGTAAAAAGACATTTCAACAAAATATGTTACGGTCAACTGAAGAAGCCTGTTGAATATGCTGTCACAAACAATTGGAATGCTATGTTGGATAACACAATATGTTGTGGTGTTCCTTCCGACATGGAGGGTGGGGACCAACATTTATTATTAATGAAAATGTGGATCGGCAGAGGCAAGCAGTGACGTCGAATTATATAGCAAGCCAAATAAGCAGATCACATATTCATGAATTCAATAACATAATTTTTATGTGTACCATAAGAAACACACAGATTCTCTCATGAGATGGAAAAAAAAAAAAAGTTTTTTGAAATTATTGAGTCTGTGAAAGAAGAGAGACAGATCCTAGAGAAATAAAATCAAAGACATTGCTGAAGAGTTATTTATCAATGAAATTCAGAGGTAGGGGTAATGTTTACTTTTCCAATTTTGTAGCTACCTCAGGAGCTGCATTAGATCAAACAAAATTTGGAGGGAGACACATGTGAACTTGCTAGCTTTAACAGGAAACTAGATTGCAATGTTATATGTATGTGTATATATATATATATATTTTTTTTTTCAAATCTGTATGTAACATGTTTCTCCTAATTTTAAATAGATAGGTTCACTATTTATGTAATTTGATACAACGCAATCACACAAGATTTATTACAAACATAGAAAAACCAATCAATAGAGAATATTTTTTACAAGATTCAATCCCAAGTTCAACCAGCTCAAAATATTAAAACAGCCAGTACATGGATTTTTCTACTAATCGAATTCACTTGCCATACAATATTTTTTGCTTGCGCATCTTTAAAAACTAATTAATATGCATATGTTTAGGAATCTTATGAATATGCATAACATCCAGAAAATGCGCTATAAAATGATCAGGATAATCCGGGGGGGCAGGCCGTGGGGGTGGTATTTCACATGTAATAGTAAAATATTAAAACAGCTAGTACATGGATTTTTCTACTAATCCAATTCACTTGCCTACAATATTATTTGCTTGCGCATCTCTAGAAACTAATTAACATGCATATGTTTAGGAATCTATGAAGAAAGTGTGATAAAAAATAATCCTTACAGCTAATATGAATATGAGTTGTCTCTGATGGCACTCTGACTTGGCAAGCTGACATGCTTTAAGTCTAAATTGTTTATCTGCCTACTTTGACCCTTTTCATCTCTTTTTAACCCCATTATTATTCATGTTTGATTCACGTTTGTCAAGATTGCTTGTTGTGACTTCTCTAAAATCAAACTAATATTTCAACCTTTTGGCAAAAAACAAACAAACAAATTGTAAAAAGACATTTCAACAAAATATGTTACGGTCAACTGAAGAAGCCTATTGAATATGCTGTCACAAACAATTGGAATGCTATGTTGGATAATGCTATGTTGGATAACACAATATGTTGTGGTGTTCCTTCCGACATGGAGGGTGGGGACCAACATTTATTATTAATGAAAATGTGGATCGGCAGAGGCAAGCAGTGACGTCGAATTATATAGCAAGCCAAATAAGCAGATCACATATTCATGAATTCAATAACATAATTTTTATGTGTACCATAAGAAACACACAGATTCTCTCATGAGATGGAAAAAAAAAAAAAAAAAAGTTTTTTGAAATTATTAAGTCTGTGAAAGAAGAGAGACAGATCCTAGAGAAATAAAATCAAAGACATTGCTGAAGAGTTATTTATCAATGAAATTCAGAGGTAGGGGTAATGTTTGCTTTTCCAATTTTGTAGCTACCTCAGGAGCTGCATTTGATCAAACAAAATTTGGAGGGAGACACATGTGAACTTGCTAGCTTTAACAGGAAACTAGATTGCAATGTTATATGTATGTGTATATATATATATATATATTTTTTTTTTTTTTCAAATCTGTATGTAACATGTTTCTCCTAATTTTAAATAGATAGGTTCACTATTTATGTAATTTGATACAACACAATCACACAAGATTTATTACAAACATAGAAAAACCAATCAATAGAGAATATTTTTTACAAGATTCAATCCCAAGTTCAACCAGCTCAAAATATTAAAACAGCCAGTACATGGATTTTTCTACTAATCGAATTCACTTGCCATACAATATTTTTTGCTTGCGCATCTTTAAAAACTAATTAATATGCATATGTTTAGGAATCTTATGAATATGCATAACATCCAGAAAATGCGCTATAAAATAATCAGGATAATCCGGGGGGGCAGGCCGTGGGGGTGGTATTTCACATGTAATAGTAAAATATTAAAACAGCTAGTACATGGATTTTTCTACTAATCCAATTCACTTGCCTACAATATTATTTGCTTGCGCATCTCTAGAAACTAATTAACATGCATATGTTTAGGAATCTATGAAGAAAGTGGGATAAAAAATAATCCTTACAGCTAATATGAATATGAGTTGTCTCTGATAGCACTCTGACTTGGCAAGCTGACATGCTTTAAGTCTAAATTGTTTATCTGCCTACTTTGACCCTTTTCATCTCTTTTTAACCCCATTATTATTCATGTTTGATTCATGTTTGTCAAGGTTGCTTGTTGTGACTTCTCTAACGATCAAACTAATATTTCAACCTTTTGGCAAAAAACAAACAAACAAATTGTAAAAAGACATTTCAACAAAATATGTTACGGTCAACTGAAGAAGCCTATTGAATATGCTGTCACAAACAATTGGAATGCTATGTTGGATAACACAATATGTTGTGGTGTTCCTTCCGACATGGAGGGTGGGGACCAACATTTATTATTAATGAAAATGTGGATCGGCAGAGGCAAGCAGTGACGTCGAATTATATAGCAAGCCAAATAAGCAGATCACATATTCATGAATTCAATAACATAATTTTTATGTGTACCATAAGAAACACACAGATTCTCTCATGAGATGGAAAAAAAAAAAAGTTTTTTGAAATTATTGAGTCTGTGAAAGAAGAGAGACAGATCCTAGAGAAATAAAATCAAAGATATTGCTGAAGAGTTATTTATCAATGAAATTCAGAGGTAGGGGTAATGTTTGCTTTTCCAATTTTGTAGCTACCTCAGGAGCTGCATTTGATCAAACAAAATTTGGAGGGAGACACATGTGAACTTGCTAGCTTTAACAGGAAACTAGATTGCAATGTTATATGCATGTGTATATATATATATATATATATATATATATATTTTTTTCAAATCTGTATGTAACATGTTCACTACTAGAATCGAGCTAATACACGACGCAAGTACTGCGTTGCACTAAATAAACAGCGACGCATTCGACGGAGTCGCCAAATATCCTAATGCAAAATATATAAGATAACAGGCGACGTATCATAACAGTCGCCTATTAAACATTTTTCGCAACGTACATTTAATTTTTAGCGACTCATACAGTAATGTACTTATAGCGACTCATAAAATACCGACGCTTTGTAATAAAGTCGCTATAAAGTTTTAGCGACACTTACATAATACGTCGCCAAATACTTATGTCGCTAAAAATTCTTCCTGAATAGCGACTCATTCATGTTTAGCGACACATTTTTTTGTCGCCTAGTTAGCGATGCATTATTTTTTTGCGACGAATTATGTGAGTCTCTCTTTTAACGACCATATATTTTTAGCGACTATTTTTTAGTGTCTCCAAATTAGCGACTCATGAGTTTTTAGTGATGCTTTTTTTTTCGCCGATTTAGCGATGCATTATGTTTTAGCGACAAATTATGTGGATCGCTTTTTTAATGACCCGTATATTTTTAGCGACGATTTTTTAGTGTCTCCAAATTAGCGACCGTTCGTGTTTTAGCGACAAATTATAAAAGTCGCATATTTATGAATTTTTAGCTACTCATTTACCCATTTAGCGACATATGCAGCAATATATTTATGTCGCTAAAATTTGAAGAATTCTTTAAGCGACATTTTGTGTAGAGTCGCGAAATTTATGAGTCGCCAAATTGATCTTATTATATGTCGTTATATATTTTAGGCGACTTTTAGTTATCTTTATAAACCGCCATTTCTTTTATATTTTTTTAGATTTATTTTTTTAAAATTTTAAAAATTTATTAAAATATAAAATTAATTATAATACCAAAAAACCCAAACTAGCTTCGTCCAAAATAATTAGAATATAAAATTTAAAATAAATACTTGTTCATAACAAAACAATAATCAATATAATTAAATATCATCTCATTGACATATTTTTACATATGCATACTTATTGAGATGGAAGTTGATGTACTCGTGTTGACGATATTACGCCCTCATACTGCATATGGAAAAATAAAAAAATTTGTTAGCACTGACGTAAAATAAATTAATAAAAACTTAATCATTAATAAATTAATTTATAATTTGGCAAATGAAAATTTAATGAATATTTACCTTCTTAAGGTTTGGCGTGGCACATTTCTCCTAATTAAAGTGGAAAACACATAAGAAAAAAACACATAATGAATAAATAAATATTACTTAAAATATAAGTTAATAAATATACATACCAATTTATTTAGAAGATATTATTTCTCCATATCCCCTCACAGTCATTACGAACATAGCCACTTTCACATTTATCCTCATGATCATTTTCATCAACACTTGGCAATTGTATGGCAAATGGATTGTGATCCATTGTAGTATCGCCAAGAACATTTTCTTCAACCAATTCTTCTTCAACAAAAGTACAATGTCGTGGTGGAGTTAAAACAACAGACCATCTCGAGTCAAGTTGCTCTTCAACATAAAATATTTGTTGAACTTGTGGAGCCATGATGAATGGGTCAGATTTATATCCAATTTTACTAAAGTTAACACATGTAAACCCCATCTCATCAACTTTCACACCACTGCTGTCAACCCAATCACACATGAACACTGGAATTCGAAACATAGTGTAATCGACGTCCCAAATCTCTCGTATGATCCCATAGTATGCCATCTCGGCTAAAATTGGGTTATTATCCTTAGCACTAGCAAAATGCTCACTTTTGGCAATAACTTTGACACCACTATTCTGGGTGACCCTCTTATTATCCATATTTATAATGTTGAATCTAACCCCTCTAATGACATATCCTTCATGTTTAGTTACCACCCATTGCGGACCATGGGCTAACCATCATAATGTTTTAGACACTGTGTGATTAGGTTGACTTCGCTCTTGTGCAATCTCGTCAATAGAAAAATATGAAAAATTAAAGCTAAAACAATGATATTATATATTGAATATTTAACTTTCCCATACCTTATCACGTAACTAGTACGTAAATGTACGTTTGTGTTCGTCTTGAAACCATTTTTCTTTTTTTCCTCGATTTTTTTTGCTTGACTTCAAGACTTCAAAATGAATACTAAAACAAATAAAAGTTGTTGTAATTAATAAAAATATACAACATATCAACTTATCGATGCCTATTAATATATTCAAAATATGAACTAAATTATACATGTTGATATATATATATATATATATATATATTAAAAATATCAACTAATTTATACATTAACATGTATATACGCACCTGACATACGGTTCCACTTCTGGTGTATTCGAAAGTATATATCTATGAACTTGCTCCCAAAGTTGTTGATCAATTGATTGATTTTTTCCACCTTTAATGGAAGCACCAACATCATCCTTATCATTTAACTTTTGATATCTACCAATTGAGTTTCCAACTGCATCTAATCCTCTCTGAAATTGACTACAAAACTCAATCACTTCTTCACATATGTAACCCTCGGCAATACAACCTTCTGGCCGATTTTTGTTTCGAACATAACTTTTCAATACTTTCATGTACCTCTCAAACGGGTACATCCACCTGAAATATATTGGTCCACACAATCTTACCTCTCGAACTAAATGTACAGTTAGATGAACCATTACATCAAAAAACGATGGTGGAAAGAATTTCTCTAAAAGGCACAAAGTTGTGACAAGATCATTTTGAATATTTTCCAATTCAGTAACAATGATAGACTTCTTGCAAATTGCATTGAAGAAAAAACAAAGTCTTGCAATTGCATGTCTCACATGTTTAGGAAGGATTGCACGAATTGCAAGAGGCAAGAGTTGTTGCATCAATGTATGACAATCATGAGATTTCAATCCTACCATCTTTAAGTCCTCCATTGAAACAAGATTCCTAAAGTTTGAAGAATAACCATCTGGAACCTTTAAGTGCGCTAAACACTTACAAAACAATTTCTTCTCATGCTTTGATAATGTATAGCAGGCCGGTGGTAGGTGATACGAACCTAGGACGACCTGCTCCTAAACCCGTATTATATTAGCCCGGATCTTTAATTAAGTTCAAGTTCTAATGGAATGGACCTCAACCCCTAACCAACCTGTGGTTAGAAACCTTGGTATAATGTAGACGCCATAATAGGGGATGGAAAACCTATTGATAAGTCAAGCTAAAACAACCAATTCTCTAATGGTGTTTTAGGTGTTCTCAAAGAACAAAGAGATAATTGATCTCACAAGTATTTTCTCAATCAAATCAAAGTTGTATTCTTATTGAAAAATAAGCCTTTAAATAGGCTTTGAAAGAAACAAAGTAAACCCTAAAAACCCTAGGTAAAACAGGCCACACAATAAAGAGTTCTATGGTGGCCGAAATTCTCACTCCTTTCCTAATCTAATTTGGATTAATTAATTCCTTTATTTTGAATTAGGAATTAATTAATTTACAATGAAAATAATAAAATAATAACTTTCCTAAACTTATTTTTCCAGAAAATAAATAAATAAAAACTAAAAAGTAATGGTAATTTCCTAAAACAAAAAGTAGAATCAAATTAGGAAACTATAATACTAGCTTTTTGACTAAGTTGACTTTGACCAATCTTTGACCAAATTGAGCTCCAAATCAGCTTCTAGATGCTTTTTATGATGCCAAATAAACTGAATATGAAGTTCCACACGTTGCCCATGCTTGGAAAAATAAGAAAAGGCTAATACAGTAAAATACAGTAAAGCCAGCAAGCAATACAGCAAATTCGGCCAAATTGTTGAAGCTGTCCGTACAAGCCCTTTTTGATTGCATTTGAGGCTGCTTTAACTTGATTCCATGACCTATTAGGCATATGTATTGAACCCATAAAGCATTGGAACCATTTCATGCTTCTCGGACTCCAAAAATGTACCAAAACCGTCACCCGGGTCCGTATCGGCTTCCACCACTTGGATGCTTAGAATAGGCTTTGTATCTTCAAGTATGGACAAGCTTTGTTGAGATTGATTACCCCCTGTATAAATACTTCCAGGTTGTCCTTAAATCTCTTAATTTGAGCTCTTGTGATTGGCCTAGTCTTCATCCGTGTCGAGTCAGCACCCTAGCGGGTTATCGGTTGAGCGGCCTCGGGTGGAATCACATCAGTAGGAAAGTTCGATTTCCTTGAGGCTTAGGGGCCAAGTCTTTCCACAAACCCATTTCTTGTAAATCTAACCGAGCATTAACTCCGTCCTTCGTCTTACCAGGAATATTGAGCAATGAACCATATTTGCTCTCACAAACATTTTTCTCAATATACATGACATCTAAATTATGTCGCACATGGAGAAATTTCCAATATTCCAATTCAAAAAAAATGAACTTCCTCTTCCAACCTTCTTTAGAATCAACAGTCCTTTTCCTCTTGTGTGAGTTATCAAATCTCATTGCATTAAGCTTATCTAAGATTTCTTCTCCAGTCAACGGTTTTGGAGGCACTCCAAATTCTTGAAACCCATTGAAAGCCTTCTTTTGCCTTCTATATTGATGATTTGGAGGAAGAAATCTTCTATGCTCGATAAAACTCATTTTTTTTCCATGCTTTAGCCTTGTAGCAAAAGTATTTTCACTGCAAATTGGACAAGCATAATATCCCTTCACCGCATGACCGGACAAGTTACCATAAGCTGGGAAATCATTTATTGTCCATAGCAACACTGCCTTCAATGTGAATTTCTCCTGACGGTAAGCATCGAAGACCGTAACATCCTCATTCCACAACCGTTGCAGGTCTTCAGCTAACGGCTCCATGTATACATCAATTTGATTTCCTGGTTGCTTCGGTCCAGAAATTAGAAGACTTAACATCATAAATTTCTGCTTCATACACAACCAAGGAGGAAGATTATACACAACCGTCATCACAGGCCAACAACTATACCTACTACTCAACATATTCTATGGATTAACTTCATCGGCCGCGATCCCAAGTCTCAAATTCCTATCTTCGGATGCAAAGTTTGGCCATAAACGATCAACCAACTTCCAAGATGGAGAATCCGCAGGGTGTTGCATTTCCCCTGTCTTAACCTTTCTCCCATTGGCATGCCATGTCAAATTCTTAGCTGTTTCAACACTACGAAACATTCGTTTAAAACGCGGAATAATAGGAAAGTACTATAAAACTTTATTTGGAATATTGCTAGCAACTCCATTCTTATCAATTTTCCATCTAGCAGATCCACATTTAAGACATTCATTAAGGTCCACATATTCCTTCCTAAATAGAATACAACTTTTAGGACATGCATGAATCTTGATGTACTCCATTCCCAAAGCACTCAAAGTCTTCTTAACATTGTACATGGAGGTTGGCAATACATTGTCATTTGGCAACATCTCGGATAACAATTGCAACAATACATCAAAGCTCTTATCAGAATATCCATATCTTACCTTTAATTCGTACAATTTAACCAAAGCCGACAACTTGGTAAATTTGGTACAACCTAGGTACAAAGGTTTCTCCGCATCCTCCAATAAAGTAGCAAATTCATTAGGATCATTATCAAAAGTTTCTAATGCAGCACGGGTCATGTCTAAGCTATTGAAAGCCACGTCTTCCTTGCTACTACTATCATTTTCATTATATTCTACATTAATATTCCCAAAATGAGAAGATGGTCTAATACCATCAGTACATGACTCACCATGCCAAATCCATCGCCTATAGTTGACATCAAACCCATTCCAATATATATGGCCTTTAATATCCCTAATAGTATGGATTTTCATATTCCTGCATTGCATGCAAGGACACCGTATGGCATTACAATCATTGGCATTCTCCATGCTAAATTTCAAAAATTCACTCACCCCCTTAGCAAAATCGCTTAAGGTTCTATCCTTCGTTATCCACGATTTATCCATTTCCCTACCAATCTAAACAGAACAATATCAAACAATATCACAAAAAAAATTTGAGACAAAAGCAAGATTAAGAAACCCATCGAAGCAAGATTAAGAAAACCCATGGCAAACAAATTATCGACAAAAGCAAGATTAAGAAAACCCATCGCAAACAAATTATCGACAAAAGCAAAATTAAGAAAACCCATCACAAACAAATTATCCACAAAAACAAGATTAAGAAAACCCAGCGAACCTAACATTCGGGTATAATGAATAAATAAATAAAAAATAACCCAATCCACCACATGTCACCACCAATCATAAAGCGAAAAGAAACTCACCGAAACCATGGAGACGAAGAAAGAAGAATCCAAGCTAACCACGAGGGCGATGAAGAAAGAAGAATCCATGAAGAAAGAAATCCAACTTCCAGATAGCAATGCAAGCAAATGGAAAATTAAACACGAAATATCCCACTCTTCAAGTCTCTTTTAGATTGCTTCCAATTATAACACCTATTATGAAGTGTACTAACACATATTTTGTGAAAAGAAATGATATTCAAAATCCCGCGTAAATTTTGAAAATGCGCCAAAAATTTTAAGAAATTGGATAAACAGGCGACGTATTCAGATAAACTGTGTCGCTAAAGGATAAATAGTTTCATAGACGCTCTTTTTTAATTCTTTTAAAACAAATAAGTTTCTCCAAGTACTGTTTATTTCCTTCTTAAACTTTTGGCAATAACTCTAAAATTGTAATTTTTCATTTAAAAAAGTAGATGATCTAGCGACTCATTGATATAAATAGGCGACGCATTCCAGTTCAGGAATTGGCGGCTGCATATCAAACAAGAACAAGGAATTATCTCACCTCGATGATATGTTACTCTTTCATTGGTGTCTTTTTAGTGATTATCTATATCGTATCAAAGCTGTAATTTGGAGATTCCACAAGCATCAGAACTATTATAAACTAAACTTTAAAACACACGCCCACTTCAAGTAATGTTTCATGTTTCAACTGCTTAATTACTAGGAAAGAAACAGTTATTTCTGTCAGCTTAATTAGTATGTTTAGGTTCTTCCTTTGGGTGAGAGAATTGATGGGTTTACAACGGGTGTGGGCTGGTTCAAGGGTAGAAAACAAAGCAAGATAAAGAAGTTTCTGTATAATGATTTCCTTCTTTGATTACGAGATCAACCAGAGGATGTAAATCCAACTTTGACTGAACCTTGTAAGAGATCCTGTACTGTAGGCTAATTTCTTTATTTGAAATCTTGTGTGATTGTGCTGTATCAAGTTACAACAGTCAACCATTATTAGGATTTTTTAAAATGGCATTGCAGAGATAGCAAAGTGGAGTAGATGAAATAATCCATAGCAGCCACATCAATCCAATCACTAGTCGGGATTATAATTGATTTAAAAAAAAAAAAAAATGAAAGCCAAAATGATAGCTACAAAAGTTGTTATCTGTCCATTCATGCCATGATTTAATTCTATTGTTGACAGCAAGCTAGTTTTGCAATATATTGCAAAGTCTTTAGAGTTGTTGTTGAAAGGTCGTAGGCACCAAACTCTCTATGCTCGAGGAGGAAGTCTGCACCGTGCAGAACATCTTCTGTTGGATCGGTAGAGGTACGTGTACAGGTACCACCTCGAGTTTTGGTCATAAGGAAAGCAACATTGACACCATATTTATATGCAACATCAAGAAAACAATTTATGCAGCAACAGTCCACATGATACTGTGTTGGTTGACCACCACCACTACTACTAATAGGGTCTTCTCCTCGATCTAGTGGATCACCTTTCTGTTGTTCACATATATCCCTGCTGAGTCACATATATTATATATATAATAGGTAGATAAGCTATAGCTAGCTAATTCCGTGGTAGCCAAATTCATAATGAAGTGAATTCTCAATGTTGGATAATATAAGGAAAGTTATGGAGGCTTGGATATTTTAAAAAATAGTGTAAGAGGCCAAAATTATATATATATATATATATATATATTTTGTAAAAAAAAAAAAAAAAAATGAGTGGCCGAGACTGATTGTAATTGGAAGGAATAGAAGGGCTAAAGAAAAACAAAGGCAACTTATTGTCTCTCTCATACGTTTGAATCATATTGGATACAAGCCTATTTATAAGGCTTAAAGAAGCGGTAAAAGGTGATCACAAGCACAATGATTGCCCAAGTGAAAAAACAAGCCCAGCCCATGTTTTATTTATTTAAATTTTAACATATATCAACTTTATGTGTTTTAAGTGAACCACTTGACATCATGTCCTCAATTGCAATACAGGTGTCAATAATTCTTCAAACTTAAGTAAACACCACCACATCCTTAGCCAATTACTGACTTTGCCAATTACAAATTATTATTATTATTATTATTATTATTATTATTTTACCTTTCAACACTCAAAGTGTTAAACAAATAAAAAATTATTGAACATTTTGCAATAAGAAAATAAATAAATAGATAAATAATTTAAGCATTGGATACAAATATAATTAAATTGCATATGTTTAATACTCTCTTTTAAAAAAGAAAGAAGAGGAACACTGTGATGAGCACAGGTACGGACACGCCTATATGTATAGATGTGATCCTAGGCTTCAGTTGCTCCTTGCGTATCTTGTTTGAAAGCAGCGTTTGCATATTATATTATTGAACCTCTACAAGTTTTAGCAACTAAAAAAAATAATAATAGGAAAAAATGAATTTTAAATTATTATTTTTGTTTTTCCAAAAAATAAGTTAATTCGAACATATGGGGAGAAAATGTAGAAAATTACTCTTTGTAATACTGTCCAGTAGAAAAATATGATGCACATATAAGTCCAGACCACTTGAAGAGTCTCAGGCCTCACTTTATGAGGCTCAAACCAAAAACTTAATATCACAACCGTGATAAAAGTAGGCACCGGGAATGACAAAACCATTTCAATTAGGGATTGAATAACTCTTGTAATTCCCAGATGATAAGAAGCCAAAATCTCATCAACTTGAGGCAATCTCTGTGCTTCAATTTTGACAACATTAGTTAGGACGAGCTCCAATATCAGGAGCAAATCTACAGATACAATAGAGACCGAGATATCTAGCTAAGAGACCAGTAAAAGTAGCAACCATGAGTTGCTGTAGAGAAAGAAAGACAGCAACACTAATAACCAAGAAAAATGTTGTTTGCCAACTCTGCTGGAACTAATGCTATCTATCACTCGAAAGCCTATTTTGCAATATATTGCAAAGTCTTCACCGTTGTTCATGTAACTGTAGTAGTCAACAGAGTCATTAACATTGAGGAGGAAAGATGCACGGGCTCGACAGCTTGAGGTGGATCCGAAGAGACAAGTGTACAGGTAGCCTCCCGAAGTTTGGCAAGGAAGAGAGCTGGATTTACACCATATTCAAAGAGATATAGATCTCCATCTGAAAGTAACAATCAATGCAGTAATAGACCACAACATGAAAACTTGATTGATCACCACACTTTGGACATGTACTATCTGACCATGCTCCTTCAGTAAAGTGGATCACCTTTTCGTTATTCACATATATCCCTGCACGCTAAGCAAGAATATCATGGTGTTGAATTTATAACATGATTTACATAATAAAAAGTCTAAAACAATATAGACATTCTCATTATATGGAACAGAGTTAAAATAATAATGCTTTTGAAACACAAAAGATCTTGTTGGATAATATGAGGAAGGTTATTTTAAATGGAGTCTTGGCTATTTAACTAATAATGAAGGAGGCTAAATTTAAATGGAAAGATGTTTGATAAAAGAAAAAAGTGAGAAAAGTTTATCTTCACTGGTTACAGCAATAAGTCAAAAGGTTATCAGTAATATAGTACAAAAAAAAAATATACTAGTAATTTCCAAGATGTTATCTTTAATGAATCTGCAACATAGAATTTGGAAATTGCTTCCACAAGAGGAGCAAAAATACTTGAAGAAATTCCTACTCAGGAGAACTTAGATCCTCAACTATCTCAAGATTCAAGTCCAAGCATAAGTCATCAAGAAGCTCCAAGCTTCCACTTAAAATAACTTTCCGCATATTATCCAATAGATCTTTCAAGCATTCAAAAAGAAGAAAATAAAGAAAAGAAGCAGACTAAGAAGATCACCATGGTGTTTTGTATTGCCTCCCCTCCATGCATAGATATGATCCCCTGGCTCCAATTGCTCCCTCTGAACTTTACCCTCTAGGTCTTTTTCCACAGCTCTAATCCTCTCATCATAATTACGCTCTTCAAAATTTATGTGTTTGGGAAATGGGAACTTGAATTCAACCCTAGAGAGTTATATGGAGGGCGATAGCATAAGAAATCAGTTGTTATGATAACTTCATATTGTTGTTGATAAGTAGATATTCACTGTCATATAGATAAGCCTTCTCGACTGTCGTATAGATAAGTCTTACTATCATCATCTTGTTAGTTAGCTTTCTATCTTCATCGTGTACCTCTCATCTCCGTATATATAGAGCTGTATATCACAGATACAATACATATAAAAAAACATTCTATTTTTCATTCTTTCATGGTATCAGAGCCATTAAAATCACCAAAAATGTCTCAACTAGTTCTTTCTTCATCCAAGCTTCCTTCAATTAGTGAAGTAACACTACCAAATTATAATTTTCCTTTTCAATTGCAAAATGATAATTATGTTGTTTGGAAAACACAGATACTGCCTGCAGTTATAGGAAGCAACCTTGAAGGTTTTATTTACGGGTGCAATAAAAGAACCACCCATGGAAATATCAGCCAAGGAAGGGAGCAGCATTGGAGTCCAAATCAATCCAGATTACCTACTGTGGAGGCGTCTAGATTCAGCTCTCTTAGGATGGATGCTATCCTCAATCTCTAGAGAGGTAATTATTCAAATTACTAAACCTCAAACAACTCTTCAACTTTGGGATTCTTTTGCAAATCTCTTTGGAAGTCAATCCAGGGTAAAGTTGATGTAACTGAAGCTTCAGTTGCAATCCACAAAGAAAGGAGAACTCACCTTGAATGCTTACTTTGCAAAGATGAAAGAGATTTCAAACAACTTGGCCATGGCAGGATACATAGTTAGTGATGATGATTTTGTGATGTATTTACTTCAAGGCTTACCAATTGAATATGATGCTATGGTAGCAACATAAATTCAAGCCGTGAATCTGTTAAGATAGAAGATGTTCAAGCAATGATCTTAAGTCAGGAAATCCGAATTTAGCAAAACACCTTAGATGTTACACCAGCTGCAAATATTGCGGACAGAAGCAAGAAAGACCAATCTCCACAAAACAAAAGATATTGGACAGAAAATAGTGGTGGCCGTGGTGGAAGATTCACAAATCATGGAGGCCGTGTTGGTAGAGGTCAAGGTCATGAATCTGGAAAATTTTCAGGAGGAAATCGAGTTTTCTGCCAATTGTGTGGCTTGTGTGGACATGTAGCCTCAAAGTGTTAGCATAGGTTTGACTGATATTTTCAACCAAATAACAGTACAAATAATAATTCTGTCTCTTATTCCTCTTCTGATATTTCAGCCAACCTTGAATGGTTATTAGACAGCGGGGCAATTAACCATGTGACATCAAATTAATCCAACATTAATAAAAAATCAGAATATGGTGGTTCAGAAAAACTGATTGTTGGAAATGGAAAGGTTCGCGCATTATTAGTACTTGTTCAACTTTTTTAAAATCATGAAATGATATTTTGTTGAAAGATATTTTGTATGTGCCTAAAATTAAAAAGAATCTATTAAGTATTGCATGTTTGACTACCGATAACAATGCAATTGTAGATTTTGACTCTGGTTGTGTGTTTGTTAAAGATCAGGTTACGAAGAAGGTGCTACTGCAAAGGATACTTAAAGATGGATTACATCAAGTTGTCCTTCCTGAATTCAATAAGTCAAGATCGGCACTTCTATCCATGTTAGGACGTAGTGATGACTTTTTTAATTTTTTTTCTTCATCCTTATCTGAACATAAAAAGTGGCATTATCGCTTAGGACATCCATCTTCATCAATTATTAGAAATATTGCGTCTCTGTGTAAACTTTTCTCTTTCTCCAATAATAAAAATTAATTTTGTTCCTCATGTCAGCTAGGAAAATCACATCGTTTATTTGCACCCTTGTCAACTTCAAAAAGTCTTGCTTCTCTTGATCTAATCTTTTCTGATGCATGGGCCCGACTCCTGAGTTATCAAATGAGGGTTATAGATATTATGTAATTTTTGAGGATGACATTTCTCGTTGTTCTTGGGTCTATCCTATGAAATTAAATCTAAAGTTTCTAAAAATTTTTTACAATTTAAAATATGTAAAAAATTGGTAGAAAATATTTTTCAAATTTCAATAAAAAAATTTCAGTTTGACTGGGATGGTGAATATTGACCATTATAAATTTTACTTTCAAATTTTGGAATATTTTCAACACCATTGTCCTCCCACTCATAATCAAAATAGTTAAGTGGAAAGAAAACATTGTCACATAACTGAAATTGCTCTTTCTTTAATGGCACATAGTAACATACCACATGCATATTGGTGGAATGCAGTGTCTACTACTACATTTTTAATCAATCGAATGCCAACAAAAGCGTTAAATTTTAAATCACCATATGAAATAATTTTTAAAAAATATTTTGATTTTTCTTTTCTTAGAGTTTTTGGCTGTGAAGTTATCCTTTTATCAGAATTTATCAAAAAAAAAAAAAAATTTCATTTCATTCTAAAATATCTATTTTTTTTGGGTTATAGTTCAAATCATAAAAGATACATTTGTCCGAGTCTTAGCACTGGGAAAATATATATTACTCCTAATATAATATTTAATGAAACTTCCTTTCCCTATGCCACTTCTAACATTGGGGCCCATGCCCCTCCCTCTAAATCTATTTTTTTCTCCCCTTGGAATTTCCTTGCAGGACAACAGTTCTAATCCAACTTCAAGTACCTCACGTGATGTGCCTTCCTCTCCTGATCAACACAAACACCAAAGGGATAATCTTTCTACATTTCCATTTTTGGCTGGTCACTATCCCAAATACCTGAAGATCATATCAGTTCTTCTCTTGCCATGCCATCATCATCTGGCCGGTCCTCCTTAAGAGAAACAGCTCCTCCAACTCGTATACTAGCTATTCCAAGGACCCATGAATCTCTGGATTACCAGTCACCTGTCCAAGAATCTGACCGACTCTTTTCGCAAGCCTCTATCCATCCTCCACTTGAGCTGAAGTCAATCCATCCCATGGTGACAAAGTCCAAATCTGGTATATAAAAAAAGAAAGCATTACTCTGCTCCAATGACACATACAAAGAAATAGAGCCTGTCTCAGTCTCTCAAGCTCTCACTACGCCTCATTGGAAGTCTGCTATGCAGGAAGAACTTTCTGCTCTTGTGAGAAATCAGACCTGGACGTTAGTTCCTTTTCATCCTCAACTGCATATTCTTGGCAACAAATGGGTTTTCAGGATATAGCGATGATCCAATGGGTCTACTCAAAAGTATAAAGCTAAACTTGTGGCTAAAGGATTTCACAAAACAGTCGAGATAGATTATTTATACACTTTTAGCCCGATAATCAACCCCACTGCCATTCGCCTTGTCCTGTCAATTGCAGTATCAAAAGGTTGGCCTATTTTGATACATAGATATCAACAACGCCTTCCTTAATGATGTTCTTTGTGAGACAGTCTACATACGACAACCCGATGGCTTCAAAGATCCCTCAAAACCGGATCACATATGCATGCTTCACAAGTCTTTGTATGGTCTAAAACAAGCACCTCATGCTTGGTTTGATCAATTGAAATCTACACTGCGTCATTGGGGATTTTCGAATTCTACTATGGACTCCTCCCTTTTCACACTCCATAGCAAAGTTGGTTTTATTTGGGTGTTAATCTATGCAGATGATATATTGGTGACAAGTACTGCTCTCAAAATTATTGCCAAATTTATTCGTCACCTTCATGAGCAATTTTCTTTAAAAGATCTTGGACCACTCTCCTTCCTTTTGGGCATAGAAGTCATTTGAAACAAAGATGGTCTTCACTTATCTCAAACCAAGTATGTGGATGATCTCTTACTTAAAATAGAGATGAATGAATGCAGCATGAGTCTCACTCCTGCAAGCACTAGGGTACACTTATGTAAGACTGCTGGGTCACCTTTTCATAATGTCTTCCTATATCGTAGCACCATTGGTGCTTTACAATACATAACTGTTGTAAGACCTGAGTTGACGTTTATACTCAACAAATTGAGCCAATGCAGCATAAACGTATACTTAGGTAATTGAAGGGAACACGTCATCATGGGCTTCACTTGAAAATTTCACCTTTTGATTCACTATCTGTTTATACTGATGCTTGACTGGGCTGCAGATGTGGATGACCGTCGTTCCATAAGCAGCTATTGTGTTTACTTTGGTCACAATCTCATATCCTGGTCATCCAAGAAGCAACAGGTGGTTGCCAAGTCAAGCACCGAGTGTGAGTACAGATCTCTTGGCAATGGAGCTGCAGAAGTCACATGGATCCAATCATTGCTTAAAGATTGAAAATATTCATTCCAAGACCTCCAATTCGATGGTGTGATAATGTAGGTGCTAGCTGTCTTTCTCAAAATTCGGTTGCTCATCAACGCAAAAAACACATTGAGATTGATGTCCACTACTTTGTTAGAAATAAAGTACTTAAACAGCAGCTTGACGTACAATATGTTCCCACCTGTAACCAAGTTGCTGATATTCTCACAAAGGTTCTTCCTGCAGCAAGATTTTTGCGGTTCAATCCAAGCTCAACGTTGTTCCATTCCCGTTTCACTTTAGGGGTGGATGATAGCGTAAGGAATTAGTTGTTCAGCAAGATTTTTGTGGCTTCAATCCAAGCTCAACGTTGTTCAATCCCCGTTTCACTTGAGGGGTGGATGATAGGGTAAGGAATTAGTTGTTATGATAACTTCTTTTTGTTTTTGATAAGTAGATATTCACTGTCATATAGTTAAGCCTTCCTGACTGTCATATAGATAAGTCTTGCTATCATCATCTTGTTAGTTAGCTTTCTATCTTCATCGTGTACCTCTCATCTTTGTGTATATAGAGCTGTATATCATAGATACAATACATATAAAAAGCATTCTATTTTTCATTCCTTTAGAAGGAGAGGCAAATGAATTGGGAAACTGCTTAAAGGATAGGTGACTAAGTTCAATGGGGTCATATTAAAATAGCCAGTGCAAGGAGTCAAGTTCATGGGGATAATATTAAAATTGCCAGTTCAAGGAGTCAACATGCTGGGTTTGGACTGTGTGACATAGATAGGATTGGTTGACAAAACGATATTAAGTTCCTTTTTCTAATAAATTCTTATAAAAATAATTATGCCTGCAAACATCATAGAAACCCATACATACTACTATTTTATGCCAGCCATCCCGTCAAACAAATGGTCAACAAGCTAAAATGTGGATGTTTATGAATTCATTATGTACAGGTATTTACAGGAGAAACACTAAATATCATCTAAATGTGAGCTATAAAAATAATGCTTACACCTAATGTGTTAGTAACACATACTTTGTTCAACAGTTTTTTCAAGTTGACTTTTGTTATTCTTGTTTCATTTTTAAGGAAATCATACAAGCAAATCCTTCATAAGCATGAATAATAATCACTGGACTAACGGGGATTAAAAAAGAAAACATAACGTAAATGAATTAAGAATAGCACTTGACAATGAGCTAGTACTCTACGATCTTCCAAGCTTTGTCCCTTTACCTATAATCTGCAACCCGAATGACAATTTCTTTCCCTACATTCTGTTTATTTTGTGAGGTTTTCGATAAAATATATGACTTAATTATGAAGAAATCATATTATACATAACCTAATGTCTTTCCTCTCAAGACGGGCAGTTATATGGAACAGCACAATGACACAAAGATTATTGCAAACAAATTAAGAAAACAAGCAATAGAGAATCTTCCACCAGGTTCACTCTGAGTTGGGCTTACTTATCAAAGAAGGGAATCCTTGCACTAACAATAGAGTTTATACAGATAGAAAGATCATTCTCTCACCGAAAGACAGAACCTAAACAAACTAAACAAAAAGAATAACTTTTTCATGCCTAGTAAGCACTTAAAACGCACTGCATGCTTGAACTAAAGCTTGTTCTAAAACCTTTAACCTTTTGAAGCATAACATCACAGTTTTTTCATGGAGACAGATAATAATCACCAAAAAGACAACATAAAGCCACCGTCTCTTGCTCATCTGGATGTGAGAACTACTACGTATGTCTTCGAAATTCATCAGCCAATTCATAAAGTGGAACACTATTATCTTTTCCACGTCCTGCATCATCAACAATATATCTAAGCATAAAGTAGGTGAAATAAACAGTAGCTGCCACGTCTATATAGTTACTAGTTGGGAACCTCAACGATAAAAAGATAAAGATGGCAACAAAGACTGCTAAGAGGGATGATATCTGTCCGTCCTTGCCATGATTAATGATTATTCTTCTTGGCAGCAAGCCTGTTCTGCAATATACTGCAAACTCTTCACAGTTGTTGTTGAAAAGGTTGTAGACACCAAAGTCTCTATTCTTGAGGAGTAAACTTGCACTGTGCAAGTTTAGCTGATAGGGTGGAGACGCATGTGCAGGTACCCCCTCGAGTTTTGGCAATAAAAAAAAAGCAAGATTAACACCATATTTATACAGATACAGCTCTCCACCAGCAAGAAAACAATTTATGCAGCAAGACTCCACATCATAATTTGTTGGTTGAACACTACCACTAATAGGGTCTCCTCCTCGATCGAGGTGGATCACCTTTCTGTTACCCATGTATACGCCTGAGACAATATGAATATAATCACAACTACCTCTCAATGGCTTTAAGCTTTTGGAAAGAGTGTGAACATGCTTATAGCAAGCAAATAATCTCCAAAATCATAGCATAATTAATATACCATAATTGAAGTTAACAAATGATGGTCAAATTTACTAAGCCAAAACCTTAACATATGCGAATTAAATGAATTCTAAGTGTTTAAAAAGATCAAAATTGAATACTTTGTAACAAATAATAATAATAATAATAATACAATGATTTAAAAAAAAAAAAAAAAAAAAACTCTTTTAAAGAAGAAGAAGGCCATGATGGGAGTAGGTATGGGCGCGCCTATATGTGTAGATGTGATCCCCAGGCTTCATTGCTTCTCCTGTATCTTGTTCGGAACCAGCCTCTGCATATATGTTCATGAACATCTAAACTTTTAGTTGCTAAACAAAAGTAATAATAATGTAAAATTGTTCGATCAATATTTATTAGTTTAATTGATTTTGTTTAATTAGAAAATAAATAGCAGCAGGAAAATTTAAATTTATATTATTAATTAGAAAAAAACATCAATCATATATGTGGAGAAAATACAGAAAATTACTCTTTGTGATATTGCCCAGTAGAAAAATATGATGGATGCTAGAGTCCAGACCACTTGAAGAGTCTCAGACCACAGTTTAAGAGTGTCAGACCGAAAGCCTAATAGCAAAGCAAAAGAAAAACTACACATCAGGATTACTAAAACCGTGTTAATATGGGATTGAACAACTCGGGAGCCCAAACCACTAGAAGCCAATATCTCATCAACTTTAAGCAATCTCTCTACTTGATCAACTTTGATAACATTAGGATGAGCTCCGATATCAGGAGCTAATCTACATATACAATACACACCAGCATATCTAGCTACCAGACCAGTAAAGGCAACAGTTGCCAGTTGCTGCAGAGAAAGATAGACAGAAACAGTAACAGCCAAGAAAAATGCAGTTTGCCAACTTCTGCTGAAATCAATTCTATCTACCACTAGCAACCCTGTTTTGCAATATATTGCAAATTATCTACTGTTGTTTATATAACGGTAGTAGTAACCAGAATCAGAACCATTACAGAGGAGGAAAGAAGCACGATTCTTGACAACTTCAGGTGGATCAGAAGAGGCAATGTTACAGGTACCTAATTCCCAAAATTTGGCGAGGAAGAGAGTTGGATTAACACCATATTCAAAGAGGAAGAGACCTCCACCAAAAAGAAAATCTTCTAGAGACGTTGACACCACACCAAAAAGATGCGCCATTGGTTGATCATCAGCACATGTTGGACATATACTATGATTTGAGCCTGCTGCTTGAGTGAGGTGGATCACATTTCCATCACCAACAAATATCCCTGATGAGGTCACATTACATATAGCGGCCAAATAAGCAAATCTTAATATCGGTCACGAATTCAATAGCATCATTTATATTCTGTATAAGAAACATACAGATATTCTCAAGGGATGGGAAAAAATAAAAAGAGAAAAAGAAAAAGAATATAAAGTTTGGTGAAGCATAAAAGTACTGTCTGCAGTGCAGGGATTCGAAATGAATGAAGAAGAAGCAGAAGAAGAAGATCACCGTGGTGTTTTCTATTCGCTTGCCTCCAGGTGTAGATGTGATCCCCAGGATTCTATTGATTCTTCTGGACTACGTTTGGAAGCAGTACCCTCTGGATCTTGTTCCACAGCTCTGCTGATCCTCTCATATTAATTTCTTACACTTGGGATATTTCCATCTTCTTCTATGCGAATATTAGTCCCTTGGTACAGGGCCTGGTTTATGGGGTAGGCTACTAAGTGCATATAAATGGATATGAGGTCATAAAAGGACGTAGGATTGTATTAAAATAAGCAGTTCATGGGGACGTAGGTTTCTATAATGCAGAACTGGTTGGCTGACAGAGGGATTGAGTCCAGTTTTCAATTATTAAACAAATAATAATGTCATCAAACAACCGAGGCAAAGATGCTACTATTGTTTTTTGCTCATCAAATTAGTCAAGGAAAGAACATTAGTGCTTGGAGTTTTCTACTAATACACTTGCCATACAATAATCTTTGATGGGACACGTCCACAAACTAATATGCATATGTTCACGATTTATTATGTTTACCCAAAAACAGAACAGGAGATAGAAACAGGGAGAAAGAGACCTAATGTTTATCAAGAAAGTGGGCTATATAAAATAATGCTTTCACCTAATGTGACTGTAACATATTTTATTTAATTGCTTTTCTGGTTGAAATATTTTGTTTAATTGTTAAAGAAGTCATACCAGAAACCTCGCATAAGCATGAACTGGAAGCAGTAATAGAGGTAACAAAAAAAATTGAAAACAAAAAACTCCAATTGAACAATATATAATGGGGCTAAAATCAACATGGTCGAAGCAGTAAGAAAGAATATAATCATCTATGATGGTAGCAAGAAGATGGCCATAGATTGAGCCAGATTTTTTGGACAATTGCTTCCTGAGCTCACTAATTTTGCCTTTGATTAAAGTGTTTCTTTATGTGTTTATTGCTACCATGCCAGTAAGTTTTCCACTGGATTGTTCCACCCCTTCCACCCCTTTTAACCCCTGCTCTCTTGCTTCAGTTAGATCTAACTTAACACCTATACCCCATCCCACTTCACATGCTTAAGGGTATCACCAAACCAAGGGGTTTTCCCAAGTCTGTAAAGGTTTCCGAAGAGGATTTGGACAGCTAGATGTTGAAGGATGCATTCTTAGGCCTTTTGCTGGATGATTGAGGACTAGATTGTGCATTTCCTAACTGCTGCAGCTTTTGGAAGGATTAATTGCATCTTTCCTACACAACATCAATACCAAAGGGGCAATGGAGATTATATATTGTTATATAAAAAATACTATATACTATAAGAAAGATGTGGTTTTACGTCTACAAAAACCCAATAATATAGGCAAATATACAGCAGATAAAGGATACAAAAGTATAATATGCTGGTATCAAGGAACTAGGCATTACAGCATATTCATAAGTGAGAGTTGCAGCGACTCTTGTAAAAGGTAAGAGCAGATGATAGTTATGTTCCAAGGCACCGCAGAATTGTAAGAAAACAAAGGCAAAGGAGCAATAGACAATAAAAGGTTATTGAATGTCTTGTCTCAGATAACAATGCCAAGCCCTTCTTGGATGATTGGTCTTGTACGAGAATCGTGAAAAGAAGCAACCGAATGAATCTCAATGGTGAAGAACAGATCAGATACTGATGCTGATAGATAGACCAACAGAACTGTTTCTTGCCTAGTCAGCCCTTAAAAACATGCAACATTGCTTAAACTGAATAAATGGTGCGTCTCACATTTTTGTTTACAACAGCTCTGGTGCTTCTCAATTTAGAACAACTTTTGGAGCACAGCTTCAACACTGTAATAGATAATCATCACAAGGCCTATAATAAGCCCCCATCGTCTCAACCAGATGCGAAAATCAAGACGGCTTTGATATGAAGCTGCCAATTCGTTAACTGGAACTTTATAAGCATTTCCAGTTTCTGATTCATCATCAAGTATTCTAAAAATAGAGTAAATGAAAAAAACGGTAGCTGCTGCATCAATATAATTACTAGTTGGGAATCTATCATTAAAAACAAAGATAGCAAGAAGGACACCTAACAAGGATGCTATCTGCCCGTTCTTTCCGTGATTAGTGAGTTTTTTTGTTGACAGCGCACCAGTTTTGCAATATATTGCAAAGTCTTCACAGTTGTTGTTGAAAAGGTTGTAGGCACCAAAGTCTCTATCATTGAGTAAATTAGCACGGTCCAGGACAACTTCTGTTGGATCGGTAGAGGCACGTGTACAGGTACCCCCTCGAATTTTGGCCACAAAGAAAACAACATCAACACCATATCTATGGATACAGAGTTCCCCACCATCAAGAAAACAATTTATGCAGCATAAGTCCACACGACATTGCATTGATTGACCACCACCACCACTTATAGGATCTGCTCCTCGATGGAGGTGGATCACCTTTCTGTTGCCAATATATATCCCTGAGTCACATACATATATATATATATATATATATATAGCAGGCAAGTAAGCTAATTATTTCATGAGGGCCAGTTCATAAGATAAATGTACTAAGAAACAGATAAGGATCGATTCTCATTGTGTGGTAAAATGGTTTGTAGGTCATCATAAAGCAATGAGTTTGACTCTATCTATGCCTCATTTCCAATCAAAATAGGTTTAGAAATCACCAAAATCTGACACTTTCGAACATTCATTCAAAACCATCTACATTATTTAAGATGTCCAATGTACTCCATGGAGTCTAAATCTATGTATACTGCATCAATTATCTATAGCTAACTACTGGTTGTGCAGTCTAAATCTAATAAGAGTTTTCCTAAACTAGATGAAGTTTCTAAAGAACTTGCAACATATTACCACAAGACTAAGTTGAAACACTTGTTACAATTTTTAAGGGAAGGGGCTCCAGGGAGACGAAAAAGCATATAGTCATAATGTTACTAATATATAAATTCCCTAATCCTAATTCTCTTAATGCATTTCTCTGCTCTTACCTACTTAAAACAATAGGTAGCTTCCTCCTTCGAGAAATTTCTCTCATCAGTAATCATATCACTAAATGGAAGACTTGAAACATAAAAATTAATTAACCATGTATTTTATTGGCATCAATCTTTTGTACTCAAACAATTATTTATCTTCTAAATTCCATCTTGAAGAAAACATTTCAAAAGCATAGTAACTCTTTGCCAAAGTAGGATGTAATGCAAATCCAATTTATCCCTGAATTTAATATAAGATTATCAATTCAGGATAGTTAACTCAAGGAGCCAAAACCTTCACGCAAATGAAATGATTATCAAGTGTTTAAACAGATCAAAATTGAACACTTTGTTATGAAAACGAAAACGATAATCAAAGAGTTGGTTTTTGATATCCAAATCAAAGCATAACAATTAAATAAACGATATCCATAAATTATACAATCCAAGTTAAATCCTGTGATTAATATAGTCTACATGTAGCAGAGAAATAAATAAATAAAAGTAAAAAAAAAAAAAGTTTAATAAAGAAATGGGGAAGAAGAAAAGACCACCATGATGGGAGTAGGAATGGCCACGCCTATATGTGCAGATGTGATCCCCAGGCTTCAGTTGCTCCTTCCCGACCTTGTTAGAAAGCAGCCTCTGGACATTGAACCTCTAAAAATTTAGTAACTAAATAACAATAATAATATATTAATGTCCTGTTTAATAAGTTTATTTTTTATTTTTTGTTTTAGTTTTTTTCTTCTGAATTGTGTGTAGTTTGCTAACTTTAATGATTTGTTAATGTTAATTGATAGTAGTTAGAATTTGTTAAATACATCAATTAACTTCAAATGTTAAGGAAAAAAATAAAAACAAAAAAATCTAGCACAATTTTAAGTTGTGTTTTATTTTCTATTTATGTTTTTCCCCCCTATATTTATAATTAGTAGAAATATCCAACTACCATCTACTAACATTAATAAACTATCAAATTAAACTATACACAATTTAGAAGAAAAAACGAAAATAAAATATAAAAAATTGAACTTATTATCAAACTAGGCCTTAAGTTCAATTAATTTTATTTATTTAATTTATAAATAAATAACAGTAGGACAACTTAAATTTACATTCTTAATAATAATAATAATAATAACAATAAGAAAAGAATAAATTCAATTATGTATAGAGAGAAAATGTAGAAAATTACCCTTTGCAACACTGCCCAGTAGAAAAACATGATGCATGCTTGAGCCCAAACCACTTTAGAAGTGTTAGACAACACTCGAAGAGGTTCAGACCGCAGAGTTGACAGCAAACAGAAAATGAAAGCCACGATCAGGATCAATAAAATCATGTTAGTAAAGACTTGAAGAGGTTGGAAGTGCAAACCACCAGAAGACAATACCTCAGAAACTTGAGGCAATCCCTCTACTTAATCAACTTTGATAACATTAGGACGAGCTCCGACATCAGGAGCAAATCTACATATACAGTATATGCCAACATATCTACCCAACAGACCAATAAAAGTAGCAGCTGTGAGCTGCTGTAGAGAAACAAATGCAGCAGCAGTAACAACCAAGAAAAATGCTGTTTGCCAACTTCTGCTGAAATTAATGCTATCTACCACTAGCAAGCCCGTTTTGCAATATATTGCAAAGTCTTCACTGTTGTTTATGTAACGATAGTAGTCGGCAGATGTATTATTGATGAAGGTATACGCACGCTTCTCGACAACTTCAGCCTTATCTGTAGAAGCTAGGGTACAGGTACCTTCCCAAAGTTTGGCAAGAAAGAGAGCTGGATTAACACCATATTCAAAGACATGTAGATCTCCACCTGAAAGAAAACAATCAATGCAGGAATAGACCACAACACGAAAACTTGATCGACCTCCACATTTTGGACATGTACTATCTGACCATGCTCCTCCAGTTAAGTGGATCACTATTTCATCATTCACGTATATCCCTGCAGGCCACATAGTAATCACATAAACAAATATAATGGTGCTCAATTTATAACATGATTTATATACTACAACAACATTCATACTCTCATCATCTCAATATTCCAATAATAAAAGAAAATTAGTGTTTAGTTTGTGAAAATGAAACACAAAAGATCTGTCAGGCATTCAAATGAAAGGGTGAAGAAGAAGAAGAAGATTACCGTGGTGTTTTTTATTGCCTCTCCTCCATGTGTATATGTGATCACCTGGATTTTGTTTGGAAGCAGTATCCTCTGAATCTTGTTCCACATCTCTAATCCTCTCATCTTACACTCTTCAAATTCGTGGTTTGGTAAATGGGAACTTGAATTCAACCCTAGAGAGGAGAGAGGCAAATGGATTAGGTGGTAGGTGAGTAAGTTCAGGTCAATCTCTAGGGGAGAGATTCGACCCTGGAGATTTAGATGGAGGTGAGAGGCAAAATGAATTAGGGGGTAGGTGAGTAAGTTCAGGTCAATCTCTAGGGGAGAGGCAAATGAATTTGGGGGTAGGTGAGTAAAATAGGAGTATTAAAATAGCCAGCCAGTGCATGGAGTCAATATACTTGGTTTGGAAGGAAATTAATATGGATATTGATTGACAAAAGGATATTAAGTCCATTTATGATCGATTTATTAAACAAATAATTATGGCAGCAAACATCTTGGGCAAGGCAAATATATATGCTACCACTCTATCTGTCACCCACCCCCATCAAACAATTAGTCAACAAGTGCAGGATATATCAGTGCTTCGACTTTTCGACTGATCAACAAATTTCCTATACAATAATTTTAGATGAGCCAACACCAGAAACGAATATGCACAAGTTTATGAATTTATTACGTCGACCCAAAAAACAGAACAGGAGACAAAGAAAGAAACCTAATGTTCATCCAGAAAAGTGGGCTACAAAAATAACGCCTGCACCTAATGTGACAGTAACATGTTTTTGTTTAATAAGTTTTTCTGGTTGAAATATTTTTTAATTATATTAAAGAAATCATATACCAGCAATCTTGCATAGATATGAAAAGTAAGCACTAGACTAATAGGGGTAAAAAAGAGCCAAAAAAAAAATCTAAATTAAGAATATGATAAATATGTGATGAGGCTAAAAATCGGCATGGTTGAAGTAGTAAGAAAGAATATGCAAATCATTTATGATGGCACCAAGAAGAAGATGCCTGTGATTAAACTAACTAGATTTAGACAATTGCTCATGAGCTCACTAACTTTGTATTTGACATTAACAGTAGTTTCTTTATGTATTTATTAATACCATGGAGTATGTTTCTTACAAGTTTGGTCACATCCCTACTGGCAATCATCTTTAAGGTCACTAACTCTCCATTTCATACCTGCAAATAGAAAGAAACTCAATTAAGCACATCATCGGACATTGGGATTGGCCTAAGTCTGTAAAGGTTCCCGGTAAGGTCTTGTACAGCTAGAGGTCGAAGAGTGTGCTCTTGTGCCTATTTCTAGGTGATTCAGGACTAGATATTGGCAATGGAGATTATCTGTTGTTATACATTATATATACTAAAATTAATTAATACATTTATAAAATTTTATTATATAAAAAAAAAATGCACTGGTTTCACATCTACAGAAACCCAAAAAAATATAGGCAAATAGACAACAGACACCTGATAAAAAAGTATAATATGCTAGCATTGAGGAACTAGGCATAACAGCATGCATGGCTAAAGTAAAAGCAGCAACCATCCCAAGACTAGAATTATAAGTGGGAGTTGCAACTTCCAACAACTCTTGTAAAACGTAAGAACAGATGATGTCATTCACAAGGATGATTATGATGCTGTACTTGTTCCTCCCATGGGCCAGATGCAGAGGAGTATTCCCTTCATTATCCACTGCATTGATGAGGCTCTCAAGCCTTGGCTTCTTTAGAGAAAACCTCACAGCATTAAGCTTTGTGTTTGCAATAGCAACATGAATAGGATTCCATCCTCTGTTGTCAACCAAGTAACAAGCATCTGGTTTGTGACTAGTAATTAGCTCCATGGCCTTGTTTAGCAGCAATATGCAAAGCAGACATGCCTTAATTGTCTCAAAAATATGCAATACAAGCAGAGGAATTTTGAAGTAAAAGCTGGATTGCTTCAAGGTGACCCAGATGTGCTGCATGGTGAAGAGAAGTCCATCATAATACATCCTTTTTTTGGGGCAAGCTCATGATCTCCTTTTTCAAGCAGTAAAAAGCGCATAATATCTAGAGATTGATTGAAATTAATAATTAGTATCTTATTGTATTGATAGTTTAGGACCTATAGGAAGAAAGAAAATGTACAGGACAGAGTACACATTGGGGGAAAAAAAAAAAGAAAAAAGAAAAGTTAGTTAGCAAGCCTTTTTTAATCCAATATTAATGCATCGATCTCCAGCATGCAAAAGAAAGCTGCTAAGCAGGCTTGGAATTTCTCCATCATGCATCAATCTCAAACATGCGAGCTGCAACAAACATTAATTGTTTGCAAAGGATTGTGAGTATTGATTAGAAACTAGCATACATATCACTACCAAAGAAAAAAAAATGTTATGAGCAATAACAGATTGTAATTAGCCAAAAGGAAACGATGGCCATTATGATCTCAAAACCTGGCTGCATGCAAGGTGCGTGGAGTCCAGCCGCACCACTGCACCGACAGTGTGAGACCAGCCGCACTGCCATAAGCTCACCATTTTTTACAATGGTTGCTGCATTTAACACCGAAAAACAACTTCTCGTTGCAACTGTGCACAACTGTTAGAAGAAGTTGAAAATGATGGACATGCATCGACCTTGAAGTTGAAAATGGTGGACATGCACCGACCTTGTGAGCCTATAAATAAGCTCCATCTCGTTGCATTCAAGCCAAGCCAAGAAATCTCAATTCAATCCCAAGAGAGGAGTGTTGAGAGCATTGTAAAGACTCCAGAGAGAGCTTAAGAGAAGAGTGATCAAATTCCAGAGAGAGTTTGATAGAATGGAGAGATATTGCATGTGAGAATCCGAGAGAGAAGTTTTTGTGTTTTTGTATTCTATTTCCAAGAGAGTAATAGAATTCTTTTCATTTTTCTTCTCATACTTCTTCTCTATAGTGATCAGAGAACCACAACAAGTGGTATCAGAGCTCTATTTTGAGAGCTTGGGTTCCAAATTTGAAGAAACAGAGCCTTTGTTCTTCAAGTTGGTGTTTCGAAAATTTGCTCAAATCAATAATTTGAGGATACCAGGTGAAAGTAATTGATGAGATGAGAAAAACCAAGTTCACCAAAGAGCAATGCCACTGAAGGTTGAAGATGACCACATCAGCATCCATATCACTACCATGTCACCGACACATCAGCCATGTCATCTGCCACGAAACCTAACACGCCATCAGCCACACAAATGCCACATCATCTGCCATGTGTTGACACATCAGCACAATGTTCCACATCATCAAAATTTTCTAAAATTATGGAACAGCCCTCATATTTTTGGATATTATAGATTGACCCCTAAAGTTTCTATATTTACAGTTTGACCCTAGAATTTTGGAAAATTGCATTTTGGCCCCAAAATTTCTGGTACTTATATTTTGACCACAAAAGAGTTAAGTCCACCATTTTTGGCCGTTCTGGATGCAACATTTAACTCCGTTTTGCCAAATTCAACTCTGTTTTTTGTGAAGCCATTATGTCAATGGAAGAATCATCTTCGGGAGCTATGGCTAAGCTCACTGCCACAAATTATACACTTTGAAGATCTTAGATGGAAGATCTTAGATCTTCAATTGTAAGAATTTTTTTGATCCTATAGAAGCTAAAGGAGTAAACCTCGATCCCAGTAAAGAAGCAGAATGGAAGAAATTAAACAAGAAAACGATCGATTGGATCAAGCAATGGATTAACCACAGTGTTTTCCATCATATCGTGAAGGAAATGGATGCATATGGCCTCTGGAAGAAATTGAAGGACATGTACCAGGCCAAGATAGCTCATAACAAAGCCTTGTTACTTAAACGATTGGTAAATCTAAAATTATAGAGTGGAACTTTTGTAGCTGAGCATACTGGTGAGTTCCAGAGCTTGGTAAATCAACTATCTACTGTGGATTACCAATTAGGAGATGAGGATCAGGCTCTCCTACTTCTAAGCTCTCTTTTAGACAGTTGGGAGACGTTGGTAGTCTCTCTTAGCAATTTAGCTCCAAATGGCAAGCTTACTGTGTCTATGATTAAAGATGCCCTATTTAATGAAAAGGCCAGAAGAAAAGACATTGGCATGGATGAGTCACATGCCTTCATCATAGAGAGAGGAAGGCAGCAAAGAGGTGGTTGAGATAGGGGGAAAGGTAGGAGTAAGAACAAAGGTAGTTTACATGGCCGAAAATCATCGTATAAATGCTATCATTGTGGTCTGGAAGGTCACTTGAAAAAGAACTGTAGAAAGTTGTTGAGAGAGCAGAGACTCCAAGATAATCAACCGAAGAAGGATGGAGAGACATTAGTCACTGTTACAGGAGAAGTGGTGCTCTGCTTCACCTAAGAAGAGACATGCCTTCATATATCAACCCAAGACATTGAGTGGGTAGTCGATACTGCAGCATCCTACCATGTCACTCCACATAGAGATTTCTTCAAAACGTACAAAGTAGGAGACTTTGGTATGGTATAGATGGAAAATTCCAGTTTCGTGAAGATTGTGGGAACTGGTGATATTCAGGTAAAAATGAATGTTGGTTGTACAATCACTTTGAAGGATGTCCGTCATGTTCCAGACCTTCGACTTAATCTACTATCGGGAGCAGCCTTAGACAAGCAAGGCTATGACAACCATTTTAGCAAAGGCATATGAAAAATGATGAAAGATGCCATAGTTGTCATCTGAGGACATATTTGTAAAATGTTGTACAAGACTCATGTGAAGATATGTACAGATAAACTCAACATTGCAGAAAGTGAGGCGTCTCAAAATCTGTGGCATTAGAAACTTGGTCACATGAGTGTAAAAAGATTTTCTACTTTGGCAAAGAAGAAGCTTATCACTATTTGCAAGGATGCTGCACTAGATCCTTATAGTCACTGCTTGTTTGGTAAGCAACATAGAGTCTCTTTCAGTTCTTTTGCATTGAAAAGATTAGAGTTGCTCAGTCTAGTGCACTTTGATGTATGTGATCCTATGGAGGTATAGTCACTAGATGGCAACAGGTATTTTCTGACCTTTATTGATGATGCCTCTCGGACGGTGTGGGTATATTTCTTGAAGACAAAGGATCAAGTATTAGATTACTTTAAACTGTTTCATACCATGGTAGAATGTGAAACAGGAAAGAAGCTGAAATGTCTTCGCTCAGATAATGAAGGCAAGTATACTTCCAAAGAGTTCGATGCCTACTACAGAAGACAAGACATTCGAAATGAGAAGACGGTCTCTCACATCCCACAATATAATGGAGTAGCTGAGAGAATGAATCGAAAAATTATGGAAAAGGTCAGAAGTATGATCAGTATGGCTAAGTTGCCAAAGCCATTCTGGGGAGAAGCTGTTTGTGCTGCCTGCTATTTGATCAACAGATCACCATCAGTACCATTGAATTTTGAAATCTCGGAGAAAGTGTGGTCAGGTAAGATTCTTTCCTACTTTCACTTAAGAGTGTTTGGTTGTTTAGCTTATGTACATGTATCCAAGGAGCTTAGACAGAAGCTTGATGCAAGATCTAGTCCATAAATCTTTATAGGATATAGAGATGAAGAATTCGGATACAGTTTATGGGATCCGATAACAAAGAAGGTTATTAGAAGCAGAGATGTAGTGTTCCATGAAAACCAGACAATGGAAGACATTGAAAAGCCCAGAATGTCTCCTAATCATAGTTCTAGTGTCGATGATTTTGGTCTTAATCCAGCACCAGCACAAATAGCCACAGAGGATAATGAGGTGCATGAAAATATGCCAAAAGCAGACTAGGAGGACGAAAGGGATATTTCCTTTCAAGAAGTAGCAGGGCCATCACAACGGTCAGATGATGGTACACCTCCTAAAACCAGTGGCTTACAAGTTTGGAGATTTGAGTAAGATCGAATTCCATCAAAGAGATTTCTAGAATCTGAGTATATTCTGCTTACTGAATAGAAGGAGCTAGAGAGTTTCCAGGAAGTTGTTTCTCACCAAGACAAAGAAAAATGGCTGCAAGCAATGCAAGATGAGATGGAATCTTTGTAGAAAAATCATACTTATGAGTTGGTTAAGCTTCCAATAAGAAAGAAGGCACTAAAGACTAAATGGGTGTTCAAGCTCAAGAAAGATGACAGTGGAAAAGTGGTGAAACACAAAGCCCGATTGGTGGTCAAAGGATTTTTTCAAAAGAAAGGAATCGACTTTGGTGAGATTTTTTCACCAGTGGTAAGAATAACTTCAATTTGAGTCATTTTTCATTTAGTAGCAAGTCTAAACCTAGAGCTTAAACAGATGGATGTGAAGACAGCATTTCTTCAT